>NC_137889.1:158495184-159816846 GCF_963455335.1 Martes martes | reverse complement strand
ATACACATCTTGCTCAAGTTATTTTTTCACTGGCTGCTAAAAGCAACCCACAGAATATAAATCTTTTTCAAACACTAAATATTTTATAATTACAATAATAAACAAGTCAGAGAGAATTTTTAAGATGATATAGTAGAGTGGTTTCAAACTCTTTTTTAAGCAATGGGACTCTCAGTAGTATCCTAAAATACAACAGATTAAAGTGGCATTTTTAGCATAAATCGTTTTTATATGTTAAAATGGAAACAACTCCTTATTTTTTTTAAAGAATTTATTTATTTATTTGACACAGAAAGATCACAAGTAGGCAGAGAAGCAGGCAGAGAGAGAGAGATGGGGAAGCAGACTCCCTGCTGAGCAGAGAGCCTGATGCAGGGCTCGATCCCAGGATCCTGGGATTATGACCTGAGCCAAAGGCAGAGGCTTAAACCCACTGAGCCACCCAGGTGCCCTGGAAACAACTCCTTATTATAATGTCACTCCAAAGGCTGTTTTTTTTTTAAGCCAGAGCGTTGGTGGTATAGTGGTTAGCATAGCTGCCTTCCAAGAGGCTGTTTTTCTTTAACACAAACATTTAGAAATAGGACATAATGGAAAAGAGTTAGAGGTCCATCCACCATTGTATATCTGTATTTAGTTTTGGTTACTTGATAAATATTAAAGAAATTCTGTTTTGGACATAAATGTGTTTGCAAATGGTTACAATTTTTAAATAGTCACCTTTCAATCTCAGGATATTTTTCAAATAAATAAAGATGGGAGGAAATGCTTTATTCAAAGTCTACATAAAAACTTGATAGTGCATGGAAAGTCTCTAACTTAGACAAATTTAGCTTATAACCCATCTGAGTGTCCATTTGCTTTTTAAAAATTTTTATTGTGATAAAATATATTTAACACAAAATTTACCACTTCAATCATTAAGTGTACAATCAGTGGCGTTAAGTACAGTCACAAGGTCGTACAACCAACCATTACCAGAACTATTTCCAAAACTTTCTCATCCCAAATCATCAGCTTTTTTTTTTTTAAGGTCCACTTTTTTTCATTCTACTTTTTTATCAAAGAGTTACTTATTTATTTAAGGTGGAGGTGGGGAAAGGACAAAGAAGGAGAGAGTATCCAAGCAGAGTTCTGCTGAGTGTAGAGCCCAGAGGCCAGTGCAGGACTTCATCTCATCACCCATGACATCAGAACCTGAGTCGAAAGGGTTGGTCGCTTAGCCCACTGAACCACCCAGGCGCCCCTCCAGTCCGCTTTTGCAATTAATTTATTCCTTTGCCCTCCTTCAGGAAGATTCACATTAGAAAGACAGGTGAATTGTCAGCTGCCTACTGCATAGTATTCATGTGAAACAGCCGTTTGCAGAGGGTTGGAACTCCCTATGTGGATTTTTCCCTCCACCCCTGCCCACCCCGTCTGTGTATGACAGCTCGTCCAGAGCAGGGCTCCCCAGGAAGACTCCACCCCGATTTCGGGGGCCACTCTGACTGTGCCCTCTCCTGGAAAGAGAACATGCAACAGTGTGCTGGGCCTCTGAAAATGCCTTGTCTGGCATGAATCAAACCATTCGCTTTTAATAACCAATTTTAAAGCAGTAAAAAATGAAATTTGAATCAAATGTTTGCCAAGCTCCTGACGCACCTTTATAGAACAGCTTAGAAAGTCTGGTGTGCTCAGTGATCCGAGGCACAGAGAATGAAGTGACAGAGACAGGTCTGTGCGCAGGTGAGGGGAGGAAGGGACGCTCTCCTGGCCACCAAATAGGGCTGCCTTTTCTATCATGACACCCAGAGTGGCAACATCTCTTTACGATTCTACTCTTGAGTAGAATCAACGCCACTCACAAAAATCCTTTTTCCTCTCTCTGTACCTGAAAATGAGAAGTTCAAATGTGGCATGCAAAAACCTGCTATCTTCTTGGGAGGTTTTACTGAAATTCATCTCTGCTTGTCTAGTCTGGTGTTAGAATCATCCTAAATTAAAAGCAAGTCGAAGCGACTACAGGAATTGGTGGAAACATTTCAAATATCTTTTGCAGAACAGCCTGCTATGCAAGCCTTGTCTTCTTCTGTAAGTGGCCCCTTGATGTTTATAGCTAGGCTCAGATCACCAACACCCCTTCTGTTCAATCAAGTTTAATTCAGTGATAGTCATTAAGAGCCACCAGGTATGACAGACATTTACCACCAACAGGTAATGTTTATCGAGTACCTACTATGTGCCAGGCAATTTTGGATCCACTGGTAAACTCATTTTGGCATTGCAGATTGCCTCCATATATATGTGATCTTTAAATTGCCCTTTGAGGGGCGCCTGGGTGGCTCAGTGGGTTAAAGCCTCTGCCTTCGGCTCAGGTCATGATCCGAGGGTCCTGGGATCGAGCCCCAAATCGGGCTCTCTGCTCAGCAGGGAGCCTGCTTCCTCCTCTCTCTCTGCCTGCCTCTCTGCCTACTTGTGATTTCTGTCTGTCAAATAAATAAATAAAATCTTTAAAAAAAATAAATTGCCCTTTGAATTGGTTTTTAATACCCCTCTGGTTCCCTCATGGATTAATGAGTTAAATGAAGCCTTTAACATATATTTATTTTACATTTGTATGAGAGTCATGATTTTACCTTTTTGAAAATTGTATTTTAGCACCTTATCTGTAGAAGAAAAACTGAAGATGGCTATGAGGCATGTATGATAAAGAACCCAGAACACAAAGACAGCAAGTAGAGGTGAAAGGGACAGTCACTGAAGAGTTCCTAATTAGAATGTCGTAGCCTTGGCATTCTCAACAGACACATGAAAAGATGCTCAGGATCACTTCACCTTGGGCAGGGAAATGCTAGTCAAAACCATAGTGAGATATCACCTCATCCCTGTCAGAATCGCTAGCATCAAGAAGACAAGAAACAACAAGTGTTGGTGAGGATGTGGAGAAAAGAGAACTTTTGTTTGCTGTGGGTGGGAAGGCAAACTAGGGCAGCCACTGTAGAAGACAGCATGGAGGTTCCTCAAAAAATTAAAGGTAGACCTACTGTATGATCCAATGATTGCACTACTGGGTATTAACCCAAAGAATAGGAAAATGCTAATTAGAAGGGATACATGCCCCCGTATGTTTATTGCAACAGTTATTTACAATAGCCAGGATATGGAAGAAGCACAAGTGTCCATCAGTAGATGAATGGATAAAGAAGGTGTGAGATATGTATATATATATATATATATATATATATATATATATATAACACACACACACACAGTGGAATATTATTTATCCATAAAAAGAATGAAATCTTGCCATTTGCAACAACATGGTTGGAGCTAAAAAGTCTAATGCTAAGCGAAGTAAGTCAGGGAGAAAAAGAAAAATCCCATATGATTTCATTCTTCACTCATATATGGAATTTAAGAAACAAAACAAACGAACAAAGTTTAAAAAAAAAAAAAAAAGGAGACGCACCAAAAAACAGACTCTTAACTACAGAGAATAAACAGATGGTTACCAGAGGGGAGGTGGGGGGGGGGATGGGGGACATAGTTGAAGGGGATTAAGAACACACTTATCTTGATGAGCCCTGAGTAATATATGGAATTGTTGAATCATCACATCATACACTTGAAACTAATATAACACTATGTTAACTACACTGGAATTAAAAATTTAAAAATTTCAGGCAAAAAAATAAAACCAACTTGGCATTCTCAATTACAATACTATACCCAGTGCATAGCACAGAGTAGGTGCTCAATAAATATTCAGCAAAGGAACTAGCTTGGAAAATGAGATATAGATAAATACCAGGAAAAAGAACATGAAGATATCACACACAAAAAAACTTGTACACATGACATGGATATTGAATCCAATTTTTAAAAGCATGACAGAAACCTATGGGGAAAAATAATACATTTAAAAACAGTAATTGAGCCAGCAAAATTCTTCCTCTGTGCTTTTGGGGCTGAAGAAGGTCAGGAGGGCATTTCTCTCAGGGAAAAATGTGAGCCCACATGTACAAACAAAGTGTCTTCCTTCTGCTAACATTGGCCTCTGTCGCTACGATCCTAGATAGTTTAAATCCTGTGAAAGAGATGACTCGGCACCTCTACCTCTGTAAGGCAGTGTGTCCTTCCCACTATGCTCTTCATGGTGCTGCCCTGGCTTTCTTGGGCACCTACGGCTCAGCCAGGCTGGGATTCAACTACGTAATTCTCAAGGGAAACCCACAGGGGCCATGCATCGGAGAACCCAGGCCTCACAGCCCTCGGGCTTCCATTCTAGTCCAGCACCCAAGAAAGGGGAGAGACTGGTCTGGGGGTGCAGGGGATGGAGTGGGGATTCCTATATCATAAGCTAAGAAATTCCATAAATGTTGGATTTTTCATGAGTGCTAGTGTTACAGAGAGGGATCAGAGCCTAATTTTCGCAAGTTCGGCTTTTTTACTTGTAGGAAACTATGTGGCCCCGTAATTCTCTGACAGTGAAGATAGAATACCATCTAGCCAAAAGGAAAAAAAAAATTGAAACCAATTTCACAGGTTGAACAAGGAAGATATTACTTGACTCTGCTCTTGCTGCAAGGGAAAGAGAGAGAAGGATTTCTTTACTCAATAGCCTTTCTCTGAAGATACAGGGATACTAACTCTGACACTTTGTTGGCTTATTTGAAGTTTTTCTTAACACAGTATGTGTTCAATTAAATGTCGAATGATCAATACCGCTCCTGCCGGCCTGATGTCATAGTGAAGCAAAGACTTGTTTTCTCTCCCCTTTAAGTGACTCTTTGTGTTTCACATACAGTATTTAACCAGCAAAACCACGAAAACAGAGAGGTGGTCAGCAGAGAGAGCATTCTGGTGTGTTAACAACAAAGCACATCCGAGCCTGGAGCCCAGGGTGACACGAGATTTTCCATAGATTGCATTTTAATAGACTTCTGTGGATTGTGCTGTTTCAGGAAAGCAGTGGCACCGGCATGGGCGGCATCTGTCCTCAGAGGTGGCCAGCCTCCCCCAAGCAAGATCCCCGGGCCCCCAGATCTCATTAACCATAATTGCCAAGGCTTTGCTTATTCACCTGAAAGAATGTGTTTTAAACTGGAAACTTTCAAAAGTATGTCTACTTTATATTTGCCATAGCTTCAAAGTTAGCTTGTCACTCTTAATGTCTCTTTTGGGCTATAAAACCTATGTGGTTTAGGGAGGGGGTGATAATTGTAATATGTCAAGACACCTCCTGCCTGGGTGGTTTTGCTCCAGACCATCAACTTAGCATATTGCTTAACCCAACCAGGAAGTCAGGTCGTCTTCCTCGGTTTTAATTTCTTCTTCTGGAGTTATTAAGACCCGCCGTTGCGAGCAATAAGTTGAACAAGGCTGTTGGGGTCCATCTTTTCATTTTCTTCCTAGGAATCAGGTACCTCTAGAGATGCAGAGCCTTGTCTGTACAGCCAGTGGGTGGTAGCTGGGATTTGAATCCAGGTCTTGGGCATTTTAAAGATTTTATTTATTTATTGGACAGACAGCAAAAGTAGGCAGAGAGGCAGGCAGAGAGAGAGGAGGAAGCAGGCTCCCTGCTGAGCAGAGAGCCAGATGCGGGCTCGATCCCAGGACCCTGGGATCATGACCTGAGCCAAAGGCAGAGGCTTTAACCCACTGAGCCACCCAGGTGCCCCAGGTCTTGGGCATTTTAATTGAATCTGCTTAGGATGCCAACTGCCCCAGCTTGTCCCAGATAGAAGTCAAGGAACCCATGACAGCAGAGTGGAAGGAACTCACCTAGAGAGTCAGATGTCTCAGAGGCTGTCTGCCACTTTCTCTCTGCATGACCTTGGGTAAGCATATGACCTTTCTATGCCCCATTCCTTCATTTATGAGATGTCGATGATGACACATAACTCACTCATTTGTCATAAACATGAAGTGACAAAGGAGCCAATGCCTCATCACTCAAATGTTCTCTTTCTCCATGCCTTCTATCCCCCTCCCTCCAGCCCTGGTATGTTAGAAAGATTCTCCTTGACCAAAAACTCTACCTTCCCATACCTTCTTTTCGGTTTCAGAAATTCCTCAAATTCACTCATCATCCACAAATACTCACTGAGCACTTGCTATCTACCAGGCATCATTCTAGGTGCTGGCGTGTAGCAGCGAACACAACAGCCCATGTTCCTGGGCCTTGGTGTTTCCATCCTAAGAAGCCAAGGCTGTGGGGGTGGGGCACAAGAGAAGAACAGAGAAGTAGGTTGTAACGTGTGTGCCCCGCGTGTTAGGAGTGGATGAGCATCGTGCCGGAAAATAAAGCAGAAGATGGTAGCAAAGGCTCCATCAGGGTGGAGTCCCCAGTTCATCTGTGATCTGGGGACTCTATCTTCTCTTCACTGAGAAGATAACATCCAAGCAAAGACCCAGAGGTGGCAAAGGAGTGGACCAATAGTGCACTCTCCTTCCCCAAACCAGAGATGATACAGACAGCGCCCAGAGAAGCAAGCCTGGGCCCAGACAGGTCCCCGAGAAGGTGTCGGTGCCAATGGCTACGTGCTGGTTGGGTGCAGAAGCACAAAGCTCTGTGAGACTGTGTGCGGGGGCAGCCGGGAAAGGCCATGGTCACCACCGATGACAACAACTGCTCACTTCCCTACTTCTTCCTGAAAGCTGATGAGGGGACAGAGGCAGTTGTGTGAACAGCTCCTTGGCCCAGTGCCTCCAGGCCTTTCTGAAGGCCCATGTGCGCGTCTCTGGGCAAAGAAACAGTTAACCAAGCGGTTCTTCCCAGGGCTTGTAATATATGCCCTCCTTCTCTTAGATTCCAGAAGAGCCTTGGAAACCTACACCCCTCTCTGCCACCGGCTTCTCTTCAGCCAGCTAGAGCTGGAAAGATCCTCGTCCTCGCTGTCTGCCAAGGCCAGGGGGCCCACTGGGCCACATTTCCCCCTCTTGGAGGTGGCCAGCCCAGGCGACTTTGGAAAACAGGGAGCTTAGTAAAAAAGTCACTTGGATTTTGTAAAGTGGTAACTACTGTGGGGCTTCATGTAATTAAACCTAAATGCCATTTTTCCTCCTGAAACTCTTGGGTGAGGTAACAGCTCTCTTTATGTCAACTCAGGAAGTTTTACCCAAGAAAAGGGGTGGGGGGGGTGTTGTTTGCCAAATCAGGAAATGTGAATTAACTGACAAGGAGCTAAAAAATGAGGCTGAGGCAACCCAGGAGAAGGGAAGTGAGAGAGAGCAGAAAGGGAGTCCTACAAACAAGCAAACTTGGGAAACACAGGCCAGTTTTCACAGCATGTAAGCTCGGCTGGTCTATTGGTCGACCCTGGGTTGCTTTGAGAAACTCAGAGGGCCAGAAAATCCCAAACTTAATGCCGCCTTCATGAAGGAAAACCTAAGGTATTAACAGGGATTCCACCGTCTGCAGTGTAAACATTCACCTTGGGCATGGAAATTTTGTTCTCAGAGCATGCATCGGGCTCCCCATTTCACACCACAAATCTAACCACAGCTTTCTGCGCGATGTATGCTTTTAAACAATGAATACATTATGTAGATCAAATAGGACTTTCCTCCACTCCCCCCACCCTCCCCTGGTTATTAGACCTACCTCATGGCTTTAAACACGGTTGGCACACCCTAAGGACAGAGAAGAAAGCCCTGTTTTTACGCAGGTGTTAGGAACTGAGAAGAATGAATCACGTTGGAAAAAATGAAGGCAAAAGGCAAGTTCATCTGTCACCAAATCTGTAGTGACTTTTAGAAAATATGTTTAACTTTTTCATTTTCGCTTCTCTTCAAATCTCTCTCTCTTTTTTTTAAATCTAAAAACAGAAGCCAAAGGTCTAAAGTAGGAGGAACTTCTGTCCAAAGAGTTTTTGCCCTAAACAGCTTTTTCTCTCCCCTACCAAGTACTCAGACCCACTCTTGGTCAGGGCTGCCCTAGTCAGGAGGCTTCGGAAGGGACCAGGGAAGTGACCCAAGGCTTGGAAGCCACTGCAGGCATGTGCAAACACGTGGACCTGTGTGTGTCTGTGCACAGTGGGTACGTATATGCATGCATATGCATGCGTGCCATGTCACAGGGATGCTGTGCTGAGTGAACGAAGGGTCATCATGGTTTATATGTTGGAGTCTCAGGGGTCTTTCCGAATTGACAAACCCGGCTTTCCCATAGAAGGCTAGGTCTTTGATGGAAACCGCTCGACACTCAGGGCTGCAGTGGTATGGAGGGGGATATAGGCATTCAGGAAAGACCCCAACAATGCTTGTTAAAGAACCTCTGAGGTCCCACCGCCAGAGTCAGGAGTCAGGAACTGGTCTTTTAAGCCCCATACCAGCCACTTCACATGTTGAGGAAGCCACCGGCTTAGCTGATGAGTAGGATTCCTTCTGTTTCCATGGAATCTTTCTGGTAACTTTTTAATTAAGTGCGTTGCTTCCTTCTAAGGTTCTGGATCCTTCTTAACAATAATTGCTAGCTGCCTCAAACGAATTTGGGATGCCAGTTTGAGTTCTCTCTTCTGGTGCTTCAGGTAGTCCTGTCGCCTGGCTCCCCTTCACTCCTCTCCCGCGGTCTCTCCTCCTTCTACCCACCCTTCCCCTGTTCCTCCTTTTCCTTTGTGTCGTTCAAGGAGTTGTTTCCTGGGCTTCCACGTAAACTTAAGTGGAAGCTGTAGTTATCAAAAAGAATGAAGAGGTAGCCGTTGCCCTTAAGAAGTTGAATTCCGGCCAAGGAGACAGACCCATTCAACAGATCATTTCAACAGAAAGAGCCAGGAGTTAAAATAACTCAGAGGTGTACAACTCGGAGGGAAAGGCGTTTGAGAAAGTGCTGTGGTCGTCTGGGTAGCTGAAGTGGGGGTACAGCGGCAAGGCCTTCTCCAGGCGCCCCAGTTCCTCCTCCCACCAAGTAAAAGCACATGTATTTGTCAATTGCCAATTCAAGAAACCAGAAGAACAGCCAGAGAAGCTGGGTATCCGAGAAAAAGAACAAAACTGATTCAAAGTTAGAATGACGAAATGGTACAGCCTCTAAGATGCCCTGGATTGGACACACGTTTATCAAGTTAATACACGAAATCCACTCTCAACAGATTTTCTGAACTGACTTTTGTTTTTCGCATTTGCATGCGAAGGGCATGGGGGGGGGGCGGTGAAGCAGAGGAACCCGGAGGTAGACACTCACCCCCCTCCCCATCCCCCTCAGCGGCTGCTCCCTCTCCTCTCTTTTCAGCCTTGTTTGACCTTGGACAAGACACTTTTTTTTTTGGTTTCCAGCTCATAAAAGTAGGCATAATAAATACCTTTGCTTCCAGCTGCTTGACAATGATGCTGAGAAGATTTAGACGCTAATTCTGGCAAAATCACCTGAGCCCGCTGGAGGAGGAAAGAGCATGTGTGCCTTTAGTGGGGAGAAGGGAGAGGCAGACGATTCACATTTGGTTCACTGTACTCCTTGCTGGCTAATTAGGAAACAGATTCATTAACGCTCAGGCCCAACGAAAAAGCCCAAAGCGTGAAAGAGAGAGACCAAAGAGAATTACATCATTTCCTCTGTATCTTCCCTAAGGGCATCCTGGTATTGGAGAGAATGACTCAGACCGCAGAAATAAAGCAAAAACAGCCCAACTTCCAATACTGATTATTTTGGACCAGAACTTTGCAGAGAAGAGGATACTTTTTTGGAAAAATAAAGGAGTAAGGCAAGCAAAGAACGTGGTTTTCTGACGGGACTGAAAATAAAGAAGGGTAGGAAGTTGGAGCAAAATCATAGCATGTGCTGTTCTCTTCTCTTCATATAAAAATCAAAACAGCTTACAGACTACTCAACACCGTTTTAGGAAATTCAGATTCAGTGAAATTCTTGGAATAGAGTCACTGGTTTGGAAGCTAACACTTATTTTTTAATATTCATTTGCTATTATTATAGGAATGTCAGATGTAATGGGGCAGATAAATTAAGTCAGAGGATCTTTTTATTCTGACTTCTGCAAGTAGGCTGTTACTCTTATATTGAAGTTGTAAAGTTTCCTGACCGGTGAATGCCTCATTAAATTCATCCATTTGCCTATAGCAATAACATGCACTTAGAATTCTATTGTTCTTGCTCAGGTGATGACAGAATACTGACATTTACATATGAATACAAGTTGGTTTTGGGGTTTTTTTTTTTTTTTTGGTTGTTTTTGGGGTTTTTTTGGTTAGTCTAATACACTCAGAGGAACTCAGGAATGATCCTTGGGCAGTGTCTTTGGCAAATTCCTAAATTGGGAGTCTGTTATTCTGGCTACTGAATTGCATTTACACTGGAAGCCTGGACCCTGGACAAGCTCTGTCCTATCTCCAAGCCCCACCCCTACCAGACTCCAAGACTCTGGAGCAAACACAGGCAAATGCAACCTGAAAAAAATCAGATGCTCTTATATTTTACAGCTTGGATTTAGAAATCCCATCCACCTCTGTGAGCCTCAGGAAAAACAAGGAAGACAAACGTTGGGTTTCTGTGTAAACCCATCCCCTGCTCTACCTTGAAATCAAGAGAAGAGACAACTTATTGAAGATTTGCATGATCAGAAAGTACATGGTTAAGGCCATTTGGGTTTTAAAAATTAATGTTACGAAAGAGAAGAAAAATACCTTTTCGGAATTTTTGCAGTAAGATGATGATTAAGAGGTTCAGGTTATGGAAAGAAACCTGGAAAACATTTTTTATAGTTAACCCTTCTACCCTGAGCACAATTTTACCTGGTGTTTCTACCACTAAAGCTTTCTTAGCAGATGTTGCTAGTGATGCTAGATCTTTTTGGAAATTGAACACAGTGGTTTACAACTCTCCTTCTATGAAATGTCATTTATTTATCCATCCATCCACCCATTCATCCATCCATCCTCTATTTCCAGGATGTAGACTATGTGTTAAGCAATGTGCTAAGTACTGGGAGTGCTATAGGAATAAGATGTGGCAGGACAGTCTGCTGAGGGAGAAGGACTTAATAACCTTAGGCAAGCCATGAAATAGTTCCTACAGTGGGCAGGGGGCCATGGGAGCACAGAGGAAGGGTACTAACACCATCTGAGGGCTAACGGGCATCCTCAGTAAAGTGATGAACTAAGCTGAGACTCAAAGATGAGCAGTGAGCAGGGGAAAGGCACGGGAGAAGTGTCAGTGTTTCAGTGTGGCTCGGATGGAGAGGGAGAGTTTGTGTGAGAGTGGGAGTGAGTGCTTGCGCATATGGGATGGGAGGGAATGTGGAAAGAGAACAGCGATGAGAAGTAAGGGTAAAAGGTGAACAGGAAGGGAATTGCCTGGCAAGATAAAGAGTTCAGAAGGTAATGCAGGGCTGCTGAAGAATTTTAAAGTAGAAGAAATGGCAAGATTAAATGCGTAATTTAGAAAGATCAATATGGAGGACAGACTTGATGGACGACAGACTCGATGGACGACAGACACTATGGAGGGAGCAAAGAGGACAGTTAGTTCAAAGGTTGCTGCAGTACTCCAGGTTGAACATGCTAGAGATCTAGATTAATAAAAATGTATTGATTAATTCAACATGATATATTAATTAATTTACTGAGGCATATCAGGACCAGAGGACAAAAGAGCATCTATCTCCACAGAGTTTAAAATCTCGTGAAGGAAACAGACATAATAATGTAATTATACAAATAATAATAAAATAACAATTGTGATAAGTGCTATTGTGGCAGAGACTGCTTTCCTCCCACACCTGTTGTCTGCTTCTTTGTCCCAGTGCACAGATAAACTACATTTCCCAGCTTCCCTTGCAGTTGGGTATGGTCATATGACCCAAGTCTAGCAGGGACATCGAAGTAGAAGTGATAGGGAGTGGTAGAAAAGTAAAGCAAGTAAAGCAAGAGGAGCTCTGTTCTCTAAATGTATGAAGAAAAGTTGCGCTGACAACTTCAACACTAGCCCAGGTTGTTGGGCAGCAGTGTGGGCAGGAATTAGCCCCTAATGGCTGAGCAGTTACATATTTGGATCTATTTGTTACCTCAGCTTAGCACAGCATAAACTAATATATATTGTAAAAGAGAGTCACCGAGTACAATACGAGAGCACAGTTGGGGCACCTGACATAATCTATGGAAGGAAAGTCAGGAAGATTTTATCGTGGAGCTGTGAGGATAATTCAGAGTCGACTGAGACTGATAGAAGTAGACAGTTCAAGAAATGCACAACAGATGGACTCCATAAGGCCAGATAAATGGATGTGTAGAAGGAGACATTAAAGATAACATCCATATTCTGCTTTGGGAAACCTGATGGGTGATAATGCTGGTATAAAAGCATACAGGGAGAGGGACAAATTTTGGCAGGGAGATAAGATAAAGTTTGGACATGTGAAATTCATGGTGCCTGAGGACCACCGTAGAGATGTCCCAATTTGGAATTATGTTTCTGAAGCTCTGTAGAGAAGGATTAGGTGGCAGTTAGAGTTTGGGGAGTCTTTTCCCACTGAATAATAATTGAAACAAGGGAAATAAAACAAACAAGATGGTATAATGTCAGAAAAGCAGAGAGTCAAAAATGGACTCCCAAGGGGTGCCTGGGTGGCTCAGTGGGTTAAAGTCTCTGCCTTTGGCTCAGGTCATGATCTCAGGGTCCTGGGTTCGAGCCCCAAATCGGGCTCTCTGCTCAGCAGGGAGCCTGCTTTCCCCTCTCTCTCTGCCTGTCTCTCTGCCGACTTGTGATCTCCGTCTGTCAGAAAAATAAATAAAATCTTCCAAAAATAAAAAATAAAAAAGAGGACTCCCAAGAAATACCAATTTAAGGGAAGAATCTAGAAAGAGGAGGGTTCAAAGAAAACTCAAAGTGTTGTAGTCTCTTAAGTGATAAGAGGAAACTGGGTGAGCAAGTTATCTTAAAAACTAAGGGAAAAGGGACGCCTGGGTGGCTCAGTTGGTTAAGCAGCTGCCTTCGGCTCAGGTTATGATCCCGGCGTCCTGGGATCGAGTCCCACATCGGGCTCCTTGCTCGGCGGGGAGCCTGCTTCTCCCTCTGCCTCTGCCTGCCACTCTGTCTACTTGTGCTCACTCTCGATCCTCTCTCTCTCTGACAAATAAATAAAAAAAAAAAAAAGAAAAGAAAAAAAAAACTAAGGGAAAAGATGTTACAACTCTATCTTTATTTTCTAATTAAAATAAAGTTAGAATGAATTTTGTCTGATACTTTTGCATAATAGAAATAATATTAAGATGGCCATACAACATTGCTAGGTTAGACAGCCCCTTGAAGGTTCTGGCTTAAAACTGTTAGAGTTCTTAGATGACGACAGAATCTAAACTCATGCACTAGAAGGTTTGCCTGCAGTTATCCAAATTGCACAGATCTTCTCACTCAGAGCATCACACACTTGGTCACATCCCTGGTCTTAACAGAGCATTTGATATTTCAGGGTGCTATTTGTGTCTATACCATCATTAGAATACAACAGAAGGTGGAAATTACTTTATAAATTTAGTAAAATATTCCACGGTAACAAGAAAAGTATAATCTGGACTCTTACGTTCCTTTTGTTGTGTTTTTTCTTTTTCTTTTTTTCCCTTTAATTTTGCAAACTTGTTGAAAACAGATTTTGTTTGGAATAATTTTGATAACCAAAAAAGGACCAACCACTTCCCTCTCTTCTTCCCCTTTATCCTCTTTTTTACTTTTCTCAGTTCTCTTACCTTTGGCCAAAGGATTGAACCTTCCTCATTTCTTCTCTACTTCCCAAAGCCCAAATTAGCTCTTCTGGTTGGCATAAAGCATTTTCTTAAGGAGATTGTAAAGTCACATTTCTGCCTTATTCTTCTGCCCTTATCTTCCACCTCCTTTTAATTTTTATTATTTCTTAAAAATTTTTATTTATTTATTTGAGAGAGAGCATGCAGAAGCACATGCACTCGTGTAAGCAGGGGAAGGAGCAGAGTGGGGGATGGAGAAACAGATTTTGCACTGAGCATGGAGCCCAACCCGTGGCTCAATCTCATCACCCTGAGATCATGACCTGAACCAAAGTGAAGACTTTGACACTTAACCGACTGAGCCCCTCCGAGACCCCAACCTCCTTCTCTTTTAAAAAGAGTCTCCTCCTCTTTCCTGCGTATCCATTCATCTTAGCCCTCCAGCTGATGCACCTCTTCCTTTCCTGTTTCTTCTCATTCTTCCTCTCCTTCTACCTTTAAATAGTTTCTTTCTTCCCTTTTGTACTTTGGCTTGAGCCACCCTGAGTCAGTGTGAGATTTTCCTCAATACCCAAATGCTGTGTTTTAACATGCTCCTCTATAAAGTGGGCACAATCATGCCTTTTCTCAGGATTCCCCCTCCTCTATTTTTTTTTTCATATCTTTTATGTATTAGATATTGTTTTAAGTGGTTTAGAGGATAAGACATTGGTCCTTTTCTCTGCCCTCAAGGAGTTTACCATAAACAAGTAAAAATTTATAGTTTCCTAAAAGCAATTATTGTAAGAGGTGTCATGCATGAACAGCAGAGGCAATGAACCATGGTGAGTTCAGAGGAAAAAGGGACCCAGGTGGATTTAGAAAACCAAAATGGCTTCATGGAAAAGGAGAGGAGCTTTCAGTAGAGTTGTGAAGGATTTGTATTTATGGTTAGTCAGGGCTGTAGGGAAGTACAAAGGAGTAAAAGAGTGGCATTTCAATGAAGAGTACTTCAAATATACAAAATGGGCTATAACCTCAAGGTACTGTTACTTCCATTTCCTTGCAAGTCAACACCATCAATAAACAACTTCAAAATCCTCCAACGTTTGGTCATTTTGAAATATCAGACTTATCAGAGCTCCTGTGTTACAAAGAATAGACAGGTAACAGCTGCTTTTTTTGTTGTTGTTGTTGTACCATGAATCAACTAAACTGTTTGATTGTAGATTCAAGGTGAGAAAGCTGAAGTTCAAGAGCATTAAAAAAGTGCATAATGTTCAGTTCTGAGTATACCACTGCCAAAAATGGAACTCTAGCCAAACTTTATAATAAGAGAATAGTTAGCAAAGACCCTTCATATTTTGGTTTACTTTAAAATTTTTTTAAAAATTTATTTATCTGACAGAAATCACAAGTATGCAGAGAGGCAGGCAGAGAGAGAGGGGGAAGCAGACTCCTCATTGACTAGAGAGCCCGACGTGGGGCTCGATTCCAGGACCCCGGGATCATAACCTGAGCCGAAGGCAGAGGCTTTAACTCACTGAGCCACCCAGGCGACCCTGGTTTACTTTTAAATTTAATACTTTCTTTTTTTTTTTTTCCCCAGTAAAAGCATTTGTTCTCATTAGCACTGTAAGTTCATGAAAGAGGATTTGTATTTGTATCAGACAAGTCATACATAGAACCTGCCACAATCAATGTTCCCTTTTAAACATGTAGGTCAATGCTTTGTTCTGTGTGATCCTGCAACCTTGGTTCAGGCTAGCAGACCTGGAAGTCTATCCCTCATTGGGGAGGTGGGTGATGGGCAGCCATCTATAGATTTTGAGATGGCTTGATGTAAGTGTCCTGTGTGATGGGAGCGTCATCTTCTCCATGAACCAATAGGTCTACTCATGTACCTGATCAGAACCCCTGTTTCTTTCTTTCCTTTAAAAAAAAAAAAAAGATTTATTTATTTATTTATTTGTCAGAGAGACAGTGAGAGAGGGAACACAAACAGGGGAGTGGGAGAGGGAGAAGCAGGCTTCCCACTGAAAGGAGCCCGATGTGTGACTCAATTCCAGGACTCTGGGACCATGACCTGAGCCGAAGGCCGACTCTTAATGACTGAGCCACCCAGGTGTCCCAGACCCCCTCTTTCTCCTGGAGTTTGATTGTAAGTCCTACAGAAAAAAACCATAGGTGATAAATGGAGGCAGAGGAAGAGAGACCCAGAGCAGAGGCAGGAGAGAAATGTAGGAGAGGACAAGAGAGAACAATAAGTTGGTAGTGAGCAGATTATGAGACAAACGGTACACAGAGAAGTCAAGTCATCACTGTGGTAGACAACTAGAAACATACTTTCAGAGGCCATAGCTTAAAACTTTTTGAAGTTTAAACATTGATGGTAAGACAATAAAACCCTGGATTGTCCAAGTTACTCAGGTTGTAGGTGGCTTTCTCTTCTTTTTGTTTCCTCTATCTTTATTTTATTATTTTTTAAAGATTTATTTATTTATTTTTTTGACAGAGAGAGAGAGAGCGCGCGCACAGGGGGAATGGCAGGCAGAGGGAGAGGGAGAAGCTGGCTCTCTGCTGAGCAAGGAGCCTGATGGTGGCTTCATCCCAGGACCCCAGATCATGATCTGAGTGGAAGGCAGACTGAGCCACCCAGGCGCCCTGGTTCCTCTATCTTTAAATGTTTCTACTGCCAGCTAATATTCAGAAGATAGGTGAGTACAGGGAGAAGCAGCCCAGGTCAGCTACTTATTATTTCTCCTAACAGTTTGGTATTGGGAAAGTAGAAACTAAGGGGAAGACAGTAAAGCATAGAGAAGCAGATTAAACATTGGTTTAAGGGTATGTACTTGAGTCTGAACTGAGCAAGACCCAACCTCTTTATGACTTAGTTTCTTTCTTTTTTTTTTTTTTTTTTAATCTTTTTACTTGACAGACAGAGAGATCACAAGTAGGCAGAGAGGCAGGCAGAGAGAGAGGAAGGGAAGCAGGCTCCCCGTTGAGCAGAGAGCCCGATGCGGGGCTCGATCCCAGGACTCTGGGATCATGACCTGAGCCAAAGACAGAGGCTTTAACCCACTGAGCCACCCGGGTGCCCCGTGACTTAGTTTCTTTACTTGTAAACAGGAGTAATAATACTATTTTATAGGATAGTTTGAGAAATAGATGGTTTATTGATGTAAAAATCTTAGAAAAGTGCATGGCACATAAATGTCAATGTTCTTATTATTATCTACCCATTGGACTAGTTGAAGATTAAATAGGATCATGCAAATAACATACCTAATACAGTATCTGGCACATAAATTCATCAAATATTCGGAATTACTGTAACAACAGCATAACAACTGGTACTATAATTCTTCAAGTGGTTTCTCAGTTTATGGACTGACCATTTTACACTCTGATCTACCATGTTCTGGGTTGGCACCCGTGATTGAAAGTTGCAAGTAACAATGGGGTCTCATAAAGGCAGCATGGTGTGATGATGAGAAAATCATGGAAACACCAAGCAGGACACTGGAGGTTTGATTCCAGCTCCAGCACTGATGTGCCTTATGACCTTAGCCTAGTCATTTGATCTCCTTGAGTTTCAATTTCCTCATTTGTTAAGTGAAGGCCACAGCGTTCTCCAAGCTCATAAATGCTGTGATCCTAAGTTTCCATGTGGTTTTTAAAATTTTGAAAAACTCGATTTGCATATATGCATTTCCAAGCAAATTACAAATCTATCCTTGGAGCTGATATTGACTTCAGTTCTTCTAGACATGGGAGAAATTCCTTTTTCATTCCCTGGGACTATTTTTTCAGAGGATCTGAAATAAGGAATGATGTACATTCTAGTGTACAGTGTTTCTATCTAATCATTATTGAATTGTTTTTTAATGTACGCTTCTAACATATTATAAACTAAATGGCTAAAAATTAAGCATGCTCAAGAGTAGTAACTGTAATTAGGTGTGGCCTAATTAAAAGTAATTAAGAAATTATCTCAGGCAGGGGTGCCTGAGTGGCTCAGGCAGTTAAGTGTCCAACTCTTGATTTTGGCTCAGATCATGGTTTCAGGGTCATGAGATTGAGCTCTGGCCTTGAGCTAGGCATGGAGTCTGCTTAAGATTCTCTCTCTCTCTCTCTCTCCTTCCCCCTTCTGCGCCCTCCCCCTGACTAAAAGAAAAAATAGAAATCATCTCTGGCAGTACCTAAAATTTGATATCACTGCCCCTTTGTTAACATCTTCACAGACTTTGTTATATTAAGAAATTTTGTAAAGTTGATATCAATCCTGTCAGTTGCACCCTGATTTCTCCAGAAACATCATGTTAAAATTGTGCAGCTCTTTTTTTTTTTTTTTTCCCTTTCCAGAAGCCGGGGAGCCTGCTATTCCATTTTTATTTCCAAAGGCAGGGTGGGGTTGTGGCTTGGCAGTGGAGGGTGTGGTTCTGATGGGGCTGGCTGGGCAGGAAAAATAAACACTACAACATGTGGTTGTGATGACAGTTCAGTGTCTACAGACCATCCATCCTTGAAAACTCTGTGTTTATGTGTAAAATATCCCCAACTGATTTAGAATTATTTATGAAAACCAGGGAGTGCTGCTGAGAGAGAGAGAGAGAGAGAGAGAAGGTAGGTAAGGAAAGGAGGAAATAATAAATGAATACAGACCATGGAAATATAAAACAAGAAGAAACCCTCATGATCATCTAGAAATATACTAAGTATATTTCATAGGGTAATCTGAGACCCAAAGAGGTTCAGTACCTGCTGAAATTTACTCCGTTACTCAGCAACCAAGCTAGGACTAGAACTTAGGTGATTCTTGAACTTGGGTATTCATTTGTTCATTCATTCATTCATTCATTCACTCATTCAAGCAATGTTATTGAAAGACTTTTATGTGTAGGCATCATATCAGGCATTGAGTGATAAGACACTCTGGCAGCTTACATTCTAGTGGGAAAGATATTATTACATAAGGTAGTTCCTAATAAATGGTAGGGCTAAATCAAAGTACTGAATGCTTTCAAAGAAATAAAACAAGGTGTTAGAGCCAGGGTGATGGTATGTGTGGGCAAGGAAGGCTTCTCTAAGGAGTTAGTTGAGTGATGTGAAGGAAATCACCATGCAAAGATGATAAAACAGAGCATTTTAGACAGAGGACATGGAAAGTACTAAGACCCCAGAATGGGAATGTATTAGGAATATTTGAAGAAAGAAAAGGGTGCCGCTGCAGCACAGTGAGCTCAAGGGACAGCGGAGTCAGGGGAGGTGGGAGAGGGAAGCATGGGCCGGGTGGGGCAGAGCTATCGGAACCACAGTCAGGATTGGGTTTTCTTCTACATGCAGTGGAAACCATTGGAGAATCTTAAGCAGGAAGACATGATTTGATTTACAGTTAGAAAAGGCCACTCCAACATATTGTATGGGGGATGGATCAGAAGGGGCCAATGGAGAAGCAAGGAGACCAGCTAGGATGCTACAGTTCTTGTTTAGGTGCAGGATGATATGGGCCATAGGGTTGCAGTCAAGGTGGGAAGAAGTGGACAGACTCTGGTGCTAAGGGAAGATACCATTTGGTGTGTCCCCAACCTTATTACTCGATACTCTTATTCTGAATAAGAGGAAAGATAGAATGTGTAAATAAAGCAACATTCCAAAACCTTTCAACATGATTATCATCATTTTTCACTAATATTGTCTTAGGCCATGTACCTGTTGCAAATATGATTACTATTTGTAAACTCAGAGAGGCAAGACTCTCCCCTTATTACACTCCAATTTTAGAATAAAAATAATCAATCACAAGAAAGCATACAGATGCCAGGGTTATTGTAAAATACAGCAATAAGCTTCCAGCGTATGATCTGAAGTCAGCATAGCTTTAGCTCAACTTCCCGTGCACCTTCTAGACAGACATCCACATAGACATTCACGTTTCACTGATTTTAGCTATGATCAGGGATGCAGGGGCAAATCCACAAAATATACCACATCAAAGTGAATTGGTAGACTTTAGAAATAGTTCTTACATTGAGGGTTGAAATATCTGCTTTACAAAATTTAACCAGCCAGGAAGAGTTGATAAAAAAATTCAATGAATGAAACTGTAATCTAAAAGTTTTACTTTGGATTGTTTGTATTTTTGCATTCTATAATAGCATTAGGAAATCGCACTTTGATTATATGTGTAATATTTGGTTATCCAGTTGAGAATATTTTCCCAAGTGTGGTAAAGGCTTAAGTGTGACATAAAGCTCATGGACCATGCTCTAAACCTACAGCTAACATGACCCTGTAATATCAGTAGCTGTCACTGAACACCCCTAACCGTGCCCAGATGCTTTCAATACGTTATATACGATTCTTACAGCAAACATGCAAGTTTCATATTATTATCAGTCTCTAGTTTAGAAAAGAGGCAGCTGGGATTCAGATGTGGTGGAACAGGGCAGGATGGAAAACCAGCCTAGTTCCTAGGCCCAGCCTTTCTGATATGCCCAGTGTCATGAATCATTCATTCTGACTTTGGAGTGGAGAAACATTTACATATAAATCCACATTCGTGTTCAAATGCTGATGTTCTCAGTCAGAGACCTATTTAGCTGTTTGTGCTGACATTTCCCATCGTGACAGCCATGGTCTGGAAATTCTGCATCAACTTAACTGCTAGGTTAGTGTATCTCAGACTTGAGCAATGTATGGAACCTTTTGATAGGGAATAAACATTTATTATTGATTTAAATTAGCTTTCAAATAATGCAACTTTAAAATATATAAATAGAAAACTAGTTATAGTCTCCTTATACTTACAGCTTTTACATATATACGATAGAACCCAAAGCAAATTTAATTATATTCAAATGTTTCTAGAGAAATTCTTTGGTCCAGATTATTGCTACTTAAAATAAATAAATTGTACTGTAGGAACAGTACTGACTACTCTGTCGTGGATTCTTTTTATTCAGCTTCTCACTACTGTGATGGTCCCATTCTTCTATCACTTTCCTATATTTGAACTACTTAAGCACCTTCATTCCTATAGCACACATGATGTCACTGGGTCTGTAACAGAGTGAACGTACTAGGTTTATCTCTATTCTTTTTTTCCCCCAAAGATTTATTTATTTATTTATTTGAGAGAGAGAGAGAGAGAGAAAGACAGACAGACATATGGGGGAGGGGCAGAGGGAGAGAGAGAGAGAATCTCCAGCAGGTTCCCAGTTGAACATGGAGCCTGACAAGGGGCTTGATCCCAGGACCCTGAGATCATGACCTGAGCTGAAGTCAAGAGTCGGCACTCAACCAAATGAGATGTCTGGGTGCCCCTTCCCTATTCTTTTTGTGTTACTCCTTGACTTGGCATCATGACAATCATAGACATGACAGGAAGTTAGGGTACCGATGTTGGTTGGCAACCCTTGGTTAACAGCTGGTCATTCAAATGATCCAAATGATGCTTACAGCTGTATTATAGATTATTTCAAAAATAAAAGTGCAAAATTTCATTTTATAAAGAAAATGTGAAGACTTATAAATGTCTGGGAATCCACAGTGTTCCATAAACTCCACTTTGAGAAAACTGATGTTTCCTTTGTATAGTCTCAGACTCTCTCTTCATTTTCACCACCCAGGCAGGATAAGATTTACTTCCATAGAATGTTATCCTCACATCATAATATGGAATCCAAAGCAATTCGTGAAAAAAAATGGGGTAACCCTACCTGTACTGACTTGAAGAGATGGCCACAATTTATTAAGTGGTAAAAGCAATAAGGGGGAATTGAAAATAGGGACTCAAAACAGATGCTTGTACACCAGTGTTTAAAGCAGCATTATTCACAATAGCCAAAACATGGAAACAGCCAATGTCCATCAGTAGATTAATAGATAAACAAAATGTGGTCTATACATATTATAGAATATCATTCAGCCATAAAAAGGAATGAAGTTCTGACTCTTGCTTCATCATGGATGAACCCTGAAAACACTAGTCTAAGTAAAATAAGTTATACAAAAATGACCAAATATTATGTGGTTTCACTTATATGAGGTATCTAGACTAGGCAGATTTACAGGGACAGAAAGTAGAATGGAGATTACTAGGATATGGGGAAGGGAAAAGTGAGGAGCTATTGTTTGATGGGCATAGAATTTCTGTTTGGAATGATGAAAAATTTTAGAAACAGACAGTGGTGATGGTTACGTGAATTATAAATGTACTTAATGTCACTGAATTGCACATTTAAAAATAGTTAAAATGGTATATTTAATGTTAGGCATTTTTTTTTACCACAATAAAATGTTTTTAAAATAAAAAGTGTCAAATAACGTGTATGGTGTGATAACATTGGCATATGTCTGTGTATATGTAAACAAACACACATATACATATTATATACATACATTTGTAAATGCATAGGGAATTTTCTCTAGGATACATACTAAATTGTTAAGAGTAAAGAGTGAAGGGGAGTGTTAGGGGTTGAATTGTGTTACCCAAAAAAAGGTACCTTGAATTTCTAACCCCCCAGAACCTCTGAATGTGACCTTATTGGAAATGGAGCAGTTGCAGATATAATTAAGATAAGGTCATAGTAGGGTGGATCCTTAATCAAATATTATTTGTGTCCTTATTAGAAGACAGCCACGTGAAGACGAAACATACAGAGAACATTGCATGAAGACAGAAGATTGGAGTAGTGCATTTACAAACCAAGGAATGCCAAATATTGCTGATAAACCACTAGAAGCTAGGAAGAAGCAAGGGAGGATTCCCACACAGGTTTTAGAGAAAGTATGGCCTTGTCAACACCTTGATTTCAGACTTCTAATTTCCAGCCCTTTGAGAAAATAAACCTCTATTGTAAACCACCTAGTTTGTGGTACTTTGGTATGTAGCTTTAGGAAACTAATACCATGGACTTTATTTTTTTATACTTTAAAAAAAATTATTTATTTATTTATTTTAAGTAGCCTCCATGCTCAATGTAGGGCTTGAACTTACAACCCTGCAAGATTATGAGTTGCATGCTCTCCTGACTAAGCCAGCCAGGCACACCTATACTTTTGTATTGTTAGATATTTTACCTTGGACATGATTTAATTTTCAACCAAAGGAAAAATGTTCACTTAGCCTCATTAGTCCTCAGGAAAATACAAATTAAAATTACAATGTAAGACCATTACACACCCACCAGAATATCTAAAATGTAAAAGACAACATAGAGTTGGTGAGGATATAGAGCAACTGAAACTCCCATATATTGTTAGTAGAACATAACTGGTATAACCACTTGGAAAACTGTTTAGTAATATCTTTTAAAGCTGAAAATACAGATATCTGTAGTAATTCTACTTCTCAATATAGTCCCTTTGGAAACTTACGTATGTTCATCCAAAGACATGTACTAAAATGTTCATAGAAGCACTATTCTTATCAGTTTCAATCTGTAAACATCCTAGATGCCTATTAACACTAGAATAAATAAACTGTGCTATAGTCATACAATGGAATACTATACAGCAGTGAAAATAAATTATTGCTACATGAAACACATGGAGGTGTCTCAAAAACACCATGTTGCATGAAAGAAACCAGATACAAAAAAGAACATACTGTGTGATTTTAATTTATACAAAGTTAAAAAATAGCTAAAACTAATCTATGTTGTTTTGTGATTGCTCTTGGAGGGGGTAGTGGCTAGGAGGGAGCACAATGGGAATGTCTAGGCAACTGGTTATGTTCTGTTTCTTGTTCTCAGTGGTGGTTAGGGGGATTAATAATTTATTGAGGTGCACTATGTATAACTTCTCTGTATGCATGTTATAGCTGAATAAAATGCTTATTTTAAAAAAGGCTTTAAAAAGTCATCTTTTTTTTTGTACTAGAAATCACTGCTTTTTCTTTGGCTTCTGAAATACTGTTATTTTTCTCTCTCCTTATCTATTAAATCAACATTTTTGTGTGTGTGTGACCAACTGTATACACATTATTGTGCTAGGCAAAGGGCTCTACTACACTAATAGGAAGATGACAAGTCATATTTTTAAAGCTTGGAAACCTCTGTCCTAGAAGCTGCTTGTCAAGACTTTCTGTTACTCTTCAAGATTCTTTCCTATCAGAGATTTGCATTCCCTCCTTGGCTTCTGCATAAAACTGTTCTGACATAGTGGTCATCTCCCAGCTGGTTTTTTTGGCTTTTGCCCAAGAAAATCCTTCTTTCTGATCTCTGGTCTCTTATTCTCCCCAGCT
This sequence comes from Martes martes, assembly GCF_963455335.1. NCBI lineage: Eukaryota > Metazoa > Chordata > Mammalia > Carnivora > Mustelidae > Martes > Martes martes. The sequence continues at coordinate 159,792,941 of NC_137889.1, read as the reverse complement.
GTTCCTAATCTTTGAACTCTTAATCTGCCATCTTGGATAGATCAGATTCTTCCTGGCTCTTCTCTCCTATCACTTCTTTTAAGAATTTAAGGAATGAAAAATTCCTTCAAGTCTTTATTTCTATCCCATGGAGACTCAAGCTTACTCTGCTCTCAGGGAATTATTCATCATTATATGTATCCTAAATATAATTATTACTATATCCAAAAAGGGCATAGTTTATTTTCCTGTTTTGTATTACAGTTTGTATTGGCTACAGAATTTTCAAGAGCAAATACTCTTGACTTCAAAACAGGTGAATGAATATCACCACCATTATTTATCATTCTTTGGGAGGTTCTAGCTATGTAATAAGACAAGAAAAGCAAATGAAGATTTCAAATATTGAAAAAGAAAAGGCAAAGTTATTTTTTGTGCATATCATATACTTTCATGCCTAGAAATCCCAAATTACTCAATTAAAAATATTAAAATCAATAAGAGAATTGGTACAGTGACTAAGCATATGATAAATACTTTAAAAAATCAATAAATTCTCTCTATATTAGTAATAATGAGTTACATACAGAAATTACAAAATAAATTATTTAAAAATAGTGTTATGAACAAATTGAACTATGCAAGTCTAGAACCTATATAAAGAAAGCAGTAAAATCTTATTGAAGGAACTAAAACATGTCTTGAATAAATGGGGAGACAGACCAAAATCTTGGATTAGAAAAAATCATGAAAATAAAATCCCTCCCAAGCTAATACAAAAATATTATTGAATCAAGGGGCACCTGGGTGACTCAGTCAGTTAAGCCACTGCCTTAAGCTTGGGTGATGATCCCAGGGTCCTGAGATGAAGCCCCACATTGGGCTCTCTGCTCAGCGGAGAGCCTCCTTCTCCCTCTCCCTCTGCCTGCCACTACTGTCTACTCATGCTCTCTCTCTCTCTCCCTCTCTCTGTTAAATTAAAAAACAAAAAAGTTATTGAATCAAGTCAAAGTTACACTAAGGACTCAGTAGTGGAAAGGATATTGAAAAAATAAAAAAGTCAAAAATTGTCAAGACAATCTTGAACAAGAATAATAAATGACCATATGCCATACAATGTATTTTTTAAATACTATGAAGTGACAGCAATAAAAAAGAGCATACTATGTCATATAGATAACAGATAATACTTTTGTAGCTCTAGAGATTTTTTTTTAATGAACAGGGTACTTATAAATGAGCCACACCTGATCACAATAGGATGTGAGGCCTCTAAGCAAAATAAGATCCTGCTGAGCTCTGTCCCCTGGGCAGGTCTACTTTCCCCCCTGCATTTAGTCAGTGAGTCAGGCAACACACTTAAAGGAGGCAGGAGACTGCTTTAGAGAGAGAACTGTGCAGAAGTCCCTAGAGTTTGAAAGTCTAGTGAAAGAAACTGACAGTTACAGCACCAAATGACAGTACATCTGCCTGTGGGGGTCTTGTTTCTTCCCACTTCTCTCAGTTCCCCTGAGCCCACAGTCTGACAGGTTATATGTTTGTTTCTGGTCCCTTAGCCAACGTCACTGGCATTTTCTCAAAGAGCCAAGCTAGTAAAATTTCCAGAAAAGTTAATATCCTTGTAGCAGGCAATCAAACTGTAAATTATGTCTTGTTAGGCTAGAACAGTGGCTCTTCAAACTTGCAATCTTAAATGTTTTAGCAATCAGTATACCAAAATCAATTTTATTTATATACACTAGAATAAACAACCTGAAAAGGAAATTAAGAAAATTATATTTACAATAGCATTAAAAAGAATAAAATACTTAGGAATAAGTTTAACACACAAACAAAAAATGTATAAGACTTGTACCTTGGAAATTCCAAAGCATCATTGAAATAAATTAAAGAAGACCTAATAAGTCGAAAGGCATCCCATGTTCATGGATTGGAAGACTTCATACAATTAGGGTGGCACTATTCCCCAAACTGATCTGCACATTCAATGCAATCTGTATCAAAATCGCAGCTGGCTTATTTGCAGCAGTAAAATTCATGTGGAAATAAGAGGGGCCCAGGGTAGCCAAAGCAGTATTTAACAAGAACAACAAAGTTGGAAGATTCAGACTTTTCTATTTCAAAACTTATTATAAAGCTAGGGTAATCAAGACTGTGATATAGGCGGGGCACCTGGGTGGCTCAGTGGGTTAAAGCCTCTACCTTCAGCTCGGGTCATGATCCCAGGATCTTGGGATCGAGCCCTGCATCTGGCTCTCTGCTCAGCGGGGAGCCTGCTTACCCCCCCCCCCCACGTCTGCCTCTCTGCCTACTTGTGATCTCTGTCTGTCAAATAAATAAATAAAATTCTAAAAAAAAAAAAAAAAGACTGTGATATAGGCATGAAGATAGAGCAAGAGAATAGAATTGAGAGTCTAGAAATAAACCTATACATCTGTAGTCAATTGGAATGGTGTGACCAAATGAAAGACAGGATACCCAGTTAAATTTGAATGTCAGATAAACAATTTTTAATAGGTCTGGTGCAGTGTTTAGAACATACTTATACTAAAAAATTATTTGTAGTTTATCTGACATTCAAATTTAATAAGGCATCCTGTATTTTTAGGTGCTAAATTTGGCAACCCTAAACAGGGAGGCAGGACAGACAGTCTTTGCTCACATTGTCATCTGCCAAAATTTCTGGGAAGAGGGTGGTGGGAGTCCTAAGTATTTAATCACTTAAGTTTTTGCCAAAGAGATTCTAGTTTCTTTACAATAACATCCTTTACAAGAGAAAATAGTGCAAAGTGGTAAAATGCATTTTACATCTCATTAAAAAAAAAAAAATCTCTTGGCTTTGAGTAGAACCATGATGAAAATAGAGAAACAGAGTGTAACTGGATTTGCCATAACACTGAAACAATTACGGAAACCTTCCCATTTCCCCATAAACAAAGTTTCTCTCTGTCAGATTCTCACCCTTTCCAATGCACTGTGACTGGTCTGGAAATATATCCTGGGATCCTTGGTTGGCATTTACTTTTAGTACATTCCAAGGTCACTTTGTACAAAGTTTACAGTCTTTCCTTGATTACATTGTGCCTAAAGTGTTAACCCTGTTAGCAGTCACTGCACAGATTTCCTCAATGAGACTCTTGTACCCCTGACAATGTAACTATTTATTTGCAAAGTCACTACCATTGACATTTGTGCTGCTCAATGCTAAGTGTTACCAGTGCTTTCTTTATGTCACTGTTTCTCTTCAGTAACCAAGAAAAGCAAAACAAAGTACAAATAACCGCTTATTCAGAAAGAAATCTTGGATTGTTCCTTAAACCTGCTCCAGGCAGCACATACAGACTTTGGAGTGATCTGGAAAATATGAAAAGCACTTGGCTGGGGGACAAAACCCAAACTGATCTGCAGTGATGGCAAAAGCAGAAATAGGAGCTCAATAATAATAATAAAAAAAAATTCTGTATGCTGATTGTGGCTTCAGAAGGGAGGAGAAGTTCTCAGAAGTTAAACAATTATCTGTGCAGCCATTGCCTGGGAGGAGGTGGGGGAGGTGGGAATCTGGGCTTTGCTGCAGGGCCTGTCCCTCAATTGTTGGCTGATTGATTGAAAAAGGCAAATGGGGCGGCAGTCTCCCTGCCAAGGGTTTTATTCTGCCTCAGCCCTCCCTGGGTGCTTGGAGTGTGGACTCTCTATGGTCCTCACCTGCTGCTTTGTTCCAACAACGCTGGCGTCTTGCAGCCGCCGCCACTCACGCCTCTAAGCCGTTGTCCCGTCTGTCCGGAGTGTGGAAACCCTGCCACCCCCATCTGCCCAGCCACCTGCCTCCTTGTCTTTAAATATCCTTCTGCAATCCCACCACTTCTGGGAAGCTCTCCGGAATTGTTGCCACCCACTTGTCCCCAACTGCCGACACAATCCTCTCACAGAACCACTCTGAAAATGACATCTCATTTCTGCTGATGGTTTGTGTGGCACGACAGAGGGGAAGAACGCATGTGCTCTGAGGCAGGTGGATTAGGCTTCATCAACTCCCTTTGTCATTTCCTGGCTCTGTGACCTCTGGCCACAGTCACCATGATACCCTACAACTAGAGAGCCCTGGCACTGTGCCAAGCAAGGGCTCAGCATTTCACTGACTCCCTTGTATGTTAGCCCCAAGTTCAAGCTACGGGCTAGGTACAATTATTCTCCTTGTTATACTGACAAGAAACTGAAGGAGAGGTAAGGGAACTTGGTCAAGGTCAAATAGTTCCTTTAAGGTGGAGCTGGAATTGGAACCCAAAAGGTCCAAGCTCTGACTGTAAAGTCCAAGCTCTTATTGGGACCCAGATGCCAGACCAGGTACCTTTCTCATTTCTCAACAGCCTTACGAAGTGTGTGTTATGCACATTACACTCATCATGAAGGGCCTAGGGGCCAAAAAGTTTTAGTGGCTTATGCATGATCATGCCTTTAGGAAGGAGGCAATGCTTCCACATAGGAGGCTTACACCTACAGAGGAAGAAAAAAAAAAGTGCCTGTTGAGTTCTTGCAAGTTTGCAAAGTGCTGGGTCACATCTAAGAAACAAGCTTTCTTCCTTCCAATTGTGTTATTGTTTATCTATGGGACTTCCTAGAGTCTTTAATGCCGCAAAATGAGCACTGCAAGTCTCCAAAAAAGGATTTACTAGACAGCGTTTTAAAATGTATTGGACCATAAAGCTGTTGTTGAGATCCACCTATTACCACTTTCTTGCAGTAGCACTTCCCAGAATCCAAGGTGGGAAATCACGGTACTACACTATTTAAGTGATAACACCTGCAAGATAAAGATAGCGATAGAGACACATTTGTTGTTGCTGTTGCTGTTTAGGAGCTAGCGATAAGGTGCTCCAGGTGCCTCCCGGGCTGGGTGAGTGTTGAGCCTACCCGGGCCAACTAGCTGCCGTTGGTCCTCAGGAGCCTGGCCCCAGATGTTGTTTTCTTCATCTGTTCATTGTACTGGTGTTTGTTTTTGCTGCTGTTTTGCATGAGCTCTGTGGCTTTCTGGATTCTTCCTATTGGGTTCTAATGAGGGCTCAGGTATTTCGCAAGGGAGTTTCCTGTTAAAATCCAACAGGGTAAAACTCAGGGCAAAGTGGAGAGTCAGAACCAGCCTTAGTATCCATTGGCATTCAGCACTTTGAAATAATAGCTACCATTTGTTCGGTATTTACCATGCTCCAGGTTTAATGTGGGGTGTTCTGTTTAATTTCTGGTAACCTGTGGGGTAGATCCTGCTTTAGAAACCTCCAAGATGGCCCTTGCAAGGTTCCCTCCCACACTGAATTAGGGGCTGCCTTGGGTGACCACTGGAATATGACAGAGGTGATGGTATGTGACTTCTGAGGGTAGGCATAAAGGCACCGCCGCATACATCTCGGTCTCTTGGATTGCTTGCTCTGGGTAGCCAATTGCCAATTTGTGAGGAGACTCAAGCAACTCCTTGGAGAGGCCACCACAGAGAGGAGCCATCTTGCCAGCTATGTGAGATTTTCAGATGACTGCAGACCACAGGTAACATCTGACTGTGACCCTGAACTGCACCCAAGTCCTTGACCCACTGGGATGATTATTGTGGTTTCAAGCAACTAGCTTGTGGAACGAGTTGTTATAAGCAAGACATAACTAAAACAGACATTCTTACCATCTCTCACTTGAGGAAACAGAGCTGTGAGAGAAGTGAAGTTATTCCCCCAAGGTCACACACCCAGAGTTTACGTGGCTGAGGTAGGAAGCCGCAAAGGTCTCTTCTCTTCACAGCCCAAAGTATTGCCCCAGAAGTCTGCGAGAGAATCCAGAATTCTATTTCTAGGCTCGTTTAGTCAGTGCAGTGATGTGACAATACAGAAACTATTGGAGCCTGTCCAGTCTTTACCTCTCTTGAACTTCAGTTTCTCAGAGAGTAATATCATCTACCTGATTGTGGATGAAATAGTTTAATATAGAAAAAGTGCAGGCAGATTCTGGGCACAGGATATTCTGAGCAACCTTCCTTTCCAATTCCTCCTTTAGCATCGGGCCTCGCTTTGGTGGTGAGGAAAACAGAAGGTTAGCCCAGCCAACAATCTGTCATCCCCACCCTAGAGGGAATTAGCTCATCAGAATCCAGTCCTAACTGGCAGGAGACTGAGGAGGCAGACTTTTTGCTTGGAGTGCAAAGGACAGGAAGACATAATTTTTGAGTATGGGTTACTTCGGGAGCAGGCAGGTTTGGATGGGTGCCCCGAAGGGCTTTTGGAATAGCTAAAGGGCATCATGAGGGCCCTGAGAAGGCAGGAATGGGGCACAGCCTACCCAAGTGGGAAAGAACTTTTCTTCACAAATTTACCCAAGGCCCCCTGCCATACCCAAAGTACATCAACAAAGACGACCATTGTGCAAAGCATCACCTTGAATACTTGCTGCTTCCGTTTTGGATAGGAGAGACTAAGAACAGAATGCAGTAATTCTTTTCAAAGTCTTGTTTTGTTTTGTTTTGTTTCCAAACTCATTTAGAGTCAAAAGTCCTTGGCTCCAGGTAAAAATATCTTGAGAGATCCACAAACACCAAAGCAAAGTGTCTTGGTTTGGGTCACATAGCTAAATAGAGGCAGCGCTTGGTCTAAAACCCCAAACCTGTGTTGTAATCTAAGTGTTTGATCACATCAATTTGGTTTGGATTGAAAGGCACAGACATCACTTCTCCCAGGAAGCTTTTGCTCATCAACATTGCCAAAGGTCACTCATTTTTTGAAAGTTGTCAGCACAAATATGTAGCCTGACACACACTGTTTAACACTTTATTAAGCAAGGGTTTTGAGCTTGTGCAATGTGCCCGGTACTCTTCTACCTGCTAGGGATTCAGCAATGAACAAAGTGCAGAGTGTCTCTGCTTTTATGGTTACATTTATAGGTGGGGGGTGTTGTAAGGTAGATGACAAAATTATATAATAAGCTAAACGGTGATGGAGAAAAGCCAAACAGGGCAGGGGGAGAGAGACAGGGTTTGTGAGGTGGTTGATGTAATTTGTGTATAGAATGGTTAGGAACCTTCTTGCTGCGAAGGTGACATTTGGGCAACAGTTGAAAGACGTGCGGCAGTAAGCCATGTGGTCACCTAGAGGAAGAATATACCACTCTGCCATATATTACTAGGGACTTATCCTCAGGTTCCTTCATGCTTGTGATTTTATTATTCTTCTGTCCCCTAATAAATCCTCAGGAGTGTGTATTTCATCTCCTGCTTCCTTTGGGTCTACTAGAAGTGCCTTCTGCAGAATGTTATGTGTGCCACAGGCTTTTAATACAATACTTGTTGGATATTTTGGTTAAAGTCATTTTCTCACTATTGCCCTTTTTAGGCAAGAAATTAAGGGAAAGCTACAGGAGTTCAGTACTCTGTCCAATAGTTTAAATTACTTAGAATGTACAAACCAACATTCAGCTGCGCTATCCAGCTTTCTGGGTTAGTATTCTTTGCCTTCCATAAACATTACATCTAAAAATATTTACAGACGTCTTGGCTTCTCCTAAATTCAAAACAGGAAACCCCTATAGTCTCTAAGCTGCCTTCATTCACCTCCAAACCTGAAGTGGAAGCCACCATTACTATTTGTAATTACAATCTTTTTGTACAATGAGCTCTGACACTTTCTGAAAATGGTTTCCTGCCTCAGCTAGAGACATCCTGTTATTCTAAATAATATTCTACACCACCTACATATTAAGGGGTCTGGAATTCACAAGGACAGAAACCATTCATGGCCAATAACTTGTTCCTCCTTGACTTTTGCAAAAAAAGGTACGCTTCACAGAAACACTTTCTAATCTCCTTTTGAACGAGAGTCTCCGTTTTCATACCGATGAGACCCTGACTTTGCTTGAGCCAGCGCTTTTTCCATAAGGGTATCTACTCTGTGCTTGTTCACTTTGATTTTTGTTTTGAAGAGACAGATTGGAAATGAAAAAGAATTACAACAATGGTGATCCTAATAACCCCCACAATAATGGTGTCAGGGAAAATTTCACAGAAGGTTCAACTCAGAAGACGGAGTCAGCAGCTGAGTACCAGGCTAGCATCTACACATAGGAAATGGAGACAAGGCAACACCTTCATGAAACTGAAGGGGTTCGAGGCTCGGGAGCTATGATTCTCTAAAGGACAACTGAGTTTAGTCGCAAATGGAGAAGAAAAAACTTGTTGGAAGAGACAGATCAGATGATATGTAATAGGATAGTCAAATGTGAAACAGAAGAGCTTGCTACCTTGACACCTGTGGTCACGTAAATGCCATTAAGAATGAGTATTAGGATAACATGAATGTCATCATTCATAGTTTTTTTTTTTTTTTTCCCTTTCTGGTATTTCAATTTATAGTTCCACACATTCTCTCATAGTCCCTCCTCCAATGTATTCGCTAATATCTTATTTACCATCTGGGGAAATACAAGTCCAATCATGCACCCCTTATCCTGAATCTTAATCATTGCAGGAGGCCGGTCATACAAAAAAAGGGACTGACTTCATTCTCTTTTACAGCACATCCAATACTGCTGGTGTGTCTGGAGAAGGAAAAGCAGCTGCTCACTCTGCGTGTGAGACCTTGGGCCAAAGATTGGCCATTCTGAACTTGGCTTCCTTTCACTGCAATGCAGGGGTAAGAGCACAAAACATAGATGGTGCTGAGAAAAATTTAAAAAACAAAGAAAATAACCAGCTGACACCAGGTTCTGGGCACTCTTCTAAACCCCTTACATGTATGAATTTATTTCAACTTTACAACAATCCTACAGCATTGGTGGCATGATTTACAGATGAGGGAACAAAGTACAAAGAGACCAAGCTATTTGCTCACAGCCACATAATGGTGGAACTGGCCACAAAAAATACGTACTCAACTGCCACTCTAAAATATTTCTCTCGTGACGGGTGTTAAGTAGTCAGTGCTCAATTAATGGGCTATCCTTGTCCTTATAGGGAGGTGATATAATATCTTACTTAAACAGAGTCAGTTACAACTTAATTGCTCCCTGAAACTCCCAAGCACATTCAGATGGGAAGAAAATGGGAATTGATAAAACAGACAGTTTTCTAAAGTAAGATTTTATTTATTTATTTGAGAGATTGGGAGAGAGAGCACAAGCAGCGGGGGAGGGACAGGGAAAGGGAGAAGCAGGCTCTCCACTGAGCAGGGAGCCGGATGTGGGCTCAATCCCAGGACCCTGGGATCGTGACCTGGGCCAAAGGCAGATGGTTAACTGACTGTGCCACCCAGGTGCCCCAGATAAAACAGGCCCTTTAAAAATAATTGGATCAGGTTCCCTTGAGTGGCCCAGTCAGTTAAGCGTTTGACTCTTGGTTTCAGCTCAGGTGGTGAACTCTAGGTCTTGAGATCAAGCCCAGAGTTGGGCTCCCTGCTCAGCTCAGAGTCTGGTTAAGACTCTCTCCCCCTCTGCCCAACCCCCTCCCTGGCTCTCTCTCTCTCTCTCTCAAATAAATAAATAAATAAATAAATCTAAAAAAAAAAAAATTAGATCAATAATTGTATTAAGTATAACATTTTCTTTTGGGCCATGTGTTCTAAATTTACAGCCGGGCTGAACTGACTGGCCATCTCAGTCAAAAAAGTGATGCGTTGAATCAAAATAGCATTTCAGAGGAGCGGCTTGGGAAGGCCAATTGTTTATTCCCGTTTAAAGTAATCACCCTTCAATTCTCTGAGGCTCCAGCCTTTCTCCTATGGTTTTGTGGTTCTTTGGGGTATAAGACAGTGTTAAAATATTGATCTCTTTCCTTCAATCAATAGACTTTGTAAACAGGTCACATCACAGAAGTGGCTGTTTCGCCCATTATGCATTTTAATGTTTAGGATCCATCACTTTTGCTGATGTTTTAAAGTCCATTTATATGTTTCCTTGTTGGATATTGCCAGAGTGCCCAGGGGAGGCCTTTATTCTTGCCATAATCTCAGAGCCAGAGGATAAAAATGACAGAGGAGTGGAACACTTTACTCAAGGTGTCAAAATTTATTCACGGAGATATTTTATCATACCTCGTTATAAGATGCCAGAATGCAAAAGCTATGCTTGTCCATTTTATTTTACTCTGGATATGTTTTGTTGGCCATTTCGATGCTCAAACAAAAGTGTGGAAAGCTAATGAGTCTTTGAAGAAAAAAATAGAAGAGAAATGAACTGAACTTATTTGCCAGGAAATGAAAAGAAAGCATCGGTCGTATCAGAAATAAAGAGGATTTAATGAGACAAGAGAAGTTATCTAAAAGACCAATTGTGTGTGGGCAGTAGAGCCTCATGGTTAGAACAAGGTCTCATTTGAATATCTCAGATTCAAACCCTTTCTCTGACGTTTGCTTGCTCTGTAAGTGTTAAGTGTTGTTATTATCATCCTCAGTCTTATCGGTGCATTTGTATGTCATAATAAAAACAGAAGTTTGCCTGAATTATGGAACCTAGCAGTGTAAGAATGAGAAAGGCAAAAAAAAAAAAAAAAAAATCGGTCAACCTGGTCATTTCCACCTTTTGGCTATTGTGAATAGCACTGCGATGAACATGTATCTCGTGATGACTTTTTAAAATCCATTTTGGAGACCGAGGCAGAGCTCAGTCACCAAGAATGTGGTCTCCTTGGTCAGACTACCTGGCTTCTCATCCTGACTCAGTACTTTGCATTTGTTATCTGATTTTATCCTACTGGATTTCCCTACTATCATTCTACCGTTCTTATCCTACTATTATTACCCCCTAAAAATGCCCATACAGTATTGGCACTATTATTAATCCACATTTTATAAACAGGAAAACAGAAGCTCAGAGAGGGTTGGAGTCTCTTGCTCAAGGACAAACAGCTAGTAAGTGGCAGAGACAGGATTTGAACCTAGGTCTCGCTTCACCTAAGTCTGTGCCCTTTGCTGTGACTTTTTCCTGCCACCCAGTGAAGGGAACATCCTGATGCAGTGGAGTCGGAGGCAAAAGTTCAGGTGCAAGTACGTCTGGCTAGGAGGGGACACTTGAGGTGGGGTGCAGTTGCTTCAAAGGCAGGCACCCCCTGTTATCTGCAGTTTTGCTTTCTGTGGTTTCAGTTACCTGGTGTAGAGAAGCAGATGAGCCTTCTTCTGATCTGGCATCAGAAGGTCAATTGTAGCCTAATGCTGCTAGTCCCAGGGCCCTCATCGCTCATCTCATCTCAGCATGTATTTTGTCACCTTGCATCATCACAAGAAGTGTGAATACAGCACAATTTGATACTTAGAGACTATATCCATGTAACTTTTATTGCAGTATATATATATTTTAAAGATTTTATTGATTTGAGAGAGACAGAGAGATTGAGAGAAGGGGCAGAGGGAGAAGCAGATTCCTTGGAGAGCAGGAGCAAGTCCCTCAAGTCCGGATGCGGGACTTGATCCCACAACCCTGAGATCATGACCTGAGTGGAAGGCAGATGCTTAACAACTCAGCCACCCAGCCTCCCCTCTTTCTTCCTATTTTAAAATATTTTATTTATTTATTTGACAGAGAGAGAGAAAGAGAGAGATAGAGAGCACAAGCTGGGGGAGCAGGAGAGGAAAAAGCAGGCTCCCCTCTGAGCAGAGATCAGGATGAGGGACTTGATCATGACCCCAGGATCATGACCTGAGCCCAACACAGCTTAACCGACTGAGCCACCCAGGCGCCCCTCTTCACCCATTTCTGAAGTGTGCCAGGGTTCAGCTCTGTATGTTAGAGCACACTGACCTACTCAAAACGGATTCCTGCCATTTCACTCAGCTATACGGCACCCTAATCCGACTGAGAGGAGGCAGTTTGTCCCACTACAAACAGCCATAGAACTTTACACCACATTCAGTAAGATCTCACCTAAAGGAAAGAGGAGGGCACAGAGTTCATTAAATTTCTTTTCGGCTCCCTGCCTGATTCTCCACCCCGCTGCTTAACTTGTTTTAATTTCTCCCAAGGAAGCCCATGGGTATATGCTGATTTGCTTGGCTACGGTCATGGGTACTTTTTAGAAAAACAAAGCCAGGAAGAGCTCTAAGGCTCCCGTGACTTGCACCATCAGCCAATAGTTGTTTTATTAAGTGCGGATTCCGCCCGTGGAGCTGAGTTAATGGAGGTGGGAAAAAAAGTCAGGGCCTAAACAAGGAGCCATTCAGAGGGAGTCTTCAAAATATCAAGGTAACAGAGAGTTTCTGTACCCAGCCCTGTGGGGCCAAGTTCTATGAATGAACGGGGAGCGGTCAGACACCCACCCAGTCAAGCTATTCTTAGAGACCTGGCGAGAGGGAACAGACTTGGTCCTCAGGGCCTCCGTTCTTAGCCAGCTCCTGATTATTTCCTAGGGGAGAGTCGCTTGGCCCTTTGTCCAATTCCATTTTAAAATTTGAGTTTTACATAGAATTTTGTGGATTAGTAAGAAACATGTTGTGTTCTTGGGTGTTGTTTTTCCTCTCTGTCTTTTCCAAAGAGGGGGATTGCAGAGTCTTGGAAACAAAAATGCACGTCAGAAAATGGAGACTTGAATTAAGAACCTTGTGAGATGTGGAACAAAACACAAGCTGAAGGGAAACTGAAAGTGGTGTAGATCACGGCCATCAGAACTGAATGTCACTCCTAAGGTCAAATATTTGCGACCCTGAGATCCAGATACCCAACTCACCAGAATTCCTACACCGGAGGGACTCCTGCACGTCTGTATTGGGTGTGAGTGCGAGTCTGCATTTATGTGCAATTGGGTGTTTGGGTGTATAGTTTTAAAAGGAGTAACCCAAACAGAAAGAGACAGGCTGCAAAGCAGCAACGGGCGAAAATGGCAAAATGTGGAGTGATGGATAAAGTAGCCAAACCAAGAGTCTCCTGCTGAAATTACAACCAGATTGCCTCAGGAAAGCGAATAAGCTTGAACAAATAAATCCCTGTGGCAGATTCGCTTTCACAAGCGTACCTGTGAGACAGTGTCCAGATCCTGCCTTCCAGATGAAAGGGAAAGGTCTAGGAGGAGGACCGGGTGGGGGAGGAAGGTGGGGAGGGAGGCAAGGAGATGTGTCCAGTAACTGCGGGAACATGGGAGCCCAAACAGCCTGTTCATCACACCAGAACTGTCTCCCGGGCCAGAGCTGCCGGTGGGTAGGTGGGGGGGGGGGTGGTAGCTGAAAACAAGTAGCAGTCTGGGAACCCCCAAAACCGGAGAGGTGAAGGAGCATTCTCTCGGGACACTGGGGAATGAGAATGCAAAAGCCAGCCTGAGCCAGGCGAGGCCAGCAGGGAGATGCGCAGCAAATGTGCTGACATCTGACATAGATCAGCGACACCCAGATTCTCCAGCAGCAGAGACCAGGCTGCTCCGCATTTATGGACTTCCACATCATAAGCGGCAGATTCTGGGAGAGGGTTCTCGGATTAAGGTGGACATATGGTCATGTACCCTGGGCCTGCTGGCTCAGACGTCCTGAAACAGCAACCACTCCAAATGAAAGAAATACATAAATAAAACCATGAATACAAGACTATGCAAAGCTCAGCTCAACTCGGGGGCAGGGATGATATTAATTCCATGTCATTTAGAGCCTGATACAGAGTCTCGTGGCAGGCCTTTCCACGGACTAGATGGATATTATTAATGACCAGAATAATTACTAATATTTATTATCACTTACTGAGGGCCAAGCTCATTAGCTGCATTTTCTTTTTGACTCCTCACAACTACGTTTTGAGGTAGATGTGATTACTCTCCATTTCCGTTTTACATAGATACTGGGTGTCGTAGCCAGCATGGACCAGAGCTGGGATCTAAACAGCGGGTCCTACTCACTCCAGTCAGCTAACCTCCCAGCTTGGAGGACTGACCTCGGTTAGTTAAGAAATTACCCAGGCCTTTGTAATGACAAAGGAGACGGGAAAGGATTCTAATTTAATTTCATGGCTGTCAATCATGTAGGATGGAACCATCAGATGACTTAAATGAGAGATTTTTATTCTTCTACACTTGCCGCATAAACATTTTCCACACTGCTTTCTTGAGCGAGACACAGGTGAGTACCTGGGGGTTAAGCAAAAAGCAAAAAAAAAAAAAGCCACATCCAGAGTTCTTCTTTATGGTCAAGTGAGGAGGGTTCATCCCCCTCTCCCAGCCCTTTTGTCTCTGCAGTTCTGAGCAAGGATAAGTGAAATCTGGAATGACACATTGAGGCCCTGATGGATCCTGGAGTGCCTTCCCCGTCACTAAGGACTCATCATTGAATAAATTCAAATTATGTTTGGCCTACTTTTCTCCTTAAACCAGTTTTATTGCATACATTTTAATTCTGAGAAAATTGGATGACTATAATATGGTATCCATGGCAACCTTCACTTAAACAGAATATGAAATTAACCAGGCCACTCTGTGCCTGACATTCTAGATAAATGGAGCTAACCGCAGACAGAAGCATGTTGGCACTCTTCAAGGCAATTTCGGGAATTCTATGACTCTAGGGTCCTAGAAAGGATCAGATTAAGTCCTGTATAACCCCACATGTGTAGATGGCCACCACAGAGCCATTCTGAGCCTCAGTTTCCCTATCTTAGAACTGCAGATATTGGATGATTAGCTACTCTAATTGTTCCCTGCCCCTGATTTTTGGGATCAATCCAGATATTTTTATTATTTTTCCTTCCCACTTAGTGGCATGGCAGTTGAAAATATCTTACTTCTATTTCTACTAGTGTTTGTCTTTGATTTTTTAAAAAAAAAATGAGTAAACTGTACTTTTTTTTAAGAGTTTTTTTTTTAAAGATTTTATTTATTTGTTTGACAGACAGAGATCACAAGTAGGTAGAGAGGCAGGCAGAGAGAGAGAGGAAGGGAAGCAGGCTCCCTGCTGAGCAGAGAGTCTGATGCAGGGCTCGATCCCAGGACCCTGGGATCATGACCTGAGCTGAAGGCAGAGACTTTAACCCACTGAGCCACCCAGGCGCCCCAAATTGTACTTTTTATAGCCATTTTGGGCTTATAGAAAAATTGAACAGAAAACAGAGTTCCCCTATATTCCCTCCCCAACCTCCCAGTTTCTCCCGTTATTAACCTTTTGCATTGGCGTGACACAGTGGTTATAACTGATGAACATTATTAACTAAAGTGCATAGTTTATGTCAGATTTCACTAGTGGTGTGGGCTTCGAGAAATGTCTAATGACATGTGTCCTCTGCTGTTGTGTCATACAGAATACCTTCACTGTCATAAAAGTCTCCTGTGTTCTACCTGTTCTTCTCTTCCTTCCCCCCAGTCCCTGGAAATCACTGATCTTTTACTATCTCTACAGTTTTGCTTTTTCCATAATGTCATATAGCTGGAATCAGATAATTTGTAGCCTTCAGACTGGCTCCTTTCACTTGGCTATATTCAGTTAAGTTTTCTCCATGTCTTTTCATTGCCTTTTTTTAAAAAAAATGTATTTATTTATTTTAGAGACAGAGCATGCACAGGGGGGAGGGGCAGAGGGAGAGAGAATCCCAAAGAGACTCTGTGCTGAGCATGGCTGGGGCTCCATCCCATATCCCAAGATCACAACCTGAGCCCAAACCAAGAATTGGATGCTTAAACAACTGTGCCACCCTGGTGCCCCAAATCTACGAGGTGGGTTTTATTATTCCCATTTAGAAAACTGACACACAGAAAAATCCAGAAACTCCCCACAGTTCAGAGATTTAGTAAGTTGGAGTTTAGTAAGTGGTTACCAACTTGGACAATCACCCCCAAGTACTGGAAAAGGTGGAGGATAAAAGATAGTTTCTCAGGGGCACCTGGGTGGCTCGGTGGGTTAAAGCCTCTGCCTTCGGCTCGGGTCATGATCTCAGGGTCCTAGGATCGAGCCCCGCATCGGGCTCTCTGCTCTGCGTGGAGCCTGCCTCCTCCCCTCTCTCTGCCTGCCTCTCTGCCTACTTGTGATCTATCAAATAAATAAATAAAATCTTTAAAAAAAAAAAAAAGATAGTTTCTCAGCACCGAGCCTCTCTTGGTCCCAGTCCATCCTCTGATGCCACTCTTATATCCCTGGCAAAAAATTCTGCTCCTCTTTCTTCTCTTCTGCTGGCTTTGCTTCCTAGGGACCAACACAACTTTCTAGATTGGAGCACAAAACCCATTACCACCAGCCCAAGGCTCCTTTCATGCCTTCCCTCCAGCTTCCCTGAATCTTCACTCTTCTCTGCCTCCAACTTGTCATATCAGGGTTCTCTGTCTCTGCTCTTTCTCTTTCTGGACTGTCTTTCCTCTTCTTCATTACCTGGAAAGCTCCTGCTACTTGTATTTCAAGACCACCCTCAGACATAACCTCCTTCATGAGATTTTGCCCAGACCCCCAGGCCAAATTGGGATTGCCTTCTCTGAGAATCCATACACTACTCATGTCCCTATTACAGTCCTTGACAAAGTGAGATGTACGTCGCCATCTGTTTACTTGTCTGTGACTTCCTTAGTGTGAGAGAGCATGTCTTATTCATCTCTGGGCACTCAGCCTTTTATAGAGCCCATCACATTGTTACTCCTCAATGTGAAACCCATATAAAACCTGTGATCTCCATCAAGGGCTCCTTTTAGAAGCACATCTAGACAACATGGATGAACTAGAGGGTATTACCTTAAGTGAAATAAGTCAGACAGAGAAAGAAAAATACCATATGATTTCACCTATATGCAGAATCTAAAAAACAAAACAAGTGAACAAACAAACAGAAACAGACTCATGAATACAGAGAACAAACTGGTGGCTGCCAGAGGGGGGAGGGGTGGGGAATGGGAGACATAGGTGAAGAGGATTAAAAGTTACAAACTTCAAGTTTATAAAATAAATAAGTCACGGGGATGAAAAAGCACAATGTAGAGAATCTAGTCAATAATATAATAACGGTGTATAATGACAGATGGTGACTACCCTTACTGTGGTGAGCATTGTGTAATGTGTAGAACTGTTGAATCATAGGTTGTCCATCTGAAACTGACCTAACGCTGTGTGTCAACTATACTTAAAAAAAAAAAAAGAATTAAAAAAAGAAGCCCATCCATCATCAAAAATTAAATTATTATAATTGTTACCTGGTCTCTGAGGAAACATCCAAAATGTGTTTTATGTACTGTAAAGCCTTTTAAAAACTCTTCTCATCTCTGCTACTTGTAGTAGCCTCCCCAGACATGGTGGCTTTTCATTCAATTCATTCACTTGCTTGTCATCTATGCAGTAAGGAAACATTTACTAAGCACCTACGAGGTACCAGTACTGTTTCTTCCAAAATGCTCTCTCTTCCCTCCTCTTTTCAAATCTCAAAATCCTCTCCAGACACCTAGCCCAAGGACCTTGCCGTCCCTCTCCTCCCGTATTTCCTCTGGTCTTTATTCTGAAGATCTGCTTAACCTTTCTGGCCTCTTTAGTTTCTTCTGTTGGTCCATTGTCAGGATTTCCCTTGATGAACCATAGCCTAGAAACTGACCCAGAAAACTAGAATCCATGCTCCTTAAAAGTTATCTAAGGGAGAGAGGGAAGATAACGAGAATTAATATATTAATAATATTTGTCTTTGTTACGGATTAATGTGTACACACACGAGCAAAAAAATAAGGATCTGGGCAACATATTCGGAGTTCCAAATGAATGATGCAATCAGTAGATGCTATAGGATTAAGGGCCAAAATATGTGTTTGGGCCCCAGATGAATTCCCTCATAGTGATCTAACCGTGGCCGTGCAGTGAAATCAGCACTGGCCTTCGGGCCAGAGTTCTCTCCTCTTAGCCCTTTAGCTCTGCCCCTTAGCCCCGGGTGGGCCATCTGGAAAGAGGGCTTAACTCTTGGAGTCTCTAGCTCCTCGTCTCTAAGATGCGGGTGTTTATACCAGGAATACCCCTCTCTGAGACCCTCAGAAACTCCAATGACATCATGGAGGCTTGTTCTGTCAGAGCTCGGGGAATGGTTGTTCAATCCGAATCCTTCAGTTCTAATTTCTTTCCGTGTGAGACCCAGCGAGAGGCAGGAAATCCTGGGACCAGAGTCCAAGGTCTGTATGACAACAAAATAGTCTAAAGCCATCACCACATACACTCTGTTCAGGCAGAGATTTTGTCTTTTTTGTTCACCGATGGATCCCTATAACAGTGCCTACAACAGTTCCTGGCTCACCGTAAGGGCTCACTAAGCGTTGGCTGAATTAAAAAAAAAAAGTCAATATTGCACTGTGAGATATATTTTAGTGCCTTGGAAACCTAGGTCTCTAAAATTGTTACTGAGCGTGACAACTGATACAGCCTTTTGAGGGGGCAATGGGCAAAGGACAGAACCTATCCAAGTTTAAAATGCACACATGCACCTTCGCAGGTGTGATGCAACCCCCCCAAATATTCAATTAGGCATGATGGCGACCCAACCGCATATTCCATAGGCCTGCACGTGTAGTAGGTGTAGCTATCCTTTACGGAGCCAGGAAACACGGCAGGGGAGTGGCTGAGAGCACAGACCCCAAAGCAGAGTGCCTGGCTTTAAATCCTGCCTCTGCTAAGTACCAGCCTCACCTTCAGCAAGTTACTTAACCTTCCTGCCTCCCCGTCCGCGAATTCGAGAGGAGGAGACCGCCTGCCTCATGGGGCTGTTCCGAGTCCGGGGATTCACATGTGTAAAAGCGTGGGATCGGTGTTCATACCTGTTATACAAAGTGCACGCTCACTCTGTTTTAATGGGGATTTGGGGGGAGCAGGCGCCCCGCTGAGCAGAGAGCCCGATGCGGGGCTTGATCCTAAGACCCTGAGACCATGACCTGAGCTGAAGGCAGAGGCTTTAACCCACTGAGCCACCCAGGCGCCCCTCATGGGGATTTGGGAAGCTCATGGCAAGCCCTTTTATCGTGGAGGCTGAGGGAAATTACAAAGGAAGGGTAGGAGCAGCCGACTGCTGCAGAACCGGGGCTTGAACCCCAGTCGGAGGGCTGACCCGTCTCACTCCCCAGCGACCACGGGCAGTACCAACACAGTCTCCTTGACTTACACCGTGCTTGTGTCCTGATCCCTGCTTCCTGAGTACTCTGCCCTGGTTCTTGACACAACCACGCTGCTCACCGCCAAGAAAACACAATCATCTTCTCTGACTAATCTTGCTTCCCTTCAAACAGGTGCTCAGGACCTGCAGGTGGACCATGGTAGAACCCGGTCCGTCTGGTGCCACAGCAGGGAATCCCGAGCAGCCTCTTCTTAAAAACCACCCCACCCTCTCAGCCTGACCCCCAAACCTGAATTTCCACCTTAGATAGTCCTGACTTGACTTTCCCCTTGACTCGTTTTTCTTTTTAAATTTATTTCATTAACGATATCATTTCCATCTTGGAAAGATGCTTGAGAGAAAAAAGATGCTTTTTCGGGGGGACAAGCTGGGCTATAAATACATTCATTACCTTTCTGGCTGGCGATGGGGTGGGGTTTGGAGAGCCCTGGGAGGGTCCGAGGCCGGGGCCTTGGCGGTGGCTCGGGGGCCAAAGCTCTCTCGCGCCTGGCTCCGGGGAGCTGGGGAGGAGAGGCAGGGTAATGAATTTCTCCTCAGTGCCGGGGCCTGTTTCTCGTTAGAGCTCTGGCTCTGCGCAGCGGCTCCGTGCAGCTCCGTGCCTCTCCGCCCCCAAGCCCGCTCTTCCGAGCTCCAACCACCGGGACCCCGGACCCGGCTTATTTTTAAGGGTTAATCAACAAGTGGTTATGGCTGCCTGCGGAGTACAGAGCCAAGCCTGGAGACCCCAGCGGGGAGGGAAGGAGCTCCGGCAGAAAGAAAAGGAAAGGCCCTGCCCTTAGGGGTTTGCACTCCTGGCAAGGATGGCCGTGGTGACAGCAACTGCGCGGTCAGAGAGCCATTTAGGAACGAGCAGGCCTGCCAGGCCCCAGGGTGGTGGCCCTGTTTGAACCCACAAGCACATCTTGGTAGGAGTGCTTATACCTTCATGCTTTTCCAATGCAGTATCCTTTGGAGGGGGGGCAGTGGAGAGAGGCCTGGACGTGAGCAGAGCCATGCCTTCCTGCCGGCAGCGTCCATCGGGTGCCTCAGGGGGAATTTGCTCAGCAGCCGCGGTTCTGGGACGGGCTTTCTCTGCTGTTCGGTTCTGGGACAGGCTTTCTCTTCTGTTCGAGTCCTCTGCTCGCTTCTGTCTTGGTCGCATCACTGAGAATCCCTCTGCTGCTGTTTCCCCCTCCCGCACAGAGAGCTGGTGTGTGCACACAACCGCAGGCCACAGAAAAGTGGGTGAAGGGCCCATCATCATGTCATGGGGTGTCCTCACCCCCCTCATCATTCCAACACATACCACTGAGGCCCAGCCCTGGCTGGGGCTTGCTCAAGGCCACACAACTAGAAGGACCCTGTAGTGGACCTTGTGTCTTTGAATTTTCTGTGCCTGGCTTGTGGGAAGCAACACGGCTTCCAGCCAGATGATCTTATTGTATTTTCTTAAGGTGGAAGTGCCTTATTCTGTTTCGTTTTATTCTCCCCCCCTTGCCAAAACCTTTGAGCGCAGATCTGCTCATGGCTGAGCATGTACTGACCATATCTACAGGCCCAGCCCTTGTGAAATTCTGCAGGAGCAATGAAGATCCCAAGACTCAGACTGTGTCCCCTTGGAGAACTGTGGGGAGACACCAGATCGATCTGTGAGACAAGGACAGTTCCAACCCAAGTCTGGGCCTGAGGACAGCCTCAGCTGCACAGCAGCCTGGGCCTTGGGGGAAATTTAAAAGTTTTGTGTCATAGTGGAAGGGATTGGGTGAAAATACCCAATACTGGCTCATATTTTTGTTGGTTTTTTCCAACTGGGCAAATTTTCCAACCACTTCTGGTTTTACATTGAATACAGATGACACTGCCAAGAGAGGAAGGATGTTCTACCTTTCAACCAGGAGGCCCACTCCACGGTTCTGCATGGCGGGAGGGCCCATGGCCCTGAATCCTGGGACAGCCACTTCTCACGACTGTCCAAATCATTGGGCATGCAGTTTCCTAGAGACAATAATTGGGCTTTCGGGGTCTACTTGGGTCTTCTTGGCAGGGGGATCACTGGCTAAAATAGCTCAGGCCATAAAAATACAGAATGAAAATACTTGTAGCCACCACATCCACATATTCCATGGAGAGGCTATTAAAACCTCCAAATTACACGAGGCTCGCTCTTCAAGGCCACAAGAGTGCATAGCTGAATGGAAAAGGAAGGGATATTTTCAGGGTGAGTTCAGTACCAATCATTATAAGCTTTCCATTTGCCCTCCTAAAAAGGTCTTCCTCAGGCCTTTCAAATTAATTTATAAAGGTCGACTCCCTCTTTAAATGGTTTTACCAGACCACAATAAGGCATGGTCCTCACATATCGCTTTTCTCAATATGACTAACCAAATCTCTGGTTGGGAGAGACAAGATCCAGTAACATGTGGTGGTTTGACCTACTCTTCTACTCTAAAACTCTTTGCCACCCTTTCTGGTCCAAGCCACGGCTATGTTTTGCCTAGACTCCCAATGGACATCTAAACCGACTGGTCTGCTCCCGATTTTCCTTTCTTACATCCATTCTCCATAATACACAGGGTTAACTCAAATGCACACCTGGCCATGACCCTCCCCTAAAAATCTCCAGTGGCTCCCCATTGCCTCCAGTTACAAACATTTTCCCAGAGCTGACAAGGCCTTTGATGCTCCGGCTCTGCCTGCCTTCTCGGGCCTCCTCCTGCACAATTTCTTACTGGGTTCATGTCCTCAGATGCTCCATGCCTGCTCTTCGAATGTGCCAGCCTCTCTGCCTGGGTGCTGTCCCTCTCTCCTTTGCTCTGCTATTGATATTTACCTTTAGGTCTCAGTTAATATCCTGTGGGAAGAGGGAGCAAGCCTCTCATTCATTGCTTGTAGTTGGCTGAATGCCCCTCACCCCTCCACCACCTGTGTCCATCTCATGCCTGTGGATGGGACCTTATTTGGAAAACGGGTCTTTGCAGTTATAATGAAGGTAAGGATCTGGAGATGAGATCATCTAGGATTATCTGGACAGGACCCAAGTCCAGTGATAAGTGTCCTTATCAGAGCAAGGCCAAGAAGAGGTTAGGGACACACAGAGGAGAAGGCCATGTGAATTACAAGGCCACCAGGCAAGGAGAACCTGGAGCCAACAACAGCTGGAAGAGGCAAGGAAGGCGTCTCCCCTAGAGCCTTAGGAGGGAATGCAGCCTTGCAGATTTGACTTCAGGGCTCCAGAACTCAGAGAAAACATGTTGTGTTTTCTTAAGCCATTCGGCTGATAATCTGTTAGGACGGCCCTAGGAAACCTCCAGTGAGGTACTGCTCACAATGACATGCTGACCCTCACTGAGAAGGTGGCCCAAGACAATATCTTGAATGAACTAAGTCCAGGAGACTGGCAAGGCAATGAGAAGGATTGGGAAAAGTGGGAGAGAGAGAGACATGCTAAGAGGCACCGGAAGTTAGCTAAAAATTCCAGAATCTCCTCCAATGTATGGGAGTTGCTCTCCTCTTAGGTGAGGGGCCCTGGAGCTTGAGACTCGCAACCCTGTTTTCATCATATTCCAGTGGGTCTTCGTTATGTTAGGAGATGGTACAAAAGCTCAAAAATGTTCTCTCAGCAAAAGTAAGTGTAATTCATTTTTAACAGGTGTTGTCTTGTGTCTTAAAAACATATTTCAATTATTTAGCAAGATATTTGAGTGACTATGAGTTTCTTCAAACTTTATGTGAGTTGAACAGACTCTTGATTTGCCCCTGAAATCTGTTCCTTCCCCAGCCCTTCCAGCTTGGTTAATGGCACCGCCCTCCACTTAGCTGCACAAGCCCAAGACTTGAGTGACACCCTTATGTTCTTTCTTGCCATCCCCCTGACCTGCAAGTCCTGTTAATTCTTTTTTTTTTTTTTAAGATTTTGTTTATTTTTGTGTGTGTGAGAGAGAGAACGAACCAGCAGGCGCGTTGAGGGGAGGGGAGGGGCAGAGGGAGAGGGAGAAGCAGGATCCCTGCTGAACAGAGAGCCTGATGCAGGACTCGATCCCAGGACCCTGGGATCATGACCCGAAGGCAGACACTTAACTGACTGAGCCACCAGGCGCCCAAGTCCTGTTAATTCTGTCTTGAGAACACGCTCCAGGTGGTCTGCCCCTCACCACCTTCAAGCTTCCTCTATAGTTCAAGCCATAGCCTCTCACCCCTGGGCTTCTCCAGTGGCCTCTCCACTGGATTCACAGCCAGCTCTCTCGCTCAGTTAATATCTAGTCAGTCCCCAACAGCCAGAGCCACCCTTCCAAATGTAAATCTGATCTCGGCAATCCTGTTTGAAATCTTTCAGTGGCTTTTCATTGCATTTAGGAAAAAAATCCAAACCCATTAGTATGGTTCTCCCAAGCCAAGGTGGGCCTAGCCCTTTCCTACTTTCTCATTCTCATTTGGTCCCACTCTTGCCTATGACCATGGTGCCACAGTCTCATCTGTCATCCTTCTGCTCTTCTAACAGTCTAATCTTATTCCTGCCTCCGGGCATTTGCATTTGCTGTATCCACTGTCTGGAATGCTTTTTTATGATTTCCGTATGGTGGCTCCTTCTCATTTTCCCATGCCAGCCTTCTCAGAGAGGGCTTCCATTAACATCCTCTGTACAAAGTAAAACTGAGCCCCCTTCCCTAACTGTCCCATGATACCCTTATAATTTTCCTATAGGCAATTACAAGCTAGATGAAGGTATCAGTTGGTGGGCTCGTCGTAACAAAACACTACAAACTAGGTGGTCGTGGGTGATTCCTTCTGAGGCCGCGAGGGAAAATCTGCTCCAGGCCTCAGCCCAGCTTCTGGTGGTTTGCTGCCGATCTTTGGGGTTCCTTGGCTTCTGCTGCATCACCTTGATATCTGCCTTCTGTATATGGATCTGCTTCCAAATTTCCCCCTTTCATGAAGGGGAGAGGGGGCCCGCCCTTCTCTAGAACAACCTCATCTTAACTAATTATACCTGCCATGACTCTCATTCCAAATAAAGTCGCATTCTGAAGCCCTGAGAGTCACGACTTCAACCTATGAATTTTGGCGGGGACGCAAGTCAGCCAGGAGCAGCACTGTTTACTTCTTTGATTACTCCTTTCTTGTCTGCTCCAGTGGAAGCTACGTTTCTGGAGGGCAGAGATGTAATCTATCTGCTCTATCCATTGCACTAAGAACAGTAGCTGGCCCCAAGGCTCTCAATAAATAATCCTTACTAGAGAGTGGTGATGGTTGCACAGCTTCGAATAGACTAAAAACCACTGACTTGGACACTTTAAAGGGGTGAATCTATGGTATGTGGAATAGATCTCAAAAACAAACATTTCTTTCATGAATGTATGGATGTCATGATTATTTATTGTATAAATATCTCTTCTTTCTGGGACTCGGTTTCTTCCTCAGTAATATATCCAAATCCCCCAGAGGTTTAGTGACAGTGACATCTTTGAGAATCGGATGAAGATTCCCCCCAAGTAAAACACCAACACGTACGTATGTGTCCGTGTATCCACACACAGCTACAGAGTCCTTTCTATCTCATTGCAAGGAGCTCATGGCTGCCTTGAGAAGGACAGTTTCCATGGACCAAAGTAACAATGCTGAGGTTAGAGGATCTCGCCAAAGGCCCTTCTGGCTATGAGAATGATGAGATTCCCCATCTCTGTGCTCTGCAGAACACAGGGACTGGGGCAGAAAGTGAAATTGCCTCTGCTTACAAGGAGCTTCTAGTCTACCTGGAGTGGAAAACAACCTTATGATACAAAACCAAATGGAGAAGTCTGAGCAGTTCAGAGAAAGGGGTCATGCAGGCTCTTGGGTTGAAAGTACCCATGACTAGGGTTTCCACTGGCTGACTGACAAAAGAGCCAGACGAATGTGGCAGAAAGGAGAGAAAGAGCATGAGAGCTTGCTGAAGAATTTGAGAAGCAAGTCATCAAGAAAAAGTGGGTTTTGTCACAACAAATTTAACAGAAAGTCTCATTGATATCTCAAATAAAGAGGATCTTTATTACTTTCCTTTAAAAACCTGTTAATGTCATATAGCTTCTTTTAAAAAAATAATTTAGTAATGATGGTTTTGATGCAATGGGAATGATTTTGAAGCAATGTAATTACTTTCTGCTGCTCTCTGCACCCAGGCGGCCTCATTAGCCAGGTACTGAAGCAGCCAGTTTCCACATACGGATACGTCTTAACCTACCTCTCTTCCTCCCTCAACTCACACACCAAATAGAATTTCTCATAATCAGAGGTTTAATAAAGAGGAGGGGGGTTGTCGAGGAGGGCAGAGGAGGAAACCAGCAGTTAGAATCTTTATAAAGTCAGAGATGACAACATTCTCAGAACCCTGCTAAACTCTCCAAACTGGGTAGAAAGTTATCTCTTCCCTCTAAAATGACAATGCCCAGTACACAGCCCATTAAGGGCATTTTAGAAAGCCTAAATAAAAAGGGGAATTAGGAGGAAGACTTTCTGGAAAACTGGCTAGAAGGAAAATCAATTCTACAGTTGTTTTAAGTTCTACTAGTGGGTTTTCACATGGGTTTAGGAAGGCAAGATCGTTGGCCCCCAAAGTGTTTTCTCATCTCACTGATGTCATTGTAAGTTAAGATCAAAGCCTACCACTCCAAATGAAAAAGACAAGGGCAGTGAAGAAGGTGGAGTGAGAGAGGAAGAGAGGAACAGTGGGAGGGAAGAAGGAAGGGGAGAGGAAGGCAGGGATGGAATGGAGCTCGGTTGTTGGGTTAACTTAAGAGAGTAGACTTTAATTCTTTAGGTCCATCAATTTATCTTTTTATTTATTTTTTAAAAGATTTTATTTATTTATTTGACAGAGATCATAAGTAGGCAGAGCAGCAGGCAGAGAGAGGGGGGGGGGGAAGCAGGCTCCCTGCTGAGCAGAGAACCCGATGTGGGGCTCGATCCCAGGATCCTGGGATCATGACCTGAGGGGAAGGCAGAGGCTTCAGCCTACTGAGCCACCCAGGTGCCCCCTAGGTCCATCAATTTAAATATAGAGTCTTTCCTATAAACTGACTCTGGAAGGACGAAGTGAGCAAATCTACACTGCTAAATCTACACTGCTAAAGTGTGTATACATGCATACAAACCAAAGGTCCTGTATTTCAGGGAAACCTGAATACAATCTCTTGCTAAGAAAGTCTTTGTTGAGATAGAAGACCAAAAGTCACCATATCCAGCAAAGATCGTATTTTAGGGAGAGAAATTATCGTGTTTTGGAGCCACACACACTGGCTTACTAGAACGAATTGTTAAATTTTCAGGAATTTTGTAAGCCAGTTGACATCTTGCTGGTAGCTTGAAATAGGCCATGGTGAGAGGATTTATATAGGAGAAATGTTATATAGATCAAGGTCTTGTTTTCTTTTCTTCCTGGAGAGCTTGCTGCTAAACATGTACCAGTACACCATCTTTGTATATGAATATTTACAGTTCTAACTGCAACAGGGCGTAACAAAGAAAAAAATAAATACCTCTAACCAACCAATATGGAATAAGCACAAATACTTCTGGAAAATCCACTGGAAAGTAACCTAAGAGATGATCACTGAAGCAGTCAACAAACAGGGATCAAGTACTTTGGTTAGTGCTGAAGGGCCAATGAAGAAGGCATCCACTATAGATCAAATCATTGAGTGTCTTGTCATTTGTTTGGGGAGATAAGAGGGACATACGTAGAATGGTTACAATGCAAAGTATAATTACGTGTAATTTTGTCTTGTAAAGACTGGGTGCAGCAAGAGTTCAGAGAAAGGGGAGATCGTAGAGTGGTTAACATCAAGCAAGAGAACTGTGCAAATCACAGTCCTCTGTTAATTTCAAAGGAGTAAGAGATAAACCAGCTTCATCCTAATGGGATGTCTGGCTTGCAGCAAAGGGATCCTCAGGCGATTAAAAAAATCCTTTGAGTTTCTCTCCCTCTTATTTAATATCATTATCACTCATGAAATATATCATCAGCACAGAGAGACAGTTGTTTGCTGTAAGAGATGGTGACACCTCTGGCATGCAGATATTGATTCGTGCCTGGCCAGTTGATGAACAGATCAGCCTTCTTTTCTGCACTTGGGAGACTGCATTGCTTTTGGACTCAGAGCTGTAGCTCCCATTTGAGGAGGTTGCTTACGTTTGAAAGATCTGAGTTTGAATCCAAGCTCTGCCCCTCGTTAGCAGTGTGACCTCACACAAGCAATTCATCTCTCTGTGCCTCCGTATTCTCATCTATCTTTTTTATATATGATTGTAAAAATATTTATTTATTTATTTATTTTTATTAATTTGCTTCAGGAGTACAGGTCTGTGAATCATCCGTCTTACACAATTTCCGGCACTCACTATCTGTACTCTCATCCAAAAGATGAGGAAGACAGTCCTATTCATGTCATTGGGAAGTTTTGAGGATTAAACTGAGCTTATTTTTTTTTAAGATTTTATTTATTTATTTGACAGAGAGAGATCATAAGTAGGCAGCAGCGGGCAGAAAGAGAGGGAGAAGCAGGATTCCCGCTGAGTAGAGAGCCTGATATGGGGCCCAATCACAGGACCCTGAGATCAGGACCTCAGCAGAAGACAGAGGCTTAACCCACTGAGCCCCCCAGGCACCCCTAAACTGAGCTAATTCTTATGCAGCACTTAGAACAGTGGTGAGCTTGTGGCAAGCACCCAATTTATTATTATTGTTATTATTATTGCTATCATTCTGCTGAGCTGGAAGCCCAATCTTACCGTGTGGATTTTGTGACCTTGGGCGAGTCACTCTTGATCTTGAAACTTTGGATTGCTCACCTATAGGCCTGAAACCGTGGTCTCCGCCCACTCTGCGGGGGCTATAGGAAGGACTGTAGGAAACAGAGTCTGTGAAAGCTCTTAGCAGGCTGGAAAGTTCTGCATGGATGTGAGCTCTCAGTGCTGGCATGAGATGTCTGTGCTCAGAATTAGACCCCCCCCCCCCCCCCCAGTTCTTGGCCTCATGATGGCTTGATGTGTTTGGGGTGTTGCCAAGGTTCCTGTTGATGATGGGAATCCCGTTGACGTGTCCCAGTGCACAGAGTTCCGGGTTACTGTGTCTTTTACTTGTTTGCCCTGCTTGAGTTTTGGAAGAAAACATCCCATAAAGGCACTCGAAGTGGCTCCTTTAAGAAATTAGTTCATTGTTTATAATCTGCCCACTCCCCTCCTGTCACAGCACAAACTCCCTGAATGCAGGGACTGCTTGCCGGTTTTATTCATGGCTGGACTCGAGTGTCTAGACAAGAGCCTGGTGTGAGATAGGCATGGAGGACCCATCTGTAGCAGGAATGGATGCCCACCATCCTCGACTCACATTTCCTCCAAACTGGAAAAGTAAACAGAGAGACATTGCCATAGGAATGAACCCGTACATAGCAGGCGTCCCCAAATGAACCAATCAAACCATCACTCAGCTAGCACTCAGCACCGCATGTGGACAAGCCACTCCATCAGGTCCTCTGGGGGTGGGGGACAGGTATGCAGAAGAAGGTGAGGCCTCTGTCAACAACTTTTTTTTTCTTAAAGAAGAAGCTCCCCAACTTGGGGTCTCATAAATTTCATTATTATCCTAAACCTATTATCCTAAACCTACCCTGCTCATTACCAATGCCCGTTCCCAGAAGGCAAGACTCATATGGATCTAGAAGGACCATGAGGAACTGGTTTCCAAAGCACCATCTGGTCACCATTTATCTGCTAAGGTTTTCCATTTCAGAATCAAACGTGAACCACAGAGCCTTTTGCCTTGCTCCAAGGGGCTTAGAAAAGACTGTCATTTCCACATTAGAGAAGGGGGTGGGAAGGGAGAAGCCTGCTTGAATCTAAACCTGGAAAAAGCTGAATTGATTTATAGGTTTCTGCAGGTGGGTAAGGCCCAGAGCAGAAAAGTAAACGCTGGTCACCTGTGCAACTGACAGGTCGTGATTTTCAGGAAAGGAACAAAGATTGAAGGGGCTTTTACGTAGTATGATCTTCTTTTAAAAAACTATCAGAGTTCAGAGAAAAAAAGACCCCAAAAATGATTTTTTGGCTATGTTTCTTATAGCAACTTTGAAAAGCCATGGAAGAGGAAAGCTGGCCAGGAAATTTTTTTTTTTTTTTGAGGGTATGAAAGCCTCTCATTTTTATAGTTTTGAAAATCCTTGGAGCTTAACTTTGAACTTTAACCAAGAAAAATTATATCTTATAAACAATGGCATTTGTTGATTGGATGAAGGACTAGATCAATATTGGTCTTGGCAACTTGTTTTGGCTGCAGTTGCCTGCAGAAATATGCTCATTGTGGTGTCAAAAAATTATGTCAGTTCCTCACCATGTGCCTCTTTTTCTTGGAGTTTTGCCTAAGAATGAATTTCCAAAGATACTTCCAGAAGTTAACCTAGAGCCTGGCCTCCGAAGCAAAGGAAGTTACACATAAACTCTCGGAAAGCAGCCTGCCACGGTGAGCTTCTGGGAGGGACTGGGGAAGAAATCTCCACCTTTGGAGAAAGGAGGTAACAGGGAGCGACTTCTAATTCCACAGTCATGGTCATATTCCCTCTTGCTGCCAAGTTTTTCACTTAGACTCATCACAATGAAGGGGGAAGACACCAAACCAAACAAAAACATATCAGCGAAAACCATTGCTTTGAAAGACAATAATCATAAGGCCGCCTCCGTGGAGCTGTCCACATTAGAGTGTCTTAAATCTTTCCATTTTGGCTGGGCGGTTGGGGTGTTTCAGGAGGGAGCAGGAAAGCTTTTGGTGTTTTATTTTAGACTATCATATTATCAATTTATTTGGGGCATAAGACTCTAAGCCACATGTTTACTTCTGCATATATTTGTCAAGAAAATATGCCTCTACCATATTGACTTTCCTCAATTCAGCGGATTGAGTTGGGTTATTTAGCCTTACTCTTTGCAACTTTGGTCTGGATTTGCACTTGTGGGTATAATAATCAGAGCAGTGCCCGACTGTGAAAAGGGGGCAAAGAGAAAAGCTGGAAATGAATCCCACATCCTCACTTCTGAGTCTGACTCCGGGATTGCAAGTGCCAATCCAGCCTCGTTGGCCCCTCGTGGTTGGCACTGGACTCTCCTGCCCTGTGAAGACGGAGGGGCCATGTCCTAACATACTAACAGTTGGCAGTGAAAGATGGCCCAGGGCTGGAATTGCAACTGCATCCCTTCTCCTGGTGGGAGGTGAGTACACACCTGCCACTGCCTGAGAAAGACTGAGCCAGGAGCCCACACTGTGTGCCTACCCCACCACCCCCACCGCCAAGGACCTACTGGCTGACCCCCTCCCTGGGCTCCTGGCAGCCGGGGGTCACCTCTGGGCTTCTGAAGCCCCTTCCCCATGCAACTCTGCTGTAGGAAATGCCTTCTTTCAGCCATGTGGCCCCTGGCACTGAGGCTGGGACCTTGGCACAGACTTTGGAAAGGTGGTCAACTCGGCACTTGCCAGATTCTCATAGTTTTCTGACCCACATCTTGGGTGCAATGAGTGTGGGGGGTGGGACTGTTTTTAGTCCAACTCAAGGAGGACTTGCCAGGGC
The DNA here is from genome assembly GCF_963455335.1 of Martes martes. Lineage (NCBI taxonomy): Eukaryota > Metazoa > Chordata > Mammalia > Carnivora > Mustelidae > Martes > Martes martes. The sequence continues at coordinate 159,762,360 of NC_137889.1, read as the reverse complement.
ACATGTGGACAGTAATAAAACAGGGCTCCTGCTAATGTTTATTAAGCCCTCCCTGCTGTCATACACTGTGCTAAATGCTTTGCATACTTTATCTATGGAATCCTAACAACGATTTTATGAGGACAGCACTAGTTTTGACATGACAAACCGAGATGGGGCACCTCACAGCGAGCAACGGTGCTGGGATTTCCTCCTGGCCTGTCTTACTTCAGAGTCTTGTCACTTCTAACTTGGACTCACACCCAGGTCCTCTTGCCCCACTGGGCTACCTTCTTGCAAAACCACACCCATTGGGGACCCTGCCAGCTGCTCACACCCATCAACACATTGGATAACGTTACAGATGGTGGGCTTGCATCCACCTGCCCCAAGGACCAGGCCTGCTGCCTTCTTCTGTGAGTCATTTCCAGAACTCTTACACAGCATGGGGGTGAGGGGAGGGGCCCTTCCTTATGCCCTGTCATCAAAGGCTGTCACCTTTCTCCTGGGCATCAGGACAATTTCCTTAGCTAATTTCAGCATTCCTCAAGTGCAAGAATGGTATCTTCTATTTCTTAAAAAATAAATAAATAAATAAAAAATTAAAAAAATTGCTGACTTTTAGGGTTGGAAAGGGTCCTCGGAGACCTGCCCCATGTAGTCATGTTAAGGGAAGGAATGGAAGCTCAGTGAGCTTCAACGATCTGGCAGAGGTCCCGCAGCCAGGGAGCACCGTAGTCTCCCGCTCCTGACCCACAGGCACAGTAAATCCTACGCCCCTTGCTCTGCACTGGTGCATTCTGGTAGCGTAAGGAAGAGGAGAGGCCCCCAAGGAATCACTGAAAGGCCAACCTCAGTGTTCCCAGCCCTGCTGCATGTCACCCCTCACCCCGCTACTCTTCCCCAGGCGCTGTCAGCCATGCTTAGGATGAAGCATGCCAAGCACTGCCCAGCCGGGCCTTAGAAGGAAATGATTCAAAATGTCTTCTCTGGAGGGGGGCCAGTCCTGCAGGGCTTCCATGGACACAGAGCCCTCGTCCTGACCGGGGCACGAGGGCCCCCCTTCAGGCTGTCCCCGAGCCCCTTCTGTGACTTGTGCACCTGCCCACAGACCAGCACCCCCACAGTTGCTCCAGGGCAGAGGAGGAGGCTGTAGGGCACATGCCAGTGTGCTCCCTGCCAGGGCTCCTGGCCTTGCCTGCCCTCGCCCTGGCTGTCAGGCCTGCTGCCCGATGGTGCCTGGGACCTGAGGTCCCACCTGAAGGAGCGAGAAAGCTGGCCTCCACAGGCAGATGCCTGCCAGAGCTCCCGTGCCTTCCCCTCAGCCTCTGCGGCAGCATCTCAAAGGCACTGTGGGCGCAGGGGGCAGGTGCTGCTGGCCCCGCATGACACTGTCTCCAGCGCCCCAGGGCCCTGCGCCCAGCAGACTTGGGGTAGGGCAGTGGGATGGCGGAGGTAGGACTGTGTAGGGAAAACTTTGCAAGGTAGGGTGGGAACAGATTTAAGAAATGATTCAATTAATACAGATTTTAGGCTTCCCTCTAACTTTAAAAAAGGCTTCCCTTTAACTTTAAAAAAAAGTTAAAAAGTTAACTTTTTTTTTTTAAAGATTTTATTTATTTATTGGACAGAGAGAGATAGATCACAAGTAGGCAGAGAGGCAGTTAGAGAGAGAGAAGGAAGCAGGCTCCCCGCTGAGCAGAGAACGCGATGTGGGGCTCGATCCCTAGACCCTGGGATCATGACCTGAGCCGAAGGCAGAGGCTTAACCCGCTGAGCCACCCAGGCACCCCAGTTAACTTGGTTTTTTAGAGTTCACAGTTCTGGCACATGGTGAGCATCTAGGGACTATTTGACGGAGAAATGAATTTATTCCTCAAAGCAACCCTATAGTCATCCCCAAAGGACAGGAGACAGAAGTTGTGGGAGCTACACATGGGTCCATCTCTCTCCAGTCAGGAGCTCCCTTGGTGTGAATTTTTACTCTGCCCACACAACAGGGGGGTTTAGCGAAAACATACTCAGTGTATCTGTCTGTCTGCTTTTCTCTCGTGCAGCACCAGCTCCTAACTTCCTCCCTCCCTCCCTTCCACCTTCTGCCCTTTTCCTCTTCCCTCTCTTCTGCTACTGCAGAATCCCTAGGGAAGAAAAAGTCATCTCTTCCTCTGTAGCCCACCTCCCTTGTGAAAGACATGGACATTTTACAAAAATCAGAGCAAACACATATTGTGCTAGGCATGATTCTAGGCACTTAACATAAATTAACTAATTTAATCCTTACAACAAACCCACAAGGAAGTGACTCGTTATCATCTCTATTTTGCAGATAAGGAAACTAAGACATAGAGAAGTTGAAAAACTTGCCCCAAGCCACACAAGTGTTAAGTGACAGGGAATTTGGACACCGAAGCTGGACTCCAAAGTCTATTAAGCATTATGCCACACCACCTCTCAGGGCTCTCTTTCCCTTCAGAGGAGGAGGAAGCACAGTGTGTGTGTGTGTGTGTGTGTTGGAAAGGTTGAGCTGAAGTTCCAGCTCTGCAAGACAGGAAGGAGGCGTGGAGGGGCTGGTTGTGTGATTGGCAGAGCAGCCTGCCCTGTGCCCTGAACCCCTAAGACACAGTGTTCAGTGGGGATGGCTGTGTGGAAAGCTTGGAAGGTTGAGAACGAGGGCAGTGAGTGTGGGAACCCTGGCAAAGAGCAGAGAGGGAGAGGTTGCTGGCAGTCACCACCTTCCCAGGCTCCACACAGAGCAGCAGCCCATCACCCATTCACTCAACAGCCTTTACTTAGAGGCAGATCCTGTCGGAGTGGAGGTTGCAACAGCAGACAAAGCAACCAGGAGTCCCTTCTCTTGTGGAGTTTACATCTTAGAGCAGGGAGACAGAGAATACAGATAAATGCATTTATAAGAAATCATAGTAAGGGCCACGCAGAAGAATAAAGCTGGTAAAGGGCAGGGAGAAAGAAAGAGGCAGAGTGGGGTGGGTGACACTATTACTTAGAGGATGGTCAGAAAGGAAGGCTCCACTGAGAAGGCTGCACTGAATATGGACATAAAGGATCTGAGGGAATGAGCCATGTGGATATTTGGGAAGGAGTATGCCAGGCCAAAGGGCCAGACCATGTAACTACTTGCAGAACATTGCAAAGTCTTTGCATTTTACTCTGTGTTGGGAAACTATGGGAAAGTTTCACACATAGATGTAATCTGACTTTTGACTTAAAAGAATTACTTTGGCTGCGGTGAGAAGAATAGATTTAGAAGATAAGGATGGGAGCAAAGCAGGTAGACCCTTTATGCAGTAGCCCGAGGAAAAATATATGCTGGTGACCCCGACTAACGTGGGAGCAGCAGAAGAGGTGAGGAATTATATTTTAAGCAGGAGACAATCCTATTTGCAGATGGATTGAACATGGGATTGGAGGGGAGAGGGAGAAAGAGAGAAAGAGGGAAAGGGAGGGAAAGGAGGAGGAGGGGAGGGAGAGAGAAGGGGGAGGGGAGAGGAGGGATTGAAGAGTCAAGAATGACTCCAAGGTTTTGGCTTGTGAAACAGGGCAATGAAGCTGTCATTTGCTGAGATAGGAAAGAATGAGGTTGAAGCTGACTTGGTGGGGAGAGGAATGATCAGGTTTTGGACATATTCAATTGGAGATGTCTGTTCAGCATCTGAGTGGAGATGTCAAATCGGTAGTCAGCTATAGGGGTCTGAGTTGAAGGGAGAAGTTAGAACTGGAGATTGCTTTGGAAATTATCAGTGTGAATTGATGGTCTGTGGAGCCGTGGGGCCAGATGAGCTCATCTAGACAAGGAGTGAAGATAAAGAAGAGGTCCAAAGATGGAGGCCTGGGGTAATCTGATTTTAGAGTTAGAGAAGATGAAGAGGAATTGGCAAAGTCACAGAGAAGGAGAGGCCAGAGAAGGGGAAGAGCAAGCCAGAAAAGTGAAAAGAAAGAATGTTTTTGGGAAGAGAGAGAAACTGACTGTGTTAAATGTTGCTAATAGTTTGAGTAAGATGAAGATAGAAAAAATTACCATAGGATTTTGCAACTAGCAGCTCATGGATATCACTGAAGTAATGGATGAGGGACCAATGACCTTGCCCCCAATTTCTGATCTCTTTAAGCCCCATGTTTCTTGTGTTATGTAGGGGGAAAGAATAAACCATGGAATATTTGTGAGATTTGGCTACTTTTGAGCATTTTGAGTGCATGTTATAGGTTTAATTTGTTTTAGGACCTAAAGAAATGTGGCATTTTCTGTACTCCGGGATGTCACAGAACAGCCTAGATCAGTTGCAGTGAGATTTACCTCAATGCACTTTTTGTTTCCAGAGACTGAATTGGGGGTCATGCCTGTTGGGGGTGGAAATGGAAGACAGAAGTAAAGGCAAAGGAGGGGTAGAGGTTTTGCAATGAAGTTGTGGGAGTAATAATGAAAAATGAAAGCAAAGCCCATTTGGTCTTTGGAGTCATACTTAGGCCATTTTGGGGAGGAGGATGGAGCACTTGTAAAGGGAAGTCTGTGACATGTACTTGGTGCAAAGCTATCATAACTGAGCTAGAACTCTTTAACTTTGAGTACCAGAGAGAGAAGTAAGAAATACCTACTCAGCTGTATCACCCAGTTAAGTAAAAGTTACACCATCCCTTTTCCATCACCAATATCCCATTTATACCACAAATTTGGGACCACAATTAAAACCAGGAGAACAGACCCCAGAGGCAAAAACCAGTCAACAAGTCTGAGTCGCAAAATTAGAAAAGCATTGAACATTTGGAAAGAGAAACCATTGGGGGTGGGGAGTTTTATATTACGTGCATTACCTATAGAAAGCAAAGCAAATGAAATTCCAGAATAGGGAGGCCTGGAAAAGTCTCTTGAGAGTAAGAGATAGTAGATAAAAATTTGTTCATTCATTCAATTTGGTTTTGGAAAACTGTCCACGTGCCAGGTCCTAGGGATAGATAACAGAACACGGTGGACATGATCCCTGCCCTCACACCATTCACAATCAGTACAGCTGAATTAATATAGGCAATCATGTCCTACTATGATAAATAACATGACCAGGCAACTTGTGTCATAGACGAGGTACACCTCATCAAATGTAGGAGGTCAAAGAAGCTTCTGAGATAAAACAATGTTTAAACTTGGTCCTGTATTTGAGCTGAATAAAGTCTTTTCTGGGTACCTATGAAATGGGAAACAGTGGGCACTGGGTTCAAGTCTGAACTGCCACAAGCTGTGGAACTTGGGGAAGCTAGTCATCTTTGCCTCAAATTTTTCGCGGTATAATACTGCTATCTATTTCAAGGAATTGTTACAGTGATTAAATAAGGTCTGTAAAACATTAAGTTTGGCACCTAAACATAGCTAAGGAGTTGAGTAAAATGTCAACAATATCTTCTCAATTAAAAATTTTGTTTCATAGCTTTGAGTGCAAAAATATATCTCTAAGCACTTTACTAACTTCATTCAAAAATCTATCTTCCTCACAACATTTTATGTTCCTCAATAGCAAATACACCTGCTGCTGGGTCTGCTGTTCTGTCCTTGAGGGGCAGCAAGGAAAAGGAGAAGCATCAGGATTGGATGTGGAAAGGTTACTGGAGGGTGGATGACACCATCTTCAGTCACTGAAGGTAGAATAAATTACAGGGCCCTGGATCAACCAGAAACATTCACAAAAGAGAAGAGCTTGCAGGGTCACTGTAACTGAAGAGTACTGGCCAAGATTTGTGTGTGCATATTCGTTTTATTAAGAATTCTTTTTATTGAGATATAATTCACATACCATAAAATTTGTCCTTTAAAAGTCTACAGTTCAGTGGTTTTTAGTATTTTACAAGGTTGTGCAATCATCACCACTATCTGACTCCAGAACATTTTTTTATCACTTTTACCAATAAACCACTTGCCAGGTTTTTGAAAGGTGCACGTATGTGCTAGTGTTGCTAATGCAGAAATAGAGTGCGCTGTGATCAAGAAATTTAGAAAAAGCATCAGATTGGAACTGTCAAACTCATTTCCAGGGATTTCCTGCCCCTTGTCCCCCAGCCCCTGCATGCTCACTCTAGACTTTCAAACTCCACTGACCTAGAACTGTCACTTAGTCACAATTCTGTGTTCCATTCTAATGTGTATGTTTATTTTATATATGTGTGTGTGTGTGTGTATATATATATATATATATACATATATATATATAGTGTGTGTGTGTGTGTATGTTTATGTGTGTGTATAGCTGTTATCCAGAATTAACTAGATTCTAGTTCCTCTTGTCAACCTTTCCTCATCCTATCTTACCTGCATGTACAAAAGAGGGAGAATCATACCAAAAGCACCTGCCCACTCCTTTTTGCTGTCCTCCTGAACATCTTTCCTGGGGTATCTCATAGGATCCTTGGTTGAACTTGTCCAAAGTGGAACTGATTAACTGCTTCCCAAACCAGCTACTCTCCCAGGGTCCTCTATGTCAGTGAATGGGTAAATATAACCACCAGTCATTTGGTTATTCAAACTGGAAACCCAGGCCTCATTTGTAACATCTGTCTCTCCCCATCTCCGTAAAATTACCCCATCCTCTTAATTCTGCTCCCATGGTCACTCTCGAATCTGTCTACCAACTTCTTCTCCATGGTGGCCACTATCCTGGTTCAGAGAACCCTCATCTCTGGCCTGATTTACATCATCAACTCCTATCCAGTCTCCCTATTCCCAGTTCTGTCCATCCTTCCTTTCTGTCCTCCATATTTTGTGATATGCAAATTGGAGTGTGCCACCTTCCAGATTTCAATCTTCTGTGGCTCCAAGTTGCTATCAGGATAAAGTCCATATTCCTTCATTTGGTTTACAAGGTCTGACCTGACCTGGTCCCCACCCCCATTCAAGCCTTCTCTCTCTCTCTCTCTGTTCTCCCTGCACCATGCCTCAGTCCCTCTGTTGACAACTGTGCTGTTCCTCACACAGGTATCTTGCTGTCTTACACATACTGTTCGCTTTGCCCTGGAACATTCTTCCTGTCTTCCCACCACTTCTCTCCAGCCACATTCATTGAGATGACCCCTATTCAAACTGTAGGTCTGGGCTTGGTTATTGCTTCTCCTGGGAAGCCTTCCTTGAACTCCTCCTATGTGTTCCCAGAGTTCAAACCCTTCTTCCCTAGCATGGAGGGTCATACCGTTTACTCTTCCGTGGAGCCCCATGATACTGCTCATTAGCATATCTCCAGTGCTTCAGCAGTGCCTGGAACGTGATGGGCTGTCCTCAATATCTGATGAGTGAACGAAAGAAGGCAGCCCCCATCCCAGACAAGCTAGAAGGGAAGGGAGTTTCTTGGTGCTAATGTTTCTAATCTTCCCTTTAAGTTTTCTCTGTATTGTGACAGCCTGCTATCCCAACCTTCTCTTTGGGCTCTCGAAGATCTCAAGATCTCTAAAAAATCACAAGAATGGCTGCTTAATGTTATAATGTCCGAATTTATGACTGCTAACAGAGGAGAAAAGTTCAAGGGCAGAAATTCTTTACTGCTCTTCTCACATCATCCCACGTAGTTGAATTCTCACTCCAGGGTCCAATGCTAGCCACATTTTGCCTTGTTAAGAATTTTATAAGATTGAGAAGTCAGTCTTCAATGGGTGCAGAATTTCAGCTGGGGGAGATGAAAAAGTTCTGGAGATGGATGGTGGTGATGGTTGCACAATAGTGTGAATGTGGCATTCAGTAATGCCACAGGACTGTGTACTTAAAAGTGGTCACAACAGTAAACTTTATGTTTTGTATATTTCATTAAAATTTTAAAAATTCATAGGCTGTGGTTATGGTAGTTTATGATCACACAGATCTCAGTTTGAATCCTAGTTGTTTCTATAAGCTGTAGGATCTTAGCAAGTAGCTAAGTTTCTGCATCTGTAAAATGGGTATGATCATTCATTTTACAAATATTTATTAAGCATCTATCTTGAGAGAGGCAGACTAGAGCCATGGTTAAAACTAGAGGCTGGTAGCCTGGAATTGAATCTAGCTGTAGGAGAATGGGCAAGCCAGTTTTTTCTCCATGTCTCAGCTCTATCATCCAGAAAGTGGCGATGGTAGTTTTTTTGGTTTTGTTTTGTTTGAAGTCATAAGGTTGTTCTGAGAAATAACTGAGTTAATGTATGAAAATTGAACAGGGTCTGGCAGACCCTGTTATGATTTGCTTGAGTTAGTGTATTAAAGCACTTAGAATAGTAGCTGGAATGAGTGTTATCTATAATCGCTCTATGTTATTATGTCCCAGTTCTAGAAACTGGAGATAGAGCAGTGAATCATTTAGTGAGGGAAATGGACAATAAAAAGAGAATGCAAAGTATGGCAGACAGCATCAAGTACCTGCCTCACCTTTTTGTAGTGAAATTGCATGACATAATAATATATGTAAAGTGCCTCATGAAGTCAGAACCCGGCTCACACTGGACACTTAAGGAATGTTAACTCCCCTCTCCACCTCCAGCTCTTTCTGTCCTTCCCCTCTCATTTTTGGAAATAACTCAGTGAGAGGACAGTCTCTGGACCCTAGGGAGCCCAAGCCCATCAGCTTGAGCACGTGGAGGGAGCAGCTCAGACCAGGGCCTTGAAAGGTTGGTGGCAATTTCCGTGGCAGACAGTTTTTCTTGCCACTTTAGAGGAAATATGAATCATCTGTTTTTTGGCTTCCACTTCCTGGGAGGCTGCAGGCCCAGGAAATCTGTGGTTTGAGCATCAGTGCAGAGATCAAATGAAATGGCTATTGGTGGTGAAGTGTGTTGCTAGGACCACTGACAATCATCTCTTGATCCAGATGATTCATCTTGAGCTGGCTCCTCAGCCCTCTGATTGCATTCAGCTCATGAAATGAGTCGGATTTCCAGGCATAGGGTGATTCTTCCTTAGCTGTGCTGGGTGGTAGAGCACATCTGGACCAGGCTGGGGCAGGGATAACAGGGGTCCAGGCTATATTCTTAGCTCCATTTTACATAAGATGGAAGGGAGGCAGGGGGACACCAACCACTGTGTGGGTGAGACAATGAGTGGTTGCAGGAAGTTTCTACAGATTGTTGCACCCCACATCATGTTACTTCCCCAACTACCAAGTAGCTTCCAGCACAACCTACACCTCACCCATACCCACCCTAGGAAAAGTCCACTTATTTGACATAGCTACACTCTAACGTAACAAAACAATTGGGTCAGTCTCATGGAGTTTTTGAGAGTAGAGTTAACCAGTTGTTAGAAAAAGAGAAGGGGAAATTGTCATGAATGACATATGCTAAGATAAGAATATCCAAGTATTTCTGGGTCATTCTTCCCTCTGTGTCCCCATTCTCCTTTAGACATTTCCTTTGAACCAAGGAAATCCTCAAGAACATCCATTTAAAATGAAGACAGAATGGCCCTCCAAAACAGAGGGATTGGACTTAAATCTACACACCACAGAGGGATGATCTGGTCCTCTCAAGGACTGGTAAACCCTGGCACGGGATAAAGAGCATGGAGGAGCTCTGACACAAATACGGTGAAAGCTGACATCTGTTTAATCTCAGTGGTGGGTACCTGGATGTCTCTTACATGATTTTGTACTTTTCTGTATTTTGGCAATATTTCATACTATAACAGCATAGAGTTTGAAGTTAGAAAATCTGAGCTCAAATTCTACCTCCTTGGACAGGTCCTCCATTTCTCAGTGTGTTTATCTATAAAATGTGGATAACAATAAGTAATTCACATGTTAGCTATGATGATTAAGCAAGATAAAGCAGTTAAGGCATTATGTAAATTTCAAGTCATTACATAAATATTATTAACAGTAATGATGGTAGTGACAACAGTAATGGGAGGCCTCACTACGTAGTGAATGGTCCTCACCGAAAGAATTTAAGCAGAGAGTAGTGCTCATGACCATGAATGAGGTGACCATGAATTTGACGACCATGACATGAATAGGGACTCCTGTTGTCCTGCTATGTGAGGAGATTAGACTGGTGACATCTTTTCCATCTTTGAGATTCCATGATAGTCTTAACCCAGAGCTAAAAACCCAAAGACCCAGGCCAGGCAGAAAACAGTTGGGTGAAGTGGGTTTCCTCATCTGTCAATAGAGAAAAGAATACCTGCTTTATAGGCGATTTTTCTTTTTCTTTTTTTTTTTTTTTTAAAGATTTATTTATTTATTTACTATATAGAGAGAGTGTGAGCATGGGAGAGGAGGAGCCAGAAGGAGCAGAAGGAGAGGGAGAGAGAATAGTAAGCAGACTCCGTGCTGAGCATCGAGCCTGCGACAGGGCTCCATCTCAGGACCCTGATCACCACCGGAGCTGAAACCAAGAGTGGCATGCTCAACCAAGTGCACCACCCAGGCACCCCGATTTTTCTTTTTTATGAAAGAAACAGAGGACTTAATATAATGCCTGGCATGCTGTGGAACCCAATAGGTATCGATAATTGTTATTATATCAGTCTCTCTTAGTGTTTTCTCATCTGGGCTAAGTGTCTGTGTGTGTGTGTGTGTGTGTGTGTGTGTGTGTGTAGGTGGGGGGGCTATGAGCTAAGGCTGGATCATCTGGGAATGTCTCTTACCTGGGGCTGCAGATGGCACTAGGTTCATAGGAGTGAGCATCGCAGTGTTGGCTGTCCAGTGGAAAAGACCAGAGCCAAAAGTCAGAAAGTAGAGGTTGGTAGTGCAGTATCCAGCTAGGAAATCAGAGATAGATGACATAGGAAACCACAGCTCAAAAGTAAAGGGTGGCTGTTCGGAACCCTCACCTGTGTGCCTATTACCTGGTTAGCCGTGTCTTTGCATGTGATGCTGGGACAATCTGATGCCTCCTTGAGTCAGGGAGGAAGGGGACAGAATTAGTCTGATGGAAAAGGGAGCAGATGTTGCCCTAGGTAAAGAAAGCAGGATGTGCAGGCACAGAAGCTGGAGAGAACCTGCCACATTTCAAAGTAATGAGCAACATGGTAGGGCTGGAGTCCTAGAGGCAGAGCTTGGGGGAGAGATGCCGGTGAGTCTGGGAGACCCTGAGGGGAGGCAGATCACAAGGGGCTCTTGGCTATCACGCTTAGCAATCTGTTCTTCATCCTCAGTGTAGTGGGAGTCAGGGAAGGAGTTGGAAGAGAGGAATGACATTGTCAGATTTCTGGAGTGAAAAGCTCCCTCTGGCTGCTGTGTGGAGCTCGGGATGGAGGAAGACCAACTGACGGCTGAATCAGCAATTATGTAAGAGCAGAGAAGGTGCTTCCTTTGAGTACTGGGTAATAGTTACATGAATTATTACCCCACCAATTATAATAATGCCAATGGTCTGGAGCAGGTTCACTGGGAGAGTCAGGGCTCAAACCCAGCGGGAAACGTTCAGAAAGGGAAAGTTTTGGAAAATCTTCAAGCAAAAATTGACACTGAAACAAAGAAGGGGGAAGTTTCATAAAAAGAACCAACAAAGTCAATTTTGTAAAAGTAAAAATGAGAAAGAATCTCCATGGATCATCTTTACTTATTCCAAAACTGAGACAAGACACACCTTCCTTTTCAGTACAGAAACGAGAACCTATTGGTTGTTTCTGAGCTGCTCAAATGTATTTCCTGGCTTTATTTGGCAGCAGGCGAGGTGCTGCCATCGGCTTGTATGTGATGGTGGGTGGAAGTTCATACCCTCCCCTGACTGATGCCTTAATTTGTGCTTTGGCGAGTGAATGAGTTTCCTATTGCTTCTGTATTAATGCCACAAACTCAGTGGCTTAAAACAACGCAAATTTATTATTTTACAGTTTGAGAGGTCAGAAGTCTGACATGGTTCTTATGTGGCTAAAATCAACATGTTGGGAGGGTTGTGCTCTTTTCTGAAATCTCTAGGGGAGAGGCTGTTTTCTTGCCTTTTCCTGCTTCTAGGGGCTGCTGGCCTTCTTTGCCTCGTGGACCCTTCCTTCATCTTCAAAGTCAGCAATCACTCACTCTGACCTCGGATTCCATGGTCGGGTCTCCCCTGACTTTCACTCTCCTGCCTCCCTGATCCAACACCTTTTGATGACCCTGGGATAATCCAGGACATTGTCTCCATCTCAAGATCCTTAACTCAATCACACCTGCAAAGGGTCTCCTGCCATGCGCGCACAGGTCCTAGAGGTTAGAATACGGATGTCCTCTGGGGAGAGCATTATTCTGCCTACCACAGTGGTTGTTATTATAGAACCGTAGTGGTTAATGATGGAATGGAAGTAATAATAAATGAACTCATGTGCCAGGAAGGCGATGTGTGTGATGGTTAAACCTGAGCTCTGGGGCTAATGCACCTTGGACAACATACTGCCTTCCCCAGCTGCCAGTCCTCTGGCCTCTGAGTATCCATTTCCTCCTCTGGTAATGGGGTTGTTTATCAGACCGACCTCACAAAGTTGCTGTATAAGGACCAATTAAATGCTAGTATATGTCAATAACTTTGAATGGTGACTGGCGCATAGTAAGTGCTCATTAAATATTGGCCATTATTATCCAATGGATGGGTATCCTATAATCTTTTTGTTCCTTGTGGTTGAATTTGATTACTAATGGCAACATCTGTGCATGTGTGTGTGCCTGTGTGTGTTGGGGGGAATTTGTGTGTTTAAGAAAAGTCTGATTCCTCATCCGTAGGACTTATTAATTGGAAAGGAAAATGCCTGACAACAGTTGAGCTGTCCAGGCTAATTAATGATGCTAACTCTTTAAAGATAAAACTGGAATATTTTCTGGGACTACCAGGATTTCCATGATACATTGCATAAAGTCTGCAGATAGAAACTTTAGGTTACATTTTTCAGATATTGTGTATGCTATTCTGTGAGCTTGTTAGAGCTGATTTTGATAAAATCGTATCTTACCTACTTCTTATGAATAAATACTTAGGTATTTGATACATGTTGGTCTGATTAGTTTTAGCACTATACAGATACATATTACTTTCCTATTAAACAACTTCATTAAACAGAACAGTTTGGCCACGAGAACTAATGAAATTAAACAAATTATTTCTGATTTTTGGACACAATTCCTATTTAGTTATTCCCAAAGCCACATATAAAGAGTTAGAAGCACATGTTCACATAACTTACAAAAAGAGTATCATGTCTTCTATCACATTTCTGGCTCCACAAATAACATAGTTTTGGCAAAATAGTGTGCTATTTTATTGCAAATCAAGTAATGAGAAACAGCATTGTTATCCTGTTTTACACTCATTATAAAATTAATTAAATCTGATCTATATCAGTGTTAACCTGGCTGCTTTTTAGTAATCTATTTTCTATGATGCATTCCATAATTTATTTCTCAGTGGTTGTTATAATACTTTCCAAAATGACTATTAAGACACTCATTTAAGAAATAAAGTCACACTTTTAATGATAAGAAATGTACCTAACTTGGCGGATTTGTCTAATAATTGTGTTACATGATAGAATATTTTTCATCAGGGGCACCCTGGGTGGCTCAGTGGGTTAAGCCTCTGCCTTTGGCTCAGGTCATGATCTCAGGGTCCTGGGATCAAGCCCCACATCGGGCTCTCTGCTCAGCAGGGAGCCTGCTTCCCCTCTTTCTCTGCCTGCCTCTCTGCCTACTTGTGATCTCTCTCTCTGTCAAATAAATAAATAAATAAAATCTTAAAAAAAAAAAAGAATATTTTTCATCAGTGGAATGAGTCAAATCTGAGTAAGATTCTGACAAAATTTTATTTAAAGCATCCAACAAGATAAAGGCATTAAAGTAGTTCTAGTCCAAAAATGTATGGAAATAAATATTTTTCAATTCTTACTGAAACTAGTTTAACGAAGTGCCTCTAAAAGAAAGGATAGCAAGTAAAATAATAGTAATTTACAAGTCTTGGCCCTATGGGTTTTATTTCACAGAATGAGACACTAATGATTGAATAATAAATCCTTTCTCAAATTAGATGGTATTCAATTATTTACTTTTGGTAAAATTGGAGAAAGACCTAAGCAAAGTTATAGATGCTTAAGAGTTATTTTGTGTTTGGCACATACAGTTAGGAAGGGGTCCAAAGAACTGAATGTAGGGAATAGCAATGATTCTAATCTTTTAATTAGATTATTTTAATTTCTCTAAAAGTAAGTGATAGTCATTCTTGAATATATGAACTAATTGGGGGGATTATCTCCACCCATCTCATTAAAATGCATTAAAATTACTTTTGAGATTATAACTATATCTCAATAGTTAAAATATACTGCTGCTGTTTTGATTAATTGTATGCTACTAGTAACTTATGATACTTAAATCTCAAAGAACCTCTCTCTCTTTCTTTCTCCTTTCCTCCCTCCCTCTCTCCTTCTTTCTTTCTTCCTTCCTTCCTTCCTTTCTCTCTCTTTCCTTTCCTTTTTTTCCTTTCCGTTCCATTTCTATATTTACAGCGGCCAGAGGAAAAACTATTCACATATGTGTTGCAAAGAAGGATGATGAACAGAAGAATAACTTATAAAAATTTTTATTAGGATAGAATTCTGAGAAGGAAGACAAACAGAATAGCAGCTTAAGGAGACAAAAGAAAAATGTAGAATTTCTCAGTGTGAAAGAAAACTTGTTTGCATATATATATATTTTTAAAGATTTTGTTTATTTGTTTGACAGACAGAGATCACAAGTAGGCAGAGATGCAGGCAGAGAGAGAGGGGGAGGCAGGCTCCCTGCTGAGCAGTGAACCTGATGCGGGGCTTGATCCCGGGACCCTGAGATCATGACCTGAGCTGAAGGCAGATGCTTCAATCCACTGAGCCACCCAGGCGCCCCATGTTTACATATATTTTTATCTTTTTAATTTTTATTTTCCCTTTGTGTATTGTTTTTTAATGGGTGATAATGGGTGGCAAATTGCTAGGACATTGGTGGGGTAATACTTCCATAGGATTTGTTTAAAATAGTGATTCAACTGTCTTCTTTTCAAATGTCAATTTTAATAATGTATAATGTATCTTCTGTAATCATTTAATCTTAAAATGATAAAGTTTAGGTAAATCGAGTATGTGTGCAGAGGTACAGTTTTCAAATTCATTTTTAAAAAAGATTTTATTTATTTATTTGTCAGAGAGACAGAGAGTGAGCACAAGCTGGAGGAGAGGCCGGCAGAGGGAGAAGCAGACTCCGCAGTGAGCAGAGATCCCAATGTGAGACTCGATCATGACCTGAGCCAAAGGCAGATGCTTAACTGCCGGAGCCACCCAGGCATCCTTTAAAATTCATTTCTAGGGAGGAAAACTTTGAAGTCGGCTGACTTCATTTCTGAGAATGATTATTCGCTGTTCTGGGAAAGCAAGCGGCCAGCTCTGGACCTGTGCATTTCACTCCTCACTTCTTGGTTCATGGTTGAAGGGCTGCCCTGACCTCTGTGTGTCCTACTCAGGCTCACTCTGCAGGAAAGAGAGCATCAGATCTCAGGGCACAGTCAGCCAACAGCCACAGAGTGCCCTTCAGGTCACCCTGCTTGATTTGATTAAACATGACTTTTTCTCAAAGTGTATGTTTCGAATCCGCAGACAGCCCTCACTATGTACCAGGTGCAGTTCTAACTGCTTTATACATATTAACTCATTTAAACCTCATGAAAACCCTGTGAGGTAGGTACTGCTATTTCCTCCATTTTGTAGATGAGGAAACCAAAGCATAGAGAGGTAAAGTTGCCAAAAAACGGCACATGACCAATAAATGATGGAACCAGGATTTCTTAGGTATTGTTCTCCTTCAAAAACCACAACAACAATAAAAAACCCAAAAGAGCAGAAAAAAATGATTCTATGCTTCATACCCAAGTGGGCCACTACTAGAGACGCCTTTCTACGCAGAAGGCCTAGGAGATCTGCTCCTATTTCTATACCTAACACTAGACTGGATTATAAGGAGACTGGATTTGCCTGTGAAGATTCAAAGAATCCAGTTTTGAGATGCAACAGCATGGAATTTCAGTGGCCTGTTTATTGACGCTGGCTTCCACAGTGGTGAATCATCATGAAGATGTCTTATTCAGACAGGAAGGGGGGGTAATTAGTATTGCAGGTCACTAGTAAAAGCAGCTAACCACCCCAAGAAATTATTTTTCCTGGCCTCCTCCATACGACCTCACAACTCCAGTTTCAGGAGTTTGGAGCAGGCAAAATGCGCTTATGGTTTCCTTTGCAGAATGAGGAAAACAGATTAGCCTGACAGCGCAGTGGAGGGGGTGACCATTTCCCTGCCATCTCCCACCGCTGCCTGCCAAGTGACTTCCATCGTGCCTGCCATTTGACACAGGCAGAAGGTGTCAAGAAAGGTTGCAAGGACTTTTGAGAGTGAAAAATACCTAGGGACGTTTGCCACTTTGCAAAAGGAAAACAGTTTTAAAAATACAACTTTCTTCTGGAAAAAAAAAAAAAAGTCCTGCATTTATAGATAGATTGACATCTCTTACCGTGATTTCTGGCAAGGTAAAAATCCTTTAGGCAACTCTGGAATATTTCAATGTTCTTAATATTATACAGGTCACCTCAGAGCTGTGGGCCAACCCCACTGCCACCTGTTTTGAGAATCGAAGCATCATGGGTCGAGTCCTGGGAAGAAGACTGCCAGGTCCAGCTAGTTCCTACTCCACCATTAGCCAGCCTTAAATTTGTCAGAAAAATTTCCGACCTCATTCTTCCCCCACCCTCCGAAGATGAAATTGCCTTCTAGTTGTCTGAGTTGCTGGAAGCGTCCGGAGGTAGTACTGAAGTGAAAAAAAGGCTTTGGTTTACAGAGGGCTATGCCAACACAGGCTTGTGTTAGTGGTATTAGAGAGACATATCTGCGTGTGACGAGGTGGATGGTTTTGTTTTGTTTCGTTTTTTTAAAGATTTAGTTATTTATTTTAGAGCGCAATGAAGGGAGACAGGCAGAGGGAGAGAGAATCTCAAACAGAGTCCCCACTGAATGCAGAGCCCCATGCCAGGCTTGATCTCATGACCCTGAGATTGTGCCCTGAGCTGAAATCAAGAGTTGGATGCTTAACTGACTGAGCCACCCAAGAGCCCCAAGGTAGACCATTATTAATATGACCTCGTCCCCTGTCCTGTAGAAAGGAATTAAGTAATAAAAAGTTGGGAGCTTGGGAGAGAGGAGGGGAGAGGATCATCTTTGTGGTCTAGGGGTATGGAGGGAACAGAGGAAGTAGCTGCAGTGAGTATGGGAGGATTAGGCTTGTACGTGTTCCTGGAGGGTTATGATTTGGGCCATCTTTAAGTTTGTTTTGAAAGATGCAAATCAGAGATTAAAATATTTTTTAAAAGATTTTTATTAATTTATTTGACAGACAGAGATCACAAGTAGGCAGAGAGGCAGGCAGAGACAGAGAGGAGGAAGCAGGCTCCCCACTGAGCAGAGAGCCCGATGCGGGGCTCGATCCCAGGACCCTGGGATCATGACCTGAGCCGAAGGCAGAGGCTTAACCCACTGAGCCACCCAGGCACCCCAGAGATTAAAATATTTTTAAAAAATCTCCTATGGCTATTTGGACTGAGCTTCTTTGCCTATGACCTGGTGTGCCGATACCAGCCCGGCCATGTGAACTTGAAGAGCTCCAGGAGAATCAGAAGAGAATCTTAGAAGGAAATCATAACACAATTTTCCAATGCTAAGTTTTGAGGGTCCCAGCACAGAGATGGTTACTGTTCATGCTGGGCTGTTTGGTACTGAAGAAAATGCGGAGGAGGGAAAGAGATGAGAGCGTTTCTCTGGTCTGTGTTCTTCGCCAAATTCATGGGAAGTCCTAACCTTTGGTACCTCAGAATGTGCCTGTATTTGGAGACAGCGTCTTGAAAGAGGAAATCAAGTTAAATGAAGCCATTAGGGTGGGCTTTAATTCAATCTGATCGTGTCCTTAGGAGAAGAGGAAGGTGGGGCGCCAGAGGAAAGGTCATGGGAGGGCACCCTGAGAAGGAGACCATCTTCCAGCAAAGGGGAGAGGCTTCAGAAGAAACCAAGCTTGCTGACATGTTGGTCTTGGGCTTTCAGCCTCCACAACTGTGAGAAAATAAGTTTCTGTTGTGTAAGCCCCCCAGTCTGTGGTATTTTGTTATGGCGGCCCCAGCCAATTAATAACACCATGGCACCAATCTTATTCTGGTACTGGAAATGTCAATCGCACCCACTGACTATGAATACAGTGTAATTCCTAAGCACCCCTGCATTTAGTACTTTGACTCTCGTGACTATCTCCAGCCCACTTACCTCAATTCATCAGAACTTTTTGCTATGCCCCCTGGTGTCATCTCAACTCCTTTGGCAATATTGCTTCCTTCCTAGCTCGACGGGTGGAACTCTTACTGGGTGTTCAAGGCCCAAGTCAAGGACCACCATCTCCTTGACCTTCCTCATTCACTTTGCTTCTAGTACAATACTCCCTGACTTGTCCATGGGGTATATTTGAGACCCCCAGTGGAAGCCTGAAACCACAGATAGTACCAAACCATATATATACCATACTTCTCCTATGGGAAAGTTTCATTTATAAATTAGGCACAGTGAGAAATGAAGAACAACAACCAGTAACAAAATGGAGCAATTATAACAATATGCTGCGATAAAAGTTTTGTGAATGTGGTTTTTCTCTCTCTCAAAATACCTGATAGTAACTGTACTCACCCTTCTTCTCAGGATGATGGGAGAGGATGAAATGCCTACACGATGAGCTGAAGTAAGGTGACGGCTCTAGGCACCAGGACAGAGCATAAGGCTATTACTGACTTTCTGATGCCTTGTTGGAAGGAATATCATCTGTCTCCCAACCACAGTTGACTGTAGGTAACTGAAAACTCAGAAATCGAAACCTTGGAAAAGGGGGTACTAATCTCCTACTTAAGGTTAGGAGAACACATAACCTCTGGATGCAAATGACCTGGATTGTGAATGCTTATGAGCTGTGTGACCTTGGGCAAGTTACTTAACCACTCTGAGCCTCATCCTCTTCCTTGTGCACAGGAATAACAGTAGCCCCATTGCACAGAAGTTGAGGAGAGTAAATAAAATAATGCCTGTAAAGCTCACTGAACATGTCCAATGTGCACCATTTATTTTCTTATTCCTCAGACTTTATTATTCTTAACATTTTTCAATAATTCTTATTCTCATTTAATTTTTTCTTGTTTCTTAAAGCTTTTATGATATCTTATCTGTTTTATAATAAAACAGCACTTGGGTGTTTTTATAAAAGCTTAGTTTTGTTGAAAATTCTGATTATGGAAAGAACAAACACTCATTAGAAAAATGTCATTAAAGGGGCACCTGGGTGGCTCAATGGGTTAAGCCTCTGCCTTCCGCTCCGGTCATGATCTCAGGGTCCTGGGATTGAGCCCTGCACTGGGGCGTCTCTGCTCAGCAGGGAGCCTGCTTCCTCCTATCTCTCTGCCTGCCTCTCTGCCTACTTGTGATCTCTATCTGTCAAATGAACAAATAAAATCTTTAAAAAAAAAAAGTCATTAAAGACAGAAAAACAATAGGGAAAAAAATCATTTATAGTCCTGCAGTCCAGCATCGACTGTTAACATTTTGATGTATCACCTTCCATCTTTTTCCTATGTTTTAAATGCAAGATTTGGAACAAAATCATATTAAACATATTGTTTATGTAAAGTGCTTTTTTCCATAAGGGTAGATATTTCTGCATATTAACAAATATGTCTGCATCAGAGGTCCACATTGGTGACTTGTTCTGATCCAGCTCATGGGTATGTTTTGATTAGTTTGCATTATGTCAAAAATTTTTTTTCAACAGCTTAAAAAGAAATTGGGATAGTTTACAGAAAAATCACATTCTCCTGCTTTGGAAAATCTGAAGCTATAGCCACACTGAGCCTGCATTCCAGAAAGCGAGTTACTGGCTAGAAGTGAGTACTGCTTTTACCTTGCTTTCCTGGCCCATGTGGATCCTTGGTCTCCACTACTGTTTGCAATGGGCACGTGGCCTTTTCTGGCTGTTTGTGAACACATCTATTCTCCTCAGCGAGAATCAGCCATTTGAGGGCAGGGTCTATTGTGCTTTATCTTTTATCCTTGGGTCCTCCACACCTCCCACTTATAAAGCTCGTAATAATCAGGATACCTAAACGCTCTAATGGAGACACTCATTTGTGACATTACGCGTATTCTTATTACTCTCAGAGTGCATGGAGGATTCTGAACCCCACCGGAGCCCTGACCTGCTCCTGTCCCTCAGAAGTTCCCACAGCTGGACCCAGTGTGGGGGTCCCTTCACACTGGTCACTTTGAGGAATCCGAAGCTTTTCTTCCTGGGGGAGTCTTAAAAAGCTTT
Source organism: Martes martes (assembly GCF_963455335.1). Classification (NCBI taxonomy): domain Eukaryota; kingdom Metazoa; phylum Chordata; class Mammalia; order Carnivora; family Mustelidae; genus Martes; species Martes martes. Next base: position 159,742,059 of record NC_137889.1, on the reverse strand, counting down.
CCAGTAATCGGTTTGCTTCCCACTAAAATACAGCCAGACGTCAAGCGGAAGATGACACCATTAAGCCTTTCAAAAGATCTGACATTGAGAGGGGGTAAAGAAGCAGAAGTCTGTCCCCTTCTACCAGTGAGTGGTTGCACTTGCTTTTTTGTCTCTCTCCCTTGTCTCCTTAGCCCTGCGGCACGGGGTGTCCTCTGTGAGAGTTCCTGGTGGGTGTTGGTGCTCAAATTAGAAGATGGATTTCAGGGACAGCTGGAACGCTCCACCCTGAAGGTTGCCCATGAGCCCCAACCACAAGATGTGAGCAAGCCCCTTTAATCCAACCCCAGAGCTTTGGCTTCTAAAACACGATCCTCCAAAGTTTGAACTTATATAACTTACTTGTTTATTTTTAAGCCAGCCCCATCCAAGCTGAGAACACTTAAGACTCCCTTTTGGAAAAAATTTGGAACCCAACATTATCATTAACTGAATCAGCAAGCGATGGTTCTGTCAAAATACCAAGCAGCACAGTTCTGAGGACTTTCATTGTCATGTTCCCAGCGGCATTACATGGTGCGGTAGTTTCTCTGAAAACGGGTCCTGGGATTTTCTCTCTCTCTCTGTCTCTACCTCTCTGTTTCTGTCTCTGTCTCTCTCTTACAAAGCATGGCCTGAGTCTATGAGGGATGGAACTTCTGGCCATGAAGAAGCCGGAAGTTTGACAAGGGACTAGGTAGGTAGTCCTTGCTCTACACTCGACCACAGGGCTTCTCGAACTAGTTCAGTTGGTGGGGCCTCTGGAAGACATGGGGCTCCTTGCAGAGCATGGCAAAAACAGAAAATACTATAAGACACATATCTTTGGGTCAGATATCAGAAGCCACTGTATTAGACTTGAGACATAAGGGAACAGGTGCCAAGGGTCTGATAAAGAAATGTATGTGAGGAAGATGTTCACTGCTATGCTCTTTCTATTGGGGTGAAAACCTTGGAAACACTCTAAATCTTTAGCAGCAGGAGAATAAGTAAATAAATTACACCATTTTCAATGGATTTGTGAATGGGTCATCAAAGTCATGAAGATTCCTTGGATAGTCTTGAAGGATATGAGGGAAGTAATTTGTTTCATTAGAAAAAGTGGAATATGAGGTCATAGATGAAGCATGAGGCCAATTATGTTTATTATACGGACAGAGATCCTTGGGAAATTCACAGCAATTTTAGTACAGGTTCTCCCTCAACATGAGGGGATGATGGGTAGTTTTTGTTTCTTTATACTTTTTAGCACTTTCGAATTTTCCCCACAGTGAGGATTTACTGCTTTCATCATCAGATATTTAAATGATTATAAGGTAGCCAACTTTCCTGGCGCTGACAGATTTGGGTGCACATTTTCTTTCCATGCCATTTTCCTTGGCTCTTACCAGCTACCCTCATCCTTGAGTGGCTTCTCTAGTGAGGGTCTGGAGGAAAAGGCTGGGACTTAAGATGAGGAGGGTAAGATACCCCCCTATGTACAGAGCCACAGCAATTTCCCTTGGGACCTAGAGGTTTGTGGGCATCTCTGAGCAGTATGTGCTCCAAAAAGAGTCCTGTATAGATTCAGAAAGTGTCATAGGTTTAAGAAGGAAACCAGGCAGAAGGTTTCTACTGACTGATCTTATGTTCAGGTGAGAAAGAGTTCTAGCAGAATGCCCCTTCCCTCTCTCTATCCCCACGGCCTCTGCTCCCCTAAAACACCACCACCTGAAAGGCACATCGATATTTTCAAGTTCTGGTGAGGTGGCCTGGTTCAAGCAAGGTGACTAAGCTATACACACTGAGCTTTGAAGGTTGTCCAGCTGAAAGAGGACTGATTTAGCCCTTGGGCCAGCCAATTCCTTCGGCCCTGTGGGTTTCCTCCATGTGTTAAATGGATGTAACATGACTCGAAGCTTCTTTTGGAGCTGCGTCCCATGACTTCATCTACCACTGCCTATCCACATGGGGTGAAATGCTCCCTGCGGGAGCTGAAGGGTCGTGTTGAAGGCGCACTGGGGCTGGAGAGGGGAACACATCTTTTCTTAAGAGTGTGTATAGGGGGGGCGCCTGGGTGGCTCAGTGCGTTAAAGCCTCTGCCTTCGGCTCAGGTCATGATCCCAGAGTACTGGGATCGGGACCTGCATCGGGCTCTCTGCTCGGCAGGGAGCCTGCTTCCCCCTGTCTCTCTCTCTTTCTTTCTCTGCCTGCCTCTCTGCCTACTTGTGATCTCTGTCTGTCAAGTAAATAAATAAAATCTTAAAAAAAAAAAAAAAAGAGTGTGTATAGGGAAGGAGCAGAGTCTTTCGCTACCAAACGTGACGGTAGTTCCAGCCACCCACAGTTTATTGGACAATTTTCTACATTTTGGACAAGGCACCCAAGACTCTCCCCATGCTCCTTAGAGAAAGCCTCACCTTCCTCCATCAGCATCCCACCTTGTTGAAGGATCCCACCACACCCTGTGTGGTGTTGTGGAAATAGCACTGGTCCTGAAATCAGTGGCTGTCTGGGTTGAAAATATCATCTCTGCTCTGTTGCCCACAGGCGCTGTGGTTTCTGGCAGGTCGCTCAATCCCTCCAAGCCTCATTTGCCCATCTTTAAAACAGGAATAATAAGGCCAGCCTCATGAGGTTGTTCTTGAGTAGGTTTGCTGGATTTAACAAATGCAAATATAGACGTCCAGTTCCATTGGAATGTTGGATTAACAACAAATAACATTTCACCTAAGTATTTATTATGAGTACTTTGGACATACTGCTAAAAAATCAGTTGTTGTTTCTCTGACATTCCAGTGAAACTGGGTGTCCTGTGTGGTACCTGAGAATCCTATTCTTGAGGCTGAAATAAAGGAATTTCTCCGAAAGCTGCTGCCCCAGTTCGTGAGTACTCTTTGCTCTGTATCGGCTCTCCCAGGTGGGACCTATGAGGGGATTCATTACTTCTCTCTTTCCTAGCAGGGGCTGGGGGGGGGGTGCGGGATAAAGACTGCTTGACCAGGCTGGTGGAGGGTGGGGGAGGATGTTCAGTTAGGGGAGGCCATCTCCACATGAGGTGTGAAAGACGAGAAGACATATAGGCTGCTATAAGGAGACAGCTCAACTTAACAAACAGCTTTAAAGACCCTAGGGTCCTTTGGTCTTGTGTGTCTTTAACACACTCCGCTCTGTACAAGCCTGTCCGTGGAGGGGACACAGTAGGACCAGGAGAAGCCTTGGGGATACTGACCCCAGGGAAATCCCGTCCAGGCATGACCATTCTATAGGTTTCAAAGGCCAACTGTTGTGATAGAGGGACTTTCCTGGGGTGATTTTTACAAAGAAGGGGGTAGAAGGGACTTGGTGCCCCGGAGTCCTTACTGCAACATGGGGGAAACCCAGCAAATGAGTCAACGCCAGCCTGTCCTCATCTCTTCCATTTTTCCCCCCACTGCCTCCCCCAAACTCGAATCCCCTAGAGCTTGAGCTCCCCCAGCTTGTGGGGTAGACACAGCAGGTGGCAGGGCCCGTCTCTGGCCTTTGTGTGCTGCTCGAGGGCCCCCAGAACCTCAGGGTATAATTTTCCTTTTCTGATCATCTGAATTCCAGGCGAAAAGCTCAGCTGTCGTAGGCTTCAGGGAATTTTTCCACCGGGATTGAAATTGGGGCCAAGAAAGCGTGGGCATGCAGAAGGCATTCTTTTCTGCTATTCAGAAGCACTCTCCCTTTAGTTAAGGCATTAGAAATTGGTGCCTTTCCCCAGAGTCCTAGATGAAAGTTTTGAATTTCATTACAGTGAGAAAACACAGAAAGGGAGACCATCACTTGCTACAGTTCCTAATCTGTGATATTTTTCCCCCCATATCCTTTTAAAATAAAAATCTAGAGAATATTTTAATATGTTCTTTCATATACACATTTGATATTAAGAAAACTAAAACGAATTCAAGCCATGCCCAGTGCGGGGGGAGGGGGCGGTGGTGGAGAAGAAGAAAAGAAAAGAAGAAGAAAAGTTTAAAGTGAAACATCTATCTGCTGTCCTAGCCTCAATTAAAGTCTGCTGGTCAGCTTGGTCCTTTTATTCTGAAAGACAAGATGTAACATCTGGCTATTATCTCTTAAATAGTTTTCTTTTAGCTTTACTGAAAATTTCTAAAAATTTTTATTCCTCCTAGGAAATGATATCTATAAAATTTGTGTTTGATGGGCTATACGTATCCCCTGCCAACATGTGAAGATATATATATATGCTATTAAAATGTAAACATGCTAGGGGTGCCTGGGTGGCACAGTCAGTTAAATGTTGGACTCTTGGTTTCATTCCAGGTCGTGATCTCAGGGTGGTGAGATCGAGCCCCGTATTGGGCTCTGTGCTCAGCATGGAGTCAACTTGAAGGTTCTCTCTCTCTCTCTACCCCTCCCCACCTCTCTCAAATAAATAAATATATCTTTAAAGAACAATGTAAACATGCTTGTCTGTGTATCCCTTAAAATGGTCTTCCAGAAACATAGCTCCACTTGGTGAAGTTATTTGAAGCCAGCTAGTATCTATCACCCAGTTAGAAGTAGCCCGATTTGGGTGAGATGTTTACTCCATCTTGGGCACTGGGCTTTGCATGCATTAGCTCATTTATCTTCCCTATGAAGAAGATATGGGTCCCTTTAACAGATTAAAAAAACTGAGACTGAGAGAAGCATATGTCATATGACTAGTAAGTGAAAGTTGGATTCAAACCAGAGCAGTCCTAGTTCTGGGTCCACGCAATCATCTCTGTCTCTCACCTCTTCAGGAAAAAAAAAAAGAAAAATCAAAAAAACCCACATAGATATTGATACTACCGCTTGCCAGGAAAAAAGCAGGCAACAGTTCTGTTGAAGAATGAGTTCATTCAGTTCTAAATGGTAAGCATGTCCTTCCAGTAACTTCTGATGCATTGCATGCAGTTCCCAACTTGCAGAGGGTTGGATTCCAAAAGTTGATTTAAAAGCAATTTCCTTGTCCCCCTCCTCTGTGCTCCAGACACTTTGTACACACCTCTCCTGTTACACTCAGCACGTTGTCTCTTAGCTGCTTATATATCTCTCCCCCACGGGGCTCCTGCTCAAGGGCACACACCGTGCCTTATATCTCCTTTGGTATTCCCAGCACCCAGCACGATGCCCAACCCAGGGAGACGCGAAGTGTACACACGTTGTATTAAATTACAAGTCATTTATTTGGAACTCAGCACACATTTCCCAAAAGAAATGCATGACAAATGGGAGTGGAAGTGTTATGTTTCCATCCAGCCCACAAAAGTTTATTTAAACTTTCTTGTAGTCTACCCAGCGTACTAATAAGTAATTTGGAACCGTGGGTGGGACAAGAGGTAGTAGGTGGGGAAAAAGATAGAAATCTTCCTCCCCCTCTCTTGAGTCAGATTGAGATGAAATTTCATGTGGGTCAGAATTCATCTTTGACTCCTCCTAAACTGCCCTTTTTTTATACTTCTCCCATTTGCGGGTGTCACTGCCTCAAGGCTTCCTACTTAATAACCAACTGTGGTCTCTCGATCAGGTCTTCCTTCTCTTTCCACAAATAACCTACTTGCCCCCCTCACTGGTCAAAATTCCTGTTTCCTGGGTGCAGCTGAGCTGAATTGATTTTCAGCAGAAAACATTGTGCTTGAGTAAATTCTTGCTAATGTGTCAATGACTGCCCAATGCTAGGCATATGACTGTTTATAGCATAGTAGTTAAGACAGATTACAGGATTTGGAGATAGACCTAGATTTGAATCTTTCTTCTACCCCTACGTTCTATGGTTTAGCTAGGGCAATTTAACTTCTCTAAGCCTCAGTTTTTCTCTTCTGTAAAATGGGAATAATCATGGTTATACAGGGAGCCAACACTTTTATGACATTTATCAGTGTTAAAGCACATATTGGGCACAGTTACAAGAACTTCTTCATTGATTCACTTTGTCTTCACAACCACCCCATGAGGTAGGCACACTTAATATTAACCACTGAAGAGGGGAGTGGCTTTTTGAAAGAGATTTCTAATGGTAAATTATTATTTATTCCTGTCTTCCTTCTTCCAATAATGCTTGGAGGCAAAAATCCTACGTTGATAGAGTCTTCTGGATGGAAGAGGATAGTAATTCCCGGGAGGAGATTATTCAAGGCAAAGAGAATGGGGGTTGCTGCCAGATCACCCGTGGCTGAAAATTCACCCAGAGACTCCATTCCCTTATGTGATTCCTGTTTCCACAGCTTCTTGTCTTTTTCTGCCTCTGAATGTGCCGAATCTGCAAGTGGTCCAAGTTTTTTTTTTTTTTTTTTTGTATCCCCTTTCTTTCTTTTTTAATTTTTTCACACAGCCATGGCAGCTGCAAGGTGGTGGCGGCCAGGCGGATGGCAGCAGCTGCTTGTATGTATGGGACCTCTGTAGTCTTTCTTTGTGAGTCAGGGGCCGTCTGTATATATCACAAGCCACCACCTGGCAAGACATTTCGTTCCATCTAGGTTGTTTAAATGTTTCCTGGATGATATCATAAATGCAAAAGGAGGGGAGGAACTTCAAGATGGTGAGTTCCAGCCCCTCACGGCCCTCCAGCCGTGCATGGAAACATTTGAGGGAGATTCTGTCCTGTAGCTTAGCAGACAGCCTTGCGTTTGCTCTCCAGTTCTTACCGTTTACCAGATGTAGAGATTTTAAAGCCATGGGGGGTTGCATTTGCCCTTAAGTATTGGGGTAAGCAGGGGGCAAGCTCATCCCTGGAGATCCTCCCTGTGGGTGTCCTTGTGATTAAGTAACTTCACTTCTCTGGGTCAAACCTGGTGGGTGAGTGGTACCATCTCTGGTGCCTCCTGAGCTGAGGACTCTCTGATTCCCTGAAAAACTCAAGACACAAGACTGTTCATCCTTTCTGATACCAACCTAGAGAGGGATGGTCCATCATGACCCTTGTAAGCCTATTCAAATGTTTCCTTATCCTTAAAACTGAACAATTTCCCCTATGCTAACTAAACAGGTCTTGTAATTTGAGGGGGGTTTTGTTGTTGCTGTTACTAGGACTTCTAAAAACATGGATAGACTTCTACCCTATGTTCTTACTACAGTGATAAAATTGTTTTATCTATAGCAACACATCTATTTTAAGCTACATGATTAGTTCTCTTTTTATATGACATTTATATTTAAGAGCTACTTCACATACACCATTTTGTTTGAACCTTGAACTAGAAATAGGAAGGGAAATGATACTCATTTCTATATGAGAAGAGAGATTCAGAATGAATAAACCTAAATACCTTTAATAATATCTCATCTTATGGTTACTAAGAGGAAGAGTCAGGACCCAAAACTTGGATTCTGTTGACTCCGAGTCTAGTGCTCAGGCCATGAGAACACACGCAAATTAGACCCAGCACCACCACACAACATACCAACTCACCCCGCTTGAGTTTCTGCAGTGTCGCGTATACTTTACTAGGTGCTTTGCATGCAACATCTCGAATCTTTGCAGCAGCCAATCAAGGGAAGTATTATCATATTCAGTTTAGAGATGGAAAACCATAAAAACAAAGTTCAGAGAATTTAAGTATTAAGTAGTTGCCTGATGGCTAATGTGTGTTGAAAGCAAAATTCAAACCCAAGCTCATTCTTTTGACAGTGCTGCCTTTCACTTAAATATGCATTACCTGAAATGAGACCCAATATAGTTTAATTTTTGGACTGTTTTAGGCCATGTGAATAATTGTCTCCTGAAAGTACAGTTAACAGAAAGTCCTAGTGGGCTGAATCCCATTCAGCCAACTCAAACCTCACTTAGTTATATGTCATATAATTTCCTGCCATGCATCATTCTATTAGTTGGACTGTCTTTTCTAGATTTTATTTCCCATTTTTTTAAAAATATTTGTTGTTGCCTTTTTTTTTTTTCTAGGCCCTTCTTAAAATGTCTCTTCTTCAATTTTAAGAGATTGGTATTTAACATGAGCACAATCTTTTTGGAACTCGTATGATGGCCTGTAGAAGCACAGGATTCTAGCTTACCTCCTCTTTCCCAAATTCCAGATTCTACGTCCCAGGGCCATTTTACATTTCTTTGTACATTTTACACTTTCATGTTAATTTTACCTAGCTAATCTCTGTGTATTTTTTTTTATAGATTTTATTTTTTTATTTGACAGAAAGAGAGAGAGAGCACAAGTAGGCAGAGAGGCAGGCAGAGAGAGAGAGGGAGAAGCAGGCTCTCTGCTGAGCAGAGAGCCCGATGCGGGGCTTGATCCCAGAACCCCAAGATCATGACCTGAGCCGAAGACAGAGGCTTAACCCACTGAGCCACCCAGGTGCCCCACCTCTGTGTATTTTTATATCTGTGTGATTCATTGTCTATTCTTCAGCGTTCTATCTTCATCTATAAAACCAGAATAATGGGGCACCTGGATGGCTCAGTCGGTTAAGCGGCTGCCTTTGGCTCAGGTCATGATCCCAGGGTCCTGGGATTGAGTCCTACATCAGGCTCCTTGCCCAGCAGGAAGCCTGCTTCTCCGTCTCCCTCTGCCCCTGCTCATGTGCACCTGCTCTCTCTCTCTCTCTCTACCTCTCTCTCCCTGTCAAATAAATAAATAAATAAAATCTTAAAAAAAAACCCAACAGAATAATGATTCCTGTCCTGTTTGCATCTCATTGTTCTGGTGATACTCAATCAAACCATGTACAGAGGAAGCACTTGGAAAAGTATAAAGAATGATGAACAGAGATGAATATAGAATATTTTGCCTTTGAAAAACCTATGTCATTTAAATGGAGCTAAATAATCAGAATTGGGCAGTGAGGTGGAGATTTAGATGTTCTGGATTTACTTATTAGTTATGATATATATACACAAAATATATAAAAATAACTTGTTACTAAATCATTTTAAAGATTATTTATTTATTTATTTGACAGAGAGAGAGAGATCAAGTAGGCAGAGAGGCAGGCAGAGAGAGAGGGGGAAGCAGGCCCCCCGCTGAGCAGAGAGCCCGACGCGGGGCTCGATCCCAGGACCCTGGGATCATGACCCGAGCCGAAGGCAGAGGCTTTAACCCACTGAGCCACCCAGGCGCCCCTACTAAATCACTTTAAAAGAGAGAGTTTATGTGCATATTTTAAAGTAATGTGATCCAACATGGGTGAGGTTTGCTTAAATAAACATTTGTACCCCCCCCCCAAGCTTCTGTGCTTACCCCCCACCCCCATACACCTGCCTGGTTTCTTTGCCTACACACTTCTGGCTATTGTCCTACAAAACCCATACCTTTGGGTGTTATTAAGGACTCTCTGTTAACCTTCTCTTTAGACGTTCCCACATTTTCCAGTATAAAAACACATTTTAAAAGTGTTAACTCTTTTTGTGCAGGTCCATGATGGGAATGAACTTCTGGTGTCTGCTGACCCAGAAAATACTCAGTGAGTAAAGGACATTCCAAATACAGTAAAACTTTTAAGTGGATTTGTATTTAATTGATCACAACTGCATCCAAATGGTTTGGGAAAATACACAGACACGTCTGAGACATTATGCCATGTTTACATACACTCAGTACATATTTGTCAAATGAATGCATGAATATGCATGAATAAGAAGAGAATAAAAATTTGCAGACACTGCTTGTGATATATGTGGATTTGTAACCCTAGTCATAATTCCATTCCCCAACTCCTGCCCTGGGGGCCAGAACTCAGAGTTTCGAAACCACTTGTACGGTTTCCCTAATACCCAGCATAGAGTAGGCACTCAAGAATTGTGTACTGAATGTCCATAGGAATGAATGGATGAATACTACTTGTCTCCCAATTAGATTACAATTTGAGAATAGTAGCTATATCATAGACTGTTTCCGGCTCAGCCCAACATTGTGCTGAAAGTACCCTGCTTTCAATAAACAACTAACTTGATTAGCATCCCCTACTGACATTAGTGGAAGGGGTTGTTAGAAAGGAAGGAACTAAAATTTAAAATATCTAGAGGGAATGTACATGATTTTGATTTCAGAAAACTTGTGTTCTTCTGCAAAGGTAAGTAGAGGAAAGTGTGGAGTCATGAAAACACAAAGTGATGGGAAAGAGCTCAAGGAAGGAGAAGTGCTGTTAGCCCTAAGGGAAGGAGAGTGTCTGGTTAGTGGGATAGAAACCTCACCCTTTGAAGCATGCCTCAGTCTTCTGCTGAGTAATCTAAGGGCTCAACAGAGAGCAAGCAATGTGACCAGAACACAGTTGGGAGGAGTGAGACGGCAGAGGGGATGGTTAGCTCATTATACCTTTGAGTGGAAGTGGCAAAGAGCAGTTGACTTACTCATAAATCATCAGCGAGAGCATCTTCAATATTTTTACGGGCAACATGACAGAGAGATTCTATTGGAGGAATCACTCACCTCAGCAACTCTGGGCAGAGCAGTCCAATCATCTTGAAGAGAAACTCTTAAATGGGTTCTTCTTGGAGGCTCCAATGTCATGAAGCACTGTGGAAAGAGATGGCCACTTGCACTCCGAGCCTGGTGGCCACTTCACCTTCCAGCAAAGGAAGTGAAAGTGTCAAAATGAAGAGGAAGAAAGCCAACAACATTCTCTCTAGGGGGGGAAAAGTGCAGACACAGGCTTTTTTTGGGGGGGGGAGGGGTGGAGAGTTCAAAAGTGCTTTGATTATAGATGCTATCTATAAAGACAAACAAGAAATAATCTTTCTTATTTCTTGTTTTTCCTTAGCCGCTCCTGAGATCGGAGGCCTGATTTTTATAGAAGAACAGCCTGGAAAACAAATTACCAAAGAAAGAAAAGGAGAGGAATGATGATCCAACTGCTTTAGGTTAATTTGATTTTTTTCATGTTTCATGGCTGCCTTGAGGTTCTTGACCTCGGTTATTTCTGCTGAATGGAAATCGTCAGGTCAACTGGACTCCTCCAAGTCTAGACAGAGCTTTTTAAAATAGCTTGGTCCAGATTCCCAGTTTTGTAGCTGTAAAAGTATGGTGATGTTATCCACCATATCACAGGTCCCTCTGACCCATAATTTCACACTCCCCAGGGTTCAACAGTCTCCAGGTTAACCTCTTGAACAGAGGTTCAACCCAGGCTCAACACACCTGTGACCTTCTTAGTCTTCCCATCCGTCTTTCTTCATCAAGAGGTGTGTCAGCCTGATGGGACATTTAGGCTGGAGTGGGGTCTGGATGGGATCTGCTGGCTTTGGAGGTTGGATTTGTCTCTAATGCAGTCTGGCTGGGCACCCTGAGATGGGCAGCAGACAGTGTGGTGTCTGATAAAGGATGCATGCTCTAGCTTGACTGCCTCAGATGTCCTAGCCCTGTCACCTAATGACTATGTGACATTGTCACATACTTAACCCTTTTTTTGTCTCAGTTTTTTCATCTGTAAAACAAGGATAATGGTACTTCTTTCCTATGACTATTGTGAAGATTAAGTAGATGAATATATGTGAAATGCCTAGAACCATGCCGGATAGATGATAGACACTTGGGAAAGGCTATTATTATTATTATATGTATATTGTGATTTCTTCTTCATCTGTAGAAAAACAGTCATGCCACAGGACTGTAAACTGAAGTGACATGGAATATATGATTAATTGAAGAAAAGGGATGAATGAATTAACTGTGTGCTCTTGGGTAAGACACCCCACTTTCCCGGCTCTTTCTAGCTCCTTTTAAGTAATGTCATGCAGTTCATGGACTAATTAGCCTTGCCATAAGGCAACAAAATGTCCGGGTTCATCCCAGGCTTTGTGGCTTTAGCCTAGAAGTTCCCATGTCCTGGAAAACCCCTGGTACATGTAGACTGGGATAGTGGTTGCCCTGGGTCTCTGTTTCCCTTCTTATGTTCCAGGGTACACTAAAGATCAATCTTTTGGGCTTTAAGGTGCCTTGTCCTATGTTCTTCACCCCACTATATCATCTGGTGTTACTTCAGCTGGGATGGCTCATTTCTATTCTGTGGGATCTATTACCCTCCAGCTGATGAACCCACACTTGGTCACACAGGGATCGTATAGTGATCATATAGTAGTGGCAGTCTTCCACAGGAGACATGGTGCAAGGCCTTGTGAGGCTCAGAATGGGCACAATGTCACTCCTGCCTCATTCTGTTGGTCTAAGCAAGCCACAAGCCCTAACCAGATTAAAAAACTGGAGAAATAGGCCCTGCCTCTTGATAATGTGAACATAGATACAGGGAAAGTAATAACTGCAGACACTTTTGCCAACCATAATCATCCAGAGCTTGTATTTGGTACTCCAGTTGGTACAACATGGTGGCAGATCAGGACAAGGGAGAGAGTAGGAGACTTCTCTCTTTTCAAGAGACTCTGGCACGCTGTGAGAGAGACAGGTGGCTCTGTCTAAACTGCCTCAGTTCTGGGAACAAAGGCCTGATTTGAGAGAGAAGCATGTGAGGAAGAGGCTAGGAATTGCTATCAGACTCAACTTAGATTTCGTTGAAGTTAGGTGTGGTGGTGTGTGATTTGCCTACACTCTCATTTCTTCTACTCTGGAAATCATCATTTTTCCAGAGGACAGCTTTTCCATCAACTCCTTCCCAGAGAGCAGAGCAGACCCTCTCTTTCCATCCCCCCCCCCCCCCACTATAGACTTGCAGTACAAGTGAGAACAAACTTATGTTGTTTTAAGCCTCTGGAGTTTGGAGTGGTTTGTCACTGCATCATTAACAACCTTATCCTGACTAATAAAGTAATGAAATACCAGTCCTGAGGGACATTGTGTAAAGAAGAGGTTTTTTTTAGTAAATAAGTTTGGGGATGATGAGAAACTGCCAATTTTCTTTTGGTATTTGTTCTCTCTTTCTGCATTTTGGTGATAGAACTCTCTGAATTTTGGCCTGAGATTTGGGTACCAAACTAGAGACTGTATCTCTTAGCTTCCTTTGATCTGGTTGTGTCCACTTGCCTGAATTTAGATGAGTGGGAATTAAGTACATATGTTGTGTGTAAACTTTCACATTATCTCCTTAAAGAGGAAACATCTTGCTCTGTCTACTCTGTCTTCTCCTGCCTGAGAAATGGTAATTGCTGGTACTATCTTAGAATCCATGTGTTGAGGATGGAAGAGCCACTTGGCCAGCTTTGGTCCACTCATCTTTATACAGATAGATGAAAAAGAAATGAACTCCTGGGGCACCTGGGTGGCTCAGTGGGTTAAGCCTCTGCCTTCAGCTCAGGTCATGATTTCAGGGTCTTAGGATGGAGCCCTGTGTCAGGCTCTCTGCTCAGCAGGGAGCCTGCTTCCCCCTCTCTCTCTGTCTCCCTCTCTGCTTACTTGTGATCTCTCTCTCTCTGTCAAATAAATAAATAAAATATTAAAAAAAGAAATTAACTTCTATATTAGGCACTGTATTTTAGAGTATTTTTGTTATGGCAGCCTAAGTTGTACCCTAACAAATATCACACTATATCTTCCCATTGGAGATTCATGAGGGCACTCTAAATTTTGAGTTAAGTTTTTGAGGTGTTCTATAGTAAAGCAACTAGTTCAAATCCTATTTACTGAGGGACTCTCCCCTCCCGCATTTTGATGGAACATTTGTTGATATTCACTTATTGATATCACAGAGATGACTTTAAAATAAATTTGTTCTTTGGGAAGTGTTGGAATAAATTCATCTTGGTAACCAGGGAGAACTGTGGAGTTATTTCTAATGACTGTTAATAAGTTGCATGACACCATCCACTTCCAATCCCCACTCAGCTTCTATTGCTTTCTCCTTAGAAAAGCAGTCAGGTAGTGGAAAAAGCAGGAGGTTGAACAACAAGCCTGGACTTGAATTAAAACTCTGGTGACCTTGGGCATCCTCTTCACTTCTCCAGGTCTGTTTTCTCATTTATAAAATAAAAACACCATTGCCTACCTCTCACAGGGTTGTTTGGATCCTGTATAAAACTGTGCCTGGCATGTAAGTGTCCTCTTCACTATTCCTATTCCTTTCTGCCTGTCCATGAAATTTCTGTCAGGGATTCCCAAACCTTTTAACAAATAAATTCACTCTGAGGTCTCCTCTAAACATTCCTCTCCCAAGTCAAAGTCAAAGTCAAGATCAGTTCAATGAATGCTTTCCCTTATATTACCTGAATTCTGAAAGGGGCTAAATTTAAAGTGGGGTGGGAGGAGGCGAGGGAGAGAGAGATATCAAGGAGACTTAAAAGTCACAAGGAAAAGTATTAGCTCCCTTTTGGGCTACTAAGCAGGAAACTAAGGAAGAGAAGTGACTTACTTCCTCATCTTTCAAGGATCTGAATGGCCTCGGGCAAGTAGTGAAGACTCGGATCTGCTTGTGGGTTTTCCTGGTAAAGCCAAGGATGATACATTAGAATTCAAGTTAATTAGGAATAACTACTGACTTGGCAGAACTCTTTTTAGTTGCCAGGTCTTCAAATTAAGGGAAAAAGCAGTAAAAAATTGAGCTAGGAGGACTCTTATATTGGAGACCCCATGAAGGTAAGGGTCTCTAAACTCTCTTTTTCTGCAGAGACCAGCAGGGTGTTCAGGGCACAAGGAATAACTAAAAATACTTACAGACTACCTTTTTCTCATCTGCAGGGTCAAACTTTTGAAGGGAACTTTTATTCATTAAGAATTTTGGGGGTATAAACAACAGAAACCAACTCTAGCTATTTCAAGGAGAGATGGATCTTATCTGAAGGATACCAGAGAAGCTCATCAAATCTGTAGGACAACCAGGCCTTGGGAAGAGAAGAGCCAGGGTAACCCTAGAGACCTCAGCAAACACAGCTGGTGGTCCAGCTACCTAGAGTGCCACCATGATATAAAGGGAAAAATGGTTGGTCCTGTCTCAGACAGGGTTCACCTTTGACCAAGGCAGCAGGGCTGCCAGGAGCACACACTTGCAATGTAAGGGGTAGTGCTAGAGAATGGGAATATACTATAAATCTAGTAGCCCCCCAGAGCTTTGTGTTAAAGGCTTTGTGTATCAGCTATCTTTAGTGCATAACAATCTGTCCCCAAAAGATTTAACAGCAACCATTTTACTTGCTCAAGATTCTGCAGGTCAGCAGTTTGGGCTAGGCTCAGCTGGGCAGTTCATCTGTTGGTTTTGCTTGAGGTCATTCTTATGGCTGCAACTTCCTCCTGGTAGTTCAGATGAGGCTAGATGGTCCAAAATGGTTTCACCTACATTTGGAAGTTGGTGTTTATTACCAACTGGGAAAACCTGCTGCTACTCCATGTGACTTCTCGTCCTCCAGTAGGCTAACCTGGTCTTCCTCATGTGGTACTCTCAGGGATGGGATAGGGAGGTTAGGAACAAAGAGCAAGAACAGACAGGTCTACACCAATTTTGGGGGGATATGGGAATAAATTCCTAAGGGAACTAACATTCATCAAATATGTATTATATGTCAGGCCCTGCCTAAGGCACTTGTCAAAAAGTTCCCATTTTCAACCTCAGTAGTCCCAGTGAGGCAGGCATGCTTACTAATCCTATTTTACAGATACAGAATGGAAGCAACTTGCCTGAGGTCCCAAATCTGATAAATGGCAAAGTTGGGACTTGAACTCAGATCTGTTTCCTTCCAAAGTCTTCCTTGTTTCTATTCCCCATGTTACCGTTGGCTCCATCCTCAGAGTAGAAAGTAGCTCTTGTTATCTTCATTTGTCCACTAACAGGAGAGAAGGAGGGAACTCTGGGTCAGTGGCTGAGCAGGAGAACTGAACCGAGAAAGGAGGTAAGCAGGAATGGAGGAGTGTCAAGGAAGCTCCAAATACTTTTACCTCTTTTGCCCATGCATAGGGTATTCATTGTGCCATGATTATTCATCGGGGCAGTTTACCTTGTTCTCTTAACTCTGTAAGTGCATAACTACTATCTGACAGTCTGTCAGTGGTTGGCAAAGTCATTCTGTTCTTTTCAATTTCCCAAGTCCCTTGTCCTCAATAAATGAACATGGAAGCAACATGGATTAGTGATTATGAGATTTGGATATGAATTCAGAGCAATCTGGGTTCAAGTCCTGGATCTGTTCCTTATGAGCTGTGGGAGCTAAAACATCCTTAATTAAAACATTGAAATAAGAACTATATATACATGTTATAGGGTCATTGTGAGGATTGATTAAGATCATATAAGGAGGGGTGCCTGGGTGGCTTAGTTGGTTAAGCACCCAACCCTTGGTTTTTGCTCAGGACATGATCTCAGGGTCATGAGGGTGAGCCCCAGGTCAGGTGTCCTCACTGAGCATGGAGTCTGCTTGGGATTTTCTCTCTACCTCTCCCTCTGAATCTCCCCCCTGCTCACAATCTCCCCACCTGCCAACGAATAAATAAGTAAAATCTTAAAAAAAAAAAAAAGGAAAAAAAAAAGACAGTACATGGAAAACAGCCTTGTTAACGCACTTAGAAAGCTGTTGTTAACGCACTTAGAAAAGTTTTGTTAAATGCTGGGGAAGAACTATTCTGGCTCAGCCTCGTACTAGCTATGGTATCTCATGCAAGTTTACCAGTCAGCAGAAGTTGTATCATGCTGCTGTAACAACAGTCTAAAAACATCAGCTGCTTACCACCCTGTGGTGAAATAGTGCTGGCACACACTATTCAGCCACCATGGATTGGCTGAAACTGGATTTCTCCACCCCTCTCTGTGGACCCAGGGCAGCCTCTATCTGGAACACGGCTGGTCTATGTGGCAGATGGAAAACCACAAGCTGGAAGACATGTGTCATTTCTGTCTACTTTTCATTGGCCAACACAAGTCATGCAGCCACTCCTGAGTTCAACAGTACAGGGGTGGAAAAATCCTCATGCAAGCAGGGTTACCAAAGGAAAGGAATTACAATATTTTATCATATAGTCATATAATTTGCCAGCTATTTATCCTGATTCCTACCTCTCTGTAAAATGTCTGGCACGTAATAAACATTATTGAATAAGATTATTATCATTTCTCTCAAGTGTTCTCAGGCCCCTTCTTCTCCCAGTTTGGCTTGAAGAGGTGTCAGATCCAAAAAAGTCCAATTGTGCCTTATTTAGCTCAACATCTGGAGAGACTCAGCTGTACCACATATTTGTTCCTAAATCACTGAATTGCTCACTGAATTGGCCGCCAAGCTACCTTTTCCAGACTGGAGTAGAGGAAAAACTTACTTGCAAAGAAAAAGAGAAGGTTCCACTTGGCCAGGCTGAGGCCTCTTTTGGAAATCAGCCATAATAAACAGAGAAGATTTATAACAATGAAGATACCCCAAACAAAGTTAAGTTGAAAATCAGGGGATCAGGAGGGTCAAGCAGAAGGAATAGTTTTTGCATCAGAGTTTGTCATCTGCTGGCATGTGATCTCAGAAAATCTCCTTCACTTCTCTGTGCCTCAGTTTCTCCACTGTGAAAGTGGGAATGATGACTACATTTCCTTGAGTGGGGATGTGAGAAAAATGAAATAATATATGTGAGGAATCTTACAAACGATGAAAACCATTCCATGATGGTTTAACGAGATGGCTGAATTTAATAAAGACAGTTAAACTTAATAAAAATATGAACTATATCTGATTATAGCAGTAATTTGGTAATAAATACAGAATTAGTTGTTGAGTCCCCAAAACATGAAACATATTCCCAGTTCTTAAAGATCTTCCAAGGTCTGTAAAGAAGAGAAAGTTATATTATTTAGGTGTTTGATTTGCTGGCAACCGTCTTATGCTGTAATTCAGCATTTATCATGGCCGACTAAATTTTTTCTCTAGAAAGTTAGGTGGAATGTGCAGACACAAAGACACAGCATGGCCTCCCAGGACAAAACAAGACATACCAAGTCCTGGGGTAAGATTGAAAGATCAAAAGCCAGGTGGGCTATTTGCTTTGTTGCTTGGGTGCCATTTGGTATCATTTCCGTATTTCACTCAGTCAACGTTGCTCAACTTCCACCCTCTCCATCATCAAAAAGTATTTTTAGTCCTTTTCATTACAGGAAATCTTTGGTGTTGCTCTCAGGGTTGGTCAGATGAGGGAACATGAGTTTTCCATTGTTAGCATGTCTGCAAATAAGAGCTAACAAATACATCTTTACATCTTGGGGAGCGTATTTACTCTCATCTGAAGCTTTAGCTCCTATTTGACCATTGACCAAGACCAGAGCAAAGGTATGAGAAGCTCCTTCACTAGCGAGATATTGACCAGCTCTCCACCCAAGAAGGTGGCTCCCAAGGAAGTTTCCCCTTACCCTAAGACTGGGGCAGGGGTCCCTCCTGTATTCATCATTGTTCTCATCCCTATTATTTACATCACAAATATTTAATCATGCAATACTTGCTCTATACCAGGTACTGTTTTATGGTACTATGCTCCAAGTATGTAAACTTAACGATACAGTCACAATAACCCTATGAAGTAGGTACTTCTTGGAATCCCCTTTTTAAGGAGAAATTGAAACAGAAGAAGGCTAAATTGCTTCTCACAGGTTGCGTACCTCAGGCTGTTATACAGATTAAATGAGTTAATGTTTGTAAAGTGCTTCTTACCTGGTACATACGAAGTGCTCCACAAATTTTGGTTAAATAAATATGCAGAGTCTAGAACATGGTAGGGCTTCAAAGGGTTTACACATTTGCAGCATAGCTGGGGGCCAGAGTCTGGTTTTTAGCCTTTCTCTTGCAGTGAGATCTTGGTCAAGATTGCCTAGCCCCATCAGGACCTGTGTCTTCATCTGTTGAATGTGTCTGATGATGGGGTAGATCTTTCCCAGGTCAAAATATTGCTGGTTGTGTAACTTATGACACACAGTGAAGTTGTAGGGAATTTAGGTCAAGAATTTACCATCAACATTTAAGTTTTAGACAGAGCCTCTGGGGTGGAGGTCTGTTAGTGCTTGTTGGGCTACTGAATTCAGAAAGGGCATGAGATTTCTCAGGCATGAGATGCCCCAGAAACTCATAGCTGGAGGAGGTGAAAACGTTGAAGGCAGAGTGCAAGTGCATGGAGAGCCGAATTAGTGTGGAAGAGTTCTTAAATATTAACTGCAATAACATTTGAGGGGCCGGGACACATAAATTCTGTCTCCTAGGATCTTGGGGCAGAGCTGACCCTGGAAGAGGCTGGTGAGGTGGACAGACCTGGTGGAAAAGTGGAGAGGAAGTTGATGAGGGAGAGCCAACCACTAGAGTGGCAGAAGCATGGATTCACCGGTTACCCATCTCTTGAGGGTGACATTGGCTATTATAATTACCCGTGACAATAGTAACATTGAGTCTACCCAGCCCTTCTACCATCTCACTTGACCAGAGGCATAACAGAGGTTAACTGACCCCCTTCCTGGCCCCGTTGCATTTGACAGATGGCTGAAAGGAGGCTGAAGAGAGGTGAAGTGACCCCTCTGCCTTCTCCCAACTTTAAAGTTGGGGGTATTTCAACTTTGGATTCCAAGTTTCTCATACAGGCTTCTTCTCAGCTCTCAGCAGATTCACGTGATGTGAACTTTTCCATTTCCCTTCTGACTCTGGAAAAACTTCTCACTTCCTTCTTAAACCTGACTCTACAATTATCAGCTCTTCTTGAAGCCCTTCCACAGTGGGGGCCCGTGGGGGGGATGTGTCCCCCCACTGCTGGTGTTTCCACGGAGAGAAGGGAGCTTCCGTTCCACTCCCAGGAGAGAAATATATGAAAGAAACACTCTGCCACTCTCCACTCTTCGTTTTTTCCTCCTGGAAATAGAAGTAACTTTCTCGGGAGGGTGAGACTGGGGAAGGGTCCTCTCCTCTTGGGTGGAGGGGGTCAGCAGGCCTCATTGCTCTCCTCCAGAGCAGCCTGAGCTCTGCTACAGGGAGCAGCACTCTCTGCTTCCCTACAGGAGCAGACCTGTGGGTCAGCACTCTGGCCAATCTTCTGGGAGAAGGTTTATCCCAAGGTCTTCATTTGTAAAGGGATATGCCCTCTCCCTGATTGAATAGGATATTCAGGGATATTCAGAATTTCAACAGGGTCTTAGAGTCCTCCATATTCTCCAGCCTGACTGCCAGAAACAATGCTGCTTTCACTATTCTGACTGCGTTCTTTGTGTCTCTCTCTCCTTTGAATCTGTACTCAGAGAAGGACCAGCTTGTGGTTAATTGTTACCATTATCGTCTGCAACACCAGAGGCCTTAGTTTCCACATTGGGTGGCATTCTTCCTCTCTTTGAGCACCATTGTATGTGTGTGCACGTGTGCTTAATGATCATCTTTCCCCTGATTTTCAATAGTAGTCCTTAAGGAACATGCAATTCCATTGAATTCCTTTGTCCTGTCCATAATAAGTTACCAGTCTATTTAGTCAGCAAACATCAATTGGATATTTGCATTCCACTTGGTTTTGTGCAAGGAGATAGGGATACAAAGATGAAAGGACCCATTCCCTTCTCTAGAGAACCAACTACTCTGGTGGGGAGGCAAACATGGAAATAGGCAAATCTAAAACTCTGCAATGGTTGCTGGAGTGGAAACATACTAAATGCAGCAGAAGTATAAAATGAGTGTCAGCAAGGAGGGTGGAGGCAGGAGGCCCTCATGGAAGAGGGAGCTCTAAGCAGGAAGATGAAAGATGAAGGGGAGTCGGTCAGGGTGTCAAGTGAAGAGAGGGTCTCCCTTCAGACAAAGAGTCATGGAGGCACAAGGAAGAATGGGGCAGTCAGGAGCCACAAGCAATTGCCCATGGCTGGAGTTGAAGAGCCAGGTGGGGAGCTGCAGAGAGAGGATAGGGCCAATTCATCAGGCACCATTGTACCCTGCTAAGGATCTTGAACTTTATCACATGGAGGAGTGTTTCCCAAACTTCCTTAAAGATAAACATCACTTTGGGGTGCCTGGGTGGTTCAGTCATTAAGCATCTGGCTTCAGCTCAGGTCATGGCATCAGGGTCCTGGGACTGAGCCCCACATTGGGCTCTCTGCTCAGCAGGAAGCCTGCTTCTCCCTCTCCTGATGTGTTCCCTCTCTTGCTCTGTCTCTCTCTGTCAAATAAATAAGTCAAATCTTAAAAAATAAATAAATAAATAAATAAATAAATAAATAAATAAATAAAAAGATAAGCTTCACTTGGCTGACACTTGCTAAAAATTTGGATGCCCCAGACTCACTCCAGAGCTGATGGAAGACCTTGGGATCAGACTAACAAGCACCCTGGTGATTCTTAGAATCAGGCACACTTTGGAAACCCTGCTGAGCCATGCAGTTTGGGGCAAAGGAGTAGCATGGAAAGAATCGTCTTTTCATGATACCGGTCTGTGCATGGAAGATGCACTGGAGGTGGGTGGTAAAATTGGAGGTCTGGTGACAGGAGAGATGATGAGAACCTGATGGGGGAGGGTGTGATGGATGGGAGTTGAGGAGGACTTCAGAGTACAAACATAACAATGTCTCTGATGTATCCACCTTCCTCTCACCTGAGCAAAGAAAGAATAGCTTCTTGATATTATATAACTTATCTGCTATGGGCTGAATCAGGTCTCCTCTCCACACCCCAAACTGGTAACCTGAAGCTCTAAACTCCAAAGTGATGGTATTTGCAGGTCTGGAGGGTAGGGCCCTCATGATGGGATTAGTACCTTTTCTGAGAAGAGATACCAGAGAGCTTGCTTAGAGGAGGGAGTGAAAAGGCCCCTAACTTTCTGCAAGCTAGGAAAAGGGCCTTCACCAAAGCCTGATGATGATGGCATCCTGAGATGAAGTTCTGTTGTTTAAGCCACCCAGTCTATGGTATTTTGTATAACAAGAGATAACTAATTTATTACTTAATCTTCCCTATTAACTCCCTACCCCTCTGGGCTGCAGGAAACAAATTTAGAAAAAAAGATCTAGTAATTTCCATATGATTCCCCAAAATTCTATGTTGTCAGGGGGTCACTCTCCTCTTATCTTAACCTTCCAGTAGCATCCAGCAGAGTGGGCCATGCCCTTTTCCTGAAAAAACTTTTTCTTGGTTCTGTGATAACATGCCTTGTAAAAGTCGTCTGCCATGCTTACTCTCATCTACCACAGCCACTCCACCTCTATCGTTGGTTGAATCCTCTTCCCACATTTCACTTCAACTTTTGAAATCTGTCTTAGATCCCATTTCCTTTTACATCTTCTCCTGGTAACTTCACTAGTATTTGCTTTAAGTACTATTTAAATGTTGATGCTTTCCAAACCTATTTCTCCATTGCTGCCTTTCTCAGACACTCCAGACTCATAGTCAACTGCCTACTTAGCATCTGCCCCTGCATGCTTAACAAACTCTGCCTGTCCACAGAACTCCCCAGTCTTCACTCCCTCAACCAGCCTTCTCTCAATCTTGGCAAAATGTGCTACTACTTTCTCAGTTGCTCAAGTAAAAACCTAGGTGGTTTCTTTGATTCACTCTCTCCCTTAAATTCCGTATCAAATCCATCAGGAAGTTCTGCAGACTACTTCTGAATATTCCTCTTTTTTCCATGCCCTACATCAGTGATTCTCAAACTTGAGTGTGCAACAGAATTGTCTGGGTGCCTTGTTAAAATCAAATTGCTGGGCCTTGCCCATGCTTAGAGCTTCTGAATCAGTAAGTTCACAGAAGATTCTGCTAGTCATAAATTGCACTTTGAGGACCACTGTCTTATAATATGTCATCAGCTCACCAAGTCTTCCACTATTCTTCCCCTGGAATACCATAACTGTGTCCTCATTGGGATCCATACTTTGCTCTCATTCTATTTCATGGAATTTTTTCATGTTTTCTAACTTCCCAGTACTTGTTAATAGTATCCTTTTAATATTTCAGAAAATTCTAGCTTTGGAAGTTCCACTCTCTCAAGTCAGAACCTAGGAAATTCAAATTTCTAGCTTTCTTTGCAAAGAGGATGTAAGCTAGTGACCAAGGCTTTGCCATTCAGAGACTTAGATTCGATGGTGAGCAGCTTGAAAAAGGAAGGTCTGCACAATTTATTTTTGGAAACGGCAAAAGGCAACTGACTTGGGGGCCTGCAAGAGTGCCACAGTTGAGTTCCATACAAAGAAGTATCACCAGTTGGGCATCAGCCATAGGGGTTCCCTCCTTGAGGTTTTAGGAATTGTCCCCAGACCCCTGACACCTGAGTCTTGTTTTATAGGTACTCAAAAAAAAAAAAAAAAATCTATGAGCTGCCCAATGCCTTTTAAAATAAAACTAATCGGGCGCCTGGGTGGCTCAGTGGGTTAAGCCTCTGCCTTCCGCTTGGGTCGTGATCTCAGGGTCCTAGGATCGAGTCCCACATCGGGCTCTCTGCTCAGCAGGGAGCCTGTTCCTCCCCTCTCTCTCTGCCTGCCTCTCTGCCTACTTGTGATCTCTCTCTGTCAAATAAATAAATAAAATCTTTAAAAAAATAAAAAATAAATAAAAAAATAAAACTAATGAATTTTTGAGCACTACATCAAAAACTAATGATGTACTGCTATGTGTTGGCCAACTGAACTAACTAACTAAATAAAATTCTTTAAAAGAGATCAATTTAAAAAGAAACAAATTAATTAAAATAAATACAGAAGATGAAAATAAATTTCTTTCTGCTAAACCAGTCAGGGTGAGCTTTGTTATTTGTAGCTAAGACCTCTAAAGTGATACCCCCTTTTGGAATCCATTCTCTGTTCAGTCGCTTTCACACACTGATCTGATTTAGTCATGTTTGAGGACAGACTATGTCCTCACCTTATTTCTCAAAGACTTCTGGGACCAGGCATCTTCCTAAGGCTCTCCCCTCATCTGATATTACTATCCTCCTTGCCCGCTTTGACAGAACCTTACCAGCCATTGTTTATGTTCTCAAACATGTCAAGGTTGTGACCACCAAAGTGCCTTTGTAGATCCCTTTGCTTAGGTCTGGTGGGTACTCTCTTGAGATCTTCACATGACTGATTTTTGTTAGTTATTCAGAACTCAAGTTTCTTGATAGAAATGGCATCTCAGCAGAAAACTCTTTTCTAACTATGCAGTCTAATGGGGGTAACACCCAACATAGCACAGTAGTTTTGTCTTCTGTAAAACGCTCATCACTCTTTGACATTTTTCTTATTTTGTTCATTTGTTTACTATGTGCCTCCTGAGGAAGACAAACTGGGAGAGCAGAAGTTGTGTTTGCAAAGATTTTCTCCTAGTCTGTTGCTTGTTTTTTCATTTTAATGATGTCTTTGGAAGTACAAAAGCTTTTTTTTTTAAAAGATTTTATTTATTCATATGAGAGAGCACATATGCACACGTCTGAGCAGGGAGGGGCAGAGGCAAAGGGAGTGGGAGAAAGAATCTGAAGTGGACTCACACTGAGCTCGGAGCCCCAGTCCTGGCTGAATTCCATAAACGTGAGATCATGACCTGAGCTGAAACCAAGAGTTGGAGGCTAGCCTACTGAGCCACCCGGGACCCCAGGAAGCACAACACTATTGAAGTTTGATGAGGTTTGATTTATCAGTTTCTTCTTTTATGGAGTATACTTCTGGTGTTGTATCTATGAAATCTTTGCTTAAACTAAGGTCTTAAAATTTTTCTCAAGTGTTATCTTCTAAGTGTCTTGTTGTCTTGGCCCTTACATTTGAGTCCACGATCAGTTTGAGTTCAGTTTTGTGGAGAGTGCAAGGGTCTAATTGACCTTTTTACCTGTGACCTTCCAGTTGTTGCAGCACTGCTTGCTAAAAAGGCTGTCCTTTCCCCAAAGAATCACATTGTCACCTTTGCTGCAAATCAGCTGACCATCGATGTAAGAAAAAATATAAAAATTTATTTCTGAATTCTCAGTTTTATCCCATTGATCTGCATTTAAAACAATTCGCTTGGGGAACCTGGGTGGCTCAGTGGGTTAAAGCCTCTGTCTTCTGCTCAGGTCATGATCTCAAGGTCCTGGGATGGAGCCCCACATGGGGCTCTCTGCTCAGTGGGGAGCCTGCTTCCCCCTCTCTCTCTGCCTGCCTCTCTGCCTACTTGTGATCCCTGTCTTTCAAATAAAGAAATAAAATCTTAATAAATAAATAAATAAATAAATAAATAAAACAATTTGCTTTTGTAGCATTTGTCTCTTGAACCTTTCCAGAATTTATTTTGATTCCTGGCATGAGGTTAGGGCTGAAATGGAGTTTTTCCCTCTCAAAATGGCTAACGAATATCCTGTCATTGTTTCTTGAATCCTCCTATCCTTCTCCATTGATTTGTCATGTTTTTTAAAGGGGTAAAAGACATTTTTAAAGAAACCTCCTCCATATTACTCTGACTCATCCCATTTCTCCCCACCCAGCATTTTAGAGGCCCCGAATCCTATATTCTGTTTAACCAAATGACAAAAACTCCTACCTTCAAAAGAGCTTATGTTGGCAAATAGGAGGAGGACGCTGACACATTTTAGAATAATAAACACGGAACAGATATTTGCATTGGGCCTCACAGAGGCTTAGCGAGTTTGTGGAACAGTAACCCAGCTGAAGGCATCCTCAGGGGAGTTTCGTGTTGACTTTGGGTGGGGTCGTGGGCAAGTCGCCCGGCCCTAGTTCATATTGTTCCTACCTGTTTGTCTGACACGACCTTAACCTTCTGGCTGGTGGTAGTTGTGGGGTTTTGAAACACCAAACAAGTATGAAATTCTACATGAAGATTCTACCCACCTCAACATGGTTTAAAAGTTCAACATTTTTCTCAAGGAAGACACCAAAGACATATTGGTAAAATTTCCAGAAGATCTACGGCTGAGAGGAGCAGCCTGCAGGGCAGGTGATCCATTTAAGGTTCAGTGGGTCTGGACAGGTTGGGAAGCACTGTTGAAACCAAAAAGAAAAAATGAAATTCAGAAAAATGTAAACTACTGCGTTTTGTCCCCAAAAACAAACAAACAAAAGAACAATGACAGAGTGTGAGAGGCTTAGTAAAAAGAAGCCATTTTAGTTGCCTGAAAACTTGATGTCGATGTATTAACTCAGGCTTGTTCTGTTTGCAATGAACAGCGACATGCATTGGACTAAAGACACCTAGAGAGGAGTCAAGGAATCGCGGGGAAGGGACGCAAGGGAACAGTTTCAACTGCTCCATACACAGCCTTCCCCAAGCTGGTCAGTCAACCTGTCCAAAGGAGCTGCATCTTGCTTGGGCCTGGGTCATAGGCACCACCACCGCCAATAACAACAACAAAAAGAAAACATTTAAAAAAACACCCAAAATGTGTCCAGATTTCTCAAGTCATCAGGAACTGGGCTTTTGGTAGCTCAGCCTAAAAATTAACTTGTTTTATTCCTTTTACATTTTAGCTGTGGCTTTGCCTGGTCTTTGTCTGACTTAGGACATTGGCTGCTTTAGAGGGTATGGGGCATAGAAATAAATGACAGAATTTCTTTTCTCCCCCTTTCACTTTCTTTCCCTCTATGATGAAATGAGAACAAGTAAACCATTGGCAATTGAGATGCATTTTACAACTTGTTTCTACCTATTATGGCAGGACTTAATTAAAAATTCAAATTGCATGAGAACTTTATAGGTACCTTATAGACTCAGACATGTTTTAAAAAATGTACAATACAGTATTATAACCTTTTGAAATCTAATGCATAATAAAAAGTTTATCCTTTCATTAAATACTTTTCTACAACAGTGGCCTTTGAATCTTTTAAGTAGTGAATTATTTTAAAGAAAAATAGAATGTGAAATCTTAATGGTTATCTCTTGCTGTGTAACAAATCACCTTAGACTTAGTAGCTTACAAAAATGACAATCGTTTATTCCTTCATGATTCTGCAATTTCTGCAGGCTCAGCAAGGACAAATTCATCTCTGCTCTTTATGCCCAATGTGATGGCTCACCAGGGGCCCTAAGATCCATTTCTAAGGTGCCTTCCCTCCCACGGGCATACAAGTCATGTAGGGCCCTGAAAGTCCCTTCATGGAAGGATTTTGGCTTTTGCTTTTTGTGAGATGGGAAGCCAGTGGAAGACTTTGAGCACAATGGTGACATGATATAAACTATGTGTTTACAAGATTAGCCTGGCTGTGGTGGTGTGCATAAAGTAAAAGAGGGGTAGGACCTGTTAGGAAGCAATTGTCATCACCCAAGGGAGAGATAATAGTGGTCTGGACAAATGAGCAGAGCTGATGTGATTGGATATGGATTAATATTCATCTCTGCTTCCTTCTACTTCTCTTATGGCGTTATTATGACATATGTACTTAATTTTGGTGTAGGGCTTGAGGTAGTCATCAACTAGACAAAGATTTCTGGAACGCTTATTCTCCATCTCATGCTTTCCCAGTGTAGAAAACTCACTGGACACTCAAGAAATAGCTGTAGTTTAGGCCAGAACAGTGAGCTTAGCTCAGGTAATGTCTGAGCATCCGCTGGCAAAGACAATAGTCCTGGCTCCGTCCTCTGATAGGGATGTGACCCAGATGGATGCTTTGTAATTCAGATTCCGTCCTGGGAGAGCTAGCCCTTCCCTGCCCCGACTGGAGCGGACTCCAGTAGAAACCATATCTTAATGACTTTTTCGAGCTTCCCCCTCCCCTCAGAGCTGCCCAGCAAAGCCCCAACCAACCCAGCCAACAAACCCAGGTTGAACTGAGTCGCATCCTGCCAGCTTTCACGGGGGGTTGGAGCGAGGTGGAGTGAAATTCCTAAGAATAGACCCGATTCTTGGAGGCCTCTGAGTGCTGGCATATCCTCCTGGGCTCCATTTGAATTTTTTCTTTTCTCTTTTTCCCCTTCGGGGAGCCCCAGTGTTCTGCAGCTGTTCCATCAGCCGGCGCCCCGGCTGCCAGATGAGCAGAACAAAAGATGGGACTTGGTGACTACTCACATCTGTCCTTCTCTCAAGCAAACAGAACAGATGCCCTTAGCAACGGGGCTCTCCGGCTTGGGGCTGGGGAAATGTACCCTGAAGGGGGAAGTTTCCCTTGTAAGAGCTGACAGAGCCACTTAGAGCTGGCAAGGAACATCATGAAACAGAACATTAAACTCTGATGAACAGCAAAGCCTTGGAGGTTTAAGCTGCAAGTCAACAGAGATGTTCTAATCTATATAAACACTCTGCATGCAAATCCTGGCAGGGCTTTGGGCCTTATTTGGATAGTGTTTTTCACTGCCTCCCTCAGCAGAGAGAGCTCTGAAGGCAAAAGGAGATGCTGTGGTTTTCTTATGAACCCTGAGTGTAAGGAGCGCTTCTTAGGAATTCCTGGCCTCCACTGGGTCCCACCCTCAGATCTATGCCCCAGCCTGGCTCTCCTGTGTCCACACTCAGGGCTTCGTCCTCATCTCAGGAGTGAGTCAGCCCATCATTGATGGCCCCCCCTGCCCCTGGCCTGGGTCACCTTTTCTCTCCCGAAGGCTTTCAGGCCAGAGTCCAGCTCTAAGTGGCCTAGACCAGAGTTGGCGGAGGAACAACAGCTTCAAGGCAAATTGGTTCTCTACTGTGGGTTAGACACAGACCTCTAGACCCTGCCCTTTCATGGGATTTTCACCACACCTCAGGATCTCTGTAGTATCACCAGCCTTGTTTTCCAGCCAAGGTGATGGAGGCCCAGGGCCGTCAAATCAATTGCTTTGGTCTCACAGGGATCAGTAGAAAAGCTCAGGCTTGCCTCAGGCAGTCTTGTTCCCAAACACGGATTCCTAAGCATCATACTCCATCTTGCCTGGAATCTCACTTGGGGGATGGTAAGAAGAGATGAGCTGCTTCAAGGTGGTAAGAGAAAACAAAGCAGAGCTTTTCCCCACTACATTGTAATTCACTTCTGTCATCTTCGGATATTGCAAACTTGGTTTTGTTGTTGTTGTTGTTTTGTTGTTGTTTGTGGAGGGGAGTGGCACTTTGCTTTCTCTATTTCTGGCTCTAGGGGTAGTAGTTCACCTAGATCTAGCTAACCAAAATGCTGGTGACTATTATATGACCAAGTCAGGCCAATCAGGGGACCGAGGGCTTCTGTTTCAAACTGTAGGGAAGCATCTCACTTGTTTTTCTCTAATGGTGAGTCAGGGAGGAGGCAGCCTCTGCTGCTATTGGCAGCCATCTTGTGACCGTGAGTAGAGATCCAGTCTGAGAATGGAGTCAACACATAAGGTAGAGCCAAGTCGAGAGAGTGACACCAGAGCCTGACCTCATCCTTTGAACATCTGAACCAAGCCATGCACTCTTCAGTTATGTGTGCTCATAAAATCTTATTTTTGCTGATGTCAGTTTGGGTCAGGCTTACTCTTATTTGTAACCAAAGGAATCCTGGTGGACACATTAAGCCTTTAGCAAATGTGTGGTTTGTGCCACAGTCTGGGCTGTAACTGGGCAATTAAGGAAGCCATGAGTCTATGCGGGGAGCTCAGGAGTTTGGACAGAACTGCGACAGCTTCAGATGTGGACTGGGGCCATGATAATAGTATCAGCGCAAACACTTGTGTGGCCTTTACCAAGTATCAAGTACTGTTTTAAGTGCCTTTATCTGTATTAGCTAATTTAACTTATTGTTATCTCCACTTTTTCAAAAGATGGGAACCAAAGGCTAGAGAACATATCCAAGATCACACAGCTCCTGAACTGGGAGTGTGGTGGTGTTGGGCTCCAAATGCCGCAGTCTTGCTCTGGGCACACACTCAGCATTCTGCTCCACTGCCTCTCATGGCCAATGGCAAGGGAGCAGAGGCTCCGAGTGCATTCACAGGACCCAGAGACATTCTTGCAGCAAACAGTGTCTTTTAAAAAAATCCTTTTACCTTAAAAAGTGAAATACAGAAACATGAGTGAAAATTCAAAGGCATTTGGTTAAGGAAATTCTGAGCCACACAGCTAGACAAAGACTCTTACCCATTTGGTTTTCTCTTAGACTTACTGATCCACCCATGACATTGAAAGGAACAGAAAACATAGGGCCACGGAGAGGTGCCAGCTTGGCCAGCTTTGTGCAGAGCCACTGTTCTCCAGACTCCATTTACCTATCTGACCCTGCCTCTTGTCTCTAAGGTTTGCCCTTCCCAGACTCTAGCAGTGGACCACCACCAGTGGTGAGCCCTCACCAGTAAGGCCTGTCTGCCCCAATTTCAGAGGGAGACTCCCCTATAGCTGGAGGAAAGGCCTGGTCCCAGCCCTGTGGCAGCCTGGCCTTACTGAGGCTCTGATCTCACCCTACTCTCCAGCTAGTAGATGCTAAGTGCTGAATGAATAGAGGGGGTGAGCACTGGGCCCCTGCTTTGCTCACCACTGCTTCCCTCTGCCAACCTCCCCATTGAATTCTAGTTCCCTTTGTTTTCAGTCACTAAAAACTGCCTTGCCTTGAGCTCAACTATGTGCCAAGCAATGTCTTAAGCACTTAGCATGCACTTACTTATCTAGACAATCTTAATAAAGGAAGAATTACTATTATTCCCATTTCCCAGATGAGGAAATGGAATCTCCAGGAGACCCTTTGAGTGCACACAGCTGGTATGTGTGCAACTAAAGATTGGGGGATGGAGCTCTACCCTTCATGGGCACACCCCTTGGGTAGTGACTGTCCCCCTAACTCCCTGCTGCTGTGATGCATTCCCTTTTCTTGGAATTACAGGTGCTGGCAGTTATCTGAGTTGCCCCTGAACTGGCTCAGCCCTTTAGATGTGTCTTGTTGACTATGGCTTATTATGATGTCTTGTTGACTACTACTGCATCATCCCCCAGGCCCACCCCCTTCCCCATCTTGGATTCAGAGCAATCTCAGGTGGTCCTAATTATCTCCAGGAACATGCCTGACATTTCGGGAAACCACTAAGCCTCACATTCTCTCAAATTCTGCTACCAGGAGAGGCTGTACTGTACACTTGAGTTCTTGCGTTGCTCTCAGGTTAGCAAGATGAGCCTTCTGGCTCGTTTCCTCTTGTCCTTTAGGCAGGATTGGGACATAGTGGAATAGGAACAAGCAGGACTGCTTATCAGCTTCTTTCCTAGTGTCTATGAAATGGCTCGTGGTGTTCCAGATGGGTCACTAACATGAAGTGGCCTCTGGCCTCAGTCCTGGAACTCACTCTGAACATGATGGTTTGTACCTCTGGAAAGACTCAGAATTCCAGAGCAGTGATATTTCCTTGGCTGTGCTTGGTGGGGATTAGCATTCCCAGCCAACTCTTGATTATCTGTGGGAGAAGGGAGAGGATAGACCATTGACATTTCCAAATAACCCTGGAAATTATTCTGGCCAGCAGCTCCAAGTGTCCTCTCTGTTGGATCTCTTTCCAGAGCATCCACTGAGAAGTCAGATCTATGGACTTGGCTTTCAAATCCTCTCCTTTTTTTTTTTTTTTCCCTTTTCTGTTTTGCCTTTTTGTTTTGTTTTGTTCTGTTTTCCTCTGTAAGAGAAAGGCCTCCAGCATTGGACAAGGGAAGAGAGGAGCAGCAAGAGGATTGATGTAGCAGAGTACTCTGTTGTAAATAATGGAAAATCCAACTCAAACTGGCTTAAATAGTAGAAGACATTTATTTAGTTACAAGAGTAACTAAAAAGTCTGATGGTTAGAATGACATCAGGTAAAGTTAGCTCCAGCAACAGAGAATACCAGGACCATGGTTCTCTCCTTCTACCTCCCACAGTGTGGGCTTTAGCCTTGGATTTCACATGGCAGTCCCCTAGAAGTGCTAGGCCTTCTCCTCACGCTAGCAAATAGTTATGAAATGTCAGACCTACGTTCTTGGAAGTAAGGTATCATGTCTTTTGGTAGCTCCTAATCATGTTTGAGGAATATCACTCCTTCATTGGACTACACAAAGTTATGTGCTCTTCCCATAACCAATCATTGTGTGCAGTAGGAGGGTTTATTCTTATTGACTTAGCCAGTTAGAGTCTATCCCTGGAGATGGGGTAGGGTCAATCCCATCCAATACACACGTACTGAATGCCCAAAGGGAAATCAGGGTACTATTGATAGGAGGAGGACCAGATACTGGGAAGGCAATAGGTCGACATCCATCACACTTGAATGATCCACAGACCATGTTGATGGCACCTAGGGGACAGTTATACCTGATAATGAAATGGGGTACATACTTTTCAAAGCCCTTCTCCCTCTTTTGCTTTATTAGATCTTCAGAAGAATCTGTGCATCAACTGCAATGGCCATATGTGGTTTTCCATGTTTTATAGACAAAGCAAGGAGGCTTAGAGAGGTACAGTGACTTGCTCAAGGTCACTGGCCATACTTGGCAGGACCTGGACTTCAACCCATGCTATCTCTCTCTATCACACTGTGGTGGGAAGTTAGCAGCTGGCAGAGTAGGGTGAGTTCACTGAATAGTTCATCAGCTGCATCCCTAAAGAGGGATTTGGTTAGAGTAAAGAATGGTTCAAGGTCTATAAACTGGTAGTTCAGAGACAAAGGTCACTGGACCCTGGGGGGTGGGTCTAGCAGAGAGTCTAGAATAGAGAGGGTGTATGTTACTCAGTGTTTCTAGAGAAACAGATCCAGTAGAAAATACTGGTTGACTGGTTTTAGGAATTAGCTCCCATATTATGGAGGCCAAGAAGTCCCATGATCTGTCATCTGCAGGCTGGAGAACCAGGAAAAGCTGGGGTTATAATTCAGTCTGAGCCTGAGGGCCTGAGAATCAGGGGTTGATGGTGCAAGTACTGCTCTGAGTCCAAAAGCCCAGGAACCAGGAGCTCCAAATGTTTGAGGGTAGGAGGGTAGGAGAACATGTATGTCTTAGCTCAAGCAGAGAGAAAGAATTTGCCCTTCCTCCACTTTTTGTTCTCTTTGGGTCTTTAACAGATTGGATGTTCACCTGCATTAGTGAGGGTGATCTTTACTCCGTCTACTGATTCATGCAAAACATTTTCAGAAACATCTCCCTAGACAAACCCCAAAATAATATTTTACTAGCCATCTGGGCATCCCTTAGACCATGACAGAATGAGCCAGGATACATGCATTAAAGTCATTTCCCTTGAACTGTGGATGTTGCTGAAGGTCAAACTAGGGTGAAAAAAGATTCCAGAAACTTGTGAAAGGAGAGAAACTTATAAGGAAAAGCCTGTGCTTTCTCTAGCCAGCCGGCCCACCCAACCCTACAGTCACTCCCTTCTGTCCTATCTGCTTTTCCAGCTGCTCTGGTAGGGAAACCCCCTCTTGGTAATCTAATGGTGGGAGCACTGAAGGCAGAAGTTCTGTATCCCACCTTTCTTCTGACTCCGCTTGTCAGGCTTCTGCTGGACAGATAGGCTTATTATTTCAGCAGTTTGATCCAGTTCTAGAAGTGACTTTTGAAGATGTTTACATGATGCAGGAACAGTAGAATATACACTTTGGGGCCTGAAGCACTTGGATTTGAGTTTGGGGTCCACTGCTTAGTGGTTGTGTGACCTTGAACAAATGATTTTATATTCCTGAGCTTGAACTTTCTCATCTATTAAATGAGTGAGTAAAAGTCTCAGACTCTCAGTCTCATTGGAATAAGGCAAATGAAGAAGTTAAACATGCTCAGTGCTCAATGAATAGATGAATATATGAAAAGTGCTTATAGTAGTACCTGGCATAAAAGAGATGGTTTAAAAAAAAAAGTTACCAACAATGATGATGAAGATGATGATAATGATGTTTCTAAGTTCCCGATATGGCTCACTTTTCTTTTCTACCTAAGTAATTTAAATTTTTGACATGCCCGACCACCAGCAGGATGCTGCTGGTGGCAATCCAGAGAGAAGACATGCCCTGCGAGAGCAGCCTGCTTTCGTCCCATGTCTACTGCTATCTGGATTTGTTACTTCCCTCTACAGCTCCTTGCTTCTGGGTCACTTCAGGGGGACTGCCCTCCAGTTTCCTCACCATGGCAGCCGGTATGGAGGCAGGGTTGTAGGAGTGAACAAGGAATGACTTGAGGGACAGGTCTGGGAGGCAGTATGGGTGACACGTTTAGTTTGCATCAGAGAGAAGGAGCAGGAGGCCAGGGTATGGTGCTTAGGGAAAGAAGGGATCCTTTCAGTGTCTTGGATTATGAAGCTGGGTCCATAGCTGACCTGCTTTCTCAAGCAGAGCTGCCCAGTTGGCCTTGAAGAAGAGACACCCACCACACCTGTGGCCAACCTCCTCAGTTCCCATAGTTTAGAGGTGCTTCTCCATCAGAGGCTGAGGCAACCTTCATGTGCGGTCAACGAAGGTTAGGCCACAGGCCTTCACTATTTGAAGCTCTCCCTTCATAGCTGAGTCAACTCCCCTTTCTTAATTTCTGCCAAAGAGGACTGCTGTATTCTGAGTGTCTGTGTCCCTCTTCCCAAATTTGTATGTTGAAACTTACCCCAGTGTGATGGTACTTGGAGGTGAGGTCTTCAAGAAGTGACTAGGGCATGAGGGTGCAGCCCTCATGAATGGAATTAGTGCTCTTATAAAAGAGACCCTAGAGAGTGCCCTTGGCCCTTCCATCAAGTGAGGACACAGGGAAGAGACACCATTTATGAACCAAGAACTGGGACTTCAACAGACACTGAATCCATCAGCACCTACATCTTGGACTTCCCAGCTTTCAGACCTCTGAGAAATAACTTTCTGTTGTTTATAAGCTCCTCAGTCTATGGTATTATGTTACAGCAGCCCAAATAGACAAAGATAAGGATGGAAGAAAAGGCATTTGGAGAAGCACAGAAGAGGTGAGCCGGCAAGAGCCTGGGCCTGAGGTCAGGTCACTTGGCTTCAAAGCTCAGCCCTTCTGCTTGCAGCATGTGTGACTTTGGGGAACTGTCTAACCCACTTGACCCTCAGTTTCCTCAGCTGTAAAAGAAGGACTGCTAATATTTGCACTCTCTGTCTTGCAGGGTTGTAGTGTCCATCACTTCCTATTTGGTGCGTGGATTGTCCTCAGCTTCCTCATCTGTAAAATGGGTTATGAAGTCTCCTGCAGAGGGCTGTGGTAAAGTTTAGGAGTGCCTGGGTGGCTCAGTGGGTTAAAGCCTCTGTGGTAAAGTTTAAATGCAGTGAGGAATGCAAATTACTCCCCACAAGGTGGCTATCAGGGTTGCTAAACTCCAGGGTGCTTTTATATCCTGGGACATTGCAGAATCACCTTCCAGTGATTGAGAGCAACTTAGACATGAACCTAGGCTACCTGTGGGGCTCACTGAGGGTGCTGAGGGGAGCAGGTGCCTCCACAACACCCACAGAACCCCAGGGGCAGAATTCATGAAGCAGGAGGAATGGTTGGGAATCTCAAGGTGGAAATGCAGGGAGGAATTTGTGTCAGACAAAGGCCCATCCTCTTGACCTCAGGAAGTGGGATGGTGGCACTTGATTGCAGAAGAGCTGTTAGACCCAAGGCCGGCTGCCACCTGGCTTGGGCTGCTTTTCCTCATGGGGAGTTTTGTTGAGCTGAGGATGTTTTGTGCCAAGTAGACCAGGGATCCCAACGGATCTTTTCAGAGGTCCTTGTTAAAATGTTCATTTCTGCCCTCTCCCCCAACCCCATCAGAATGGACTAGAAAGGTTCTGGGAACCTGCATTTGCAGGGAACACCCCAGACAGGTCTTCTGGCTTGAGAAACATCGACCAAAGGCACAGAAATCAGACATTATACTAAAACACTAAATTCTCTTAATACAATCGTCTGCTCTCGGGGCTAACTTCATGGGCATGTTTAGAAGGGCCCCATCCTTGGTTAAATGTTCTGCTGTCACCATCTTGAAGTTCTTAATTTTTGAACAAGCAGGCCTCACATTTTTATTTTGTGCTGGGCTTCACAAATTATGTAGCAGGTCCTATTCACAATATAGGTGAAAACTATAGAAAGGATAGACTTGCCTAAGACTATACAGCTAAGTTGTGGAAGTGGGTTTTGAATCCTGATAAATCTGATTCCAAAGCTCTGCTACCCTATGACTTCAAGACTCAAAAGAATGGACTCTAATAGTGGAGTTCCAATTTCAGCCACCTTATCAGGTCTTAGGCTGAGGGGAGGGACTTTTCCAGGCACCCACAGACTATACTAGGTAAGTGGTCATCTATGCTACTACCCATAAAGATAAGGATAATGTATAAACTCACTCAACTTCAGGGTAGGGAAGATTCTGTGTAACTTCAGGCTGACAGCTCCTATTGGAAGAATGTGGAGAATCCTTCTCCCTGCCCCTCAGTTTAGTTTTGCTATACAGCAAGGATAAGACAATATGGTGGAATAAAAAGTGGAGAGGATCTAGAGCCCAAAGGTGGGGGTCCAAAGCCAGCAATGACACTCAATAATTGAACAACACAGAGTAATGGGTCTCTTAAATTGTGAGTATCTTTTTTATTTTTTATTTATATTATTTTATTTATTTATTTATTATTTATTTATTTTTATTATTTATTTATTTATTTATTTATATTATTCTTATTTTATTTTTTATTTTATATTTTATTTTTTATCTGTAAAATGAGGTGATATAAATACAACCAACGCTTGGCGCATGCATAAGGAAATGGTCTGGCCAGAGAGAAGGACACCTGGGTCATGCAGAGGGAGGTTTTGCCTCAGGGCAAGCATCTCCAGTGTCCCTCAGATGGAACTGGAGCTCGGCGGTGGCCTGGGGTGGGAAGGAGGTGGCAGATTAGGGGTGCCACAGGGTTTGGAACTCTATGTACTTGTTGCTCAAAGGTTTTTGGCCACAAAGGAAGACAGAATTACCAATAATTATAGTAGTAAAATCCACCTGTGATGGGGTGGGACACACAGAACTCAGTCGAGATAGAGCTGTTTGGGGTGCAAGTGTATTTTGTGTGTTAGGTAAGAACACCATCCCTTCTTACATCAGAGCTGGGGATGGGGGATAGCAGCTTGAGAATTGAGGAGAAGCAGAAAGTAGTCCCTAGAGAAGGAGGCTTGCTGTATCTCAGAGAGAGTGTTTTGTTTTTAAAGCAGGATGTTGTCCCCAAATCTTTGCTTTTAAGACTGTGGGGCTAAGGTAAGTCAGTTCTTGGGGACTGCAGATAACAAAGAGTCTGAGACTCACTGGAACAAAAAGACTCTGAGGTCCCAAGGCAGAGAGAGGTGAGGGACAGGGTGAGGGCAGATGGTCAGAGTGGCTCCAGGTCTGCACAGACAAGAGTGGGTCTCCAGGGGGCCCAGACCTGCTCTGTGCAGCAGGTGGCCCATGTGAAAGTGCCATGTTGAGAAGCAGGTGCCAAGGACAGGCTAAGAAGGGACAGTAGGTGGGCACAGCCTGGGGTGGATGAGCCCACACAACTTAGGCTTAAGGTACAAGAGATGTGAAATAGATGAATACTCCACCTGATGTTAGAGAGAAGTTGACTTTACTGTTTCTCAATCTGGGGTCTAAGGGTCTTTGAGTGTCTGTAGATGAATCTTGGGAGTCCACAGATTCTTTTTGAGGATATTTGAATTTTGTGTTTTCATACTGATGACATCCTAAAAAAAAAAGTCAGTCTAAACACAATCTGGGTTCTGGGTTGTCAGATACACACACACACACACACACACACACATACACACATACACACATACACACACACATATATATACACACACACATATATATATACACACACACACATATACACATATATATGTATATATATATTTATATTTGTATTTATATTTATTTATTTATTTTTTGGCATCCACTCAAAGAAAGAATCCATTTTACGTGATGACCTGATTTTTATACCGTGATATTCACACTCACATAAACAGAGCAGGGGTAGTCTGTCTAGGCCATTGCAGCTGCACCAGTTATGAAAATAATGGGAGCATTCCAAGCCACTTGGTAAATAGCTCTGAACCTTTAAGTGTCACCACCACCACCTACCTCTATGTTGTGTTGGTTCCTCCTCTGGGATCCTCCCTGACCCAGGACGCAACAACCAGTGGAGGCGAGAAGAGGGGGAGTGCAGGTTCCTGAGATTGCCGTAACAAATGGCCACAAACTGGTGGTTTAAACACCAGACATTCATTCTCTCACTTCTGGATGCCAGAAGTCTGAAATCAGCTTCACTGGGTCAAAACCAGGGTATTACAGAATGTGCTTCTCTATGTCAGATCTCCCTCTGCTTTTCTTTTAGAAGAACACCTGTTGATTACACAGTGTGGCCCACAGAGATAACCCAGGATAATCTATCCCTCTCAAGGGAATAGGGAAATGTAATTTAATCACATCTGCAAAGACTCTTTTTCTT
Source organism: Martes martes (assembly GCF_963455335.1). NCBI lineage: Eukaryota > Metazoa > Chordata > Mammalia > Carnivora > Mustelidae > Martes > Martes martes. Next base: position 159,703,985 of record NC_137889.1, on the reverse strand, counting down.
TATAAAGTAACACTTCAAGGTTCCAGGGATCAGGACCGGCTATTGTTGGGGACCAGTATGCAGTCTACTCTAAGAGGCTTGCGGGGCCCTGCTCCACAGGGGGTACACCTGCACCTCTTTGGATTGGTCATCTCTGTGTGCACATGTATGAAACAATTTTCTGAATACAATATGTATTTCACACCATATGACACATCTTGACATTTTCTCTTCTGTATCTTTTTTTTAAATGCTTGTTTTTAACACACTAAATCGACCCAATATTAGGTTGTGACCCAGTTTGAAAAACACTGAAAACACCTTATAACCTAGTAACTTAGTAATGCCATGCTTCCATCCTCTATATTTGTGTCTGATACAATGGCACTAACTCTGTATTATTGCAGGCTAATGAGAAAAGAAAACAAGAACAGAGAGGCTTTGATATGTAAAAAATATAGTATAGTACTGACTTAAAAATGGACACAAAGACCAATGAACAGAATAAGAGCCTAGAAATAAATCCAAGCATATACATTCAACTAATTTTTTACAAGTGCACCAGGAATACATAATGGCTCTGGGAAAACAAGATATTCACATGCAGAAGAATGAAACTGGACCCTTGTCTTATACCATATGTAAAAATCAATTCAAAATGGATTAAAGCCTAGACCTGAACTGTATAACTCCTAGAAGAAAACACAGGGAAAAAGCTCCTTGACTTTGACCTTCACAGTGCTTTTAAAAATAGGACACCAAAAGCTCGGAGACCAAAACCAAAAATAAATATGTGGGACCACACCAAACCAAAAAGCTTCTGCACGGAAAAAAAAAAAAAAAAAAAAAAAAAAACCTAACAAAATGAATAGGCAACCTACAAACTGGGAGAAAATATTTGCAAGCCATGTGTCTGATAAGGAGTTAATATCCAAATTACATAAGGAACTAATATAGCTCAACAGCAAAAGCTAAACAAAAAAACCCCAAACAACCTGATTTAAAAATGGGCAAAGGACCTGAATAAACACTTTTCCCAAAGAAGACAAGCAACTGGCCAGCAGCTATATGAAAAGCAGCTATATGTTCAATATCACTGATCATCAGAGAAATGCAAATCAAAGCCACAATGAGATATCACCTCACACCTGTTAGAATGGTTATCTTAAAAAAAAAAAGATAAAAAATATGGGTGAGGATATAGAGAAAAAGGAGACTGTACGTTTGGTGGGAGTATAAATTGGTAGAGCCATTATGGAAAACAATATGAAGTTTTCTCAGAAAGCTAAAAATAGAACTACTGTACGGTCCAAGGAATCCTCTTCTGAGTATATACTTAAGGGAAGTGAAATTAGTTCTACAGAGAGATACCTGTGCTCCTATAATCATTGCAGCATTATTCACAATAGGTAAGATATGGGACCAACTTAAAATTCCATTGATGGAAAAATGAATAAAGAAATTGTGATATACCTATATACACACACATACACAATGGAAAGTTATTCATCATTAAAAAAGGAGATACTGCCGTTTGCAACAAGTTGAAGAAACAGAGGACATTATACTAACTGAAATGAGCTACACACTGAAAGAAGAAAACCTGCATGATCTCACTTATATATGAAATCTAAGAAAGTCAATACATAGGAGCAAAGAGAATGGTGGTTATCAAGGTTGGGCAGGTGGGGGAAGTGTGGAAATGTTGGCCAAGTTGTACAAAGTTAGAGTTATGTAGGATGAATAAGTCTAGAGCTATACTGCCCAGCATGATGACTATTGTTAATAATAATGCATTGAGGGACACCTGGCTGGCTTAGTCGGTAGAGCATGCAACTCTTGATCTTGGGGTCATGAGCGCAAGCCACATGTTGGGTGTAAAGCTAACTTGAATAAAGTAATAATGCATTGAACACCGGAAATTTGCTTACAGAGTAGATTTCAGTTGTTCTCATCACACACGAAAATGATAGGTATGTGAAGAGAAGATATGTTAATTAGCTTAACTGTAGTCATTTCATTCTGTGTGTGTGTGTGTGTGTGTGTGTACCAAATTAATATAAGGTACATCTCAAAATATACTTTTATTTAAAAATATGTAAAAGATTTGTTAATGATAAGCAAGGATCTGTCAGCATGTGAGACGAATGAAGACCTGACAGTGGTTTGGATGGCAGAAAAGGACAAGAGAATTGAGTTCTCACGTGACACATGAAGACACAGGCATGCCAAACCCCAAAGAGTCCAGGCCATGGCAGCCCATGCCACAGTCACATTCTGTGCAGAAATTTAATTGCAGCAATTTAGAATTAAATTAACAGTAAAATAATTCTGTTTGTTAAGATTTTGCAGTGTTGCTTGTACTTCATTTATAAAATTGTCTGGATCTTATACATCATATGAAAGCTGTAAAACTAGGGACTTTTTAAAACCTATTTTTATATTTTCACATGTTCAGGTAATGGAAAAAGAAAAATAAGTCAATCCTAGCAGAGTGGTGGTGGCAGGGAAGTCACAAGAATATTTTTCTTCTGATAAAAGGTATAGTACATCATTCAAGTTTAAGAAACGCTGATCTACTGTGGGGAGTAGAACAGGATACATGAATATGAAAATACAGAGGTAAAACTGGTGAAAAGAAAAACAGGAATAGCAGCAGAGAGGGTAAGCTTGAAAAATAAGGATTTATCCCAGGCAAGGGAGACCTGAGGAACAGCATGCTTCTAGAACTTTGGAGATGTTACTACCAATAAAAGAAGTTGACAAACCCATGTGGACAAATATGTAGTCCAAGTAGGAGGAAAACACAAAAATAGACCAGCAGGGAGACCCCACCTCTAATCACTTATAGTTAGATTTTTTTTTTTTTTTTTTTAGATTTTATTTATTTGCCAGAGAGAGAGAGTACACACAAGCAGGCAGAGAGGCAGCGAGAGAAGCAGGCTCCCTGTCAAGCAAGGAACCTGATGCGGGACTCGATCCCAGGACCTTGGGATCCTGACCTGAGCCGAAGGCAGCAGCTTAACCAACTGAGCCACCCAGGCGTCCCACTTTTAGTTAGATTTAACCATTCCCTAGAAGAAGGATGGGCAGCAAGCACCCAACCCCTGTGTTCTATTGAGATAAAATACGTAGGGCTTAACTTACCTACTTGTTCAAGAAAGGGTAAGTGTAGATTTATTTTAACTTTTTAAACATGAGGGGTACCTGGCTGGCTCAGTTGGAAGAGCATCCAATTCTTGATCTTGGGGTGGTGAGTTTGAGCCCCATGTTGGGTATAGATATTACTTAAATAAATAAAACCTAAAAAAATTCTTTTAAACCTGCAGATTTTTTCAATTGTTTTAAAATAATTCCTCTGTTCTGGTGTTAAAGAAAGAAAAATTATGTGGTGCCCAAGTAGAAACACTCCATCCAGTCAGAACATGTGGAGGCCAAGTAGGGAACCCCTGTGAATGAATGGGCTGGTTTTCACTACACAGATTCTGGTTTGTCAAGAGCTCCATTTCGAGACTAAGTTGATTTGAGTATTTCTAGGTAGCCCAGTCTTATAATACCACCAGGATATTTCTAAAAGTTGGAAGGGCCAGTTAGTTCATAAAAACCCAACCTGCTGGTTTTTCAGAAGAGAAAAATGAGGTCCCAAAAGGTTAGTTAGTCAAGGTCACTGGCATTCATGATGAAAAATAAAAATCCATAATCCAGACAATAATCCTGACTTCCAACGTAGACTTCTTTCCACAGACACTTGACTCCCCTCTCATGTAATGTTTATATTTTAGAAAATGCCCACTATATTAAACACAAACATGACACCCATGTGTAGCTACTCTGAGGTCCTTTTAGGGTACATATGTCATTACATATCTTTGGATTCAAATATTCTCAAGACCCTTTGACATGACTTACAATGGGGTAGACTGAGAAGGAAAACACTTATCTGAGGTCCAATCCAGCCATTCACTGGTTATTAATTCACTTCATTTTCTCTGAGCCTCCATTTCCTCATTTGTAAAATGGAACGACAACACTCTCCTTGATTTCCTCATTGGACTAATATGAAACTGAACTGAGACTGAAAGTCTCAACTGAAAGAACTTGTGTTAATATATTGTAGAGGATTCTCAGACATCACCTTATAAGATGTCAGTTAAATCATCAGAACATCAGCTAATAGAGTAATTGAGATGGAGGGAATGCCTGGGCTCAAATCCACTTACAAGATGTGTAATACCAAACAGAGTTACTTCACCTCTCTATTTCCTTGTTTGAGAAATAATAGTGTTTATCTTATAGGGCTTTTATGATGATTATACAGATTAATTTCTATAAACTACTGTTTGGCACATAGTAAGTTCTCAATAAGTGTTAGCCATTATTATCTCGCAAACTTGCTGATGGTGATGTCTTTTTCATTGTTGTAGATGTCTTCTCATTGTTGTACCTATGTGATGCTTTAGAAGTTAGCAAACTTTAGCGCCTCTGGAAACCATAGATGGGAACCTCTACACCTCTCCTGGGAACACTTCAATTATTAGCAATGTAATAGGAAAAACAGAGCTGCCTACCAGAGCCAAGTTGGCAACCAAAGCAATCTGCTGCCCCCACTTTCCAAGGCCTAGTTTACATCAGTGGAAGCCTGAAAGTACAAGAAGGGACCAGTGTTTGCGTTGACCTATCTGCTGCAGTAGTGCAAAGGGCAGCAAGGGCCTCAGGCAAGGCCACCCCTTGTGGGGATCCTGGCAGAGCATACAAGTCAAACAGGATCAGGGTGGGGCATGATTTGGCCCAGAGAACCCATTGGCACCAGCTCGTGGAAGGTGGGAACAGGGAGTGCCCCAGATGATTCAATGGGTGGCATGTTTCCCTCTGAGCAGTTGCCAAAAATGCCTCTCAGGCACTGGTTAAGAGGCAGTGAGTACAGGGGTGGCTGAAAGGCCAACCCCTTCAGGGTTACTCCAATTTCTCTCACACCTCTGTGCCTTTACAGTTATGATTTTTCTCTGCTTGGAATATCTTCTTCTCCCTACATGCTGGATAAAAACCTAGTCCTAGCTCATTCTTCAAGTCCTAATTCAAATATGTGGGCAAATTTCTGGGTTCTATTAAGCAGAGCTAGATGTTTTGGACAGTACACAACTGTGTATGTATCCCATCCACTATACACTTAAATACTCCATCTTACATAGTTATATCTTACATACTCCATCCACTACAGCACATTATAACTGTTTGTTGCTATATGGTCATGCCAGTGGGGATGCTCACCAACAAGATTTCTTCTAGCTTTGTCCACAGACCTTGTCAAAGTGGTCAGTCTAAAGGGGCATGTTTCTACCATGCAATCTTGCTTCCAACTGCAGCTGAATGGACAAGGGGAACCAATCCCTAGAAGGTGATGTGGGCCAGGTGAAATCAGATTCTCATAGTCAGGGATTTGAACTGGGAGAGACTCTAGCAATGAGCAGTAACTGAAGCTGAAAAGTCAGGACGTGCAGAGAACCTGATGTAGTGGTTGCTGTGATGTGCTGCCCAGATCCCGTTCAGGAATAAAGGATCTATTCCCCCTGCTGCTGAGGTCACTGACAGCAGACAACCCTCAGTTGTTAGCTTTTCTGGGGAATTGTCTCTATTGAAGATATCCCCTCTCCCCACCTAAGCATGTATCCTTCCCAGGGAAGCCCACTTCCAATGGCTTCTTGGGAAAATTGAGTGTCATCTCAGCTTCAGAGTGACCTGTGTAGTTGGCTGAGGCTTTTGTCAGTACTAGGTTGACAACTGTCCCAGTTTTCCTGGGAAAGGTCTCCAGGACAGAGGCAAAAATCTGGAAAGCCTCCAGCAAATGAGTAACATGCAAGTCAAGACAGCACTGAAGCTCAACTTCTCTCCCTATTTATTTCTACCAATTTTGTTTTCTTTCCATGGGTGGGAATCCCAAGAGCACTAGTAAACCTAGTAAAACTCTAGTTTTAAAGAGGTAGTAAACCTCTTACTACCTCTAGTAAACCTCTGGCCTGTTAATCACCATCTCAGGGTCTGCTTCCTAGGGGATTCAACCTAGACACTGGAGAAGTGATAATGTAAAAGTTTAAATGATAAGGCATCGGAAATTCTAAATAAGCAGAAACTATAAGGCAGAGAAAAGATATATTATAGGGAGCCCTGAAGTCACTTGGTGATGGAAGTGAAAGAAGCTGATGATAGTGGTTATGTCGATAGCAGCTCAATGGGTTGAGGGTTCTAGAATCATTTTGGGTCTCTAGTAAACAGGTCTTCTTCATTCTTTTGTAATTTTTATTATAAACTGAAATATTTTGTTCATCAGTTTACTATTTTTTTTTAAAGTTGGAATATAAGTTCCATAGATTTTGGACCAGGGATTATAGTCTTTGGTGAGACCCAGAACTATCCTTTAAGGTCATGCTTCAAGAAGCATTCTTCTGTCATGGTGTTGGTCTTAAATTTAGGCACCTCCACTTCCCGTGTTGCTCTCTGTGTTCCTACTATAAAGTCTCCACTTACATGAGATGGTTTGGATAGTTTCCCGTCTTTGTATCCAAAAGATTAGCACTTCTGCATCAGCAAGGGATTTGGTTGTTGGCCGCAAAAACCAAATCAACCACTCTGCAAATCTTAAGGGAAAGAAATAAACCTACTGGAACAATGTTAGGGGGTTCTCAAGATCAAAGAAAGACAAGGGCTAGAAAATAGGCAAGAACCAGAGGATCTGTCACTAACATCATGATGACTAGAGCCTTTAGACATACTTAAGGTTCTCATAACACCGTCAAGATTCCAATGTCCTGGGAGAGCATCTGATTGGCTGGGCCTAGTCATATGCTCATCCTGGGGCTGCAAAAGGAATGGAAAAGGGAGACGGAGAGGAGCAGCTAGCAACATTGGCTTCTGTGGTGTGAGAGTGTACTGACTATCTCAAAAACAGTATGGGGGATTTCCCAAACAAGGGAGTAATATGCTAAGAGGAAGTTGGGGTTAAGGGCTGGAAGCCAAAAAACAACAGATGTCCACTTCAGTGTCCACCTCCCTCCTAGGCTAAAAGCTTTTAAAGCATGGACTATGAATTTTCATCTTTGTATCCTATATGTCTAGTTCCTGGTACTCAGTAGGTGCTTAATAGATGTTTTTTATTTGTTTGTTTTTAAGAAATGGCAAGTTAGGTGACTTCTCTTATTCAAGAAAGCAGCACATACAGGACACTGATATTTGCTCCTTCAAGAATGCAGAGATGGATACATAAAACATCAATTCTTAGGGGCTTTCAAATCTAGAAGTGGGCTTGGGGCATACAGACAGTATACCTATATACATATGTATCATGTGTGATGGACATACTGTAGAGTACAACCATGTCTCCATCTATGTCCTGGGTGAGGGTAGGAGGAGTTCTGTCATTCTGCCCCTCTGGTTGTATTGTCATGAGTGGAATCCCTAGTCACCCTGTGATCCATGAAAAGGGTGCCTAACTAAAGAGGAGGGATTCTTTTTCACCCTCTTTTAGATACCACGTTGTCTGCCCCCGCTCCAAAGCAATCACATGCAAATCGGTCTTCCAGGGAAAGTTTAAAGTTCACTCAGAGCTTGTAGGATACATTAAAATTTTCCTGAATCAGGGATATAGAAAAACCAACCACTGTGCCCCCAGACTGGCTCCATCCCCTTCCCACCAAAATGGGGCAGAGGAGGTGAGGCACTCAGTGCCCAGACCTCAGGATATTCCGTGTCAGGCTCCAGATTGTGCTCCCCACAGATGCTCTGTCTTGTCCTCATGCTTCCTCTTCTTTTGCTTTATTCTCTCTCTCCATATTCTCTCTTCCCAAACTAAGTCTTGGCTTACTCACCCCAGCCTATTTTCTGGGACACCCTGTGCTTCTCTCAGAATTCACCAAGTCTCATATCCTCTTTTGTGTCTTGTAATGGTCTGGCTTCTGGAACCTGCTAGAAGTCAAAGGCATAGTCTAGGCTGCCATTTCTCCTGTTGGTGAAAAGACTTAAACTAGAGAGTCCCAAGATAAAAGGGCTGGAGTTCCCACTCCCACTACTAATGACTCTTGGCTTCGCTCTGGGCATCTAAACCAAACAATACACGTATCTTTCACTGCTAAAACTAGTCTCTTGCTGAAAAACCTCAAGTTTAGACAAGATAATCATATAGTTCCTGGTAATATTACTTTAATTTACTGTCCTCAAAGAGCACTTATCCACCTTCCAACTCTGGGTTAGATTTTTAAAAATCTGTTCTTTTAAATTGACAATGAAGCCACCTGTTCCAGTCACTCCTTTTTTCCTGGATTTCTTTCTGTGGGACGGGGGCAGTGGTATGCAAAGACTAGCCTCGCATGCATACATGCATTAAAGGGAAAGACAGGAGGAAAATGGTGACAAAGGCAGCTAGTTGTCCCCTAATATCCGTTCTCCCCCTTTTCTATAGTCAAAACAAACAAACAAACAAACCTTAATTTTTAGTTACCTACATCCTGGCCAGAATATAGCCTGCATTTCCCAACCTCCTTTGCAACTAGATGTCATCATATGACTAAATTCTGGCCAATGGGATGTGAGTGAGAATTTCCTGTGTAATTCCTGGTACCCTTAAAGGGAAGGAAACTGCTTTTCCTTTTCCCCTTTCCTTCCCCCACTTCTCCCTTCCTGCTGGCTGGATCACAGACATGGCAGTAAGTCATCTCAGACCACATGTATGAGGGCAACATCCTAATGGTGGCAGAGCAACAAGATAGAAGGAGTCCAGATCTCTGACACATTTCAGTTGCCATAGCAGCCCTGAATTATTAATGCCCAAACTGTTCCTAAGGGAAAAATGCATTTCTAGTTTATGTTGCTATTATTTTGGATTTCAGAGCCGCTGATTATCTATCTCAGGGATCAGTAAACTATGATTTACAGGCCAAATCTGGCCCATGACCTGTTTTTTAAAATAAGGTTTTATTGAAACGCAGCCATGCTTTTCATTTTTGTGTTGTCTATGGCTTCAATGGCCAGGTGCAATAAGATCATATGGTTCACAAAGCTTAAAATATTTACTATCTGGAACTTTACAACAAAAGTTTGCCATCCTCTGCTATATCCTATTAATTTATATGTATATCAGAATATTAATGATGGTTTCGTCAGGATATTTTACTTTCTCCTTATGTTTTCCTCATTTGATGAGTCAAGCCTCCAAAAAAAAAAAAAATCTCTGCACGAAATGGTGAATTTATGCTCAATACCACCCTGTACGAGCCTGCAATATCTACACTTTTATTATCACTGCCTTCCGTGCCAGAAACATTTGAACCACTCACCACCTTTTACAAAAGTATGGGATCTGATATCGTATTTGGTAGGATGATTGTGTTTGCTTGTAGCCAGAATTTGACTTAATAGGTATAATTTATTGGCTCCATCTTTCTCTCCATCTCTTGGCTCTGCTAATTTGAAATAATTTGTTTATCGTTAAGTGGGCTTTTTGTGCTCTGAAAATATGGTTGTTGGAAGATTGGAGCTTACATCTCTCTGGCTAATAGTTAATAAATGTGTCCACATATCAAATTTCAAAGACAATTTTGGTTGGCCTTGCCTGAGTCAAAATTTACGCCTGAACCAATCAATCATTGTATCTAGGAGGAGGGGATGATTTGATTAGCCAGGTGAGGAGGCTCAGTGTCAACAAAGGCATGGATTTCTCTCAGAAGAATGGTTTTATTACCTAAAATGGGAGCCCAGGAAATAAAAACAAGATAAAACAAACCAAACTAACCAACAAACAAAGCAAATGGCTGCTCATTCCAGAAAACTTAGAACCCTTGTATATAGTTTTGATTGCTTCTGGGTGTGTGATGTTACATTTATTTGGATGCTAATGTTCATCTCTATTGTCTGAATTGGATGTGAATTGATGATTGTTTAAGTTACTATGCCAAGCCTAGCACATCACAATGTCTATGTCAAATGGGAGTACTTCTTTTTTTTCTCCTTTAGCCATGACTATAGTTTACAGAATCTAAACATCTGAAAACTGAAATATAGGCAACATCCAGCTTTCTGCAAGTAGCAGGATGTAAATAAAAAGGAAGGATTAAGCAGTAGCAGGAAAAGGCGGGTATAAGGAGTTAGACATTGTGGAGTTGAGGTTCTGATGTTCTACTTCTTGAGTAGACCATTTATTTAGCATCTTTGAGACTCAGTTAACTCTTCTCTAAAATGGGGATGATTAGGTTGACCTCTCAGGATTGTTTTAAGGATTAATTCTTTAACCTGACAGTGGGTTCCGCTCTGGGCTTTCAATTATTTGAGTGCAAATTTGTGTCTGTCAGTTGGGCTCTCAAGTTACTGTCAGCCCACAAAGAAGCATTTGGCAAGAGAAAATTTGTTGACCGAGTAAAATTCAGAGGTGAAAAAACAACTTGCTTCATACCTATGACATTATCAGATTAAATCTTTTCTTGTACCCATGGAGTTTGATGCTTCAGGTAAGTGTTTGGAATCTATCATTTTCTGTAGGTTTCCAAGGGGCTCCCAGGAGGAAGCCAATCATTTTGTTAAATGCTGTTTCAGTTACTACCCACTTTTGAAGATGGTAGATGGTATTTTTCTTTTTCTTTTCTTAAATTCATGTTCATTCATCTCAGTCTAATCACATAGGGAATAGGAAAGAATAATAGGGCATCTCAGAAATTCTAGGTTACTTTCTTGTTTCTAAACCACAATACACTTGCCAGGCTTTAATCTGTCCATGCCTCAAATGACTCGTCTATAAAGTTGAGATAATGGTCTTGAGTAACTTATTGGGTTAAGAAGCTGACATATGACCATTAGGAGATAAAGGGATAAGCCAGAATTTTCAAATAAGATGGTATCAAGCAGTAAGCTACCAAGTCAGGATGAAGACAATGAGGTCTCAAAAACTTACTGTCTGAACAGTATGAAGGGCCATAAGCATTTATGCATTTTACTAATATGTTATGGAGCAAGACAGAGAAGATCCCATCTGTCTCCGAAGAGAAAACAGGGGCACAGAGAGAACTATTTCATGTCTCAGTGTCCTGTGGAAGGCTCTTCTAGACTGTTAGGAACAAACATTTACTCAGTTGTTCCAGGTGATAGGGGTTTACTGTGGGGATGTTTAGCTAGTAAGAAAGCGCAGAAAACCAACATCAGCTGAAGAGCTCTTCTAGTGGAGATCTGGAAGCTTGCTCAAGACTGCACACCATTCCAGACCCCACCAGCCACACTAATGATGCATCTCTCTGGTGACTCAGCTGTCCCTTTGTTGTTTCTCCTGGACTGATTCTGCATCTACTACTGTTGAATACTTCTGCTCCCCCACCGCCTACTTTCTGTTCAACCTCATTCTTCTTGCTCACCCACTGTCTGTGATGCTTGCTTACTGGCACCTCTTACGGCTTTCTTGGTTTTCTCAAATGCTAGTTCTTCCAATTACTTTCTTTCTGTGTGGCTCAAATTCAAACTTTCCTAGAAAGAAAACCTGCTTGTAACACAAATACCTTTGGCTCAGGCACAGAGCCCTATTCAAACATTTGCAGCCAGGGTGGTTGGGTCTTATTATCTAAAACATGGTATTTTATATATAAGCTAGGGAAAAAAAGGTGTATTTAATTCTCAGGCATCTTCATTCCATGTCCATTACTTGAATATATTTGTTTAATCTCTGCTTCGTACCACAAAATTATTGAGGCTGTTACACTGATAACTCCACAGTAATACAGACGGTAACCTATATATTATGCAAGGTGCTAAAATGCTCTGTGGAAATTCAGTGAGAAAGTTGATTTGAAACTGGTGATTCAGAAAGACCTCATGAGGTGAGGTGAAAATAAAATGGAGCATTGAAGGATGAATAGAATTTTGATGGAAAAGAGTGAGGATAGTGCACTCTAGGCAGGGGGAATAGTGTAAAAAAAAAAAAGCACAGGGGATGGGTAAGCTATCCAATTTCAGTATGTCAGAGGCTTTCATAGGTAGAGAGGAAGGGGAGCTAAATGTGAAAAATTCAAATGCCAAGCTAAAGAATCTGAACTTTATTTATTGGGTTGACATTGGAGTAGGCATTAAAGATTTCTGATGTGAAATCTCATTAAAGATTTCCAACGTGAAATCCACTGACAGGATTGGAACTGGTTTTAGAGTCTTCCGACAGCTGGGTACGTAATGTGTTGAGGTGGGAAACAATGGAAGACAAGGAGATCTTTATTGTTATGCTAGGGTGTGTCAGAGAAAACAAAATTAGAAAATAGATGTGAAATATATGTCAGAGGTAGCAAATAAGAGCTTATGCTTACTGAGTGCTCACTGTGTGTAGCCTGTGCTGGGGGGTTTCTGTACCATATTTTATTTAATCCAACAATGATATTATAAGGTAGGAATTATTAGTCTTATTTTACAGGTCATGAAATAAAGATTCAGATTAATGCAGTAATAACCTGTTAAAGATCACATGTTAATAAGTGAGAGAACTGGAATTTATCCTCAGGTCTGGAGGACTCCAAAAGTCATGCTTTCTGGAGTCCTCTAGATCGCCTTCCAAAGTCATTGGCAACTGATTTAATGAAGGGGCAAGAAAAAAAGCTGTGGAAAGTATGTCAAGTTTTCAAGAGCAGTTAATGGGGAGTGTCCTCAGGCTATGGACAGGAATTAAATTAGGAGTACTTTTTTGGAGGGGGAGTTGGGAGTTTAAAAGGAAATCTGGGGAAATGAACGAGATTATGATCTTACTTAGACCTTCCCTTAAGGCAAAATGCATGAATCAACCTAAGCAGCAGTGGAAGTCATAGGACATAAAGAGGTCAGGAGACTCAGTATTACCAAAGTGGACCAATCAAGTACCCCATCTCTTCTCTTGTATCTGGACTGGCGTGAATAACCACTCTGTTCTAGAAACCACATTGCCCTACAAACCTGACTGATCTTTTGCACCTGCTTGCTGGTATTGAACAATGTCAGCATGTGGGCCCAGCCTACCCATTCATTTAGAGGAGAGCCCTGCCTACAGCCCTGGGGAGGAGGTGGCAGTCATGTTTGTAACACACGACCCCACCAACCTGGCTGCAGCTGGCCAAACTATGGATTGACTCATAACCTAAGCCCCACTGGGTGGTTATTAATGCTGAAGGATGGACTCTTTGGCACACTACATATCTGGTAGATAGACCTGTGTCTTTAATTTATTCAACCTAACAACGGACTAAATAGTGTTTTAAGGACAAGACTGAGTCCCTATGATTTCCTCTTATCCCTGCATCTTCCACGTCCAGCCTCATGCCTGGTACATTGTAGGCAGTTGATAAATACACATGGATGAATGCATATTTAAATCTTAGCTGAGGACACAGCTTTGGTTCAAGTAGGGGTATGGAATTGTGTATAGTTATTGTGTGTGCTTTTGCTACACTGCTAAACAATTTGTTTTGTTCTACCATAGACAGTTATGTCCATGTCTATCTTCCTTAATAATTATTATGAATGCTAATAATGCCAGGCATTTTTCTGAGTGTTTTATGTGCACTGTTGCTTGTTACTTCTTCATAGTTACACTAAACATTAGCTACTCTTCTTGTCTCCTTTTGAAGGATGAGTATATGTTCCAGGGAAGTTCTTTTGTCTAGAAGTTACAAAGTTAATTGAATGGAGGAGTCCAGCTTTCTCTGCTGACTTTGTGCTCATGACCCTTCCAGCTACATTGCACTTTTGGGTTAGATAGTAAGGTCTGTGAAGCCAGTTGGACTTATTTCCATTATTTAATACTTGTCACCTAACAGGTGGTCAGTATGAGTGTGTGATGTTGAATTGAATCATCTTTTTCCAACTTGGCCAACATAGGCTGTATCATTTGATGTTACATATTATCTAATATGTAATATAGAGAGGCTTGGTCTTTCTAGGTAAAATGAGATTTCAGATAATATTGGGGAAAATTGTTAGAATTTGGGGGTACAAGGGGAGGTAAAGTAAGATCTCTGGGGCCAGAAAACCCAGAGCAGGATAGTTAGGCTAAGGGCTCTGCACACACCACGTTGTGATCGTGGAAGATGTTTGAGAGGATCGGAATGAGCTAGTCACGTGGGGCAGAAGTGCTGAGGGCAGAATGTCATTGATACTTCTCCCCATTCTGGAAGACTACCTTGTTAGGTGGACCAATGTTGGCAGTCCTCATTTTAAGAAATCAACTTTCCTGCCTCAATGGACATTTAGTGGGCATTGCAAATTCAATAGTAAAATTACGAGTATTTGGGTTTTCCTCTGAAAATACATGACTTTTCCTCTGGAAAAATGAAATGGCTTTCAATCTGTGGGAAGTCAGTGTTCTTAGAGTTGAAGGTATTTTCACCATAGGGTGTACCTTGGCCTGGGCTTATACAAAGAAACCTTTGTAGTGCATTCTCCTGGTACATCTGGTGCCTCAGAGAAGTGCACGCAGGCCCCACAGGTGGTCCACAGCAGATGTGTTGGATTCAGAATCTTGCAGCCGGCCTCCTAGACCTTTCAGCTTTCCCTCTGGTTCAGATATGGGGACACCTGCAAGCCTATAAAGGGCAGTTTATCTAGGACCTATGTGAGACCTGGAAGCCCAAGTCACATCAACACGGAACCCGTATTGCAGAGTACCACCCCAGGAGGGACGGAGGGTGTCCTTAGTGACAGAGAAGTTGAAGTACTCTGTTGTCACTCTGAGCTGTTTTGGGGTAGCTTTGGTAGCTTGTGACATTATGGCAGTGGCACAGGGGGCGGTGGCATTGACAGCAGCAGAAGGTCAGGCATCCAGAAGCTTTATGTGGAACTCTGTGCAGTTTGGTCATACCTTTGCCATCTGTGTGGTGTACCATCGTGGGCACGAGAAGCTTCTGCTGTAGTTCTTTCTAGGAATTCATAGGAAAGCTATAGAGAGGAAAAAATGACGTACACCCAGGATATCTGAGGAGACAGTCTCATGAGGACATACCAGATATCTTCAAGGGCCTCCCAGAAATTGTTGAGGGAATTTTGGAGATAAGGGAAAGCTAAAGATCCTGCAATAGCAGGCTGAAAAAAGTTACAAAATTTGTGTGTGAACCGATTCCCCTCAGGACTGTGCTTCTTGAGAAACTTAGCTTACATACAGATTAAGAACAGGTAAGGTTTTCTGTTTCCAGCTCTTCACAGCATGCCTAGCATTCCATGTAATGAACACAAGCTGCAGGCAGCAATAAGGGACCGATCTTCTGACACCATCCCTTCCCGTTTATGGGTTTGACAACCTGTCAGCTCCGTGCAGCCTGTTGATGCCTCCGCATGAGTCAGTCTGTTAGAGCCTGTCAACATGAATAGATGTGTGTTTTCTGTGCTGATAGCCCAAACAGGAAATGTTGGCTTGGTTTCTATTACTGAATGAAAACTTGATGAAAATTTGGAATCTCGAACTAAATGTTAATTTTGATATGGTTTTATTTTTAAAAATTCAATCTTGGTGCCTGTTTATTTTTTTTTAGCAAGATGTTAAAAAGGAACTCTCTCTATCTTAGAGGTTTTTCAGAAGCTTCAAAAGCTGAGAACAGTATAGTGGCTGCCCAGTGTAGCCTCTTACTACCGATAAGGGGCTAGACCATCTGTGTGGAATATGCTGAGAAATTATAGGCTTTTTCTGTCAGCTTTAGCCCAAGAGTCATGCCTGGGCAATAGAAGGGGAAAAGAAAGAAATGAGGAGACCGAGGAATGGGAGTGGTGGGAAGAAATCCATGGGGTACATTATGGGAGTTCTGAGCATTTCTGTGCCTATTGTGTCAAGATGGGGGGGTGCATTCCCTTCACCTTATGCCAAGTGAGGAGGGCTTTTGGAGAGCTAGTTGCAGAGATGGGTAAAAGTCTCTTGGAGCTTAGAGGCACAGGGCTGGTATGTGACTCTCAAAAGGAGTCTATAGGTCTGGGGCTGGGTCGATCACCTTTCCTCTTGACAGCAGAGTGTAGATGGTCAGTGGTATCTGAGTAAGCTGTACTGCTAATAATTGTGAACTCATGGCATGTGGCCCATGAAAGGAAGTTGGTCTGGTGTCATCCTCAAAGATAGCTGGACCAACGGCCTTTAGAGGATCTTACTTTTGAAATAGTTCTTAGCTACAGATTACAGAACCCCTCCAGTCAGAACCACAGGAAGAGATTAATATAGGGCGTTAGTGACTTACAGAATCTTTGGAACAGGTTTTATGTCTGGTCTCTGGGAAACCAGTCTTAGAACCTCACCCTGGGGAGAAAGGTGCTGCTGGCTGTCTATTGACTCCAGGACTGAGCTGTACCTGCAGTCACTGACATCAGTGCCAGGGAAGCCATGTCCACCTGCCATTTCCTCACATGACTAACTTTGGCATGAAAGCTGTAAGGGCCTATTTAGCCAGAGTGATTCCATCTGGTTAAACAGTGATTTTGTTGTTTATGCAGTAAAACTTAAACTGACCCTGCTTGCCCGCCCCCCCCCCACCCCACCCCCGGGAGTTTACTTAAAAGCAAGTCTGGGAAACCAGTCCCAGGTAACAAAGCCCAAATACAAGGGCAGGTCAGGCCAGCTGGAGACATCCAATCAGTGGGGCGTGCATACTCTCTCCCTAGCTATCAAGGAGTGTGGGTCCCGCCTTTTGGACGCCAATTCTGACCAAGGTGATAGGCTAGTTCAAATATTTACTAGGGTAAATTGTAATTCAATTGGGCACCCGTGCATGACCTAGCATGACTGTGCAGCTTTCTCTGTGTGTTACAATCTCATTGGCCACCTGTGTGTGGCCAGGCCCAACCACATGGCCTTTGCTCTATAGAAGTTAGTCTGTAAGGCAGGGAGGGGTTGCCCTCTCTGTAGGAGGCGTCCCCGACTGGTCAGTTTGATTCTCGATGCTTGGCACGAAATAAAGCTTTGCTTGACCTTCGCTTTGTATCAGTCTCACTCCTTTGATTACGGACCTAACAAAAGCCTCATGTGGTACCTCTGATCAGCAGAATCTTGGTCACATGTCCGTGCCCTAGCACTAAGGGAACTGGAAAAAGTTGCATTGTGGATTCTTCCATGGGAAGCTGGAGTTCAGACTCTGGGGAACTGTAAATATGCAAGAGGGTATGAAAATGACAGTTGTCCAGTTACCTTGAAAGAAGGGTTGGCTGTTGGAAATCAGGGCCAAGGGGAGACTTCTAGGCAGCCAGCTGGAGGAAAGGCAATGCCTAGAACAAAAGAGTCAGATTTGGAGGTGCCTAGAGGAAGTTTTCCAAAGAGTCAGCTGCAGAGCTCCAGGAGACCATGAGCTAGCTGTGGACATCTACCATGCCACAGAGCACCAAAGCCCCTTTTCAACTGCTCCACTCAAGTAAGCAAGCCCTTTCTTCCAACTTCTCTTCCTACCATCCCCCTATGCTGGACACTGATTGTCCTGCAACTAGGAAGTGGGAGAGGAGGAAGTGTAAGAAGGAGAGAGAAATCAGCCACATCCTCTTACCTACTGTAAACTGTGTTGAAGGATGGGTAAATAGTCAACCAGGTGAAAACTTGTAGTCCTCCTCCCCCAGATAGTTTTATTGAGATATAATTGATACATAATATTTATTAATTACATAATTATTACTACCATAGGATTAGCTACCACCTCCATCCTGTCACATAGCTATCATTTCTTTTTTGTGGTAAGAATATTTAAGATCTAATGTGCTATGGTGAGTGCTGCGAAGTGTGTAAACCTGGCAATTCACGGACCTGTACCCCGGGGGCTAATAACACATTATATGTTAATAAAAAATTAAAAATTAAAAAAAAACATTTAAGATCTAGTCTTAGAAACATCCAAGTGTATGATAGATAATAGTATTATTAACATGCTGCACATTAGATCCCCAAACTTATTAATATTTTTTAAGATCTTATTTATTTATTTGAGAGAGAGAGATAGTGAGAGCACAAGCAGGGGGAGTGGCAGACAGGGGGAGACGCAGAAGCAGGGTGCCCGAGGAGCAGGGATTCTAGTGTAGAATTCGATCCCAGGACCCTGGGACCATGTCCTGAGCCGTAGGCAGATGCTTAACTGACTGAACCACCCAGGTAACCCCAATCTTATCAATTTTATAACGAGAAGTTAGTACCCTTAGAACAACATCTCCCCATTTCCCTCCCCCTGTGACCTCTGGTAACCACTACTCTATATTCCCTATATCTCTTGAGTTTTGCTTTTTAAAATTCTACCGTGAAGTGATATCACAGTGTTTTTCTTTCTCTGGTTTGGTTCACTTAGCATACTGCTCACAAGGCCCATTCAAGTTGTGAGAGCTTGTAGTTTTGATTATTTTGTTATTACATTGGATTGGTCTTTATTTATAGTTGAAAGAACCTGAGGACCTTTTAGTACCTAAGAACAATGGGGAAAATTTGGGACCTCACCTGAGATTTTACCCCAGAGTAAGGAAGAAGACCAAAGAGCACATTGAATGCGCAAGGAAAGAAAGAGTAAAATGAATTCTGTCTGCCCTCTGGTGAGGCTGGTTTATTCAATTAGTTGGTTATAAGCATTATTATTATGAGGATATATCTATTGTTGCTTTAGTTTTGTTCTGTTCATAAAATCAACTGAAAATACAGTAGACAATGCAGAAAAAGGAAGACAAGGAAGACATTTACAGCTTATTGTTGTTGCTGGATTTTTTGTTTGTTTGTTTGTTTTTTAAAGATTTTACTTATTTATGACAGAGAAAGATAGCGAGAGAGGGAACACAAGCACAGGGGAGCTGGAGAGGGAGAAGTAGACTCTCTGCCGAGCAGGGACCCTGATATGGGGCTCCATCCCAGGACACTAGGATCATGATCTGAGCTGAAGGCAGATGCTTAATGACTGAGCCACCCAGGCACCCCATGGTTGCTGTTTTTATCCCCAAAGTCTGGCTGTGGAAAATCAAGAATAAGAGAGATCCCTACAAGTTCCTGAACAAAGAGTAACTTGATAGTACCACTGTGCTACTCTCTTTATAAACATTATTGTCGGGGTGCCTGGTTGGCTCAGTGGGTTAAGCTGCTGCCTTCGGCTCGGGTCATGATCCCAGGGTCCTGGGATCGAGCCCCGCGTTGGGCTTTCTGCTCAGCGGGGAGCCTGCTTTCCTTCCTCTCTCTGCCTGCCTCTCTGCCTACTTGTGATCTCTGTCTGTCAAATAAATAAATAAAATCTTTAAAAAAAATAAATATTATTGTCTTTTATCCTTAGAAGAGCCCAATGAAATAGGTATAATCACCCCTAGTTTATGGATGAAGAAACTGAGTCTCGGGCAGACTAAGCTACATCTACAGTGTATTTCAACAGCCAAGTGGGGGCTCCATCCCTTAATCTTACTCTGCTGCCCAACTGATTTGTGCTGTGTCTTTGATGTGTCCATCCCAGTCTGTTTTTGTTTTTGTTTTTTGTTTTTTAAGGAGGACATTTCTGTTACATAATAACAGATGGCTTTTACTGAGCACTGTAGATATTTCAGTGTTCTATGCACTTCATAAATTTTCTCATTTCATTCTCCCATCAGGTCTACAAGATAAGTGCTATTGTTGTTCTCACTTGACAAATGCAGAATGTCAGACAAACTTGCCTAAGAGTCATGTAACTGGTGAGTAGTGGAATGGGGTTATCTATTCTGGCAGGGAGACTCCTAACTACCATATTCTACCACCATGGGATGTACCAAGGTTGAGTCAAAAGGAGAAAAGACCAGCCCACCAGATTCCTAACCTTCCAGGAATGAGAGTTGAAATAGTCTTCCTTTTTAAGTTCCTTGTGCCATTTCCTATCCCTGCAGTTCTACCCCCATATCTGTGGAAAGGGTTCAAGGAGAATCATCCCTTCCAGGTGAGCCAGGAAGCCATCTCTCATCTCTCCCTGGGATTCTGGTTCATATAAACCCTCTAGTACGTCTGCAAATCCACCTTCTACCTTGATGTATGAGCTAGTGGTAAAGCATCTCTTAGGAGACAAACTGTTTCAATCAGCCATTTTGTTGGAGAAAGGACCATCTGGACAGGCAAGGCTGAATGAGAAAGGCAATAAATATTAAAACTGCCCAACAGAGAAATATGTAAGACTTTGTTGGAAAGATCAGGAAGGTCTTGACTACATGGCAGGATGAGTCAGGCATCAAGTGAAGGAAAGAACCAAAGAGAATTCTTTGAGGGTCAAATTGTCCAAATTGACTTTAAAGAAAGGAACTCATATTCAACTTTGAGGTTTTCTGTAATAAGCAGTGATGTAATATCTGATGTAGAGTGAAGTCTGCTACACACAATCTTAAATTGGTGGCACTTTGGAAAGTGAAGTGTTTAAAGGGTTGGCTTGCGGACAACACCTTGAGGAAATCCTCTTGTGGAGGATGAAGCAGGAAACAAAGGTGGAGAAACAGTAGAAGTAGGAACCTCAGAGGATTAAAGAAAATATGAGTCACCTCTCCTTTCCAAGGCACTTTGGCATGCTGGGAGGAATGCTAGATTTATAGGGTGTGTATAATGGGTATTTGAGCCAATTTCTAACTAAATTCATGGCAACCCGAAGAACTTGGGAGTACCCAGAGTTGCACCTCTCTTCATACTCCACACTGTCATCTTCTTTTGCTACAGATCTTCCAACTCATCTTCAGTATCTATCTTCATCTTAGCCATTCCCATTTAAAACAGAATTTAATTTCTCTCCTATTCTAAACTTGGCTCCATTCCCTGGCTTCTCAGTCTCTCTCCTTTTCTCAATTTCTCAATTAAGGAATGGTATCCTGGGTGAAAATCTCCTTACATCAGTCAGCTCCTGAGAACATCCCTCCTGTTTTCTATTCCACCCTCACTCATTCAGTTTATCTCAGGTCCATGTGCAGAAACTGGGAAGAAGTTGGGATTTCTGTAGACCCGCCTTGGGGAGGAGATGCATGAGTTATCATTTGGTTGCAGAAAACAAAACACACTCTAGTCAATTTAAAACAGAAAAGCATTTATTAATGAGTATTCAGTGGCTTAGATAAACATCGGGAAGGTTGAGTTTACAGGAACAACACTCAAGCCATGCCACAGAACCAGAACACCAAATTAGCTACCAAAACTTCCATAATCAAGAAGCTGCTTCTGCAGCTGCTGGCTGGCTCCAGTACCACCCACCACCATAATCAAAAATCCAACACAATAGTCAGGACACCAACATTATCAAGAATATGCCATAATCAATGAACCCCTCATAACTTGCCAGCTGTAGAATCCCTACTTAGACAATGGATGACTTTGGTCCTGCCACTAGACCCACACAAAGGTAATGACCAGTTGCTGGGACCATGCTGATTCTGCCATGGTGCTGTTTGCCTGCAGAAATGGCAGAAGCAGAAGAGTAGCATTCATCTTGGTGTCTACCTCAAATCTCACACTGGTGATTTCAGAACTTTCAGTAATGAAAGTGATGCCTAGAACTCTAGCTGCAAGGAAGCCTGGGAAATACTGTTTAGTTTACTAACCTCTTCTGCACAGGAAGGCATCGGAAGAAGTTTGGACGGGATGTTGCACTTTGATCAATTGTGTTTATCACAGATGGTTAACTTCCCTCTTTAGTGACTCTTCCGAATCTTTTTCCAAATAGATTTATTGCCCAGCACTCTGGAATGACTAAGGATAGTCCTGTTGGGCTCAGGAAAGAAAAACTCATTATCAACTATTATTTATCATAAACTGCATTGTAGTCCCTTCCAACTTGTTGATGCACAGTAATTTAGGAATGGCCAAAAGCAGTTAATAGCTGTTACCCTCCTCGGTACTAAGCCATTGCATAGGTTTGTTGGCTTGAGGTCCATGAGGTAGATCTTTTTGCTGAGGTAGTACTGATAGCAGAAAGGATAAAATCTTTCAGATTTTTTTTTTCTCTAGGGAAATACAATAAGCAACAAGTCAAGTAGTTGATACATATTTTCAGCACCATGTTTTAATTTTCTTCATCTCTTTTGCAGGCTGGAATCACATGCACTATCTTTTCTCTTGTTTTTTTCAGTCTTTGAGTGTTCTCCAGTTATGTCCAGCTGGTTCCAGTCATTAGTACACTCTTCCCAAGATAGTCCAGTCCTACTAGAAACAGGAAATACTGGAAACCTCACTAGAAAACTGGGGCCATTTTTGGCCTAGTTTTGCCACAGTTTTGGTAAGTATCCAAACTTTTGCTTGTTTATTCAAATTGAGCTTCTGAATCTCTTGAGATTCAACCCTTGCAACTGGTAAGCCAACAGCCTCAAGGCTGTTGAAAAAAAAAAATCACACATTTACTGGCCAATCCTTGGAAAAATGTCTCTTCACTCTGTCAGGATACTAATTTACACATGTTCCAAAGTTGAGGTCAACTGGTTGAAATTAGAAAGACAATTTTTAACAACCGAACAACCCATCAGTGAAAATTATTTGGATTATTCCAATACCAAATTAAGTCCTATTTATTCTTATTTAAGGTGATAGAGAAATATATGCATTATTAAAATTATATGGATTGAGTCTCAGAAATATAGTTTAAAATTTATAATGAAAATCAAGCACTGGATCATAGAATCAGAGAACTTATATTTAGAAGGGAACCTCTGGGCACCAACATTCCCAATTAGGTCGTTTGCACTTATCTTGGGTCAGTGGGTGTTATTGTAAATATGGTTTTGTTTTTCTTAAAAAATCCTTGGCAAAAGCAAGGATGAATTTGTTTAGAGGAAGGCAGTAACTCGTATTAAGAAAGAAACATGACATAAAAATATCTTTTCATAAGGAATTGGTGTTGATTCAAATTCTTGGGGTACTAACATGAATTTGGGCAAGTTATTTGATTTTCTGAGCTTATTTCCTCATCTATATGGTGTTCAACTTTTTCTAGTCTCTCTTTTCTATCCCTATTGGTCAAAAGGGCTCAATGTAAGGGTGAGAAAGCATATTCCACTTTTTATTTATTATTTATTTTTTATTCCCACTAGTCAATGGACTATTCCTTAAATATTTTTGAGAGTCTCAGTAGTGTCTTACATTAACTCCCAGAAAAATACACTATGTTGACTGCCATGTGGAGTTCATCTTTCTCTTCCACTTCCCACCTCTAATACACATCATCATCACTTCTGGCTACCATTGGGCAGTAATGTCCCCTGATGAGCACTGCCTCCCTAGTGCCATATTTATCCTGGTGCAGTCTTCAATACACTGCATGCCTCGAGGTGTCATAGCTATGAAGTGGTTTGTAGCCAAGTGAGGATTGAGACTGGCTCACTCCTTGTATTACTTAGGATGTTTTTGGTTGCAGATTAATGGAAAATTCAACCCAACCTGGATCGAGCAAGTGGAACTTATTGTTTGCTAGACTGTTCAGTAGAAGTCCAAAGATAAGAAGGCATATGGACCAGTGAGCATTAAGTTAGAGTGAGAAACAGAGACCCAAACTAACATCAGCTTCAATGAGCTCTGTTTCTCTCACACACATCTAAGGCCAGAAACAGGAAGCCCAGGGCCTCTATCATAACTGTGCTCAACAAAATCTGGAGAAACTTTCATCTTCTTCCAGATTCCTTCCCACTTACTCCTCTGTCATTCCTGAAAGGGGTAAACACTGTCACCATACACCAAGATGTTGGCTAGAGCTTCAATCATCATATCCATGCTCCTAGAACAGGAAGGAGAAAAGGGTAAGGATGTCCATGAACCAGCTGTCTTGTAAGAAGGGTTTCTAGAAGCTGCCACATGACATTTCTGATCATGTTCTGTCAGCCAGAGGTTAGCCATGCAGAAATACCAAACTGCAAAGGGAAGATGTCTTTATTCTGAATGGTCACATGCCCAGCTATAACAGGGGCTTTCTCACATGGAAAATGAGGAGAATAAATTCAGAAGGGATAGTTTCTGCCAAAACGCTTTTCAGGTTGTTGAATTCCAGAGGCTTCAACTCTGTCTTCTTGTTATTCTTCTGGCTTTGTTCTACTCAGTGTTTCAGCTTCCTCTGAATTTGTTAACAAAACAACGGAAGCAGTTTAAGAATATGCCCACCATGACAATGACCAGAGAGAGGAGGTTACTTCTGCAGATTCTTTTAAAGGAATGTGAGAGAAGTTTCCCACAAGACCTTAGCAAAACTGGATTTCACTCTTTGCTCACATTTGAGTCAATCAATGGCAAGGGAGAAGAGTTTACATCTATATCAGGTAAGCCCATCATCAAACTGGGGGCGAGGGCAGTTTCCCCAGAGTGAGCATCCTGTTCAAGGAAGAAGAGTGGACAACTGAACAAAGTTGGGATTGCACTAGGAAAGAAGAAAAGAGAAGAACAGATGTTGGGTAGAGGACCCTCTCATCTGGGCCAAGGAGAGGTGGCTCTAAAGCCTACTGCTTATGGCCCATGGAAATATACAGTTTTTTAGAGAAATAACTCTTAATGTTTTCTTTTGTTTTGTATTGCTTTTATATCCCTTAGAACATAGAAGTGAGTACTTATAAGCAGATTCAGGGGTACCCATGGTAAACACCACATTCTACTGATACTTCCAATAGGATATTTGTCAATAGGTTAGGATCACTGTGCTCAACTTACCTTAGTGTGAGATCTCTCTAATAATGTTCTTCACTTCTTCATGCAAACAGACATCCGATGGACTACTTGACAAGGCACAGCAAGTTGCACATAACTTAAATCCAAGTTGGAACCTACACTGTACATAAAATGGGCGTAAAAGTCACACACCCCAAAAATATTGTTTTAAAAATAAAATAAATGGCCTTTGAGTGGTATGTTCTCATTTCTTCATGCCACTAATCTCCAAAGAGCAATGCAAGACACATGGTAGTAAATAATACACAGTTGTTAGGTGTTTTCAACAGTAGACAGCTCATGTAGAGTACTTAGTATACCATAGACATTTTATAAATGTGAGCTCTTTCTGGAGAGGCTCTTAATGTCATCAATGGCCTCTACTCCAGAGGAACTTCAACAGCTTGGAACTATTTTTTTTTTTTAAAGATTTTATTTATTTATTTGACAGAGATCACAAGTAGGCAGAGAGGCAGGCAGAGAGGTGAGGGGTGGAGCAGGCTCCCCACTGAGCAGAGAGCATGATGAGGGACTTGATCCCAGGACCCTGAGATCATGACCTGAGTCAAAAGCAGAGGCCCAACCCACTGAGCCACCCAAGTGCCCAACAGCTTGGAACTATTGACTGAGTCTCTGATTTCCATGAAAACAAGACCAAATTCATTTTTAAACTAACCCCCAAAATCATGTCTCATGCTGAAACACCAGAATGACAATTTCTATATTTCTTTGCCCCTGGGAGAGGAGTGAAAGGAAGAGCATCCTTTCATTGTCATTCAGTGAAGAGAAGTTCTATTGAGATTGAGAACATGAGTAGTTGAGTCTGGTGTGGTGAGCATCTAGCAACATGGAAACAGAGGAGCCCTGGCTGAATTGATTTGATAATTGCAGTAGTTATTGGATGAAACATTATTTTAATGAAGAAAGAGGCAATTGTTAGTAATTATAATTTAACTATAATGAGGTTGTAAAAACTTGCATTTTATTATTGATCTTACAAGGCCTGTGAGTAAGAGAAGAAATGGTTGGAATTATAAGTCAATTTCTTTTTATTAGATATTTCATTATGGTCTTTTCAGACAAGGCTTCGATATTTCCTGGGTTGTTTAAATTTTCTAATCATAAAAAAATTACCTTAGAGCATTTGCAGTATTCTGGTTTCCCCCCGCCCCTAGTTAGAATAGTAGTTATCCTATTGAACAGTAATATCCTTCATATATTAAAGTATACTCTAGAGGCTAAAGGCTCTTTGATACGAGTTTATGTACTTGTTCACATATGGTGCTGACATGTGTGACATCTAATTGTTAGTTGTTTTATTTATTTTATTTTTTTTTTTAAAGATTTTATTTACTTGACAGACAGAGATCACAAGTAGGCAGAGAGGCAGGCAGAGAGAGAGGGAAGCAGGCTCCCCGGTGAGCAGAGAGTCCGATGCGGGGCTCGATCCCAGGACCCTGGGATCATGACCTGAGCTGAAGGCAGACGCTTTAACCCACTGAGCCACCCAGGGGCCCCTAATTGTTAATTGTTTTAAATAACACACTGGGAGCAATGTGAAAGGACAGCCTCATCTGACAGAATTGATTTTCTATCTGTTCTCCAGGAAGATGCCGTAAATCAGTCGTTCTATATACGTGGGTTGAGAATCAGAGATTATTTCTTCCAGGGGTTGGCTGGTTGGAAGGCGGACTCCTCTATTTCCTCTAGCCTTATTCATTGACCAGCTCAATTCCCAGGCTCTGTCGTGGGGAAGAACAGAACATCATCCCCCTTAGACGTCACCAGAAATGACATAAAGTTCATAGACCAGGATTCCCCTTTTGAGAAAATTATTAGTCTTTACTATGTACTTTTGCACATAGAAAGAGCTCTCACGTCTGCATTCTCTGAGTTTCTAATCTTGAATCTCTCATTTGGTCTTCCACAGGTATTCATGGGACACCATTTTACATTATTTTCTTGGTGCTTACGTGTTCAGGAAACAGGAGGACCAAAGCTAAATGTAAATTAAAAGCAAATAAACATGGTTAATCTTTGTATCCTCCAAAGCTTATCATATCACCTTGACTATCTATCATAGATACTCTCTTTGTTTGTTTACTTGAGAATGGATGTGCAATTTTTATCAGGGGACTTCAAGCTTTTTGAAATCATTGATTTGATTTAAACTTAAATACCAGTTTATATCATTAAGTTGATTTCAACTTAAATACCAGCTAAACATCAGTTTAATAAATATGGAAGACCATGACCAAGAAGTTGACAGCTCTGTAATCTGACTGCTAGAACATGGTGGTTTAGGTGGGATGTGGAGTAGAAGAATGGAATTTTATCCGGGTTATAGTTAAATCACTTTTCAGAGCCTTTGTGCGGAGAGCTCCTTTAGATCACAGACAGACTCCACCCCCCCAAAATGTTTGGCAGTTTACAATTTAATTCTAATTGTGGCGGTGTAGGAAAGTCCACCACTTTTGATGAAGTGGAACCGGGAAGTAGGTAAGGAGTGTTGTAGAAATTCAAGATATAAAGAAAATTTTTTGCTTATCATCTGGCTTAGCCTGATACTATTTTATAGCTTTTTGGTGACTTTTATTGGACTTTGTGATATTTACCTTTTAACCTAAGTTGGAAATCTATGTTTTTGAAGGATACCTGTCCCAGAGAAGAAATGTCAAACAAGCTGAGTTTGAGGAACTATTTGTCAGAGGTCAAATGCTTCGTTAGACAAGGAAAATGCATGAAGTTTAGATTACAGATGTACAGTGTATTAAGTACGTGAATTTAGAGAAACTTGCACCAAACAGCAAGACAATGTGGGAGAGCGGAGGAGAGGAGCAGGGGAGGCTGTCGAATGTTTACATTCCTTTGTATTTATGGATATGATGAGCCAAGAACACAGTTGGAGTTCAGCAAGGAGCATTCCTGGTGCTGCCTCCTCATGTGAATGATATTGTCAGGAGAATAGTCACATGCAAATGAAGGAGGCTGTGATTAATGGCAAACAAGTAACATCATTTTGGGAAAAGTTTGCTGAGGAGTTCAGGGATATTTGTTCACTGAACAAATGATGAGGCTATCCAAGATCCTATGGTGCAAAAACGGACAACTGTACTTGAGACAGGGGACTAAAAACTTCTGGAATAAAGGCAGACCTGGTACATTTCTCGCTGACTCAGTCACAGGCAGTACAAATTTGACAAAAGTGGTCGAATTCACATTGCTTTAATTTCCCAGCGGTTGTCTTCCTGAACGGAGGACACCGGGAACTATTCCTCTCAGGACCTAATGTAATCCTGCAACAATGGTGACGGCTGGCTACTGTTAACTATTTTTGCTGCTTCTCTCTGCCACCAAGGAGATTCCAGCCCACCCAAAATGGTTAGGATTGCGTGGTGGGCAACCTCCTGGGATTTATGCCCGTGGGTAATCCCCTTCCCCTGAGTGCGGGTGGGACTTACCGAGTCACTTCTAACAAAGAGAATATGCAGAGATGATTGGATGTCATTTTGAGAAGATTCGGTTATAAATAGACTGTGGCTTCCTCTTGAGCACACGCTCTCACTCTCTCACTCTCTCACTCTCTCACTCTTTTGGGTCTCCTCGTCTGTGGGAAGCTTCCATGCCCTGAGCAGTCCTATGGAGAGGGTCTAGTGAGATTTCTCTTGCTGAGCCTTGTGCTGTGGGCCAGAACACCCTCTACCATTTCTCTCTCGTGCCTTCACCAGCTTTTCCCTTACTGTGCTGGTTAAGAACGGAGACTCTGAGTCCAGACACCTCACTTCAACTCCTGGCCCCACATATACCACTGATGGGGTGACTTTGGGTGATTTAATCTAACATCTGCATGCTTTGGTTTCCTTATCTGCAAAACCAGGGTAAAAATGTCACCTACCTCACAAAGATCTTGTGAGAATTAAGTGTATTAATACATAGTAAGGGCTTACAACAGCACTGACACATACTTTACTGCTACTTCCTAATACTTTCTGAAATTCATTTCAAAAATTTCAAAAAATTTCATTTTTTTTTTTTTTTTGCAGGGGATGGGGAGGATGTGACAAAGAGCCAAGTTCTATTTTAAGCATAAAATAGAGCAGTAAGCATCTCAGATCTGCCTGTAGTATTTCTTTTCAGCTAATAGCCGCTTTGCTACTCTACCATCTCCCTCCAAGAGATAGCTTGATGGACACCAGCATTCTGACCTCTCCAAAATTTTCTTTTCCTCCCTCCCTGGCTCTGTTTCTTTCTTCCTTTTCCTTAACCAGCACTAGCTGGTTCTACAAAGGCTTCTCCCAGCCTGCGTACTCACACACTCATCATCCCATTTAATATGAATCCTCAGAGGATGTTCTTCCTTAAAATGAGAAGAATTATTTTTCCTGCCACAAATCTATTTCTCCTCCTGTCATACTAATAACATCGATATTAAAGTATTAGGATTTGGGGTAAAAGATGTAGTCAGATTTCTCTTTCTAGTTTATTTTCTTCCTCTAAAAAAAGAAAGCTTGGTAATACCAATTAAATACATTTCCTGACTGTACAAGAATCATGTACCCTCTGGCTTTGTCCTTTTTTTTTTTAAATTCATTTTCTCACCATCACCCAGCCACCCCATCCCTTCTACCCCCCTCCCCTCCAACAACCTGGCTTTGTCATTAATTGTATTTGGGAATGAAGACACCCCACAGAATAAAGAAGAAAGTGTAAATGAGAAATAGAAAAGAAAGAATGCAGAATAATATCCCCCAATAAACATTAAATATGAAAAAAGGATGCTTGATAATATTGACCCTTGGGAGGGAGAGCTATAGAAAGGCTTAGGATATGTTACTGTCTCTGCACCACAAGAAGTGACAGAGACATCTGTCTCCCCATCCATGTAGACTGAGGAGTCTGGCTTTAGGGAATAAGCCAGACTTGGAAAATCCTCCTGACTCTTCCTTTTTTGCTTAGTAGCCTGGTTTATCCCTGGGCATGTCCACAGACCTCTGTCCCCAAGGTATGAGCAAGGGGAGGGTCTTAGCTCATCAACCTTGGGCCAGAATGACCTGTGCAGGGTGACTTCAATCCCCGAGAGTTCATGAGCTGAGCACCTTATACCCCAGTTCCAACTCATAGGATATGGGTTAAAAATTAAAGTATTGCGTGTGTATTAAGTCCCAGTATTTTATGTAAGTTAGGTGATTTAGCCCATATTCACACTACAGATTTCTAGGAAATAACAAGACCAAAGTATTATGATCACAAGTAGAAAGTTTTGAGAATGAAATCACTTTTATTGAGTGCTAAGACTGGAAGCCCCTTCATGGTCCTCCATTCGAATCCACTTGTTAAGTGGAGGACAAGTTGAGGTCTGGAAATAGATGACTTGCTGTAACTAGTGGCCAACTCAGTGTCAGAACTCCCAGTATGGTGCTCCTTGCCCCACATGCTACGCCCATCATAAAAGCTCAGTTCTGCTTAAATTTCAAGCAGAGCCATGTGGACAAACACAATAGCAGAAGCCACACATCAGTCTGGAGATGATCATTTGTAAAAAGCCAAAGCAACCTAAAGCCCAATTGGAAAGCGTAAATGGGTTAATATAATACTTCTCTTGACCCCGTGACCCCCATTTACCAAATGTGCTATTACTCTTACTTCCTTTCTAGACGCTTGGTTACAGAGATGTTGTTTCTTCTCGTTTTTACTGTCTATGACTAAATAAAATTTCCTGGTTAGAAATCTCTTCAACCCCCTGTAATTTGGCCTCTGTTTCCACCCTTTTGTTAAAGCTGCTTTGACAGAGCACACCATCAATAGCTTCACATTACCAAAGCTGATGGCAGATTTCCACATCTGCTCTTTCCTTTCTAGAACTCTCTGATGCATTTGACACTGTGATGGAGTTCTCTCTTGCTTTCTGTGATGTTACTGTTTCTTGCTTTCTTCCTCTCTCTTTGAACACTTCTTCTCAGTCTCCTTTTGGGGACACTTCTCCCTGGAGTTGTTCTTGCTTGATTCTTTTATGTGCTTTCTTGGTGATATCTCATTCAGTCTCCAAAGTTGTAATCTGTATCTGTTTTGGTTATATGTTGCTACAACAAACCACCTGAAACTTAGTGGTTTAAAACAACAATAAATTAAGATCTCCACAATTCTGTGGGTGAAGGGAGTGATTCCTCTGCTTCTTGTAGTATTGGTTAGGGTGCTAAGGTTGATGATATTTCCAAATGGTCTCCCTCACATGGCTGGTGATTGATGGTGGCTACTGACTGGGAGTTCAACAAGGGCTGACAGTTGAGGGTCTTTGTATTCTTCTGTATGGTCCCTGCCTTGTGGATGTTGAGCTTCCTTACAGATGGTGGCTGTGTTCCAAAAGAAGGTGGTAGAAGCTGTCAGTTCTCTTAAGATGGATTATCAAAAGTCCCAGATGTCACCTTGGCTGCATGGTATTGGCCAAAGAAGTTGTGAGACCAGCCTCGGAGAAATAAATTCCATCTCTTGATGGGAGAGGGTGACAAAGGTTCTCTCACTGACTAAACTCCCCTCAGGCTTCCCTGAACTCTTTTTCAAGTAGGCCTGACTTTTGGATTTTTGTGTACGACTTAATCATCCAATTTTAGAGAGAATCCTGCTAAGCTGGTTTAGCCAGAATCCTCATCTCCCATATCTGATCACCCTCAGTATCTGATCAGTTTCCTTGTCCTCTACAATTCCCTAGGTGATGTCTGATCACCCTGGCTTATTTTCAGCAAGGATCCTGCTACATCAGTTTAGCCAGAATATTCCCTTTCCCCCAACGTTTCCTTTTGGCAATTGTCATCCACCAACCCCCACACTTCTCCTTGGCTCTAGATTCCCACTTGCCTGTGTCTTGCCCAGAATTGAGCCTGGTTCCTTACTTTTCCCTTATTGCAATAGTCCTGAATAAAATCTGTTTTCACTTCTGTGACTACAGTCAGTTCTAGTTGTTCTTTGACAAATGGTTTATACATCCAAGGAGGGGACAGAATCGATGGTGGATATATTTGGAGATAAACTACTGTGGTTGACTCTCTGACCACAACAATAAGCAATATTTCCAAGCACAAAATGTACTCACGTCTCCCTCAAAATTCTCATCCCCTTATGGTGTTCTCTCAAAGTCTAGGATATTATCATTTAAATCATGTGTAGATGAAGATTTGTAACTGATTTGCTGGTCTGCTTCAGCCATGATGAAGGGTGTGGAGATTTATGAAGCACGATAGCAAGCCATCTTACAATGACATACAATTATCAAAGGGAGACAGAATAAAGCAATAGATGTTCCCACTCGAAAACAGAAAAGAACAGGAGGCCCATTGACACCGCTGTCCTTAGCAGTTCAGAAATCCAACTGAGGCCATGTTGTCATTTTTCTTTGACTCCAGGGGGAGAGAATGTTCTGTGATTAAGAGTCTATTTCTGCTCCTTGTGAGTGGTTTTCTGTGGCTTTTGGCTCCTTCCTCTGGAATCTTGGCTTCACCTTCCGAGTTATCCTCACTTTCCTCAAGGAAATACCCTCTGTTTGCCACTGAGGAGCTTTCTCAGTCTGCTTCCTGCTCATAGGAAGTTTAGGGTCCAGGGATCTCTTTTCATTTCCCACAATCCATCCCTTAGCACATTCTAGATCTATAACCTAAACATCGTGCATATTTGTTCTCCAGTGAAACATTTCTCTTCTGATTAATAGTTTCCCAAGCCTTGCTTATTGCGTTTAAAGTGACAAAATTCCTTTTTAAAATGTTGTAGGCTTCCTGTATATTAAATTATAATTCATACCCACAAATCTCTTTGAGATAGGATCCTCAAAGTCAGCGTGCCTTAGGGCAAAAATCTATCATGTTCTCAGAAGTCCTATTGTCTTTCTGAAAGGCTAGCAATTTCTCCATGAGGAAGCTCTTTTATCTAGTGGAGAAGCTTCTGAGGCACTACCTTAAATTGTTCTGAGGTGTCAACAAAGGGTCTTACTACCACACCCTGGATCTGATCTTTACCAAAGGCTATGTTTTCTAAGAAGTTTCTAGATTTGATTTTTCACTGGGCTTGTTTCTTTCTTTTTTTTTTTTTAATTAATCCCTCCCCCTAACTTTTTAAAATGTAATCTCGACAGGAGCACCCGGGTGGCTCCATCGGTTAAGTGTCTGCCTTTGGCTCAGGTCATGATCCCGGGGTCCTGGGATCCACCTCCATGTCAGCTCCTTGCTGAGTGGGGTGTCTGTTTCTCCCTCTCCTTCTACCCTCCCACCCCCCCCAACCTTGTGCACACTCTTTCAAATGTGCTCTGTCTCTATCTTTAATTAAATAAATAAAATCTTTAAAATAAAATAAAGTAAAATAAAATAATCTCTACACTCAATGTGTGGTTTGATCTCACAACCCTGAGATCAAGAGTCGCACCCTCTACCAACTGAGCCAACCAGGTGCCCCTCCCTGTGGCTATTTCTTATTCTGAAGATCTCGTTTTCCCAAAAAATTGCAAATATGAAATTGTTTTAATTTCCCGTCAAGCAGGTTTTGGATCAGAAATACTGCCTCTAAATTCTGCTTGAAAACTAAACAGTTCCTTCTTAATCTCATCTCACTCTTGTACTTTTTCATTGGCAGCTAAAGGAAGCCATCACTCTGCCTAGAAATCTTCTCAGCCAGACCCATCATTAATCAGGTAGTCTATTTTTCATGTTATTATAGGCAACATTC
Source organism: Martes martes (assembly GCF_963455335.1). Classification (NCBI taxonomy): domain Eukaryota; kingdom Metazoa; phylum Chordata; class Mammalia; order Carnivora; family Mustelidae; genus Martes; species Martes martes. The sequence continues at coordinate 159,670,726 of NC_137889.1, read as the reverse complement.
CACTGATTATTCTGCAACCATAATGCATGCCTTTCATTCTCAAATCTTCAGTAGCAATTTCCTTACTGTCTTTTCAGTCTATATGTCTTTTCGAAGCCCCCCTCAGCTTTTGCCACCTGCTACCTTTCAAAGACAATGTCATATACATACAAAAATATATATATATATATGTATATGTCATTGATACATATGAAATTAGATATTTGTTATAAGTAGCACTACACTCTTTCAGGTACCAATTTAACTTCCTGGTGCTATTATTAAACCATTTAAAACTAGTTGTTTAAAACAGCAACAATAACCATTCATAACCATTCATTATCATGATTCTATGGGTTTAGCATGGCAGTTGCATTCCATGCTATGATCCAAGCGGTAATAACTAAAGATTACTTGTCTTCTTAAGGCTTGAACTCAGAAGTTCCAGAGTGTCTCTTCCCCAGCATTTTGTTGGTCAGAACATTCACAAGTCCAGACGAGATTCCAGGGGAGGGGCATGGAGTCCTCCTGTGGGTGGAGGGGTGGAGTGTGCATTACCGGAGGGAAGATATTGATGGTCATCTTTGAAACTAGCTATCACAGCCTCTAGGCCATAAATACTGAATTTACATTCCCAACTCTATCACCATTTGCTTGGTTTCAGACCCATCTGCCTCCTGTTGGGTGTTTCCACCCTTACTTCAAATCCATATGCCTGCAACTAAACTCATCATTTTCCTTCCTAGACATGAGTCTCATCCTATGGGCTTTATTTCAGTAAATGACAGCCATCCAGGCCAGAAACCAGAATTTATCCCAGTCCCTCTAGTTCTGTTACAATCCTAGTTCCCATGCATGCACAGCTGGGCAATTTTAGCCCTTCACTCTTTCTCAAATATGGCCCCTTTTCTCCATTTCTAATATTAGTCCAGTTTAGGTCTTCATCCTCTCTTGTTTGGCCTGTTGTAGTATCCTCCTTCTGGTTTTCATGTCTCTGTTATAACCCTTGTGGTCAAGTTGAGGTGTGGTTTCACGCCAATTTGGCCACTTGATGAAATAATTAAGATAAAAGTAGAAAGAGGAGGAAGAAAGGAATTAAGGAAGAAAATTTTAAAAAGTAACGAATAAAAGAGGAAAGAAAGAACCCTAGCCAGGCATTGATTAAAATTATTTAGGCTGATGATGTAATGGTTTAATTTGTGGAAGGAAAAAACTAAGAAAATACCACTTTCGGGCCAATAGATTGACTTTTAGTAAAAAGAAAATTATAGCTTCAAGACAAACTTCTTTGGCCACTTTCTAACCAGTTTCTGACGTAAGGACTCCCTATAAAGAACTACAAGAAAAAGTAGTTAAAATTGCCATTTTCCCAGTCAAAAAAAAAAATGCAATAACAACAATGGTGCTGCTAAAGTGGTCTAATATCATAGTACCCCATTGCTTAAACTACCCCCAATGGCCACCCACTTCCTTAACTTGGTGCACAGAGACGTGCTTGGCTGGAACCTTGTGTGTTCATTCAACAAATGTATATGGTGTGCCTTTAATATATTAAGCTCCCAACTGTACCTTATATACCTTCCTCCTCATACTTTATACTACTCTTATCCCCAAAATTCTTGTTTCTCCTTGCATATACACCCTTTTTATTCCTGTTGTCTTGGTTGGTTTTCCACTGCTTCTTCATCTCCCTAACTTATTCCTATCCACTCCTCAAGGTTCTGGCTAGAAGCCACCTCTGTCTCCAGGATTGGACTATGGGTATCCTAAACACACCACACTTACCCATCATCTTCTATCCAAATAATACTGGCATTACTTGTTGATGACTCTATCTCCCTGTAACCTTCTTGAGAAAAGAAATCATATCTGAAGAGACACTATAATATAGTGATTTATAGCTTAGTCTCTGAAGATTTACTGAGTTTATATCCCAGTTCTAGTATTTACTACCTGGATAATTCTGGGAAGGTACTTAGTCTTTTGGTGCCTTGTTTCTGCCTTCTTAAAGTGGAGATCATATTAGCAGATATAAATATTATAGGTTTGTTGTGAAGATTAAATGAGTTAATACATATAATATACTTATAGCAGTGCCAGATGGGAGGTGGGTGAGGGGATTAAGAGTACACTTAAAATGATGAGCACTGAGTAATGTATAGAATTGTTGGATTATTACATTGTACACCTGAGACTAATATAACACTGTATGTTAACTATACTTCAATTAAAAACAAAAACCAGTGCCTGGAACTTGGAAAGAGAGTAGCTGGCATGACCTACTCTTATAACTGTTATTATGATGATGATTCATCTAGCATAGCACCTAATGCTTCATAAATATTTGTTGACTTCTATTCCTTCTTTTTTCTTTTTTCACTTTATGGCACAAGTTTCCTCCCCCCCCCCCAATTTCCCTAATTCTCTGTTTAAGTCACAGGTTGTCTTTAAACTTTGAAAGGTGGGATTTCCCACCCCACTCTCCCCCCACCCACCCCAGCTCCCTCTGACCTGGGGACAGTTGCAGAAGTAGGTGAGATCCAAAGATATAGTTCTATTTTCCATCTCTTAGCACTGGTGAATGTCTCCTTGGCTGATTGTGAAGGTTCTTTCCCAACACCAGTCAAATAGAGGCAATATCTATCAGTGGTTACTACTTCTTCATCTGCCCACATCCTGAGCAAAACAGATGGGGGAATTCTTTGCATACCCAGAAGAATCCCAAAGGTATATACTCAATTTGAATGCCTAATTGCCAACCATGATTCAAAGAAAATGTAGCAATGAAAAAGCATGTGAGTCCCTCGCCACAAAAACAGCCCTCTGACTGAGGAAGGGAGTGTCCCCGAAGAGCTAGAACCAGCCAAGAACCAGAAGTAGTGAGCTTTTTTCTTGGCTATCCGTATGGTTTCCTGTATGAAAATAAAATGAAGTTAATCACGTTTGCAGCTCTCCAATATGGCTACCCCTGTTGTCAGAAAACATTTTCCTACAGCCCTATTCTGAGAACTTCTTCCTTTTAAAAAATTCCTTGCATTTCCCTGAAGCTTCCTGCACAGACAGTCCTGACTTCTGAATTCACTCTTATTTTTAAAAGGATCACATGATTCCTTTGTTACAAAGGCTCTATTACTACTCCTCTCCAGTAATAGGAAAAGACTCTATGTTAGTCTATTGTCTCAAAGTCCTCCTTACCCTTTATGTGCATGAGGAACTGAAGCTCTGTTGCCTTTGAAATGTAGTCTTGGCTAATAACTGAAAATCTCTTTATAATATCTCCCTTAGGAGACCAAATGGAGAGGACCTTCTTTTGGATTTCCCAGTGTGAGTAGGGCATCTGAAAGGATGATTTTTCCTCTGGGAAAATGTCCTCCACTCCTCTCTTACATTTTAGAAGATATGCCTATTTACATAATGCCAACAAACTGGTTTGGTTATATAAAAAAAATAATATGATAAAATGAAAACACCTCCAAATAACAACCTATATAAAAACAAAAGCAAATACAAAGAGTAATATTCCTTCTGCTTATGCTGTAGAAGAAATGAGTTACATATAGATTCAGCCAGGAATGGAATGGAATTACTTTAAAGCAGTGCTTCTCTTTAGGCGTATTGCAAGTTGAGCTCCCTGGGACACTGCCTTCCGAGGGTCAGAGGTGTTCCCTTCTCCTTCCCATCTCTCTCCAGATACTGAGATAGTTCAACAGAATTCTATGTCCCTAAAACCCTCCCAACATGTTAGTACACATTTATGGTCGGCCCCAATTGGAGCATTCGCTGGCTTGTAGAGATCACCTTGCATGAGGATCACCTCCCCCTGCCCTCAGTTGAGTAATCCATCCGAATTCAATCCAATCCCGAACTGGGTCAACCAGTTTCTGTCCTCCTAGAATTGTTTACTCAGAACTTGAAGTTGTCTCACGAATGGAGTTCCTGCTGCTGAGGATCCTGAGCTAAGTCCTTACCTTTCCCAGATGCATTAACTCTCCATTAAATTGGGTTAATCTTGCCAATATCCTTCTTTACAATTGCCTTTTTTCTTATGCCAACCACAAATGGTTTTCCCTAGCAGCCAAACGTTCTTAGCTAATTTATCATTTTAATCCCATTTCCCCAATTTTTTAATTTTATGTGAAGTGATAGTTGGGGGAGGAGGTGCTATTCACACCAATCTCAACAATGGGTTGAGATATTCCCAAACGAGACAACCATGAGTTGACTCCTTCCACAGTAACATCCATGGTGCTCATGCCTTGCAGGGATGAGAATGACCAGGCCGTTGTCCTTCTTTATCTCTGGAAAAGTCCAACCTGACTTTCTTCCAGAAAAAAAAAAAAAAAAAAATTGCCTATGCTCATAAATTGGCAAAATATACCTGTTGCTACAACAGACATATTGCTTCTCAGGAGTCCTTTTGGATAAATTTCTCTAAAGCTCCCTGCATCTTTTTGCCTTTCTGTCATCCCTGCAACCCACACAAACATTGTCCAGACCACAAAGATACAATGATTTGCTGGTACTTTTTTAGTTCATTAGCCCTTCTGATATATTAGTAGATTATCAAAAGCAGTTTCAGTATGTCATAAAATCTGTTTGGTATTAAGTTGATACATGATGTGTTTTTCTCCATCCAGCTACATAGTTTCCTTCAAATCTGGACCAGATGAGCACCCTGGGACTTGTATGAGCTCATGTGTGTATCTGCATGGAATGCAATGCACAGCATCCCATTGGATGAGTGGAACACGTGCTTGGCCCAAATGGAAATATCCTTAGGCACTGATGCCTCAATTAGGGAAAAGATAAAGACACAAGATCAGATATAACATCTGTAAAACATTAATGTCCTGGTGATGCTCTCGATTTAAGTCTACTTTTTGGTTTTCTTTGATGGCTAATTTCGGTAAAATTGTGACATGCATGAAATTGCCCATATTCAGCCCCCCCAATAGGAATAGCATCCTATCTCTGCCCCTGCTGACTGTACCTTCTTGCTGCCTCAAGCTTACTGACGCCCCATTGTGTGCTCCTGCTCATTCATTCAGCAGGCCTCTTTTGAACACCTGTTAAGTACAGGGTATAGGGGAAAGTGGAGGATAAGAATAGTCCTTGCTTCCAAGTTGCAGAGGAGGGGACAGAAATGGGAACAGACAATTGTTTTACAGCAGGATACAGATATGATTAGGTGTACCTGGAGCAGGTGAAGTGTCCAAACTAGTCTGAGGGAGGGTGTGTGGGTCAGGGAAGGCTTCCTGGAGGACCAATCCAGGAAGAGAACCAGGAACAGCACCCAGGAATTAGGTCTGCTGCTGGCCCATCAGGTGTCTTTGTGTGATTAAGAGAAAGGCACCCCCTCTGGCAAGAGGCAGTTTTGTGCAGAGCACACAGCTTGGCAGGCTGAGTGTAAGCTGGATGGAGTCCCTACTCACCCTCTCAGCTAGGAGGCCTTGTGACACCAGCAGCTGGCAGAGCCTTCCATATCCATGGGGAGAGCCCATGAATATTCCTTTCCTGGGGCTGCTGCAACAAATTACCACAAACTGGGTGGCTTTAAAGAACAGAAATTAATCCCTTCAGGGTTCTAGAGGTGAGAAGTCCAAAATTAAGGTGTTGACAGGGCCACATTCCCTCTGAAAGTCTCCAGGGGGAGAATCCTCCCTTGCTTCTTCCAGGTTCTGGTGGCTCCAGGCCTTCTCTGGCTTGAGGCCGCATCATCTGTTCTTTGTCTGTGTTGTCACATGGTCTTATTGTCTGTGTGTTTTTGTGTCAAATCTCCCTCTGCCTTTCTCTTATTAAAAACTCCCGTCATTGGATTTAGGCCCTTCCAGGTAATCCAGGATGATCTCGTCTGGAGAATTCTAAATTGATTAGAACCACAAAGACCCTTTTCCCAAATACATCACATTCTTACATTCTGGAAGTCAGCACATGGACATCTCTTTCTGAGGTTCACCATTCAACCCACTATACCATGTGAAGGAGGGAGGGAAGGAGTTTTTACATAGGGCGTAGAGTACAGAAAGCCGAGGAGGTGTGGGAAGGCAGGTTGGCTCTGGGAATGGCAAGGAGTATGGAACACAAGGTTCTGGGGGTAGGGTAAGAGCTGAGGTTATCTGAGAAGCAATGCTGGTCACAGAGGGCCTGTGTGCCGGCCAACAGGCTTGGACTATACCCTGAAGGCAGTGAGCAGGCTTTGCATGATCTTAATTTTAACTCAGAAAGATCACTGGGGTTGAAGGTCAGAGGATAGATTGGAGGAGATGAGACCAGAGGTGAAGAAATTCCTCCCAGAGGGTGTTCCTGCTGCTCAGGTGAGGAATTCAGTGGCCCAACCTTTGAAGAAGAGACAGTCAGGACAGGGGACCCAAACACAGGGATTGGTGACTGGTATGAACTCAGTGAGGAGGAAGTCAAGAGTCTGGGCTGATCCCCACGTACCTGTGAACATTCAACATTCCAGCCCCCAGAACATGCCCCGTGGTGCTGGACACATTAGCTCTTGACAAACAAGCCGTTTGCACTTTAGAACTTGAAGGTGAGTATTCAAGAAATCACATTTGGACTTCAAAGAACATCCCCCTTGTGCTGGGCTGAAGTGTTCCCCCCAAATTCATGTCTACCCAGAACTTGTGTATGTGATCCTTGCAAAAGGGTCTTTGCAGATGGAATCAAGTTAAAGATGAGGTCATACTGGATTAGTGTGGGTCCTAATGCAAGGACTGCTGTCCATCTCCAAAGAGGGAAGTTTGGACACAGAGCTATACCGGGAGAACACGATGTGATGATGGAGGCGGAGACTGAGTGAGGCATCTATGAGACAAGCATGGCCAAGGGTTGCCAGCAACTAGCAGAAGCTGGAAAGAGATAAGGAAAGACCCTTCCCTAGACCCTCCAGAAGGAATGTGACCCTGCTGACACCTTGAGTTTGGATTCCTGGCTTCCAGAACTGGGAGAGGATAGATTTGTACTCTCTTAAGCCACCCATTTTGTGGTAATTTGTTAGCAGCTCTAGGAAACTAATATACATCCCTGAAGGTGGGATTTCCACACACTGTGGACAGTCATGGGGAATGATATTTCTGGGCATTTCATTGTGGTGCAGAAGAAAGAGTATGGACCATTAAGGCATGCCCAGGCTTATCACTGTGGCATGATAAGCCACAGTGAAAGGACCTTCACCTCAGAGGTGTCTTGTGAGGATTAGATGAGAAAATGAGTGTCTCTACTGAAACATTGCTTAGAATGATCAAAAAAAAGGGTGAGAGTGACAATGAAGGTGGTGATGATATACAGCAAATTGTGGGGTAAGACCCATGAATGTTGCATGCTGTGGAATCAAAAGAAACACACACACACACACACACACACACACATCTATACATACTCATACAGTCACTATACATACACCAACACATTCATTATGAAGTCATGTCAAGTAAGAAAAGTAGCTGGTCATAATCTACTCCTGTTGTTTAAAAGAATGAACACATCTATGGGTACCGGGCTGACTCAGTAAGAGCAGCATGTGACTCTTGATCTGAGGATCATGAGTTTGAGCCCCATATTGGGTGGAGAGATCACTAAAACAAGTAAACTTGGGAATGCCTGGATGGCTCAGTCATCAAGCGTCTGCCTTTGGCGTGGGTCATGATCCCAGGGTCCTAAGATCGAGTCCCACATCAGACTCCTTGCTCCGTGGGGAACCTGCTTCTTCCTCTGCCTGTCGTTCTCCCTGCTCATGCTTGCTCTTTTGTTTTCTCTCACTCTCTCTGATAAATAAATAAATACAATCTTAAAAAAAAAAAAAGTAAACCTAAAAAAATTAAAAATGAACACATACATATCTATCTGTATGTGCATATGATTATGTGAGTGTGGGGAAAGGGGTGGGTGCTACACAGCCAACCAATGAAGTTTGTTACCTCAAGGGACGGTAATAAACTTTAGAAAATAGTGCGTCCATAGCGGGTGTGTGTCCTACTCCCTGAGACCACACGCCCACACTAAAGCCACTTCTGTCATCTCTATCACCCACTGCTTTTTCACGTCACTTTGCTTCCCAGCTGACTCTCCCATAGGTTGACAATGAGTTTAAACTCATGACTGTTCTTTTCGTCTCCTCTCAGGAGTTCCATCTGCCCTGGTTCCCTCGTTGCTGACCTCCAGGTGGGATGGGACAGAAAGTGATCTTTCCTGGTCCTCTTCCATCTGTAGGTAGGGGCCTAAATCCCTATTGGGGAGTAGCTCAACAATCTCATTTCTTGATTTGGGGACCCTTGCTGCAGAAGTCTATGGGCCCCTGTCTACACGCCTTACTGAGATCCCTGCACCTAGAGGCCTTCTGGTGTCCTTGTCTCTGGGTTTTTCCTGGTCTATCAGTACTTCTGTGTCCCCTCCCGAAGTCGCACAGAAGCTCCAGGACAACACAACAGGCCATGGGTCCTAGGCTGGCTCCTTCACCTGTGCATGTGTACACTTCTATCAGCCTTCTTTATTTTTCTTTCTTTCTTTCTTTCTTTCTTTCTTTCTTTCTTTCTTTCTTTCTTTATGAGAGAGTGGAAGTCCCTCAGGTGGTGGGGGTAAGGGCAGGGGGAGAGAGTCTCAAGCAGCGGACTCCCTGCTGAGCACAGAGCCGGAGGCGACACTTGATCTCAGGACCTGTGAGCTCAGGACCTGGGCTGAAACCCAGAGTTGGACGCTTAATGGACCGAGTTACCCAGGCACCCCATGATCAGCCTTCTTTAAACCACCCTCTGGGCAGCACCCCGTCCAAGAGATTTCCAGAGGTCTTGAGCTATACCCTGAGGGGCGAGCGGCAAGCTCCCTGCACTTGGAGTTCCTAGCTGGTCTGGGTTTTCTGATTCCCCTCGCTTCCTCCCCACCTAGGTTTCTACTTGAAAGGGGGGGTACCCAGATAGAAAGTCTTCGTCCTCCTCTCTCCCCTTCTGGACCTCTCCGGGGAGCGGGAGGGCTCCCTCTTCCCTTTCTGTCTTTTAATCCTTTTACCCTTGATCCTCCTTTTCTTCTGCTTCATAGTATCTGCTGAGGCAAGAAACAAATGAGGAAGGGCTGCAGAGGGAGAGCTGAGATTACCGAAAGGGAAAAATACATCGACTGGTTTTTCTAAAACTTTATCCGTTCCTTACACCCACCTTTAAATTCATTCATTAGTTACTACAGTGGGTTGAATGGTGGCCCCCTCAAAAGATATGTCGGCCTAATCCCTGGTACCTCAGAATGTGACCTTATTTGGAAAAGGGTCACTGCCGATGTAATTAAGTGAAGGATCTTGAGATGAGATCATCCCGGATTGTGCAGGCGTCCCAAGGACAATGACAAGTGTCCTAATATGAGGCACACAGAGGGAAAAGAGCAGAAGGTCATGCCGGAGGGAGACAACACCGGAATAATGGAGTTACAAGCGAAGGAATGCCAATGATTTCTGTGGGATCACCAGGAGCTGGAAGAGGTAAGGAAGACTCTCCCCTTCCAGAGGCTCCAGAGGGAGCAGAGCCCTGTCAACACCTTGATTTTGAACTTCTGACCTCCAGAAGAGTGAGAGGATAATATTCTGCTGTTTTAAGCCACCGAGTTTGTGGTGATTTGTTGTGGGCCCTAGGGAACCAATACAGATTGATAAAGAGCATGACGTGCTTTTGACATTAAAATAAGAAAGAGGCAAATCCAGAGTGTCGGTGGAGGACCTGGTGGGTGGGGGCTCTGTAAGAGCTGTTCTTATTCTAAAATGCGAGCCTGCAGCCTTTTCCTCCAGGGACCAGGCTGTCTTGACCCTCTTAGCAAGTTCACTAATCCCTCCACCTGCTCTCTTTGCTAATATAACTGTTCTATCTGTCATGCCAGCATACACCCCGGATGCTGACAGAGTTCAGAATCGCTGTCTCTTGATACTGATCATGCAATAAAAGTGGCAAGCTGATTAGTCAGCCGAAGGAGAGAAGCCTTTTTCCCATTATAAGCATGATCTAATGCTGTAATCACCTAGCCTGCAGCCAGCAGCCAAGTGCTTGTGGTCAGGCAGAGGCCCCGTGACAGGTGAGCCATGGTAAGAGACATCCGACTACATGGTTTCAGCGGCCCTGCAGACCAGCCTAAGTCTCCTTCCCTGAAACACAAGCACTACATCCAACTCGTGTCCAGAGTTTATTGCAACCTTCTGAGGTCATCCTTCTTTTAAAATATGCAAATAAAGTAGCTCCCGCTTCCAACCCGTAAGACTTCAGGAAACCTAGGGCTCTTTGGAGAGTGTAGACATGATTCTGGTGGTCGCTTATCATTCTCCATCTAAATGGTGTTCCTGACTGCCCAAATGGACTCAGTGCCTTCCATCACCCCTAAGGCATGAGGCTTTCTGGCTTGAGTGAAAATCTGAACGAATTTCAGTGCACAGAGGAGAAATTTAAGTTCAGTGCTGGCCATCACCGCACCCCAAGGCCCTGCCTGGGCCATATGGCATCCCATTCAGTCCCTACTGGCCTTCCTTGATCTTCAAGTTCCAACATATTGCTGAGTACGCCCTGCCCTTTGCTCACCTCTGCATAGACTTTTGCTTTGACCATCTCTTTCCTCTCCCATTGCTGGCCCCTAACAACCTCTTCCCTCCATCCCACCAGAGAAAGCCCCAAATTCATTAACATCAGAATAACTCCCCACCTTTGACTTTGATATACCCGGAACTTGAGGGTCTCCACAGGATGGAATTTCCCTTTTATCCACAGTTGAAAGTCCAGTTAAGTGCTTTTTCCCTACCAGAAAGCCCTGGCTCTCACAGACCAATTTGGCTTTCCACTTTTAGCAGCACAAAGAATTGGCCGAAGCTTTGAAATTATGATTCTAACCTAATGGTTCTGAAGAGCCTGGATCCAATTCTCAGTCAGGATTAATGTCCACTTACTGAATGTCCTTCCTCTTACCTCCAGTATAGAGAAAGTTTTCTTCTAGCCCACAGGGAACTGAGTCTTTACAAAGCAGAGGATGCAATTCTTCTTCCATTGTGTTCTAGCATTCTGTGGCTTTGACAAGAAGTTAACTTGCCTGACCTCATAGTCTCTATCTGTAAAATAAGGGTAATAATACCTCTTGTATAGGATTATTGTAAGAGTATTTAAAGGCAGAATTTAAGAAAACTATTTAGCATGGCACCTGGCATTCAAGAAATATTCAAGAAATCCTAGGCTCTACTTGTTTCTCTCTTTTTGTGATTAAACAATGGTTTGCTTTGTTTACTTATACAAGTACTGTAATGTAGTTCTAAGAATTATAGGAAGATTCAGAAACTAGTTAACAAATATAACACTGAGTCTCCAGAGAAGCTGAAATGTTCTGCTTTGTTGAGTATCTTTTTAGCTCTGTCTTTGCTCGTGTCTGTACTTATTTCTTTAAGATTAATTCCTACGTGGGGAGTTGGTAGACAAAGGATACTTACATTCCTAGGACTTTGACTACTTATTGCCAAATTGCCCCCCAGAAAAGTATGTACCAGTCTACATTCTCCACAGCACTATGTCCAAGTGCCTTTCTCTGGGAATCTTAAGTTTTTCTCAAAATGCGTTAGTTTGATGGGTGAAAAGTGTCATCTCATTGTGGTTATTGAATTGCCTTTTAAACCTGGAAAACAAAAATTCAACAATTCCAACTCATGGATTTTAAAGATGAAGATCCCAAGACTCAGAGAGATGAACTGACTTGGCCAATTCGCCTCATTAGTAGGACAACTCAAATTCATGTCCCGTTTCCTAACTCTGGAATTCTTTCCATTATACCACTCAGGAGAGGCAGAGTTAGCCTGGAGGTAAAACCACTCAGGGCCTACTTAATAACAAGGTTCAATTAGACGGGAGGGAGTGTGCAGTAAAGGAAAGAGTCAATGAAGGGAGCTCTAATTAGTATCTGGCTAATTCATCATCAGATAATGAGTATGGCACTCTCCGTGTTAGCGCCACCTACTGGTGAGAACTGAAGCCCGCCCAGGATTCTTCTGTGAAGTTGAGGGTAGAATGCAGGAAGGTGAGAGATTCAGACTGATTTAAATTGTTTTACTCTAGGGAGAGGTAGAGAGAAAAAGGATTCGGTATGGAGTCACTGAGTCATGAGCCATTGGGACTTCAGCTGCTGTGGTCTCCTGAATTGCTGGGAATGAATTTCCAATTTCCAGTGGTGGCGAGGCCCATTTCCTATTCTTCCTATTGTGTACATGGAATGTAACGTTCTTCATTTTTCTATAACCTAATTTCTAGTTTAAGCCCATACCCTGCTAGTGGCAGGAAACGTAATACAGAGTGACTTCCAGAGTAACATCGCCCACTTTGGTGTTTATGCCGTCATTTCTCATTCCAGTCACTTAATCCAATTTCGTTCCCTTCCCTTCTTTCTGGGGTTGCAGCTAAGATCCTGGAGGCTTAGGATTGTTTAGGTGTAGGAAATGGGGTGCTGGGGTGGGTGAAGAAGGGATGGGGGCACAGGCTTCTTAAATCTGGTCTTTAGCCACTGGCATCTATTTGTCCTGGCACCAAGCAGCCATATTTGGCATCCTGCCCAGGTCTCTGGACGCCTTCCATCTCTGATGTATCCTCTTCATCCCAACTTCAAGCCCTGCTCACCTCTTCTAGTCTTTTTTTAGCCATTGTGTGCCCGTATGGGGGAGGGTGTGGAACAAGGCAAGACACTGTCCTACAGATTTCTGGTCATGGGAAAATTCGACTGCTTTCTCAGGCCCCTTCTGCCCGCTTCGCCCTAGTGCCCTGTCTAAGCCACTACTCCTAGTATATGGAACAGGAGTTGGCAAACTATGTCCTGCAAACGGCCAGATAGGAAATAGGTTAGGCAAACCTTCAACTCCGCCATTGTGGCATGAGCAGTGCTGGACAATCTGTGGACAAATGGACGTGGCTCAGTTCCAATGGAACTATATTTGCAAAACGAGGTAGCATGCTGAATTTGGCTCCTGGATGGTAGTTTCCTGTCTGCACATATTTATCTGCATAACCACTAACTCCAGGTATCTTCCGGAGACCAAGGCACACATTCTTTCAGGTCCTGGTGTCCCCTAAATCTTTCTTTGAGAATTTATTACTCTGACTCTGAAAGTCATAAGGTGTGGGAGAAGGCAAGATACACGACCCCGCAGAGATCCATCAGCCTGTAGACTCCCTTACCCCCGCTCCTCTTTCTCTAGCCAGAACAATCACCCTAGCTTCTCTTGCCATTCTCTTGTGTATAGTAGATTTTATGCCTCACATACTTGGGGTTTAAGTTCCGTTTAGAGTCACTTTAGATTCAGTTACACCTAGCTCTTGCAAACCACAGACTTTTGCTCTGGAAGCTCTAAGTTCTGTAACAAGAGTTAAGAGCCTCAGTGGCTCAAGGTCAAGAGCTTAACGTTTTATTCTCTATTTTCTTCATAATCCTTCCCTGCTCTGGGAGCCATCAATGCCTCAACTGACTCTTGCTAAGTCTGGGCCTTGACTGAATCCAACCCATACTCTAAGGGCCACCAAAAATAAGTTTTCTGGCCAGAGTCTGTTCATCTGGGTTTATCTTATGAGGAACCGAGAAGAATAAGGTTGACCTGAAATTCTTAGAAAAAGCTGCCCACTCACACAAATACAAATAGATGCTTTCAGAGCAAAACCGTTTAGAGCAGAGCTTTTCAAACTATGGGTGACCGCCCATTAGGACGTTGGGACAAGGGTAGGCACATTTTTTCAGTATAGGCATAAGTAATAAGTATTTTGGGCTCTGTGGTCATACTTAATATGCAACTTTCAACTCACTACTACTCAGCTCTGCCATTATAGTGTGAAAACATTCATGGACAATGCATACATGAATGAGCATGGCTGGGTGCCAATAAAATTTATTTATGGACACTGAAATTTTAATTTCATGAAATTTTCACATCATGAAATACAATTCTCCTTTTGATCTTTCTCAGCCTAAAAATATAAACACCATTCTTAGCTCACAGGCCATACATGAAACAGTTGACTGGTTAGATTTGGCCCTTGGGCTGTAGTTTGCTGACCTCTGCATTACAGAGTCAGGAAATCAATGAAGTGAAGTGAGAGGCTAGACCAGGAATTTTTTTATTTTTAAAAAATTTTAAAAAAGATTTTATTTATTTGTTTATTTGTCAGAAAAAGAGAGAGAGAGAGAGTGTAGAAGCAGGCAGAGAGGCAGGCAGAGGCAGAGAGAGAAGCAGGCTCCCTGCTGAGCAAGGAGCCCTATGCGGATTCCACCCCAGGACTCTGGGATCATGACCTGAGCTGAAGGCAGCGGCTTAACTGACTGAGCCACCCAGGCGTCCCGAAGAATCACTTAAAAAAAAAAAAAGATTTCATTTATTTATTTGAGAGAGAGAGAGGAGAAGGTCTGAGGGAGAAGCAGACTCCCCACGGAGCTGGCAGCCCAATGTGGGACTCAATCCTGGGACTCTGGGATCATGACCTGAGCCAAAGGCAGTTGCTTAACCAACCGAGCCACCCAGGCACCCTAGACCAGGAATTTTTTTTTTTTTTTAATGAAAAATGGGAGAATGGGGTGCCTGGGTGGCTCATTGGGTTAAAGCCTCTGCCTTTGGCTCAGGTCATGATCCCAAGGTCCTGGAATCGAGCCCTGCATCGGGCTCTCTGCTCAGCAGGGAGCCTGCTTCCTCCTCTCTCTCTGCCTGCCTCTCCACCTACTTGTGATCGCTGTCTGTCAAATAAATAAATAAAATCTTAAAAAAAAAATGGGAGAATGAAGAAGATAGAAACTGTCAGACTGCACTGTTGACAGAAATTGACAGAAAAGTTTTTGTGAGATGTTTATCTCCATTAATTCACATCTGTATAGGTACATTGAATGGTGGTACAAAATATATTTCTTACTGTGGGTTGTAGATGAAAGGCAGCTTGCAAAATCATCCATTTTGAGAAACATTCCTTTCAGTGTGACCTTTTTTTCTCTCCAGAGTTGTTCCTATATCCATTCCACACCTCCAAATTTGATGCTAGCATTGCCAGATAAAATACTGGGCAGCAAATGAAATTTAAATTTCAGATTTTAAAAAATGAATAATTTTTTAGCATTAGTATGTCTCCTGTAATATTTGGGAAAGATTTATAATGAAAGTATTCATATTTTTCTCTGAAATTCAAATTTAACCAGGAAGCCTCTGTATTTTTTTTTCTCAATCTGACAGTCTTATTTGCTATATAACGAATTTTATCCATTATTACTGTAATAATGTTAAAACTCCAGTAAGAACAGTCCAGTTTAGTTGGTAACTTAAGAAAGAAACCTGACATTTAAGTAACTTCTGTGACAGGCCAGGCTCTGAGCCATTTCACAGTTACATAAGTACTAACCTCCTGTTACAAGGCTCGAAGAAAGGGAGCTTTGTTGTCTCTGTTTTAGAAACGAGGAAACTGAAAAGCAGTTTGCTCACAACTAAAGGTAGGGCAGGGATAAAAGCTTGGCCCTTCTGACTCCAATTCTTTGTTCCCTCACATGGTGGTTCTCAGAGGCCGGCTGTGTTGGAAATGCTGCCTAGCAGTTCTCGGTCCAGGAGGAGAGGGGTTCAGTGGGAGCAGTCCAGCTATGGTGCAGACAATACCAATATGTTGTCTGTGGAAAATTTAAGCACAACATAAAGCCAATGGAGTCTGTTTTTTATTCTGACTGTGCAATGCCAATGATAAAACACCCTTCTGCATCAGGGCCAACTCCCACCTTCCCTGATATGCCCCTAGTTGGTACGCAGTTGGTGCTGAGTAAATGCTGCTCTCCTCTTTCTTCCTTCTCTATTTTCTCTTTCTTTCTCCATACCTTGGGGCCAGCAAATATGTTGCAAACCACTTGCCAACTGTAATTGGTGATGACAGTCTGGACTGTTGGGTTGAGAAGGATTCTGAAGTCGAGTCTTTGCTCGAAGCAGAAGAATGCTTTGCTTGATCGGTGGTATCTGCCACAGGAAGGTGAGTGAGGGGCAGCAACGTTGCTCCCCCATGTTTGCCAAACCACAGTGAAACTCCAGAGCCCTCAGACAGCAAATAACTACGCTGAATCCAAAGTTCCCTCCTACTTAAGATAAGGCAAGAAGGGTGGAGGAAGAGAATTTCTGCCCATCAAATGCCCACTCCCCACCCCCCAACACACACAATTCCTGAGTGACCTGGAGCTCCATGCTGCGTATTTGGTGGAGTCTTAAGCCGATAGGCAGGGAGGGAGTGTGTTTGTTTGGGGCCAAGGGTCAGGGGCAAATTCATATCTCCCCTCACACAGCCTTTCCTGCCTGTAGCTTTCTTTCATACGTGGCTCGTGCACAGTGCGACCAGAGGTCTCTGCTTGCGTGTGTCTTATTGGAAGCAGTCAAGAGGAATGCCTTCTTTCTCCTCAGATGTGTGTATGCCTGAAGAGAGGGCTACAAAAATAGGCTGAAGGCAAGAGTTTCCATTCCTCTCTGTCCCCAAAGCAGTTTCCTCTTGGACACAAACCTCCATCTTCCTTAAATTCCCAGATTGAGTAACTTCTTGGAAGGCTTCCTTTTTTTTTTTTTTTTTTTAAATTATTTTTCCAGCTGTAATTTTTCTTGAATCTGGAATTTTGCTCTTTCTGCTTCAAACTTCATTGTAAATCCAAGGGTAAAATCAGACTTATAAATAGCCTTTGTGTACAGCAGGCGTCTGGGTGTGCCATGTTTTAACATTAAAATAGTCTCCCATTTAGATGACTCCATAATTCCTCTGCATCTCAGTTTACCTTCCCGCCCCAGAAATTAGGGGTAATAATTGGAAGGCCTTAGGCAGGCCTTCCACTGGGAGGAGTTGATAAATTTAAGAACGCCTTAGGCCAAAGAGAAGGAATGTTCAAAGGCATATAAAGGCATTTGGATAGCTATTCCAATCTTTAGTAGTTTTGGCAATACCTTACTGTGTTGAGTCAGTATCCTGTGGACCTAGAAATGGCTTCTAAAACTATCTGGTCAATTTCCTCTCAGGGAGTGGTGGTGCGAAGGGTCAATGATCCCTCATATGGCTCAGACCAACTTTGTCTTTTGTACAGAGGTCAAGATATTATTACTCATGATATGAAGGATATAACCTTTCAGTGATTCTGGCCTATGTACACCTAGATACTTCAGGTTTGATTTTTTTTTCTTAACACACCAGTGAGATAAAGAAGTGGGTCCAGACTTTGGTGCTTTGTTTTGTATTCCTTCAGCCAGATGATTATTGAGTCATTCATCGTGCTTTCCCTATGGATTCAGTGTTGTTTCTCATTGTGTCCTTAAATCCAACTTGTAGGCCACTGAGTTGGGTTTCTTCAGCAGACTC
Organism: Martes martes; assembly: GCF_963455335.1. Classification (NCBI taxonomy): domain Eukaryota; kingdom Metazoa; phylum Chordata; class Mammalia; order Carnivora; family Mustelidae; genus Martes; species Martes martes. The sequence continues at coordinate 159,653,411 of NC_137889.1, read as the reverse complement.
TCTGGAGCCATATTAATTTCTACCTCAGAAACTTTGTTCCTGCTTTGTTTTAGGTACCCTCGACTTGTCTCTTCCTCAACACCTACTCCCCTACCCAACCCACCCTTCAAGGTCCCACGGATATCAGCTCCATCAAGTCATACTTGACTATTTGTCCAGTAACCTATGATTTCTCCCATTCCTGAACTCCTGTTGGGAATTTTATCAATACTCAATCTTTGCACTTGATCTCTGATGATCTCCTATAGTCATCCACATTGTTGTTGACAGAAAAAAATCCTGTCATGCTTCTCTATATTTTCTGAAACACCGAGCCCATGTTGGGCCTGCCTCAAGCAACTCTGGATTGATGAGCAGTTGAGATGTCTTAACTGGCTTACAGTTGATGCATCTAAGAACACAGAGCTTCCCTTTATCTTTGCAGTGTTTGACCAGAGTTTGCCCCCAACCATACCCAATTACAGGAAAAATAGTGTTTGAAGTAGGAACCTAGTTCTGTGAATCCACATTTCCTTCGTTGGGCAATGATCTAGCTGCGTGTGGCATAACTTTTGCTGACACATAGTGTACTCACTCATTTTTTTTTTCTTTTTTCTTTTTGTGTCAGAAAAAAACTATTTCCATTCAAGTCACAAGTGGTGAAGGAGGGTAGTGGTTCCTCTGTGACCTTGGGCGAGTCATTTCATCACCTTCAGCTGCAGTTTCTCTTCTACAACTTTTCCAGCTCCAATGTTCAGCGAGTCTATGGTTTTGTGTCTGCTGAACCCTCCTTGCATCTCATCAAATAGATTTGTTCACATGACAAAGGGAAGGATTCCCTTAGCTCCCTCTTCATTTTCTGCTTTGGATCTGATGTTGATGGGTGGAACTTGTGATGTTAATCATCAGTGGCCTGGCTGGGCCTTCTTCCTCCAGTGACCACAGCTCTTTATATCCCACTAGCTAAGACTCAGGGTCCCCCTTGAGGGTGGTTGCTTTGACTTGTCCACTCAGAGGCATCCAGACAATCTAATTTGGGGAAAATTGTTCTGCTAATCTTTCTCCCTACCATGGTGTACATCCTCGGTAGCACAGAGTCTTCTGCCTGTGGTTTTACAACATGGGCCAAGTCAATTCTTTTGTTAGAGTCTTTGAAAAATTCACGACATGTACTAGTGACTAATAAAGCAACTAATAAAGGCTTTATTAGATGTCCTTTCTCTTTCTTTTTTGTGGTGGATTGCAACAACAAAACTTGTCTACCATTGTTAGCCATAATTTTATGAGTTGTTGTCTTTGGTGACTTACGTTACTGCCGTATCGTTTTAGGTGTCACATCTTGAGGACAGATGTCTTGGGTAAGACATGAGTTGATTTTCACACTTTAAAGTTGGCCCTTGTGCTTGACAGAAAGTAGAGGAAACTACTCGGTTATTAGGATTTTCAAATGGATGTTTACATCCCTCTAAAGCTAGTCTGATTTCTGCCGGGATGGAAGAGAGATCTAAAGTAGAACTAATTAAGAAATATCTATTATCTAAGTGTTGCTATGTTTCATAAGCTATTTAAGTCAGAAAAAAATATTTTGTGGAATTTTAAAAAGTCATTTGATTGGTCTTCTAAAGTACCTACAGCGTTTTTCCTAAGAAGGCATTGTTCATTGGGAAGTGGCTGTGGGATTATTCCTTCTTGGTAAGTAGATTTGGTGTGTGAGTTATATGCTGATATTTCTATGCACACTCAGGGAAGCAAGTCCCCTTTGAAATGTACAGCATACTGATGCCAAGAAAGGAAGAAAGAAAGAAAGAAAAGGAAAAGAGAAGAAAAGATAGGAAAGAAAGAAAAAGAAAGTCAGAATTTCAGAAAAGAGTAAATTACTTGGATTAGAACCAAAACCATGTGGGGCACAGGGATATTGTAATATTCTGCCCATTGAAAGTTCTTCTTCAAATAAATGTGAACATACAGGAAAGAGAGCAAAAGAAGTTGTGCATTTGGATTCAACAGCGTGTCAGCCTAATTATATTAGACAATGGTGAGCTCAGTAATTCCACTATTGATCCATTGCTGCATGAAGTTCATTATTATCTGTTTCAAATTATTGTTCATTTCAAGAGCCCGACAATGAAAAAGCATGTAAAGGCTTTGAAAGAGCACTTGGTGCCTTCCCCGAAAGCTTTGTGAAACATTTCTTTGGAAACATTTCTGCTGAGGCTGTGCATTGGTTGTGAGTGGGCGTAGGGGACTAGCGTCTGTGTTTCCCCTTTTCAAATTTGTTTACCTTAAGTACGTCTCCATGGAGACAAGGCCTACTTTTGAGCCAATCTTTAGGGTTGTCCATAAGAAGAAGGAACAGAAAAATATAGATAACAAAAATTCTCATATAATCCAGAAAAGGTCATTTAAGGTAAGAAAAACTAAGATTTATAAAGCCTGTCTTTAAGACTGATGATTTAAAATAGGTTTTCTTATTTAACCCGGAGAGCTGGATGATATTATCTCTGTCTTACAGATGAGGTCCTTGAACTTCTGAACATTTACTCAAATAGTAAGTAACAAACCCAGATTTGAACCCAGGCTTGTCTGATTCTGAAACCCACGCTGTTTCTATAAAACCATGTTGCAGGTAGTTTCAACCTTTCCCCCTACCTCCCTCAAGCATTTTCCAGAACTATATAAAAATGGGCCACTCTTGATTTTACCTTCTTTTTGGTAAATAAAGTGCTTGTGAGGAAAGAGATACTAGGAAAAAAGAAAAAATAAATGGCCTGAATAATCCAAGTATGAAATCATCACCATCATCAGCAGCAGCAACATCGTGAACACTTGCCCAAAATACTTCCAGAATCCTAGGCTGGCCCAGGAAAGCCTCATTTAGCTAATAATCCCTTGAGTAAGAAGGCCTCCATTTACCAAATTATTGGCTATGCTCTGCTTTGAAGAGAAGACAAGGCTATGTACTGGAAAGAGTCCTGCAGACATGGGTTCAGATCTGGCCCCTCCATGTGGGAGCCTGGACAAGATCCTAAGAAGCTTCTTTGAGCATCGGATATAAACGGGGTATCTTGATGGGGCAGGATGTGGCCCTCAGCCATTTCAGCTGGTGGTGATAGACAACACCTTTTTTTATATTCATGACCTCTATCTCAGCTATATACCAAGTTCAGTTTGTATAAAGCATCAATAAGGGCTAGGAAAGAACTCACAGTAAGGTAAGTGGTCTCATGTGGAAAGATGGGCCCAGCAACCAGGCCTGACTGTTGGAGATGAGGTGTGGTCCCAGTAACATATTGTGGCTGGTATTAGAAGTTGACCCCACCCAGCAATTAAAAACTTTGACCTAAATGCTATAGCCCTGGAGCTTGAGCAGCTAGCTTCTGGGTGCTCCTAACTCCTACTCCAATTGAGTAGAATACAAAAGGAGCATTCTCTTATTTATTTCAGGGGTGACAAGATCTCTGGCATTGAGATACAGGTATTTTCAGCTCCCATAGAGATAGAGGTGGGACTGACAGCTTGGAGGGGCCCCTCCATGGAACAGTGAGGACGAGAGGCCAAAACATCCTAGTTCTGTGAGCTTCAGGTAAGGGGACCACCAAGAGGGATCCATGGGCACATTTAAGCAACCAAGTTTCCCCAGCAATATATAGGAAGGGCAACCCACTAAATATTGCACTTCCTATAGTCAAAGAAGTAGCAGTTATTGGGATTGGGGGGGGGGCATGAGACTGGATGATACTCATTGTAGAAGTTACCTTTTAGGTTATAGGGATGATAAAGGGTAGTGGCAGGCACCGAGTAGGCCTTCAATAAATGTGAACTACTTTGATCTGTCTGGGACATAAGCAGGGATTTATAAAGTAGGCAAGTCCAGGACACTGGGCAGAACCCTGCAATGCCGCCCCAGAGCTCAAGGAGCATTGGGTCACACATATCAGCTCTCAGGGTGCAGTCTGAAAGGAATATTAGACACGGGAAGAGGAGAGAAGTGTAAATCTGGGAACTGGCTGAGAGGATTTGGACTGAGAAAGGCTGAGTTATAAGGCCTCCAGCTGGAAGGGCTGGTGGAGGCGGGAAAAGATGGGGGGGGCCCTCTATGCCTTAGCTTGGCACCACATCTTTCCTGAAATGCCCCTTCATGTCTCACTGTTCACCAACAATTTCTTTTAAGACCCAGCTTAAGATTTCATCTCCAGGGAATTTTTCCCTGCTTCACAACAACTGACACCAATCATTCCCTTGCTTTCCTTTGCACTTCTGCCTTTAGATGTTTCTTAGTTTTCTATTTCTTGAGGGCTTGGCTTTTCCTTACAATATGACTAGAGCGACATCATCTTTTATAACACGTTTCTCAAACTATCTGGTGAAGAACTAGTTTTTTAACATTTCTAAAACATTGAGGAAGAATTCATAGTCCTAGTGTATGTGACTCACCGCCTGAGTTTAACAACATCTAAACTGGTCCCTACCATCCTCTTCACTGACCCAGGCTCAGTGATCATGCACTTGGAAGTCATGACAAAGTCAAATCACCCTAAAAGTTTCTAGGCTTAACGAGAGCCAATTACATTTTGTACTTAACATTTCTGAACTTAGCATGACTTGGTGAAATTTTGGGTAGCATGCTTTAAGGTATCCCTTCCCTCTCCCTACAAACACCTCTTCTCTCAGACCCAAGATGGTTGCATATGGTAACCACGTGAGAAAGAAAAATCCTTTATTTTCCCTGGATAGGAAAAAATTCATTCTGATTTTGGCCAAGATCTTCCTTGTGACATAATTACCACCAGAGACCTGAGACTTCATGGGTGAAGAAATGATGAACAGTGGCTCCTAGGGAAGAATGAGCTTGAGGGACATGAAGGGAACATTAAGATTAGAAGTACCTCCCTTAGTAACAGTGCCATGTTTTACGGGAATAAGCAGATCTGCACTTGTCATTGGAATGATGCAATCTACAACAATCAGATCAATGGAATAATGAACTCTCCTACTCCTTTTCTCTTGGCAAAACAGCTCTTTATGTGAGATCTCCAACATTAACATAAGAATGCTATCTTTAAAGAACATTTATTGTCTTTCTGTTAGATACCACTCAGGGACTGGGAGCTGTAGGTGCTAGAGAAAGGGAGGAAACAAAACACAGTCCTTACCCTCATGGAGCTGATGTTTCACTTGGGGAGGCAGTGATAAAACCTCCAGGAGACAAAAAGAAGGAGCCCTGAGATCACAGCAGCTATCTGGGGGTCAAGGATGCCCCTCCTCCGGAAGAAAGGGATATTAGAAGTGGGAACTGAAGGCGAGTAGAGGTGGGACGGGGGTACAGAGGACGTGCTCCTGCATTCAGCAGGATGTCATCCAGCAAAGACGTCAGCGCATATGAGGTGGATGGGGAGTCACATTCCAGGGATTGCTTGGGGACTGGTGTGAATGGGCACAGAGCGAGCCCAGGGTGGCTGCAGGCTTGGTGAGAACCAGGCACATGGGTCTTCTGGGCTGGTAAGGATCCTGTTCCTAGAGCCATGGGATGCTATTAAGAGTTCCTGACCTGGGGAGTGGTAGGCCAGATTGCGTTATGGGGGAATTTCTCTGCTGTAGAGAGAACGTGCTGGAAGTTCAGAGTGGGCTCTGCGGAATGAGTTAGAAGGCTATTGGCTTGGTGATGCTGGCTTGGATCAGGCAGTGGAATCTCTTGCTCTTTTCATCTTTGGGGGACTTGCCAACAACTGAACTAATTAAATCCTTTGAGAAATGAGTGGGCAGTATTCCCATTTTTCAGATGGGGAGACTGTTAGAAGGGGCCCTAATCAAGTTATTTCTGCACCCCCTGGGTAGTGAAGAGAAACAAGTTCTTGGAAAGGCTGAGACTATAGGCCACATGGAGCCCAGGCGTGTGGGCTGCTGAAAGATTGTTTCAGGACTGAATCCCCCCTTGGCGATGCCCAAGATGCCATTTCTAGCTCCTTCTGATCCACCACGGATGTAGTTTTCACCCAGCAGATCTTGAGGATGACAGGGCTATAATAAGAAATTAATGCTGAGTTTTGGCATAGAACCTATGAACAACTAGTTCCTAAGAGTTTTGCTGATTAGGAGCAGAGGGGAAGGCTGACGAATTAGATCAAATTGTGAATTACTGTTCTTTTTCAAAGGATAACTTTCTGATGACTTTCAAGGATAAAGGTAAGTCAATTAGGAGTCATGTATATGAAATGGTTTTCCTTTCCCTAACACTAATTTGCGGCATAGTGTCATCAGACCCTGTGTGTTCCCATTAGGAGACACTAGTAGAGGAGCCTCATCGCTAAAAGAATGAGATAGTGTTAATGATAAGGTCCTTATCAACTTTTATTTACCATGTACTGCAATAGAATACAATCCTAACAACCCATTTGTGGGAGGAGTTCTATTATCATACCCATTCTGCAGATTAGCAAAGCTAAGGCTCAAAGAGGCTAAGTAAGCTACCCAAGGTCATATAGCCTATAAGTGCAGGGGTCAGAACCTGAGATTGCCTGATCTCCAAGCTTTTATTCTACACTAGCAGTGGGGAGGGCAGGAAGGGTTTGAGTGATTTTTTTCTTTTGTAAATTAGTGTGAGCCCACGGTTCTTACTCTGTATATGTCACTCTTAATTGTGGGTATTGGTGGCTCCAGGAAATGTGTAGAACCCTGAGTATATCAAGGATATGGGTGTGGCCAGTAAAGGTCAAGTGCCTTGTGAGTCTTCTCAGGGAAAAAGTTGAGATCCCATGGCTTAGTAAAGAAATCACCAAGACTGATTGGGGAGGGAGGGGGAAGCGATGTCAGGATGGGGCTGCCTTGGAACAGTTTTTGGACTCCTCTTCTACTACATCCTGGGGGTCTTCTCCACGGTGCTTGCTTTGTGTCCCCAGGGCCATCGGCAGCCCTGTGGCCCCGTGACTCCAGAAATGCCCTGGGTATATAATTTAAATCCTAGGGACAACTGTCTGCTATGGGGTCCCAGGCTGTGAGGCTTGCTGGGAACTGGAATCCTCATCTAACGTAACCTCAGCAGCCCCTAACTCTGGTTCCTCTGATACAGTCTCTCCAACAGCAGCTGGAGGGGAGTTTCTGGAGATCAGGTTGACACTGTCACTCACTCACCCTAAGATGCCTTGGTGGTTGTCTTCATCCCTGCACATAGTTCCCATGCCTCTCGACCTGCCCTCCTCTTCATCTCCAGCCCTGGCTCTTGTCAAGGGCCCTTCATTCTACCTTGGGGTTACTTAGCCAATGGCAATTCCCCCAAATGCCCCTGTGGACCCTCTCTCTTCTTCCTTAACTTTGCATGTGCCGAACCCACCACCTGTAATGAATGCACTTTTCCTCACTTCCTTTTCTTTACCCAGCCAATTCCTCCTCATCTCTAAGACTCGGCTCCAGGGTAAGCTTTTCTGGGATACTTTCTCCTTAGTTCCATCCCCATCTCTGCTAGGTTCCTGCCTTCTGCTCTCTACTGAGGGCATGTTTCTATCATAGAATTCCTAACGTTGCATTATGTGGGGTGTGTGTGTGCGTGTGCGCGTTCCACTCTCTCTCCCAGGTAAAACACATGCACACTGACACCTGAGAAGTGCTGACCTAGCTCTTTGCCTGGGGGAAAAGAGAATGAGCAACTTACCACTCTCTGCCAGTTCTGTTCAGTGTTGTGCCAAGGTGAGTGATAAAGCCTGTACTTGGAACTATGTCTTCTGACTGCAAGCCTGTTTGTCTCTATTATAACTGCATCACCGAGGTAAGGAGTGTGAGCTCTGAATTTAGACAAACCTGAGTCCTCATCTAATCTGCCACCTGTTATCTGTGTGGCTTTGGGCAAGTTGTTTGACCCCTCTGAGCTTTGGTTTGTTAACTGTGGTGTGAAGGAAATTAACAGTAGAATTCAATGAGATAACTAATGCCAAGAAAATATTTTCTACACAGCACATACTGACCAAGTGCTCAGCAAATATCAGTTATGGATGACATACATAAAACAAAGGTTTTTATTATGCACGGATATTTAATCTTACAGAAGTAGCTACTCAATCACACATATATTAATTAGGTGACTTTATTATTTGGGGTGTTTGCCAGATACCGAAAATAGAAAAAGACTTGACTCCACCTAAAGAGATAACAAAAGATTTAGGTAATAACATGTAACAGAAAATTCAAATTCATAAAATGGAACCCACTTCAGAAAGTAAGGGCTTTGAGGTTTCGAAGAAAGAAAAGCTCATCTTGTATTGAGTAATTTGGAAAGGCTTTACGACATAGTGAGTATTTGATAGGACCTCGAAGTGTGCACAGAACTTCGCAGATTGGGGATTGTATGACAACATAATGTAGGAATGGGGCGTTCAGTAGGGCTATCCCTTCTGCGAACATGGCAGGAAGGCCTTCACTTTGTTTGTTTGCTTTTAAGATTTATTTACTTGTTTATTAGAGAGGGAGTGAGAGGTCTTGAACGGGGGAGAAGCAGAGGGAGAGGGAAAAATGTCTCAAGCAGACTCTGCACTGAGCATGGAGCCTGAGGTGGAGCTTGATCTCACGACCCTGAGATTGTGACCTGAGCTGAAATCAAGAGTCAGACGTATAGCTGACTGCACCACCTGGGCACCCCTGCCCTTCTCTCATTTGTGAAGCTTGGTGTGTTCACATGGCTTGTTTTGACCAATGAACTGTGAGTGGAAGTGAGGCGTACCCTTCCTGGGCAAAAGCCAGTGTATCCCTTCCTAGCTTCTGTTTTCCACTGTCACAGTGACCAGCAACATGAGAGATGGCAGCTACTCTGTCAGCATACATTCCTGAGTAACTGTGATAGGCATGGTGCTTGCTGATCCCCAGTGGACATGTAGTATGCGCAAAATAGAAAAATTTGTTGTTTTAAGCCACTAAGACTTTGGGCATGTTCATTACTATGACATACTGACTGATACAAATAATTTTTGAAAATAGCAACCAAAATACTAACCATATGCTAGGCACTGTTAAGCTTCTCATATGTTAACTCACTTAATCCTTCTATCAACCCTATGAGATAGATGCTATTATTGTACGATTTTATACAAGAGAATATTGAGGCCCAGAGAGGTTAAGGGGCTTGCCCCAAGATATATAACTAGTAAGTTGCAGAGCCAGTGTAGCCTGATTCTCAATCACTAATGTCTACTACACACACACACACAAAAGATAATTTAACGCATCCTATAATATAAAGGTCCAAGTGTCTTGCTTCAGGCACAGTTGGATCCAGGTGCTCAAAAGGTATTATCTGGAACCACTCTCTGTGTTCTACTTTCATTCTCAGATGCTCTTCCAATGAAGAGGCCTCCTCATCTCCAGGCTTACATTCTGATTCTAAGCAGCTACAGAGGCAAGAACTCCTGCTCCCCCCAAATTCTAACAAAAGTCTTTGGGGAAGCTCCCTGTACTTCAGTCCATATCCATTGGTATTACTTTACCTGAAAAGGGGCAAATGGGTGCTGGGCAGGCAATGGTGACATGTCCATGCCCGTGTGGAGTGACTGAGGCCATGATTAACTGAGAGCTTCTGTGAAGCTGCCAAAGAGTCTGAGAACTTTAAGATCCGCAGTTGCTGTAGTCACAAAAATAATCCCCCAAACGAATACCAGTAATATCACCAGATATTGTCATGGAATTGAAGATGGCAAAATTCCAGACTAGAAATCTCTGGAACTTGCATGCGCATGGGAAGGATTTCTGAGTTTTATTTCTTCTCCCCCCTTTTTCCTCTTTGCCTGAGTTCTCTTACCCTCTGTTCTTCAGCCTGTGCTGTAGGCTCACACAGAGAGATTTATGCACAGATATGTTTCTCCGGTGCCCATGGCAGACAGTGCGTGCCTGAGCGCATACCCACACCCACACGCACACATGCCCACTTTGTTTTTGTTTTCGAAGTGGTAGCAGAAGGGGCACTAGATTAGAAGTCAGGAGACCTGGCCTCTCATTCATCTCCACTCGCTGTGAACTTGGCAGTGGCTGAGTCATGATCTTGCTCTGGGTCTGTCTCCCCACCTGAAAAATGTGACCTTGGATCAGATGATTCCAGATACCGTTCCTCCTTCCACTCTGTTCGTGGTTCCAGCTCCCCCCCATCCACCCTCTAGCTTCTTCCCTTAACCCCACCCCTGGACCAGACCCCAGGCCTGTTCCTGGTCTCAGCACAGCCCCAGCCCTACAGTGTCTCCCCTTCCCAGCGACTCCCTAATGCTCAGCTCACTCAGTACAGCCATTCCACTGCACCCCACCAGCAGCACCAACTTCTTGGGGCTGTCCTTTAAAAAGGCAGTATTGGGCGCCTGGGTGGCTCAGTGGGTTAAGCCGCTGCCTTCGGCTCGGGTCATGATCTCAGGGTCCTGGGATTGAGTCCCGCGTCGGGCTCTCTGCTCGGCGGGGAGCCTGCTTCCCTCTCTCTCTCTCTGCCTGCCCCTCTGTCTACTGTGATCTCTCTCTGTCAAATAAATAAATAAAATCTTAAAAAAAAAAAAAAAGGCAGTATCTCCCAACTCTTCATTCATGCCTCATGCCTCCACTGGGATCCTTTAAAGGCAAAAATGCAGGAAATTATATGTAAACTCTCACCCAAATAAAACAAACCACACATAATGTACTACAGTATGTTGTCAAAGAAATATCCAATTTGGTATCCATTTTACTTTGTGTGGCTTACTACCTTCATGGCCGTCTCCAGTCTCACCTTGAAAGGCAGGATGGTTCAGTGGGCAGGGGACACACGTGACATCTGCCAAACCCAGGCTCCCCTCCATGGCCGGTTGGCCACTTAACTGCTGTGTGGCCTTGGGCCAGGTACTTGATCTCTCCATACGCTTCAGTCCCTTATAGCAACATGATGGCCGTTCCTGTAGCCCCCATTTCCCTGCTGGGGCTGTAAGGGTTAAGTTAGAGGCCTCCCCAGGCTGCAGGACTGGCACGAGCATAAAGCCCGTGCATGGTGCTGACCCACAGCAGGCTCATGACTGCTGGGGATTATTGCTTTCTGAAAAAAAGAAAAAAAAAGTTGTATGGGATTATTAGAGCTGTTTAAAAAAAGACAGCTCTCTATGTACCGCTCACAGATGCAGCGCTCAATGACAGAGCAAGGTGAAGAACAGCATGCGTAGTTTCATATTTTTTGTTTCCAGAAATGAGAGAAAATCGGAATTCAGTTCCCATCAATGTGAATAGATAGAAATACACCACACACACACACACACACGCACGCACGCACACTCTAAAGGTAGAGAGGGCCAGGGATGGTTTCAGGGTACAACTCAATCTGTTCTTCAGAATTTCGTCCCATGCAAATATATAAGCTATTGAAAAGATGAGTTCAAAAAGGTTAGCGATCCAAGTCACCCCCAGTTCTCTGCTGAAAGCTGAGAGATCCGGGGCAAGGGGGGTTGAGAAGAAATCCCAACTGGGATTTCATCTCTATCTCTTAGAGAGAAAATCCACCAAATGGAGGACATGTCACTTCCAGTCACCTTGGAAGGTTACGGAGTAGAGGCTTCAGATCTCCACGGGACCCAGTCTCTGATCAGAGATTCCTATGAGGGGCGTGCGGCAAGTCAACGAGCAATTGAGTCAGTGCTTGCATCAGATGGAACATATGTAGGATGCTTTTAAGTTGACACAGTGGTTTCACACCTGTCCCCTCACTGGGGTTTCCAGCCATACGCTGAAGTTAGCGTTCCAGTTTTTATTATTCCTCTGGCTGTGTCCTTGATGGTTTGTAGCAGGGGCTGCCACAGCCAGCCCCTTCTGCCCGGGGCACTCACCATCCTGCTGACTTCCTACTGTAAACACCAGGGGCCCTGTCCTGAGGGCTCTCTCGGCCTGCCATGGTTCAGCCCGGGCTGCGGGCAGGCCAGAGTGTGAGGCGTTGTGCCCCTGGGAGCCTCCTGATGCTTCAGGGCCCCAGGTGTCTCACCCTCTGATGGGCCCTAGTGAGGCGGGGCTACACGGTCTCCTTGAGGTCCCCGCTGGGATTCGTCCTCAGTTGCCTCCTGTGGTAACCAGACCCTCGAAGCGAGGATCCTGGGGTGGCTTCCTTCCCTTCCCCTCCTCCCGCACCCCCTCCCACACCGGCATTTCCTGCCACCCCCTGCTCAGATAAGTTGTGTCCTTTCACCCTTCGTCTCAAGGTCACCCTCTGAGGGAACCTGGCCTGAGCCAAGGCACATCCCCAGCGAGTGAAGGGGTAGAAACGGACTGGAGGTCTTGTTTCCCTCCACCCTCTGCTCTGCCCCTCAGAAGCGTCCATGGAAGAAAACGCCCAGACAGAGAGGGCAGACTTTCTCTTCAAAACTCAGGCTGAAGGAAGCCACAGAATCCAGCACCATGAGCTCCGAGAATAGAGTATTCAAAGCCAAGAGAAACCCGATACTAGTTAATGAACACCAGTATCTCAACTTGTCTTTCGGAGCAACATTTTAAAAATTGTTGTGATTTTTATTTTCTTTCTCCGTTTATTAGTTCACGTCTGGAAAATAACGGTCAATAGTCACCAGGCTGTTTCACAGACGTGCTGTGCTGCTTTGGGTTTTTTTGATGCCTTACTTTTCCAGTCCAAGAATTAAATTGTTGCTTAAAATGGTCTATTATTTTCTTTTGAAGGCTGATCCTCTCTTGAAGGGAGCTCCGTTTCAAGAATAGCAAGGGGGCTGCCCGGAAGACTTGGAAAGGAGCTGGTATCCAGGCCCTAACCCTGTAGGATGGGGTGGGGGGTGGGGGGCGGGCAGCAGGCAGGAGTCAGGAGAGGCCTTCGCAGGCAGCAGAACTGGCCTGCGTGTGTGCACCGGCGCCGGGCACACGCTTCCTGGAGCAGGGCTTGAGCCGAACTGGACCCCGAACGTGAGTGGCTGAACAGGGGTTCCAGAGGGAGGAGGGAGGGGGGAGGGAAAGGAGAAAAGGAGAGGCCAGCGGAGAAACATGCCTGTTCTCCACCAGACCAAGACTGGGGCCCCGAGGGTGAGCCTGCCCCAGCACCCGCCCTGAGTAGAGCTTGGGAGACACCCTTGAGTCACGCGGAGTGCCTGTGGCAGTGGCCATCACTACTCCAGACACTGGAAGCCTTGCTAGAGACCCAGACTCCTTCCCTAAGACCCAGACTAGTGAGGCAGGGGCCCCGGGGAGGTCCTCTTACCAGGTCAGGGGATCCATCCAGGGGACGGGGTGAACCGCCAGGAGGGTGTGTGGTGCTCAGCGCTGGCCTGTTGGCTCAAAATTTCTAAATGACAGAGAAGCAAGATGAAAAAGCCGAGGGCCCCCTGTTCCATTCAGCTCATATCTCTTGTGTTCTAACTAGTGGGCTTTGTCTGCAGGGACACGGGTGCCATGCACGTTAGAGGTTCGATTCCCCACAGCAGTGCAGGGCGCTCAGGAGGAGTTCAAGCAGGGGATGGAACAGAATGTACACGGAAGCACTCTGAGTTTCAGCGTCTTCCTTGAGTTTGTTTGGATCAGGGAAAGGGACGAGAGTGGCTTGCGCTTGAGTCATCGCAGATGAGTGGGATCGGCTGGTGGCCCACCCCGCTGAGTCTCCGGGTGGGATCCTGCGGCTCTGTGTCCCACGTGGGCACCTCCCTCCGCCCAAGGATGATTCCCTGCGGCGGGACGACGACTGCTCAGCGGGGAGGCTACACGTGCGGGCCGATCGGGACGACGACTGCTAAGCGGGGAGGCTACACGTGCGGGCCGATGATCCTTTAGAGTCTGAAGGGTCCACTCTTGGCGATGGGTTTTTCTTAACATTGTCAGCTGCCTTTGTAGCTTCCCCTGTGACATGGTCCTTCACGGTACCCTGGGATTGGCCAGAATTAGTCTAGAACTTTGCCTAAGAGGGAGTGAAGATTTTGGAGCATAACTTTTGGGTGAAAAATGGGCTTACAGAGCAATAAGAACAAGAATCCAATGCTCAGGGCTTTCCCTCCCGCTCCGCTCCCCTGTGCCTCTCTCCCTTGCTTGCCCCATCCTTCTTTTAGCTCACTTTATCTTTCCTCTGACAAGTCTGCTTTTCTTCCTTTTAAGTCCCAAAAGTAATGTAGCATTCCAGGAGCAGAGCCTGCTGCCTGGGTTTGAATCCCAGGGCTCTCTCTCACTGGCTGAGCAATTATGGGGCAGTGACTTAAGCTCACTGTGCCTCAGTTTCCCCATCTGTACACTGTGGACATCGATGATGATAGCCTTTACCTCACAGGGCTGTTTAAAGATGAAATGCATTAATAATTGTTTTTGTTTTGTTTTAAAACAGTAATGATTGTAAAAGGCTTAGGAAACTGCCTGCAAAGGGTAGAGACCGAATGAGGGTTAGATGACATTATTCCCTAGCAGAGTTAGTGCAGGTAAAAGAGAATAACGAGATAAAATACATTGCAGGATGCTCAGATATTGCCCTTGAAAGGGTCCTAAAGCTCCTGGGAGTCTCCAGAGAAAGAAGAAACATCTGGGAAAGATGGCCTTGCGTTGAGATGTGGCCTAGGATGGGACTCCATGTTCTCACTTAGAGTCTTGGGGGCACTGTATGACCCTGGGTTAACCAATTAATCTCTCTGGGCCTTAATTCTCTCATCAGTGAAAAAAAAAGAGGGATAAAGAAGGGAGAAAAAGGAAAAGAAAATAATACAATCTTATTGCACAGAACAACTTGGCTCCTAAGGAGGACTGAATGGTCTAAATGATTTTCAGTGGCATTGTAAGTTGATGCTGGAGGGCAATGGCTTCTCTGTGATCTTTCAGACCCTTGAGTGCCAAGGATGAGCTTGTTGCTGCTGGATGGTAGAAATGAACTCTCTCGGGTTGTATTTCCAATGAACGTGAATTAATGTAAGTTAAAAATAAAAAAAGTATTTCCTGGAAATTGTGGTTGATCAACATCTTCCTTATCACTTCTCCAAACACAAAGGAACAGAAACAATTTATTTGGGGCTCAGAACTCATTGGTCTGTGTTTCCCTCACAGCTCTGAGGAATGTCGCTTCTGAATCCTAAATTGAGACACAGCATTGGGCAAAAGGTTATTTCTCATTTGTGAAGATATTTGAAAAAGGAATAAATATATAGAAGATAGACATATGAGTCTATATATGTTTGTGTGTGTATGCGTGTATATAGACATATACACATATATAAAGATATAGATAAATAGATGTATGAATCTATATGTATGTGTAATGTATATATCTATCCTATTTTATTTTGTTTATTTTAAAGACCGTTTTTTTAGAGCAGTTTTAGGTTTGCGACAAATTTGTGAGGAAAGAACTTTCTCATATTCTCCTGCCCTGACACATAAACAGCCTACACCATTATCAACATCCACCCCCCCCCCACAATCTGAACCCAGAGTGGGACATTTATTACAATGATGAACTTACACTGATACATAATCAACCCAAGTCCATAGTTTACCTTAAGTTTCATTCTTGGTGTTATACATTCTATGGGTTTAGACAAATGTGTTAAGACATGTACTCACAACTATAATTTACAGAGTATTTTCACTGCCCTGAAAATCCTCTGTGACCTGCCTTTTCATCCCTCCCCTCCCATCCCTGGCAACCACTGATAGTTTTACCCTTCTCCGTAGTGTTGCCTTTTCCAGAATGCATACAGTTGGAATCATTGAGTCTGTAGCCTTTTCAGGTAGGCTTCTCCACTTACTAATATACATTTAAGGTTCCTCCATGTCTTTTCATGGCCTGATAACATTTCTTTTTAGTGCTAAATAATACGCCATTGTCTCGATGTGCCCCAGTTCATCGATTCACCTATAGAAGGACACTTTGGCACTTGTGTGCAAGTTTTCAGTTCCTCTGAGTAAATATCAAAGAGCACAATTGCTGGATTGTATGGTAAGAGTATGTTTTGTTTTATGAGAAACTACCAAATTATTTTCCAAAATGGCGGGCCCATTTCTCGTTTCTTGCAGCAATGAATGTGGGTTATTACTGCTCCACATCTTTGGCAGCATTTGGTGGTGTCAGTATTCTGAATTTGGGCCATTCTAACAGGTATGTGGTGGTATTCATTGTTGTTTTAATTTGCATTTCCCTGATAATATGTGATATGGAGCATCTTTCCGTATGCTTGAATCCCATCTGTATATCTTCTTTAGTGAGGAGATTGTTAAGGTTGTTAGCCCATTTTTTATTTAGGTTGTTTGTTTTCTTATTGTTAAGTTTTAAGAGTTCTTTACGAATTTTGGATAGCTGTTTTTCTCAGATGTGTCTTTTGCAAATTTTTTCTCTTTGTGGCTTGTCTTCTCAATCCCTCGATGGTAGCTTTCATAGAGCAGAGGTTTTTAAGTTTAATGAAGTTCATGGTGTGTCTCTTTGGGGTTGTAGTTAAAAAGTCATCACCATATATTTGGCTATATAAAAAGTATTTTAAAAAACCAACAAAGGAATATGAAATTGGGGCTACCCTGGACAATCTGAGATGACGTGCAGGGAACAATTGTTCATCTCTCTGGCCTCAGTCTATCACTTCCCAGGAAGCCCCGATTTCCATCTGTGGGCTCCCTGTTAAAGCCAGCCTGCAGGGAACGTGTGATCTAGCTTAAGCCAGTCAATGGGCCTGGGCCTTGGCCACAGTGATTGGCTCAGTTTTGGGCAACTGGTCAAAGCCAATGCAAGCAAGATGAAGTTTGGGCTCTTATTTAGAAATTGGGAGCCAAGGTATTCTTTCCCTTCCTTGGAGACAGCATGGTTTATGAATGTGAGGAATGAAATTTCTGTAGCCATTTTGTTACCTGGAAGGTAGCCATTCTGAAAACAATCCACATATAGAAGAGATCAGTGCAGAGAAAATGTTAGAAAACAGAATGGGGCCCTCTGGAAGATTTAGATGCTCTGGAATAAATTGAGCCAGAAGACTGTTCTCAATCTGGACTTTTGGGTTACGTGATCCAGTACATTTTCTCGATTGGTTGGGGTCTAGTCAGGAAAAGAGAAACCATGTGAGATATTTCAAAGCACAGGGACTTAATAAAAAATTTATTTATGCAAGTAAGAGATCAAAAGGAGGATGCTAAGGTAACCCAGAGATTAATATGGCTTGAGCCAGCAGAAAAAGAGAGGGTGATTGCCAGAGCTTATGAGCTTGGAGAGAGAGGGTCCCATGTGATCGTGCTGGGCTCCTGGGGGGAAACTGCATGGTTTGTGTTGAGACCCTTGAAGCTCTCAGACCACTAAGGGGAGAGAAGGCAAGAGCTGATGGGTGCTCACATCCCCAAGGTGGTTGCTGTGATGGCCCAGAGCACATGGCCCAGTGGACAAGCAAGCTAGTGCAGCTGGCACTTCCCAAGGGATCAGGGCTGGTGGTGGCCTCTTCGGGGGCATGATGAGGGGCCTCTGGGAATACCAAAAGGAGAAGGGAAGCAAATCCACTGTCTACACCTGTGGAGAGACACTGTCAGGAACTGAAAGTTAGAAATGAAGTCCTTCTCCCCTTCTCCTGCCTCCAAATCCCCCTCTAGTGCGTCTTACCAGCAGAACCTCACAGAAACCCAGCTGGAAGGACAGTTTGTGAAATGAGGCTTGCAGAGTGCCATTCTAGCACCACAGAGCCAAAGGATGAGCTGGTTGCTGAGAGATGAGAGGTAAAGAGCAGTCGCGACGGCCTAGCCAATCTGAAATGGGCTTCGTGTTACTTGCATCCTATTGATAGACCCAATTGTCTTGATTACCATAATTACAGCCTTATCCCATTTTTCTTTGGGTTATAATCTGGAAACCATCTTGGTAATCCCAAACTTTACTGTTTACTTTGAAATCCTCTGTTGATTGCTGGGGTGTTCATCTTCTAGTCTCTCCGATGAGAAGACCAAGCAAGATATCAGGTTTATGCCAAGCTGACCACTTCCCTTTTGGAAAAGCTCCTAGAGGATGGAAGTGTTGGGATGCATTGCAAGAAGAAAATCTGAAGCTTCTTTTTGGGGTGGGGATTGGACTAGGATGCTTTTGGCTTCAGGAAACAGGAAATGGCTTAAAATGGCTTAAAGGATGACAAAACATTCCCTCACATAACTGGAACTCCAGGGATAGGCAGTTTCGAGGAAGGCTAATTCCTCAGCTCATCTATATCTTCAGGGATACAGGTTCTTTCCATGTTTTCTCTTTATCTTCGTTCTCATCTTGTTTATTCAGACAATACCCCTACATGGTTGTAGTAGCTGCCCGTTCCAAAGATGTTATCCAGATCTAATAGAAGAACACCATCTTTTTTTGTGTGTCTCTTTCTCGGATCCCCCCTAATGGAGTTTCCATAACGGGCTAGACCCAAGTCATGCTGTACCTAAACCCATTACCAGCAAGGGGACCAGAAACACCACGATTGGCTCAGATCAGCCAGAATTCTCTTCGGAGCTGGGGTTATGGTATCTATAGGTACCTATACCATCAATGAGGGTAGCAGAACCACCAGGAAGTTATTCTCCATAAAAATATGCAATCAGATTTGTAGTAGGGATTTTACCTTCTGCAATTGTGAGAGCTGGTTAAACCCTCTCTATAGGCATGTCATCTTTGCATCTGATGCTGTGGCTTCAAAGCCCACAGAACAGGAAGTGGGGAAGGGAAGATGGGGATAAAGTGAGGGAGAGCAAGGATAAGCTGGATGGGGATGGACTGGAACCTGGGTCAGTTCTGAGAGTTTCCAACCTCCATATCCCATAGGAGAAGCAGGTGCCTGTTGTCACTGAGATCCAAGATCCCCACGGCACTGGAGGAGCCAAAGGGGGATCCAGACAAGGTGAAGCAGTTGTAGGCATGGCCATCATTCCTTGATAATGAGATGAGCTTGGTGATCCCGCCCCAATCTTCTGAGCTTGACACGTGGCCTCCAAATCTCGGGCAAAGGCATCTCTCATGGCCCCACTGGAAAGATGCAGAGAGGGAGATTCTGGGAAACAAAACTTGGGCTGGCCCTGCTGACGTACTATAAAGTCATCACAGTAACCTTCCCGGAGGAAGTGATCTTGAACCAAATTGGGGTGCTGTAGGTGAAGAAGAAGGAAGAAACAGATTTGGGGGAAGCAACCAAAAGTGTCTATGCTTCAAGGTGAGCAGTTTTTGGCTGCTTTGTGCTAGGATCCAATGTCACGCATGGATTGTGTGTGTACAGTGCATGTATTGTAACAACACTGCATAATTGTAGGCTCTCTTGCTCTCTCTCTCTGGGCTTATCAGAGGCCAAACCCTGGCAGAAAATACTAAAGAAAAATAAACTCATTCCTTCAGCATTTGGTGCAGTGCCTGCCCTACCTCTGAGTCACCACCACACTGTTCACTTCCCCTGCTTGGAACCCCCTCTCTCCACTTCCTGTTCTCATTCAGCAAGCATGCATTAAGCGCCTACTGTTTGTGGGCTGAGGGGGACACAAGAAGAGGAAAAACTGAACTTGAGCTCCCACTCCAGGGGGAAATCCTTCTTCCTCTGCCCTAAATCCCCCTCCTTCCAGAAACCTTCCCAGATGTCTTCTCAAGCTCTCCAGCAAAATTTTGCAGCCCCGGCCCCAGTTTCTGCACGGCTGTAAGTGATTATCTACAAGGATGTGTGTATATGGACATGTCATTTTTGTTTTTAATGAATGCTTTATTTTTGTTGGTCCCATCTTCCCCTGGAGCGCATAAGAACTTTGAAGGTCGGGTTTCTGTTTCCTTCCCTGCTCCTAACCACGTGCAGTGTGCAGGGTGGCTGTGTTCAAAAGGCAGAAATCCAATCGGGCTTCCGAGAGACAACTAGCAGCATTTCCATGTGCCTTGGAAGAGGCAAAAGGGGTGCCTCACACCCACTCCGTGTGGCCCTCGACACCCTGTTTTTATCGGTTCTGTTGTGATCAGTATTGTTGCCCCATTCTACTGTGAGGAAGTTGAGCTCAGGCTCGTGGGACTTCTGGAGGAGCTCACTGCTGAAGAAGTGCAGAAGCAGACCTCCAGGTCCTGCTCTTGCCTCGAGGGATTTACATTGGGCTTCACGGTGCCACCAGCCTCAGGGTGCGTGGGTGTAGGAGCGTTGTCACACATTCACCAGGGCCCTATTCTGTGGGGGGCCCTGGGCTGAGGTTTCCTTGTAAGTGTCACTACCAGACCTCAGGAACTCATGTAACTTGTAAGTGGCAGACTGAAGCTCGCATCTAGGTCTTTCTAGTACCAAAATGCATGTATTTAACCGCTATGTCCTCCTGCCATAACCATGCTCTAAAAGGATGTGAGTGAACTTCTAGAATTTGCATTTCGGCCCTGGAGCTAGACCCACCACAGTTGAAACCCCAGTCCTGCAGCCTTGGGCAAGATGCCTCTTCCCTTCTCTGTACAGCGAAGAATAAATAAACAATAAATAGTACCAACCTCACGGGCTGGTTTGAAGATTAAATGAAAGAATAAAATACATATATGTGCATGCTTTCTATAATGTCTGGCATGAGGTGAGCGTAAGTAATAGATTTTATTCTTATAATAGCACTAATTCTCATTATTGACCTCGTTCAATCATCCTGGCCAACAGCTTGCCTAGCAAAGCCATCGTTGTCAGGGCATTGTCAGCACCAAAAGGCTTGAATTCCGGGGAGCCTCCGAGTCCCCCAGGAGCTTGTACCAGAACCATCCTTGCAGCTGCTTGGGAAAGCCTGTGCGTGCAGCCGGGCTGCAAAACCCAGGCCTTATTGATGTCCTGTCTTAGCCGGCCCCACTCAGCTGCTCCACACATGTTCCATAAATGGGAGTCATTAGCGGCAAGCCCCATAAACACTCCCTCCTAACCATGCTGTGCCGCGTGTGCTGGATGTGGGGCGACCGCTTCATCAAGCCCCGCAGCCCAGATATGAAGCAGCTATCAGCGTGCATATAAACCAGCATGTCCTAAAAAGAGCCTTCCAGGGGCCAAGAAGGGGGGGAGTGGGGGGACAGCTTCTCTTGGCTGCCTGAGCAAGCTCTCACTTACCTCCCTGTAAAGGACCAGTTGATTCAGATGAATAATCACAGGGATCTGGCTCAGACTTCTCCACTGGGACATTTGAAAGTGATGATCTTCTTTGCATTTAATAAAACTTCTTTATTAGGTTCCCCAAATCTCAAGTTAATTGAGGGGGCAGTTTCACTGCAAAGGGGCCGATGGTCCTGGGTTTGCAAGGCTGAAACAGCTCTATGGCAAGCACATACGAAGGCATTGTGTATTCAAGTGGCTGGTGGGGGAAGCTTGAGGAGCTGGAGTTGTGGAAAAACACAATCTTGCTCCCTCTCAACGGTTCTAGGGGAGCCTGCGATAGGGAAAGAGCCACAGCATGCACGGAGCTTCTGCTAAATTGGGGGTCTCAGTGAGAGGCTGCAGAAGAGGGGTGGGCCTTCAGAGAACCAAAAGTTAATATTCCATATGCAAGCTTGTTGACCAGGTCTTTCCTAAGAAGAAGATGGAATTAGATGCATTTAACTCAGTTAGGTACAGTTATGGCAGCAGAAGCTGCAGAGAGCAGGTAAATTTGTCTCTCCGAGCCTAAGTTTTGCCATTCGTAAAATGAAGATAAACCTAGACTATCAGGTGTTGGAGGAAGCAGGATGTCTGGGCTGGGGTTATCCCTGGGGCTGGCATGAAGAAAGACACAGTTACTATCCCACCCTCCCCTGAATGCCCAAGGGAGTGTTCCCAGGGTGGGGGGGGGTGGGAAGCCCCAGTTGTGGAGCATAGTGAGGGGCCTTTAGGGAAACCACAGCTTAGCAAGAAACAGTCCAGAGCTTGAGGCCACCAAGGCCAACTCCTGATTACTCCATGGCCCTCTGCCAGAGGGAGTGGGAAGGAGAGGGGGAATCTGAAGTTCAGAGGGGCAGAAAGAGGAAGAGGGGGGGGAGGGGCGAGGAGAAGGCGGAACAGAGAGGAGGCAACTTGCCAAGCTGGGGAGAGGAAGAGGTGGGCAGAGGCCAGGCCTGCAGGCAGGCCCACTGGGCCGCTTTGTCAGCAGCAGAAGCCATGGCGGCCCTGGGTCCAGCCCAGCCCCTAAGGAAGAGGAGGGGGCGCTGCTGGTTCTCCTGAGGTGATGAGCTTTCAGGAGGGAAGCAGGTGCTATAGAGAGGGAAATGGGGGGCGAGGGACACGGGAGGACCTTGTTAGTTTGCCAACTTTTGAGCCAGAAGTGTTAATAACAGGTTCAGACCCGCAGCCCTAGATGCATTCAGGTACGGGGGACAGGCAGATCCCAGCCACAGGGGGACTGGATAAGGCACAGGTCCTAGTCCCAAACACTGCCATTGAGCTCCCCACCTTGCTTCCCTGGGCTGCCCTCTGCCCTGAGCATCAGGAGCACCAGTCCCTCAGCTCCTTCCTCCCCCTGCCCATATGCAAAAAGCTTCCTAGCCTGACAGTGACCCCCACCAGAATAATACCTCTCTGTGCAGAGGGAACTCCTTATATGGCTCCATCCCCTCTAAGAACTGTCTGTTTCTTTCTCCCGAGATGACATCCCACTCTAGCTTTCAGACCAGAACCCTCTTCACACATTCTTGACAACGGGCAATATGGTTTCCTATTTTCCCATCTCCCACTCCCCTTATATTTCAGGAGGCTGAAAGGATGTGTGGCTCTTCCTGCGTCTTCATTATTGTGCTCCTTCTGTCTGCCCTGCTGTCCCAGTCCTGTGTTCAATGGTAATAACTTCAGAAACAAGTCTAAGAGGCCGTGGGGAAGTGCTAGGTTGTCATCTCCCGAAAATGCAGATGGAATTTCCTCCTCTCTGCACCTCCAACCTGCAAACCCCTGACATTTCTACAGTTTGCCTCATTCCCTTCATCACACCACGCCCACCGCTGGCCTTAGGTTTTGTTTATTATCTCTTTAAATTACATACCCTCTTAAGAGAGAAAAAGAAAGTCTGATATGGAGAACAAAGAAAGTTAAGGCCTTTTAAAGTACTTTTATGGAGGCTTTTCATGAACTTTACGAACAGAGTAAAAAACAAGTGTGAAAGGATTTTTCAAGGAAGGAACATGCTTTTGCAATTTGCTGGAAGTTTTCCCTTGTGTTCCAGAAAAGCAGCCTCCCCATTACTCACCAGGGAGGCACGCAGGCCAGGGAGGAAGGGGGTTCAGCGAATAAAAACAGGCCTTTCCCCCATCCATGTGCAAACAACACTTAATAATCAAATTGAAAAAACACACAAATGAAATTAAAACGTTTTCCAAATGGGCTGCAGCCCTGAGGCCAGACTTCATGGGGCCGTGGCTTGGGTGAATTTGTATCTTTGCCTTAATTGGGCTCCAGGCAAAGTGGCTGTGGGGAAAGCCAGATTCTGGTGTCAAAAGGAGGGTAGGGCACAGCCACTGGAGGCATGGAGGCCAGCTGGGAGCCAGCACCCCAGCCTCTCTGTTGCTTTGTCTCCCCGGGGTGTCACCCATCTCCTGGGACTCAGTTTATAAGGCTGCCCAGACCTTTCCCATACGGCTCACCCCTGTAACTGCACTGGGTCACTCACTCATTCATTTGCTCACTGGGTCCCATCAACGACGGACTCACTATCTCTTCTCCAATCTTAAAACAAAGACAAGAAGAAAAACCCCGAAGCCAAGACTTCTCCTGACCTCACGTCCCCTTTGGCTGTGAACCCATCTCTCAGCTCCCGTTTCAGTTGCCTGGACTCCGGTGTCCAGTTATCCCCTTCCTGATCTCTCCTGCACTCCATCTGCTTGGACTTCTGCCCACCCCAGCCCACCAGAACTGTCCTACTGAGGTTAGGGTCAGCGGTCCCCTCTGTGTGAATAAATCGGGTCTCCAGCCTCATCCTTGTCCCACCAGCAGGAGGGGGCCGACACCTCCTCCCAGAGACACTGCTCTCCCTTGGCTTCCCTCCACCACTTCCTCTGGGTTCTCTCGTCTGTGCTGGCCATTCCTTCAGAACAGCCTTGGCTGGTCCCTCCTTTCCTCCTGACCTCTTGTCTCAGAGCAATCCAGTGTGCACTGCTTGAACCTTCTCTTTATACTCATTTCCTTGGTGATTTCATTCAGTCTCATGGCTTTGCAATTACTGCATGTGCTGATGACTCCCGCATTTTTATCTCCTTAGCTTCCCCCCTGAATTTCAGACTTGTGTACCCAACGGCCTACTCAACATCACCACCTGGTTGTCAAATAGACATTTCAACCTTAGCATGTTGAAGATTGAGCCAAGTCCAAGGTCTTTACAGTGACCCTACATATTCTACCCTCCTTGAAACTTTTTAACCCCCTCTATCCCCAGTGGGCTTCTTGCCATTCCTTGAAAAGACCAGGCAGGGTCTCCCTGTGGGGCCTCTCACTCACTGTGCCCTCTTTGGGAGGCTCTTTCTCCAGACATCCACACAGCTAACTTTAGTTGTGTTTTGTCCCGAACCAGAATCCAATCCAACATATTGCTGTGGTTCAGTCTTTTTAGTTTCTTGATCTAGAACTTCCCCACCACATTTTAAAAAAATGATACTGATTTTTTTTTTTTATAGAAATGCTGATTACCTTATAGAGTGTCCCTTGCTCCCCAGTGGCCAGAGCATCTCCTCTTGGTGTCATTTAACGTGTTCCTCTACCCCCTGTATTACCTGTAAACATGGTGTCTCAGCAATCTGTCTCATGTGGTGTCTCTTGCTAGTATTTGACAGTTGTTGCCTTAAGCTCTCTGCTGGTTCCCTGAGCAGGCATTAGGGTTGCTTATCCATCCTCACTTATGTGGCCATGTGAACTATCATTGTTCTCCAAGGATTTTTCTTTGGCCGCCATGCCTTCTCACTATATACAAATTCACTTACTTCCATTTTTTAAATCTACCTTCTTTATGCTAATGGTGTCCCAAATTCATAGCTGCAACATCTGCTAGAATCTTTGGTTGGATGATATTCATTCTTGCACTCTCTCTCTCTCCTCAACTCTCTGCAGAATGAACTTTGTGACAGGCATTACAGATGAAGCCAAGAACAAGGCAAATATACTTCCTGCCCTCATGGAATTTACTATCTATCAGGAAGGACAGACTCTAAGCAGATAGTCTGGAGAGCAGACAGGGCGATGCATGTCAGGTACAGGAGGTCACACTGAGGACTTTGGGCTACAGCTAAGAGGACCGAGAAGCCCCTGATTGGATCTGAGCAGTTTGTTCTCAAGGCAATCACTCAGACCATAAGGCAGAAAACAGACCAGAGGGAACAAGAGCAGATGTGCAAGTCCAAATAGGAGGCAGGTAAGAATTGATGGTGCCATCCCAAAATGGTAATTATATTTTCCTAACACCTGCTCTGGTTTTTCTCATCTGGCCACTTAATTATGTAGGTGTGAAGCCAAGAGCCACCACCTTAACTCAGGGCCTCACAATTGGTGTAGTGGTATCCTACAGGACCTGCTCCCTCTACTTTGTCTTCATTGTGGAAGAGATGGGCTTTTCTTCTCTTCTTGCTTCTCTTTCCCTCCCCCACCCTGACGTTCTGGCGTTTTCCCCCAAAAGTAAGGGAAGTGAATATTGTAATGTAACTTAGGAGGCCCTCTATGCCATGCTAAATTCTGCTAGCTTGTTCACTTTTATACCTGGAGATCTATGTGAAATTTTTTTTTTTTTTTGGGGGGGGGGCACCTTCCAATATCAGGACTGATGTCCATCTTAGTTTTGTAATCCTCCTCCTCAACCTGCAAGATCCCTTCTGTCCCCCATTGTGCAGTTGCACTGGTGAAGTAGGTAATGACTGCCACCTAGGGAGAGGCCTGTTGTGGTGTGGAGTGGGAAGGATAGGAGGAGGAAAGTAAAGTTAAGGGAATAACAAGGAGTTGGGGAAGGATCCCAGAAAGAGCTTCTCTGGTACTCTTTGCTGGCCGCAGGATTAGTCCTGAAAGGGAGCCAAGTTTTCTACCCCAGAAGATTATCCTTTGGCCTAAAGATTATTTTAGGATGATTATTTTTAAGAAACAGCAGAAATGGGAGAAGCTCTAAAAATTGTGTGGAAGTTACCCTTTTGAAAGAAATATTTACAGTTGACCCTTGAACAACATGAATTTCAACTGCAGAGGTGCTATTTAGATGAGGATTTTTTTGATAAATAAAGCACAGTACTGTAAACGCATATTTTCCACCTTATGATTTTCTTAATAACATTTTCATCTCTCTAGCTTATTTATTGTAAGAATATAGTCTATAATACATATAACATATGAAATATGTGCTAATCAGCCATGTTATTGGTAAGGTCAGCAGTAGGCTTTTAGTAATGAAGTTTTGGGGGAGTCAAAAGTTGTATGTAGATTCTTGGATGCAAAGGGGTCAGCACCCCTAACCACATTGTACAAATCTCCATTTGAAATAGTGTCTCTTTCTCTGAACCAGGAAGAGAAGGATGACTAAATCTCTAGAAACTTATCAGTGGGGAAAGCATGGACTTAAACCAGCACAATAACCATACCCTTATTTACTGTGCTTTGCCTAATAACTTCCCACAACTGGCTCTCCCTGTGCCCTCACATCATCGGTTGTCTTTAGCTGGAGATGTTATTTAAGGTGGTGGTTTGGGCCACTTCAGGGAATGATTCAGTTTTCCTGGATCTCTCTCATGTATATAGGAGGAATACATGTTATTAAGCTTCTGTTTGTTTTTCTCTTGTCTTTTACTTTTACTTTTACTTTTACTGAGGAGGAGTCTCAGCCTAGAACCTAAAAGAGTAGAGGGAAATCAGTTTTTCCTCCCCGACAGTCCCAATGTTTTAGAGGTTAATGTGACATGGGAGGAGTTAAGTTATCCAAGGAGCTCACTTGAAACTCCTCAACACCCTCCAGATTCAAAGTGGGCCAGACTATACCACTTGAATTTTATTAGTAAGTAAATGAACTTTCTTCAAAGGTATATGCACACATGTGTGCATTTGCTTCCTGGTTAAGGGAGGGAACGTGAACCTAACGTCACCCTTTCAAATGTGAACAGATACCTGTATTCCTCCAGTGTGGTGGGCCAAAGGCTAAGTAAGTGAGTGAATGGATAAACATACAAATGCCATGCATTGTGAGGTATGGGACAGACCATCATTCAGGGCAGGTGAGATGCTTTCTCCTTTCTGAGAGTGAAGATCATAGGCAAGGAAAAGGCCGAGAGTATACAATAGGATATTTGGGAAGGAAAGATAGAACTGACAGAGAAGGAGCTGAGCCAGGAAAGGGGGGAAAGGAGGGTGGCTGGGGAGCTAAGACCCACCTTTTAGGTTTCCCCATGGCTTTACTATAATTACTCAATTCTTGGCCTGCCAAAGAGTAGCTCTTCAAAGAGCTGAGAAAATGCTTTTTTACTCTGAAGCTGAGTTCATTCCAACTGTAAAACTCACTCTGCTCCCCTGTTCCTCAGGCTTGAGCACAAGTAGAAAGGTATGCACCAGGTTGAAAGTGTAAAGGAAAGTTTAGCTGGCTTGAGCCTTCCCATTAGGGCTATCTAAGTAGATGAGTAACCGAGTCAAGAGGGGTAGCCTTTCAAATGTTTAACCATGGTGAGTCACCTCCGCAGAGACCCCAAGGACATAAGGACCCTGTGGCAGCCAGAGTATACTTCTAAGGTCACATCTTGGTGTTGGATCTTTTCCTGGAACAAATGGACAATAAAAGTCAACATTGACTAATATTCCTTGAGTCCCCCACAGAGCCTGGGCCTGAAGAGCCCAGAGGCAGTCCTTAAAATATTTGTCCTTGAATAATTATGCAGCTCTGACAGTGGGCTACACATGATATGTGGGGGAGAGGGGTGAACAAGGTAAGCTCCCTTCTTAATGATAGTTTAGTAAGACAGGAAGACAATGACACAAATAATTGTGATTCAGTGAAGGAAGAACTAGAAGGGAGCATAGAATGTGAGTCTGAGGGAGTGCAGAGGAGGGTATGGCCACCCCTCCTTGGTTATTGGAGAACTTTTGAAATGAGTCTTGACAGTTGAGTAAAAATTCTTCAGAAAGAGGGGTAAAAGATACCTCTCGGTTCATCCTCCGGCCAGAAGAAGCAAGTAATATAAAAAGATATGGGGAGAAAAAGAACTGAAAGCAGGGATTCAAACAGATACTTGCACACCAATGTTCTCAGCAGTGTTATTCACAGCTGCTGAAAGATGGAAACTACCCAAGCGTCCATTGACAGATGAAGGGATAAACAAAATGTATGTGCATACAATGAAATATTAATTAGCCTTAAAAAGGAAGGAAATTCTGACACATGCTACAACCTGGATGAGCCTTGAAGACATTATGTCACGCAAAAAAAGCCAGACACAGAAGAATGATGCCACAAATATGAGGTACCGAGAACAGTCAACTTACAGAGACAGAAGGTGGAATGGTGGTTACCAGGGGCTGGAGGAGAGAGAGAATGGGGTGTTATTGTGTAATGGGGATGGGGTTTGAGTTAGGATGATGAGAAGTTCTGGATATGGATGGCGGTGAAGGTTGCACAACAATGTGAATGTACTTAATGCCACTGAACTGTATACTTCAAAATGGCTAACATGCACAGGTGCCTGGATGGCTCAGTTGGTTAAGCATCGGACTCATCATTTCTGCTCAGGTCACGATCTCAGTGTCGTGAGATCAAGCCCTGCATCGGGTTCTGTTTAAGATTCTCTCTCTCCCTCTCTCTCTGTGCCTCTCCCCTCTCTCTCACCCCATCTCTAAGAAAAAAAAGAAGGCTAAAATAGTAACTTTTATGTTATCTGGATTTCACCACATTTTTTGAAATGACAACAAGAAAAAAAAGACGTGGGAAAAGGAATCATCGTGGTATTTTTGGGGAAGGATGACACGTAGGTATGGCTGAAGATTCAGGTGAGATGAGAGACCAAGTAATGGGAAGCCTAGACCAGGTGATGGAAAGTTCTGTACCCGGGGAGGTGGGGCTTCACATCAGGGAAGCAGAAAGTTCACAGAGCTGGGAAGCAGGGAAGTCCCACAGTGTTGGAGAAAGTTCTAGCCAGGAGAGAAGAAAGACGAGAGATGAAAGGCTAACTACGCGGCACTGCAGGAGTGTCTGTGAGATCGGAGGGGAGCTGGGACCTGCCATGGTGATGAAGAGGGGGTAAGAGCCTCCAGAGATGAAGTTGAGCTGATAAAACACATGTCTGTGGCACTGAGTGTGAGGCTGAAGGAGTATAGGAAACTGAGGACGTATCTGAGTCTTCTGGTTTGGGACAAAGAGGGCAAGTGGGACCAGCCGCTAACTTCAGGATTTCAGGAAGAAGGGTGTTTTATGGGCAAGAACAAAAATTTGATTTGAGACATATTTAAGTTTAAAATGCACTTGTACTTAGAACATGTTTTTACATATTGTCTTTTATTTGTCTCCATTTCTTTTACTGTGTTCTTGCATCTATGGCTAGACATCTAAACACAGCGGTTCCAGTGTATGCGTATGTGCATTCATTCATTCGTTCATTCAAAAGGCATTTACGGAGTACATCTGCATTGCTCATGCCACTCGAATCTTCAATTCCACCCCAATGCCAAGAATAAGCAGTGAATCTGGGCATGGGATACAGGTGTTCCGCTATTAGGTACTTTTCACTCTACAGTAACTTCTTCCCTCTGAAGAGAACGAGCCAGGTGTGTAACCCATGTGACCATCGCTGTTATTTTTTGGGGGGAGGGAAGGATGGTAAAGGGACATCAGGAAACCTTTGAGGGTGAAGGATGAGTGGATCATGATTGCGACAATTGTGGAACAGGTATATCTATAAGTCAAGACTTATCAACTTGTACCTTTTAAATTTGTGCAGTTCATTGCATGATAATAACACCGCAATCAAGCTATTTTATAAAAGTTTTGGTCCAGAACAACAAAGTGACTTTAGATAAGGTGTGGTTTGCTAAAAAGAAATTGATAGTTTAAACAAAAAGACAAAAAAAATTCCGTTTTTTTTGTGTTTTCCTTCATTTCTTTTCTTACCACTTCAACTTGTCTCCCATATTTTTTATAGGGACCACCTCCTCCCCTGCCCCTGTCTTCTCCAGAACTGCTTTGGTTCAAATAGAGCAATTCTGTTCATTTGTTTCAGGTATAATGTATATAGGTCAAATTTACCCTTTTTAGTGTACATCCCTGTGTGTTTTGACAAACACATACATATGTGATCTACCACCACAATCAAGACAGAGAACATTTCCATCCCTGCCAAGTTCCCTTGTGCCCTTTAGAAGTCAATCCCCTCCCCTCAGCCAGCTTCTGGAAACCACGGTTGCATTTTCTTTCTGTATGGTTTTGCCTTTCCCAGAATGTCATGTAAATGGAATTCTACAGCCTGTAGACTTTGGAGTCCGCTTCTTTCTCTTGGCATGGGATTTCTCAACCTTAGCACTCTTGACATTGGGGCTGGATCATTCTGCTGTGGGGTCCGCCCTATGCAAGGCGGGATGTTTAGTAATATCCTGTCCTCTACCCGCTAGATGGCATCTTCATCGAGTGGCATCTCCCTCCCCAACTGCCACAACCAAAAATGTCTTTAGATATTGCCAGATGTCCCTTGAGGGGGAGAATTGCCCCTAGTTGAAGACCACAGACTTAGCACAATGCATTTGAGATCACGCATGTTGGTTCATGTATCTTTGATATTTGATGGTTCGTGTATCTTTCATGTTTGATTCTTTTTACTTAGGCAATGTTAACTATTCCCTCATACTGTCAGTGCAAAAAATGATAATGCAGAACAAATCCAAAACACTGAATGGACATAGACCAAAACCATGGTTGGAAAAGGCCTCTCTGGGATGAAGAAAGGGCTGGTATAAAGACGGCAGGTCATTTTCCTCTGAAAACATATCTTCCTCTGCACAGAGACTTGAATTACGACATTGACTACCTTCAATCTGAATAGGAGGCATCGGCCAAAAGATCTTCCACTACTGACCTTCCCATAGAGTAACCACACTCAGGTGTCACCGCCGAAAACGTGGCAGCACATCATTGGTGACTGCGAAGAGCAGTGTCCCTCGTCTCCAGTGGAGTGCGTTGCTCAGTCCATCTCTTGGCTCCTCCCATAGAAAGCAGGGATTATAACACCAGTAGGACGGGTGGCATGGCTTCGGAGAAGTGCCAGGAAATGAAGGACGAAAGCAAGTCCAGCCTTCTGCAAGTGGCTGGGCGGGCACAGCCATCTTCCCACTCTGGTTTCCACTGTTTGCTTGTTGGCTCCATCGTGCATACTTCATGCCGTCTGTCCACTAATGGCCTGCACCCACTTAATTGCGTGTGACCACACATCTGCTGTGTGGTGAGCAGCCGTCATTGTGCTTCAGGGGTGGCGGAGGGCTCTCAGCAGGGGAAGGCTCTCCAACATTCTGGAGCAGGGAACGGGGAGCTAAAAATGCCCCGTGCTTGGACAGACATAGTGCATTTGGGATTTGTGCACTGGAGTTTCTGTTTGGAACAAAAACCCTGCTAGGGGGAAGCATTAGAGGAATGGACCTTTGCACTTTCTTTTGGAAAAACACTGTTTATAATAATAATAACAATCACGTGATTTTGCAAAGCCGCGTTTGTTGACTGATTAAGTAAATAAGCGAATAAATTTAGTATACAGCTGGCCCCCAAGGCAAAACTGGGAAAGAGATAAAGCTGGTCACGGGTACTTCTAGATTCTTTCTAGGAGCCTTTTTCTTGCCTTTTAACAAACTTAAATAATACTGAATGAGTAACTCCCATGCTGTAGGGCCCGTGTTGGGAGGTACATCAACTTACCACACTGTATACTTTAAATATTATAATTTTGTCAATTATGTCTTGATAAAGCTGGAAACAAAAAGAATGCAGGAATGATGAAATGCAGTCTTCCCCCTCAAGTAGCTTGTGGTTGTGTCATGTGGACAGCTGCAAACAGCTGTATTGCCGTGTGACAGAACACACAGTGCAGGCGGAGAGGCAGCCCCTGCTCTTGGCCATCACACTTTCTCGTGCCACACGACGGAGACTTTTAACTGACAGATGTTGAATCCCAGGTTGATTCATTCAACAAATACTATGGGTCACACTCTGTTCTAGGTATTGGGTAGATAGCAGTGGACCAGAAAAAGATAAGAACCTTCCTTCAAGGGTCTTATAGTCTCATGGGGAGAGGCCCCAATTGCAAAGATGAAGAAGTAAGTGACATGGGAGATCATATAGAGAAACATAAGGCAAGCCACAGTTCTTGTTCACCAAGGCAGTCAGGGAGGGCCTCATACTTGAACAAATACCAGAAGGAGTGGGAAGGTCAGATAGCTCTGGAAAGAACATTCCAGATACAGAAATCAACAAGCACAAAGATCCTGTGGTAAAAGCATGGCATTGGAGTGATACTATGGAGACCTGTTTACCTGTGGTGGTGGGATAGTAGCAGCGGACAAGGTCCAGGTGAGATATCAGATGAGGAAGGTCTTGCAGGCTATGGTGAGGGCTTTCCGTTTCATTCTGTGTGTGATGGTATTTACTATGGTCTGGATGTTTGTGTCCCCCCCTCCCAGGTTCATATGTTGGAATCCTGATGCCCAGTAATATTAGGAGGTGGGGCTTTTGGGAGGTGATTAGCCCATGAGAGCAAAACCCTCATGAATGGGATTAGGGTCCTTGGAAAAGACACCCCTCAGACTCTCCACAGAGACTCCCTCACCTCTTCTACCATATGAGGCTACAATAGGAAGCTTGTGACCCAGAAAAGGATCCTCCTCAGACTATGCCAGTATCTTATATTCAACTCCCAGCTCTCAGAACTTTGAGGAATATGTTTCTGGGGTTTATAAGCCACACAGTCTGTAATATTTGTTTTTGCAGGCCAAACAGACAGAGACGGTAAGCTATTGGAACATTTGGAGCAGAGGGATGACATCCTACGACTTATGTTAATAGAAACTCAATCTGGCTGCTGCTTGAGAATAAGCTGTAGGGGGGAGAACTAGATAAATTAAGGATGTTCTTAAAGTGGTTCAGGCTTGATAGATGGTGGTTTTGACCAGTGGAGGGGACCAGAAGCAATTGGATTTTACATATATTTTTAAGAAGTGCCATTGGATTTGTTGACAGATGTAAGGTGAAAAAGAAAGAGAAGAATCAAAGATTATGCCAAGATCTTTGGTCTGAGCAACTGGAAAAACAGGATTTCCATTTACTGAGAAGGGGAAGACAATGGGAGAAGAAAGTTAGGGAGAAGGGTCAGGAGTTTCATTTTGCACACATGAAGCTTGTGAAGCTATTAGTGAGGTGATGACAAATGGGCAGTTGGCAATAAGAGTCTGCAGTTCAGAGGAAAGTTCTAGGTTGCAGATGCAAAACTGAGAGTCCTCAGCGCACACAGATTGCAGGAGCATGGGTGATGCTACAAGGGAAGGAGTAGAGACAGAGGAAAGACAAGCTCTGTGCACTCAACTCAGGAGTATGCTAGCATTTGGAGTTGGAAGAGACTGAGAAGGAGCAGTCAGGAGTATAAGGGCAATTCTCTTGGAGCTGAAGAGAAGAAAGGGAGTCAGTAAGGAGGAGTGAAAGCTGATGAATGGAGATGAATGCCGTTGACAGGTCATGCAAGGTGGCTTCTGGAAACTGACCTTTGGATTTAGTGTCACTAGGGTAACTAGTAAGTAAGAGCAATTTGTGGTGTGATGGGGACAAAAGTCTGAATGGAGATGGTTCAAGAAGAGTGGGAGGGGTGCCCAGCTGGTTCAGTCAGTAGATGCAACTCTTGATCTTGGGTCATGAGTTCAAGCCCCATCTTGGGCATGGAGCCTACTTAAAAAAATAAATAAATAACAAAGAATAAGAGATAGACAACACTTGACGAAATTTTCTGCTGTGAAAGGAAGGAGAGACAAGAGGTGGAGGTCAGAAGGAGATGTATGAAAAGAGAGAGTTTTGTTTAGAAGATGAAAGAAGCTCCTGGACATCCATACACTGGTAAGATAGTCCATGGAGGAGGGACACTGATGATGCAGGAACTGAATCTGTGAGGCCTTGACCTAAAGACTATGCAATGGCGTGATGCAAAATAATTATGTAGATTAAGGAGCAACACAGAAATACTGATGGTATAATGTTCTGTGGTTAAAAAAGAAGAAACAAAATGGAATGGACATATAAATGCAAATGGGTAAAATATAAGCATTTGAGCAAAGATGTGAGGGAAATGTGCAGCATGGTAATAGTTGCTTTGAAAGTAGCGATTATGGCTAATATTTTTTTCTCTTTCAATTTCTAATCGTTCTGTAACATTTCTTTGTTGGTATTATAAAAATGTTTTAAATGAACTGAATCGCTGTTTGCAACTTTGCACCATATGAACATGATAATGGGAATAAAGACATTGTGTGAATGAAATTTACAATGGGTTTTTCAGTGGATTTGTTTGATTTGTTCCTTTAGTGAATATTCTTTGAGCACCTGCCAAGTCCAGGTACCCCAGATAAAGCTGTGAACAAGACAGCTTGAAGTCCCAATCCTCAGGATCAGTCTGGTTATCAGAGAGCAAAGGGGCCAGCCCAGTCAAGCTTCAAGGAGGGAGAGTGGGAGAGCCAGGACCATATTCACTCCCTGAGAAAAAGCATTTCTTATTTCCAGCAGCTGTGCTGTTCCCACCAGCCCTCCAGGCACAGGATCTTGACCCAGAACTGGAGGGTCACCACCCATCACCTTTCACAGGGTCCATTATAATGACTGGTCTCCCTGCCTTCTTGGCTTCTCCCTACTCTCCAGATCCATACTGCTGCTGGGACTCTACAGTGTTGGCCTGCCTTGGCTGTGAGTCTTGGGCTGGCATCACCCACACTTGCAGCTACAATGCAGCTTTGTGTGCACATGGAAAATTCCTTTCCCAAGGCTGTGCCCAGTGCCAAAGTTTGTGTTCTCAACTACAATGCTAAATCGCCTCCTGATCCCCAGGCTATATCATCTCCAGGGGCCATTAGTTAGTACTCCCATCTTATAACAACAGCAGTCCCTGGAAAACAAGATGGGAGCATGAAACAGCACCCTGATGACTTTTAGACACAGCCTAAACTTAGTCTTGGGACCACTCAACAGGAGATGACACTCGTTGGTATTCAAAGGTACTAGAAAAGGTACTAGGAACTTTGGGGGAAACCACTTGTTAAGTCTCTTAGGAAAAGTAAGAAATAGCACTAAGACAAAAATCCTAAAATCCTATTCATTTATATTGAGAGGCAACAAGGTATGGGAAGGACGTAGACTTTGGTGTTAGATGAGCCTCTTAAGATCTTGATCTTACTGCCTACTTGCTGTGTCAGAAACAAAACCTCTGTGGACGCAGTCACCTATAAGTGAGAATAATGTCATTGTCATCAGGAATAAAGGAATTAAACATAAAGTATGTGACACACTGGAGGTACTTAATCAAGGATCACTATATTATTTCTCCTGCGCTCTTACAGCATTGGGGTGTGAGCACATGCTTGTGCCTGTAGGTCATGTGTGTGTTGAGTGTGTGATCCCAGCTTGAACCCAGGAGTGAGCTTGCTGCGAGGTGTCTTCAAAGGAGAATGAGGGGAAAGTTTGGTTAGATGTTCCCCAATGGGCAAAGGGGGAGTTAGCCTTAGACATGGCTTCCTGACCTGGTCCCAGAGATGTGAATTAGAGGAGGAGCTGCAGAAAGATAGCAAATGAGTTAGTTTTATGAAGGTGATAAGGACAACTGCAGAGTACACAGGACAAATCCCTCTTCTGAGAAGGCCAGGGAGGTGCTGTCACATGGAGGCCTCAGGAGTCAATACCACCACACTACACCCCAAGGGTCTGGAGACCTGGGGTGGCAGATGGCAGTAGCCTGGGCAGGGGAGCATTCTCAGGGAGAAGTCCCTCCCTTCTCAATGGCTTTTGGACATCAGTGAGGGGTCAGGCAGTTTTTCTTGAGCTCACCTGAGATACGCTAAGGATCAGAGAAATTGCCCATGGGACATTGAGGGGAATAGGAGTCTCACTTTACTAATAGGGGTGGGATGCAGGCTCTTACTGGGAATGTCCTCCATGAGCTGGTCCTGGGCCTCCTTACCCTGGATACATTCCTTGTCTTTCTCCTGCTCTGCTCTGTGGTCCAGGTGGCTGCCCTTGTCGACTGTGTTTCTGAGGCCTCTTATTACGGACTGAATGCTTATGTCTCCCTCAAATGTATATGTGGGGATTCTAGTGGTCAAGGTGATGATATTTGAATGTGGGACCTTTGGGAAGTGATCAGCTAATGAGGGCAGGGCCCTCAAGAATGGGACTAGTGCCCTTGTAGAAGAGACCCCAGAGAGCTCTCTCACCCCTTTCACTACGTGAAGACATAGTGAGAACACAGCCATCTCTGAATAAGGATGTGGGCTCTTACTAACACTGAACCTGTCTGTGCCTTGGTCTTGGACTTCCCAGTCCCCAGAACTGTGAGAAATAAATGTTTATTGTTTAAGCCACCTGCTGTATTTTGTTACAGCAGCCCACACTAACTAGGATCCCCTACAGTAGTGGGTTTCTGGCCAGGCATTAGTAGGAGAAGTGGGGAGTGATGGGAGTTGAGTGGAAGGAGGATGGCAGTGTCTGGGTAGCTTCTCTAGCAATGACTCTATTTCTCTGTGGCTCCAGCTGACACCAAACAAGCCTGTCATAGCTATGGCTTGTACCAGATCACCCTGCTCCGAGCTCTATAACCTTGGCCTCGTCTCTTGCCTCTCCAACCTTGAGGTAACAGTGACTCCCCAAGGTTGCTCATCCCTGGTTGCCTCACTGTGCCTGTTTGGTTTTCCTCTCCTTTATCACCAGTATAACCAGTTCCCTCTATTGTAGAAGTGACACAGTTCCTGTTCTACTGTTTCAACTCCACCATCTTCCCCATAAACTGAAGAGTCCCAGGTTCTATCTATGTGGAGATTATATATATATATATATATATATATATATATATATATATATCTTAAGAGGACCTTATAAAGTTTTATGAGATGCTAAAAATGACGCCCACTTGAGTTATTCGAGTCTTACTAATCCAAGTGTCTCTCTACCCCAACATCCCCAGGAAATAGCAGGCTCGTTCCCAAAACCCAATGAGTTGATTCTCTGGTCTTTCTTCCCTCAGCTTGAGCTCATATGGACTGACTTGCATGGTTTGCATCCCACTGAGGTTAGGGCATTCGCTTCTATTTCAGATTTACTTCCTGCTTGTGGGTAGACAGTTACAGTAATGGCTCCCAATGGAGCCAGGGCTCCCTCTGTACATCCACACCCTGGTGTCATCCCCTCCCACACTGACTCGGAGCTTGGCCATGCAACTTACTTTTGTTAATGGGACAGCCAATGTAACATAAGCAGAGACTGGGAAAATGATTGTGTGTTGAGCCTTTTCCTCTTTCTTGCTGCTTTTGGAACCCAGCCAGCACGTGACGAAGCTGAGGCTGGTCTCTGGAGATGCATGGCCCGGCTAACAGCCAGTACCGATTGCTAGAATAGTGATTAAGGCCATCTTGGACTATCAAAGCCATTTTGAGCTGCCAAATGATTGCAGATGCCCCCAGGTGAAATGAGGAGAAGAATCACCCAACAGAGCCCAGACCAAACTGCCGACCCCCAGAAACATGAGTAAATACAACAGTGGTTGCTTGTAGCCACTGAGGTTGGGATGGTATGTTGTGCAGCAAGGACTAACTCACACAATTCCTTTTCTTCCTTTGGTTCTTTCCTACCAACATACCAGCACGCTCTTCCTGTTAACCTATACTTCTGGAACCCTCTGACCCTCCCAGGTACCTCAGCTCACCGAAGGCAAATTCACCCTCCACCAATGGCCATCCCTATACTACTTCCCCTCAAGAGTTAAGACTTAACTTCATTGCATGCAAAGTTTTCTTAAAAAAAAATTTTTTTTGGAAAAAAATGTGGTTTTGCTTCCAAATGATGTTCCAAAGCTCTCTGGCTCACCAAAGAGTAATCCCTCAGCTGGAAAACGCAGCGATGCTGCTATTTTGGTATGGCCCCAAGCCTCTGGCTTCTTGATGCTGCCAGGGCTGCCGATGCTTCTTCATGGAAAACTAAATCAACTGCCTAAGACACCGAGACTTGTCCCAAAGGGCTATTTCAGAAAGGAGAGGCCCTCGACTTCTTTCCATTCTACCTCTTTCTACCGAACCCCTCGGGCCCCCAGCCAGAGATGGATCTTCTTCCTCTGGAGCAATGAACTTCTAACCTGCTTAAGTGGAGGCCCATCTGTTGTCCCCGACCCTTTGGCCTCTCCCCACACTCGTCCTAATTGTTCTCTGATGAAAGCTGAACGTAAGCCTATGTAACACTGCAAAAATGCACGGCTGGCCGACCAAACGTTAACAAGAGAGACAGCTATGAGAAAACAATATGCCTGTTTGCTCGACCTCCCTTTCTGCCGGCAGACTAATTCTGGAAACTTTCCTGCTCTCCAGGGGAAGAGGTGCTTTGCTAATCCTGCCAAGTGTCAAAATGGATGGTGTTTGAACAACTTCCTTCGGCTAGTGCTGTTTTTCAGACTCTCCTTTGATAGAAACTTTCATGGATTCAGAGCAGGCACTATCTCCCTTGGATCCAGTACAGGGGCATAGGGGGAAGGATTGAGGAGGGCACCACTTCTTATGGAAGCAGTTACCTTTTCTCAAGCACTGTTTTACCCTGTAAGAAGATTAGGTAGGTGGGCAGAGGTCACTGAGGAGAAACAGAAGCTCCGGAGGCCACCTGAGGGACTGGCGATGACTCATCAGCCACAAGGAAAGGGACTGGAGCTTGGAGGAAGACCAAGAGGTTCAGGGCCCAGGCCAGTGGTCTAAATGTCAACAGTGACCCCCTCTTGGGAAATGCTTTCAGGATCCAAGATTCCTAGGCCTCGCCAGTCTGGGTCAAAGAAGGTTCATGATGGCAGTCACAGACCTGGCCCCACTTGCTTATTTCCCTCTCCCCGAAAGTTCCAGGAGTGCTCTTTTCTGCTCTCATGTCTTTAGGGGACTTTTTCTTGGACCACTCCCAGCTAAATCATCCTTGGAATCTGCTCAACTACCTTTCCTTCCTTTGTGGCCCCACTGTGTCCTGGACATTTTCTCATGGAGAACTTCTATGCTTGATTACACTTACTCGTCTGCAGATTCGTCTCCTCTTAATGGACTCTGGCCTCCCACAGAGAGGGGACACCCCATATTTACTCCATATCCCCAGCTACCAAGCTGGTGTGTGCACTCAGTAGGCCCTCAGTAAATATCCTCATTTTCCATTTAACTCAGAGAAGGTAGCCTGCCCAAGGTCACTCCACAGTTGAGTGCCTGAGCCTGGGTTTGGAGCCAGGTTTGTCCTAAACTAAAGCTTTTGTCGTTCCTCTATTCCACCTGGTCTCCCCAGTTAGTGACCCCTGCCCACTTCTCTCTCTCTCACTCTCTCTCTCTCATACACACATACACATGCATGCTTAGGCACATACATGTCACAAGACAATATGGGTAGAATTACAGACTGTCAGAAGCAGAGATGATCTAAGACATCATGGAAACCCACTCAATTCTTTAACAAATAAAGAAACTGAGGCCAAAGACATGAAATCATTTGTGTGAGCTGATGTGCTTTGAATTAACTTTAAAATGTGGTCTGGGGCTAGTCCTGTTGGTAGTCACATTCAACTTATCAATTTCTATCAGAGGCGCCTGGTCGGTTTAACTCACAACCTCATGGAAGAAACGTAGCCAAGAGATACACGGTGCCTGCCTTCTGAGAGACTTCAGTGTAGCTGGGAGAGAAATACGAGCATAGCTATAAATCCAGGGTAGGACGTGAGGAATTCAAAGCGGTTCAGGGCCTCAGAGGAGCGAAAGAGAACTTGAACTGACTGGGCAGAGGCAGGAAAGCCTCTCATGGATGATAAACTGAGACAAGCCTTACAGAGGCCGGTTGATGGGAAAGCCCGGGCCAGGGCACAGCACGTGTGTTGGCATAGAGGTGGGAAAGCACATCCTGTATCTCAGAGGAATGGTTCCAAGCACACTGCCTGAAGGTGTGGGATGGAGGTGGGGCTGCAGGGGGGGACTGGGGTGTGCTTTGGGGTGATGAGAGGAGGGAGGAAGCAAAAACATCTTCACCAGGTATCTCAGGAGAGAATGATGCTGACAAGCCCATCTGGGAAGGGAGCTAAAGGGACAGAGACCTGGGAATTTACAAACAGTAAGAGAAAAAGAAAAGCTCAGGAATTTGGACCTGATTAGAACAGAGTTCTTTATGCTGCAAGAGAGAGGAAGGGGGATCCTGCTTTAAGGCATTCATAGGCTTTTCCCTTCTGCACCCCCCCGCCCCCTGCCACCATCCACCCTAGATATCCATCTGCCAGTAGGAGGAGGCACGACTGTACACTGTATGGGCGTGATGGGGTATGTGGGTTTGTGTGTGTGTGTGTGTGGGGGGGAATCTGTGTGTGCAGATTCATGTTGATTCAGAAGGAATTCCAAGAGAGACTCAGGTAATGTTTAGTTTGGGTCATTCAAAATAGGATTATGCAGAAAGTTCTAGCCTTTAGGAGCCAGACCATTATCTTGAGAAGGGATTTTCCAAATTCTTCCTCCTCCCTCGGTATATCAAGACTAAGCCTAGAGCTCAGAGTTCTTCCGTTTGCAGAGTAAGAGACCAAAGTCAGTCCTTTAGAGCTTGTAAGAGTCAGAAAGGAGGAAATAGAAGTAAAGGAAAAGCCCACCCTTTTTCTGTACCTGAAAATCTTTTAAAAAGAGGAGAAAGTGGATAGAGTGGGAATAGCCAAGCAATCGGGGAGATTGCCCTGCTGTTTGCATCTCTGGGCCTGCAGAGGGGAGGGTGATAGAGAGGTATTACCCTGAAGAGTCTGGGTGGGAGCCACTTCACAAGCCACCCCATTAGAATCCAGAGCACAGCCCCAGAAAAGGAGCTCCATGTGGTCTGTCTTGGGGAAGACTGAA
The DNA here is from genome assembly GCF_963455335.1 of Martes martes. Classification (NCBI taxonomy): domain Eukaryota; kingdom Metazoa; phylum Chordata; class Mammalia; order Carnivora; family Mustelidae; genus Martes; species Martes martes. Next base: position 159,612,525 of record NC_137889.1, on the reverse strand, counting down.
GCTCAGCTTCCCTGGGCACACCCTCAACCTGCACACCGTGGGGTGCAGATGCTAAGGTGGGAGACAATGGGCCACCAAAGGGCCTGCTCGTATGATACCAGGTGACCTCCCAGCCTCGTCTAAGGAGTGGACCTGCCAGCTAACAGACTGGAGAACCAATGGAAAGAGAGGCCAAGGCACCAGACTGTCACCAGGAGCACTGCCTAGGCTGGAAGAACAAGACATACTTTCAGTCCTGGAGTCTAGGAGGTCAAGTATGACCCTGCCCCCCCCCCCCCCAAAAGGACCTCTCCCTGAAGACCAGTGCACAGCACACATCCAAGGGCCTCGGTGGAACCAAAGAACCCACCCACTGCCTCTGGTGCCAGGAGAGGAGAAAGCTTCTTCACTCCATGAGCCCATGCCTCTAGGGTGGGGGCCAGAGGGGGTGACTATTAGAGACACTGAGTGTTTTTCCTAAAGACTGAGCATTATCTGAAAGGTTTAAAATACCAGTTCAAAATTTAACTGGATCGGACATTTTGCTTTTCTTCCCCATCCCACTAACTAGTGGGTGGGGTTCAGAGGAGAAAGACCAGATTAGTTCTAAGCAAAATAATGATACTCTATTTTCCCTTCACATCCGATACGTGGTGAGTTCTATTTGTGCAACCGGCTGCTCTTGAGTTCTTGGGACACCAGCTTCAGGCCTGAACTGGACTCCTATGGTCTGGGGAGGAGCCCCAGTGAGCCTGGGAAGAAGGCTCCCAGGGCTGATCCCGCAGGGTGGGCTCCTTGGCGGGGGGGGGGTGGGGGGTGGGGGGGGTGGGGGGGGCGCATCCTGGCAGAGCTGAAGGGCACCGCACTCCTGTCCTGCGGACTGGGGAAACCTTGTGAGTAGCAGCTAAGCAAGAGGGAGGGGCTTTTCCACAAGGAGGGAGCCAGCCTGCAGCGGGCTGGCCCGGGTGGGGAGAGGAGGGGGTCACCCAATAGCGGGAACTAACGAGGAGAAGAAACTGGAAGGAAAGACAGATGCTTAAAAGAGACCTGGCAAGAGAAGTGGGGGCTTGAGGTCCAGGACAGGATCCAGAACCAGGCCAGAGCCTTTGCCATGTGCCCAGAGTGGGGAAAATGACCCAAAGTGGTGTTGGGAAGCCCGAATGCCCCGTGGCGGCTGGGCTGAAAAATAGTGGGGACCGTCTCCAGTCTGCGTGTCTAGGAACGGAGGAGGAGGGCGCTGAGAAAGAGGGGACAGAGAGAAGAACAACCATGGCTCTCATTTCCTGGGACTGGCCGCAGGGCTGGGGAGGCTGTTTCCAAGGCTGTGACGCCCAAGAGGACGCTCCGGGCCTCCTGGGAGGGCCGCAGACGCAGCACATGCCCCCGGGGCAGGGCTTCCTCGGCCTGCCCTGGCCGTCGGGGCTGGGGAGAGGCAGGGACCCCCTTTCAGGGAAGCAGCCGGTCCCTGGTTCGAGTCCCCGGCCCCGGCGCTGAGGAGGCGGCTTTCCGCGGCGCGCTGCTGCCCCCTCCTGGGGACGCTCCGCAGGCCCCTCTCGCTCCGGGAGCGGCTTCGGGTGCCCGGGGGCCTGGGCGGCGGGCGCTTCGGAGCGATGCCCTCAGGGGTCGGGTGCCGCGGCTCCGCCCTGGGCCTCGTCTGCAGCCACCGGAGTCGGCTCCCCTCCTCCGTCCTGGGGCCGCGTCCTCGCGTCGTCCCCGCGTCGTCCCCGCGTCTTCCCCGCGGTTCCGCCGTCTTGCCCGCCCCGCGATGGAGGGTGGAGATCAAGGTGCCTCCGTGGGCTCAGACGCGGGGTAAGGCCCCCCGCCCTGCCGTTTCTGCTGGCCTTTAAGCTCCCTGGGCCTCAGGTGCTCACTGGTGAAAATAGGGCCGTAGTGAGGGACTTGCAAAGGTTCCGCTCCGTCCTGGCACACGGATGAGTCCCCCAGAAATAAGAGTCATTATTGTTTTTCTCGTCTCCAGCCGTCCTTGGCCGGTCCACGGCCACTCGGACGAGAGATGGCCCCTCACTGCTTTTCAGCCCAGCCCCACAGGCATTCTGGCTTCCCAACGCTACTGTGGGCCATTTTCCCTACTCTTGGGTAGGTGGCAAAGGCCCTGGCCCGATTCTGGATCCAGTCTTGGACCTCAAGCCCGCATTCCTTTTCCCAAAAACCTTTCTAGCATCTTACTTTCCTTCCAGTTTCTTCTCATTAGCTGCCACTACTGCATGATTCCCTCCTTTCTTTCACACAAACATCCCCTGATCCTGCTCTCCTACAGGTCTACCCTGAGACTTCCGATGTCCCCGATGACCTTCAGTTAATGCCGAGGTCTCCATTGACCTCCTCGCCCCACAACCCAATGCCCAATTCTCGGACCGCATTTGATGGCCCTGAAGCATTTCCTGCTACTGAACATGCTTTCTGCAAATTTTCTGTCCCTGGAATTTCCTGGGACACTCCTTCCGCTTTTTCTAGGACCTTGAACCCAGTCCACCTCAGTTTCCTTGCTGGCTGCTTTTTGTCTGCCAGCATCTGGGCTCCCCTTGGCTTTCTCTTCTTTTCATTCTACACACTCGCATGAGAGCTGTGATCCCCTCACCACCACCTTGGCCACCTCGCCCCTCTCAATCCTCCCCCAACCCCCCACACCGACCCCGCCCGCCCCACCTGGGGGCTCCAGCTGCTCACCAGTCTGTCTCCAGCTCAGATCTTTGCCTGGACTCCCTATCTCTCCATGCAGGTGAGCCCTGGTTGTCTCTGTCTGGATGGGGAGAGATACCATCAACTCTGCAGGTCCAAAACTGTATGCTTCCTTCCACAGAAATGTGGGAGACATTTTTAACTCCTTTCCTCCTTCCTCTCTCTTTCTCACCCTTCCTACCATCCAACCGGTTGTGCATTCTGTTGATTTCATCTTATTCTACCTTACTGCCTAGAATCCTTTTTTCACTGCCATGGGCTCAACAACAATTTAGTGGGTGCTTAGTATGTAGCAGGTAGAACTCTAAGCTCTAAGTATTGTGCACACATGGCCTCATTTAATTCTCTTTACAGTCTGGTAGAAATAGGAAGGGACCGAGGCATTGAGAAGTCATTTGCCCAGGGTCATGTAAGGAATAAGAGGCAAAGCCCAAACGGGCCTCAAGTCTTGCGGACAGCCGAGCCCTTGCTTTTTAGCATGTTGGACAGGATTATTCCAGGATGGGGTCATTCCTCCTGGAGTCTGTCACATCGTTTCTCTTACTAGTTTTCCTGACTTTAGTCTCCCTGTCCCCGCGGTGTAGCTATCAACAAGACAACTTCCCCTCTGTTGCATCCTAAACCAGAAATTTAGACCTGGGACTCTCCTCAAGTCCTTTCAATGGCCTCTGCTACTCTTAAGCTAAAATTTATGTTCTGGAGTGTCCTCCCACCTTTTTACCCAAGCTTCTCTCCCTCTTTTTTCCTTCCTTTCTTTCTTTTTTCTTTTTTTAAAATCTTATTTTTCATATTACATATGCAGTTTTCCTTGGATCCCCAAGGCAGAATCGAGTGATTTATCAGTTGGGACTAACTTCAACTACATGTAATAGAAACCCTAATTAATGGTGACTTAAATGAGATCATTAATTCCTCTCTCTTAAAGAGTTTGGAGTATACAATTCAGACTTGGCATGGTGGCTCCTTTTTATCGCCAGTGATCCAAAATACCTTTGTCTTTTTGCCTCACCGTTCGTAACACTGGCTTCCATCTATAATGTCTCCTCATGGCTGCAAGATGGCTGTTGTAGCTCTAGCAATTATAATTCTAGCAATTATAATGACAGTCTTAACAGCAGGAAAGAGGAAGGGTCAAGGGCCGGACTGTGTGCCTCCCAGCTAGCTTGGCTGCTTTAATAAGCTCTCCCAGAAGCTGCATCCAGTGACTTCTAATATATATCTTTGGTCTTCCAACAGATGAATTGGAGAATGCAGTTTTTGAGTTGGGTGCATTGGAAACCCTAATAGTGCAGAGGTCCAGTTAGGAAAAAAGAAGAGGAAGGGTAGAGATGTGATAGACAGTTAGTCTCTGCCCAGATTTCCTTCCTCTGCATCCCCCCTGGCATTCCTGCTTACATCTGCCATTGCCCTCTCCACATCTCCATGTAAATATCTGTCTGAGGACTTGTCTCTCATATCAGTTTGAATACTATGTACAGAGGATGGCACCTGGCACACAGTAGGTGCTCAGTATAAGCTGCTACTGAATCCCACCCATATTTAAAGAGATCATAGAATTCTGGATCACAGAGCCTATCCTGTATTCCATCACTGGACATAATCATGTAAGAGAATGTTGTTATTCTTGGGAGATACATGCTGAAATATTTAAGGGTGAAGGTCATGAGGATAGTAACTTACTCTTAAATTGTTCTGCAATAATAATAATATGTATTATGTTTAGATACAGACATTATATATGTATAGAAAGTACATTGGTTAATAGGTAAGTAGAGAGAGAGATGATAAAGAAAATATGGCAAAATTTCAACAATTGGTGAATCCTAGTGAAGATTTAGGGAGTTCATTGTTCTATCGCAACTTTTCTGTAGAATTGTTTTTACCAAAACCAGAAGTTACAAGGATCACAGAACTCTAGAATTCGAGACTTAGGAGGACCTTGCAAATTGTCAAGTCTCTTCTCTCAGAGAGATGACATGTCTTTCCTCAGGCACAGGCTCCCCTGGTCTTCTTCAGCCATAGTAACAGCTCAGCTTCTTATATGTAACCACAGTCCCTTCTCCAAAGAGATTTGTGTAAGCTGTTCCCTTAGCCTGGAATGTTCTTCCTTCCCCTCGTTGCCTGATTCCTTCTAATGATTCTTCAGATTTCTTTTCAAGTGCCACTTCCTCAGGGAAGTCCTCCCTGACTTTCCTGATTGTGTCAAATGCCCCTGCTAAGGGCTTCTGTATCTCAGATATTTCTCTTCATCAGCTCAGCAGAGGTGTGCTTTGCATGGGTTTATGTGATTGGTGCCTGTGCCCTCTACTACAGGGGTCATTCGTACAGCCCACCCTCACACACTCTTGCTCTGAACCAGGTTCCATTCTAGGCACTACGCATAGACTTAGTGTCCACTGCAAGTCCAACCCACAAGTTCAGGTTGATCAGATCTCTCTCCCAACCCGTGTGTCACACTGAGACTAGGATGCAATGCAGGTTTCTAAAACCCAGCATGTCTAACGTTGAACTCCTCATCTTGCCCCACAGGGCTTCTTCTGCCCCTCTTCTCTTTCTTATTTCAAGAAATAGCAGCACTATCCACCCAGATGTCCCCACCCCACAATAGGCACATCTTAGACCCCTCCCTGTCCCTCTGCCACCAAAGCCACTCTTTCACCAGATTCTGCTCCTCTGACCTGAAATGCCTGAGAGCATCCACTTCTCTCTCTCTCTGCTCCTCTCATTCGGGTTGCCCTGGGTCGACTCTGCAGTTGAGTTCCTTCAGATCTGTCTTTGTTCTGTCTTTATTTTACCCCACACCTTAAATCCATTCTCTATGCTGAAGCCAGGATTCTTTCCTTTTTTTTTTTTTTTTAAGATTTTATTTATTTATTTGAGAGAGAATGAGTGAGAGAGAGCATGAGAGAGGAGAAGGTCAGAGGGAGAAGCAGACTCCCCAAGGAGCCGGGAGCCCCATGTGGGACTTGATCCTGGAAGTTCGGGATCATGACCTGAGCCAAAGGCAGTCGCCCAACGAACCGAGCCACCTAGGCGCCCACCCGGGATTCTTTCCAAAATCGTCAAGTTCACCACCACACTCCTGCTGAAAACCAGCCCAACAACCTGATGAGCTAACGAATCTGGAAACTCTCATAGTATAAACACCTAGAAATTTAAGTACATAACTGAGTCTGCAAAAAAGAGGGACAAAGGCCCCTGTGTCAAAAATGGAGAGGACACTGAAAAGGAGAGTGGTTAGCACAGGAGATGATGCCAAACAGCCCTGGGAGTGGTCATTTGACCTTGAATGGGCCCAAATGATAAGGGACTGGGCTTTCTCAAGGGATGCAGCAAAGTTAAAGTTTGGCCTCCATATTTGGCCAATATCTGCTTTTCAGCTCTGGCTTTCGCCTTAGCCTTTGGAAATTCAAATATTTGGGTACCTGTTTCAGTGGCATCCTAGCATCCTTGAACTTGTGCATCATCAATAATCATGTAATTATATCCACCAATTTATTCACCGATTTCACCAGTTTTGCCACTTATGTCTTTTCTCTCCTCCAGGATCTAATCCAGGATACCAGATTGCATTTAGACTTATTCCTTTTTTAGCTACATATTCTTTAATCACCTCTTCATGTGATGATTTTGTAAAATCATCTTCTATAGACCGTAGAGAAAGATAATACAGGCTTTTTGGGGTTTTTTTTCTAACATGGTTAATCAAATTTATTTTCTGTTACTGATCATTACAATTTTTTTCTTTTGGCTTTGTCACTCTTTTTTGGTAATGGCATATAAGCGTTTAAGATTGTTGTCAACCCTGGAAAGGCCTCTGTGAAATTTCTTTCACAAATGAGCTGTAAATACTTATTGGGTTTATAATTGCATGCACTGAGTTCTCAAATCCATGATTGATGAAAGAAAACTTCCATTTTGACTAGCCTTGGAGTAGGAAGGAATCCTCCACGTACAATTTTACATTTCTGGTATTAGAAGAAGAGTTTTCCGTGGACTAGAAAATTGGAGCTGGCTCTCTATATCTTAAACCTTGCTTCTCTACCATCCACATATTTTTGGTATTGAACATTGTAGGATTTTTTTTTGCTGGGTGCCAGGCAAGGCAGCATGTGGAGGGTGGGAGTATTTCTGGAAGCCATTCCAGAATCTGAACACCCAGCAATAACTGAACTATACATGGAAATGACTGCAAACCATCGAATATATCCCATGAAACCCATACTAAATGTAGGCCAAGTCTTTTTCCTTTTTCAAGTCCCCCTAGTGATGCCAACATGAGAAGAAGCTGGAAAAACTTAGAGTGAATTAATTTTTTTAATGTCATTTTCCTGGATTTTATAGATAATGTTTGTTTTTACTTGTCAACTTTCTAGAATTTGCTAAGATTTCTTTTCTTGTCATCAAGGTTTACTTTTAGTCTTAATTTTGTATTTATAGTTTGCTTTGTTTTTTTTTTTTTTTTCCCAAAGAGGAACCAAAATTGCATAAGCTTCGGGCCCCATGAAAACTGGATCTGCCCTTGACTGAGGGAGCTCACCTTTCACAAACATCAGTGAGAAGTTAGCAAAAGATACTTTTCAGGAAGAGGGACATGAAAGCCAGAAGAAAGAGATGGGATTTAAGAAAAAATGAAACAAACAAGTAAGTGTTAATTAAATAATAGTAATAATAATAAGAAGAAGCCGTTCCTCGCTGCTCTAGTATATGACATAAACACTGGGATGTGGCTGACAAGAGTCTATGTGACCTGGTGTTTGTTGGCATCCAGCTTTATCAGGAGCCACTCCCTCTCACCACCTACTAGAAAACAGACCTGAGACTGTACATCTCACAGGTGCCCCAGGCATTCTCACATTCTGTTCCTTCTCTTCCCCTTCCTTCCTGAGGAAGAGACACCATGTACTGTCAGCCTAGTTGAGGGGCCCCTCCTGCTAAGGCCGTACTGTCACAGTCCCTTGCCTTGAACTCTTTCCTTGTCTCCACCCCCCACCAGACTGTGGTCTCCTGAGGCAGAGACAGAGCCTGGTTTCTTCCTTGCAATGCCCCAGCCCTTAGCACAGAACCTGAAGCAAGTAGGCAGTCTGTTAATATTTGCTCAATACATAGGTAAACCGAGAATGGAAACAAAACCTTTTGCTTTCCAGCTCTTGTCATTTCAGCTGCTGCTTGTCGGTATTAATGGCTGTCCTCTTCCCTGTCTGAGTCAACTCAGCTGAGTGAAAAGAGTCCAGTCTCTTTTGGATCACTGTCCCCTTCCTTTTGCCATGCTAGGGTGCAGTAAATGCTGTAGACACCATGGTTGATCCCCCTTCCAGATCCCTTCAATTTTCCCCGGAAGTGGCCTCTAGAGAGTTCCACACTGACCTAGGGCTTCATGTCTCTCAGCCCAAGGACGTTCTCTGGCTGCAAAAGTGAGCTTGGGGGACACCAGGAGCAAACTCTAACAACCAGCGACAGCTTCCTTGCCTGTGGGACAGTCCAAGGCATGTTCCACACAGTCTTTCGGAGGGTCCTAATCAGGACTGAGCTCCAGATGCCCAGAGTCACTCCACCTCTCCCTCGGGTGCTTCCTGGGTTCACTTCCTGATTAAAAACTACTTTCAGGGGCACCTGGGTGGCTCAGTGGATTAAGCCTCTGCCTTTGGCTCAGGTCATGATCTCAGGCTCCTGGGATCGAGCCCCACATCGGGCTCTCTGCTCTGCAGGAAGCCTGCTTCCCCCCCACCTCTCTCTGCCTACTCTCTCTGTCAAATAAATAAATAAAATCTTTAAAAAAAAACTACTTTCAATCCCATCCTTGTCTCGGGGTCGGCTAGGACACAGTATTGCCACCTGTCATGGTGCAGCCGTGTATCTGTAGCAGGTGTGGGAGACTGGGTAGAATTTTATTGGACCCCACAATATAGCTCTGGAAGAGAGTGGTTTGGAAAAGAAATTCCTGAAATGTGCACATTTAGGTAGAATGAATCTTTCTGCTCTGAGCTTCAGGAGGTTCCAACTTCTAATACTGAAAGAGGAGAGTCTTAAAAGTGGGGCAGAGGGAGAGGAGCACTGAAAAACAAAATCTTAGTTAACAGAAGTTTCACTGGAGTGACTCAAGTATGAAAGTACTTCTCCAGCCAGCATGTTGGCCAGTGTCTTTTATATAACATGGGCAGGGGACACTGTGGGAGACTCAGGCTGGGACCCAGATTCCAGGGAACTCGGGAAACCTGCTCTTGCCGCCTTCATAAAGTCAGAGTATTTTAAAAACAATCAAGACCACTTCGAGCATCCCTGTCCTCTGACTCATCCTGCACAGGCAGGGCTACCGGACGTAAGCCTCCAAGAAGAGAGGCTGGAGGAGGCCGCACCATTAATTGATTTGCATCTTGCTTCTCTAGGAAGGAGATTTCTGGCCAGTCCCTCCCAAGGCCTCTCCAAAGGCCTTTCCTGAACTTGGGGTCAACTGACCAGGAGCAAACAATCGCCATGGGAGTCACCCCCCTGAGGCAAAGGAACTCAGCCAGGGGCTTAGCAGGTTGCCAGATTGTAAATCTCTCTGCATTTCACAGGAGAAGCTTTAGACTCTAAACCATGGTAATCCAAGAGGGAAGTCTTCAGAGCTCAACAGTTTGTAGACAGATACAGAGAGATTAGAAACGAGAATCCATCCCTGAACTTGGTTGTCTGGAAAGAAGGAGGCTGGCTCATGAAGATGTTTCCAGAAAGGACTGGACTGCACAGATGGTAAAGCCATCAAGGGGAGATGGTGCCAGAGGTCAGCACAATGGGTGCCCTTGTGCCTTGTTTGGGGACTTTTGTGTTTATATGTTTGTGATCACTGTCCCCCGTGCAACCCCAAGCTGGGGTCTGTTAAGAAAAATAACCTGGCTTACAACGGCATTCTTCCAGCTCCACTTGAAAGTTTGAAAAACCCTTGGATAGGAAAATAACCTCAGGGAGCCAAGGCTTTCTGCACTTGGTGAAGCCCTAGACCCAAAATACACAGAAGAACACTTCGCTTTGAAATGCCTGCAGTACTCCTATCTGAGTCATCTGAAAACAAATAAAAAGAGACCTAAACAAACAAACCTAATTGTGCACGGAAACACGGCCAGGTTTCCAGCCTGGCTCCCCCTCTGTTTTCATTAGTCAGAAGCCAATGTACGCAGCTTTCATGGTATCCAGAACAAGCAAAATATTAAAAACAAATTGCCGAGGTTTCTCCCCTTCCCTCCTCCCTTCCCCATGCACCACGCAGGCCAAGTTCCTGACTTCTCTCTTGGCTTTCAAACTTCTTTCTTCCAGTCTTGATGGACAGCTGCCCACTTACCAGGCTGCCCGTGGTTGACCAGCAGCCCTGGTTGACATGGGCACTTGTGAAGGTCAGCAATTACCGGATACTCAGATGAAATTAAGTATGGAATGTTATGGGTCTTGAGATATTATTATTTTTACAAATAGTCAATGCAACTGGTTTGAAAATCAGGTCTGCCAACCCAAATTCACTTAATATAGGTCTACCCGTTGCCCTCAGCCAAACCCCTACCACCTACCTTTCTTTTTCCCTCTTTTACTTATTTTACCACTAAATAGGCATTCCACTGCAGTGGACACCTCTTGTCTTGTTTCCCCAAGGTTGTCAAGGTAGCAGAATTAAGTCTGAAGCTCCTGGTGGGGAAAGCTTGTCTGACAAGAAGAACAGAGCTGAGTATTAGAGAGGAATGAGAACACATATGATGTCATCTGAGTACCTGGATCTAGCCATGACTGAACACTGATCACGCTGGATTTTTTTATTATGTGAACTACTAAAACCCCTGTTTTGCCTGAGCCTGTGTCAGTTGGGTTGTTTTATCTTGCAAGACATGTGCATGCACACACACCTCTCAAAGTGCCACCTGAAATTAAATCTTTGCATCCTTCAAGTAGACTAATATGCATTTTTTTTTAATTTCTGGGAATGATCTCTCAAAAGGAAGTTTGTTTTTTTGTTTTGTTTTGTTTTTGGCAAATTTAGCTTCAGTTAAATGTTGCAGGGAAGTTCAGAAGACAATCTGCTTTAGCCCTGAATCCTGTGAGAAAAATTGCCTCTGTCCCTCCTAGTGTAGTAAGAGATGAATGAATTCTCTCACCTAACTCACATTTGACACAAAGAACAAAATAATGTAGTAATTACTGAGGAATTTCTTTGCACTCCTTGGCTTGTTTTGATGATCAGTTCCAGGCATCCTATTCTGTGAGGCCATGGGGACATTTAAGTGCCAAGATTAGTCTAGACCCAAAGCATGTGGAAAACAATAACAACAAATACTTGCCAAACAAAAACCAATGATACACCGACAATATTTGGGGAACAATTGAAACTGTAGGGCCAATTTTTTTTTTTTATGTCTTATTCTATATGCCATGAATAGGTGGGAACTTGGCTTCTTGTTCCTTCCTAATAACGAACCAGAAAAAAAACTCATATTAACTCCTTTATTCCAATTCTCCAGTTAACAGTGATTGTCGGGGGCGCCTGGGCGGCTCAGTCAGTTAAACATCTGACTCTTGATTTTGGCTCAGGTCATGATCTCAGGGTCATGAGATTGAGCCCCAGGCTCCGCACTCTCCCCCACTGCCCCTCCCCACTCCCACTTGTGCTCTTCCTTCCACCCTGTCTCAAAAAAAAAAAAAAAAAGAGTGGCGTGACTATCAGATCAGGTAGGGGATGGCATGTGTGCAGGGATGGAAGAGCAGCCTGAAGAACTGCTAACTGATCGGAAAAGTGAGCACATTTTTAAACCATTAGTTTTTTTGTTTTTTTTTAAATCTTTTTTTTTAAGATTTTATTAATTTATTTGTCAGAGAGAGAGCGAGCACAAGCAGGGGGAGCAACAGACTCCTCGCTGAGCAGGGAGCCCGATGTGGGACTCGATCCCAGCACCCTGGGATCATGACCTGAGCCAAAGGCAGATGTCTAACTGACTGAGCCACCCAGGCGTCCCTAAACCATTAGTTTTGGAATTGGTAGCTATCCTTCTCAAAGGAGATCCATCAGGGCTCACTTCAAATGTCACTGCCTCCAGGAAGCCTTCCCTCATGCTCCATTGGAAAGTATCACTCCTTTCTGGTGCCCTTTCACAAAGCTCAAAGTGCTTGATGTTAGAAGTAGCTGTAAGAAGATGGAGATTATTTTTACTCAAGAGTCTTTGGGGGGAGAATACAGAATAAATAATTCAATTTAAGTCCTCTGCAATGATGTAAGGGACAAGATCTAGAGGTACGTGATCAAGTAGTACAAGATGGTCCCTACTCTGACTTCTATACTGAGCAGGTCTAATTTTTGATTATAGAAGAAGAAATATTATGATGTGGGGGAGCTGAGAGAGAGCTATGTTGCTTTGCATGACACAGAGGAAAGAGAGACAGTTGTTCAAGAGAATCTGGGAAGAAAAGTGGAGCTGGTGGGGTTGGGCGGTGCTCCAGGGAACTGGAGTGAATAAGATGTTTCTGGAGGTGAGCACCAGAGGACGACGTGTGAAGAACAGAAACATCCAGATGGGCTGTTGGTGCTGCTGACTGCAATGGGTACCACATGTCCCCTTGTTTCCCTTAAGCTTCCAGTCATACCCCCATTGCTCACACACGCATGTATCTAATGGAGGACTTTGAAGGGGAAGAATTTCTGTGCACAGGCGGACATAGAATAAGCACATGTAGACATAAATCCAAAGTTCAAACTGACTTCCTGCTGTCGCAGTGGAAGACAGAGCTCTTAGAGGGAAGGGGCCATTTTTACTTGTTTTAAAATCTTCACTCAGCTGAATTAATGACCCAACATGCAGGGAAACATTTGCAACAAAAATGGTGGTCTGAGAATCAGATAAACTGCTGTCAGTGGCTAAACTCCTGGAGCTCAATATATATTGTGACCATTGTTATTATCAGTTGGCACATGAGTACAAAGGAAAAGCCCAGGCAGGCTGCCCGGTTCCCAGAGCTGGAATATCAATGGGGCTTTTTATCTTAGTTTAATTTTGAATGATACCTAGTTATAGGAAGCAGAGTCATGTCCTTTGGTAACCTATCCCCCACACTGATTCTGGGCTAGCTTTGACTAACTTTGACCAAAAGGACGTTAGCAAACAGACTAATGAAAAGAGTATCTTGGCCCAGTCCCTTGTAGCTCCCAGAACCCCATGATGGCCACCACATAAGCCAGCCTAGGCTAGCATGCTGGTTGATGGGAGATGCGGACATCAGCCAGGCCCCCTCTCCCCCTCTAGCTGACATCAAGCCAACTGCCAGACATCTAGCGGAGACCATCCTAAGCCATCCAGCCCCACCAAAGCCAGTTCAGACCAGAAGAACGATTGCAAGAAAGACGAAATGTTTGTTCTTTCAGCCATTAAATTTTGGAATGGTTTATTACCCAGTAGAAACTGACAAATAAACTTTCATCACATTTTGCTGGATAGGCAACCAAGGCTCAGAGAGATGGAGAAAACCGCCTCAAGTTAAACTTGTAGTTAAACCGTGGAACAAGGGTTTGGTTTTATGCCAGCCTCTAGTCCCGTACCCATGTGGTCCTGTAGCCTCCTTTTATCCGAAGGAGCTTAGTTTCAAGCCCAGGATGAATGCTAATCACCCGTGCTGGGGACCCATGATTGGAATGGACCTGACTGCAGTGCTGACAAGGGGCTGAAATGCTGGGTGTTAGTCTAAAATTCCTGACTCCTTGTGGTTTTCAATCTTGTCTTCACATGAGAATCTTCGAGTTTTTAAAAATCCTGATGCCTGCGTTGGACCAAATAAGTCAGAATCTCGAGGATTAGAGTCAATATTCTTAAAACTCTCCCCTTAATTCAAATTCCAAGACTGAGAATCAGTGTCTTCCACTCCCCTAGAGAGGTCCCACGGAGGCTGGAGAAATTGGAGCTCTTTAACCTAGAAATGTCTCTAAGGAAGCAAAGGACGGGCCTCCTGAGGATGAGGGACCAAGAAGAACAGCACAATCAATCGAAAAATTATACAGCATGGCGCGTAACAGTGCATTATTATTCCCTGCCCTCAAGGACTGCGGGAGTGACAGTTACAAAAGTGAATAATCGCAATCATGGTGTGACAAATACCATGTTTACATATTCCAGGTCACAGCAGTAGCCTAGAAGAGCCAGAGTTCCTCTTGTTAACTGGGTCCCAGAAAAGGTGACAGTGCACTGAGTCTTGAGGAAGTCAAGAGGAGATCTTTATTCATCAGGAATGGATGGCCACTCCAGGAGGTGACTGAAGCAGAGATGAGTCAGCCCTGGAAGCTGGGAGGATGCAGGAGAGACTGAGAGTAGGTTGAGTAGAGGAGAAATAATGACTCCTAAAACCCCATCCAAGGATTGATCTTATGTATCTATCTCTCAAGACATCGGGTACCAAAGCTTCAGGAAGGTCTGGGCTGCTGGTGGGGGCTAAATGGCCCCAGCAGGGAGTCATCTGGCCATTTATAATGAGGGGGCTATTTGGACCTCTGTTCCTGGAGATTCCAAGTCCTGACCCCATAGCAATAGCTGCTGAGTCTTCTGGCACTTTCCTTCTCCATGCGCAGTCGTGGACCAAAACCATCAGCATTGCCTGGGGCTGCTTACTGAAAATGCAGAATGTTAACATCCACCCAAACTTCTGAATCAGAATCTGCATTTTAATAAGAGCTCCAGATAGTTCCCAGGCACATTAAAGTTTAAGAAGCACTGTTCTAGTACTTTCTAGTCCCAGGGGGATGAATATATTCCCGGCCAGTACATGCTCTAGAATGCAGTGCGCTCCTTGCATACTGAGCCAAGACGGCCCTGTTTGGGGGACAGCAGCCAGCAGAAGTGGTCAGCCTGGCCACAGCAGAACATAATATATGTTAGAGAACATAATAACATATATGGAAAAGAACCTAAGGTCATGACTGGAGAGCTTGCATGAGGAACAACTGTTCTTTGAGTTCAAGAATAGAGCTCCTGAACCCTCTCCCATTCTGTCCTGGGACCCCTTTACCAAAGAATATTGGCAATCTGTAAATGTTGGCAGTCAACAAAAATGCAACTATGGATCTGCCCCCAGCCACCTTTTCCTCTCATTCATTTGTGAGATTCAAGGATTTGTGGATTTAAAGACAAGATTAGGCTGCCCCAGTCTTGCTTTGCCAGGCCTCAGAAGGTCAGAGAGTCCCAGAAGACCCTTGGACAACCACACGTGAGCCCTGGGTGCACAGGGAGAGCTGGCCCAGGGCAGAATCATCACTTGTTAAGGCAGATGGAGGTCCCTGGGTACATGCCTGCTAATGCCTTCTCTTCTTGTCAATGACCTCTTTGCTTCAGAATCCCCAGCAAGCTGCATTCCTGACCAGAGATGTCAGAGGGACCTCATGTGAACTGCCAGCCACTGACTCGCTTCTGAGGTCAGAGGAAATAGCTGGGAGGCTGCCCTCACCTTCCAGCCTGGAATAACCCATTGCTCACTTGGAGGCCACCCTCTTGGCTCCAGGATGCCTTTGGCAAACATTGCTCTTGGCAGGCTGAACCCGCAAGAACCCTGTCATTTCTGAGCGTGTGTCAGGGTGTGAGGAGGGAGAATGCAGTGTGGCCACAGGGGAACACAAGCCAGGGAGCTGGCCCTGCATGATGAGGGGAAGGGGACCCATTATACAGTGGACCTGAGAGGGTGGGGAGTCAAAATTTCTGGACTTTGAAATTATCCTTGTGAGGCACTGAAAACTGTCAATTCTGAGAATCATAAGAGGGATCGGGGGTCAGTGGCAACCTGCCAAGCCAACCACAAACATTTGGCTCAGTAATATGAGCTGATTGACAATCCATCCCAGCACTCCCTCCTCCAGGAAGGACTCTTGGGTTCCCTCCCCCCAGCTTCTTTGTTGGTGTTTATTGCTGAGACCGCTAGTCTAAGATAGGACGAATCTCTGCTAAATTCTTCCCACAAGATTTTATTGAGTTTTAGGGCAAAAAAAGCACAAAGCAGAGGAGGCTTTATAACTACTGCTTGAGTTCAGTATCCCCAGTTCCCTGGCAAAACTCCAGGTGACATGGGACTGTGGCACCCCTGTTCCCAAAGTGGTGCCATTGACCATGAACCTCCCCCAGAATGGCACTTTCCAGTCACCTCCTCCCATTATAACACAGATCCAACTGCCCTTTGTCCCCTAGGGGAGAGGAGAATTTCTCACTGCCTAGACCCTGTCCTTTTTCTGACCCAAAATAATTGGGAGTATCAATTGCCTATAAGAGAAACCCCATTGATCCATTGATCTCTTCACCCATTAATTCAGTGACCAATTGGCTTATTGCCTACACAAGAAATCCCATCCTTCCCATTGGACTGTGGTCTTGACCTTGCCTCATGTAAGATACAGCCAGTGATTTTCAAAGCCTGGGTTTTTCTGTCTGAAATGATAACCACATGGTCACCGCACTGTCCTTGCCCAGGCCACATCTTGGTCACAATTTTCCCTTTGGCATGGGGAGCGAGAAGATCAAGCTCCCAATCTCTTGTGACCAAAAGTAAGATAAGGGGATACACAAAGCTCCCCAAAACAAGCAATAATTTTCCATTGTGATGCAGCATAAATATGGATTGTGGAAAGAAAGTGTTCTCTGACTCAGCAAAGATACAATGCTGGAAAGATAATATTATTATTGCATAGATGATGATGATTATTAGTAGAATACTTAACTCCTCAGTCTGCATTTCAGTGGCTTCGTGCTGTTGGGGGATCCCTGCTCCGAGTGGTACGAAATCCTTCACATAAGGACTAAGAGGTGTCCCCAAGAGGTCCCTCGTAAAAGGAATAGAGAATGCCCCCAACGACAAAGTATTTCCTATAGCCTACAACCTCTGACAACCTGGCAGGTTTCCCAGGTTCTAAAACTTAACATCCACTAGAGCTTGTTACTAATATGTAATATACATAATAGTTACTAATACATAACTATGTGCTGTGCCAGACATGGAGTTGGATACTTTACATACAAGATCTTGTTTAATTCTCATAACAATTCTGGGATGTGGGTCCTATTATTCCCATTTAACAGATGAGGACACTGAAGTTCAGAGAGGTGAAATGAGGGTCTGAAGCACGATTCAAACGCTTGCCAGACTCCAAGCCCATTCTCTCTGCCATCATGTCCAAAATGGCGCCACATCACTAAAGGCAGCAAAACTTCACAGCCTGGAATTTCCCAGCCCATATATGTTTAAAATATCTTGTGCTTTGTTCTCATAAAAACCCTTGAGCTTTTCAGATATGTGTCTTGATTTGGGTTTTGGCAAAATGCTGACTCTAACTCCTTGTTTTCCAAACTGGCCTCAGCAAAAGCTACATCATGGCACTTACAAGAATATAGATCCCAGCATCTTACCCCACACTTGTATGTCAGAATTCCTGGGAGACAAATCAGAATCTGCATTTCTAAGAGAAATTCCCAAAGTGACCCTTATGATCAACTAAGTGTGAGAAAGTATCTCCTGACTATATGCCCAGTCCTGCCAGATGCTGAGATGGGTGGGGGGAAGGGGAGCGTAAAAAAGATGGGTGAGTAATGGTCCTTACCTTCGAGAAGCACATATTCCAATTAGAAGGCAAGATGGATTCAAATCCCACAGAGTGTCACAGTTAGTTAATAAGCGGTGTAGCCCTCATTCTGGAACATCTGTTATTCAGAAAAGGGCCAAATCCTAGATGAAAGGACTGAGGGAAGAATCAGGGAGGGCTGTATGGAAGAGGTGGAACTTAAGGTGGACTTCAAAGGATTGGAGGTGGGAGGAAGAAGAAAGCAGGGCATTCTAGACAGAAAGAACATCAAGAACAAAACCTATGAGAGGAGAATGAGCTTGGTATTTCTATGAGGCAGGGAATGGGTCAGCCAGCCAGTCTGGGGGTGTGGAGAAAGAATGCGCAGGAAGAAAATTAGCCTAGACAGGACAGTTTTCAGCAAAAGTTTGGTTTGGGCATGGGTAGCACTAGGGAGCCAATGTGTGCTATGGAGTGAGGGTTCACATGATAAAAGATGTGATCAAATTAGGTGATGACCTCTGCTCCCTAGCGCCTTGAATTATGACTGCAGATGAGAAGTAATACCACCCGCTCCAGATGGGAGGCTACACCAGAAAACCCCCAGGGTGCCTTAAATCCCGGGGCCCCCTGAGGCCTTAAGCAGAGCTCTCTGTGTAGGGCTCCTGAAACTTCAAGACCTGTCTACAAATGAGGTGTCGGGCTGAGAAGGGGGCCTGTGGGGTGTGGGGTAGTGAGGTTGTGCACACCTATTCTGATGGAAAGGTGAGGGGGGAAAGGAGACAGTCTTGATATATACATGTCGTATATATTAATATATGTTCCCGAGGGAAAGGCCTCAGACAATGTCAGCAAGCAGTGGAAATTCCTCATAAGCAACCTTAAGCAATTTGATGTACCTCTAAATTATTTTGGCATCAAAGCCTGATCAACCATATGGAAAGAAAAAAGTGCCAAAAGAGAGAGGCTTATACTCGAAAGAAACCAGGAGCCTGGCCTGATTGCCCTGACATATAGCAGAGATGAGTCAAAGCTTTCTGTAGAAAAAGGGGGACGTTCTGAGGAATGCTCTGCTCAGTTGCAACACCATTATGTGTCAAATGAGTTGTCCTAAAAATGAGAGGCTGAGTTGATAGAGACTCTTGGCTTAAGTGACAGAAACCCAAATTCAAAGTAGTTCAAGCAAGAGGGAAATGTACTGGCTCAAGTGGGGTAGTCATTTGACTTTAGGCACAGCTAAATTCAGGGCACCCTTGTGATATAATCAAAACTCTCTCTGGTCATCTCTCAGCTCTGCTTCTCTCTGTGTGGCCTCATTTTCTGGCACTGTTTTTCTGTGCTATAGAAAAGGGGTTGCCCATTGGCTCCAGCCAAAATCTCTGTGTTCCATGAGTGGGAAACTCTGGCTTGCCGC
Source organism: Martes martes (assembly GCF_963455335.1). Lineage (NCBI taxonomy): Eukaryota > Metazoa > Chordata > Mammalia > Carnivora > Mustelidae > Martes > Martes martes. Next base: position 159,593,896 of record NC_137889.1, on the reverse strand, counting down.
CTGAGTTTCACGTCCCTTAGGTGGTGGGGGGGCAAGGCTGGCTTTTGGTTGACAGCCCATCAGAATCCCAAAGTGCTGGGAGATAGGGAATTTCTCCAAAAGAAAAAAAAAAATGTGGGGCAGGAAAAAAGAAATAGATATTTATGACTGTGCTGCAGGAATTCCAAGTCCAGAGGATGGTCGTGGAAGGCTTCTCCAGGGAGCCGAGGCACTGGGAAAGACAATGGTGTGTTGAGTCATGGAATGACTTGGATAAAGATTTCCACCAATCTGACTATACTTATACATTAATTTCCCCTCCTTGTCCCTTTTCTGTCCAAACTATTGGTAGGACTGATGCTGAACAGAGCAGGATTGGGGGGCACTTACAAGACAGAATCATGTTTATCTATAGCTGTAATTTAAAAAAAAAAAAACCCTGAACTCATTCGATATTCCTCTCTCCTATAAAATGGGAAAAGAAACAAACTGCTTTAACTCTCCTTTGCTACTGATCTTGTTATTGTTGACTAAGTTCCTGTTTCATCTCTTCTTTAAAAATTCAACTTTTTTACATTTCATCACAAGGTTTGCCAACCCAGATGGTCAATTCATCATTGTTTCTTGATTCCATGCTTTCTTTTCAAGTTAATTTTTCTTCTTGTTGAAGTATACATTAATATTTATTTTAGCAAAGGTCTGTGAGTAACACTAAGTTTTTAATCTTTGTGTGCCAAAACATTTCTTAATTTAGCTGGGGATAAAATTGAGGTTGTTAGTTATTTTCCCTCAATACCTTGCGCATACCTCTTTTCAGTGAGAGGCAATATAGAATAGTGGTTGTGAGCATTTGGAACCAGATAACTATGCTTGGCTTCCAACTTCTGGTCTTACTACATGTGAGACCTTGGAGAGGAAGTGCCGCGCTTCTCTTCTGCTCGGTTTCCTCCCATAAGAGGGTTATAGTAAGATTCCTGTCTCACAGAATTTTTGTGAGGATTAAATTAGTGGATACACCTGGTGCAGTGCCTGACACATCATGCCATTCAAGTGATAGCTCTTATAATTTCCACCCCTGACCTCCTCTGTTGCTAATGAGAAAATGATTGTTGGGCTAATTGCAGCTCTTTTTAAAGTAATATCGCTCTTCGTCCTGATTGCCTCTAAGATTTTCTTTCTATCTTGGATGCTCTGCAACTTTACTCAGGATGCACTTTTCAGTCCGGGAGTAGGCAAAGTCTTTCTACTGTTCTAGAAAATTCCATACCATCGTTCCTTTATTTTCTCTACTATCTCTCTCTCTCTGCAACTTCTTTATGCTGTATGTTGTCACCTCTCAAACTACCCTCCATATGTTTTAATTGTTTTTACATACTTTAAAACTTTTGTCCCTCTGTGCCATGTTTTGGGTGAACACTTTCAATTCTTTTCGAGACTGCATCAAGTTTAGATTCTGTCCCAATTCATTAGATTTTTTTGCAGGGATTACAATTTATATTTTTAAGATGCTTAACTAATTCTTATAATTTATAAAATATATGTAAATATATAGACACTATATTTATACTAGATAATATAGATTATTAATTTTAATAATTAAAATTATTTTTCATAGCCATCTTTTAAATTTATATTTAATTCAAATCCATCTTTTTAATTCATTTAATTTGTATTTAATTAGTATCATCTCTTTAATTAAAAAATCGATCTTTTTAATTTAATTTAAAAAATAATTTAATTCATTCCTGCCTAGTTCTGTTTCATAATTTTTAATTCTTATTTATTTCTTATTATTCCTTCACTTTCTTAAATAAATGCCTTAAAATAGTTAAATTATTTTTCAGACTGCTTTATTATTTTAGTTTCACCTGAGGTGAACAATTTATCAGTAGTTGATTTATTGGTTATTATCAGTTAAAGATAGATTTCTTTGTGTCTTTCAGCCTTGTAGTTGACTGAGTCATTTAAGCTTGATACCTTTCTCTCTTCTTCCTTTTCTTCTTTGTTTCTCTCCACTCTTTTTCTTTCCCTAAGTTTTATAATTTCTTCCATCACCACTATCTCCATTTGAACCTTATATTGATGAGTGAGGGTGGCTCACTCAGCCAGTATGAGGCTCACTTCAGGTTCTGGCTCCTGTGTTGTGCTGATCACTATCCACCAAGGCATTCAGAGAATAGATAGACCTGAGCAGTGGTTAGGAGGAGCATTTATCAGTCTCTTGTCCTAAGTGGATAACACTCAAGTTCTACCTTCAACCTTAAGTTTTGTCCTGGCCCATGCCTCACCCGGATGATGTTTGCTGTTTCCTGAGAGCCAGACTAGCTCAGTTACACACACGAGCCAGAGCCTGTCCACCTCTGCGTGCTTCTGTCCAGGAGCCACCGGGACCAGGGCTCAGCCTTGTTCCCTGCTGTACATTTCTCTTCTGTTTCTGGTCTACAGAAATGATCTTATTTGTGAGTTCAGTTACACCTTTTGAGATCTTCAGTTTTTAAAACCTTTACCTGTAGCTGCTACATGTTGACAGCAGAATGGGTGCCCCAAATGGTTGTTTATACTAACACCATCTGGACCAGAAGTGCTTTCCTAATTTTTTTTTAAACAATGAACAATTACTACTGTGTTACAACAAATATGCAGATGTAAGGGCCACATCCACTGGCTTTCATAATAGCAACATCATCTGCGACCTTAGTCAACATGGCTTCCTCATTATGCTAGAGGTTGACACCAAGATGCTGTGGGTTGAGGAAGGATACGAACTGGAAACACTAAGAACAGGCAACTCTTTTGAAGACATTTCCTTGGGAAGCAGAGGAAAGAGATAATGACAAGTCTTTGTTTTGTTTAATCAGAGAGATTTTAATGCGTACAACAACAAGATAAAAATAGGGAATAGGGAGAACTGTGGGGAGATGATGTAGATTACAGATTAAGAGCATAATCTTCTAAATTAGTCAAACCTGGCTTTGGATAAGAGCTGTGCCACTCACGGTATCACTTAATGTCATTCTGTAAAATGGGGATAACAATAGGGTCTGCCTCATAGGGTTGCCAGGAGGATTAAATAAGATATTGTATGATGTGGTGTATAAGTTGTATAAATGGTGAACCTAGAATGAAGGCTGGCACTTAGTAAACACACAGTGACTATCGACAATGGTTATGACTGGTGGTGTGATGGTTCATATTTTACGTGTAAACTTGGCTAGGCCATGGTACCCAGATACTTGGTCAAACACCAGTCTAGATAGTACTGTGAAGATATTTTTTATATAAAATTAATATTTGAAACAGTGGACTTTGCGTAGAGGTTACTCTCCATAATATGGGTAGGTCTCATCCACTCAGTTGAAGGCCTTAAGAGAAAGAGAGTGAAGTCCCTTAAGGAAAAAGGAATTCTACCTCCAGACGACCTTCAGTGACATCAGGTCTTCTCTGGGTTTCCAGCCTGATGCCTGCCTTGTAAATTTCACACATGCCATCTCCCACAATGACATGAGCCGGTTCCTTCACATAAACTTCTCTGTGGACACAGATGGGAATAGATACCAATCAGATATAGATATAGATATATGTACACACACACACACACACACACACACACACACACACACATATCCTATTGGTGGCTCTGTTTCTCTGGAAAAGTCTGATAATACAAATGGCATAAGAGGGAGAAGAGGGGGAATCATAAATAACAGCTGGCTTTCCTGAGAAGTCAGAGCATTGGCGTCTTAGACAAGAGGAGGAGCTCCCTAGGTGGAACTCTGGGATGGAAGGGAAGCCAGGAGGGGTGGGTAAGCAGCTTGTAGAGGCTTGTGGGAAACCGGGAGGTGCTGGTGCTCGGAAGATTCCCTGGAAGCACTGACACCATGCCGAGGTCATGAACCATGATCTGTGATGTGCCCATCGGGGGAACTGGGGACCCTGGTGTGAGGACAAGACAGCCTAAATTGAGAGCTGGTTTCTACAGCAGAGGGAGCTGCAAGTCTGTTAGCAGATGAGGAAGGAGGGTTGGCAAGAGGGTGGAGGCTGGAGCATGGCCTTCCTTGTCAGTACTGTCCTGAAGACCTGCTTTCTCCTTGGGACAGAAGGAGAGCCAGAAAGAGGACTGCCATGGAGGGATGATGACTGGTCATCCTTGGCATAGACAAGGTGTTTCTCAGCTGTTTCCCTCACACGCCACCTGGAAGGTTGTCAAACACTAACTGAGGAGTGGGGAGCCAGAGTGACTGCTTCCACGGTTACAAATCCAAGGAATCATATCCGCTCAGAGTGTTTGGGCTGGAAGAGTCTGGCAAAAGCCAGAGAGGTCTCACAGGCAAGACCCAGACCTTGGGAGATCCAGGCCTCTATAATCAGGAATCAGAGTTCCAGTCCTTGGGTTTGAATCTGGAGGATCATGAGTGACCCAGAAAATTCCCCTGGGAGGGGTTTAGTGGGATGGTGCAGCATTCCAGCCTCTGTGAGCGGCTTGAGGACATTTGCCTCCCTATTCTTGGCTCTTTGACCACTGAGGCAGCCCTCAGCTAAGGAGCAGCTGCCTAAGAGAGTCCGTCTCCTCTAGTTATGGCCATCTCCCTTCACCTCCACACTCTGGGCAGGCTTTTCTCCTGGGCCTCACACCAAGCGTATGTCCCCTCACTTCAACGATGTCTTCATTTATTCTTGTGCCTGGGGAGGCCTTGGAGCTCAGCAGGTACTTATGAACCTGTGTCTTCTGCCCCTCTGAAGGGGGCAGATACACGGTCCCCTCATCCTCTCTCTCTGGCTCAGCAGATGGCAGTGAGGGCCAGTCAAAGCAAAGATGCTGGCTATGTGGAACTGAGACAGCGGTCCTGCTCAGCCCCTACTTCCAGGACTGTAAACATTTCACAGATTACTTCTTTGAAATAAAGCTCTGAAATATTAGTTGATATGCAAATATAGAAATACAGGAATGTTTAAATACCATTCAATGTAGGTGGAGATAGGTTTGCATACTGGCTCTTTATTTCTTCCATGCGTGACAACCTTGAGCAACTTAGCATGAGTGACCATTACTTATTATATTTAGGCTTAATGTAGGAGGAATTGTGAGTTCTAGATTGTGTTTAAAGGGATTTCATTTGGCAAAGCTATGATGCCAGACTTGGACCTGGTGGCCTAGGGATTGGTTTGCATATGTTGGTTTGCTTAGGGGTAGTTATTTTAATGTGACTATGGAAGAAAGAAGTTTTGTGCACAATATCTGAAGAAGGAAGGAGAACAGTGCAGGTGCTAGGACACTTTGTGTTGCTGAAGAGCAAAGACTAAGTAAAGTGAGCTTCGCCAGCTATTGGGAGTTGATTGCATGGATTCCAACGTGTCCCTTGAAGTCCAAGGTCAGGTCAGGGTTGCAGCAGAACTTCAGGAAAGATCTAGACCCAGGAACTACATGGGCTGTTGCTAAGATTCTGTCTCTTCTCTCTGGTCCTCTCTGTGCATCTTTTCCAACCTGATCCTCTGTAAACCAGCTTTCTTGGTGCCTCCATCCACTTGATAAAACACAGCTCCTGGATTTTCTTATTAGAGACAGAACCCCACAAGTGCCAGTTTAGAAACCATAATGAATAAAGAGTATGGAGCTTCTGAGTTGATGAACATATGGAGGTTTGGGGAGAGTGGTGCAGTTAGAGAGGGCATGGAAGCTGTGCATCATTTCTGCCTACCTTTTGCCTAATGCATCTCTCCCATCTGACTCTTCCTGAGTTATACCCTTTTATAATAAATCAGTAATCTAAAGTTAAAAAAAAAAAGCAAGAGAGAATCTTTCTCCCCAGGTCTCAGGATTCAGTCCCAGGGAAGGGGCCTGGTGTGTCCTGCTTCAGTCCCATGTCACTACCACCCACTGCTGTCGGGCGAGAGGGAGCTCTGACTGACCAGTCCTGGGTTCTGGATCTCCTCCTATGGCCTGAGTCATGGAATCTATTAGCAGAAGAAAGGAAATGGGGAAATTTGTTGAAAAGAGAAGGAAACACAAACACTACACCCTCTGTAGGGTGACTCCCTTCCCTGCTTCTCCCACCCCACAAGTCTAGCCCAGCTCTCATGTCCAAGGTCAGGGCAGCTACTGCAAAGGACAGTTTGAAGCAGTGGATCAGTATTTCCCCACAGAGCCCAGGGCAGTTTTGAAGTCTCAAGAAGGAATCCAGGGCTGAAAAATATAAGTGGGCCTATGCTTGAATTTACATGGGAACCACCGTGGGGACCCCCACATATAACCATGAGGAACTCTGGGTAGAGATGAACTCCTGCCTGAGGATCATAGTCATGGCATTAATATTATTAGGCCACAAACTCATCAGGCCTGGAACACTAGGGCATCATACAGATGAACAATCCATTTGTAAAAGAACTTCCAAGTTTCTTCTGAAGTTTTTTCCATAATAAATAGCTCTTCAGTCAGTCTCCTTGTAGTTAGATCTTCACATGTATTCTTGACTTATTACTATTATTTGTGAAAGTCACAAGTGAGAAAAGCCAGAACAGCAAGCAGTGGATAATAAAGTCTTTGGAAGTGGGAGCAAGTCTTAGCCAGAACTCATTGGGTTGCAAGCAACAGAAACTCAAGACAAGCCAGTTTCAGCAAAAAGAATATTTATTGACTCTGAAACTGGGAGCTTCTGAAATGGAATTGATTTCAGGCACGACTGGATGCTGAGACTCAATATTATTCTATCTGTGTGTATCTTTCTGTGTCCATTTCTCATCATGCCTTTCTTGGGATATTGGGCTCATTCCTATTGCAGAAGATAATCATTCTCCCTGTGGCTTTGATGGGGGAGGGGTGCATATAATCACAGATAGGTTCAGCTTCACATCATCCAATCTCAGTAACAGGTAAGCTCCTCTCTCCTAATGCCAGACATGAAATTCCAGAATAGTTTGACTAACCTTACTAGGGTGACTTCCCCACCCCATGAACCCATCACTAGATTCCTGGCCAGAGGAAATGGGCCTTGTGATCAGTAGCCTCATACAGACCCATGTGGAATGCAGGAGTGTCAGTGGCCAAAGGGAAGAGGACTATGACCAGAATAAATAAGTAAGGGTTGGGAGCGCCTGAGTGGCTCAGTCATTAAGCTTTTGCCTTTGGCTCAGGTCATGATCCCAGGGTCCTGGAATCGAGCCCCGATTCGATCGATCGAGCCCCGATTCGAACTCCCTAATCAGTGGAGAGCCTGCTTCTCCTCCCTCTGCCTGCCGCTCTGCCTACTTTTGCTCTCTCTCTAACTCTCTGTCAAATATATATATATATATTCTTTTCTTTTGAATTGCCAACAACCTTTTATATATATATATACATATATATATTATATTATATTTTGAATTGCCAACAACCTTTTATATATACATTTATATATAATATATAAATATATATATAATATATATAAATATAATATATATAATATATATGTATATATATTTATATATAAATATTTATATATTATATATAATATATACATATATTATATATATTATATTTATATATATATTATATATATATATATATATATATATATATATATATATATAAGGTTGTTGGCAATTCAGAAGAAAAGATACGCAAAAATTGAGTTCCGTAGGCTGGCCACCAGTGTGCCCAGCTGTAAGGGACTCAGGGTGGGGACAAACAGGAAGTTCTCTCCCTAAAAACAGAAATGAAACCTACTTCTGGGCATCATGGCACACAATGTAAACCACACTAAGGTGTGGCCTCTGGTGGGTGGATATAGGGATATGTTCTTGCCCTCTGGTCAGTGTAAATACAGTGAAGGACCCATCCCTTACTTGAAACATGATGTGATTTTGATAAGAATATTATTCCCCTCCCACCCAAAGCCATTCCATGGCTTCTGATTTCCTGCAAAATCCAAATCTAACTCTACTATAACGTGCAACTGTGTTATGATGCCAAGGGAAGAGCTTGAGCTCTGGGGTCAGGCAGACCAGTTCAGATTTCCTTATAGGACCTGAAAGCAAGGGACCTTAAACCTTCTGAAGGGAAAGCTGGCGAAGTGGTATTAGATTAGGGTTCTTGTTCCTGAGGTCACCCTATCTCCACCACTTCCCGGCCACACGGTCTTGAGCACATTATTTAACTTCTCTGTACCTCAATTTCCTCACCTATAGAATGGGAATGATGATAAGACTTACTTCACAGGCATGCTTAGAACAGTGTCTGGCACACCATAAGCACTCAATAAATGTTAGTTATTAATAATAATAATACATAATTCAAATATATTATAATTCAAAGATAAGAGCAATAATAATATGATGTTATTATTGCTCTTATTTTTGAATTCTCATGACCTATCAGAGTACCCAGCCCAGAATGAAACGTTTGTTGAATCAACCAGTGTGCCTCCGCTGTGCATAACCTCGTTTTCCTTACGTATAACATGTGAATAGTATTCATCTATTATAAGGATTAAATGAGATGATGTATGTAGAGCCTCTGGCCCAAAGCCTGCCTTACAACAGGCAGTTTATGTTGGTTCCTTCTCATGCTCTCTCTTCTAGTACCTCTGGGACTCAAGGTCCACCGTAATTGTATGGGTCAAGTCTCTTTGAGTTGCAAAGTGCTGAGATCCAATTTAAATTGGCTTGTACTAATAAAGGAAAGATATTGGCTCAAGAAAGAAAAAAGCCTAAGGTAGAGCTGGATCCAGGGACTCAGATCCAGAAACGGGAATGACATCATCAGGAATTGGTCTCCTGCTTGCAACTATTTTTTCCTTTAATGTTGACTTCACCTCAGACAGAATTTCTCTCTCTAGTGGCCTCCAGCTGCTCCAGATCTTCACCTCTTTCACCTCAGTGTTTTTTTTTTTAAAGATTTTGTTAATTTGTTTAACAGAAGGAGACACAGCAAGAGAGGGAACACAGCAGGGGAAGTGGGAGAGGGCGAAGCAGGCTTCCTGCCGAGCAGGGAGCCCGAAGCAGGGCTCGATCCCAGCACCCTGGGATCAGGACCTGAGCCAAAGGCAGAGGCTTAACAACTGAGCCACCCAGGCACCCCTGCACCTCAGGGTTCTTATCTATAAAAAGGGGGATAATTGATAATAGATTATTAAGTAATAAATTGGTTATTATGCATAAGGTGTGTACAACACTGCCTAGCACCTAGTAAGCTTTGGTATGTGTTATTCTTACTGTTGCTATTATTCTTTAGCAATTCCAGAGGAAAAGGAGCTTCTCTGTCTACTTCTGGAAAACCTCAAGGATGAGTCTTATTGGATCAACTCAGCTCCCCTGCCCTTCTTTGAGCCAACCACCATGAGCAAACGAGGTAATAATCTGATTCTTCTGGAGCTCCAGCCAGACTTGGGGTCAGCTACTCTTTTACATGGACTAAGAATTGGGGAGGGGGTCTCCCTAAAAAGGTCACGGCACTGCTAACAGAAGAAAGTGAACCCTGGACAGGGGGGAACAGTCAGTGTTCCAGTGGTTAACCCTGGCTCCAGGGTTGGATTGCTGTGTCTTCCACTTCTGCCCCCAACCATCTGTGAGACCCCAGACATGTTACTTAATCTCCCAAAGCCTCAGGTCTCCCATTTTAGAAATGGGACACTACTTCTTTATAGGTATTTGCTTTTCAGCTTTTTCTTGTAGAAATTTTCAAGGATATTCAAAAATAGACACGATAGTAAAATGAACCCCAGACACCCATCAACCAGCTGTAATAATTATCAACATATGGCTGATCTTTTTTGATCTGTATCCCCCACTTACTCTCCCCACCCCTTGCTCTTGGAATAGTTTGAAGCATATTGCAGATATCATATCATTCCACCTATAAATGTTTCGGTATGCATCTCTGAAAAATAGGGACTCCTTTTTTCCTTAAACATAACTACTATACCATCATCACACATAGAAGAATATTAACAATATTTTCCTAATATCATTCAAAAGCTCAGAGTTCAAGTTTCCCTTATTGTCTTTGGCATTCTTTCTGCCTCTTGAAATCATTTGTATCAGGATCAAACAAGGTCTATACATTACATTTGGTTGCTAGTCTCATAAATCTGGTTCAGTCTCTAGGTTCCAACAACTATCAACACAAACTCAATCTTATTTCATTACCTTACCCCTTGCTCCTTACCCCTTGCTCACCCATCCCCTCTTCTGGAGTATTTTGAAGTAAATTCTAGACACCAGCATCATAAATTTCATCTCTAAATATTTCAGTTTGTACTGTTAAGACTCTTACCCTCTCCTTTTAAAACACAACCACAATACTGTTAGTATGTGGTTACTATATTATTATAAAATAATAATAATAGTAATAATTTAATATCATCAGAGGTTACCCAGCCATTGTTCAAATCTCTCTAATTGCTTCTGCGAAGAGTTGATTTTTTTTCAAATCAGGAAGCAAACAAACACAATCATTTCATTTGGTTGATTCGTCTGTTAAGTCTCTTTCCCTCTTTGGATTCCCTTCCCTTTCTTGCCTTCCCTTTCCATTTTATGTGTTGAAGAGGCTGGGTCATTCATCCTGTGGTGTTCCACTTGGGATTTTGCTAACTGTGTTACTGTGATGCCTCTTAAAGCCTGGGGTGGGAAGCCTCTAGTGTCTGGCACCACACAGCACTGGGAGGGAATCTGACCCTGCAGCTCACTTGCTGGGTGACTGGGGGAAATTCCTTAATTTTTCCAAGCCTCAATTTTTTCAACCTAAAAGAAGAGAGTAGTCTTAAAGATACTCTTAAAGATATTGAGAAGTTTAATTAAATAATGCATGCTAGGAATTGAGTATTCTGCCTGCTACAAAGTGAGTGCTAAATTAATTTTTTTCTTAAAAAGAGCTGTTGGGGGCGCCTGGGTGGCTCAGTGGATTAAGCCTTTGCCTTCAGCTCAGGTCATGATCTCAGGGTACTAGGATCAAGTCCCGCATTGGGCTCTCTGCTCAGCGGGGAGCTTCTGTCCCCCTCTCTCTCTGCCTGTCTCTCTGCCTACTTGTGATCTCTCTTTCTCTGTCAAATAAATAAATAAAACCTTTTTTTTTTAAAGAGCTGTTTGTGGAAGCAATCCAAGTGTTCACTAAGAAATGAATGAATAAACAAAATGTGGTATATTATAATGGAATATTATTCAGCTCTAAAAAGGAAGGAAATGTTAACACAGGCTGCATGGATGAACCTCGAAATGATTATGCTAAGTGAAATAAAAGCCAGTCACAAAAAGACAAATATGTATGATTCATCCTATATGAGGTACCTAGAGTAGTCAACTGTATAGAAACAAAAAGCAGGGTGGTGGTTGCCAATGCTGAAAGGAGAGGGGAGTGAGGGGGGTTAGTGTTTAATGGGTACAGAGTTTCAGCTGGGGGAGATAAGGTGGACATGGATGGTGGTGATGGTTGCACAGCAATGTGAATGTACTTAATGCCACTAAATGTACACTTAAAAACTGTTAAAATGGTAAATTTTTGTTACGTATATTTTACGATGTTAAAAAAATACATAGCTGTTAGGTCAGTTCATGTTGTAGAGAACCATTGCCTCTAGCCGCACCCCTGCCTTTCATTTCCTATGACTTAGAGACCGTTGGCACACTTTATGTGACGGGCTGTGATCACAGCTGGAAATGAATGTAACCCGTCTGAAACCCCGGCCCCCATCCTTGAATCCACAAATGTTCACTGAGCATCAGCTCTGAGCGAGGCCTGGCTGGGGCCATGGTTCAGGTGCAGAGGACAAAGGGAGAATGCAGAGAAGGCTGATGCACAGTCCCTGGGCTTCGAGACCTGTACTTCTCATCAAATTGAGGAAATGAGCAATAACAACACAAGCTAGCACAAGACAAGTGCCTCCTGATAGTAAACGGGAATGAGCAGTGTGTCCTAGGTTTCCATTTCGGCTTCAGTAAAATGCCAAAGAGTTGTCGCAGAATGGTGGCCTGGAGCACCTCACCACATGTCCTTTCTTCCCCCACTGAGCCACCTAGAGGCCTGGTGAAGGCCCACCCCTAACCACTTGGGTGCTCAATTTCTTGAGATTTTGAATGAAGAAACCTAGAATGGAATGGCCAGAAAGGGCTGACTAGCGTCTTAGGCTGGGGTAGGACTGGTCCTCTTGAAGGCACCTGCAAAGAAGAGACTGCAGAGAGATTAGGTCTTCAGGGAGAATCTGCAGACTGAAGCCAATGTTCAGAGAGAAGTGAAGGTAAGAGAGGAAGTAGAGGAAGACAGACAGTTAGGCAGGCACTAGAGACCACAGACACTGTTCCCTATTAGCTTCCACTCCCAATTTCAGTCCATGAAGCCTGTGAACTCCCCATCCTCCCGTATCTGAGATCTCTCCCCCATATCCTCCCAACAGCCCCCACTGTCCCTCAGCTAAAGTGAGTGGAGGCCCAGATGGGGTCCCTAGAAGCTGACTCTGAGATGGAGGTAAGAGGGTGCCATGTTTTCTGAGGACTTTTCTTGGGATGGACACAGTGGTAGGAAGGGAAGGAAGCAGAAGTAGTCAGAGGGAGGAGCCACGCTGGGATGCAGGCTCACAGCCTCAGCCAACACATGTGTATTAGTTGGCTGGACCACCATAACAAAACAAAGACTGGGGGCTTAAGCAATAGAAATTTATTTCTTAGATTTCTGGAGGCTCAGATTTCTGAGATCAAGGCATCAGCAAAGTTGGTTTCTTCTGAGGCTTCTTTTCTTGGCTTGTAGATGGCCACCTTCCTCTAGTATCTTCACACAGCCTTCCCTCTGTGTGTGTCTGTGTCTTCATCTCCTCTTTTTATAAAGACACCTGTCATATTAAATAAAGGCCTGCCCATAAAGGCTTCTTTAAAGGTCCAATCTCCAAACATAGTCATAGTCTGAGATTCTGGAGTTAGGGCTTCAATATGTGCATGGGGACAGCTGAGGGGGAGATGTTTACACACAATTCAGTGCATAACACTGTGGGAGGTTCAGGAGTTGGAATGAGTTTTCAGAATTGTTTACTTGGGCCAAAATGGTCAAATCTATATAGATCAGTCATTGGGTATGGGACTATCTGGGCATGGCATGTCTTTGGATGAGGCCACTCTCTGCAGCTGAGTCAATCCACAAGGGGTCTGACTACTGAAGACAGTCTGCTAACTGGCCCAGCCGCTGGGACAGCAGGTCCTGCACTGAAGAAGGCTCTGGGTAGTACATCTCAGGGTCCACTACCCTTGGGTTCCACTTCTTGCAACCAAACAAACCTCAAGACAGGGTTGTTATGAGGGTGAAGTGAGACAGTAACGCTCAGCTTCCTGAGGGCAGGAACCATGTGTCAGTCACTGTGTGTACCCCTGTCCACGATAGACATGGTTGGCTACCCAACCCAACATTCACACTTTAGTGTGAATTTCAGAAGGGTTACATTCATTTCCAGCACAACAACAACACACTAATTCTCAGTTGCCTCACCCACCTCTACCTCAGAAGCAGGAAAAGCTCAAGTCTCAGTCTCAGTCTTTCCTCCAGAGGAGGAGATGTCTGTTGGGTGTCCATGACCTGCAACCTGTGAATGTTACCTTATTTGGAAGAAGGAACTTTGTAGATGTAGTTAAGTTAGGGATCTCAAGATAAGGGTTATTGATTAGGGTGGGTCCTAAAGCCAAAGATTAGTGTCACAACAGGAGAAGGAGAGAGGACACAGAGAAGGTGGTATGAAGATGAGGCAGAGATTGGAGCAGTCCATCTACAGGCCAAAGGATGCCAAGGATTGCCAGCAGTCCCCAGAACCTGGGAAAGGGACATGAGATGGATCTCTTCTGGAGAGCCTCCAGAAAAACCCAACTCTGCTGATACCTTGATCTCCGACTTCTGGCTCCTGAACTATGAGAGAATACATTTCTGTTGTCTTAAGTCATTGAATCTGTGGTACCTTGTTACAGCAGCTGCAGGAAACTAATATACACTGCATGCTACATTGTGTTTTATGTGTAGCCTGTCTTTGTCTGTTGAGGCTGTTCTAACAAAAATACCAGAGACTGGGTGGCTTACAAGCAGTTCTGGATGCTGGAAGTCCAAGATCAGTGTGCCAGCATGGTCAGGTTCTGACAAAGGCCTTCTTTTTGTGTAGCCTGCCAACTTTGTTATAACTTATCTACCAGAAGGAGGGAGGGAGGTCTATGGGATCCCATTCATAAGGGATCAACCTTCATGACCTAAACACTTCCCAAAGACTCTACCTTCTAATACCACACATTGGACATTATGATTTTAACATGCAAATTTGGGGGACACACACACTCAAAGCATGGCACAGCCCAAGTCCCATAACCTAGCAGTGCCTAGCATACAGTAGGCACTCAGTAAGCATTAAATGAATGAACAAATATACTTAGAGCATGTGTGGAAGGTGGAGAAAGTCAGGTTGGAAAGGCAGGCCCTGAGGGCTGACTAGGAGGACACTGATACAATTCCAAATGTGGCGTTTGGTCTTTTCCTTGTGGGTAATGGGCTGTCATTGCAGGGTTTCAATCCAGGAGCAACATGATGGAAATGGTGCTTCAGGAAAATGAATCTGCTCTCATTAGCATCGACTCTAGACCTGCTGAGACAACAAGGCATAGATAAATGGTCCACATCCATCGTTGGAAATGCAAGCAGTTGCCCAAATGAACCACAATCTACACTGGCTGAGCCAATGAATTAGTTCAGATCTTCCGGTTGGAGAAGTCTCAAGAGCTTTCAATTACAAAATGCAATCATTTACAAAGACACAATGGGGCATTACAGTAATCACTCAATGAACTCCTATAAAGCTGCCAACTATCTGTCCTCCCACCAAGACCTTGGACCTGTGAACCTGCTTCTCCCACCCACCAGCCTTGCCCTGGGGCAAGGATTCCCAGCATCTCCCTGGCTGGTTCCAGACCTGGAGTCACTTCTCATACACTCTTGGCTCTGACTCCATCTCAGTTTCTGTCTGTGGCCCTCTCTGGCTGTCTGCAACAGATTCAGGCCCTTCTCACCCAAGCTTTGGGCCCACAGAATCAAACCATGCTCCCAGCTGTAAGTGAAAAGTGACTCCTCACCCCATGGGTCAGGCTCCCTGCTAGTGCCTTAAGAGAAGCCCTACAGTGGAATGACCTAGCCCAGACTTGAGTTCAACCCTGGCTCAGCCACTGAGAGGTTTTTTACATCCTGTGAACCTCAGCTTCCCCAACTGATCACAATGGCCCACTCACAGAGCCACTGTGGGTATCCGGAGGGGTTCAATCCGTGAGATGAGACGTGGACTCTACCCTTACAGAACTTACACTGACACAGAAGAATAGAACCAAGTTATTTTCATTTATGAAAAGGTCAAATTGAGTCAAGTGCATTATACCAAGGGCCTTTGGTCCAAATCTCATTGACAAATCCTTCAAAGTAAGCCAGCTTTTAAGCTGACCCTACAGGTGCCATCCTGGATTTCAGTCTACTCTCATGCAGAAGTTACACGCAGCCCTCTGACTTTGTTCCTGAAATATGGTCTTTGCTTAATTCAACACATATCTACCACTCCCGCCATCCCAAATGAAATGAAAGTGGACAGAGGATTGGCATTTTTCTCAGGTTTCCTTGGAGAAATGAGATGTGGTGGGCACACCCCATGGGAAGGTGCAGCGAACGGTATGCACCTGCATGTAACACGGACAGGTCCTTAAAAAACATAGTATATGAGACTGAATACTTACTCTGTGCCAGACAACATTCTAAGTACTTGACATGGACTAACTCACTCAGTCTTTACAAATTCCAGCAAGTATAAAGACATCCTTATTATCCCCAAAACACAGAGGCACGGAGAAGTTCAGTACGTTGTCCATGTTATATAGCTAGTAAATGGAGCTGAGATGTGAAGCATCTAGGATCTAGGAAGTGTATTACTTCACTGTAGTACAGTACTCAATATGCACATACATGCACACACATGTACCCCAAGGTCTTTAGCACATCACCATTCTGCCCATGAACTGCCAGTTTGTTCTCAATCACTCTCAGCTCTTTCCTAAGCTCTCTGTATCACTGGGAATGACAATTTCCAGGTTCATTTGCCTCCAGCTTCCAGGTCTGTCCAATAGGAAACCCTGATAGAAGATCAGGGGTGGGGGTGTGGAGGAAGGGAGACCCAGGGTGCTCCCCCTCTGTTTCCTGTTGTATCTCCCAAAGCCCCCGTGCCTTTCCTGTGGTTCTGGCTCCTTCCAGATGGTCCCTCAGCCATTGTTTCATATGCTCCAGGAAGTACCCCTCGAAGCCCAGCCAGAAGCCAGAGCTCCAGGCCATTAACATCATTCATGCTTTAGTCCTGCCAGCCCCAACCTGGCAGTGGTGGTTTCCTGTGGTAGATAATCCCCGGGTCTCCTCATCACCATGTTTATCTTCTTTTTCTCTCATCACTGGTCAAATCAGTTCCCTGTATTAAATTACCTCTGTGTGAAAGACCTAGAATGGCTTCTGATTTTCCTCTTAGATCCTAATAAATCATTTATGTGAATTAAAAATATATGCTCTGGTGGAAGAACTGGCCCATGAGTCAAGATGCCTGGTATGGAGGCCATGTTTTCACCCAACCTCATGTGAAACCTTGAGCTCTTTGTCTATCCTCCTCAAGTTTTGGATTTCTAATTCACAATGTTAATGTTGGATTAGGGGTGTGTAAGCATGCGTGCATGTGTGTGCACGTGTGTGTGTTTTAAGCATATTCCTCCTCAAATGCATAAATATACACATACATATTCAAGAATACAACATATTTTCCATGGATAATGTGAATTCAGTGGTATCTGTGAAACACCACATTTGCCCATGGAGAATGAGGATAAATAACAGACAAACAGAGAGCCCTAGTACTGACCAAGAAAGATAAGATGACATAATTACTATCTGAACTCGAGGTCTCATACAAATAACTCTATATGCCCCGTTGTGCATGGAGACCCCTCCCAAGTTTGGGGGATAATGTCTGAAACCAGACCCAGCATTCATACCACAGATAGGAAGCCCAGAACTGGGAGGTGGGCAAGCTGCCCCCGGTTGAGCCTTCCAAAGAGCCTCTCAGAACCTCTCCCTGTCCCATGGGTGGTGACGCCCAGGTGCTGTGTGACCCCTGGTTGCTTGGAGCCCCAAACAGGGGAGAAGGAGAAAATACCTATTAGAGGACACCAAGCAGTTTCTACCAAAGAGCGCAGAGACCTTCTTGCAGAGAAGATCTCTGGTAGCTAGGGGAGGGCAGGCTATGCTGCTGAGGAGACAGACAAGATAAAAAGAGTCTTGGGGAGGAAACCTGTCCTTCCTGGCAAGGTCTTAGCAACTGGAAAGCAATGCATAGCAGTGGAAAGCAGTGGTTCTTCACCTGCTGCCCAGGACACATCACTGATCATCTTACACACCCACCCTGTGTCTTCCGGAAGCAAAGGGAAGTCCTTGGGGGCTTGGATTCACGGTGGCTTCTTGATGGACAGCCTCCCACCTCCGCCCCCCCCCCCCCCCCCGCCCTGAGAAAGCCTGCTCCTCAGATCGCGCGGAAGGAGGCCGTTCAGCCTGGTAGGCTGCTGGCGCCATCTAGTGCCCGAATGCAGAACCGGCTGGGCGCGCAGCCCTGAGCTGGGGTTTCCAGCCACCACCTCTCTGGGCTCTCCCACACCCGTAGGCCTTCCCGACAAGTTCACAGCTTGCCAATTTGCAAATATTGGGAAATCACTTTGCCTTGCAATCTTCAAGGAGTAAACCTCCTGAGCCCATTGCCAGGAGAGCCTGAAAAGGCTGCCAGACCATCCTCTAGCCCCCAAGGGGCTCCCTGCAAATTGGACATTCTGGGTGTGTAAAACCCACCATTTGCACGCACGGAATCACTGGAAACTTGGCGTCCAGATTTCATCTCCAGGATCTCTTGGGTGCTTACCTGAGCTGCTTCTAAGAGGAAAAAAAAAATCTCTCTCCTGAGGTGTGAAGCCAACTGCTTTCCAGAGTGCCCCCTCCATCTCTAAATCACAATTTCACAACCAGTTTTTGGCTCACACTTAAAACTTAGAGCCCTGTGTTCTCTTCTCCTTGTCGGGAAGAAGAGGGTAGCTGTTTCAGGGTTCATTAAGCCCCAGTTTCTTCACCAGGATTCTGGGCGTAAATGGCTTAGCTGTTCCTCCTTGCTTGTTAGGATACTCAGCAATCAGGCTTAATCTTGAAAATGAATTTTCAGCTGCAACTGCTGGAAAGCGCCCTGATTTACTTGTAATCAGCTAATATTGTCATTCGACAGGAAAGAATAATAATAATAATGGGAGGAAAAAACTTGAGCACCAAGGCAGGGTGCAAAATTTGGGAGCCCACAATTGTTTGTTCGCGTGGTTCAGAAATGAATGAATTTGTACCTATCGAAACAACTTATTTTGCCACTGTACTTCCAGGAGAGGAAATAGGATTTTTGTGCGTGTGTCTTTTTCATCAAAGACCTTATTGCTCTTTTGACCATTCAAAATGTGTCAGCACCATCTCTCCCTAACACAGCCAGTGATTTCATTTGGTCCCAAGGCCACTGTCACTTAGCAGTCCATTGGCCTGCTCTCCAGTACCCCTCCCCCAACAGGAAAAGGGAGGCGTAGGTAGGGCTGGAAGTGGGAGAGACTTCCCTCTCCCCTTTCCAGCATCAGGAACATGCGGAAGGTGCTAGAAGGAATTGCTTTTTGTCTCTGGGTTTAGGTTGGGTTTTGATAGACCCCGTTTTACTTTCCAGTCAGCTTCTCAATTCAGGCAATTTCACGGCTCCTGTTCTGCTGCTGAGACGTGTGTGGCAGCCCGGTTGTTAGAAGCAGCCGCTGGCTGGGGAGCAGTTCAGTTGCTAAAGGGCCTCCCTTTGACTGCAGCCCAGCCCCGCTCTCTCTGGGAGGTGGTGCTGGCAAACCGGGAACAGCCCAGAGTTAATGGGGTGATCTGGGCAGCCTGAAGGGGAGCAGTGTGTCCTGGTTAATTATTCAGCACAATTGGACAGCTGAGAGCTGTCCCTATACGTACTTTCAATGAATTGGAATATAATGAAGGAAAGCTCATTCATTCATTTAACGAGAGTTTATTGAGATCCATGCTACAGCTTGGCTGCATGTCGTTAGCGGATTGTAGGGAACTTTGCTAGAGGGGAGGAGAGTTCCAGGCAGAGGGAGCGGCAAGTCCAAGGTCTGGGTCACATGCTTGGCCTGTTTAAGGAAGAGCAGGACGGCAGTTACAGTGAGGGGTGGGGGAAGGTGGGGGGGTGGAGGGGGTGGTGGGGGGGGATAGTCAGCGAGAACAGAGTAACAGAGGAGTGGGAGATGAGTCTGGGAGGTAGGACCCCGGGCTGAGAGGCTACGTCATGGACAGCATTCCAGGCTAGTGTGGGGACTTGGGATTTTAGTCTCAGTAGGAGGAGCTGGTATTACAGAGCTGGAAGATCAAATTGCTTTCAGTCTCATAGGGGCCTTAAAATGCCATGGCCTCTCAGGTGAAACCCCCCCCCCAACTTCATAGCTTGGCACCCCCAACTCCTCCAGACTCTCCTCCTACTTGCCCTAGCCCCAGCTCTACACACACCCGTGGTGAAATATCTTTCCTTGCCTAGCAAACTCCTGTTCCTTCAAGACCCACCATATACATCACTGCCCCTCTCCAGCCTCCCTTGACTTCCACAGATGGGGAATTCCTCTCCTTGCCCCAGAGCCTCGGGACACACTCCTGTTATGCAGGGTCTGTACTGTCTCTTTAAGGGCTCTTCTGCCCTCCAGGACTGGAGGTCCTAGGAGGAGGCGCCAGGTGCTGGCCTGGGCCAAGACAAACAGAGGAGGTGCCCCGAAGTTCTCAGTGGACAGATGACAGATGAACAGTGAAGGAGTCATTGGGAAGAGGTCGGCCACTAGCTCACTGTCAGCTGTGCCCCTCCCAGGGTGCAGGAGCTTAGGCTGGGAGGTTTCCATCCAGCCTCCACCAAGTCCTCCCTCAGGGACTCCGGGCAATTGCCATGCCTTGATTCAGTGCTGTATAAAATAGGGGTGATAATAATACCATCCCCTGACCTGTAGAGTCACTCAGAGGATTAAAGAAATGAACACATAAAAATGCTTAGCACACAGTCATCATTCAGAAAGTGCTAGTATTATTATGGCAGCTCTTGCTGTTGCAAGGCAAGAGGGCAGCAGGTAGCAGGGAGAGGGAATCTTGGAGGGAGGTGAGCTCTGCCTCCTTCTTCCCAGCTTTGCCTGGAGCAGCTCTGAACCACAAGAGCCATTCATAAAAGGCTCCTGTCAGAGGTGCTGGAGGGAACCACATTTTCATTAACCTCCCTGTAATGTCAATGTAAAAACTGTTGTATTCCAAGACTTGCCCTTGACTTAGTGGGACCAATTACTAGCCCCTTTTCCTACAGAAGGAGCTGCTTTAGAGGGACATAGGAGGGGCTGTGGAAAGATGTTGGACCCCCCGAGCAAGAATACTGGGGTTAGAGTTCTCACTCCACCACCTGTTGGCTAAGTGGTCTTGGGCAATGTGTTTCACCCCTGATTTCCTCCAGGAAGGAAGAGAGAGGCTAATGGCCAACACAAAATCTGGTGGCTGTGGTGGGGTAGGGACAGCACCCTCTGTTAGCTGTGGGCCTGGGTAGTTCCCCAGTCTCCCTGTACCTCAGTTTCCTCAACTGAAAAATGGGATAGTAACAGCACCTACCCGGTTATGGGCTGAATTGTGTTCCCCTCCCCCAAATTCAGTCTTTAAGTCCTAACCCTTAGGGTTCCAAAACGTGACTGTATTTGGAGACAAAGTCTTCAAAGAAGTAATTAAGGTAAAACAAGGTCATTGGAGTGGACTGTCTTCCAATATGACAGGTATCCTTATAAGAGGAGGAAATTGGGCCATACACAGAGGGAAGCCATGTGAAGACACAATGACAGGCATGCCATCCACAAACCAGGGAGAGAGGCCTCTGAAGAAACCAACCCTGCCAACACCTTGACCTTGGACTTCCAGCCTCCAGAACTGTGAGAAAATACATTTCTGTTGTTTAGGGCTTCCAGGCTAGATCTTTCATTATGGTGGCCCTCGAAGGTGAAGATGCATCCCATTGGATGGTTGTGAGGGTAAGTGAGAAGATGCGTGTCTTGTGCTTTGAATCGGGCCTGGCAGGCAGGGAAGACCCACCCATGCAGCTCTGCTCATCATAGCAAAGTCCCCGTGCACACAGGGCTCACTGGAGGTCTGCCACATCTGAAGGAGAATCCCTTCTCTTAGTTCTACTCGGACCTGAGGACACTTTCGATATTTATTGCATGCCTACTGTGTGCCGGGCATCCACAGGACAGGTGGGGGGACACTGCCGGCGTGGAGCTTGCAGTCTAATCTGCAGAAAGAGAGAAAACAAGGAAGCCATGGAATAGATGCTCACTGAAGGAACCAGAGCACACACAGGAACAAGGGGGTGTGTGATAGAGAAATAAGGGGCCTGACAGGGGCTGAGAAGGTGCCCAGGAGTGTTGAAATGGATCTGGGAGACAAGGCAGGCCAAGGCAGCAGCATTTTAAAAGCCTCAGGTGGGAAGGGACCGAGAATGCTGGGGTAAGATTAGACCAGTAGTCAGTAAGGAGTCAGGATGCCCTCCTTTCTCCTTTTTCATGGGTGTGGGGCAGAAGCCTGGGTTGGGTCCCCAAAGGTGTCTCATTCTCCTTGTCAATAAAATGGGGAGATAACAGTAGTAGCCCTTGGATTGTAAGGAAAAAGACTTTATACATGTTGGAGACTTAGCACAACGCCTAGCACGCAGGGAGGTCTCTAAGTGTTAACTGTATTATTATTACTCCATAACAATAATAACAAGCAACATTTATTGAGTACTTTTTTTTTTTAAAGATTTTTATTGATTTATTTGACAGACAGAGATCACAAGTAGGCAGAGAGGCAGGCACAGCGAGAGAAAGGGAAGCAGGCTTCCTGCTGAGCAGAGAGCCCAATGTGGGGCTCGATCCCAGGACCCTGGGATCATGACCTGAGCTGAAGGTAGAGGCCTTAACCCACTGAACCATCCAGGTGCCCCCATTTATTGAGTACTTACCATGTGCTGGGAATCTAAAAGCTTTACCCGGAATATATCGTTTAGTCTTTATGACAGCCTTTGGAGACAGCCATTGTCAAAATTTCTATTTCACTGGTGGGAACCTGAGACACACAATATTGTACCCAAGATCACATAACAGGACATTACCCAAGGCAGCCAGACACCAGGAGAGGGCACCTGGCAGTTGAAGCTAACACAGTCCTGGCAGGGAATGACACCTGTTAGTGTCTTCAATCAAGAAGTCTCAAAGCGGGGCGCCTGGGTGGCTCAGTGGGTTAAAGCCGCTGCCTTGGGCTCGGGTCATGATCCCAGCGTCCTGGGATCGAGCCCCGTATCGGGCTCTCTGCTCAGCAGGGAGCCTGCTTCCTCCCTTCTCTCTCTGCCTGCCTCTCTGCCTACTTGTGATCTGTCTGTTAAATAAATAAAATCTTTAAAAAAATAATAATAATAAAAAGAAGTCTCAAAGCACACATGCGTGTGTGTGTGCGTGCACACACACACACACACACACAACCAACTGATATCATCTCCCAAACCTCCGAAGTTTGCTCTATGTCTGCAAGGGAAGCATAGCCTTCTCCTTCTCTTTTTCCAGAGGCTTAGGAGAAGGCAAAGCTGAATTTTAAATCTCTAGCAAGAACAGAGCCTCTGCACCTTGCCTTATCAGTCTCTGTTGAAGAGATCAGAGTGTTTTATTCTTGCACTGCCAATGGGCAAAGCCCAGAGGAGCAGAACAGAAGGTATTTCCTCCTCATGCTCACCGAGAAGAGAACTCAGTGCTTGACAGACTTCCTCATTATGGTTTTGGTGACGTGCCATTTCTTAACACTGAGAAGAGGAGAGGTTGGGAATGGCTGTGTAGAGCCTTGATGTCTTTGCTGGCAGCTCCTGTTAATGCCATAAACTCAGTGGGCAGGGCCGTCCTGGCAGAAGGGGCAGTGACGCAAGTCAGGGCGAGTCGTGGCTGGCAGAACCCATTCAACATCTGTCTCCCTGACAGTTCCAACTGCTAGGCTCTCCAGAGTCTTTCTGGTTGGTTCTTAGAAGCAAGGCCATCCCTGGGCACTTCTGTGAAGAAAGCCAACTTTGCTTCTGACACCCCATCTTCATTCTTTGTACTGTATCAGTTAGGATTACATTTGGCTGAAACAACAGAGACCCAAAAGTATAGTGGCTTACATTAGACAAGTAATTATTTCTCTCTCACATAAAAGCTGGGAAGCCAGAAGTCCCGGGCTGGTGTGGTACTTGGCCCAGCCCCCAGAGACCCATGCTTTTTTCAGTTTATCCCTTAAACTTCTCAAGGGCCAGGATCATCCCCATGGCACAAGACCACAACTAGAGCTCCAGACATCACACTCATGTTACTGGAAGGTAGATGGAGGAAGGCATAGAGAAAAAGGGGCTCATTAACCACATTTTAAGCAAGGTTCCTAAAAGAGCCATATGACAATTTCACTTAATTACAAGGCCACATGCTCTTGCCAAGCAGACGAGGAAACATCACCTTTATTTGGGACAGAAAGGGCCCAGCTAAACATGGTGGGATCTATGTTACAGAAGAAGGGGAAAATGATTATAATTTCACGGGACAATGTACTGATCTCAACCTCACCTCATCACCACCAAACTTCCCAACAGAAGCAAAACTAACATTTTGTGTAATGTGCTAGGCATCATGAACTTTCCCATGAGCTAAGTCACTGCGTCAATGAAGAAGTGTAGAGTGGTAGGTAAGTGTTGGATTTCTAATCCTGACCTAGTCATTTACATATGGTGATACCTTGGGCAGATAATCAAACCTTAGTGTTCTAATAGACAAAGTGGGTATTATGAAACCCTTGTTCTAGGGTCGTCATGAGGATTGAACAAAAGGGCAGGTAAAGTTCTTGGCACAAAATATGTGTTCCTGGCTTTGCCAAGCTTCTGTGTCGTCCAAGTCCTAGATTCTTCACTGATAAAATAAAGACCTGCTTCATAGGGTTTCGAGGATTAAATGAGATGAAAGATATAAAGCATTGGCATAATGCTTAGCTCTTAAGAAAACAGTTGGGGGTTGCTATTGTTTAGAACACTCAAAATTCCTGCAAGATGTCAAAATACGATTTTTAAGGAGTTAAAAACATGACTCTTAAAAAAAATTCCTCTTAGAAAATATAGAATGAGCACAAGTCAAAGTGTTACTGAACTCATTAAATACCGAGGGAACCAGTATGGTGACAAAGCTGATTCATAGATTATTTGAGGTATTTGTAGTCAAGAAAAAAAGAAAGAAAAAAGGATATAGAATAAGATCGTCCGGTTAGGTATAAATGGTTAATGTGGCCGTGAAGTCCTAGGTTGTCTTTTCTACAAGGAAGAAGTCACCTCAACCATCATCTCTACTGGGCAAAAATCTACAAGTTAGTGTGCAACATTTAGTGTCTGGGCTCTCTTCAACAGCAAACAGCAAAGTCAAATGTGGGCAAGTTTTCCCAGGGAACCGAATCATCCTTGATGAACCTGGATGCCTCGGCATGACACTGAAAGGGCACGCAGTCATTTTCTTGCTTTCTTTCCATGTTTTGGAAACTTTTTGCTCACAGAAGTAATTCTCAGTGATTGGAGAAACAATTGCTGAGTCCCTAATGGTGACCCGGAGGAGAGCAAGAAGGAACCCCTGCCCTCCAGGTTCTCCCTGTCTGGTGTGTGTGCGTGGCAGGGAGACGGGTGTGAATTGTTGAGTCGACTATGTGAACACAGTTGGCCATCTGACCC
This sequence comes from Martes martes, assembly GCF_963455335.1. Taxonomy (NCBI): domain Eukaryota; kingdom Metazoa; phylum Chordata; class Mammalia; order Carnivora; family Mustelidae; genus Martes; species Martes martes. Next base: position 159,569,090 of record NC_137889.1, on the reverse strand, counting down.
CGGGCAGACATCCAGGGCAACCGAAAGATGAGAAGGAGTCAGGTGGAAAAAAGGGAGAGGAACTTTCCAGACCAAAAGGTCCCTGAGAAATGGCACGGCGATGGGGGTGGGGATTGGCACCTGGGGGCAGCTGTAGGCAGCAGAGTCTGGTCAAAGCAGAGCTCTCGTGTTTTTACAGATGAGAGGTTAATTAACTTGTTCAAAGTCCCATGGGGTGTAAGAGGAAGAACTGGGCTTGGATAAAGTCCATTCATTTCCCCACACCACCGCTCCTCTCCTGGCTTTTTAAAAATCTGTCCTCAAGGGACCAAAGGTCTGCGCTAGTCATTTGCACTTTGGTATTAATTCAAACCAGTATATTGCTTCTCCTGAGGAGGTTTGAATTCTAGGCCTATTCTTCTGCAATGAAATGAAAGGTGCTGACCTGCATTAAAGGAATCCCTGGCATTCCGGGGGTGCTGGAGGAGAGGGAGCATCCCCCTGCCCCTGAAATCCCAGCACCCCCAGAGAGTCAGACCCAAGCTGCTCGGCAACCAGAAATCAGAGACGGGAGCAGGGAGACTGCATGTTTGTTCCATCACCCAGATGTCAGCTCCTCTTACAAGCCCGTTAGGTTTGATGAGGAGATGTTGGCCTCTGGGTCCGAAGATGGAGGTAACAGAATCCTCTGACATATTCAGACTTAAAAAATTGGATGTGGTTTAATTGCCTGAGAAGTTATTTCAAGACGTGCCCTGGCCTTTGCGGAGCCTGAGATGGCGGGTGATACTGGAGGGGGTGGGGGTGGGGAAGCAAGCTAAACCGAATAGCTCTTATCATTCCACACTTTACATCATTTGTTTATTAGTGGTGTATTAGTGAAGTCCCTGATGCACATGGCTGGGAAGAAACTGTGTTTCATTTCACCCGGCATTTAAGTAATTCATAATCAGATGCAACCAATCTGCACCTTTGCCTCTGGGTGCCAACCTTGTTCAAAGAAGGCAGCTCTCCTCATTTTGTAAACGAGCCTCGCTCATTGTCACCGCACCTGCATGCGCAGCCCATCTCTGTCTCTCTGAGCTAGAAAGCACCCCCTTCCTTCTCCCACCAACCCAAATCCTCGCAGGTCCAGTTCAGGTGCAACCCCAGCCTTCCACGGCCATTCATTTTGCAGAGCAGGGGACAGTGGGGTCTCCATCTGTCCGGCAGCCGTTTCCTCACCCCATTCATTTAACAGATGTTTATCAAGCACCTTGTTTGGTGCCTGGCAAAAAAATGGGAATGTGGCAATGAATCAAAAGATCATGATCCCCGGCTTTCACGGAGCTTAGTTCCAGTGGAAAACCTGTTCCCACTCCAACCATGAGAAGGAACTGCCAACTTTATGTTAAGCTTCTCATTTATTCAGTTGATGAATATTAATGAGTGCCTGCTATGTGTCAGGCACTGTTGTCGGCACTGGGGCTGCAAAAGGGAATAGACAGACGAAATTCTTGCTCCCTCCAAGTTTACATTCTAAAGTAGGTGGGCCAGACCATAAGCCAATAAATGCTTCAAGTAGTAAGAAATCCAGGGAACGAGATAAGGGGGATGTCAAGGTGCATGGCACTAGTTTAAAGACGGTAATCTGGGAAGCTTGCTCTGATGTGGTGGCATTTGAGCAAAGAGCTAAAGGAAGCGTGGGCTGGGTGGATGGGCGGTGATAGCACTTGTACACAGGGCTTCCAAGGGGCGCAAGTCTGGGAGTGGACCCTCCCAGGTATTCCTTGGGAGAAGGAGGGCAGCTTCCATGACCTTGTCTCTTAATGGATGAGGAAACTGGGTTTCAGAGAAATGATCTCACATGAAGGAAAGGAGTCTGCAGCCAGGCCATCCAGCCTGGAACCTGCATGTCCCTTTGTAGAATTGCTGAGTTGTTTCAGAGTGCCCTGGTCGCAACAGGTGGGCTCAGACTTCTTTTTTCCTGCTCACCACATCCTGTGAACAGTGCTGCTTTGTGTCCTGGGTGTGGGTCCCAGCTCTGTTCTCCACAGCTGTGTGTGACTTTGGCCAAGCTTAACCTCTCTGGCTGTCCGATTTCTCATCTGTCCAGTGGAGAAGGTAGAACCTACTTCCTCGGGTCAAGGTGAAGCTCACAGGACGTACAGAGCCAACGCACTGGAAATGGTACCTTACGTGTCCCTAGCAGTATCCTGGTGGAGATATGGGAGATACTGCGGGTTGAACTGTGCCCCCTAGAAAAGATACGTTGAAGTGTTAACTCCCAGTACTTGTAAATGTGATCTTATTTGATAACAGGGTCTTGTTTGTAATTAAGTAAAGATGAGGTCATGTTCAGTTAGGGTAGGCCCTCAGCCAGTGGGATGGTGTCCACAGAAGAAGACAAGAGACAGAGACGAACAAGGTGAACCCTGTGGGACCATGAGGCGGAGACTGAAGAGCTGTGTCTACAAGCCAAGGAATATCATGGATTTTTGGCAGCAGAAGCTAGGAGGAGGGTGAGGAACAGATTCTCCTCCAGAGCCTTTAGAGAGAGCATGGCCCAGTGGACACCTCGACGTTGGGCTTCTGGGCTCCAGAACTGAGAGAGAATACATTTCTCTCGTTTTAAGCCACCCGGTGGTGGTACTTTGTGAAGGCCGGTATGGGAAGCTAACGCAGGTAAGACGGTGAGTCTCTGGAAGAGCTGGGTATCCAGATGGGGATGGGTGAGCTGGAGCCTGGCACATGTGTTTGGGGATCATTTCCTTAAGAATCTGCTGGTATGTGAGGATTTGGTGCCAGATAATCGCATCCTTGGGGCCGGTTTGGAAGTGGAGAGAGAAACCTGGAGAAGGCTCTAGTTAAATCCTAAACCAGAGGTCCATCAACGCGGGGCTTTTGCCCACAACGTCAAGGGTGGAATCTTGGGGTTCAGTCCGAGTGCAAGGACTGCCACAGACTTCCTGGCTCAGAGAAGGTGAGAGTCCATGAGCTTTTCTGGACACGAGGCCAGAACTCACAAAGCTGTCTGTTTAAATGCAGATGAAATCAGAAGTATAGGCTCTCAGCAGCGCTTACATAAAACCCACATTGTCAAATTCGAGGGAGAAAGAGTCAGAACAGCCTGGCCAGGGTCTGCGCCAACATTCCGGAGGACTGATTCAAGACAGGGAACAGATTCTGGGGGCCCCCGGCCATCTCTAAACTGTCTGTAAAAATATCAACACGAGCTCGGAATGAAATTGTCCGGGCAGACATGGTATCATATCCCTGTGGAGATTCAGAATTACAGCATCTCAGGGTGGGAGGGACCTTCACAGTCAATCTGTCTGGTATTGCTGTTGGAAGCGAGGGCTTTGGAAGCAGCTGGACTTGGGTTCAAGTTCCGTTTCCTTGACTCTGAGGAGTGTCAGCTTCAAGACCCATGATCTTGTTCTTCTCTCCTTCTTCTTCTCTGTGGAACAGGCACCAGCTACTGGCATCCCGGGATCTAATGACACGGGTACGGCACTCAGCTGAGACCCATGACAAAGATCGAGAGAGCCATGACTTGTGTGACTCTGTTATTTAACTCCACTCCACAGCAGTGTCGGGTTTTCCTCTATGAAGGGCTCTCCTGCCTGCTTCCAAATGTCTCCAGGCCATGCATCTCTGAATACCTCTGTTAGAACATTCTTTGCTACAGCGAGATGGCTCCTTGTAAAGAAGTGTCCCTTTGCTGGGATGTGCTCTATGTTTACAGTCAAATGGCTTGGGGTTCGGGCCATGGGGCCTGCACGCAAACCCGTCTCCAAGTTAGGAGCTCCATGCCTTTGAGCAAATTACTCAGCCTATTGCTTAACTAAGGGTCTGAAGGTTACGTTACTTTCCTTTAACTTCCAGTAACTTGGTGTCCTCCTCTGGGAGATGAGGATGATGATGATAGTCCCTGCCCCCTACAGTCATCCTAAGATTGAACTGGAGAACATACACTTTGTTAGAAGAAAGCCTGATGTATAGGAGGGGCTCAATAATTAGCTGTTTCAGAGGTAATATCCATCCCTGGGCTTAATCCGATCTTGTCCCTCTGCCAATTTTTTGGTTTTTTTTTTAAGGATTTTATTTATTTATTTGGCACACGGAGAGAGATCATAAGTAGGCAGAGAAGCAGGCAGGGTGGAGGGGTGTGGGGGAGGTGGGAAGCAGGACCCCTGCTGAGCAGAGAGCCCGATGCGGGGCTCGATCCTAGAACCCTGAGATCATGACCCGAGGTGAAGGCAGAGGCTTAACCCACTGAGCCACCTAGGTGCCACTCCACCATTTTGTTTTTAATCCAATGCACTGCCTCTCAATCAGCCCAGGGACCCATCCCAATGCGGCATCCAGCCCGGGGAATCTGGAAGGGCTCCACAGCCTGGCGTATAGGCACCTGCCAGGGCGCCACACTTGGTTCAGTACTCTGCAGTCTCCATTTGGAAGTTCCTAACAAGTTTTGAACACCGGGCTGGGCAGTTTCACTTTGCAGTGGCCCTACCTTGTTGGTCTTGCCTGGGAAATTGGCCGCATTGACCCCTTGCCTTCCCACGTAGGCAGAGCTGGGCAGGGTCTGCTCCTCTCCGCCACCCCTGCCATTTCCCACTGCATGCAGCAGGACTGGTGAATTTGGGATTTGGTCGTCCAGTATACCCCCTCTATTCTTTCCTCACTCAACACTCCTCGCCATATCCCTGGCTCTCCACCCTCTCCTCCAACCTTCCCTGCTTCTGCTTGGCCACCAAGGTCAGAACCGTTCACCCTTGTGCCAGATCAGGTGCCCCTGGCGCGTCAAGAGGCATCCGCCTTCCTTCAGAGGCGCCTCTCTCCTTTCTCCACTGTGATGGTGGGAACAGTCTATGTAGGTCGGCTTGCTGGGGTGAATATAGACACTGTCTTTGGCAGAGTGGGAATCACAGCATCTTTTTAAAATTCATAAAGATGGTAGAGTAAGAATTCCAGCTTCTGAGCCTGGACATAGGGTGTGAGGCTCAGCAAAGGGCTCCAGACAGAGGGGCGCCCGAGTGAAGATTGGTGGGCATCGAGCTTTGCATCCAGTCACCAGGGAAATCAGGAAGGATCTATCCCTGTGCTTTCAACTGGAGAGCTGGCCCATCTGTCATGTCCCCAGGGTCCGGCATTATCTCACTTCTCTTGCCTGTTGGAGGATCAGAAACTGGGTTAGCACTTAGCAAATGAAGTGGCCACCGGGAATGTTCTGGTTCTGCTTACCGCATAAGATGTGCGGGGAAGCAAGCAGAGTGAAGAAACAAGGCAGCGCGTGCCTGAAGCAGAAAAATAGCTAATGGGTCTGAAGTCGCAGAAAACTCCTACCCCACCAGATGGGTCCCCCTGGAAGAAAGACCCCACCCAGCTAGACAACGGGGTAAAGGCAGCCTGTATCCCTAAAGCAGGGCAGGCCGTGGGAAGGAGACTCCTCGCTGGCTGTCAGGATGCGGAGAGCACTTGGCCCAGCTCTGCCTCAGGCCTGGGCCTTGGGAGATCTCTGAGGCTGAGGCTCAGGCTCTGCAAAGGGGGGACATGAGGCCTGGGAGTCCACTCGTGCTGCTTCGGTTCAAGGCCCCCAGGCTCCTGCAATCAGGCACCGAGCGCGCAAGACACCTGAGAATGGCAGGCGGGGTGCTGGGATAATCCTTCTTCCATTTCACTCGTAGGGAACTGGCTTTCAGCCCGATGAACTGCTCCCCAAGGGCTCACTCCTCCTTTAATCCTGCTGGGCCAGAGCCTCCTCTGGGTTGCCCTGGTAACCAGAGACTCCTACAGGGATGAGGGCCACTGGACTGGGCCGGTCAGGCCCAAGGGCATCTCCGAAGGGCAGTGCAGATGGAAAGCTGGGGTGTCCCTGTCCCTGACTCCTGGGGCAGCTCCAACCCCTGCAGTCTGTCCCCTGACTCAGAGAGCCTGGAGGCCGGAAGAAAGTCCCTGGGGCTTAGCGGCAGTCGTCAAAACTATGCTCTCCTTGCTTCTCCAGAGCCCAGAGGCTTCACCAGCGAGGGCCCTAGAGACAGGAAGGCCTGTTGTCCGGGGATTGTTTACTCAGCCCTGAGACACAGTATCTGTGGTGCTAGAAAGACAGCTGCTCTAACCACACCACACCCAGGGATCTGAAACCAGGACTTGATCCAGAAGGAGGGTGGGAGGGGGAGTGTGCAGGAGAGGGACAGCCGCATTCCCCAGGTCCGTCCTTGGCCTGGGGTTTTAATTGGCCAAGCTCTGACTGGGGCTGGGGAATGCCATGGAGACCTGGCCTTATGAGGAGAACCCTGGCTCCTGACAGGTGCTAGGATGGGGAATAAGGAGAGACCAGGCTTGGCCACAGGGACAGGGGGCTAGAATCCTCACCTTGCCACCCATTCCCTGACCAAGTGTGGGCATGTCACCTCCCCTCTCTGGGCCTGGTTCCTCATTTTCCTCTCGGAGGGGCTGGAACAGTCTCCCATGGGAGCTTCCAGCTCCAATTTTGTGATGATTTGAGTTTACCATGTCCTGAGCTGGCTTTGCAGAGAGCATGTGGGGAACGAGGAAGCGGCAGAGAGCTGACTGGTGATTTCCCCGGAGGGTCTGGGACCGGTGGGGAAGCTCCCGCTGCCTGGGCCCCACAGGGCAGCCGTGGGCATAGGATTGGCTGAAACGGAGTGGGAAGAAGATGAGCTCATTAGACTTTTCCACGTCCATCGGTGCCTTTCACAGCTCAGTGTCCTGGGGAGGGGAGGGTTGAGAAGGCAGCTCAGCAGGGCCTGAAGCCCCGTGCCTGAAGTCCGGGCTGACACTAAAATGAGGCTGTAGGAGCATATTTAATGACACGGAAAAGTGTTCAGTGATAAAGCGGAAAAAAGCAGGTTATAAAAAGCAGCATATGTAGGACAATGCTCTTATTATGGGGAAGAAATATTTCCCTCTAAATGCACACACATAGACACACACAAGGAAAAGGTTCTAAAACGCAAGGAGTGATTATCTCAGTGCGCTGGGACTCCCTGCAGCTTTTCTTTTCTTTTTTTTTCTTTTTCTTTACTTTTTTTTTCCTTTTTTCCTCTTCTATCTTTCTTTCTTTCTTTTTTTTCTTCACAGCAGGCTTGGGGTACTAACCCTATCAAATACATTGGCTTCATTATACACAGGAAGTCCTTGCCCACAGCTTGGTGAAGATCCAGGTCCTAGGTGGCCACGTGTTAATTTACACAGACCCATGGTGGCTTTAGAATTTCACCCCTGGAGTGATCTAGTGGGACAATCTGATTGGGAATTTGAAGTTACATTCAAAATAAATGGAGAAAACATCAGTTGTCCATATAAAAGACTATGGGAGAGGCTAAACCTTCCACAACTTTCTCCTCTGTGTCGGCCATCAAACCTTCAGGCATTTCCTGTCCCATCTCCCTGCCTCCGCACAGCTGATTGCACGGGCTGAGATCAGCTGACCCTGCAGCAGCCAATCTGTGCACTGGCCAAGTCTCTATACAAAAAAGATGAGCCAGCCCATCAAATTCTGACAAAGGATTTGAACTGAGAAATTAGAAAAGAGTGAAGCAGTTGGCAGTGGGAATAGGAGGTGAAAGGACTGGAGACGCAGCACTGTGACAGGGAGGGCCATGAGGAGTGACAGACGGTGCGGATTATGAGAAAATATAAATAATCATTAAAATGAAAAAGCAAAAGCCATGAAAGCAGACCTATGAGGTTTTGGAAAGGTTGCAGAGATTAGAGGCAAGGAGAACCCAAATGGTATAAAGAGAAGAGAGCAGAAGTTCAAGAGACCAAAGTTGCCATGTTTCTTCTTGGTTTGTGTTCTGTGAGGAGCACACTCTGAGACAAGGATCTGAGTGCAAATCTGCACTCGAAATATTGGGTCAGTGGTCCCAGGAAACTGCAGAAGAGGAGTGGGAAGGGATATGGACAAGGAAAGGCAGCCACGAAACGATGCATTATCAAGCCTGCCACCGAAGGAGGCGACAAGGTCTTATTCCAGGGAGATATCTAAATAGGCACACCTGGGTTAGCCCTAGCCAAGCGATAAGGGGGTTGGGGCATCCACACAGCAACTTCTGGAAATCACTGGTGGAGGGCTGTGTCCACAGAGTTTGATTCCTTGGCACTCTGACCTGCCACTTGTAGAAAGAGCTGCCTTCCAGGCACCTGGTGTCTCCGTCGGTGAAGCACCCGACTCCTGTTTTTGGCTCAGGACGTGATTTCATAGGTCTTGAGATCGAGGGCCCCATCGGGCTCCACACTCAACAGGGAGTCTGCTTGAGACTCTCCCTCTGCTTCTCCCCTCACTCACGTGAGTGCTTTCTCTCTCTCAAATAAATAAATAAATCTAGGAAGGAAGGAAGGAAGTTAGTTTAGAAGGAAGAGGAAGAAAGCAAGGAAAAGGAAGGAAGGAAAGAAGAGAGGGAGGGAGATGGAGGGAGGGAGGGAGGGAGGAAGAACTGCCTCACATGGTCTCAGACAAAAGCTCCCTAGGTACAGAGATGCTTATACTGGCCGTGGAAGGAACAGAAGCACACTGAAAGATCAGAGAGCCACAAACAAGGTGCCTGAGGTATCTGCCTCGCTAAGAGGGAAGAGTGACAGCTCGGTGTGAGGGAGATGATGATGGAATGGTCAGTCCCTTAAGCTCTCTATTTTTTATAGTTACCTAGATCTTGAGCTTCATTACAATAAGTCCCCACAATTTGGACAAGTGCAACCAAGACATTGAGAGGGAAGACAGAAGGAGTCACTCCTCTTTTCCAGAACTCTGTACCCTCCCCAGCCTCCCACAGGGAATGGGCCACCCTATATTGTCTGGGATTTAAAAACCATAAAAGACTGTCACCTTGGGTTGATTCTTAAATAATAGAGTTTGAATCACTGACACAATCCCTCAGTCCCTCCTCTAATTCCCAGTCACCGTGCTAAAAAATTATGTGGGAGTTCGCTGGATATGGGTTGAGAAACCCTAAACGGCTCTATGCCTGCTTTCCATCAATGTCACCATTATGACCTCCTTGGGTATATTTAATCAAATCTACTTTAAGCCAGGCACTGTGCCTAGTCAGCATGACAGGACCTCCTCCTAGTCTAGTAGGCAGTGGGTGCAGACACTAATAATTCCCTCACAATGGGGCAAGTGTTAAAATGGAACTGTGTTCACAATGGTGGGGAACATCAAAGCAGAAGAAATGAGTTCTGCTTATGGCTGTTAAAAAAGGCTTCACAGAGGAAGTGACTCTTGAACTGGGTTTTGAGGGATGAATAGAAGTTCACTGGGGGATGGGGAAGGCTGGGGGATAGAGGAAAGGAGACAATTCCAGCAGGGAGCCCAGCTAAACAAAAAGACCGAACTAGGAAAGAACTGGCTGGTTTGGGGAATGGGCAAAGACAGCAAAAGCTGAATGGCCGAAAAGACAAGGAAAGTCCCCCCACCCTTGACTGTAAAGAACTTTACATGTTGGGCTGAGTTTTAATTTTCTTTGGTGATCACTGAGGACCCACAAAATATTGCCCACGGGAACTATTATAATGTGGAAGCTTTAGGAGGGCAATAATCATCAGTGTTAGAGGGAGTGAGCCCAGCAGATCACTCTCCCACCAGAGAACAGATCCACCAGAGCATTGGGCAAATATGAGAGCAAAGTTTATTTACTATATTTACTGAGGACCTAACTATGAAGCATAGCTTTGCGCTAAGCATGGCAGGGGTCCGGGGGATAATGTCACTTCAGAATAATTGGAGAAACAAAACTAATAGGCCTAAGAAATCAAACAATTCCTGCAGTGAGAAGAAAACAGATATTACTTTAGGAGCTAAAAGGGGAGTTCTTTTTAGAGAGAGAACTAGACTTTGCTCAGCAAAACATGCTATAAACCATTTGTACTGGGTCTAATAGTGTCTCCTCAAGACTCATGACCACTGATCAGGTTAAGATGAAGTCACGCCGGCTTAGGGCAGGTCCTAGATCCAATGTGACTGGTGAGCTTGTAAGGAAAGGAAGATTTGAAAACACGCAGGCTCATACAGAGGGAAGAAGTCCATAGGACATGTGACACTGAAGCAAAGACTGGAGTGAGGCAGCCGTAGGCAAGGAAGGACAGGGATTGCCAGCAACGACCAGAAGGCGGGAAGATGCAAAGAAAGATTTTTCCCTAAACTTCAGAGAGAACATGACCCAGCTGAAGCCTCGCTTTTGAACTCTCCAGAACTGGGAGAGAATCTATTTCTGTTGTTTTAAGCCCCCGGGTTTGTGAAAGATGTTACAGCAGCTCTAGGAAACAAGGACACCATTTGAGTGAGAAAAGATCCCTGGAAAGAACTGGAAACAGAGAGGTCTGAGCTGCTCCATAGGGAGGAGGACAAGCAAGTGAAGTGGAGGGGTGGAGGCTGTATGTAGGGAATCCAGAGGGAGTAAAGGCCGATTCCCCCCGCAGGAAACCGTGCGAGGGGAAAATAGGGTGAACGTGAAATTCGTCACTGGCAAGGATTGCACAGGGGCTTTAAGAAAAGAATCTGTAATGTGTCTGCTGAATTTTAAGATGGTGGAATCAGGCACTTTGCCTCCCCTCCTTGTGTCAAAAATCACTCTCTGGGACACCTGGGTGGCTCAGTCGGTTAAGCGTCTGACTTCGGCTCAGGTCATGATCCCGGGATCCTGGAATCAAGTCCCACATTGGACTCCCTGCTCAGCAGGGAGACTGCTTCTCCCTTTCCCGCTCCCCCTGCAATGTACCCTCTCTCAAATAAATAAATAAAGTCTTAAAAAGAAAAGAAAAGAAAAAAAACACTCTCAAACAAGGAGAAGGAGGAAAGCAAACAGATATATCTCAGATGCACCTTTGTCACCCTGAACTGCAATATATGAAAATGGAAACCAGACGAAGGAACTAGAAGGAGGAATGATGGACAAATTTTGGGGACAGATTTTTAAAGAAGGAACTCCTTGTGTACCCAAAAGAGGATGCCATTAGGTAAAGCTTAAAAATAATTGTATCAAGAAATAGTGGTATATGGAAATGTATACCTGAAGAAAACCCTAGAAGAATGGTTGACTTTCAGAAAGGAATGGGGTATTACTATTATTTAATTTGGGTGTTTTTTTTTGTCATTATTAACTGTTGAAACTTTGATGAGATACTTTGATTTAAAAAAGCAATTTAAAATATATATACTTTTTTATATTTCACTGTGCACCATTGTAATAGCCCAAGACTTCAATTCCAGTTATACATGCTGTCATGGGAAACTCAGGGGAGAGGAGTGTTCTCAAGACGGGGAGGACAGAGGGGGGCCAGCTGCTGGACGGGCCGAAGGTGTGAGGTGAACTCCAAACCTGAACCCAAAAGGACAATAACAGGAGGGCCATTCTCTGGGTGCAGCGGGTAAAGCCAATTTACAGATTGGCGAGGACCAGGGGAGAGCAGTCCAAAAAAGAAACCAGTCGTGTAAGTTTAGCTCGGTGTCTCTCGAACTGTAACGTGCATACAATGTACCTGGGGATCTTTTTAAAATACAGAGCAATTCAAGAGGATTCTGCATTTCTAATAAGATTTCAGGTGGTGCCAAGGCTCCTGTGCACTCTAGTTGGCAGGGCCGGAGGCTGAAGGGGTCTGAGAGGGGAGCAAGGGCTTGGCCAAGGAGAGGGAGGAATGGATTCACGGGTGCCAAGTCTGAGCTTGTGGGACAAAGACCCTAGTCTTGTGGGGCTAAGATGAGACAAGCAGGACATCAGAGGAATTGGGGGACACATCAAAGACAACTTACCTTCCGAGGGGTTACCTCTGGCCAGCTCTGACAAAGCTCTCAGTGTTTTGTTCTGGGGAAAGCTGGCCCGCTATGGGGCAGATAAAGAGTTGCCAGCCGGACCTTGGCTATCTGACCTCAACCTCCCCTCACTGCCCTCGCTGCGGAATGACATACGCTGATGATCTGTGCTGGAGCCCTGACCCAGGGCCGGGGGATGGCATGAGAGAGGATGTCAGGCTCCTCAACTTTCCTTCCTTCCCCGCAACTGTCAAAACCCCAACCTTGTCTCCTCCATCCGCCCTTCCACAATGGCTCCTGTTGGGGGCACCGGACTCGTTCCTGCCTTTCCCACAGAAACAGTCTAAGTGGTGGTAACATGGGTGCTCTAAGTCAGTTTAAAATAATAGACCAGTAGATAACAATGGCGATGACTTGCATTTAAAAGAGGGTCTCTCGGGGCACCTGGGTGGCTCAGTCAGTTAAGCATGTGCCTTTGGCTTGGGTCATGATCCAGGGGTCCTAGGATAGAGTGCCACATCGGGGGCTCCCTGCTCAGCAGGGAGTCTGCTTCCCCCTCTCCCTCTGTGCTCTTCTCACTCTCTCATGTAAATAATACAATCTTTATGAAAAAATAAATTAAAGAGTGCTTCCCTTGTGTAATCATTCTCTTAAGCACTAATTTATTTCTCCTAACAGTATCATTATCCTCCTCTTTCGGATGAGGAGACCGAGGCAGAGAGAAGGAAGTCCCTGAGGACACGGAGAGTGGAGCCGGGATTCAAGCCAGGCAGCTGGTCTCACCATCTGCTTTCCTAAGAGGCTATGGCTCCTGGCACAGAGAAAAATTGCATCATAGGCAAATTTTCATCTGTAGGTAACAAGAGATAATGAGAGAGAGAAACACTTTTTAAACTGTAGACAATTGCCTGCCATTGTTCCCACTTAGCCATGCCCTAGAGAGTGTGTGGCATCTTCCAGCTATAAATCTGAGGCTCCCTTGGTCCATCCCAGTTTCTTCTCGCTTGTCAGACTCTAAGGGAACAACATCCCCAGGCACCGAATTTCATTCCAGTTTAAGGACATATTTCAGCACGTGGTACGAATCCTGGGATGCAAGCCAAGTGCTTCATCCTGTGCCCAGGTAAAGAAATGGTTACCTGCTCTGGGCTGGAAGAAAAGCTGATGTGTGGGACTTACCAACAGACAAAGTGGCTAAGACTCCCCTGTAGAATTCTCTACTGTTGTAAACGTCTATAGTCCTTCAGGTCTATATTGTACCCCATGAGCTAGCTTGGACACCTGACCATCCCTGAAAGCACCCCACTGCATTCCCTCGCCTCCCTGCCTTCTGCTGACTGGTCTCGCTTCTTGGCTTGCCCCGATTTCTTTGAGTGGATAATACTTACTTATTCTTTAAAATCCAACCCCTCTCGGAAGCCTTCCTTGGTCCACTCTGGATGAACTGAACACCCTGTTCTGTAGCCACGGCCCGCCCCACGTAGAATCCATTGCTTTGCTTGGTCAAGTTCTCCTGCCTGCTTCCTTCACTGTTAGGGTCAATTCCTTGAGGGTAAGGTTTTTGTCTCTATAATTTGCAAAGACTCACCCGTGCCTGGTTCCTAATACGCTCTGAACAAGTGTTTCTCGAGAGGACACGGAAAATGTCTCAGGAGGTGCTATGTGCTGCCTCTCTATCGGGGGCAACGTACTCTTGTCCAGTGTGCACTTGCTTCTCTCTCTCTCTCTGTCTCTGATCTACACTGTATTTCCTTCAGTCTTCAGCTACAGTTTCCAGGTCCTCCTGCCACAGGTGCCCACCGCACACCATACTTCCCTTTCTTTAAGACGTGTCTCTCAGTTCTGTTTTTTTCCCCCCCACGTTTGTCTTCCTGGCCAGGCAGTCAGCCCCTTAGGGACAGAAACCTCGTCTCTGACCTTTCTGGCACCTACCACAGCCTTGAGTACTCAGGAGGCACTCAATCAATGCTTGTTCAGTAAATGAACAAAGAAATGAGTCAGTGGGTGATTATATTTTTGAGTTCCCCAAAGACAAACTTTCCATTTGTAGCTGGGGCCAGGGAGAGGAAGGCCCAAGAGGCCAAGGGCACAGAATGGGAGAAGGCGCTCACTTCAGAGGCCAGCCATGGACGTGCATCAGCCTGGCAGGGAGGCCTCCTTCCCTCCAGGACCCTGGGTGCTTGCTTGTCTCACCCAAGTCCTGGCCCAGTTTCCACTTCCTCCTCGGAGAACTCTGGCCTCTCTCCGTGCAGGCAACAGAAATCAAATACACACCTATTAAGCCAAAAGCTGGAATTGATCCACTCACATAAAAGGAATCAGGAGAAGGGGAGGCTCGGGGATTCCTGGAACCAGGAATTCCAACATAATTGGAACTCTCTCTGCTTCTTTCTCTTCCCCATTTCCCTCTGCTCCCGTGTATCATTCTCTCAGACCAGCATACCTTGTATTCTAAAATCTCCTGTTGGTTCCGTCTCTCTGGAGGGCCCTCGCTAATACAGTGCTGATGGAAGTTTCTTGAGAAATTGGATTCTTACTCTCTCCCCCTCAGCCAGCTCTGACCCCACCCTGCATTTCGGGTGTGGAGAAAGCGGCAGGAACCTGCCCAGGCCTCCCCCGTGCTCTGAGGCACCGGCTTTCTTCCCTATCTCTTGGATCATGGTGTCGAGACCATCCAGAGGGCGCGGGGCCCCGCGACGCAGCAAGGGGAGTGCAGAGTTCCTCCGGTCCGGGAACACCTGCTCCACATAATGCAGGGGAGCAACCGACCAAGGCTGGCAGCGAAGTCGGGGCTGAGATGAAAAGGAACAGCTGGCACCCTTTGAAAGGCTCAGCGCATCGGGAAGCAGCAGACGGGTTTAGTCATTCCTAGCAACCCGCCCGGAGGGCCCCGGAGTGTGACTGCTCTTTAGAGACAGCGGGGGCTGGAGGAGAAGGGGGGACCGAAGCCACAGAGCAGCCCTGCCGTGTCATGCCCTCCTCACACCGCCCCGCGACTTGCCCGGGGCGTTTCCAGATTGCTTAAAAAAAAAAAAAAAATCAAGCCCTTGCCTCAGAGCGGGGGCCAGGACCCTGGGAGCTTTCTGGAACTCCAGCTCCTGCCCGCTTGCTGGCTGTGCCCTTAGGTCATTCAGCATCTTGAAAAACTAAAATGTGCGTCTTAAGACCTACGTCTTAGATATGTTGTGAGGTTTATCCAATCCCATGAGGCACGGCAAGCCCTTAGCTCAGCGGGGGTTGCACAAATGCAGGCGGCGGTCGACGGGGCCGCTGCCGCGCGGTTCTCCCGGAGGGAGGACGCATCCCGACACCGGGAGGCAGAGCAGGCGGCCGACTCTAACTTCACTGTGCCTGGTTCTCTAACTTCACTGTGCCTGAGAATCGCCGGGGGACTTGTCAAAACCGGTGGAGTCCAGCCCCGAAGCTTCGGATTCCGCGGAGTGGTGCGGGGCCAGAGAAGGGGTTTCCCAGAGAGTGCCCCAGGGCTACCGCTCCCCGGGATCACACTTTGAGAACCGCTCTTCTCCCCGAGCCCTGCAGGCCCAGCTGCATCTGAGAGGCGCCAGGGAGGTTTATACACCCTGAGATTCTGACTGAAGGGATTTGGGGTGTGATGTAGGTATCAGCAATTTTTAATGCTTTCCCCATTTGTTCCCTGTGCCAGGCGCGTGGAGAAGCGTGCTTCCAGGGGCCGTGTGGAGACCGTGCGAGGCTCATGATGTGTGGGTTAGGACACTGGGGTTCTGCCAGCTTAGGCCGTGCACCTTCCGAGAGAGAAAGGGCAGCTCCCACACTCAGCTGGGAAATTTTCCTCTCCTGGGTGCCTTCTCTCAGCCTTGCCTCCCTTTCTCCAGCACGGCCATCTCCTCTGCCCATGTCAGGGTCCTGGGAGAGCCCCACCAAAGGCCTCAGCCCCAAGGTCCAGGTCAAGTCTGACTGGCTCCTGTTTCTGGGTCCAAATCTCTGTGTGTGTGTGTGCGTGTGTGTGTGTGTTGGGTTTCTGGGGTTGGGGCCCTACCACTGATCACTGGACTCCAGGCTCTGACCTGTGTGGGTCCAGCTGCCCTATGCCTCCTGCTGGGCCTTGGGAGGGGGTGCACTCACCCGTTGGACTTGTCCCAAGGTCTGCTCCCTCTGAGCCCAGGTCATGCAGCTGGACTTCTGCTTCCTTTGTGAATCCTGTGATGTTCTAGGCATTTAAAATGCCAGAGGTAAAGCCTTATATTTAAATTTCAGAAAGGGACCCTCCTTACCCTTTAATGTTCACAACACAAATAGATCTTCAAAGGGTATAATACTAACCTCAGCTTCTTGGTTCCTTTAAAAAAGAAAAAAAAAAGTGCTCCATTGCTGAAATGCATCATTTCTAATTAGGGCCCTTGCTGGGCTGAGGAGGCTGTGGAAATGCCCCACCCATGTCCTCCCTCAATCCTCCCCACCCTGGCTTACCTTCCCCATTGCACCTTCAGTCGGGTCCCCCCGACTCTCTGCTCCCAGCCTCTCCTTTCATGAGACCCACTCCCTCTGACAACATAGCAGCTAGGATCGTCAGAAAGCACAGGTAACTTCCCATCACCCCCAAGGATGGAGGTAGGTAGGGTGATTTCTTACCATCTCTGATATATTTCTAGGTCTCAACCGGGACTTTTCTCCCCTGCCTGGCCATATTCATATCCAGCTCACCTCAGGACATGATAGGCAATGCTGCTGTAACAGGTGCACCTCCAAATCTCTGAGGCTTCTCCCCAAAGAGGGCTTTTTCCCACGTAGGTTAAATCTAGGCTAGTCAGCCTCCTCCAGCTCGAAGCTGCCATGTCTGGAAACCGTGATCTCCAGAGCACCTGCGCCACTGCAGGAGAGGAAGAGAGAGACGGAGGAGGCTCAGTGGCTCATAACTACTTGGGCTAGTAAGTGACACACATTATCTCTGCCCCCAGTCCTTTGGCCCAAAGTAGGTGTGTGGCCCCAAACTGACTGTAGGAAGCATGTGGAATTTTGGGTGAGCGCTAACTGCCACATCGTCCTTTCCAGGCGAACATACACTGTTTTCATGATAGTGCCTTGGATTTCCCAGTAAGACAAGTCCAAGGTACAGAGGGGGAGCTCTTAACTCTGCACTTAACTTCCAGATCCATACTCTGCCCTTCTGGGACTTGGAATCTCCTGTTCCTTCTGCTCCTCGACCCTCCATTGGATTCAGTCAGTGGAAAATGAACACTGGGAAGTCGGGAGCAGCAATGGGAAGTTACCACCAGGAAATCAGGAGGTTGGAGGAAAGAGAGCACTTTTCCCATATTGACCTATTAAATCCTTGTGACAACCCTTGAGACAGATTCTACTATTTTCCCCAATTTTCAGATAAAGAAACCAAGAAACAGAGAATATGGAACTTGCCTGAGAACCCACAGCTCTAAATGGTAACATTTGATCTTGAACCCAGGGAGTCTACCTCAAGAGTCCTTGCTCTTAACATCTATCCTACTATGCCGCATTCTGACCCACTTATGTTTCCATTGAGCCCAGCCTGCAGAGGTCTGTGGGCTTGCCAAGGGTTCCTTCCACCTTCATCTCCTGGTTTTAGTGATTGTTCTGGTTCCCAGACCCCCCAATATCTACGTCCAAGGAGGCTGTACTTGTGTGATCTCTGAGCCTCTGTCCACTGTGAGGCATCTGTTTAGCCTATGGTTAAATAATGTCTTTTTTCTCCCTTTCTTCTTCCTCTTCTACTTCCTCCTCCTCCTCCTCCTTCTCCTCCTCCTCCTCCTCCTCCTTCTTCTTCTTCTCTCTCTCTTAGCTCCTTAGTTCAGCACAGTATTGCCTTTTTTTTGGTCTGTGCTCTCCAATAAGATACTTTGAAGCCCTAACCCCCAGTACCTCAGAATGTGCTTTTATTTGGAAATGGGGGGCTACACATGTAATTAGGTAAGATGAGGTTCTATGGGAGAAGGGATATGACGATGTCTTTAGCAAAAGAGGGAAGTTTAGATACAGATGCACAGGGACAACACCTTGAGAGACAGTGGCAGACACTGGGGGGAAGAATCTACAAGCCAGGGAATGCCAAGGATCAGCCACAGCCACCAGGCGCTAGGTGAGAAGCAAGGGATGGGTGCTCTCTCCCAGCCTCCAGAAGGAACCAACCCTGCTGATGCTTTGATTTTGGACATCTGACCTCCAGAACCATGGACAACAAGTTGTGATTGTTTGAAGCCATCCAGTTAGCAGCACTGGTGAAGGATCCACCTCTGTCACCATGGCAACTGCCTCTGTCCCCATCACCACCTCTGTCCCCATGGCAACCACCTCTGTCCCCATCTCCCCCACTGCCCTGCCTCGGAGTGGCACTGCAGTCCCACAGTGCCCTCCAGTCGGGACTCCAGGCAAGATCCTACTGTAGGACCTTTGCACTCACTGTGCTCTCCTGGGGTGATTTCCCTCAGACATTCACATGGCCCCTTCCTTCATGATACAGTCTTAGGTGACTAGAAAGGCTTAAAGAACACCACTCATACTTCAGGTTCTCTGGTCCTCAGGGAGATTACTAAAATCTGCCCATACTGTAAAAAAAACAAAAACAAAAACAAAAAACAACAAAATACAACAAAAACCAAAACCAAAAACAACAACAACCACCACCACCACCAAACCCCAAATCTCAACAAATATTCACTAGAAGAAGCAAACCTCCAGGCAAAGGTACTGCTGAGAAATGGGTATTCTAGAATTAGCTGGAACTGGCTTTCCCACCCTGGATCTTCTAGATCATCTGTTCCACCACTTCGTGTCAGAAATCAACTATCCAAAGTGGAAACAACAACATGTCTGTCAGAAAAGTCTTTGGCTTCAAGGGGCGCCTGGGTGGCTCAGTGGGTTAAAACCTCTGCCTTTGACTCGGGTCATGATCCCAGGGTCCTGGGATCGAGCCCCACATCGGGCTCTCTGCTCTGCGGGGAGCCTGCTTTCTCCTCTCTCTCTGCCTGCCTCTCTGCCTGCTTGTGATCTCTGTCAAATAAATAATAAATAAAATCTAAAAAAAAAAAAAAAAAAAAGAAAAGTCTTTGGCTTCCAAAATTTGTAGAGAAGCAAACACCAAGCGCTGAAGGAACTGACAGACTTGTTAAGGACGATAGCAAGAGAGCACAACTGAAGACGAGGAGTCAAGAAGAAACCGACACCAGGCAAATAGGAACCACCTCATATACATGAAGATGGCTGCCATCAAAACCAACCAACCAACAAAAAAAAGAAAAACCCAGCAAGTAAGTGTTGGCAAGGATGTGGAGAAATTGAAACACTTGTGCACTGTTGGTTGGAGTATAAAATGGTGTTGCTACCCCAGAAAATAGAATTAGTGTGTGAGCCAGCCATTCTGCTTCTGGGTATATACCAAAAAGAAGGAAAAGCAGGGTCTTGAAGAGATATTTGTACACCTACGTTCATAGCAGCATTATCCTAAATAATGCTAAAAGCTAATATAGTCTTCAATAGCTGCATTATATTTTAGCTCTAAAGTAGCTAAAAGCAACCCAGCCACAGACAAATGGATACACAAAGTGTAGTATACACTTACAATGGAAGGGTGTTCAGCCTTCAATAGGGAAGATGCTCTGACACCTGCTACAACATGGAGGGACCTTGGAGACACGATGCTCAGTGAAATAAGCTAAGCACAAGTGAGACTCTGTGGTTCCACTTCCGAGAAACACCGGGAGCAGGTCAATGCATGGCGGCAAACAGCAGAACACTGGTGGCCAGGGGCTGGGGAGGACGGGGAGGAGCGGTTCATGGACATGGTTTCAGATTCGCAAGATGAAAAGCATTCTGGTGGTTGGTTGCAGTATGGGTGTATTTAAACAACTGAATTCTGCGCTTAAAAATGGTTCAGGGGCGCCTGGGTGGCTCAGTGGGTTAAAGCCTCTGCCTTCAGCTCAGGTCGTGATCTCAGGGTCCTGGGA
The DNA here is from genome assembly GCF_963455335.1 of Martes martes. NCBI lineage: Eukaryota > Metazoa > Chordata > Mammalia > Carnivora > Mustelidae > Martes > Martes martes. Next base: position 159,549,398 of record NC_137889.1, on the reverse strand, counting down.
TCTAGCCCGGCATAGGGCTCTCTGCTCAGCGGGAAGCCTGCTTCCCGCCCCCTCTCTGCCTGCCTCTCTGCCTACTTGTGATCTCTGTCTGTCAAATAAATAAATAAAATCTTTATAAAAAATGGTTCAAGCAGTCCATTTTATGTGATGAACATTTTACCGAAACTAAAAATTCCGTTTAATTAAAAGGAGAAATATGAGACAGAGGCCCCTGTGTGCACAAGAGAGACAGAGACAGCGAGATGGAGAATGGGGGTCTGGGTCCTTTGTTCAGCTTGGTCGGCGAGCTGTGGTGGCAGCACAGAACGGTGTCTCTGGGGCCTGTTCCTTCAGGGTGTTCTGAGGGAGGTAGGCCTTGAAAGCCTCCCCCAAACCTAAGATCCTTCAAAGCCCAAGACCTGCTCTAGACTACAAATGTCCCGCTTAAGATAGAGAAATAAATGCATGACTCTTTTGGGGGTGTTTTTCTTTGAAATTGTATTTTTTGAATAGGTAAGATATGCACATTGTCCCACGTTCAAAAGGATCACAGGGCATATGGTGTACACGGAAATGTCCCTTCTCCCCTGGCCCAGCCACTCGTTTCTCTTCTTTGAAGCAACCACGGATTTGTGTCCTTTCACAGGAAAGCAGATTTATTCCCCTGTCCCTCTTTTGTTTTGACCTGAGTAATAGTAGTCTAAGCCCATTATTCTGTCTCTTGCTTTTTCTTGAAGGTGTATCCCAGAGATGTTACATATCTATGTAGGTAGACAGGCTTCCCTCTCCTCTTCTTTCCCCTGGAGCGAATGTATTTATCAACTGACATAAAAGGGACCGTAAACAGCCTGTGGCCTGACACCCACCTTCAGAATGACCAGCTTTGGAAAATCACCACCACTTTCCCCTCCCATTGTTGATTGTATTTTTCATTTCAAACAGAACTAGGGGGGCTAGTACAAGGAGCCCCGTATACCCAGATGCAATAATTATCAAGATTCTGCAACACTGACTTCATCTTTATCCTTTTAAACATGCTCTTTGTTTTTTTTTTGTTCTCGGCTGATGTAGTCCAAAGCCAACCTGGGCGTCAGATAGTTTTTCACAACTACCCTCTTCACCGTGCAGCTCTAAAACATGTCCACGCTGTGTCATATAACCACGAGTTTGTGACTGTGCCTAGCGAAATGAATAGTAATTATCTGATATTGTCTTATGCCCAGTTTATAAGCAAATCTCCCCAAGTGTCTCTTTTATAGTTCATTTGTTTAAGAAGATCTTTGTTTTGTTTGGTTGTTACATCTCTTCATTCTCTCCCCCTCCCCTTTTTAGAAGATTTTATTTATTTATTTGAGAGAGAGAGAGAGAGAAAGCATGACCAGGGAAAGGGGCAGAGGAAGAGGGAGAAGTGGATTATTTGTTGAACAGAGATCCCAATGTGGGGCTCCATCCCAGCACCCTGGGACCGTGACCTGAGCCGAAGGCAGCTGCTTGACCGACTGAGCCACCCAGGCGCCCCTCTTCATTCTCTTCTAATCTTGAATACTTCTACCACCATCTTCATCTCACGCTGCTAACTTGTAGAAATTGGGTCAGTAGTCCTATAAAATGACCTACATTCTGGATTTGTCTCTGCCTCTTCGCGGTCTCATGGAAGTCGTTCTACTTGCTCCATGATTCCTCCCTTGTTCCTGTAAATGAAAGTTATCTCCAGGGTCACAACTGCCATTTGTGGCAGACACACCTCCTGGTTTAGCGCAGGCTGCCTATTGCAACGCTTCGGGAAACACGACATCCTACTTTCTGTGGCTCTCGGATCATTGGTTCAGAGAGCACAGCCCGATCCCCCCCTGGTCACGTCCCCCATCAGTCTCTCATGTAATGAGTTCATCCACTGGTGATCACTGCCTGGACCAATTATTTCTCTACGAATTACAAAATAATGATTTTCTCATTCTCTCCTTCCTTCCACATGTGTCAGGCTGTGTTCTTCTGCCTGATGTTATAAGGAACCAGAGAATGCCTCTTATCCACAAGTCTTGCTCTGAATGAGCACCTTCAAGACTCACACCTACAAAATCTCATTTCTCAAATGTGGAAAAAATTCTGAAGACTCAACCTTCAACTCAGAAAGCAAGTCTGAGAGGGGAATTCTAAAAATTATTTCCTCAAGGTGGCATTGCTAGTATAATTACTTGGCTGTCCAAGGTACCTGATCATTTGGGTATATAGCTTCTGGAAGTTGTACTTAGAACAGAAATCAATCACTCTGTTTACTACCACACCCACACTCACACCCACACTCAGCTCCCCCCACCACACGGATATTGCAAAAACTAGATCAAGGATTAAATCCTAATGCAGGATTTCCTGTGTGCAACGTTCTTCCAGAAACCTATGGTTCCTTCCTGGAGCACCCACTTTGAGAGAGGCCAGATCAAGGTGGTGACATAAACACCTGCTAAGATTTCTGGGAAGATACTGGTAAGGAACAAGACACCACTTGAAGTTCAGAAAGGAACCCAAGGACAAGGCTTTGAAAAAATTCATATTTCCTCTTGCTCATAGCCTTTCCTAGATTTGTCAGAGCAAGTTCTCTAGTCTTCCTTTCCTCCCTGCTGTCACATGGATGAGAGTAATTGTCCATGGATCACCTTTGGCCAAGACGAAATAGATTTCAGAATGTCCCTGCTGTGGTTGTCCTCACTTCTGTTTGTCTAGTTGACACTTCTTTGCTCAGCTCTTGAGTTTCTTGCTTGGGATTAGCCCAACTGAAGGGAAAGTGTCATTTTATTTTTGCTTAGGTTTAAAAAAAATCAATCTCTGAAACAAATCAACTCCAAAACCAATAAAATCAGAGATTGTGAGAACTGGAAAGGGATGCGGGGACATCTAGGCCATCGGACTCAGAACTCTGAGCTAAAAGACATCTTAGAGAGTTTGAAATCAATTCTCCATTTATAGCTGTGGAAAACTGAGGCTAACCCCAGAGGGATGGAGTGATTTACCCAAGATACTGTAGCAAAGCTTGGAACCTCAAACCAGGTCTCCGCACTAGATCATGAGGTCCCCCTCCCCAAATTTTACACATGAGGAGAAAGAGATCTGGAGGGGATCATGTCATTTGTCCAAGGTCAAAGAGTTAAGGAGGCACTAGGAGCCTGCTCTGTTCCAGGTACTGGGCCAGGCGTGTAATTACACTATACTGCTTCCGGAATGAGTAAATGTGTCCTTAGTACCATTCTTCATGTACCATGCAGCTGTTTCCCACAGAGAAGCTCATTAGATGTAAATACTCAGCATTTTGTCATTGCAGCTTATTTATCTCCTAATGGGTAAAATGCACTCACTGTGCTTTTTAAGGAAAATTTTGTCTCTATAAAAATATCCTCCAATGAAACAACAATCCTAGATTCTCCAAAGTATGCCATTTCCTTCCTGCGTGGAGTAAGAGTGTGGAACTGGGAGTCTAGGGCCCAAGTTCTAGATCTGGCCCTTCGCCCCCAGCTGAGTGACCTTGGCCAAGTCCCCAGATGCCTCCTGTGAAGAGCAAGGAGTTTGGGCTGTGTTGGTTTAGTGGTTCCACTGTGCTTACACCAAAAGCCTCTGCTTAGAAAGATTCCTTCAAACACCAGTGCTCTTGATGAATGAGCAATTGTCTTCTTACTTGGTAAAAGTTAATCTTAGCTCCATAACTGTAATAGCTTTTGGTCAGAATATATACTATAAGAAGGAGAGATGCCTCCAGCCCCTAATAGTGCATATCAACATTTAGTCTGCAAGGTTTTGTCATTGGTAAATGAATGTTTTCTTTCAGGCTTATTGAGAGCAGTTCTGAGATCTCTATTCCTACTGTGATGGAACATCCTTAACCTGTTCCAAGAAGTCTTGCGATCCACTTGGCTGAAAGCTTTAGACAATCCTCTGGTTCTAAAATTCTTAAGGGAGTAACGCTTACAATTTTCCTCAGGGGTAAATATTTGAAGTTTCATCTACAGGTCAATACAAAGCTTGTTTTTAAGAATGTGGTTGACAAACATAGTACTTTAAACCGGGAGACTGGCTTAGTCTACATTCCTTTCGACTGAAGGCAAGGCCTGAAACAAGGATTCAGGATCATGTCACTTATTTGGGAAGTGATGGGAGAATGGGGAAGTGAGATGGGGGAAAAAAGGAAGCCAGGTAAAGGGTATCAGTGAGTGGACTGGCGCTATGCCCAGTTGGGGGCTGTCCCATGGAGAGGCAAGAGAGCAGCAGGGTTTCTCTACACCAACTCCCATGGTTGGGGGGCTGCTCCTTGGAGTAAATTCCCTGGCGATTCTGACTCTGCCCATGAGTGTGCAGTCAGAGACCCAGAATGTATCTGCTCTGGGGGAACTACTTAAAGGTAATGGAGGGGATGTCAGTGGGACACCAACAGCTTTTCTGCAGACACTAAACCAAAAGCCTCTCACTGTTGAAAGTCATAACAAATATCCATCCATCATTCAGTAAGTATTGGTTGTTAGGTTCTAGGTGCTTGGATACATCCGTGAACAAAAGGGACGTGGATCCTGCTTTTGTGGAGTGTAAATACCAAGAGGAGAAGGAAACACATAATATATATGATAAATACATGAATTATACATAGTGTTACAGATTAATATTCACAATAAATAGTGTAAAGTGTACAGTCCTGGAGGAGGGTAAAGGGTGCCAGGTTCTGTGAGGAAAGGTTATAGTTTTAAATGGAGAGATGAAGGGAACCTCTTGGAAAAAAATTTCTAGGAGGTGATGGGAGGAGCCATGGAGGAATATGGTGGGAGAGAACTCCACGCCAAGAGAACAAACTCCATGAGGTGGAAATATGAGCAGGCCTGATGCATTCATGGAGTAGTGAGGCGGTCATTGTGCCTGGAGCAGAGAGAACAAGAAAGAAAGTAGAAAGACATGAGGTCAGAGGTCAGAGGTGGTAGAGGTCAGAGCATGGAGGATGTCCTGGGCTTTCGGCTTTTGTTGCGAGGCCAATAGGGGACATTTCTGAGAGAAAGAAGGACAGACATGGTCTGTTCGCATTCTGACAGGATCACTCTGACTAGTGTGTGGAGAACAAGTGGGGTGTATCAGTTCTTTTTGCCACAGAACAAATAACCACGAAACAACTACATTACCAATAGCTTAAAACAACGTAAGTTTATTGTGTCAGTTTCCTGGGTCAGTAGTCCAGGTATGGGTTAGCTGGGTCTTCTGCTAAGGGTCCCACCAGGCTGAAAGCAAGGTGTCCTTTGGGGATATGGTCTCATCTGAAGCTCCTGGTCTTCTCCCAGGCTCCCTGGTTGTTGGCAGGGTTCATGTCCTTGTGGTAGCAGAACTGAGATCTAATTTTCCTGCCATTTGTTGGCTGGGAAAGACTCTCGTCCTGGAGTCCACTCTCAAGTCCTTTCTGTGTGATCCCCTCCACAGACGGCAACATGGCTGTTTGCTTCTCCAAGGCCAGAAGGGGAAATCTCCCTTACACTTCAAGGCTCTTGATATCCTTGAACATCAATTCCAAGATATCCTTGAACATCAACTTAGTAACCTAATCCCGGGCCTGACATCCATCATATCTACAACTCCAGCTCACACTCAGAAGGGGAGTACTCTCAGATGGGAGGCCATCTTAGGATCTGCCTACCACCGGGGATAAGGATAGAAGCTGATAGTTCTGTTAGGAGGCTGTCATCGTCATCCAGGCAAGGGCAGATGGTGACTTAAACACTGACTCTAACGGTAGAGAGGATGAGAAGGCTTCAGAGGTGTTTGGACAGTAGAGTCCTTTGGTTTCCTGTCAGGTTAATTGTTAGGTATGAAGGAAGAGAGAGGAGGCAAGGATGATGCCAAGGGTTTTAACCTGAGCTAAAGATGGGAGGGAGTTGCCACCCACTGGTGATAAAATCACAATCCAAGGAAGTCCTGCCACTCTATGCCACATGAGTGGTATGAACCCCTAAGAAGCCAAAGGGGGAAAGTAAAGGTCAAGGAAGCCTTGGAAGGGGAGTGGGAAAAATTTTTATATAGGTCTGGAAATTACTGTGGTGTTAGGTGATGGGCATAGGGTGTTCCATAATGAGTGGAGAAGGGCAGAGGGATGGGGAGGGGGAGGGAAGGAATTAGTGGCACCCTGAGGAGCATGAGTAGATCAGAGGACTAGAATGGAGGGTCACGTGGATAAGCAGTATGGGAAAGTAGGCAGGGGTGAATCTTGGAGGAAGTTCAGCCTCAAGTGAAGGCCATGATCCTATACAATAAAGAAATTGAGTTTGAGAGAAGTATATTCACAAGAGATGACAAAATGACACCAGGCAGATGTGTACCGGGTGGCCACTGCATTAGTTTGCCACAGATTGGGTGGCTCCAATAACCGAAACTGATTTCCTCACAGTTCAGGACCCTAGAAATCCAGGACCAAGGTTATGAGTAGGCTTAGTTTCTTCTGAGGCCTCCCTCCTCAACTTGTAGATGGCCTCTTCTTCCCATGTCTCCACAGTCTTCTCTCCCTGTGAGTCAGTGTATTTATCTCCCCTGCTTCTGAGGACATCAGTCACACTAGATTAGAAGGACCAGCCCTGACGTTCCCTTTTTATCTCAATCATCTCTCTTGGACCCAGTCTCCAAATACAGTCACCTTCTGAGGTGCTGGGGGGTTAAGACTTCAACATATGAATTCTGAGGGGACACGACTCACCCCACTATACCTACTATGTTTATGTAATCGTGTTAGGCATTCTAGACACTGGAGAACCAACTGCCTTTACTTGTCTTCCCTTTCCTTGGCTGGAGCTTATCCAGGGGGGCCAGAGCTGGTGGGGCAGGCTGTACCAAGTTCACTGACACTCACAGCAATCACTCTCTCCTCATCCCTGAAAGCCACTGTGTTTGGCAAGAGCTGGTATGAAGTTCACGGAGAGCCCAGATGAACCGAGGAGTCATGTGTCTGGTGAGCAAACAAAAACAGAAAAACAAGAGCAACCCTTTTGGGATTCTCAATTTTTTGCCTAACTTGTTCCCCAAAGCCACAGACCAACGTTCAAAAGGAAGGCACCAGCAGAAACTGAGTCCTGCTCTCTTGATTACAGAAACCAAATAATGGTGGTGTGCTCGGGTATTTTATAACTGTAATGGGAGTCCACATCAAGTGGGAGCACAAATAAAAATAAAAAATAGCCATTTTAGAAGGCAGATTCTGCTTACTCCGCAAGATAAGTCACCAAGGCTGCCGTTTTCCTAGTAATCTCAAAACCAGACTTCAGTTATATTTTTTTTCCCTAAACACAATCATCTTCATTTGAGCTTCTCAGAGAAAGCGTGCCCCTCTGGGTTTTCACTCAACTTAGCAAGGGCAGCTGGCCGCACGCCCCTTACAGATGTTTACCCAATACTCAGCATTACATTTATGAGGCTTAAGTGGCTCCGATGTGTTCCAGGGTGCGTATACTTAGCAGAAAAGTTCAGAAGCTGGCAACTCACATTTGCTCGAATTGATTCCACATCTGCCTTAAGTGAACCGCTCTGATACAAGCATGCTTGTTTTTTTTTTTTTTCCCTCCCTTCACGAGTTAGTGTATGTGATTAGAGGTTGAAAATAAAGGGGTTATTTTAGAAAAGAAGCAAAACAAGTTAAAGGTCAGCATGGGGTTCAGAATATTGCTGTCCGTTACTGTCCCTTCTTTGAAGGAAACTGAGTTAACTTTGCTAAGTTATAAGACATTTCAACTCTGGCTCATTTGCTCACACTGTGTAATCCTTTAGTGCAAAAATCTTGTTACAGTAAAAATCTCAACCAGCAGAAAAATCAGGAAACCTCATCTATCCAGAACCATGCAGAAACAAAAAGCGAATACCAAAAAAAAAAAAAAAAAAAAAAAAAAAAAAAAAAAAAAATCCCCAGGGCAGCCAAAATGTCACAAAGCCCTCAAAATTCATCCACACCAGAGCCTCCAAATCCACATTAAAGGCGTTTACTTTCATTTGATGCCAGATTCCAACATTTTGGCTAACTGCTTTCCAGTCTCACTGCAGATCAGAAGCAAAAAATCCGAGATGAGTCCTGAGCCTGCTCCTTACAGCTGTGAAGCAGGGCAGAGATAAGAACCACGGAAGAGCCAGAAAGCTCACAAGCACAGCAGGAACATGCCTGACCCGTCCCGGCAGCCTCTCAGGGACATCTGTACAGTTACAATAAGCCCAAGTCATAAGAAGAGGTGGAACTGTGTTGAACAGCCTTTATTTAAGGTGGAAATGACATGTAAAACACATTAGGAGAAGTAATTAAAATATAAACTGGAGGGGACCCTGGGTGGCTCAGTTGGTTAAGCATCAGACTCTTGTTTTCGACCCAGGTCATTATCTCAGGGTCATGAGATAGAGCCCCGCATTAGACTGTGTTCTGAGTGTGGAGCCTGCTTAAGATTCTTCCTCTCCCTTCCCCTCTGCTCCTCCCTCTCTCTCTCTTTCAAAAAAAAAAAAAAAAAGCAACAAAAAACAAAACCAAAACAGTCCCCATAACTTTTTTTTTTAATTAAAGATTGTATTTATTTATTTGACAGAGAGAGAGCGAGCACAAGCAGGGGGAGTGGCAGACAGAAGGAGAGGGAGAAGCAGGCTCCCTGCAGAGCAGGGGAAGCCTAATATGGGACTCCATCCCAGGACTCCAGGATCATGACATGAGTCATGAAGGCAGTGGCTTAACCAACTGAGCTACCCAGGTGCCCCACCCCATAACTCTTTAAAAATATAAAATTGAGATGCCCTAGTCAAAGCTCCAGACAAAAACCCAATTTAAAATGGTGTAAAAAAGGAACATATTAACAGTGTTTATTAATCCAGAGGTATCCTTCCTTCAGACACAAATGGATCCAGGAGGTAGAAACAACAGCATCAGGACCTGGCTTCTATCTCCTGCTGTTTCCTCCTCCAATGGTGTTAGTCTCAGACAAGCTCCAACCTCATAGTGGCAAGACAGCTACCAATACCCCCAAATCTGGTGAAAAAGACACCCTCCTCTAGTCTGACCATACAAGCCCGCAGGCAAGATTAACTCCAGCCAGACCAGAATAGCCTGGTTTGGGTCACATGCCCAAGCCCAGATCCAATCCCAGGGGTCAGGAATTTGTCCAACCTTCTGATTGGCCAAACGTGGACCAGTGCCTACTCCGGGACTGTGGGGGTAAAGTCAGCTTCACCCAAAGCAGGGAGATAGAGTCAGCAGGGTGAGCCCATGGGGAGCAGGGGGGGGTGTGTGAAATATTCTCATGAGAGAGAGAGTGAGGCGCTGGGTAAAGGGAGCAGGTAGAGTCTACCACGGGAGGTAAAACCTGTAACTGTCTAGGAGATCCAGCGGGCCTCTTCCTTGAGACTCGGGGTGTAACACTTTTTACATTCACAAGTGATTGTGACCTAGGACGTTTGTATTTGAAAAAATAACCCTGATGATATAAACTGATCGTGACTCTAGAGTTTTCAATTACACGACTGAATTCCCTTTTGCACCATTTCCGGTTTGGTTTTTCTGTCACTTGCAACCAAAAGTGTCCAAACAAAGCATATTTATTTATTTATTCATTTATTTATTTATTTAATTTTTATTATGTATGATCACACAGAGAACCCCTGGAAGAGGAGAGGGCTGAAGACTGTCCCCCAACTTTAAAAAAAATTTTTTTTAGATTTTTTAAAGTTATTATTATTCATTTGAGACAGTTAAAGAGAGAGAGAGAGAGAGAGAGCACAAGCAGGGGGAGAAGCAGAGGGAGCAGGAGAAGCAGACTCCGCGCTGAGCAGAGGGCCTGACATGGGGTTTGATCCCAGGACCTGGAGATCATGACATGAGCTGAAGACAGAGGCTTAACTATCTGAGCCACCCAGACGCCCCTGTTCCCCAACTCTTGTGAGGAATAGCCACCCCTCCTTTCTCCCCAGTGTGTTCAGATGATCAGAGTTTGGGAAATACCACTTAGGGGAGGAGCGAAGAGCACCCTGCTGCTTTCCATCAGCTGGGAGATCCTGAGGGTAAGTTAGCTGCTCCCCGGTCCAGGCCGGGAAGCCCTTCTCCAGGGACGTTGGCAGCCGAGTTCAGGTCCCTCTTCAGGCACATACTCAGTGGGATGCCCCGTCAGGCTCCCCAGGGGATCTCCCACCATTGCGCGCACGCACACACCCTGGGGTGGCTGGCCAGTGAGCTGTGCATTTCCCTACCGGCAGGCAGACTCAACCGCAGAAGGCCTCAGGCACAGAGCAAGTGCGGTCTTGGAGAATAAACTGCCCTGCTATCCAGGAGTATTGCCCAGGGCTCAGGGCAGGTGTTCTCCTTTGCTGCTGCATCAGAACCAAGGAGCCTCGGGCAGGCAGGGAGCGCTGAGCATGTGGGACTTGCGGCCTGGGACTGGCGTGGACCTGAGAACAGGAGATCTAGCCTCCAGCTCAGTGCTTTTCAACCTACCTGGGGCGATGGTCGCCCTGCTCCGACCACCAAAGTGATTAGCCCTGCTCTGGGGCGAGCACCTTGGCTTTGTTTAAATGCTTTCAGACCGCTTCCTGCTTCTAATACTTCATGTTTATCGATTAAGTAGAACTTACCAGCTTGACATTCCGGGGTGTCCTCCACATGGTCGAACCTGCCATTCCCTTTATCTCTTCCTCTCTCATTCTTTTGGCGGATCATTCAGTCCACCCAAACCCTAATGAGCGCCTGCTCTGTGCCAAGCCCAGGCTTTGGCGCACAGGGCAGGCAAAGCCCGTTGTTCAGTTGTTTCTCCACATACACCTGCCCCTAGCCCAAGCAGTTCTCAGAGAGGGGCTTAGTTTTGCTGAGTCCACACCTTTGTCAGTCACTGCCTGTCTGAATCCCAGGTGCTTTTCAAAGCTCTGTTGGAATGTCAGCTACTCCACCAGTGATAACAGCTCTCATTAATCTGGCCTCTGTTGGCCCAGGCGTCTGCTAGACACTTTACCTACAGTGTCCCGAATGTCCCCAGCAGCTCTACGCCCCTCCTAAAACTGCTGCTCCTTCCACTGAACAGTGGGGTTCTCCAAAAAGTTTCCTGATTCCACTTCCTGCACTTTTAAATCACATTCAACTTGTTTTCCTTCTAAAGCCAATCTCTGCACCACTTTTTTTCTTCTTTAAACCTTGAGTATGACTTACATTTAGAAAAGAATGTGCACTTATACAGCTCAGGAAAGTAGCCGAAAACTCAATATACCCATGGAACCTGCACTCAGATCAAAAATTCGAACCTATCAGCACCGTGAAGACAGCCTGTATCACATCCCAGTTACTAGCCCTCCCTCTTCCCAAGAGTAGCCACCATCCTGACTTCTAACTGTATGGCTTCATTTACCCTGTTTTTTATTCATCTAAATTAAATCTAAAAGTACTCTTGCTACTGGCTTCGTTTATTCAGCATTGTTTGTGGGATTCATCGTATTGTTCATTCTCGTTGCTGTCTCGCATCCCATCATGTGAATATATTGCAGCTTATTTATCCATTGTTCTGTGGGTGAGCATTTGGCTGCTGTGAACATTCTGGTCCATTTCTATTGGTGAGTCTACAGATGCATTCTGGCTGCATCCGGAACAGAACTACGGGGACACAAGACTGTCAGAAGACACTGTGAACATCTTGAAAGGCACTTCTCATGTTCAATCTTATTTGTGAATTCACTTCATTTCCCTTACTAGATTATGCATGGTTCTTAACCGAAGAAATACTGTTTGGGTCCTGCCTCATTTTAATATGAGGGGTCTAACATGCAACACAAGATAGAAAACTGGAGTGAGAAAACAGAAAAGAAAACAAAGTCGGGGGAAGGAGGGATAAAGTGAATGCAGTGGTCTTCATTCAACTCCACAAGGGTTTAGGGACTTTGTACAAAGTTGGGCCACAAATGTGGCCGAGCTTCCTGTCAGCCAGTACAAAGAGGGAAACAAGTTACACACACAAGGCTCACAGGATAAATGTAGTGACTGCTGGGCAGTGAAGCTATTTCTGGTTCTGAGAAGTAAAACCTGTCAGCCCGACCTTCCTAAAGAGCATATTGTTTGACATTGAAAATGAAGGACCCAACAACTTCATTTTGTAGTAAGATTAAAAAATCCTGTATCTCTCCTCATAATCTCGCATAACGTAGACATGACAAACACAGTTCACAAGCGACTATTGGAAGGAACTGATGCAAACAGATACACAATTCTCAAGAGATCTGACTTAACCCAAGAAAAACAACTAGATGCAGAGTGTGGTCTAGGAAACCTTAGGGGTCTCTGAGAGCTTTTCAGGTCTGCACAGTCACTATTTTTATAATACCACTAAAGTTTTTTGCCTTTTTTCTTTTTTTTAGTTTCAGAGGTAGAATTCAGTGATTCATCAGTCGCATGTAACACCCACTGCTCATTACATCATGTGCCCTCCTTAGTGCCCCTCACGCATTTACCCCATGCCTGCCTCCCCTCCAGCAGCCCTGTTTGTTTCCTAGAGTCGAGTTTCTTATGGTTTTCCTGTTTTGATCTCAATTTTTCCTTCCCCTCCCCTACAATTGTTTGTTTTCTTAAATTCCACACGAGTGAAATCATATGGTATTTGTGTTTCTGACTTACTTCACTTAGCATACCTTCTAGCTCCATCCATGTTGTTGCAAATGGCAAGATTTCATTCTTTTTGGAGGCTAAGTAATATTCTATTATATATAATACATTTTCTTTATCCATTCATCTATCAATGGACATCTGGGCTCTTTCCATATTTTAGCTCTTCTGGACATTGCTTCTACAAACATTGGGGTGCAGGTGCCCCTTTGAATCACTGTTTGTATCCTTCGGATAGGTACCTAGTAGTGTAGTCGCTGAGTCATAGTGGTTCTATTTTTAACTTTTTGAGGAAACGCCATACTGTTTTCCAGAGTGGCTGCACCAGTTTGCATCCCCACCAACAGTGCAGAAGTGTTTCCCTTGCCTTTTATTTTTTTTTAAAGATTTTATTTATTTATTTGACAGACAGAGATCACAAGTAGGCAGAGAGGCAGGCAGAGAGAGAGAGAGGAGGAAGCAGACTCCCCGCCGAGCAGAGAGCCCGATGCAGGGCTCAATCCCAGGACCCTGGGATCATGACCTGAGCTGAAGGCAGAAGCCTTAACCCACTGAGCTGCCCAGGTGCCCTGCCTTTTATTTTTTTTAAAGATTTATTTATACATTTGAGAGAAGCGGGAGGGGCAGAGAGAGAGAGAGAATCCCCAACCGGACTCCCTGCTGAGCATGAAGCTAGACACCGGGGCTCCATCCCAAGACCCTGAGATCATAACCTGAGCTGAAACCAAGAGCTGGTCGCTTAACTGACTGCACCACCCAGGCACCCCAGCTATCTTGCCTTGTTTCCTCTCATCTTCTTATGAGTGTGTATGGTGGGGTTTTTGAGAGGCCATAGGACTTATGATAGAGCAACAGATCAAATGCAGAAGCAAATATTAGAATCTAGCTGTTAAGAGAATCTATTATGCCAGACATTAATTTGCAGAATTATTTTTTATCTTCTAAAACAAACTTTTCACATAAAAATGTGTCATATCATTCTATATGGGCTTGTTATTAATATTCTTAAGTAAATTAATAAACATTTTAAAATTTTGTTTTGATTTCTAATATAGTACCTACAGGCATAATCCACTTTGGGGTCCTCAAAAAATTTTAAGAGTTTTAAAGGGTCCTGAGATCAAAAGTTGGGGAACCACTGATCTAGAGAAAGATTTCCCCAAAAGGATGTTATCCCAGAAGATAATCCATGAAAAATATTTTGTGATCAAATACATTTAAGAAATGGTAAGCCTCTCTTGGAAATCATCAAATTAGAAGCAAACAGGCCAAGTTTGCTTTAACTCTGTGTTTCCTAATGGTATCTGACCAAGATCCCTCTTCCAAGAGCTTCCATTATTGTCCTGGAGGCACACCGGGGCACCTCGGGGATGAACTCCAAGGCCGTCAGGCAGTCCCCAAGAGAAGCATCTCTTACAGTCCAGCTTTCATCAAGCCTGGGCAGCAGAGTCCGAGGTGACACCTCTGACAACATGAAGACTGATCCTTTTATAAACACCAAGGCAGCTGAGCAGGACAGAGTTCCTTTTATCTCTACAAAGAGGTGTACCAAGGGCAGGGTCAAAGCCAGGACAAAGATCCCACTGAAGAGAAAAAACGGAGTCTGTTCCATCTGCCAAACAGGCAGGCGAGGTCCCAGAGTTCTCGACGACATCTTCGAGAGCAGATGGTCCATGCGCTTGCCTCCGTCATAAAGAAATCTCAATTAAGCGCCCACAGAATGCCAGACTTTAAGTTACACAACTTCCTGGTGCCTCCTCCAAGGAAAATAGTGGCCAAATATACCCTGAATGAGTCAACTTCTTTTATTGGGTTATTAGCCATAAGTCAATTAAATGTTAGGGAATGTCTACCAAAAAAATGATGCCTGAGTTCTTTTTGACAGTAATCACGTAACTCTGTCAGTTGTCCATTAAGCAAATTCCCAGTTCACAATAATAAAATTATGTCATCAGGTAGCTCATCTAAAGAGAACCCACAGTAATGTGCAAGGCACTCTGGGAAATCTAAAAAAGAAAAAGAAGTGTCTCTTCAAAAGCATATAATCTAGTAAGGGGCCAGACAAAGCACCAGAGAGAGAGAGAGAGAGAGAAAGAAAGAAAGAATTCTCACGCTCGTTTCTGCAGCGGCTGGTGAGAAAGCTGGTAGAGCACGGCAACCAGTAAGTATGCCTCGACAAATTTGCTATTTACCTTTAAAATGTTTACTTGAACACAAACTGAGAAACGCCACAGTCGAATATCTTATCAAATAGAATCTAGTCAAATAGTGCTTCTTAGTGTGATTTAATGAGTTTATGTAGGATTTAAAAAACACCACCACTGTGAATTAAAAATAGATCCTTTTAATATACATATTTTCACTTCTGTTAATTCAACACTGATTTCTACTATGCATGCACAGTCACTGGGTTGAACTTGCTTCATATTTCTTTCTTTCCCAACATGCGGCAACAAGACGGCTAAGCTGAACTGGTTATTCTTAAAGAGTACAACGTACCTTGTCCTCAGAGTTTTATCAACTTTAATGTTTCCAAAGAGCCCCATGAGGCTGCTCAGCACGCTGGCTTTTCACTGAAATTTCCTATTTGGAGGATGGCAAGACAGACTAGGATCTTCCCAGGTCTACTGGCTGCTTGCATTCACATCACAGCTTGGCTGGGAAAGCAGTAGAGACTGAATAATAAGTAGATCTCCTCCAACCACAGCTGGGTGAGAGAGCTTCATTTTTAGAAAGTAAATCGAATCATGAAAACCTCCCTAATGGTGTGATTTGCTCCAGGGTTCTTTTGATACTTAAGAAGGGAAATATTAATCCTTGTGCACAGTACTCTTATTTCCAGCTTCGCAGAGTTTTCTTCTCCAGCCGTCCTTCTGCAGTGAGGCGATTTATTGTACTTGCAGCAGAATGGAAAGCATGAAGATGTCTTTCATAATCGAGGTGGTGATAGCCTTCTCATTTCCTGCCAAATGGATCAGACCACACTTTTAACCCTATAGAAAGAAAGATGAATCAAAACAGGATTCGCTTTTAAACTTCCTACCACTTCCCTCAACTGCAAACAAGCAAAATGACATCAGAATTGAGTTGTGCAATTTCCATGTAGTTTGAGACAGTGCGGGCAAGCTGCCGGAAGCCTGGGATGCTACGGCTGGGCAGCCGTGGCCGCCGTGAGACTTAAATGGCTCACAAATTGCCCCACAACAGGAAGCTATGTATCTGGCCTAGTCAAAACATAAATAATCATTAAAAAAAAAAAAGTTGCCTCAGATTACAAGAGTTTTGGTTAATAAACTGGAAACCTCTCCTTCTCACCCAACTGGGATCATCTGAAAGTAACTTAACCATTTCAGCCACAAAGGGAACTTCAGAGCTTCTGGAATAAAGCAGAATCCTGCCTCAATTAAAATAGCTCTTAAGTAAACAGCCTTTATACCCACGCGGGCAGGGTTTAACTAGGTGCTTGGTCTATCGGTCTAAAGGACAACCATTCACCCTTGATATTCGATCGCACACCTGTCACATTTTTATGCCCATTTATCAAATGCACAAGAGGAATGTGCCAACTCGCAAAACGTATTTCGGGGTGAACTGTTAAAAATAAATCTTGGGGTGGCTCCTATAAAATAGCAACTTCTGTGCAATGAAAGGCACAATCACCCGCCAGCCTCTGCACTCAAAAGATTTCTTCCACCCAGGGCAAACACACACACCCCACACAATGGCATAGATGCGATTCTGTTTTGATTTCTAAGTTTACCTGGCGGCTGCACATTTTCTTGAATAATACCGGCTCGATTTATGGCTTGCTCCTTCTCTGAAAAACACAATAGAAAAACTGCTTTTACAAAGGTCGGGGGTGGGCCGTGGTGGTGGAAATCTTTCTATTTATGTGGGACAATGACATGGGACAATTTGGAAACAATATACACAAGACGCAAATACTCAAAGCTTTTAGGTTATGGACGTCAGATCCTACAGAGCAGAAAGACTGGGTATTTTCAATAAGAGCAAAGAAAGCTGTACTTCAAAAGAAAAGCTCTCGACTAACATCTTTTCTCAGTGATCTCAGCATTTTGGAAAGGCAACAAAACAACAGAAAAAGAACAATTTTGAAAGAACTGGTGGGCGTGATATTATGAGGAGAAGGCTGCTGAATTGAAGGAACAAGCACAATTAACAAGAAAACGATGTAGTTTCTATGTCTCAAATGTGCTCCGCTGAAGGACCAGACCCAGAGCTAAATATGCTATGTTTTTGATAGGAAATAGAGCAGAAAATTAATCTTTGGGTGGGTGGCTTTGGTTTGGATAATTGAAGCTTCCCTAATTGATTGCAGGTGCTGTGCCAATTAGTAAGCGTGTTCCAGCTACAGCAGCTCAGCCCATCTCTTTGGAGATGTCCAACAGGCAAGAGCCAAGAGAAATTGGGCATTTTATGTCTGTGGGCTTCAAGCATTCTGACACATCTTTCTAAGTGGTTTAGAATAAACCATAGGTCTGTGAAAACAAAGACTTATTATTTTAAGTATCTTGACAAACAAATGGTGACTTTTTAGGGGAAAGACTTGGAGCCAAAGGATGTTTACTACTAAATTATAGTAATTAAATGTTGTAATCAGACCTTTGTCTTAATCAGGCTGACAGTGTTTCTTGAAATCCACATTTAGCTCTTATTTAATATTAGGCTGTTTCCTTTATTCTGGCCTCTGGATTCTCATAAAGTTATAAGAAGCATAAAGGTACAGGAACAGCGATTTGCCAAATCGAATATTCATTGAACTCACTTCTCCAGTGATGTGACAGAAAGTCAATCCTAAGTGACCTACCTGATAGTTTTATCAATGCTAAGTTTTGCTTTGGCAAATAAAACACTGGTCAATAAGGATTATGTGAATCTTGATATCTAATTCTAAGACAGACAGAGGGAAGACACAGCATAATGAAGCCCATTACAGACAATGGCCCGATGGTTTCCCTGGGCGTTTCTGAAAGTAGCAGGTAAGTGATAACCAAGACCCTCAGGACAAGCTTTGCCAAAAGGCTTCTTCCATCTAGAATGGATAATGGAGCTCTCCGGTGTCAGATTTTCTAAAATAATCCAACACAAAAGGTGATCTCACTTCCTAAGACATTAAACTCCTGTAGGATTGAGCCCTCCTATACTGTCAACATGTAAGGTCTCAAAGTACGGACGTGTCTCAGATATGCTCTTAGAAAATGCCAACCAGTGAAAGACTACACTGCCATCTATAGTGCCAGGAACAAAAATAGATACGCTTTTCCATGCCTAAAAGGTCCATTTGCCAGCATTTTGGAAGAGATGAGTTTTTTTTTTTATTTTTAAAGATTGAATTTATTTATTTTAGAGAGAGCATGCACACACGCCAGCGGGGTGAGAAGCAGGGGGAGAAGGACAAACAGACTCTGGGCTGAGTGTGGAGCCCAATGTGAGGCTCCATCCCACGACCCTGAGACCAAGATCTGAGCCAAAAATCAAGAGTGAGACACTTAACCAACTAAGCCAGCCAGGTGCCCCTGGAAGAGGTGAGTTTTTAAAATAATAATCAATTGCCAGCAAGCTTTCTAACCATAGATCTAAGAAAAATCAGACAGCCGATGTATTGAACACATTCTCCAAGAGGCGGGTACTGGGAAGACACTGGCAGACTGCCAAACACCAAAGGAAGTTGACTTTTGATAGCAAGGACAGAATGTCTAATTGTATCCTAACCTCTTACAATGCAACAGAAAACCAAGTGAAGAGAAAGGAATCCCTGTCTTCACACTTTCTTGCTAATTGCTAATGAGGTTCAAGAGAGGCTAAGGATTTATTTAAAATAGACCATAATCTCTTTATAATCCTTGTCCTTATGCAACCACCTCCGTTTTTTTGGCTTGGACAGCCAATTTAAACCGATTTGCTGAACTAGTTCCTATCAAGTGATAACCGGTATTAGCATCCTATCTACAGTCCCTGGTTCTTTAATCCATTAATGTTTTATAAATACTCTAAAGCAAAAGCAGTCTTATATAAATTCATGATATAACAAAAAGGCACTTTATAATTTGTGAATGCGGAATATGCTAAAAGGAAAACAAACTAGTCCCTCCGGATTTAGCAGTATGTCTTGTTGAAGTTGACAGTAAGTTTTTATTTTGTTATCATTAAAGAAACAGCAAGTGTCTAGAAACCTCAGGAAAAGAGCAATGCTGAAGTCAGAGGTTTACCTATGTGAACAAGTCAGGATAAGCTAATTACTGACTTTTCAGTAGTGAGCATGTTTCTATCAGGAGTGAAATGATTAAGACGCAAACAGGCAATACTGGGCCTGGAGTTTCCTAATGCCCGTTAGAAAAGGCCCCACTCCAGTGTCTCAGCAAGCCCGACTCTGCCCCCTGGTGCTAAGGCAGTGGTGTGATTTGTAGTTTTAATTGAGGATCGTTATCTCTAATCAGAGGGCCAAAGTGTTATTATTATTAAAACTAGTAATGCGTGTGGGCGGGCTGATTCTCCAACTGAAGTGATGTAATCCACCTAATAATTTTGAAGTCTCTGGAAATGAAAACATATCTTGATATTAAATGTCCATACTGTCTAACAGCTCTACTGTGTGACTTGTTACTTTCACATCCACAACCACGCAGCAAAGGAAGACAGTGTTCCCCAGCGCCCGCTGACAGCTGACTGCCTGAGCACCAGGGCTTGAGGCTTGAGCGCAGGAACGGCATCTAGAAACCAAAAGCAGGTGCAGAAGGTCAGGACCCCGGCGCCCTGCCCAGTGAGACAATGGCCTCAGGACCTCTCCCCGCTGTCTCCTTTTGGTCACAGTTAGTTAAAAATAAAAGCAGCTTGAAACCTGAAGTAATTGGGCAAATGGCAACATTTGAGTATGGACTGTATATGAGATAATAGCATTGTGTCAATATTAAACTTCCTGGCTTGGTTAACTGCATTGTGGTTATGTAAGAGAATGCCCTTGTTCCTAGGAAATCCAGGCTGCAGCATTTGGGAAGGAAAGCTCACAGAGTCCTGAACTTACTCTCAAATGGTTCAGCAAAATAACAGAAATAATTATACGTATATGTAATTATGTATGTATATGTGTATGTATGCAGGTATGTACAAATCTGTAACACAGCACTTTGGGGGAAGCAAATGCATCAAAATGTTCGCTGATAAATCTAGGTGACAAATAAGCAGGGATTTATCGTACTATTCTTAGGTCTTTTCTGTTGGTTTGGATTTTTTTTTTAATAACTGAAATACAAAACTGCAAAACAAGTTTTTAGGAAGTCCTTACACTTCCTTGTGACTGTTTCGTGATTATCTCACGTACTTCACGTAACTTTGATTACTTCAAAGGATCTCTTTTTAAACAGTAAATAAAAAAATTAAAAATTACTTGTTCAGTGTTTCCATTCTGCTGCTATTACCTAGAAATGTCCTCTGTCTGCCTATGGATGGGGTCAACCAGGACCAGAGGCAGAAGGGACCCAAGAGCCGTGGTGGCAAGTGTGAACCAGTGGCTGAGGGGGACCAAAGGGCCAATGGAGGCACCGACTCCTCCCAACACTAGAAACACTTTGGCTTCCTCATCAGAGAGTCTGGTTAAATCCAGGGAGCTCTGTAATGCCAGTTAGAAAATAAGACTTTAGACTGTCCCTGTACTGCCCTGGACTCTCCAGTGAAAGAAATAAAAAGCATATTCCAGCACCTGGCATGGCATAGGGAAAATGCCCTTCTGAGTTAAGAAGTATTCCCAGGTCAAGCGATTTCTCACAACCCTGTTCCGACTCTGTACAACAGACTTCCAGCTGGGCCAGAAGGTGCAGCAGTAAGGCGACCATGTGGGAGAAGGACTGAGGTCCCCTCACGGCAATCCCGAGATCCCGTGCAGCCTTTCCCTCTGCTAGTACACACTCTGTGCTGTCTTCAAGACATGAGAAACAGGGCATCATTAAGCAGCAGACAAGGTTGGGGAGTCAGGCTCTAGTGTCCACCCAGCAGTTAACGTGCTCAGTGACTTTGGACAAGTCACCTAAGTGAGGCGATGGAAGGAGCATGGGTTTTCTGGCAAAACTCAGGATTTTATGCTTCTGTGCATCTACTTAAAGTTAAAAATGAACAGGATCACTGAAAGTGATCCTATTCTGTCTCATCTCACAGGCTGGTATAAAATACATGTTATTTTTAAAAGGCCATATTCAGGATCACAGTCTAGTTCTAGGACACAAAGCCAGATTAGGCTCTGAGCTACAGCAGCTGTACTCTCCCTGAAATGGGGGCTCTTCCAACAAGCCACGCAGTGCCAGCAGGATGAAAGCTAAAAAACATCACCTGGGATTCCCTCCAGGAACACAGCAGAACTGTCCCCATACTTCCAGTTTAGGCTTGCTGACCACCAGTGCCAACGCCGTCTCCCCAGGGCTCATTTTGGACTCAAGTGTCACGTGCAGAACTGACTTTGTCATCCCCGTAACACTTAGGAAAGTCTGGCTGAGTTAGTGCAAGAGCTGAAGATCACACTGAATGTCAACATGAAATCCAATAAGGCAGTCTTGTCAGAGCAGCTTGCCTGCTTTTAAGGCACAGAAGATTGCCTTGATTTTATATTATCTAAGCAGCCTTCCCCTACTTCCCTGCTGCCTCAAGATGTGCCTGCATGGCCCGTGTCTGGGCTCACCAGCATTAGTCAGACTGGCTCTGGTAAAGGGTCAGTGCTGACCTGACCCTTGGGCCCAACATGGGAACGTGGGTTCCTCCCTTGCCAGCCACAGGCCCTACTTCTCCAGGACCGGATGTCTGGCCTACATTGTCCTGCACTTCCAAGAACTGTGGCCTTCTCCTTGGTCTGCCCAGAGTCCTGGGGAATACATCGTATGAAGGATGGTCGGGAGAGGAAGACCCAACAAGAGAGGCTAAGAAGGACTGGCTGAAAGGCAGGAGCAAAAGAGCAAAGGCAAGATGACTGGCAGCGGGGGTGGTCAAAGCAGCTCAGGGAAGACAGTGTTTCAAGAAGAGAAACATTGTCTTCCTTCCAAGAGGCCTCTCTTGGGCCTCTCACACTCACAGATGACCACACTTCCTGTGTTACGAGAATGGAAGTCATCACGCGGAAGTGCCCACAAATTCCCAACATCAAACCTTTATTTAGCTGCATCCGTACCTGCCCTTCCTCCTGAGCTGGTGGAAGAGGTGTCCTGCCTTCAGTCCAAGGCTTTCCGCCACCTGATCGCAAGATCCCCTACTACCTGTCACTCTATGGATTATCTTCATTCTTCTTTGTTCAGAGCCTTCTTGGCTGCCCCATGTCTCCCTAAAACAAAACTCTCCCTAGGCCCTCTGACCTGCTGCAAATACACTCTTATCATTCTTCTCTCCATACAAACACCTTTAAGTAGCTAACTGCGCGGAGCAGCCTGCTCTCTGCCCGCCACCAAAACCACTGAATGTATTCTTCACCTTCTTTTTCATAAATCTACTGACTATTTCTTATCTGTCTCCAATCCTGCTGACCATAACCCTCTTCATCAAGAGTTGCTTTCATGGGACTTGTGACTGCAGCTTCTTCTGGTTTTAACCCTCTTGCCCTGGCCACTCCTTCTCCATCCATCTCCTTCGATGGCTCTCTTTCCTCTGAACAAGCTCATCCTCCTCACTCCCAAAACCAATTCCTTCTTGCGTTTCTTAGTTAATGACCAGTGCCATCATCTACTCTACTGCCGGAGCCTGGAAACTGTCATTCTCCTTCGTCTCTTCCCTTACCCTGTGGAGTTCACTTTTTAACTACAACTCCGCAATTCAGTACTTCTCCCCAGTCCTATAATCACCACTGGTTTGGGCTACAGTCACCTCTCCCGACTCTCCTGTGACCACAGCAAGTACAACCTTCCTCTATTTGGAAATCTTGTTGACTCCAAGTAAGAGTGGATCCGATCGTCTCACTCTCCCAATTAAAATACTTCCACAAGCCTCCACGGGCTAGACGCTGGGGACAGCAGAGGGCTGCGGAATTATTTTATTCAAGCAAGCATGACGATCAAATTCAAAGAGCAAATGGCATGACAACAGACTTTCTCAACAGCCGTGGGGAAAACTGGAGGTTCTAGACATTTTTCTGACAAACAAGGATGACTTGCCAGTGACAAACGCTCCTGAAAGAAATATTATCAGATGCACCTCAGAATGAAGAAAAAAGACAGTGGAAAGGAGTGAGATGTAGAGCCTGGTGAGTAAAGAATGCAGGCAAAGAGAAACCATCAGTGAGTGCACAAACCCTGCTGGTACTAAGTGACCAGGGAGGAATAAACACACAGTGGCGTGTTACGAGGACCAAGGCATTCTCCCCAGGTCTTTGTATATTCCCTAGGACGATAAAGATACTGACTAACTTGAAACAGTAATCAGGAAAGAATAAAAATACAATGTAGAACTTTCAAAAGAATAGAGGAGAAAAAGAAAGCTTGAAGTTGCAGAAAAAGATAAAAAAAGTTATAGAAATAGACAAATAGAAAACACAAGGTAAGACGGGGCAAATAAATATATCAGAAAACATATATGAAAGTGAACTCAATCCAACAGTTAGGAGAAATTATCAGATTGGGTTAAAAAAATCCAGTTTAGGCTGGTTATGAGATTTGAAGACAGATGCCAAGGGGCCCCTGGGTGGCTCAGTCAGCTAAGTGTCTGACTCTTCGTTTCGACTCAGGTCATGATCTGAGGGTTGTAAGATAGAGTCCCGTGTCAGGGCCCCCACTCTGTGGGAAGTCTGCTTGCCTCCCTCTCCCTCTGTCTCTCCCCTGCTCTTTCTCACTTTCTCTCAAATAAGTAAATCTTTAAATAAATAAATAAATAAAGACAGGTGCCAAATCTAAGAGGATAAATACTAACTAGTAAGAGGAAAACACTAACCAAAACAATGATGGTAACTCATATATTGATAAAATAGGACTGGGGAGGAATGGCAGGGACAAAGGGGACCCTTCATACAATGATAATTGGAAAAAAAAAATCTCCAGAATATTCTCTATTGTGTGCACCTAATGATATGGCCTAAAGATACCTAAGTAACAGAATTAAGAAGCTTGGTCTGGAATCGACATATGCAGAACCCTGTACCCAATGATGGCAAATACTCACTTCAAGCACAGAAGGAACATTTCCAAAACTGACCTGTACTAAGCCACAAAGCAAATCCTGACCAATATCAAAGAATCAAAAACATACAGTCCTCATTCTTTAATCACAAATGCAAATAAGGTAGAAATCAGCAACAAAAGAACCACCAGAAAGACTACTGTGGCCACTGAGTAGAGAATGAGTTAGTAGCTGGGGCCTGGCAGAAGCAGGGAGACCAGCTCAGAGTCCAAGGAGCGGGTGAGGGAAGTGGGTTGGATGACGGTGGGGACAGTGAGATGGACAGAATGCTCTTATCTTGTCTGGTTATGTACACCTGGCACCTAACACAGTACCAGGTACACAGTCATTGCTAAAATCCGAGTTATAAAAAATGCAAAAGAAGCTACATAGATACTGGTTCAAGCGCTAAAACAAATTGCAGCTTCATCCATGGCCTGGTCACAAATACCTCACCTGCTGGGACACCAGTTTACTGCTAGGTCCGACAGCCCTGCTTACATCTCGTTGTCTCACATCCCTGTCTTATGGCTCCTTATTTTTAAAACACTTTTATGGGACGCCTAATATAAACCATACTAGGTGTTTCTATACCTATTATCTTATTTATTATACCCCCAAACTTATAAATTGAGCCCTATAAACTCCATTGTTGGATTTAGAAGTGACTGAGCACACTGGTTGAAATCCCAGATCTGACTCATTGGCTGTGGGTCCTTGTACAGTCACTTAACTGTTCCATACCTCAGTCTGTCCACATATAAAATGGGCGTGATAATCACACAGCAGCTACAAAGATGGTTGTGAAAACTACACGGGTTAATATATATAAAGTGCTTGGGATACATGGCACAAGTCCACACTTTCATCACTGGATGGACGAGCACGTCTCAGCCCATGCACATCCTGGGCCGGGTAATTCTGTTGTGGGGGCTGTCCTGTGCACTGTGGACGTTTAGCAGCATCCCTGGCCTCTATCTGCTAGATGCCAGTAGCACCCTCACACCGCCCCACTCCACCCTCAGTTGTGATGAGAGAAAATGTCTCCAGATAGAACCAAACATGCCCTGGGGGACAAAATCGTCCCCAGCAGAGAGTCACCGCTTTAGTCTTCATAATGGAAATTTTCCCAGCGGGACCCAAAGCACAGCCCCTTGTCCCAAGTTCAATTCTAGATGCCTTAAGAAGACAGCCTGGGGCACGGATCTAGGCAGGATGATGGAACCAGATTATGCGGGGCTTCATCCCACCCTCTGTCTACCCCCACATGTGGTGCCTGGACATAGGCTGGGAGGCAGAATGCACAGGGCCATTTCAATGCTGGGTGATGAAAGAAGCTACCAGGAAACGTGAGTGTGTACTTAAAACGCTCTGCCTCCAGAAACCAAATGTTGTAGCATTTGTAACGGGCAGAGCGTTTACACAGAGCTTTTGCCTTCAAATCGCCAGGCTTTCAGCCTCTGCTAATATTCTCCAGGGGGCAGGGCTGGCCCTCTTCCATCTTCAAGATGATTCAGGTTTCCTGGAGAACAAAATGAGCCTCTAATGCCTAATATTTTCTCTCCGACAGATGGTTTCAGATGTATCAAAGTGCTAATCCTTGCTGAGGTATAGGCCTCCAGGAAGGAGAGTTTGGCTTTTAGAATGATAGAACTTGAATGATTAAGGAGGAAAATGAGTCCCAGGATATTCACCATTGTCATGTGAGCAACCCGCTTAAAATGAAGGAAGACAGAAGAATCTGAAAAAGACCTGAGGAAAACTCAAAAACCCAGGTTAACAGTTTAGGTTTGAAACATTTCCGCTTAAAGCTGTCTCTGGGCGTGGAAATGAAGTGCAATAAAAACACCTTCAGGCTCAGGAAGATTAGGGCTCCATCTGCCTCCCTCCAGTACCACCATTCCCAGCTTCCGAGTGTGGGAGAAGCCCTGCATACACTGGGCAGGGCTGGAATATTCGCCTTCCAACTTACTAGCTCTGTGACCTTGGGCCTCTTATACAACCTCGCTGAGCCTCAGTTTTCCATCCTGTGAAAGGGGCATTAAAATACCTACCTCAAAACGCGGTTGTGGATATTAAAAGATTCAATGTTATGCCTAACCTGACACAGTAAGCGTTCCGCGAATGTTACCTGTGAGCATGAACTAGTATTTAGGGTCAACTTACTATGTGCCGACTGCTTTCGTTACCACCTGGGAGTCTCAATGGAGACTGAAGGGTCTTATTTTACCGATTACAAATAGCAATTTACAGATGCGGATGCTGAGGGTACGAGAGACTGAGTCACACTTGTCCACGGTCACAAAGCCGCACACAGCAGGACTCGAACCCGGGAGTGCCTGACTCCCGAGCCAAGCTCTTTCCACGGCCCCACGAGCAGGTGTGGGTCGGAGGGGAGGGGGTGTTACTGAGACCAGGCCACCGCGCGGGGTCACAGGTCACTCACGGTACTCCTCCAGCCGCATGAGGGGCCGGAAGTAGATAGGGTAGAAGGCGGCGCCGATCAGGGAGATGAAGCCGCCGAAGATGAGCACGGTGCGCAGGTTCCGGGACATAGCGCCGGGTAAGGGGTTGCCCCGACCCGCTGAGAAACCCGCACACTAGTAGCCGCGGTTGGCGCCGCCGGGCCGTGACCCCACCCGGAAGAGGCGGAGCTGCTTTCGCTTCCGGGCCTTGGAGGCGGGGCTGGGGGAAGGGCGGGGCGAGATCGTGCAGGGGTGGGGCCAGGGGTGGGGCCAGGGGCGTGGCTATGGGTGGGCGGAGCCGGGCGGGAGCGGGCGCGGGGCGTCAGTGCTGCTCACCGCTTCCCCAGCACTTACTTGTTGGAGGTTGCGCCTGCCCAGCGCCCGCGGCGTGGTGAATGGGGCTCTTGCTTCGCAGGATCCTACGGGCCCTCTTCTGGCCCTTGCGCAGCCCGCAGCCCCGTTCTCCCTAAGTGCACCATTCTCCTGACCTCTTTTATCACCCCCTCCTTTATCAGCCAGGCTTCCTCATTCTCCGTCCCCCACCATTTGATTTTAGTGCCTTTCTACCTCAAGCTGCGTGTTCTCTGTGACTCGCTGATTTAAACCTCATAATACCAGTTGGCCCATTTTACAGGTCAGGGAACCCCGGCTTGGCCGCGCGGCTTTGCACAAGTCATTGGGTCTCCTTGAGGACAGTTGGAAGAGAGGAGAGACAAAGAGGCAACTGGCCTGCCCCAGGACGGCCTGCAGGGGGCTTCTAAACGGAGCCACAGGGACTTCTGGACCAACAGTAGCAGGGGAGCAGTGTTGTTTCAACGTCTATACTACAAGGAGATTTGCTCTGACTCCGTTTTTCTATCCCCCCCTTCTCTCTCGCCGTTCCCTCTTGCTGAATGTCTGGGTTACCAATGAGGTAGGGATAAATACGGTCAGTGCAACTCAGAGAGCCGGTGGCCAGTCCAATTGATGGGACCTTGGGGTTTTGCCTTACTGCCTGGGGTGGGGGCCACTGAGGATAAACATCCTGTTCCCCTTCCTACGATTCCCATTTTCCATCCTTCCGGGTGGGCTGTGGGAGCAGATGAGCTACCCAGAGGTACTGAGCAACTGAGGGTAAGGTTCCTTGGGCCTTCACTCAATCCTTTACAGATAAGAGTACTACCAGCAGCTGGAGGCTGGAGAGCAAGACGACATTCATCCTGACCCCAGCAGTATTATTGAGTCTGGAAAAGATCTACGATCTTTCAGAAACGGTGTGGAGAGCACAGGTTTCCTCTCTCTCTGTAGTTTCGTAGTTGAGTCAAGCTACTGTGTACCTCTGTGGTTCCAGAAGCATATAAATCAGGTGTTCGATCTGTCAGCAGATTTATGGACTAACTGCCATGCCCCAAACACCAGACAAAGTGCGACGAGGGACACCAAGATGAGTAAGATGTGACCCTTGCTCTCTGGGATCCTGCCATGTGGATGAAGAGACAGGACATCTACATAAAAAGATAACGAATGACCTGGCACAGCTTGCTGCCAATGAGTGATAGGGTCCTGCGGGCTGCAGAAGTTCACTGGAGGAAGACAGATGACTATAGGGTGAGGCCGGGGCTACTCCGAAGCTAGCAGGAGCTTGTTAGGGGGAAAACAGAGGACTTCCCTGCAGAGAGGGGAGCTGGGATGCATGCTTTCTGTCATGTGATATAAAACCCCAGGTGTAGTGTGCCTTTGTCATTTTAGCAGCTCCGCCTCCGCTTACCTTTCTGTTAATCGCCCCGGAATATCTTTTGGCAAACCCCTCCTCTCCCATCTCAATCCGTGAAACTGGGCTTCTCCTCAGTGCCCCCTGCACCCCAATGATTTTTTTTTTTTTTTTCCGGCTCTGAGAGTTAAGTATATAACCAAGCCTGACCAAACTCCCACACCACAAGGATCAATCGGGACAGGGCCCAGGCCTGATCACCCAGTATCGCTGCATCCTCCTGGCTACATGACCCACGTTGAGCCAGTCATAGTGTCTTCCAGCTGCTGGAAATCTGGTTGAGAATTTGACAGGATTGGATGCTGGAATCCCTGGGCACCACCATTTAGAGACTGAGAATGAGGACAGTACGGCAGAAGGAAAGCTAGGGAGTGGAGAGAATCAGTTGCTGACGTTACATTTGAGCTCCTGGAGGCAGCTGTACCTGAAAGGGATTCGCCTTTGGACTTCCTCAGTAACATGAACCAATGAGGTTCCCTCTTCACTGAAGCCAGTTTAGTTGTTTTTTCTGTTTGTTTTTTAACAATAGGAGTTCCAGAGGAAGTCACCACGAGCGTGATTTCATTTGCTTTAACAATTCTATGAGCTGCAAGTCAAGGATGACCCTATTTTATAGAACAGGTCACTGAGATCCAGAGACCCTTCTTAGGGTCCCACACCATTAGCTGAGCCAGGACCAGGCTTTGGTTTTCATGATTCCTAATCTGACTGGCTCCTCCTCCCTGAGCCTAGGCTGTCTCCATGAACAAGCTCTCTGGGATGGCTGGATGAGCCCTACCCACATCCTGAAAGCCAGGATGTCCTCATGAGCCACCAGCAGCGCCTCCAAGGCAGACACGGACTCATGTGGGACAAATGAACCACCCCCCTCTCCAAGTGGCAAGTAACCTGATGGCTTCTCTGTCCCCTCATGTGAATCTAAAGGGTTTAGTCTGACCGGTAGCCAGGCCACAATCTATACAGATACAATAATCACCTTATTCGCATCATCACGCCAATAATTAGTTACCGAGCACTTGTTTGCCACTGAGTCCTACCAAATATAGGTTCATCTCTTTGATCCCCATGTTCTCCTCATTTCTGAGGATCCCACTGACTCACAGATTCAATCAGCAAATACTTATTGTGTGCCAACTCCAGCAAAGCACTGCACTAGTTGATTGGGAACACGAAAAGGAAACATCAGCATTTGTGTATTTGACAAAGGTTTACTGAGCCAAGCACCATGTGCCAGGCACATTTCAAATGCTGGTGACTGCAGCCAGCAGTGAATTAACAAGAGAGTCTGTTGTCCTCATGGCATCTCTAGTGTGGCAGAGGGATAAGATGCGGCAGTGGATAGTAATTGCTTTTTGGTCCCTCAACCTTCCCTAATAATAGCTCCTGATTCTTCATTTGCATAGGGAGGAGCTGGGGGCATAGCAAGAATGACTAGCTCAATAGCTACTAAATGGCTGAGCCAGGATTCGAATCCAGTCTGGCTGGCTCCGGAGACCTGTGATTATCACCAGTGTACTCTGCCTTGCAAAGTCAGTGAGTTCATATTGTCTGAGTGCGGGTCCAATTCCAACCTGGTCCAACTGTTTCTTTTCTCCCAGAAATAAGAATTGGGAATTTGGTGACACTGGGACAGACAGACAGTACTGTTGCAGTGGATTTCTTCCATTGCTAATGCCCTGATGAGATGATTGCTTATCTTCACTTGCTTGTTATCGTAGAGATTCTTCTATTCCCCCTTGCAGTCAGATTCTCTGTGGTTCATTATATTCTGCCGGCCACCCATATACTTCCAGTAAACTCTTTTTGGATTTTAGTTTGTCAGAGTCTATTTCGGTTGCATACCAACAGAAGACCTCATAGATGCAGAAAGTCCCACAGTTACCTCCAACACATGACATAGACAAGGGGCCAGGGACTTCATAGCTATGCTAATGTTTGCCAAAGCCGAAGGAAATTTGGATTGGTGGGGGAGAGGTCTTTGCGCAAAGTGGGAGAGAGCTCAAGGGATAGGAGGAGACGGGATGCAA
Source organism: Martes martes (assembly GCF_963455335.1). Taxonomy (NCBI): domain Eukaryota; kingdom Metazoa; phylum Chordata; class Mammalia; order Carnivora; family Mustelidae; genus Martes; species Martes martes. Next base: position 159,519,434 of record NC_137889.1, on the reverse strand, counting down.
GTCAAATATGTCAGGAGGCCTAGGGTGCATATTTTCATCTCAATCACTGAGAAAAAAAAAAATTGGTTCAGACTCCTATCTGGCACATTTCTCCTTCTTCCCTTGGTTGTGAAGATTGAATGCTTGCAGGGAGCAGACCACCAGTGGTGGCTCACATGGGGTTCAGACAGACATCAAAGTTAATCCGCTCTCTGATCTAAGCAAAATGGTGATGAGGGTTTCCTGGGACAGCAGATCCACTAATTGTGGCACTGCAGCCCGGCTGATGTATTTTTAGAATATTGTGAATTTTCATAAAGTACATTGCTTTCTGCAGGCAGTCAGACTAGAAGCTTGGGGTTTGGAATAGAGTGGGATCTAATGCAGGGTCCTCTGGGTCTGAACTTTGAAGAATGAGAAAATAAGGACAGGAAACACTTCCCTGTTTTTATCAGCCTCTGTGACTCTCTGACTGTCTACTTCTCTCTATAAATATTTCCGATTTCGATCATTTTTCAAGCTTTTCTCCTTTGATCTGTTCTTTACATCCAAGAGAGTTCCCCAAATATCTGTCTTGGCTTACCTCTTACCACACCATGCACCCTATAGTTTTAACTAATCTCTTTATGACTTTGTAGGGGCCAAGGGCTGGACGGCCCAAGATGGCTCACTGTAGCATGAACATTATTTTGAGTTAAAAGGAATCAGGGGTTCCTGGCAGCCTCAGTCCACGATGCTTTGACTCTTGATCTCGGGGTTGCAGGTTTGAGACCCAGGTTGGGTGTAGAGATTACTTAAAAATTAAATCTTAAAAAAATTCTTTTAAAAAGCAGTCTAGGGGCGCCTGGGTGGCTCAGTGGGTTGAGCCTCTGCCTTCGGCTCAGGTCATGATCTCAGGGTCCTGGGATCGAGCCCCACGTCCAGCTCTTTGCTCAGCAGGGAGCCTGCTTCTTCCTCTCTCTCTGCCGGCCTCTCTTCTTGCTTGTGATCTCTGTCTGTCAAATAAATAAATAAAATCTTAAAAAAAAAATAAAAAATAAAAGGCAGTCTAAACTTAACAGATTCAGGAAAAGTTTTTTTTACCTCTTTCTCAACTGCCTGCCTGTACCAGGAAGAACACTATTAATAAATTCTTCTTTACCTAAGAAACCGATTTGCATAACAGGGCACCTTTGTTTTCTAAAGATTTCCTCTCACCTTCCTGCTAATGGTCCTTCTCACCTCTGTGTCATTGGATCCCTGTCCATCTCAGCTTCTATGTCACTTCCCCTCACAGTCTTTGGGATTTCCCTGTGTGGATTCCCGTAACTATCCTATTAAATTTGGTTTTCTCTTGCTAATCTGTCTCATGTCAATTTGATTCTTCCTCCAGCTCAAAGGACCATGAAGGGCAGAGTAAATTCTTCCTCCCCAACAACTTCAGGAGCTGCGTGTCTAAACCAGCCTTTCTGTTGAACTCCAACCTCCTGTGCCTGGGAAAATCCTCAGGTCAGGATCCACTTGCTTCTGCCCTCTCGCCTTCACTCTCCCTGTGGCTGGTTTGGTTAGAGGCATTATCAGCTCTTCCTGGCCATGGCTTCCTAACTCGCCTGGGGGTGCCGTCCCCTTCCACCATTAAACTGTCTCATTCATGGAGTACCCAAAGATTCATGGAGGACCCAAAGCACCTCTGGAAACAAAGATCTGGTTCATCACTGGTTTTCTCAGAGAACTTCAGGGTCTCACTAAAGTATGAATTACTCAGCCTGGAACTAGGGTTTTTTGTTTTTTTGTTTTTAATTTAAATTCAATTAATTAACATAGTGTATTATTAGTTTCAGAGGTAGGGTTCGGTGATTCATCAGTCTTATATAACACCCAGTGCTCATTACATCACGTGCCCTCTTTAATGTCCATCACCCAGTTCCCACATCCCCCCACACCCCCTTCCCTCCAGCAACCCTGTTTGTTTACTATGATTAAGGGTCTTTTATGGTTTGTCTCCCTCTCTGATTTCACCTTGTTTTATTTTTCCCTCACTTCCCCTATGCTCCTCTGTTTTGTTTAAATTCCACATATGAATGAAGTCATATGGTAATTGTCTTTCTCTGATTGATTTATTTTGCTTAGCATGATACCCTCTAGTTCCATCTATGTCATCGGAAATGGCAAGATTTCATTCTTTTGATGGCTGAGAAATATTCCATTGTATATATATACCATGTCTTCTTTATCCATTCCTCTGTCAACGGACATCTGGGCTCTTTCCATAGTTTCCATAGTTTGGTTATTGTGGACATTGCTGCTATAAACATTGGGGTGCAGGTGCCTCTTTGGATCACTACACATATCTTTAGGGTAAATACCTATTAGTGCAATTGCTGGGTCATAGGGTAGCTCTATTTTCAACTTTTTAAGGAACCTCCATACTGTTTTCCAGAGTGATTGCACCAGCTTGCATTCCCACCAACAGTGTGAGAGTGTTCCCCTTTCTCTGCATCTTCACCAACATTTGTTATTTCCTGACTTGTTAATTTTGGCCATCCTGACCAGTGTGAGGTGATATCACATTGTGGTTTTGATTTGTATTTCCCTCATGTTGAATGATGTTGAGCATTTTTTTATGTGTCTCTTGGCCATTTGTAAGTCTTCTTTGGAGAAATGTCTGTTCATGTCTTCTGCCCATTTCTTGGTTAGATTACTGCTTCTTTGGGTGTTGAGTTTGATAAGTTCTTTATAGATTTTGGACACTAGCCCTTTATATGATAAGGCATTTGCAAATATCTTCCATTCTGTTGGTTGTCCTTTGGTTTTATCAACTGTTTTTTTTTGTTATGCAAAAGCCTTTTATCTTGATGAAGTCCCAATAGTTCATTTTTGCCTTTGTTTCCCTTGCCTTTGGAGACATGTCTAGCAAGAAGTTGTTGTGGCTGAGGTCAAAGAGGTTGCTACCTGTGTTCTCCTCTAGGATTTTGATGGATTCTTGCCTCATGTTTAGGTCTTTCATCCATTTTTAGTCTATTTCTTGTGTATGGTGTAAGGAGATGGTAGAGTTTCATTCTTCTGCATGTGGCTATCCAATTTTCCCAACTCCATTTGTTGAGGAAACTGTCTTTTTTCCATTGGATATTCTTTCTTGGTTTGTTGAAGATTAGTTGACCATAGAGTTGAAGGTCTATTTCTGGGTTCTCTATTCTGTTCCATATTGTCTTGATGATTACAGCTTTGAAATAGAGCTTGAAGTCTGGAATTGTTATGCCACCAGCTTTGGTTTTCTTTTTCAACATTCCTTTGGCTATTCAGAGTCTTTTCTGGTTCTATACAAATTGTAGGATTGTTTGTTCCAACTCTGTTAAAAAAGTTGATGGTATTTTGATAAGGATTGCATTGAATGTATAGATTACTCTAGGTATCATAGACATTTTAAAATTATTTGTTCTTCCAATCCATAAATATGGAATGTTTTCCCATTTCTTTGTGTCCTTCTTGAATTCTCTCATGAGATCTATAGTTTTCAGAGTAAAGATCCTTTGCATCTTCAGTTAGGTTTATTCCTAGGTATTAATGGTTTTTGATGCAATTGTAAATGGGATCAATTCCTTAATTTCTCTTTCTTCTGTCTCATTGTTACTGTATAGAAATGCAACTGATTTCTGTGCATTGATTTTATATCCTGCCATATTGCTGAATTCCTGTATGAGTTCTAGAAATTTTGGGGTGGAGTCTTTTGGGTTTCCACATACAGTATCATGTCATCTGCAAAGAATGAGAGTCTGACTTCCTCTTTGCTGATTTGGATGTGTTTTATTTCTTTTTGTTGTCTGATCACTGAGGCTAGGACTTCTAATACTATATTGAACAATAGTGGTGAGAGTGGACATCCCTGCCATGTTCCTGACCTTAGGGGAAAAGCTCTCAGTTTTTCCCATTGAGAATGATAGTCAATGTGGGCTTTTCATATATGGCTTTTATGATATTGAGGTATGTCCCCCTACCCCTACACTGTGAAGACGTTTAATCAAGAAAGGGTGGTATATTTTGTCAAACGCTTTTTCTGCACTTACTGAGAGGATCATATGGTTCTTGTCCTTTTTTTTGATTAATGTATTGTATCACATTTGATTTGTGGATGTTGAGCCACCCTTGCAGCCCAGGAATAAATCCCACGTGGTCATAGTGGCTAATCCTTTTTATGTACTGTTGCATCCTATTTGCTAGTATGTTGGTGAAAATTTTTGCATCCATGTTCATCAGGGATATTAGTCTGTAATTTTCCTTTTCGGTGGGGTCTTTGTCTGGTTTTGGGACCAAGGTAATGCTGGCCTCATAGAAAGAGTTTGCAGACCTCATGTTTTGATCCACAGGCCACTACTGCATCTCTGTGTCCTCAGCTGAGTGGAATAATCTATGTCTACATTGCCATGCTCTGTGCCTATGGACAGAGGTGATCAAATCAACATGGACATGTGACCTAGAACACAGTCAAAGGTCCAAAATCTCTGCCTAAATGGGGAATGGACTGACCCAATGAGATTCTCTGCCTCTAGAATTTCAGCTGGAAAGTCAGGGAGAATTGGGAGATTGGCAGAGGGAGTAAAAGTTGGACAGATGCACAAGGAGAGACAGTAGCAGCATGGGGGGAGCTGTGAGTAAGTCATGGTGATAAATCAGCAGAAGATGTGAGAGCAAAGTTTGGTGAGTAGATGTTATTCCCAGGCAATGAGAGAATTGCCTGGGAATACCAGGAAACAGAGAATGAGGGAAGAAAATTAACATGAAGATCTACAGATCCCTGCTGCTAAAAAGTAACAAGTTACTGTAAGCCCTAAGCCTGCCTTGGATCCATTTATTCATTCATTGTTTTCTACCATTTTCTGTTGAGCATCCAGCATATGCCAGACCTCATTCCAAGCATTCGATGAAGTCCTTGCCCTTATGGATAAAAAAGTAAAACAATCTCATAGATACAGAGAACACACGTTGGTGGTTGCCAGAAGTGGGTAATTGGGGGAGGGCAAAATGGGTGAAGGAGGTCAAAAGTACAAGCCTCTAGTTATAAAATAAATAAACCATGGAGATGTAATGCACAGCATGGCAACTATAATTCAGAATACTGTATTGCATATTTGAAAGTTGCTAAGAGAATAAACCTTAAAATTTCTCATCACAAGAAAAAAATTTGTCACCATGTATGGTGATAGATGTTAACTAGGCTTATTGTGGTGGTGATTGTTTCATAATATATACAACTATTGAATCATTATGTTGTACACCTGAAACAAATATAATATTTCATGTCAACTGTACCTCAATAAAAAAATAAACTAAAAAATATATGGGACAGTTTGACATTTTTTACAAAATTAAACATACTCTTACCATACAATCAAGCAATCACACTCCTTGGTATTTACCCCCCAAAAAGCTGAAGACTTGTGTCCACTCAAAAACCTGCATGTGGATGTTTATAGCAGCTTTGTTCACAATTGTCAAAACCTGGAAGCAATCAAGATGTCCTTTGGTAGGTGAGTGGATAAAAAAAAACTGTGCTACTTCCAGAAAATGGAATATTATTCAGTGCCCCCAAAGATGAGCTATCAAGGCATGAAAAGACATATTGAAGAAACTTGAGTGCATATTACTAGGTGAAAGAAGCCCATCTGAAAAGACTACATACATGTGATTCCAACTATATGACATTCTGGAAAAGGCAAAACTATGGAGACAATAAAAAGATTAGTCATTGCCAAGGGTTAAGGAAGAGGGAAGGCTAAATAGAGCCCAGAGGAGGTTTAAGGCAGTGAAAAAATTTTGTATGACTCCATAATGATGGATACATGTCATTATATCTTTGTCCCAACTCATGGAATGTACCACACCAAGAGTGAACCCTAAGGTAAACTATGAACTTTGGAGATAATGACCTGTCATTGTGGGTTCATAGTTTGTGACAAATGTACCACTCTTATGGAGGATGTTGATGATGGGGGAGACTGTGCATGTGTAGGGGCAGGAAGAATGTGAAAACTCTTTCTTCTTCTGCTCAGTTTTGATGGGAGCCTAAAACTACTCTATAATATAAAGTCCATTAAAGAAATTCATGTTTTACAAAAAACTGAAGGAGAGATGACTCCAGATTAAAAGAAACTAAAGAAGCATTCCGTAAGTAAGTAGGTAAGTAAGTAAGTAAAGTAAATGAATGAATGAAGTAATGGAGTCATGAGTTCTAGGAAGAAAAATAGAGCTGGTAAGGGGACTGGGTATAGGGGCACCTATTTTTACTTAGATGTCAAAGAAGGCCTCCTTGGGAAGGTGACAGAAACCTGAATGAAGAGAAGGGGAAACCATGTGAATATTTTAAAAAGGATAAACAATCCAAGTGGAGGGTGGAGGGACTATGAGTGCGAAATCGCTGAGCCCACAGTGGGCTTACTCTTCAAAAAACAACAATAAGAAAGTTGATGTGGCTGAGGAAAGTAAGCAAAGGAGACAGGGAAGGAAAATTAGGTCATGAGGGTAGCCAGGCAAGAGCACTATGCCATGGGCCTCACAGGCTATGAAGGACTTAAAATGTTACTGTGTGTTGCCTTGAAGGGGACATGAAACCCAATGTTTATAGCAGCATTGTCTACAATTGCCATAATATGGAAAGAGCCCAGATGTCCATGTACAGATGAATGGATAAAAAAGATGTGGTATACATATACAATGGAATATTACTCAGCCATCAAAAAGAATTAAATCTTGACATTTGCAATGATGTGGATGGAACTAGGGGGCATTGTGCTAAGCAAAATAAGTCAGAGAAAGACAATTATCATATGATTACACTCATAAATGAAGTTTAAGAAACAAAACAGATGAAAATAGGGGAAGGGAAGGAAAATTAAAATAAGAGGAAAATAGAGAGGGAGGCAAACCGTAAGAGACACTTATCTATAAGGAACAAAGTGAGGGTTGTTGGAAGGGAGGGAGGTGGGGGGCATGGAGTAACTGGCTGATGGGCATTAAGGAGGGCACTTGAAGTAATGAGCACTGGGTATTGTAGGCAACTGATGAATCAGTGAATTCTACCTCTGAAACTAATAATAAATTATATGTTAGTTAAAAATGTTACTGTGCGTGTGATGGGGAACAATTGGGGAATCCCTAGCAACCTTCTAATTTCAGTGCCTTCTGGAAAGTCCAGCTGCTCTATGGTTTTCATTCTATAAATTCCTGTCTCCCTTACCTTATCTATAGAGTTCCATTGTTTCCCATAAAACCCTTTTTTCAGAAGAGCAGAAATGAGTTTCCTTTCTGTCAAAAAAGGAGGCCATCCCCAATGCTGTCATGATTTTACCCTGAACACCCCCTTTCAGCTTTGCTTTCTTCCTCTACCCCATTTCTTCCCTCTCTCTAGAATGACTTTCTCCCAAGAGATTCTTTCCTCCCTCCTTTCCATCCTATTCTCCAAGGAAATTTCAAATCCCATTTGTGCAAGGGACATTTCCATGATCACTTGATGTGACATGGACTCTTCTCTCTTAAATGCCTGTTTGGATTATTTTTGGCCATATAACTAATTATCCCAAACTAACTGCCTAAAAAATTTAAAAACAATTTCTTATCACTCAGAAATCTGCAGATTTACTAGGTGTTCTGCCTCACAAGATGTGCCTGGGGTCTGGGACAGCTGAAGTCACCTGGAGGCTTAACTGGACTGAGCCATGCAAGATGGTTCACTCCCTTGGCTCAGCTGCAGCAGCTGACTGCAGCAGCCATTAGTGACATCTCGTAGCATGGAGGTTCTGCCCATGAGGGAGCACCCCAAGAACATCTGAAGGAAGCCATAAGTCTTCTGATGGCTTAACTTTGGGAGGCACCCAGAGTCATTTCAACTGAATTGTATTGGTCAAAGACCAGATCGGGGGTCAGTTTCAAGGGGAGCTCTAGCTCTTGACGGGACACTGTTGAGAATTTGCAGTTCTCTTTAATCCACCATAGCTCCTGTGGTGCTTTTTTCCAAATACTGATTATAGCCTTTGTCACCTTTTGCCTCATATTATAATTATTTAAGTGTCTCTTTATCTTACATACTAGATTTTCAGCCCCTGATGAGAGATTACGTGTTACTTAACCCAAATCTTTCCATGTAATAACAACCACTACCACCACCACGTTTATTTATTAAGTGCCTACTATAGGTTTGACCTCATCTCATCAAACACATGATCTCATCGTATCTTTGCCCTGATAGGGTAGACATTATCCCCACCATCCAGATTGGGAGGCTGAGGCACAAAGTGATTCAGCCTTGCCTAAAGCCACATAATTGGTAAGTGGCCAAGCCGGGATTTGAACCCATTTAAAAGCTTATGTTCTTATTCCCTATCTTCTATTGTCATTTCACAATCTGTCTCGGCACCAAGGAAATGTGCTTAAGTCAGTCTGTGTTGGTGTTACAAAAGCGTCACTGAGCCGAGGCACAAAAGGAAAAGAGGAAAGCAAGCTGTACAGGAAGGGGGAAGGGGCGGGGGGGATGGAGTGGTTGTCTGATGTTCCAGGTGGCTCCACACGCGGTCCAGAGGATCAGCGCTGAGTGTCCTTCGCAGCCTACTAGACAGAGCGCAGAGCATTTGGGAGCTCAGCAAGAGTGAGAGTATTTATTGGGTTTGAGTGCCTGATTCAAAACTTTCCTCCCAGATTCCAATTTCCTATCTGCCAAGATAAGTGATGGAGGTTTATGGTTCATGTTCTAGCACATCCACCCAGGCCAGAGAACTACAACTTTGAATTTCTGACCTGCTTTCTCCCAGCTCAACGTGAATCTAGATTTACTTCTCATCAGGAATAAGCACCATGAGATCCTAGTTTTAGAAGATTCTGCCTTTGTTCTGAGTATATCCGTCTAAGTGCACATGGCCCCTCTTTGCAGAGAGGGAGATACTTAAACCTACAGTAAGTGGAAATTTCACGTCCAGGCAGATGGCAACTAAAATCTCAATGCTTTTTTACCTTAAACCATCTCTCATACTTCTGTCCTATTAGAAATTTAAGGGCAGTGATGGGACGGAAGTCTGAAAGGTCACCTCAGGTCCTGCTTTAGATGATTTGGGCTACCACAGATTGGGTAGTTTACCAGAGATTAGGTAGTTTATAAACAACAAACATTTATTTTCTCACAGGTCTGGAGGCTGGGGTTTCCAAGATCAGAGTGCCAGCTTGGCTAGGTATGGGTTTTTTTTTTTCTGGTCCACAACCTGTGCCTTCTTGCTCGGTCACCACCATGTAGAAGGGGCAAGGGAACCGTCCTGGTGCCCTTTTAGAAGGCATAAGTCCCATTCATGAGGACCCTTCCCTCATGACCTTAGCATTACCCAAAGGTCCCGTCTCCTAATACCAACACCTTTGAGGGTTAGGATTTCAGCATATGAATTTGAGGGGAAGACAGGACATCCAGGCCACAGCAGTTCCTCCATGCACATGTGAACAGTCAATGCAAAAGATGTAGCCGAGATATTTTAGCCGCTCTCCCCCATAGCCCTCACACTCACAGGGCTGACCATCCTCTGCCCACATATGCACCATTCCTGAAGGACATCACCTCTGAATGGTGGCCACATTCTTGGCCATTACAGAGCAAGTGTGTCCTCACTGCTTCAAGGACATAATTACAAGACCTTTACCCACCTTGGGAACTACAAAAGTATTTCACTGGTCAACCCACATTCTTAATTCTTTGTAGTCAATTCTCCTTGCTTTAGGTATATTCCTGAGCCCCTAGAAGGGTATGACCTAGTCAGCCCAGGTCTGAGGACCCAGAGGACGTCCTTGGCTTAGTGCAGGATAGAAATCACAAGTCAGCTAGGAGGAAGTGAGAGCAGAGTTTTTTAAATACTGTAAGTGATAGAGTAGAGTGGATGGAGTGTCTAGGAAACTCAGAAAAGAAGCAAGTCTTACTGCCGTTTGAGGCTAGGGGTTATATTGGAAAGGGGGTCCAGGGTACGTCTTCTTTTGGGCATCCAAAGTAGGGTCTGATCAAAAGTAAGTGTCAGGCATTATCCCATGAATCACTGAAGCTAGGGGGTGTTGAGGCCGGTGTCGACTGAGGTTTGTTTGAAGCTAATGTTCTGGAACATGCTTGGATCCAGTTCTTAGATGTTATCATCTGTTGTTATCAGGTGTATAGATGGGGTCTAGGACGAAACTCAGAGAATGACTAACTTTCTCGCCTTCCCCTGGAGTAGGAGCGTAGCTTCTCTGGTTTACTTAGATGCGAAGTGAGATACAGAACATGAGTAAATGGGGCGTCGCAGAAAAACAGCAGAAATACAGCCTTTCTAGGGGCACTTGGATGGCTCAGTAGGTAGCGGATCAGCCTTCCACTTCAGTCATGATCCCAGGGTCCTGAGGTCAGGCCCAGCATCAGGGTCCCTGTGCAGCAGGGAGTCTGCTTCTCCCTCTGCCCCTCCCCCTGCTTGTGTTCCCTCTCTTGCTGTGTCTCTCTCTGTCAAAAAAATAAATAAAATCTTGAGAGAAAGAAAGAGAGAAAGAAAGAAAGAAAGAAAGAAAGAAAGGGAGGGAGGGAGGAAGGAAGGAAGGAAGGAAAAGGAAGAAAGAAAGAAAGAAAGGAAGAAAGAGAAATGGAGCCTTCCTAAAATGGAGTCCTGGGGCGCCTGGGTGGCTTAGTCATTAAGCATCTGCCTTTGGCTCAGGCCATGATCCCAGGGTCCTGGGATCAAGTCCAGCATTGGGCTCCTTGCTCAGCGGGAAGCCTGCTTCTCCTTCTCCCACTGCCCCTGCTGTGTTCCATCTCTCGCTGTGTCTCTCTCTGTCAAATAAATAAATAAAATCTTTAAAAGTAATAAACAAATAAATGAAATGGAGTCCCTTCTGTTTCCCTATCTCAGGTAAAAGGATACATCAGCCTATAAAAATACTGCCTCAAGACCCTAGAAAATCTGGGGCGCCTGGGTGGCTCAGTGGGTTAAGCTGCTGCCTTCGGCTCAGGTCATGATCTCAGGGTCCTGGGATCGAGTCCCGCATCAGGCTCTCTGCTCAGCAGGGAGCCTGCTTCCCTCTCTCTCTCTCTCTGCCTGCCTCTCTGCCTACTTGTGATCTCTGTCAAATAAATAAATAAAATCTTTAAAAAAAAAAAGACCCTAGAAAATCTGAAATGATAGAACTCTGCCAAACAGCAGAGAAACCCATTCTGAAAAATGCCAACATTTTGTGTAGTAAGGTCAATAAATGTCATTGAGTCATATTAACAGCAATATTATCTAACGTGGACATTAGTCCTACTGAGTATTTCCTCTTCGCTATTCCCTGCCACCTACCCCCATAACCACACTCCACACAGCAGCCAGGGCTAACTTTTAGAAATCAAAATCAGATTGTAGGACCCCTTGCTAAAGCATTCCAAATGCTTCCCAACACTTAGAACAATATCCAAGCATCTTACCATGCCCCAGAAAGTTCTAGATGATGTGTCCCTGCCTATCTCTTCCACCTCCTCTCCCTTCCTTCTCCCACATTAACTGGTCCCAGCACACAAATTTCCAGTTTGTTCTTGAACACATCCCATCTGATCTGGCCACTGGGCCTTTGCACTTGCACTTCCTTCTGTCTGAAATGCCTGGGGCCCCCTGTTGACCTGGTTTTATTTGTTAATTCAAGCATCTGTTCAGGAGGCGCCTCGTCAGAGTGCTCTCCACCATGACCTAGTGTCCAGGAGCTTTCATTCCCCTTCACTCTCCCATTTGTTCCTCAACCCGCCTTGACCTTCACTCTAGAATATAAACACCATGAGGGCAGGAGCTTTCTCTGTCTCCCTGCTGTGTCTCCAGGACCTTCCGGAATATTTGACACACAGTAGATGCTCAGTAAATATTTGTTGACTCACTGGTGATCCTAATTCCTTAACATTTTCCATGCATTTTAGAGACACTTTTGCATGGGGAAGATACTCGGAAACTTAATCTCCCTTGTGAAGGCAGGGAAAGACTTGCTTCTCCTTAATTATTTAATTATCTTCAAAGTGTGGGATTTCAGGAAGATTAAAAATCTTCCTTATTCCAGTTGTCAGAGCTCCTTGCTTTCAGGCCCAAGGACAGGAGCTGTGACTCTGATACTGAGAGCTGGTGTCTGGCCTTGGGGTAGGGTCAGCATAGCAAGAAAGCATCCTCAGACTCTTACCACCAGCACCTTTGGAGCTTTTAATTAACAGGGTATTTTCTGTTTCTTTCTATTCATAGTCAGGATTTTGATGAACTTGTAAGTGGGAGCTCTGTTACTTGGAGGAGGTTGGAGGAGTGCTTGGGGCTGAGAGGGGCCAGGGCTGCCCTTAGCTGCCTGGTGGAAGAATCAGTGGTGTTCCAGCTGTCTCAGCCAGGATCTGTGCTGGCCACACCCCGTGCAGGAGGACAGCGATGCACCGCTTGTTTGCTGCAGTGCGTAGCTGCACTTGCTGGGATGCTCTGCCCACCAGACATTTCTGTCTGTCTACAGCATCTTTATGGACATGGGGGTCCCCACGTTTTCAGCAGGGGAGGTCGGCAGGCAGCAGTTTGCTCTGGTGTTTTATCATTTGGGCACCTTCATGTCAGCATTTGGGCTACATCCAGGCTGTCTCAGCACTTCTGAACAACCAAGGTCTGGAAATAGTTCATGCACAGAGCCAGCTTGTGAAGGCGAGAGAAGGCTTCTCAGCCAAGCAACTGAGCACATCTGACCACTCTCCACTCTGTGGCCCAAGGTCCAGGCCTGGCTTCTCACAGCCACCTGCTCAGGACCTCTCAGAGCCAGGGAAGGTCTGGAGCAAAGTTCAGCATTTAGATGCAACAACACAGTGAGAAAGATCTAGGTTTGAGTCTTTACTGATACATCGAAGCCTCCAGGCCTCAATATCTTTACTGTAAAATGATAAATATTATCTACCCCACAGCCTTTTTGAGAAGAATTAATGAGACGCTGAGCACAATGTTTAGAATAGTAGATCTCAGCTGTTATTATTTGGGTTCAAGTGTGTATATGACACCTTAACAAGCTCTCTGGGCCTCAGTTACCTCATCTGTAAAATGGGGGTAATGCCTTATGGTTGTGTGACCATGAAATGAAAGTGTGAGATACATGGTCAAGCACTGTGCAAATGCCAGCACGTTCCATCAGTGAGCTGTTTTCATTCCCATCCAGCCCCGCCATGAAGTTAAGTCGACATTTTCTCAAAACCCCACACATGAATATGTCATCTCTCTTACTCATTAACAAACGTAGAAGTATACAATAGGGAAGGTTGTATGCAAATGTTGGGAAGCTAAAAAAGAAGCAGAAGAAGAAGGAGAAGAAGAAGCAGCAGAAGCAGCAGCAAATAGCATTAAAATAATTACTGCATGAGTGACTGGACTATTGTTCCTCAGGGGAAAATATTTCCCAGTTTGTTTAGAATAGCGAAAAGAGGGGAAAAAAGACTTCATGGTTATTTCTAATCTGTCTCCCCCAGGGAAATTAAACCTGAGTTATGGGGTATTTTTCATAAAGCCAGAGTCTAGTATAAAATGAACGAGTTAAAGAACTTCTGTGAGGCAAGCCTAAGGGGATTGGGACAGGCTGTCCTTAGGGCACGGATATCTGGACTCATGTCATTCCTGCCACAGAACTTCCTCTTCCTTGTGCCCCACCTTCCCACCATGGCCTGCTGGCACCTGGGTATGCCCATGAGGAGTTACCTCACCTAGCCACCCATCCAGTCCCCTTGCAAGGATGTCCCAAGCTCATAGCTGAAACGCTGACAACTCTCTCAGCCCATGCCATTCCCACCAGCCCTCCTAACTCCTAGCAGTAACTGATGCTGCTAGGAGGACCACCGAGGCAGCTGGGCATTTGTATATTAAAGTAGCATGTTATGATATGTAGTCTCGTTTCTGTTTGTATATTTTAAAAAATATATACCAAATACTTTTACAGGACTCTGACTGTTTTTAGCTTCATCTTTTGTCTTCTGTCCTATGGGCAGTTTCAAGTGTCAGGGGCATTTCTTATCTAAATCTCTCCAGCACCCCCTTCTTGAAGGAGAATCCTCTTCTCTGTAAGGACGCCATTCCACAGGAGGCTAACTCTGCCCTTCCCATTCACATGACCCAGAACTGATCACTCTATGGATCCAGCGCTCCTGGCTATTGTGACTGGTTCTGATGATTCAGACCGAGCATATCAGAATCTTCCTGGGATTTTTTTCTAATGTTGTAATCAGCAAAAGCCATATCTTTCCTCTGGGGTGGTTAGGCTGGGAGGATTTCCGCCTGAGGTTGCTGGTAGCCAGGGGATGAGGGCGTGTTTGAGAGACAGGGGATCCTTGGTAACATTGTTTGCACACTGGATCCAGCCCTTCCCGAAGCCACCTAGCCGGGCATTGTGTGAGCTAATAAATACCTTCCATGCTGCTTTTTTTGAATGGATTTCTGTCACTGCTAACTGAAAACATCCTGAACAATCCAGTCATATTAGCCTTGTGTTTTGAAAATCTTGAAGACTTTATAGGATGGAATGAATGTGGTATAAAGAAATGTGAAATGGAAGGCAGCATGTAGGGTTAAGTTTGGAATATCCTTTTATTTATTTATTTATTTATTTTTAAAGATTTTATTTATTTATTTGACAGACAGAGATCACAAGTAGGCAGAGAAGCAGGCAGAGAGAGAGAGAGAGAGAGAGAGAGAGGAGGAAGCAGGCTCCCTGCTGAGCAGAAAGCCCAATGTGAGGCTCGATCCCAGGACCCTGAGATCATGACCTGAGCCGAAGGTAGAGGCTTTAACACACTGAGCCACCCAGGCACCCCTGGAATATCCTTTTAAAAGAATACCTCTCATTTATTGCATACCTACTCTTTGCCAAGCATTTTATATACTCTGTCTCCTTGGCTTCATACTACCATTGTGCATGTTGTATTATACCCATTTTAGAGGGAAGAAAATTGAGGCTCGGAGGAACAAACAGACTTGTCAAAGACCACTCATGGAGAAACTAGTGGAGCCAGGATTTTGCATCCAGAGTTTTGGTCAAGTAACCCATATCATACAGAGCTAAGCCTACTGCTTACTCCTTTATCCAGCACTTACTGGACATTAGCTATTTGGCAAGCATGGCGTAGGCACTGGGGATATGAAATTAACAAGCTAGTGCCTGTTTTTCATCTGTTTACAATCCAGCTGGGGAGACCCTCACTAGGGTCATTATGATGGGTTGAATCTTATCTCCCCAAAGATGTCTTGCAGTCTTAACCCTTGGTACCTCTGAATGCAAGCTGCTTTGCATTTGCAGATCCTTGACAAGGATCTATGCAGAGGTAATCAAGTTAAGATGAAATCATTAGGGCCGGGCCTCATCCAGCATACCTGGTGCCCTTATTAAGAGGGAAGTTTAGACACAGAGACACGCAGGGCGAGTGCCATGTGAAGACTGAGGCAGAGATTGAAGTAATATCCTCTGCAACCTAAGAAATACCAAGGACTGCCCGCTGCTGGCAGAAACCAGGAAAGAGGCACGGAACAGATTCTCCTTGCAAGTTCTCAGAAGGAATCCATCTTGCCGGCACCTTGATTTGGGACTTCTAGCCTCCAGATACAGCTGTCCAGGGTTCCACCTCCAGGAACCTCTATTTATTTGAAACTTGCCTAAGATTGATCTTCCTGTGGCCACCCAGCTGCTGCTGTGGGACGAGCCTCTGCTGCCAGAGTCCCACCTTCTCCGTCATGACACCAGGACCCACCCTGTATGATGACTCTCCCTTCACCTGCCCTCTAAACAAACTCTGGTCCCGAAGGCTACCAGGGGCCCTACTGTTTGCTTTGGACCAGAAAGTGCGGGGTAGCAGCCGTCCTTTATATTCCAAGGCCGTCTGTTTCCAGGATGCAGGTCTCGTGATCTCGCCTTTGTGATTAATGTTGAAGCCATTTCTTGACGTAGTGTGTTAATAACATAGTGCAGGCACAAAGACTTTGGTTGCGCAATGTGACAGCCCTTTAATCTGACTGGCCCTCACCCCAGCTCATTCCTGGGAGTCAGGTAGGCAGTGCAGATAGGGAAGAAGGTGCAAGAAGAGGGGAGCTAAAGTCTGAATTAATCAGCGATTTGCCTAGGGTAGTGATTAGCTGTGATTTGGACTTGCTGCCTAGCATGTCAAGCATCGGCTCAAATTCCTTAATTTTCAGCTTTTTCACAATGCCGACAGGACTCTTCTAATGACGTGCATTCACCTGCTGATGTGTTTGGAGGGCAAAATACCAACTCATTAAAAGTGGGGAAGTCCCTACTAGCTGAAGCTTTCCCTGTGGGTGAACTTCAACTTTCCATACTCCCAAAGGGGACAGTGTCAGTCATAAGTATCTGCAAGTAGGTGTCCTGCTGTCAATACCTCAAGGTCAAGGCCCCAATTTTGCTTTTTTTTTTTTTTTTCCTTTTGGTACCCTTAGGAATTTCTAACAGAGTGGGTGCTTTTGGCTTGCTGGTAGGCTTGAGTAAGTATAGAGATTTAATATGGCCACAGTGTCCTTAGTTTATTGTGTATGGTGGTTAAGACTTTGGGTTTTGGGGGTTGGGAGCCAGACAGCGTGGACTAAGATGCTAGCTGGCTGTGTGACTTTGAGAAGGTCAGTTAGCTTCTCTGAGCTTTAGTCTCTCATCTGTAAAATGAGTTGTTAGAAAGCATCAATGAGGTAATATCCCCGAAGTGCTCAGCATTCAATAGAAAGGCAGCCATGTTATTAGCCGGTGACCAGCAGAGGGCTGACCACCTGAGTTTGTTCGGTTTCAGAGCCCAGGCTGTTTCCGACTTGAAAGCTCAGCCTGACTTCCATTGGAATTTGTCTCCACCATGGGACGGTTTGCCACAACCAGGTGCAGACCGGCAGCTATCTGCTATAGGAGCCACACTGGACATTGCTACATCCTTTCCACAGATGCCTGAGCAGAGGGCCTGAGCCCCCAAACTCACAGCCAAGAAGCATCCCCTACTCCCAACTAGTTGGTGATCCAGAAATCTCAGGAATGCCTTTGCCTCTTTGGGGGAGTGGGTGGGAATAGAAGCTTTCCTGACTCCTTTCAGGTCTCTCATCCAGGGCTTGTCAAAGGCCCATGTTGTAAGGACAGGAGTGCAAGGAGGAAAGACCCATATTAGGGTTTTACTCTGCTACTTCCTCCTCTCCCACCCAGAGGCACAGGTGACTGTGGTCTCAGATCTGGAAGCAGGGCTCCCAGCTACCCATCTGTGTTAGTTTCTTAGGGCTGCTTTCACAAGGTGCTGTACACTGGATGGCTTGGAACAGAAATTGATTGCCTCATAGCTCTAGAAGCTGGAAGTCCAAAAATCAAGGTGTTGGCAGGGCCAGACTGTCTGTGATGGCTCTAGGGGAGAATCTCTTTGGGCCTCTTTCAGCTTTCAGTGTCGCTGGGCGTCTGTGGCCTTATTTGGCTTGTGGCAATAAGCTGCCTGGTCACCTTGTCCCCTTGTCTCCACATGGTCTTCTCTCTGAGCGCATCTGTCCACGTGTCCTGGTTTCCTCCCTTTATAAGGACACCAGTTGTATGGGTTAAGGCCCACCCTAATGACTTCATTTTAGCTTGATTACCTCGGTAAAGATTCTTTTCCAAAGAAGGTCACATTCTGAGGTCCTGGGGGTTAGGACTTCAACCTAAGAGAGGAGACACGATTCAATTCAACACACCATCTGTGCTGGTTAATTTTATATGCCAACTTAGTTAGGCCACCGTGACCAGATATTTGGTCAAACTTCATTCTAGATATTTCTGTGATGGCATTTTCTAGGTAAGACTAGTGTTTAAATCAGTGGACTTGAAGTTAAGCAGATTACTCTGCATCCAGTCCGTTGAAGGCCTTAAGAGAAAAAGACTGACTTCCCTGGAAGAAGAGGGCATTCTGCCTGCAATCTACCTTTGGACTCAGACGGAAATCATTTCCTGGATCTTGCAGCCTATCCTGGAAGACTTTGGACTGGTCAAGCCTCCACATTCATGGAAGTCAATTCCTTAAAATAAATTCTATCTCTCTGTCTATGATATTCTTTATATCTCATATAAAATATCTGTACATATATATGTATGTACATACAGATGGGTCTATACATATGTGTATATATACATATATATCTGTACTGTTTATAGACATACCTATATCTACCTGTCTATATATACACATATATAATATATATGTAGCAAGCAAGAGATAGTTGGCTCTGTTTCTCTGTTGGTTCTGTTTCTCTGGAGAACTCTGGTAGGATCCCTGTAAACCAAGGATCCCCGTAAACTAGAGGCCCTCCCTTCAGCCTCAGGATTTGATGATGGTGCTACGGTTACGGAAAGACTGGAGACGCCTCACCTGGACAGAGGAGGCGACGTGCCTCTCAACCCACCTCACTGTAGACAACCGATCAGTCAGCCATTGAACAAGCATTTCTGAGCCTTCCATTTTACTATTCCCTTAGCAAAGGAAGGTTGAACAGTTCAGTCTCAGCATGAACTGCTATAAGAGATGATGGGGAAGAAATGAGAAGAAATTTCTTAGCTTCACAGGATAACACAGCTCTGGAAGCCTCTGTCGTATACAAGGAGTTGGGGCAGCATCACTCTTTTAAAATATTGCAAAGCTTTTTAAAGCCTATCACATTGTTCAGTGTTTCGTTACCTATTGCTGTGTAACAAACTGCTTCAAAATTTGGTCTCCTAAAATTCCACTATTTTCTTTGTCCCTGACGCTGAGGGTCAGCCGTTCATGCTGGGCTCGGCAGGGTGGCTCTTCTGCATGATCTCTACAGGAGTCGCTTATGCAGTTTCTGCCAGCCGGCAGCATCCCTCGGACCCTAGCTCAGGCTTCTGTAACACAGATGCCACAGACGTTGTGGTTTAAACAACAGAGATGTAATTCTCACCGTTCTGCAGCCTGGGAAGTCCAAGATAGAAGTGCCAACCAATTCGGTTCCTGGTGAATGCCCTTTTTTTGATTTGCGGAGGGACACCTTCTCACTGTGTCCTTTCATGGCAGACCCAGATGTTCTTCCGTGTTCTTCTTAGAAGGGCACTACTTCCATTCTGAGGGTCCTACCCACCTGACCTAACTATCTCCCAGAGGCTCTACCTCCTAACATCATCACACAGGGGGATAAGGCTTCCAAATATGACTTGGGTGGGTGGGGAGGGACAAAGACTCAGTTTCTAGCACTAAAA
Organism: Martes martes; assembly: GCF_963455335.1. Lineage (NCBI taxonomy): Eukaryota > Metazoa > Chordata > Mammalia > Carnivora > Mustelidae > Martes > Martes martes. Next base: position 159,500,258 of record NC_137889.1, on the reverse strand, counting down.
CTAGATGTTCCAAGATGGTCTTACTCACACATCTGGCAATTGGTACTGACTGTTGGCGAGCCTTCTCTTCGCATTCAATCTCGTGATTTCAACATCATTAGCTAAGGCTTCCTCCCCTGGTGGTTCTCTGTTCTAAGAATGTGGCAGTGGAGACTTCAAGGTCCCTTAAGCCCTAGGCTTAGAAGTCACCAAAGCATCACTCCCGTGGTACTCCTTTTGCCAACAGGAGTTACAAAGCCTTCCTATGTTCAAGACAAGGAGGAACAGAAGCCACCATTTGGCAGGCTGTGGTGCAAAGTGACGTGGCAAAAGGATGTGTACGCACTGATGGGAGGTTCCATTACAGCCAACTTTGCAAACAACCTCCCACGTTCACTAAGCAAATTAAACTATTGAGTGTAAAGGGTGAGTTATGTCTGGCTATGTCAGGGAAGGTGACAGCACCATACTGATCAACACCAGCGATCAGAGGGGCATCTCTGATGTGCCCTGACATGGCTCTATATTAGGCCATTTGATTGAGAACCCAGCATGAAAGTTTTTTTGGACTCTGCCTGATTCAGGGTCTAGTCTATCAATTTTTTTCTTATGAAATTAGGTATTTGCTTCATCTCTGTTACAACACAGCCAGGAGCATCTGGCTGAGCCTGCTAACTTATGTTCCTAGATTTTCCTTGGCAGAAATTAATTTTTTTTTCTTAAGAAATGTTTTTTTTCTTTCTCGAGGCTGAGTCTTTGGGTTAATACTGGAGATCCACAATTCATAAATTTGTTCCTCTTGGTTCATTGTTTCAAAATGAGACTTTTAATAGATTCCAAAAACTTAATAAGAGTGCTGCCTCATCACATAATGAAGTTACCGTGCACGTGGCTGACAGGTGGTAATTTATTATTATCCTTGTCCCTGATAAGAGTCATGCCATGCACAGTGGGTGCCTAATAAATATTAGCTATAACAACACAAGAGAGGGAAGAAAGTTCGTCCTTTTGTGTCTCAACCAACCGTTCATAACACATCTTTCTATTACTACCGTGTCTATTGTCTGTTAATTTTATGAATTATAGGTAGAGGGAGACTATAGCAGAGTGTCTTTATTATTGTTAGTTTAAATGTCCTAATTTATCCTGCCACCATGTTTTGCTTACTGTTGCAAGTCACAATATTTTTTCTGTCCCTGCCGTGAAAGACTGCATGAAGTAAGTTGATCTTGCTAACAAGAGATAATTATTAGCTTCCTCAAGAATATTACTGTCTATGCATTGCTAAGCGTTCCAGGAGGATTAATATTTCTATGAATTGTGGACAAGATGAGGTGGCAACCAAGAAAGATAGGGCTATTTTAATATTTGTCCTTGTTCCATTTGCATATCTATCACCGGCAATTTGTTAATGCCGCATGTGTTTCGGTCTGTGGTCATGTGGAGAATTAATGCCTCTCTACCACCTAGTACACCCAATTCCAAAGTGAGAAGTGGACAAGTCAGAACATTGGATCGTTCTGGCGTCACGGGGTTTGCATCCAGGAAGAACTTGTACACAGGGTGATGCTTTTCTGAAAAGTCGGCTGTGATGTGGCAGATTTGCAAGTACAGTTCATTCATGTTCAAGGGTTTCTTCCTCACATGAGCAGAGCTGTTCTGGCACTAGGAATTGTACAGGTCTTTTGTTTTTTATTTTTTTCCAGCTTATTTGTTTGTTTTTATTGTTGTTGGGAGCAGACAAGGGAAGGTGAAAGGATTTAAAATTCAGCAGAGGATTGCCGATAGTCAGAGGTCAGTGGGGCTGGGGAGACTTTGGCAAGCTAAGGGTCCAAAAGAAGCGAAAACCTCCTGAAATGTCCAAGCTCATGTGTATAGCGATTACACGGGACACCCTAATCAGAGTGTATATATGGGTGCATTAAACACATGGAATTCTTTGAAGACATTTCTCGTAAATTCTATTTAGGAAAACTTCAAGAAAATCGCAGATTTCCAATGTTGCTCTATTAACTTCAAGTTGGAATTTGGCTGTCATTACTGAGCATTTGTGGAATACCTAGTTTGGTCATTCACGGGTTCATTTACTCAACCAACAGATAACTATTGAAGGTCTCCTGGGAGTCAGAGGTGTGGAGGGCTTTGGGAATATCAGATGATTTGCTGTCCAGAGAAGGAGAAAGACAAGCAGGCATGCAGTTTCAATAGGGTGGAATTTATGGTAGGGCTCAGCATGCAGGGCTGTGTGCATGCACGGAGATACCCCAGGCCCAACAGAGGGGGTCTGGGTGGACCTCTCAGGAGGAAGGATCCTCTCTGGTGAGGCAGAAGGTGTGAGAAGAAGTGAGGCAGGAGGGATAAGCTGCTCCATGTCTGTGGCAATCAGACCCATGCTGTCAGCTTTGGCCGGTTGGAGGCCTGGCGGCTGTAAGAAAGGAAGTGGCATGACGAGGGAGAGCTGTTCAACGCTACTGTGCTTATAGTGAGGAGGGTGGGGAGAGAGGTGTCTTAGGTTGGGCTGCCCAGAAGTTGAGATGGGCTTCTTGGCAGGCAGTTTCCTGAGGGGGTGTTCGCAGGCGAAACCTCCAGGGGTGTGTGGGAAATGTGCAGAGGGCGGGCAGAGATGTGGTCTAACCTCAGCCCGATCCCATGGGAGTTCTGGGGCATGTGGGTCAGCCTCGAGCCTCATTCTCAGGCAATCCTGGGCTGTCTGTCCCCAGGGGGAGGTGAATTCTCTCAGGGCCGGACTCAGGACAAGGGAACAGCTGTGAGCTCTTACCCACCCCAGTCAGCAGACGTGGTGGGGCACAAGGAACAGCTACTTCCAGAGGGAGGGGTGAGTAGGGTAGGGGGCTCTTGATGTCCTCCACATGAGGGAGATTGCAGCTTGCCATTGCTGGTAAGGAAAAGGGAATCAGTTCTTGTAATGGAAAATGCATTAGGCTTTCTGAAGGGAGCCGCTAAGTACGGGGTGAGAACTACAGGACATTACCGGCAGTTTGGCTGAGGGCGAGACCTAAGAGGTGTATCTATCAATCACAAAGAAGAGAGCCCCACAATTCAGAATTAATCAGAAGTAGAGGGAGTGGGATTTGAGTAACATTGAGGGATATGTGGGCAAGGCCGGGATGCGGTTCTGCTAACATTCTGAAAATAAATAATTCTCTCCTATTTCCATCAGAGGCACTCAAGGTAATTTGCAAACATTTTCAGGCAAGTTTTCATGGGGCTGAACTGCAGGCAAAGCTCCCACTGACTTCACAGGAAGCTCCCAGGGGACACGCAGCAAGGTGAGGCCTTGGTTCTGGGTAATTAAGACTTATGGCCCCCTTGTCAGAGCAGAAATCCCCACTCACACCATTGAAATGCAGCAGACCTGCAGTCTTGTCGCTTCTCAGTGGCCAGCGGCCATTAGAAGCCCACTCAAGCCATCATTAATTTTGCTATCCTTCACTTTCTGAAATCAGGGGATGACTTCACTTTGATTAAGAGGGACAGTCACGTTATAATCAGTGGAGCTTGTGCTGGTCTGTGGCCTCCGAGCTGCCCACTGCTGGTACGGTTAGTCCTCCAGGAAATAGGATCTGGCAGAGATAGAGCCAAAATCCACCACTGCTTCTGAGTCGGTGCAATTCTCCCCAGATGCCCCACCCACACTTGTTTCTTTCTACATTACTGTCCTGTTCTACTTCCCTTCCTGTCCCCCTCTCTAAGACACCAACGTGCTCGTAAGTGGTCAGACCTGGACAGGAAAAAATGTCTCTAGAACGCTCTTCCGATCCACGCTCTGGATCAGGGTGCAGAGGGAGAGGTAAATGATTTAGTTGATGTCTATGAGGCTTTAACATGTGTAAGAGACTGTGCCAGCAGTTAGGAAGGAGACTAAGAATTCTGTAACTTGCCCCTGATCCTCCAAGGGCCTAAAATCTTAAGAAGAGGCACATCTCTACCCAGAGTAAGATACTGACCAGCTAGGCTTAAGCAGGACAGCTTTGGAGGCAGACAGCCTGAATTTGAATCCCGGCTCTGCCACATTGGCTGTGTGACCTCAGACAAGTTATACAACGTCTCCATGCCTTGGTTTTCTCATCCATAAGATGGACATAACAATAATACCTACTTCGTAGGGTCATTGTGAGGCATAAACACATTAACGAAAGGGTTTGAAACATGGTCATTACTCAACAAATGACAGCAAAGCAACAAATTATTTATAGAATATTGACTAGGGGTGCCTGGGTGGCTCAGTCATTAAGCGTCTGCTGTTGGCTCAGGTCACGATCCCGAGCTCCTGGGATCGAGCCCCACACTGGGCTCCCTGCTCTGTGGGAGGGCTGTTTCTCCTTCTCCCAAGCTCCCGGGATCGAGCCCCACACTGGGCTCCCTGCTCTGTGGGAGGGCTGTTTCTCCTTCTCCCAAGCTCCTGGGATCGAGCCCCACACTGGGCTCCCTGCTCTGTGGGAGGGCTGTTTCTCCTTCTCCCACTTGCCCTGCTTGTATTCCCCCGCTTTCTCTGTGTGTCGAATAAATAAGTAAAATCTTAGAAATGTATAGAGAGAGTATTGACTGTGCTGAGTGCATTGTATCCCTTATCTCATCTAATCTGTAAACAACTTATAAGGTGGGTACCAACGTTATCCCCGTTTCACAAACAAGGAAGGAGAGATTCAGAGAAGTTCAGTAACATGTACAAAGCCACAAAGCCAGAAGTGACAGAGCTGGGATTTGTACCCAGAGCCAACACACTTAGCCATCATCCTAGAATGTGTCTCCAATAAGAAAATCGATGAGGGCCCAAGGCTTTAGGTCCAGAGAACCAAGAGCTCCCTGGGAGCCGGGGCAGTCAAGGAAGTTTTCTGCTGAGTCTTCCCCTGGCACGTAGAAGGCTGTTTCTTTAATTGGTCAATATTTATCAAGCGCTTAATGCAATCACACTCAAAGCTAGAGACACCGTGTGTAATACACGGTTTCTACTGGCAGGTTAAAGGGGAAGAGGGAAACCATCAAATGCTACAATAGCAGGGATGGGGCTCTGTAGGGCCCATAGCAGGACCTTGAAGAGAAAGTGGCCAAACCCTTGAGAACAGGAAGATGTAGAAGAAGGGAGAGGGCAGGAGAGGATCGCCAAGGAGGTGAAGGCTTACGGCACAGTGGGAGCAGAGGCTTGGAAAGATAAGGCAACAAAAGGAAGCCCTAACTGTTTACTTGGCTGAAGCCAAAGGTGAAAGCGGGTAGGATGGTAGTAAGATGGTAGTGAGAAGTCACTGTAATAATCCATATCGTTTGAATACTCACAGTGTGTTAAGCACATCACACCATCTCTTTTAGTCTTTCCCTGGAATAGGCAAACTGTGGTCTGTGAGCCCAATCTGGCCCACATCTGTTTTTGTTTTTAGCCCACCAGCTGACAATGACTTTTAAGGGTGAACACTGACCATAGATTTTGATGACTGGGAACACTAACTTTGAACATTCATTAAGCAAAATGTTAACTCCCTCCTTCCCTCCCCCCAAAAAAGAATTTCACTGTCTCATTAGTAGACCTGTATTATTTAAAAAGTGTCCTTGATTATTATTATATTTTGAACTTTGTCAATAATATAAGTTGTGGAAATTTATTTTCTCTCTAGTTTTAGAAGTACCTATATAATAGCCTTCATTTTGCATTTTGACCTACAAAACCTGAAATATTTATTACCTTGTCCTTTATAGGAAAAGCCTGCCAGCCCTTGTTCTTTTCAAATGCCCACAAGACATCATTTTATTTAAGGATAAGGGGACTGAGGCACCGAGGATGAGCTGACGGGACTCAAGTCCCAGAGCTAAGACGGGATGGGGATAGGGTTTGAACCCTGGTGGTCTAGTTCCGGACCTGCACTCTGAACCATACCTCCTCCCAACGTTCACAGAGCTCTGGGAAAGAAGCTAAGCACCTGAACTAAGTAAGTCAAGGGGAAAGGGAATGGAGGGGGACAAAACTGCCCGGATGTGGGGACCAGCAAGAAGGAGGAGGCTCCCCTCGCTGACCTGGTGTGTGTGGGCCTGCACTCAGGCTATGGGCACAATGGGAGTAAGCCTTGTTTCCCAGAAAAGAACTTCTGATCAGGGGCATCTGACTCCTCTCTTGAATGATTGGGCTTACTCACAGGGTTGCAGGAAATGCAGGAGAAAGAGGGCTGGTGGCCAAGGGTGGGACAGAGGGGACGTTTGTTTGGTTTAGACTAGTGGCCCTGTGCCGGCTCAGGGATAAATGTGTGGAGATGCCCAGGAGGAGGAGGGTGGATCTCAGGGGCCAAGAGGACAGTTGGGGGTCGTTAGCAATGGGGGGGGGGTCGCAGCCTCCGAGAATCAGAATCCATACACTAAGGGAAAAATTACTCCCTCTGTTAACAGGCATGAAAAGTCTGCCTTCTTCGAGTGGGGGTGGGGGATAGAGCAGCTTCTTATTTTTGAAACCCTGGGGTGGACTGGGGAGGGGGCCATGGTTCCAAGTTCAGGGGATCTGGGAGAGGGAAACAAGGTTCTTTTTGAAATGAGTTTTCCATGTCACCTTACGACAGCTCGCGTCACACACATGCACACACGCATGCTTACAAAGGATCTTAAAAGACATATTTTTCAAACTCCAGTGTGCGTATGAATTTAGACGGAATTACCAGATTAGCTTCAGAGGCTGCTGACTTGAGCATGAAGGTTTCCAGGTAAAAGCAGAGTGGAAAATGCTCAGCATAATCGAGAACGCGAGGAGAATTTCCTTCCAGTGAAGTTTCAAAACACAAAGAAAGAAGCAGCCTCTGATTACATAATTCTTACCTGGGAAAGTAAAAATCTTTGATTATCTATTTATGCCCTGCCATACTCAGGGCCCAGAGGAAATCAGGCAAGCCTAGAAGAAACCAATTTCCACCTCTTCTCCCTCTCCCCTCTCTCGTTTCGTGGCCTCAGCAACCTTGATGAGCTGGCTTGCATGCACCGGGTGGACTCGGAGGTCCACTGAGGAAGAGGTTTCGCCCAGAGGCAAGCGCTGCCGGCGCGGGAGAGGCCAGGAGGAAGGGACCGGGGGTTGGTCTCCCTTGCCCACTGAGGGGATTCTTGGAGACCGAATGTTTTCCCAAGAGTTCTCAGGGCTAATAAAGCGAAAAAGACGAGGCGTTGTGACATTTTAGAGGAAGTGATGGTTTGTCGAGGTCCGGGTGGGGTGTGCCCTGTCTTTGCAATGTTTGCCTTGGTTTTCCTTGAGGCCAGCCCTAATCTGTAAGGTGCTTGTGTGTAAATTATAAAAAGGTGGCCCTAAGAGAAAAAAAAAATGTTAAAAAGGTGGCCCGGCTTCCCAGTCCCCCATCCCAGGGCAAGCCTGAGGTAAAGATTAATGAATGGCAGAGCAGGGAGAGGAGGCTTGCACTTGCCTCTGTGGGTGAGCCTGGTGGCAGGGCAGACACAGCCGGCCCCCCAGTCCTGCGGGCCCTATTTATTCATTTGCAGAAAAGAGCGGCGTCTGGAAAGGGGGTGCTGCAGGCACCCGGATGTGGCAGTTTCAACTAATAGCTTCACGCGTATCATCTCAAACACCGATTCGTCCTTTTCCTTGGGTAACTGATGTAGAAGTCAGCCCGGGGGCACCTGTCATTTCCAGCCCCCATTCTCCCGGCATTTGACCCTCGGAGGCAATTCGAGGAGCTGCAGCCACACTCGGAGTGGCTCACCCACTGAATAAATGATCCCTTTGGTGTTCTAAATGGAGCTTCAGATGGAATCAACAAGATCTAAGAAATTCATTAAAAGAAAAAAAAAAAAAGAGAGGCAACCTGGTCCCCTATCTAATACGAGAATGAGATTTTCATGAGATGTCTTTCCAAGAGAAAAATGCATGTGCATAAATACACAACAGCTGTGTAAACTAAAACAATTATCTCTCCTGATTTGAAGGGAGCATATACGTAGGTAGAGGAGAGATTGGTACATTTACCTCTGAACCTGATTTGATTTTAATATCATTCTGTCACTTATGAATAGTTCCCAAGTGCCTTGTCAGGAAGAGTCACTTATTAAGCCACGGAAAGTGTCTTAGAAAAACAACAGACGGCGGAAACTGTGAGTCATTCCCCAGAACCCTGGTGGCCCCCAGCACCACCGGTTTCTGCACTGAGCTAAGAGTTGTGCCAACAGGTGTTCATGCTTTCCTGGGCGGTCAGTGCTAATCCCAGGGGAAGGAAGACTCACAAGTTCACAGCCCAGTGGGGAAGGAGTAAGCAGATGTTTAAAATATGAGACGAGATAAGGTTAAACCATTAGATATCAATTAGAAAGAGCTACCCCAAAGTTGTCCTGACAAAGTGTAGGTCTGTCTAGGGTGCATCAGATGGGAACAGAGAAGAGCAGACATTAACCGAACCTCAGGATGCCAGGAAAAGATGGAGGCAGAGACATCTGAACAATGTCTTCCAGGATGAATACGAGTTTGAAAGCAACAAAGGGAGTCTCGACATGGTCAAATGTTTGGAGACAGGACTGTGCCCAGCTAACAAGGACACAGTGAGGAATTCTGTGCAGCTGAACAGCATGGTGTATGCGAGAGGGACACAGAATGGGAAAAGGCAGGGTGACCGAGCCAGGCCCCCAGGGACTGTGAGCCCCAAAGTTTTTCAGGCTGAGAAAGGCTCAGGTTGGTGTTTTGGATGAACTCTTCTGATGCCCTCTCACTGAGATTTGCCTTAAGGGTGATACGTGGTGATGGTGGTATTTTTCTCACTGACTCAGAAAAGTAATTCACTTCCTAAAGTGTTTGGCTTCATCTCAGGGGGTGTTTATACCCTAAAACACGCTACAAACTATGACTTGTGGGTGGTATCTGGGCGACCACCTATTTTTATAAATAAAGTTTTATTGGAACACAGCTGCATAGTTCCATTCTCTATTGTCTGAGCTGCTTTTGCACCATGACTGATTTTGAAACAGGGTTCAGTGGCTGCAACTGATGACTCAGGGCCCTGAAATATTTATGATTTGATGCCTTGCAGAGAAAATCTGCTGACCCTTGCCCTGAATTCTTCACCATCTCTCTCATCAGACCAGACCCTTCAGAGATCACCATGAAGGCTTGTCTCATTACTTTTTGTGCTGTTCACCTCTGTCCTTATCAAGTGGCCAAATCCAATTGCCAGTAGTGGGAAATAGAGTGCAGAATCATGCACAGAAGAGGCAGTAAGACGCTGAGCACCAGGAAGCAGGTAAGTTTGCCCAACCATGCCATTTCTGCTCTGCAGGGGTCCCTGAGTCTGAGATCAGGGACACCAGGTATATTGGTTTCAGCAGAGTTTAAAAACCTTTCACCATGTCCTTACAGGCAGGACAGAGCCAGCTAAGTGGTCATGTTGATGGTCAAACCATTCCCCCCGCCATATATAGACTACTATGCGGACATCAGTCTTAGGGTGATCTCTTACGTGTTCCTGCAAGACTCTAGACTTACTCCTGTCCCATTCAGCATTTTTATTGGCATAAATACATCTGTCCTTTGGTGTTATCAATATGGAGTTTGCCCATCTCTGGGGGCTGGGGTGAAGCTCATAACCAGCATTGATACGTCAACATCAGTGTTCCTAAAAATTCTAGAAAAGCTTGAGCAGTGACCAAAATATGCTATCTGCCAGAGAAGCTGTTTCCTCTATGTGAGGAATATGAAGCTTTAGGAGGTCCAGCCCTAACATCGATAGCCCCTGGATCGAGAGTACAGTGAAGGTCAGCATGCCATCCCCCCCACCCCCCGCCAAACTTAGAAGTTATAAATCAAGCTCACAAGCAGATAGACAAAATGTGTTCTATCCTCCTACCTTGACAAATACACATTCTTCACCACCGAGAAGACCAGACTCAAATTCTGATTTCTCTGATTGCTGGGGGTTTTAATGCCAGGACATGGCAGCATGAGGAAAAGCAGCCCTAGCCCCCGGCACAGAGCTCCTGAGCCATCTTCTCCTTTCTGACCTGCTCTTACAGTCCTCAGCACCTTATCTCGTTACTTCCTCTACACTGGTTTGCCAGTTGAAACGGTCCTTTGGTGTCATTTATTGAGCTCTGCCCTCTGGTTTCTCTACTTATACCCAGTTTCTGCCCCCATGGCTGATTAATCTGTTTCCAGTCTCTTCAGATAATCCCAGTTTAGTGCTTACATTTGGCACAGTTCCCGGCAATAGTGCTCCTGATGGATTCTTCCCAGGGCTAGGAAATAGAACCTGGCCAACTTTCAACTACCTTCCGGCTTCCAGGTCTTACAGGATAACTCCTCTCCCCCATCACCACCTGAGCCGATGCCTCTTGAGCTTAATTACAGAGGATGAACACGTACTTCTGCAAACTCGGGGCTGCTGGGGGTGGGATGTATTCTTACCCACAAGTAATACATTTCTTTGAATGCTAGTGTTTTTATTTTCAAAGGGCCACATGCTTTAAGAAAAGGTTTCAATCACTGAAATACGATTATACATTCCAAAAAGTACACAAAACAAATACACAGCTTAATGAATTATCCCAAGGCATATGACCTCCAGGTAAGCAAATACCCAGGCAGCCCTACCCTCACCTCTTTGTGCCTCATTATCTTCTTCCTGAAGGAAACCAACCATTATTTTAAAAAATATTTATCTATTTATTTTAGAGAAGGCGTGAGCTGGGAGCAGGGGCAGAGGGGGAGAGAGAGAGAGAGAAGCAGACTCCACACTGAGCATGGAGTTGGATGTGGGGCTGGCTCTCACAATCTTGAGATTATGACCTGAGCCAAAATCGAGAGTCAGATGCTTTACCAGCTGAGCCACCCAGGTGCCCAAAACCAACCATTATTTTGACCACTGATGTTATTGTTCAGTTTTGACTGTTTGGGGATTTTATGTAAATGGAATCAAACACTATTCTTTTGTGCAGGTCTTTGTCCACCTAACATGTTTTTGGGATTCATCTATGATGCTTCGTGTAGTTCTCATCTGGTAATTTTCATTGCCAGGTGTCTATTATACAATACACCACAATTTACTTACACATTTCACTGTCGATGGGGGTGTAGGCTGTGTCTAGTTGGTGGTTATTATGACCGATACTGCCATGAATACTCCTGTGAGTACCATGGTGCTCCTGGACACGAATTTAGAACGGTTTATATCTAGAAGTGGATTACTGGATCCTGCGTTTTGCATATTTTAACTTATTACTTCCAAACCGTTTTCCAGAGTGGTTGAACCAATCTGTACTCCCACCTTCCATCCACCTTTTCACGGTGTTTGTTGTTGTTGTTCTTCTCCATGATATAGCCATGTTTGTTTCCATGTTCAAAAATGTTATAAAGTTTATGACCAAGAGGGGAAATGATGTTTCTGGACGACATACCAAGTTTATCCTGAGGTTTCCCTTGTCCAAGTTGGAGGAGTTCAACCAAGCTACTTCTTAGAGCTTCTTCATTCAGGGTCATGACTTTCTAGGCTTTCATCAAACTGTTTAATATTCATGGAACAACTTCTCCCCCCTCTGCCTGGTATAGCATCTGAATCATATTGGCTGAATGTGAAGAGGATTCACTGTTGACCTTCAATCCATTTTGCCAAGATAGTATTTATCTGAACAATCTTATTTTGATTTACAGGTTCATCTTTTTGTCACTTAGATAAGCTTCTAAGTCCTTTCAAGGAAATGGACCATATACTTCTTTAATACATACCTTTCTCATCTATAAGAATTCTTGGGACCCCATGGGGAGTAATCAGTATTTGCTAACCGACTGACTGGCTCAGTGTAGCTTAAAATCCATCTTTATTTTTATATGATAGTTTAAGTGATTTAATGAGTGGCTGTCACTGACAAGGCACTTGGGGACTATGCATAGAATGACACAATAATATAAAAATAAAGCTTTGCTTAGAGACTGATACATAGAATTGCCTTCTGTGTACACATTGCTCTTTATACTAGAGGAGGCAATTCTTCCTTTGGTCAAGTGTAGTGGTTTTCATTGATAAAAGTTAAATCAGTCCACATTCCCTTCGACTGCCTTATTTGAATACTTCCCAAATCAGGAATCATATATAATATTCATTTCAGCAATGAATATGCAGGAAGTGCTGTATCTCTTTATTTAGGGATTTTAAACATTGCAGTCATGTTCATCATGGTGACTGTAGGCTTTTATATCTAAGACAGACTCATTTCTCAAAGTCATATTTAAATATCTTAAATGGTAGTGCTGGCCTCTTGGGTTTTGCACAACATACAATTGGAGAAGGAAAGTTGACCTCGTCCCAAAAATGTAAAGAAATGGCGCAGCTGTGGATATTTCACCTTTAGGAAGCAGTGGGATGAGGGAGAAGAAGAAAATTCTAGGAATTCTAGGGAAGCTAAGTTTGCAGTGAGAATCTGGATGTTGGTTTCATCTTAGAGCAGAGTGTGGGAGTTGTTCTCTAACTTAATGATGCTCCAAGTGAAGTATACAATTTTTTTTCATTTGCATCTTTTGTAGGCAAGGTTTCTCTTCTGCTCCTTTCAATAATCTAAATACCAAGTACTGACAGTCCAGATGCCACACATACAGTTTCATATCTATGGCTCTGTTCTTGATTTTAGATCTTAGGATTGTTCCATTCATTCATTCGTTTGTTCATTTGTTCATTCATTCACTTGTTCATTTGTTTAATTAGATGATCAGGCAAGAGATACCGAGCACCAACTATATGACAAGTATTGTGCTTGGTGCTCAGGGTACAATGATGTGTCCTAATAGACACTATTCAAATAATTGTAAGACCTCATCAGTGTGAATACTTTGAAGGAGGAATGTGGCATGATGGAAATGTGTGTTAGAAGGATTTGACTTAGACATGTCTGGGAAGTGTCTTTGGGGAAGTGTTGCCTGGGCTGATATCTGTTAAATGAACAGATGAGTTCACTAAGTAGAGTGGGGGAGGTGAGGGGAGTTTGAGGAAATGAGAACTGCTTATGCAAAGGCCCTGTGGTGGGAGAGAGTATGACTTACATGAGGATTAGAATGACAGTCAGTCTGGCAGGGGTAGAGTGAGCACAGTGAGGGCAGGGCCTTGGGATATTAATGGAGCTTTGCCCTTAAAAGCAAAGTTGACACATGGGAGAGGATAGGTGGGGGACAGGAAGAGATCTAATTTCACAGTGGGCCCTGTGGGTCTCAGAGATATATGAGGAAGAGGGTTTGAAAAGTTCTTATTCTTGCCTTTACACAGTCCCTGGTCAGCAGCTTGACTCAATTACAGGTGTCCCCCGACAGCTGTGAGCTGTCAGGCAGGCTGGTCTCCCAGGCCTGAGTGGATAATAGGGAGGATGCTCAGGGGTGGCAGAGGGACATGCTCCACTGGTCTGGATCTGCTCTCTCCTCTGCGCACAATGAGCCATTTGGGCAGGAAGCTCGTGCTTGCTGCTTGCAGATCTGAATGTATTTAACTGTAACGGCCTGACAGGGAAGCCTGGTTTTAACTTTAATAGAACACAAGGCACCCAACCAACTGGCATAATCTCTCCCCTGAAAGGTGATGCGTGGCCTTTGTGTTCTGGGGCTTCAATTTACAACTGAGATGAAATACAGATAAATTCAAAATATAAACTTTTGACTCCATTTATAATGCTAATAATAACATGCATCATAATAGCTTTCTCAGCCTCCAGGTAGTCAACATTTGGAGATTCAAAAGATCTGAAAAAACATTTTCGGTTCAAGCTATTACAATGCCTAGTGTTCTAAGGCAACGATAAACCTTGAAGGGGCAGAATTCTGGGCAGGGGGAAGGAAAGGGAAAGGCAGCTATTTCCTGAACTTTGACCATGATTGTCATAGAGCAGGATTTCTCAACCTTGGTGCTGGGGACATAGTGGCCTGGATCATTCTTTATTGTGGTGGGCTGTCCTGTGTATTGGATGTTTAACATCATCTCTGGCCTTTGTGCATTAGAAGGCAATAGCACAGCACCCTGTCTCCCAGTGATAACAACCAAAAATGTCTTCGGTCATTACCAAGTGTCCCGTGGGGAGCAGTTACCGCCCCCCTCGAGCCCCTATAATATAGGAGTTATAACTAACACACCTAGTGCAGAGGGTTTTGTGAAATAACAATAAGCATTGCCAAAAATTGGAAGATTTACATAAAAGTTTTAAAAAATACTATACAGAATATAGCTAGAGGTTTTTCAACCTCAAATCAGCTTTCCTTCTCACATTAGTGAGACACATAGCATATATATGAAAATGACCCATCACAAGCCTTCCTCAAAACTCCCAACGAAGGGGCAGATCCCTACCTATTCATTGAGGGGAGCCGAGCTTGTGATTCTACAAGTCAACTTTGAAATTTTAAGTTTGAAATGCACAAACAGCTTTCCCATTTCTTCCTTCGCAGAGGAATAAAAAAAATGGAGGCGATTGTTCGATCTCTGTGCTCTTGAAACTTTAAACATTTCTCCCCAGCTCAGTTTGGGTGGGATATGGGAAAGTATTAAGAGCTCTAACACAATCATTCGAATGCTTAGCCGGAGTTGGGAGGAATTAGAAAGGCTCTGTAAAATTTCCCAAGAGGATGAAGTCTCTGACAGCGGTCCGATGCCCCCGTCCTCTGCGGGGACAGCCACCACTGGCCAGCGGGGTTACTGCCGCCCAGCAGACCCAAGGTGTTTGGCTGCAGCCTCTTTACCATGCTGTGTGTGAGTGACCTTGGAAATTGGCTAAATCTCCTTGGATCTCCACTGTCTTTTCTCTGAAAAGAAAAATAAAAGCAGTGACTGAATCCCTTGTCCGAGCGTTGTGAAGTTTAATGAGATCACAGTTGGGGAACCCGGCATTATCATTTGAAGAGTGTTACTTCTCACATCCGAGGCTGCCAGGCTTCCTCCGTATTTTGCCTATTTTCTTTTTGTTAAATTGGTTAGGTAGGCAGATGTTTCTTTTATGTAATTGGAGATGCAAGATTTAGAAATGTCACGGAAGTACCTGTTAACCACCCTAAATTTGAATCTGGGGAGTTGAGATTAGACATACACAAGTTTAAACTTACTTTGTGTACATAAAAAAAATAGATGAATTATGTAAATTTACTATATATGCAAAATATGTTTAAGCTCATCTCTAATATACATCATTGCTCTGTATATGCAATATATAAAAGAGATTCTATGTATGTATGTATGTATGTATGTTTGTTATAGATACAGCAAATATCACTGAATAGATTTCACAGTACAAATAATAATAATAAAATACTGCCTAAAATATCGGTAATACCATGGCTTACACAATGGGAAAAAGCTTTAGGTATTTTAGTTTAGAAGGTATAAGCAATCTGTACTAAAAATGTGAATGGAGTTAGAAGAATTTAGTTGGTGTGAATAACAGAAAGCTCCGGACAGAAGTCACTCCAGGCAGCCCGCCTGTTTATCTCATGGACGGAGAATTTATCTCTAGCCCCTGGAGGAATACAAAGAGAAGGCTTGTCTTGCTGTGCCCTGTCGCGTTTCGTGGTCTATGCTGTGGAAGTAGGAGGATTAGGCAGGAAAATGTTGGTTCGTTTACATTAAAGCTAAAGACCTATCCCTGGCTAATGTTGAAATGAACCCGATAAACCAGGGTTCGCCCGAGGGGGGAAAGCAAACAATTACGGGAGATCAACATCTCTAACACTGGAGCATGATTCTGGAACACTCCAGGGGCAGCAGCATGGGATGTTTGTCTTATGGAAGGAGGTGGAAGGAGAGACCTGTGAGTTTTCAATCAGACACTCAGAAGTGTGTGCCCTGGACAGTAAGACTTTCCTCCCTGTCCAAGCTGATACTAATAACCCCACATTTGTGTCACTTGCAAAGCACATGCCCGGCCACCATTTCCTTGAATCCTCAAGACAATCCTGAGAGTGGCTGTCATTATTTTCAATGGATAGAGCTGGCTCAAGGGAATTGTTCAAAGGCCCTCATTTGCAAACTGGTGGAGAACCAATTCTATGCCACACACCAAGTCGCTTCTCTTTAAGAAAGAGAGAGAGAGAGAAGGGAGGAAGGGAGAAAGGAAGAAAGGAAGGAAAGGAGGGAGAGAGAAGGCAGGCAGGCAGCAGACAAATTCTTTTTAAAAAAAGAAGGTAAAATAAAAATTGAAAGCCTTCAAGGCTCTAGGTGGGGTTTGGAATCAATAGAGTGGTTTTATTTGCTTCTAAAAAAACTTCTTCTCTTAGGCTCCCCACCCTTCCCTTTTTTATCTTAATTTCCTGATGGTGGTCTTGGGCTGAGGCTATTTTCCATTTTAAAAAAGTAAGAAGGCCTGTCTTCTTTATCAGTGGCTCTCTCTCACACTGAAACTGGCCATAGGTCAGTTGGCCACATTTCCACGTTAGCTGTCGGGTGATGTGTTGCCGGGCTATCTGTACATGAAAATGGCCTCTCCGAGGAACAGGCCTGTCCACCTGCGTGGGTGGAGTCCATTCTACCAGTTTTAGGATGCAGTGACCAGAAGTCCATTCCCGTCACTGATCGAGAGCGCTTGGACCCCCGAAGACAGGAATCTTCTGCTGAGTATGGGGTTGCCCCACTCACCCCAGCAGCTGTGGCTTTCACTTCTTGTTTTTTTTGTTTTTCTTTTCTAATTCCCTATTTTTTTGTTTTTTGTTTTTTGTTTTTGCCCTCCACTGATCTGGCAGACACATTTATACTTTCCAGAAAGGTGTTTAAGCCACTTGTGTTAAAGGTTTTTTTTTTTTAAGTGTCCTGTCAATGATGCAAACGATGCATTGAGGATATAATTTCAGAAAGTCAGAATTGTTTTAAAAACAACTTACTAAATGCTATTGCTCATCATTTGGCATTTGGCCCTTGCAATTTCATTTTATTTAATGCCACTTTTGATGTTCTTGATTTGAAATACTTCTTAATTTTCTTTTTTATTTTAATTTTTGGTGGGCTCCCTGGCCAATGTGGGGCTTGAGCTCATGGCCTTGAGATCAAGAGTCACAGGGTTTTCCTGACTGAGCCAAGCAGGTACCGCAATACTTTTTAACTTTTATTTTTGTCTTGAAGGCAGTATTTTTTTTTTTAATGCACTCCATTTGACTTTCTTCTGCTAACACCCTTTCTCAAAATATACTGGATTTCTACATAATTCACCTCAATTTAGATGTCTGCCTGCTTGTCCCTCTGTCATCATTTATCCGGTTAACAAATGCTGCTTAGTCTGGAAGGTGCTAGGACAGATCACCATAGTGATCTTAGCTCCTAGAAGATGTCTTCTGTTGTGTGGTCACTGGTGGGTATCACATGGGATTGCCTTTTCAAAGTGAGACACATTCATCACTCACCAACCCGCTGGTCCTTTTCTGGAGTAATTTTGCTCCCTCTCCACTTCACTCAGATTTGAGACAGTTAATTATTTAATATGTTTGCAAAGCACATTGGGTTCCCAAGAGAAAGTGTGCCACATAAATATATATAAATGAATAATTAATTAAAGTTTAAGCAGATTACTTGGTGAGGTTTTCCTTAACTGCCCCATTTTCCTAACGAGGTGTTTTGAAGTTCCGACTTTCTTCGGTACCTCGCCCCTCCTCTGTTTCCCGCGTCTTCTTCCTTTTCTTCTTAATTTCCTCCTGTTTAATTCTTGTTCCCCTCTGTCCATTCTCTCAGTGCCTACCACATTGCGGACTCTCGGTCAATCAGTGATTTAGCGCCAGATCCACAGGTAAAAGCCTTCATTAACTTCAGCGGGTGTCATAAGCTCCTCGGAACTCTAGGGTGAGATTAATAATTAGATAATGAATCTAACGCGCTGTGAAAACGAGAAACCAGGCTCATGAAATGCTGAGCACGGCGTGGTGATCAGTAGTCAAGAAAACCCTTGTTTACTGACCCCTTTTCCCTGATCTGTTTCAAGTAAAACAAGAGATCCCTGATACTCTAAAAATTAATATAAATCAAATCAAATCCCTCCTGCCATCCCGACTCCTCTCAAGGGCTAGAACAAAACAAGGAGGCTGCCATTGAAGAGCATGGTTTGGAGGTTCGTTGGATTCTCTTTGAGGGAACAGCAGACTAATTTAGATCGCGTTTGAAGGAACGGCATAATTGCTTATTGAATGTTGACGTTCAAATCCTAGTTATTCCTTTACCAGCGATTAAGGGGAATTAGGGAACAGTTCACGTCCATCCTGCTAAACCTGACCCAGTTTATTTACACTGTAATCTTACTTCAGAGCATGAGAGGTAAAATGAGCTGCTCTTATCAATTAATAGCTGGAGAAAAAATTAGATTTCAAGTTCAACATAAGAGCCATTTATTCCAAAGCACCTCAGAAATGAAGAGGGGCTCCCTGTTACACTGGAGAGAGGGGCTCTGGGTGGAGTGGGGGGGCAGTGCTGAAGCGAATTTTTGTATCCTTTCCCTCTTAAGAGTTTGAATTACTGTGCAATCTTGGATTTTCTAGTGACCTGTGTTAAAGCCCTGGGGCTAAAGCAGACCTATAATGGATCTATTTCTGAATTGTTCAGCAGTATTGGAGTTTAAAACAGCGGTTGTGGTACATGCATATAATGAGGCCAGTGCTTCCTTCTCCATCCGAGAGGGCACTTGGTCACAGCCCTTCACCGCCGCTCAAAGTACAGAGGACAGCAATCTCTTCCTCAGACCCCTCCAGAATTCTCCCAGGCAGCCAGTTCTATCCTGAGCAGTCACTGAAGTTGCTCTAAGGATCTGAGATACCTGGTCAGTGAAAGACCCTACCCTCGCCCCCAAATCTTCCGGCTTTGCCCGCCCCAACCTCCAGTGCCACATTCCACGGTCAGAAATTCACATCTCTGGGTTCAGGCATTGTCTCACTTTCAAGCACCCCAGGGAAGTAGAACACATTCCCGTTATCAGTGATTAATAATTTAGTGCTCATTCGACAAACATTTGTTGTTTGTTGAATTTATTCATAACATGAATTAATCAGCGTCAGGGAGTGAGAAGATGTGTTGGAGTTTGGTGTTGCCTTTCTACTGGTAGCCCGACCCCTCTGCACCTGGGGAGGCTCAGCTGGAACACTGAGGGGTTGGATCAGATCCTCCAAGCCTCTTCTAGCCCCAGCACTGCCTCCTCTCAGACAGTTGCAGGAATGGGCATAGACCATACAGTGGGGATGGATAGGGATGGTCCCTGGGCATGAGGATGCTGGGGAAGAGAGCCCAAGACATAACAGAATGAGCATAGAAACTCATCAGAGGGCTTGGGTCTTTGATGTGCTTTATATCAACCTGAACTCTTAGGTCTGAGTTCCAGAGCTCAGCTTAGAGTCTGGTACACAGTAGGTACCCAATAACATTGCATTAAAAAGTATAGGGAAAATGACAACACCTGTATATTAGTTTTCTAGGGCTGCTGAAACAAGTGCCTCAAACTGGTACAGGAATTTGTTTCACGGTTCTGGAAGTCCAAAATTAAGGTACTGGCAAAGTCGTACTCCCTCTGAAGCCACAAGACAAGGATCCTTCCTTGCCTCTCCAGCTTCTGGGAGTCCCAGATGTTCCTGGAACTTGTGGCAGCATCGCTCCAATCCCTGCCTCTGTGTTCACATGGCCGTCTTCCTTCTGGGTCTTCGCGTTGTCATCCCTCAGTACATGTCTATGAGCAAACATCCATCTTCTTGTCAGGACCCCGGTCCTACTGGATTAAGGCCCACCCCACAATCTCATCTTCACCTGACCACATCTGCAAAGACCTTATTTCTAAATAAATATTTGTAGGCACCCAGGGTTAGGACTTCCAGCGTATCTCTTTAGAGAACACAATGCCACCCATAACAGGATTATTTCATAGGATTCCACAGAAATTGTTGAGACAATGAACTGAAATATGGACATGAAATGTCTTGGGGAATGGAAAGCATTTACACAAATGTGGGATAAAGAACTCAGCGGGGATTTGAGCCTGGTCCTTTCTGCTCAGCTTTCGGGTACCCACAGAGCAGTTCACCATAGGGACTCGGAAGTCCAGTTTAGGGTGTGAAGATAAATAAGGGGAAGAGTATAGAAAACAAGGTCAAGGACCCAAGGATGAAATTCGCTACCTTCTTAGGGTTGCCTGGGCCTCGTTCAGCTTCCAAGTAAGTGAGGTGACCTCAAATACCCCATGTGCTAACCCAGTCTTTCCAGGACAGGACCCGTAGGCAGACAGCACGTATTCCCTGAGGTCACACTGGAGAGAATGGAAATCACTGATTTACACTCAGCTTTATGTTTTTATTATCGTAAACTTGGAAGGTCACTTGATGAAGACAAGTGTTAATAAGCACCAGGAAGGCATGAAGCATTGCGTCATTCAGAAGGCAGATGTGGTTCCTGACCTCCCAGAGCATGGGTTCTAGAGAACGCAAAGACTGTCATGTGTCTATTTTACATATTTTTCTTTTCCCTTTCCTTTTTAGAGGGGTTAGCACCAGGGAAGGGTTGCATTCTTAGGAACCACAAGCCTAATTTCCAATTCTGGGCTGAATAGTAATTTTTCCTGAAGGTTTGAATAAATCATCCAATCTGCTTCAGTTTCAACTATTTTCAGCATTTCTATTTTAATCATTAATTTTGGCTGCTTAGGACCCCGGAGACACTGAGCCCGTTTGTGACTTAATTTGGGATGGGAAGGAGGCAGGAGGCAGAAGATGCACTGAGAACCAAACAGGAGAAAATGGGCTTGAGCTACAGTGTGAAAGATTTGGGCCAGATGCAGTGAATACTTTCTCGTGAGTGACAACTGCAATTCTTTGGTTTGCTCTAGCCAGGTGGATGATAGAATTCGCACAATTGTAATTTTGGGAAGACAGAAGAGATTCTCATGTAAGAAAGAGAGTTTAATTTTCACTCTGATTTGACTACAAGGAGAGGAGTCTGATGAACTATCCATCCTGGTAAATCATAGTACTCAAGATAATAAGAAGAGCACCCAATCCATCCTCCTCCCCTTTTTGCTTTGAATGCCAGGGAGCTCAAAGCTAATGAAACTGTTCCGTTATCAAAGTAAGATTAGCCTAGGGCACTGCTTCAGTTACCCACTGTGGTCAACAAACCACCCCTAAACTTAGTGGCTCAAAGCATAATTTATTTTTACCTTTCATGGTTCAGCGAGTTGATGGGACTCGGCTGGGCAAGTCTTGCTTGGGAGTTTTAGTCAAATGGCGACCGGGTTAGAGTCATTTAAGGTTTGACTGGGGTAAATCTTCAAGAAGATTTGTTTGTTCACACGTCTGGCCCACACTATGGCTGGAATGGCTGGAAGCCAGCAGAGCATCTCTCTCCCTCCACATGGCTAGCTTGGACTTTCTCAGAGCATGCTGGTGGTCAAAGTTGACCAGGGCAGCTGGCATCCCCCCCTGGGAGGAAATACCCTCCCTACTCCAGGGTTAGTATGGAAAAGTGCTTCATGGGTGGGGTCATCTTTGGAGGCATGCCACCACAGGTATTTATAAAATTTTTTGTTTTTCATAATTTAAAAATTATTTATTTATTTTTTTAGCGAGAAAGGGGAGGCAAAGGGAGAGAGAATCTCAAGGAGATGCCCTGCTGAGCCCAGAGCCCAATGCAGGACTCAATGCCATGACCCTGAGATCAGGACCTGAGCCAAAATCAAGAGTTGAATGCTTAACCAACTGAGATGCCCAGCCGCCCCTCTATTTTTCATAATCTTATAAGGGATGTATCTTTCTTTGTGAGCCTTTTTCAGAAGTAGACAAGTGTGAATAATATACAAATGGCCCTTCATTCTTGTCTAGGGCTTGGCAAGCTGCCCTGTGTCCTCACCCATGCTTCCTTGATGGCCTTCTCAACACCACATCAGTGGCCAGGTTGGTGACTTTATCCCCAACTTAACAGAGGAGGAGACTCGGGTTCAAAAAGGATTTGTGACCCGCCCAAGATAACATAGCTAGGAAGTGGTGGGATGGCCTTGGACAGATGCTTTGACATTGTAATGTGTGTCTTTAACTCCATGAGGCCCTGACAGACATCTGAGTTTCAAACCCAGATATGATCCCCCACCCCCCCACACACATACACCTCAGGACACCTGTTGCCTCTCCACCACCGGTTGTCACAGCAGGAGTGGAGCAGAATGGTGGAAGCTGGAGTCCTTGAGCAAAGCTGCCTAAGCCAACGTGGCTTGGCCCCCTCGTGGCCATGAACCAGAAGTCTTTCAAATGACTCCGTTTCTTCCTCTGTAAAATGAGGCTGCTGCTGCCTGTGTCATGAAGATTGAATGAATCAATGCATCAAAGCAACACTTGATAAGAACTTTAAAAAGAAATCACCCAGGGGCGCCTGGGTTGCTCCGTCTCGGGTAAGCGGGGTAAGGGCTGCCTTCGGCTTAAGTCATGATCCCAGGGTTCTGGGATTGAGCCCCATATTGGAGTCCTTGCTCTATGGGGAGCCTGTTTCTCTGCCTGCTGTCATGCCCCCCCCAACACTTGTGCGCTCACTCTCTCGCACTCTCTCTGACAAATTAATAAATAAAATCTTGGGGAAAAAAAAAAAAAGAAAGAAAGAAATCTGCCAGCCAAAAGCTGTAGCGATAAGTAGCTATTAAGAGAACCCTGGTCTGGTTTCCTCTTCTCTAGTCTATTCTTGATTTTATATGGACTTCACTAAGTATCCATATGTGTACAGCTGATCTTGACATTTCATTTTACTTGATATTGTTTATTACCGGATAGACTGAAAGCTCTCAGTCGATGTTAATGCCTGCCTAAGGATCGCGATGTCAGCGGCAGGATGCACTTAAAAATCTGTCAGGACTTGTAGACAGCACCCGGTTCTCCAAGGTCTCATGTGGACTCTCTTTCCTCAATTATTTATTCTCTCTCCTAGGTGTCCAGTCAATATCCACCCCCCCAACCCCCTGCTCCCTGTCCCAAGTGGATCTGTACATCTACACCCAACTTCCCTCCACCCCTCTTTTTCACACACATGTTCTTAACACGCTTACCCAAAGAGATCTTTCCAAGCACGGACACGTGCCCTTGGCCTTCTGCCTCTCAAGGTATACAGAAATTTCCTTACACCCTCGGTATACAGATATTTCTGTACTCACTAAACCTAAAATGTACCCCTACCATCCCAGGTCCCCCAAGGATGGTGGGAGGAGTTTCGCAGCCACGGCCAGTGAGGCAGGGCTCAGACCTCTCTACGAGTGAGGAGGCCCTGGATACCTAGTTGCCCTGCCCCGGGATGCTCAGTTCACAAGTCTTGCCACCAGTAGTCTGAGGGGGCCGGAAGGGGACTTCCCCTCTTTCCGGGCCTGGTGGCAGCACAGACAGCCGGGATGCAGTCCAGGGCACTTGTGATAGCTGCTCCTTAAGGGGGCAAATGCTCCTGACTCGAGAGGAGGCTTGGCTAAGGAAAGCTGCCTGCTTTTTCCCAGCTCAGGGTCGGGGGAGAATTGAGCTGAATGTGCACCTATTCAGAAGGGCAAGGAGCCAAAAATAACTGGGAGCAACAGCATTTCATCTGACAGGCCCAGAAATAGAGCTCATTTAGGAGTACACCAAGGCTACAGAGTGGGTGATTCTGAGACCTTCAGCATTCCCACAGAAACGCATGGAAAAAGTCCCAGCTCACACAAGGGCTTCCATCCCCTCTCGCACAACTTCTCAAAGCAAGGGTCCCACGACCCACAGGAAAGGAGTCTGCAGAGTCACAGAGACATAAGGCTTAAAGGGTGGGGTGTGGGGATGAGGAGATGAGGATGGTATTTGGTGGAACGTTTTAAGGAAGGGAGGAATAGGAAGTATTTGGTAAGTACGGAGGATTCAAAAAAAGGAAGAACAGAGATAGGAACGGGTTTCGGGAAGCCCAAAGCCCAGGTTTCTCAATGTTTCATGAGAAAAATGGAAGTACTAAATGCTGAAAAAGGTTTTTGTTTTGTTTGGTTTTGTTTTTGCTGCAAACAGGATTTAACTGGATCCTGAAGGTCAACCTTGGCAGAAAAAAAGGCCATGGTTTTCCAATGGGGATGGGCATCGAGTTGCCTGACAGCAATCTCCTCTTCTGTTTTTGTTTTCTTCTCTTTTATGTCGATGTCAAAGGCAAATGTCACAGTTCATTTATCTTTATCCCGCATATCTGAAGTTGCAGAAAGGAATGGAGGGAGTGGGAGTGGACAGAATTCCAGAGAACTCTGGAAAAGCCCGGTATGAACAGGAAGGAGATGGAGAAGATGACACTGAATACCAAAGGAAAAAAAAGGCGTAGCGGTGATAAGGGGGCACGAAGAAAAGGAAGGATGGAAAGAAAACAAAATGAAAAAGGAAGACGATGAAGTTGATTTTATTGAGTGACTAAGTCTAAGAACTTTCTACGTAGAAGGCATGGGGGCAGTTCCCAGGGCTGGTTAAGAAACAACCCCTGCTTCCAAGGAGCTTTCAAGCCACTTGAGGAGAACAGGCCAACAGACCGACCAGAACAAGATGCAAGATGCAAGCTTAGCCAGCTGCCTAATGGAGCTGCAGGAGAGAGAGAAAGGACTAGTTGCTTTTTGACTGGAGGTCACTAGGGAAGGTTCTCTAGAGCTGGTGGCATTTGCCTGGGCCCCAAAGGTTTATATAGGAGGGCAGTGGGCAGAAGGAGATTTCCCCACTCTTATGTAGTCCCCTCCCTGCCCCTTCTTATAACTCAGAGGTCAGGTGTCTCTGCACAGTCAGATCACTCTACCTGAGACATCCTTGGGACCTAGAAATATGGTTTCCAAGGGCCCCTGCATGGACCACGACAGCCCAAAGGTAAGTTTCTACAGGTCCCCAGCAAATAAGAAAATGACCCATCAGGAGTTTTTCACAACTTATATTCAGTTTAAAGGACTTTTCTTTTACTATATTAGGTCCTTCCTAATTTTTTGAGGGTAAAAATACCCTGTCTTTTGGATGAAATAATGTTGATAAAAGACAGCATATTGGGGTGAGAGGGTTGTTTGTTTTAAATATTTTTACTTGGCAAGTGAATAGTTGGCCAAATGCATTGGTCCCTGAGATTTTACAGATTTTATTTTTTAAAAAGATTTATTTATTCACTTATTTCTTTATGAGAGCTAGAGAGCGTGCGCGCGTGCTCGCAAGCAGGGGCGGGGGCAAAGGGAGAGGGGGAAGCAGACTCCCTGCTGAGTAGAGAGCCTGACTTGGGACTCCATCCCTGGACCTCAGGATCAAGACCTGAGCCAAAGACAGATGCTTAACCTACTGAGCCACCCAGGCTCCTGATTTTATCGATTTTAAACCATTTCAGCATCCAAGAACTATTGGCTTTGGATACCATTCTATGCACACCGAGGCAAGCACGTTCAGTGAAGGTTCTGCCTTTTCCCTGCAGCCCTGACCCCCTTCCTCCAGACCTCTGGTTGCTCCAACCCAGAAGCCTTGTGGAGGGAGGCTACCATCCTCCTTCGGGACTCTGTCCTGTTCCGTGTTGAAGTGTGGTGTTGCTTTCTCACTGTCTCTCGGAGGGGATGGGATAAATGGACTCACGCTAAGGCAGTAATGAGCCATACTGGATAAATACGGTCCCCAGGGACCTTCACAGTTTAGCGGAGCATTAACACTTAATTCAAACCAATAAATTGTAAAGGTGGGAAAGAATGATATTTTTGGAATGAACAGTCTTCTTCTATAATCAGACCACACCCTTCAAATTATTGATACAGACCACTGGAGAGGAGGCAAGGGCAAAAACTGATCCTGGCTTCTGGATCGAAATGTCACAGACCGCTGTGAATAGAAACCCCGACCTTCTCTATTTCTGCTCCTCTCCAGTACAAAACTGATCAATCCCTCCACCCCCTGCCCTGGGCCACAGAGCAAGCTGAACATCCCTTTTTGAGGACCAAAACTGTGTTATGGTTAGTCTTCTGCATGCCAGCTGCTCCTCACATTAAGGGATGACCAGTCACCTCTGGACTCTGGAGCCTTGGGTGGGGCCTGACACACAGTAGGAGCACAGCCGAAGCCTAGTCAGTCAGAGATTTGATACACCAGGTTAAAAATAGCCCAGCGCCCTACAGGATGCCTCCACAGTGACACAGTGGTAGTCAGGGAAATTCAAACTCACAGGCTTCTAAAACTTCAATTCCATGAATCCTGATTACAAACAACCGGAGGAAACCATTTCGTTCCCTGAAGACCAACTGAATCCATGGGCAATGAAGGGGGAGAGAACCCCAGAGAGGCCTAGGAAGGCAGGGTCCAGAAATATTGTGAAGCCCCATATCCTGGAACTGGCCAACAATTTTCCTTCCACATACATTAAAATGTATAATTTATACTTTGACCTGACTATATATATGTGTGTGTGTGTGTGTGTGTGTGTGTGTGTGTATGGACACAACCTGGGACAAGACACCAAATCTTTCATCTCCTCAGACACTCAATAGAATAAATGATTTTCCGCATCACACAGGAGAATTGTAAGTGCTTTGGGTCTATGGAAGTGGGACAGTGTTGGAGACATCTGTCAAACAAAGAAGTCCTCAGATGCTTTATAGTGGTGGCTGCTGGATGAGATGGGAGCAGAATGACCCTTTCTATCAGCCAGTGGTTCTGGAAATGGAGTCTGTGGACCAGCCCCAGCATCCCCTGGAAACTTGGAAAGGCAGCTTTTCAAGCCTCACCAGGGCCAACTGAACCTGAAATTCTAGTGGACTTGTCCAGCAATGTATACTTTCATAAGTCCTCGCTGCAGTTCAGATGCACGCTGAACGTTGAGAACCACCGATAGAAGACATTACCTTGCAGTGAGTGTCTGGGAGCCATGAGCCTGACCCAGGACCACAGCCCTCAGGTGACCTAAAATGAGAAAGGGATGACTCAGCTGGGTTGCTGAGTGTGCTGGGGCCTATCCTGAGATGGCTGAGGGCATATCCAGGCACAACCCCTGGGCACCCCATCTTCACTGCCAGCCTCCCCTGTCGTCTGGCTGGACTTGACCTACTGCTGTGGCATCTGCACAGGGCAAGGGCCGTATCCTTCCAGACTCCCAACTGTTCTTAGCTGCAATATGCACAAATCCACCAGTGCCTAAGGGAAGCTTTTGAGAACTTTTGAAGGTGGGCTAACTGTTAACTGTTTCGGAACAGCAGCTCGGGGCCCAAGCAGTTGTCTGAACCTCCTGACCCAAGCCCACGCTTCCCCCAGCCCCGAGGAGGCCGCAAGCTGGAGGCCTCCGACTGGTGGCAGAACACGTACCGCCAACAGCTAGTCCCAACCTGGGTCCCCAAAACCCGGTGCGTGCCGGGTTTATTTTTTAAAAGTGTTTGTGCACTTCACGAGCCTTACCCTTTCATTTAGGGCTTCAGTCCGATTGCATTGACCTAATTAACTCATTTTCTTTTCGGTCCAAAGTGGAAGCCGGGGCACAGCGCTGCAAATCCAATGCAAACCCGCTTTGGGCGCCGACACTCTGGACAATTAAAACAAAGAGCGGTGGCGGTGGCGGTGGCGGCGGCACCGCACAAAACCCTCGGGAAACATCCAGAACGTGCCGCGTACCAGCCGGCAGGGCGGGGCGCAACCTGGGTTAAAAATGTGCCCGAGGGAGGCGGCCCCACCCCTGCAGGTGGACAGGTGGAGGTTGGCAGGGGTCAAAATCCAGCCTTAAAGGACTGGAAGCTGGGCCGCCGCGTGGCGCAACTGCAGGGGGCACACTCGCCCCGCGCCCAGCGGGAATGGCGCCCTCGCCAAAAAGCAACGAAACAAACCCCATTGCACCGGCGGGAACTGGGCTGCGGGACCCGCAGGAGGAGTGGGTGGGAGCCGGAGAAGGCGGGAGGGGGGACTAGAACGGGCAAGGGAAGGAGGGGAGGGAGAGAAAGGACGAGGAGAAAAAGCAGAAAGTGGAAGGAAGAGGGGGTGAGGAAAAGAAAGGTGCGAGCGGGAGATCGAGGAGAGGGAAAAGGGGGAACGCAGGGAGGGGAGCGAGGGCTAGCGGGCAGGAAGAGCGCCGGAGGGGGGCGGGGGCGGAAAGCGAAGAAAGGGAAAAGGGGGGCGGGGGCGGGCGGGGAGCCGAGAGAACCGGGCGGGGGGCGGCGGCCAGGGGGGCGGGACCGCGGTCAGTCCCCACCTGCGGGGGCGCCGGCCGGCCGGGGAGGTGGCAGCCGGGGTCGGGGGCAGCTGCGGGGAGGCGGGCTGGGCAGGGAGGCAGAGGCGAGGGAGGGGACGGGCACTGGGAGGCGGGGAGGAGCCGGCGCTCGGCTGGGGCTGCGGGGGCGGCGACGGCGGGAGCGGCAGTGGCGGCGGCGGCGGCGGGTCCGGCGGCGGCGGCGGCAGGTGGCCCCGCGCGCGGCGGCCGGCCCGGCCGGGGGCGGGCGGGAAGGTGGCGCCTCGGGCGGGGGCCGGTCCCTGCACCAGGTGACCTGCTCTGGCCCGGATCCGGGCGGCCTCGCCATGCAGCGGCGCGGCGCGGGGCTCGGGTGGCCGCGGCAGCAGCAGCAACAACCCCCGCCGCCCGCGGTCGGTCCCCGGGCCGCAGCCATGGCCCCCCCGAGCGGCAGCGTCCCCCCGGGCCTCGGCGGCCGCCCTGCCAGCGCGCTGCTCCTGTTCTGCTACCTGGTGAGCGCCGGACCCTGCCCGGGTCCTCCCCTCTGCGCGGGGCCCCGGGGACGCGGGCGGGGGCGGCCGGGGACCTCCGCGTCGCCGGGCGGTACGGCGCTGCTAGTTTGCTCGCTTCCTGGCCACTGCGCCCCGGGCGCGCCGGCACCTGGGATGGGGACCCGGGGCGCGGAGAGGGGTGCGTGGACCGGACTTGCGGCGCGGCGCTCTCGCTTGTCTCCGTTCCTCTTCCTCCCGAGACGCGCTCCAGAGCCGGGCGAGGTTCCCCTCGAGACCCTCCTCCCGTCCCCCGCTCCACCTGGAGCCTCGCCAGCCGCGTTTCCTCCCCACCCGCCGCGCGCGGCTCTCCAGCCCCCTCCCTCCCCGTCCTGGGCTTCCCTCACAGTCTCGCAGCTCCCTGCCTTCCCGTGCCCAACTTCGCCTCCTGCCTCGAACCTCCGTTTAGTTTCCGCCGGGTTCTCATGGCCCGGACCGTTTTCTGCCAACGCGCTGGCGACGAACCCTCGCGTTTCCAGCGCTCTTCAACTCCTCCGTGGTCACTCCAGCCAAGTTGCGGATGCCAGAAAGAAATCGAGTTCTTTGTAACACGCTTACCGCCTGAGTGGTGACTTTAGCTGCGACTTGAACGTTGTCATTTAAGAGAATACGCTTGGCTTAGGCACGTCAGTTTACCATTTGCGCTCTCCTTGGCTTGGGTTTCAGTCATCAACTAAATGGCAGTAACCTATTTTACAAAACCAGCTCATTTAGAATACCAGAATGATTTAGACCCTCAGAGCAAGGTGGGGGAATAGTCCTCAATTCCTTTGATGGTTTTTTTTTCCTTCTGCTTTGAAATCTCCTAAACAATAGTAAATTTACAGGAGGCGACACCCTTCCTGTCCAGCCTACCTTATGTTCCAGGATCCTGCAGAAACCTTGGGTTATCTCGCCATATATTACTGTAAATAAATGAAATCGAAAATGCTGAATCATGAAACTGATGTAATAGGAAATTCACAGAATGCTTAAAATTGAGCAGTGTCATTGTCCAGAATTGTTCTCATTTATATGGTCTCGCCGTTATTTGGAGTCTTCCTTTGTAGAGGCTAAAAACTGCTTAGGAGACATTGTCAGGCATCAGGATCTGATTCCAGAGAAATTGCCACCCAGCCCAAGTTTCTTTTAACACTCTTTACTTCTTGGCTGTTGTATTTCTTGAAGCAAGAGGGTGTAGAAATGCAAATTGTAATTCGGCTTTAGCGTCTACCTGTTGAGTAATCCATGCTTCTCCTCCCGTTTTAAAGTTAACCAGCACCAAAAATTTGGTGGTTGGATTTACTTGCTGTCTTCAGAAGTTGTCAGTTAACATGCGTGGGTTAAGTATTATTATTTAATATTTATGCCACAGGGTTAGAGCTCACAGACTTATAACTGCCAAAACAAATGACGGGGTTTCAGTTTAAACAGATGATCCCCATCCACAAGGCGCTGGTTACCCACAGAGGCAGAAATGATGTAGTAGAATAGTGTGTGAAACATTAATGTCCAGGTTGTTTGGAAAGTTCCACGCAGAAATCTGAAGACCTGGCAAGGAGAGATCACTTCTTGACAGTTCTGAGAAATCAGTGAAACAGGAGGAAAGCCCAAAGGCTTAGTGGTCTGTGGCAACAGAGGCAGATGAGGGAGCAAATAGAAAAGATCCGTTGGGACCAAGGGGGATTTAAGGGACCAGGTCACAGAGAGGGAACAGAGGTGCTGTGCAGAGAGTAGAGTGAAATAGTGAGGTGGTGAGGTCAGGCCTCTGAGGAGAGAAATTATAGGAAATACTGTAATGTGGGAACTAACCAGAGCACGGCTGAGTGTCTTGACTGATGGGGAAGGACTGGATTTTGGAACCACTGTGAAGAGGCAGTGTCAGTGCTTCCTGACTGTGTGTTTCCTTCAGATAGGCTTCAGATAGGCTAGTGTACAGGAAAGACTGGTAAACAAGCAAACCATTTTGCAACTGAATGAGAAGCTCTTGTCAAGCCCCGGGAAAGCAAAAGTGTGATTTGGAAGATGGGCTTCACCTTTTGTTCTAAAGGTCTAGCCAGTTCGTAGGATTCTGCTCTAGAGGTATGTGCTATCTGAGCCTCTGGTGAAAGGTAAACCTTCCTGACCTTGGAGAAATTCACTGTGCGAGGTGGGGAACATCTGCCTGAAGCACGAGATACAGAAAATGACAGGGAAAAAAAGGCATAATTGTGTCCATTCTCCTCATAGAGGAATACTGCCTAGAGAAAGTGATTGGTCAGGGGAGGTGAGGTGGGCAGGTGGAGGGTAGATGTGGAACAGAATAATGAAGCAGGATCTCAGGAACGTGTAGACACTAGAGGGAGAAAGCTATCCCCTAATTTGGAAATATAACTAATAATATTAGTTTGCATTGTACTAAGTCGTTTATATGCATTATCCAGTATTTTTTTAAAGATTTATTTATTTGAGAGAGAGCATGTGTGAGCAGGGTGAAAGGCAGAGGGAGAGAGAGAGACTCCTCAAGCAGACTCCCCACTGAACATGGAGCCCAATGCGGGGCTTGACGCAGGACTTGATCCTAGGACCCTGAGATCATGACCTGAGCTGAAATCCAGAGTCGGACACTTAACCAACTGAGTCACACGGGCACCCTTACATTCTCCAGTATTAACTTTAACGACAATCTTGTGAAGTGGGATTTGTTATGATCCTCATTCGGATGAGGTAACTAAGACTCAGAGAGGTTAAGTAAGTTGTCCTAGGCCACACAGGTAGTCCAAGATAGAAACCCAAGTCTGTCTACTTCCAGAAACCCAGTTCTTAGGCATGCTAACATACTGCTTTCTGTACGTTGCTGCTTTGTGCGTGTTCCTCTCATACATAGATGCGTGGGCCATTACCAAACCTCTTACAATTAGCAGCCACTGTGCAATTGGCCAGGATGTGAGGTCATGTCTAAAGTAGCCTAAAATACACAAAGCAGGAAGCACAGGCCACACACTAGAAGCAGGATGTTAATGAGAAAAAAAAAAAAAAGGTGAAATCAGAAAATATTTGCCATGGAGTGATAAAAGATAGGGTCTCTCATCCAGAGGCACCTGGTGGAGGTTGGCACTTGGCGTTTATATGAATGTGTGTCCAGGTGTAGAGCGAGTGTGCCTTGGAATGCATTCTGTGCATTGGCTGTGATTTGGGGGTCGATTACCACTCTGTGTCATCCCCACCTGTGTTCTTGTTCTCTTGACTGGAGTTGAGAATGGTTTTCTGAACAGAAGCCTTTAAGCCCCTGCCCTCATGGGGAGCATGCTTCCCAGAGCCAGGGTCCTGAGGCAACGGGCACCTTTCTTCCCCATTGGCTGGTACAGAGTCACCTTCAGTGGCAGCTCAAGAACAGTACTGTGACTGTAGCTAGGTTACTGCCAAAGCATGAATAATTGTGACGAGGCCTGAAAGATAAGTCACGGAACGATGCCAAGCAGATTTCTGAAAAGATGATCCCTGGTTCTAGCAGCTGCCAGAAAATTCTAAGGTCACCAAAGGTCAAGAGGCAGAGAGCCTCCTCAGAAAGGGTGAGGGCCCGGAAAGGAAAGGGTAGCAGAATTGCTTCCGCTGAGGTCCCGGGTGCTGAGTAGTATGGTCTGGGCAGGACTTGCCAGCAGACCCCCTTGGCATTCCCATACGTCATTGCCTCGTACCTTTCTCCAGACTTGGCCAGACTAGCGGAGGCTGCCCCAGTCCCATCTGGGATGGTGGCACTTGTGGAAGGCATTTCTGTCCTTTCTGAACGCTGGTCTCGAATGTATAATTTTTTCTTAAATGAGAAAAACAAATCTCATAATGGCTGGTATTGATGTCAGCCATAGAGTGGAAATATTCAGAGTGGATGTTTGCATTTGTTAGACAACCAGAGGACAAAGACGCAAGGGGGCTTTAGTGGCACAGATGTATGTGGTGATCGTTAGCAGATCTCCAGTGGCTGTGACAGAATTCCCCATCAGTGGCCACAGACCATGGGTTATCCCTCTGGTAGTACTGGTGAACTCCTTACTCTGTGTCTAACACAGGGCCTAGGAAGATCAAAACAAGGTATAGGGGCGCCTGGGTGGCTCGGTGGGTTAAGCCTCTGCCTTCAGCTCAGGTCATGGTCTCAGGGTCCTGGGATCGAGCCCCGCATAGGGCTTTCTGCTCAGCGGGGAGCCTGCTTCCCCCCTCTCTCTCTGCCCGCCTCTCTGCCTACTTGTGATCTCTCTCTCTCTGTCAAATAAATAAAATCTTAAAAAAAACACAAAACCTAAAACAAGGTATAGAGCCTCTCTATTATCTCGTTTGTACAAGAGTGAAAATGGATATTTGAAATACAGAGCTCAGCTTCAGACTTCCTGTCAGACAATAGAGGCCACATTCACCCCGACCAGAGCTCCTAAAATCCCCCAAGCCATGGTGTTTGTCTCTTGCTTTCTAGACCTATTCCTCTTGGCAAAAGTGTGGGAATCATGAATTAGCTGAAGGGAGCAGGTGGAGAAGAGGCAGACAAGGCATAAAGAACCCAGGCAGTTCACAAAGATGGATAGGCTTGAGTAGACCATAAATAGCCTCAAGTGAATTACCCTGTTTATTGGCTCATCCTGTTCCCCCGAGAAAGGACCCAAGGGACAGGAGGGCTGTGCGGCATGGAAGGGATTGCTGAGGACATTCTGCTTTGGCTGCTCTTATTTGTCTGACATCTTCACCCAAAGAAGGGCTTAACTGATCTGGGGAGTTGGCTTAGTGCGGTGTGAATATTTGTGGGTGAGATGATATCTACCTCCCCAGGCACAAGGTATACCGACCTGGTGGGATCTTAGCCCTCATCCTCCCGCCCCCTCCACCTTCAAGATGAGAGTGAGCAAAGTCTCACTTCCCACACCTGTGGCCAGAAAGTGGGACAGGAGTAGAGGTCAGTTGGTGAGTCGAGGGCCTCATTTTGGGCATGTCTGGAAGGGAAGAGGGACACCATCATTGACTGTGGAGTCAGGAATTTGAATTTTGGTTCTGTTTTTGAGGAGCTGGTTGACCTTGGGCAAGTGACTCCCCCTCTCTGAATCCATTCCATTTTCTCAGCTGTGTCCCTCCCAGAGCTGTTGTGAAGATTCGATTTGAAGGGAGAAGTTCTATGAAGTTCTTTTGAGAGGGTGGAGTCAGAAGTAAATGAGAAGAGGGGCTTGCCGCATCTGTCCCAATGGCCAGCTCATAGTTATTCAATGAAATTAATAACCAAACCTTGGTTACCCTCATGATTTAAGTTAAAAAGGTATAGCATATCCAACAGTATTAAAGAGAGGAGGGGAGCCGATTCAACTAGGAGTCTTGCTAGATGTCGTGATGGTATTTCTCCAGCCAACTCTCAGGTTTGCGAAGGCATATTCATCAACTGGGAAGTATTGCCCAAGGCCCATCTTGATTTTGGCGTCCATACCAACATCACTGCCCATTCTGTTTAATTGCATGCATTGTTGACATAAACAGGATTTTTGCTTGCTTCTAGTCAGCAGAAATTGGAAAAGTAGGCCTCTTAAGCCAATACAATGACCTTTTGACTTATGGAAAGTTGGATACAGCCAGTTTGGAGAGAAAGCACTCATGGGCAAGGTTTCCTTTGGTGACCGATGGGGTGGAATGGGCAGGAATGAGAAAAACAGATACTCCGTAATTGTTACATGAACCCACCACATACACGTGTTAGTGTAAATAAATTTCCCATGACAAGACGTGAATGATTTAAGATACCTCAATCTCTTGGTCCCTTCCTTAAAGAACAAGTGGTCCATATAGAGAAAAGAGCCAAGCTTTCTCAGCTTTTTGGAACAGGGAGGGTTATTTGAATAGAATTTCTTATTGATTTTGTATAAGGGCATCAGATGCAGTCATCCTAAAAGAAGCTTAGATAGAATTGATAGATTTTTTTTTCCATCCAGAAGATACACAAATTCATCTCGACTCCCAGTTTGAATTGAATGCATTTTGATCTCCAATTTGGGGTTTTTTATCATGAACATGACATCAACTGACCCATTTCTTTCTTTATAAAAATTGACAATACATACACAATTAGACAAACATGAGAGAATCTGTTTTGAGAGTGTGTGTGACATTGTCAAATTTGACTTTGATTAAGGCTTACTTCTGGTGTAAACAGATGTTTGAGGGCTCAGGCGTCTTTCAGAGCTCAGCTCCATTGTGTGCAGAGCAGATCAGTAGCTTCCGAGGTGGAACATGTATGTGGCTGCCTAAATGGCCTAATTTGAGGGGCACAGAAATGCGCCCACTCACCTCCCAAGTCTTGCTTAAAGCTGCAGTGCATCTGGGCTTTGCTTTGAAAGTGTTATCTCCCCCAGGCTGGTAGAGAAATGCAGATATGTGACACCACCGAAGTCCTTTTTCATTATCACATTAACACTGATGAACTTGCCAGACAAACAGGCGTCCAAAAGGGAGTAGAGGGATAGGACATTTTAAACATTTAATTTGTATTTTTGGTGTGGAGAAATGGAAAGTTCTAAGAAGGTAGGGCAGTTGTCTGAAAGGTCTGGAGGGACTTGATAGCTGAGAGAAGTCCACCCTAAATGGATAAGGTAGGTGCCGGAGCACCACCTTCCCTGACCTCACAGTCCCCATATCAGCTGCGATCCCCTAGGGGCCCGGTGAGAGGCCAAAGGGTAAGGGTTCTTCCCAAGGACTTTAATGAGGCTAGATGGAAAAAGAGAAGTGGAGAGGGTCCCCATCACAAAAGAACTGGTGATGTTGGGAAAGGATGGGGAGGACTCGGGATTGGATCAAGACCCCCTGGGAGCGGTGACCTGAGGCGGACCACAGAGGCTCCTGACAGAAAGGCTCATGCCCAGGATTTTACTTCACCAGGAAACACTTAACCAAATTCCTTCTGTGTGCCTCGTTCTAGTTGAGAAGCCAGAGACATAACAATGAGTAAGACATGGACTCTGACCTCATAATTTCTAAGCAAAGGAACAACTGGGTAATTTCTCACTTCCGTTAATGCAACCTGGCATGTGAAAATACCTATGAAGGTTGGACACGTGTCATGCCTGTAGCTGAAACTCTTCAAGTTAATTGCCTTATTTTCCTGGCAGGAAACAGCTCATAACCACACACATGACTTGAGCCAGGAAATCAGCCTCAGCTTAATCAATATTTAGAGTGTGATGTGTTGCTAATCGGTGTTGGTTTTGTACATAACAGAGGTGGCCACAACTCATGGTGCAGCAGCTGCCCACTGGGTCCTCTCCAAGCCACAGGATGCTGGCTTCCTACATTGCATAGGGGGCCAAAGACTGAAGACCACTGTGCCTCCTTGAGGGATTTAGACCATGCCCCTATAGCCACATACAGTGATTTTGAAGTCCCCTTTGGGGCCAGCACACCCCCATCATATTACAAAAACGTTGCCCGTCCCAGAAATTGTTCTTCTCCTGTACTCATGCTTCTCCTCCTTCTTAAGTTCATCTTACTCAGTCCATGAAATTTTTCTGCACCCAGCCTAGCACTAACTTCTCATCCCACTTGGCTCACAACTGACAGAAACAATAGCAAGATGTCAACACCATTGCCGGGGAACCTTAGCAAAATAACAAATCAAGCGCCATCCATGGCACGTCTATGAAATTATGCCTAATTGGGTTATTCATCTCTTTTCTCTCACAAGACCATTCCTTTGGAAAGCATATTTTTCGTCATGTTGTGTTTTCCAAAACTCTTTTAAGTCTAGAATAAAAGCTCGGTAATCTAGAACAGTAGCCGGCAAGCTATGGCCCACGGGCACAGCCAGCTGCCTGTTTCTGTAAACAGAGTTGAGCTGGACCACAGCCGTGCTCCTTCGCTTCCGAGTTAGTTGTCTGTGGCTGCTTTCTTGATACCACAGCAGAGCTAAGTAGTTTTTCACGGCCACCAAGTGGCCTGCAAAACCTAAAATACTTACCATATGGCCCTTTTTTACAGGAAAAGTCTGCTCACTTCAAATCTAGCATAGCACCATCCAGTAGAAATATAACATAAGTCACAAATATGAGCCACGTGTGTGCTCCCAGATTTTCTAATAGCTGCATTTAAAAAGTAACCGGTGAAATTAATATTAGTGATATGTTTTATTTAACTCGCTGAATCTCGATATGGTCATTTCAACATGTAATTGGGTTAAGAAATATTAATGAGATATTTTGCATTTTTAAAAAAATTGTCTTTGAAATCCAGTCTGTATTGTATACTCACAGCAATTTGGACCAGCCCCTTTACCAGCTCTTCCCAGGACTCGTGGCTTCTGTATCAGTTAGCATCTAGAACGATGAACCTTGGATTTACTTTTCCTGCACTTGAAGCTTTGAAGTAGATGAAAATAAAATAATCTTCATCTGCATATATAGAGTTTACCTTTAAAGCTGAATTTGGAGGGAAGGGCCTGGAGGGAGAACACAGTCAGGTGTCCTATACCTTCTTCTTTCTCATCTGTCCCCGCTGATCTCAGCGATGATGAGCCCAATGTCCGGAAAGTCATGGGTCATCAAGTGAAGCTGAAACTAGTTTCAGCATGCTGCACTTATTAATGTGGGAAAGTGGACCATGCATGTTTAGCACTAAGATGTAAAGTAATGAACATTACTAGTAACGGCACTTTGCAGTGAAATCTCATGAAATCACGTAGCCTTTCCCCCAGAATTCTGTTTAAAAGAAGTATTAACCTGGAGTTCTAGCATCAGCAATTAAAAACATGATTAAAAAAAAATACTGAAGTCGAGAAGAGGGCTGGGGCGAGTTTTTAAGGTATCATAAGAGTATTGAGGAAGAAGTGCTAAGTCAGTCTTTGAGAAAGAACACGAGGTGATATTCAGTATACCACTGTATGTCCTAGACTCTGCCCTCTGTTGCCACATGAACTGGGCAAATGTGGGAGTGAGTGACAGAGGCATGAGGGGCAGTTGGAATGAGGAGTGCCCACCTCTCTGTCTTCGGCTGGCCTCCGCGGTGGGCTCACTGGCTGGATTCTCATCACATCTTGGCACATCTGGCTGAATGAAAAACCACCGCTGTGGACAAATGCCGGGGATATCTCTAGTCACAAGAAAGCAGAATTCCACCTGGCAGCTCTTTATTGTCTTGCTGTTGTGTGCTGTGGGGTGGGGAACGTGGGAGAGGGAGGGAAAGCCAGGGGCTGGGCTCCTGGGCTTGCCTCTTGGAAGCCACCAGCTGGGCGATGTTGGAGAACATCACTTCTCAGTGATCGTTGCCTTGGCGGAAGAATGGGGTGGGCTGGCTCATCACCAAGGGCTAGTCCGCTCTAACAGTCACTAGTTCTAATTATAAGATTATTTTTATGTTTGTTTTCCCCCCTGTAATTTGGAAGTATAAATGAGAGCACAAAACAATTAAGCCTCTCATTGCGGGGGCAGACAGTTTGGACTGTACCCACCTCTTTACATATTTCTTCCCACAGTTTTCCCATGACTAATCGAAAGCAATGGCCAGCCCTTCTCACTCCACCACTTGGAGAAGCTACATTTTTTATTTTCATCTTTAGGACAGTTGCTTTTCTCTCCATCCTCCACACCCCCCACCCCAATTCTGTCCCCCCCGCCCAGTATTCATGTAGTACAAAATTCAAAAGATAAATAAGGCTATATAGCACACGTCTGTCTCTGAGTCTATCTCCTGGTCACCTCATCCTTTTCCACGTGAGCAACAAATGCTATACATACAAAGGAAATGTGTAGATATTTTTCCTTTTCTTAAAAAAGAAATTCAAATGGTACTTCTGAACCTTGTTTAAAAAAAAAACAAAAAACAACAAAACTTCAAACTTTAGAGATCATTTCATTATCTGCCCATGAAGCTCTTCCTCGCTTGAATAGCTGCCTAGCACTCTAGGAGTGGACGTCCTATCATTTACTGAACCAGCTCTGTCTTGATGGACATTTAGTTTTGCATCCTTTGCTGTTACAAACTTTGCTGCAGTGCAAACCTGCACATCCATCATTTTGCACAAATTTGAGTATATGGGTAGGATAAAATCCAAGAGGAGGAATTATTGGACCAGAGGGTGGGTGCATTTATACTTTTGATGGATACTGCCTGACCGCCATCCACAGAGATCGCTCTCACCAGCAGTTCATAAGAAGCCAATCTGGCCGGGACATCCTGTTATCTTGGACTTTTTGATCTCGGTGAAGCTAGTAAGTTCAAGCTGATTTCTTCGGTGTGGTTTCAACTTGCCTTTCTCAGACCATCAGTGGGAATTTACTTATTGATGAACTGTGTCATTTGCTCGTTTATCTTGATTGTCAGCTTTGTTTCTAATTTGTGGTCAGTGCTTTCAAATAGAAACACTGTTCCCCTTTCCAGAAACTTCCATTGATTCTTCACTGTCCGTAGAATGAAAGTCCGCATTCCTTGGGCTGGGGGATTCAGTGGCCTTCAGAGCTGTCTACCTAAAGAACTTTTCTTCTCTCCTCCAAGCCCAGCTGAAATACCATTCCTTCCATAAAGGCTATTCTAGATACCTCCCCCTGCCCTGCCGGTAGGATTACCCTCACCTAGGACTGTATTCCTTTAGGACTTGCTTATAGTTTGACAGGAGCCCTGATCATGTTCTGCCTGGGGTCACTGCTCTTTGTAAACCCAATTCCCTGATACCCAGCTTTGTGTCTTAGCCCCTTTTGCGTCTCCTATAACCCTCAGCAGGAATTGAAGAAAGGGGGCCTTATTTCTTCCTTCTTTGGAAAACTGACCTTTTTCTTTAAACTTGTGAAAATATTCACAGCATAAAATTTACCACTTTTATCACTTCAAAGTGTACAGTTCAGGGACTTTAAGTACATTCATATTGTGTAACCATCACCACATCCCTCTCTAAACTTTTCCTCTTATAAAACTGCAACTCTGTGTCCATTGAACAATACTTCCCCATGATCACCTCCCCCACCGCCAACTCCAGTCCCTGGCAACCACCATCCTCCCTCTGTGTCTGTGCATTTGACTGTTTCAGGTTCTTCATATAGGTAGAATCATGCAGTATCTATTCCGTGTGACTGGCTTATTTTACTCAGCACTGTTTCCTCAAAGTTTATCTGTCTTGTAGCATGTGTCAGACTTCCTATTCTTTTTTTTTTAAGATTTTATTTATTTATTTGACAGACAGAGATCACAAGTAGGCAGAGAGGCAGGCAGAGACAGAGGGGAGGAAGCAGGCTCCCCGCTGAGCAGAGAGCCTGATGCGGGACTCGATCCCAGGACCCTGAGATCATGACCTGAGCCGAAGGCAGAGGCTTAACCCACTGAGCCACCCAGGCGCCCCTTCCTGTTCTTTTTAAGGCTGGATAATATTCCATCATGTGTACCTATCTGTTTGTGTATCCTTTTATTTACTGAGGTCATTCCTACCTCTTAGCTATTGTGAATGCTGCTGCTATGAACATGGGTGTCTGTCTATGAATGTATCTCTTCGAGTCTCTGTTTCCAACTGTTTGAGGCTTTATAGCCAGAAGTGGAATTGCGGATCATGTGGTAACTCTAGGTTTAATTATTTGAGGAACTGCTGCACCATTTTACATTCCCACCCACAATGCACCAGGAGCCGGTTTCTCTACCTCCTCTCCAATGCTTGTTATTTTTGTTTTGTGATTGTTTTTGGATAATAGCCATGCTAATGGGTGTGAATGGTCCAGGGTAACCTTTTCACTATTGTGTTTTGGATGTCTGAATCACAAAGTTATATTTAGAAGAACTCTTCGCACCCATATATCAGTATCTTATGCTCAAAACATTGCCTTGATCTCATGACCAACTTCCAAGAATTCTTCTGCAAGGAATGTCTGTATTAAGAGGTCTTTGTATTTAAAGAACGAGAGAAATCAACACACAGATAAAATCTTTCTTGGCCCATGTGGCCCCATCCATGGTGAAAGAATCAGACGACACAGTCTGTGGTCCAAGCCTGCCTGTGTGTGATTTGGAGCAGTGGAAACTCCTGCTGGTCCATCCATCATGCGTGCTTGTCCTGGTTCAGAACTTACGGGAGAAAAAGGGGCCAGGTTGGCATCCCCGTCATGTTCCCTCTTGGGTGCACTTTGAACTCTTCTCCCACACTTTGATTTGGCTGCATGTGTCACCGTTTGAAGTCAGGACAATGGTCTGGAAATGTCTGAAGCTGGCTCCTCTCTTTTTCACGCTAAGGCAGGCTCACCGCTCCTGGATTTGTTGTGAACTAGCTCCTCCATTTGGAAACCAACTCTGGAATGATTGCCACGTAGCTTTGAAAGGCCCATTTTGATCAGCAGATGCTACTGAGTCTGGGGAGATACTTAAATGTGGCCTAATCTTCATTTGTGTGCGTGTGTGTGTGTGTGTTGGTTTTTCTCTAATTGTTTGGGAGTGGTTTTGCCGTCTTTTATGTTCCACATTCAGTGCTTTTTGTAGAAAAAAGGAAATGATTCGCATATCTGTTAATGTGATGATTTTTAAACTTTCTATACCCCTTTCTTTCTTTCTTCCTTCCTTCCTTTTTTTTTTTTTCTCCCTTTTCAGAATGTTGTGCCATCTTTGGGCAGGCAGACTTCCCTGACGACGTCGGTGACCCCCAAAGCCGAGCAGAGTGTGGCTTACAAAGACTTTATTTATTTCACTGTCTTTGAAGGGAATGTCCGCAATGTTTCTGAAGTCTCAGTTGAGTATTTATGCTCTCAGCCTTGTGTTGTCAATCTGGAAGCGGTTGTTTCATCTGAGTTCAGAAGTAGCATCCCTGTGTACAAAAAGAGGTGGAAGAATGAGAAGCATCTTCACACCAGCAGGACACAAATAGTACATGTGAAATTTCCAAGCATCATGGTTTATAGAGATGATTATTTCATCAGACACTCCATTTCGGTATCCGCGGTGATACTACGCGCCTGGATTACTCACAAATACAGTGGCGGAGACTTGAATGTTAAATGGGAGGAAAATTTGCTACATGCTGTAGCGAAGAATTATACTCTGCTGAAGACGGTCCCACCTTTCGAACGCCCTTTCAAAGATCATCAAGTGTGCCTTGAGTGGAACATGGATTATATTTGGAACCTTTGGGCAAACAAGATCCCCCAGTGTCCTCTTGAAAATGGTAGGTCATTTGCCTTGCCAGGGACCTAATGCTCATTTCTTCAGATAGCTTGTATCGTGAGAGGATGGCAGGAGAAGGTTTTTACGCTGGCCGTGAGGAAGGGGCGGGGAATGGCGGGTACACCGATTCTGTAGTTTAGGACTCTGGGGAGAAGGGGGATCGGAGGTAAAAAGGTGATGAGCGAAGAAATAATAGAAGAGAGTAGGCTGCATGGGAGAGTCACAGAGGTCACCGGGGGCCCTTGAGAGATTTGGTTTCGAAGTTGGAAAGGAGTGTTAATGCCACTGAAACAGACACTGGGAAAATCTTCTACCCCTCTCCCTTCATGAATCCTTTGAGCGTCAGTTATTTTTAAGTGGAGTGTTTTGACCCAGAGGAGATGAGAACAAGAGACACCTTTGTGCCAAAGGTGTTATCCCACGGTAGTTTTCAGCCCAGAGCCCCTGGGTTCAACTCTTGACTCTGCCACTTTCTGCCTTGGCATTCTAGGAGCCTCAGTTTTTGGATCTGTAAAATGGGGATGATAAATAACAATTCCCTCAGAGCCATGTTGTGAAAATTAAATGAGATGTAATTGCTTAAGACATGATCAGCACTCAGCAAAAAGTAGCCACGATGCTGACAGAGTCCAAATTCTGCATCTTATCCTAAAAGCCACATGGTTACAGCCACCAAAGGACCCATGCAGGAGGTCCCTGTGCCCTTCCTTAAGCACCGGGGCTTGAGGTCTCTGGCTTGTGTGCTCTTAGTTCTCTCCATTGGTATGAAGGGCATCTTCCTATGTGGATGCTGAGGGCCTGCTGGCTCTTCTGCTGATCTAGCGATGGGGAGCTAACCTGGCCATGCTCCCAGGCATTCACCCAGCATCTGACAGTGTTTCCTGAGGTGTAGCTCCAGGACCAGCTGAGACAGAATCAGGTGAGGCTCTTGTTGTCAATGCAGATTCCCAGTCCCCATCCATATCCTACTCGGTCAGGTTCTGTGGAGTGCAGGGCCCTGAAACCAGCACTTTAAACACACTCCCATGACCCTGATACATCTTTAAGCTCCAGGATCTCTGGAGCAGCGGCAGAGCTGGTAGGTTTTCTAACTTGAGTAACTGCGACTCAGCCCCCATAGGTCTGGGATAGCAGACCCATCCGCGGTAGGTGCCTAACCCATCATGGTCTTTAAGAGGACTGCTTTGGGGCAAGATGACTTAAGAACACTGAGAAAACAATGGCAACAAATATTTCCCGGGACCACCCCAAAACAGTCCTGTATCTGTCGGGCGTTTTGAGAATCTGTTTAACCATATATTGCAGTTGGTCACAGACCACTTGCCATGGAATGAATGCATGTGGCATTACAAAAAAAAAAAAATAGATTTGCAAGAAGTTGAAAAAATTGGAGAGAGTCCTGTGGATCCTTCCCCCAGCTTCCCCTAATGGTGAGGTCTTTCATAACTGTAGCTCACTAGCAAGACCACGAAAGTGACACTGACCTAGTACCTTTGAACTAGACTGCAGACCTTATGCAGAATTCACCAGTTTTTATGTGCTTTTGTGTTTGTGTAGTTCTATGCACTCTTACCTTGCATTTGGTCTGAATAGCCTTGTTCTGTGGCTGGCGTATTCTATGTTTGTGTGGGGCTTTAAATACAGATAATGGAGAGGGAGAAGGCAGGTTCCTTTTCTGTGTGTATGTGGGTTGCTGGTAGGGTGGGGCAGTCAATTAAATGTCTGAAACCTTCGAGCTGCCAGCGTTTTGATGGTCGGTGTACATCCCTCTTCCAGGAGGAACCCCATGCTGGCATCTTTCTGGAATGCCTTCCACAGGGAGACCTCATTTATTAAGACGAAGGAAGCACAAGGCACATACAGCCAGTTTTGATTTGCCTTCGATTTCGTCAGGGTGTAATGATTCCATTTCGTGTGTGGCAAATCACATATTTCTCATTGAAGAATGACTAAATTGCAAGCTGGAAGTTTTCAAATGAAGTCGTTTATGAACTGGCTGAGGTCTTAGGGTGCCCTGCACATACCCTTAAAATGCGAACCACCTTTCCTTTCTTTTGTTGTTCTTTCCCTATTCACCGAGCTTCAGCATAGTGCGGTGGGATTTTTTCTCCCCACCTTCCCCGAGCGTTACTTTTGGGGTGAGAACCAAGCTAATAAAAGCATAATGCCGAGGAAAGCCTTCTCTGATCATTCACGTCACCCAAAATGGGGGCTGGGGTGCTCCATGCACTCTGAAAGCCAGCCCTGTTTGCGTGGCTGTGATATGGTCACCAAAAAGGGGAACATTTCCTCTCCCTCTCTTTAAAAGAGGAATCAAAAGAGCGTGTGCAGCAGCCCTATGGAAAGTGTCCACGACCTTTGTTCTGGATACGGCTGAGCGATGGAAGGGGGCCAGGCCTCTGGCTCACTCTTAGCAGGAGCTTCTCTGTTCGGCTCTTGATGAACAAGAGTCAAGTCAGAACAACAAGATGGCATTAGGGAGCCAGGGTGGCGCCTTTCATGCCCGGTCCCCTTGCAGTCTGCAGCCAGCGCCAGTGTGGGGTGTGGGGGAACGTTTTCTGTGTCAAGTGCCTG
Source organism: Martes martes (assembly GCF_963455335.1). Classification (NCBI taxonomy): domain Eukaryota; kingdom Metazoa; phylum Chordata; class Mammalia; order Carnivora; family Mustelidae; genus Martes; species Martes martes. The sequence goes on along the minus strand of NC_137889.1, from coordinate 159,455,989 downwards.
GTGTCCTACGAGGGCTCCACGTCCGACTTGCTTTCATTTTCTTTTTTCCTTTATAAAGAGAGAGAGAGCCAAAGTCTCCATGCCCAGGGCTGTTCTGTGAGTATTGTTAGAGTGCCCCTCCGCCAAAGGCTCCCAAGGGGATAGCTGAGTGCACCCAGACACGACCCTCGCCCTCACACCCGGCCCTTTATCTCCTTTGCCAGGACTGTGCCAGGCCAGGTCGTTGGTCTGATTTTTGGTGCACATGCGGCAGACCCTTGTCTGGCCCTGCTGAGAAAATGTACCCCAGATCAGAAGTCAGCAGGTCCTTTTAGGACACGTGTGTGTCCAGGCTTGGCCATGTGTCCCTTTGGTGCACCTGTTCCTGCTGCATTCTGGGCACGTGGGCACCTGCTGCTGAACTTTCCTGGGGGAAAGGGACCGGGCATCAGCAGTTGTCCCTCACCAGTTCCCCGTGTGCCTGACTCACGCATGAGCTCAACGAGAAAAAGAAATCCACCACACAGGCAACAAGCCTAGGCCCACCTGGGCGGCTCCCCCTGCCTGTCCTCCCGTGAGAGGTCAGCGGGTCCAGCGGCCTCCATCTTCAGACGACGTTGCACATTCAGTCATTCCTCACCGCGCGGATTGCTGTCATACTGGTGGATGTCACAGCCTGCAAGCGCCCCCCCCCCAGCTTTGTCCTCACACCCCACAGGGCAGCCAGTGCAGACAGGTCCCATTTATCCTACCCCCTGGAGGTGGTTCCTCCCACTGCCGTGAGGAAGAGCCCCTGCCCCCCCCCCCATGATCCTTACCATGGCCTGTACCAGGGGTCCCTGTCCTCTATCCTACCACATCTCCTGCCATGCTCCTCTTTGTCTACCTGCTCCAGCCACATGGGCCTTCCAGCTTCTTCTCATGCTGACAAGTTCTTTCTCATCTTGGGACATTTCTGTGACTGCTCCCTTCCCCTCACAGCTTGCTCACTGATGTCATGCCTCTGGGCTAACGTCATCTCAGAAGAGAAGACTTCTCTGACTACTTTATCTCAGATGGCAGCCCCACCCCTGCCATTCCCACCCCCTTGTCATCTGTCTTTATTTTCCTGCATAGCCTTATCGTCCCCAGACAGCGTAATTAAATATGCATCGTTGCTTTGTTGCCAGTTGCATGTCTCTGGGCCAGTATGCAAGCTCCATGATGCCAGGGTCCTGCCTTGTTTTGTGCAATGCCCAGCACTGCAGCCCCTACCACACAGCAGGCATGCAGTGACTCTTCGTGAATTGAGTGATGAATGCTCTCAGCCAAGGGGCAAGGACCTTTTTCTCATATGCCTGCATGTGACCGTCACACGAGGCCATCCCCACACAGCTATGTTGCCACATTAGAGAGCACACTGGGGTAGGGGGTAGCTGCGTGCCTTCCCAAGGCTCACACATGCACACCACAGCTGCCTGGGAACAGCCCATCTGGGCTGTGCTGGTTAAGGATGCTGTCTCATGCTCAGTGATTCTCCTTTGCAACCACACACAAGCCTACCTTTGACCTGCCCTCAGAGTTTGAGTCTGGGATTGCCCGTACCCTACCTTGACTTAATCAATTCCTTTTACAAGGGATAGCCTTCCCCACTGCCTCACCACGTGGCAAAATCATGCCCATATTTTGGTAGCTGGCTCAAATTTCCACTCTTCGCTGCTCACCCCTTTCCTTTCCTTAACCTTACCTTACCTTGCCTTATCTCCTCTCCTCTCCTCTCCTCTCCTCTCCTCTCCTCTCTTCTCTTCTCTTCTTTCTTTTCTCATCCCCACAATCAGAAATTAACTCTCTACCCTCTAGCCTCCCCTAGCCCTCTGTTGGTACCTGTCTCTCCATGCCATGTGTATCATGTTTAAATCAACTAAACGAAGAACATTGAGCATCTACTATGTATCAATTTCTTTAGAGTCTGGAGGCTGGTAGATGCAGACATGGTCCCCTCTGTCTTTAGGTGCTTATGGGGGAGGGAAAGCCAGCTGCCAATAATAACAGCTACATTCCGTTTCTGAGTGCTCACCATGTGTTAGGCTCTGGGCTAAGTGCTCTGTGTATCTCATTTAATCTGCCCAGTGCCTTACTATCATATTTACAGAGAGGGCTACTGACTCAGAGAGGGAGATTGACTGGTCTAAGGTCACACAGCTCTTCATGATAGAGCTGAGATTTGAACCCAGGTAGTCTGGTTCCCAAACCCCACATGTCACTATTAGCCTATGCTGCTGAAGGATGTCATGAAGCTATTTATTTATTTACTTGAAGTCCTTCATTAGTTGAAAGATGTTACGGAGCAGTCTTTATGTGTTCCGAGCTTTGCTTTTTTCACAGAGGAGCTGACTTTTGAACAGAGACTTGAAGGATGAGTAGAGTTTTCAGAGTCAGGAAAGGAGTACGGGAACGGCATCCAGGTGGAAGGGAAGGCATGAACCACAGCACACAGAGGAGAAAATGCAGCTGAATGGCAGAATGGTGATGAGCTTGCATCTCTTGATGGGAGGGGTGGCAAATAGGTTCCATCTTACATTCCAGCTAGGAGGGATTGGGGTGGCCACCTAGAACGTGGTGTTGAGAAAGATTCTGAGGCTGAGTCTGTGCCTAGTGAGAAAGAGTGGCAGGCAGATCGATTACCAGTGTCTGCCACATGGTGGAAATGCCGAGTAGAAACTTCATGTTCTGTGTTTTTTCACCCAGGTAGACTCTCAGGTGTGAGCTGGGCGATTCAGGAAATCAGACTGGAAAAGCAGGAAGGGGGCCACCCTTTGAAGTCTCTGAAATGCCATGCGGAGGTGTATTAAACATTCTGCCCTGTATTAAAACTTCTGAGCTTCCAGCTTAGGTCAGCAACTGGGGAACATGGCAGCTTCCTTCTTTTCCACTCTTTCTTCCTTTCGCCAAAAATCCATTCTCATCTTCAAATCCAGTGGATTAGAAGTATGATTTCTTATAACAAAATTCCATTACAACAAAGTCATGGAAGGGCTGAGTCAGATAGGGGAACCAGGCTTTACCTGTCTCTGTGAAAATACCAGTGGATACCGTGAGACTATTTAAGTCAATGTCATGATGATACTGTTTATAACTATGGGAACAATGCATTTAGCACTTTCATTAAAAGAGAGAGAGAAAGAGCCTTAGTTCTTTTTTTCCCTCCAGTTAATCACGGTGGTCTCAATTTCTCAGTAATAACACCAATTAATGCCTCGCATCTGCGTGGCCCTTTATGATTTTCAGAACACTTTTTCTGTGCACATTGTCTCATTTAATCCTCGTAATAGTCCCATGGGAAAGGGTATTATTCTCATCCTTTCTTTTCAGGAGAGAAAAACCAAGGCTCAGCTTGTTTCGCGGGAGTCCAAACTTTGCTATGCCGCCTCTCTGAAATATGCTAATACAGCCCTAACCCAGGTTCTAAATTAGAAAGGAATACACTTTTTTTAAGCTGAATTTTTACTGATGTGAATCATCCTGTTTTCCTCACCCACTGGACTTTGTCTCTTTGAAGCAGATTAAATAGCCGCAGAGCCCAGGGCTGGGAAGGCCTCTGAATGTGGCTGGCTCCTGCCCGCGGCCTGCACGGGAATGCTCAGACCTTGTTCTCTGCGCTTTTAGCCTAAAAAGGAATACCTGTGCCTCGTAAAAAAAAAAACCAAAAACAAACCAAAACCAAAACCAAAACAAAACAAAACAAAAAAACCATAGAGTGAAAAAGAGATTGGAGGAAGAGTGAGCTCCCACTCACCCTGTGTTCTCATCCTTTTCCCAGAGGCAAACGCACTCACACTGGTTTCTTGCGTTTCCTCCCAGAAATGTTCTCTGCTCCTATAAGCCTTAAGTTGAGAGCCCCGATCTTCGTACACACATGGGAAGACCCTAAAACTCTGTCCCGCACTCATTAGCAATACGGCAGAGATTTCCCCCTAGCAGCGTCTGCCACCCGACCTCGTTCTTTTCAGTAGCTGCTTAGCTTCCTGTTGCCTGACAGCCCGTAATTTATCTCACCTGTCCCCTGCTGATGGTCATGCAGGTCATTTTTAGTCTTTTACTATTAGCAACAAGGTTTCACCGAACATCCCTGTACATGTATCTTGGTGTACACCTACGAGTATATTCGCAGGGTAAATTACTGGGAGTGAAATTTATTTTATTTTTAACACTCCTACTATTGAATATTCCACTGACTTCCTTACTCGCCCACTTCACTGCCTGGTATCCTTTGGAGGGAAGTTCTGACCTAAATCATACTTGCTAGAAAATTGAGTTTTAGTTCTCAGGCTTTGGTTTTAAAGAAAATGAAACACCTGAACACTCCTGCCTTTTAATGTCTTGCATTTGGAAAGCATTGTAGAGTTACCTGCACTCTTTCCTTCTCCAGGTTAGAACATCTTAACTTCTTTTCCTCCTGTTTCCACTTACAGACTTAGAGTTACTTTCTGCCTCAAGACTGTCTCTTCTCCCCAAATGGGCTGAGGTCTCAGCTGCACCATTGTGGTTGTGTTTGAAGCATGTCCCGAGTAGGGTTTTGTTACATGGACATGGGACTGTCTCCAGAGCAGGTGTCCATGTCAGAGCTCTGATCACCCTGCGGACCTGGAGAATGGGCTACATGACTGACCCCGGCCACCATGCTCGGTGGTGACGTTCAAAGTATTTAACAACCAATTATTAGACAGGGTCTCCTGGTCAGGCTCTGTAGGCGCTAGCCATAGTGCTGAAACAGGATGGTGCAGGAGGCCTTTCCACCCTGAAGGAGAGCCAGGATGGGTAGTGGTTGTGGAGTCCTGGAGGGTCAAGGCAGCACCCATCTCTTTGGGAAGACCTGGGAGATGTGATGTGGTTTAATAAGAAGTCCATTGGTTTTTAGTGGGAGATCAGCTTTGACTCATTCCTGCATCTCTTATTAGCCATGCAACCTTCAGTGAGACACTAACATTGTTCTTGTCTCCAAATGAGAGAGTTTGTGCCATACAAAATTTAATGCTCTTCTTGCTCTAAAATTTAAGGAAACAAAACAAACAAGAATAGTCAAGCAAGGCGGTGGGTTCTAAATCTGAACTATCTTCCTGGTATTTTATGTTTGTTGTCATGATGACTTTTTCCTACCTAACTTCTTCATTCAAAGTTAGCCAGAGAAATGGATTTGAGAGAAGCATCTGAAGGAAGAGAGACTGTGATCTGATTTGGGCAGCATGGGACACATTACAGAGTTGTGAAAAGAGTTGAGCAAGAGAGAGGCAGGTTCAGATCCTGACGTGGCCATAGTGTGCCCATTTGTTCCTTCGAGCATTCATTCAATCATTCACTCATTCATTCCCTCAATATTTGTGGAGACTCTGTCAAGTGTTGGGCACTGCTCTGTGCTCGAGGGATGGGATAATGAGTGAAGTAATGTCCCTGTTTTCTTGGGGCTTACATTCTAGAGGAAACTGGGCAAGTCTCTTAACCTCTTTGGACCTAAACTTTGGACTTAAGTTTTTCTACCTGTAAATTCTTTCATGAGGAATGACACTGGTGCTGTTAACTCCCCATTCTAGTGCCCATGACAGCCATCACTAATCAAGCATGGTGCTCCAAGCAGCCACAATTATTTAATAGAAAACAAGCCTCTATGTTATCCCGGGCTAGCTGAATTCTAACATCCTTTCCTGCTCTGAAATTTCATTCTTATTATTTCTAACCTAAATGGAAAGGCAATATTATACTGAAGGAAAAATTGCTGTAGAACTCCAAATCATAGAACTATTCAAGCTGCAGATTTTACAAGAAAGCCACCGCCGCTTTGGTTTTGTTGGGTACAAAAGGTATGTGTTTTTGTAAAATTTATCTTAGATCTTTCAGTCTAAGATTTTTTTCCTTCCACATCTTTTGCTGCAAGTTCTCCTGCTCAACCCGATTTACTTTGATCCCTGGATAAAGGAGAGGCTCATCAGCATTGACTTTTAACTCCTTTCACTTTGGAAACCTCTTTATGAAGCCTCCTTTTCCTAAAGTCAGGTTGGACAGAATCAAATCCTGCTCCTTTTGATAAATGTTTCTACTGCACACTAGGTAACTCACCAGCAATCACTAGCAGAAGGCCTCCTAGGGGGCTACCGTGGCCATCTGGTCTTTTATGTTCCAGTCCACACAGTGGAAGCCAAACTAAGGTTGGGCTGACAGCAACTGCATGGTGATTTTCTCTCTGGATTCCAAAGACACCCTTGCAGTATTTCCATTTCTAATCCCCTCTACCCATCCACATAATAGATCAGCAAGACTAGTGTCCCCAAATTGAGCTCAAGTTGTAAAGGGAAAAAAAAGTTTGCATTGTTTCTTTTGGAATCGATAGCTCTATCCTTCTGAATTTCCAAATGCCTCTCTACCTCTCACCAAACAGGGAGATTTGTGGACACTGGGGACAATTTGGCTCTAGTTTATTTAATTCTATTAGGTATACACACAGGGTCTGAGATTATGAACACTTTGCTCTTGTGATTTCTAAGTTTTAATGAACCAGAGGTACCTCTCTTTATAAGACATTTTTCTCCATTGAGGAATGAGAGCTGGAGTCTCTAGTATCCCAGGCTGAGGCTCCCATAATTTGTGCCAATAGAGGCGTTCGGTGACTTCCACAGAAGTTAACTCTTCCCTTTCCGAGAAGCCCAGGAAAATAGATGAATTCTACCATTTAATCACAGACATTTAAACCAAAGAGCATTTTAAGAAAGAGAAAAAGGTTCTTTATTCCTCAGTTGAATTCAGTGATTTTTTTTTCTTTGAAGGGGGATGAGTATGGAAAATTAAAAAAAAATATCATTCTGGCCTCCTTTAAAGCACTAGATATTAAATATAAATGAGATAAGTCAGTTCTCCTTTTAAGACTTATTAAGGACACCCTATCTTCTCTAGGGCCACAGAATTCTCCCACATTTGCTAAATAAAGTGGAAGACTCCCTAGTTTTAAGGGGCTTGGATGGTCATTTTGCCTAGGGTAGTATGTGGAGTATACTGGAAAGTCTGCACAGAAGGAAAAAAACCTGTGCACTTCTAAAAGCATGGATTCTGAAACCAAACTGCCTGAGTTTGCGTTCCAGCTCCATCTCTTATTACTTAATGTTCTCTAGGGCTCAGTTTTCTCATCAGTTAAATGGGGATAATAATAGCACCCATTTCATAGATGGTTGTGAAATTAAGTGAGATTGCTCCTTGGAATGATATGCTTAGCACATTGCCTGGCATATTTTGTGTTATATAAACATTAGCTACCATTTTGGCAGCTATGCCTCCATTTCCTCATCTGCAGAATGGGAATAATAATGAGGATGAGAATGAGGATTACATGAATCTCTTTCTAGGTAGCTAGCTAGTTAAATGAGATATAGATCTATTTATAGCGGTGTGGATGGTATGGAGGGCTACTCACATGATAATTGTTACTATTGTTGCACAAATTCTGAATGTTTTCCTTAGCCTTGGAAGGGCGGCATGTGAAATGGTTAAGGACCTAGAACCCGAGCTTGGACGTCAAATCTGGCTCTACTCTCATTAGCTGTGACCTCATGGGAGTTAGTTATCTTACCTCTAAGCTTTGGGCTCTTCATCTGTAGATTGGGACTCACACTACAATCTCCTTTACACAGTTGCTGTGAACACGGATTGAGACCGCTCTCTATAAAGGGCTTAGCAGGCACTCAGCATATCATCAGTGTTCAGTAAACGTTTGCTAATATTTTCAGACGCTTTCTTGTTTGATGGGAGTTAGGCAGAGGGTTCCGGGAAGAATGTGATTTGGGAAGCAGCGCTTTTCTGGAGATAACTGAAAGGCAGCTGTCTTGCTGTTCGCAGATGTGGTCACCCTCCTGGGCTTTCTTTATGCCTCCAGTGGAGAAAACACAGGCATTGTGAAGAAGTTTCCGAGGTTTCGCAACCGAGAGCTGGAGGCCACCCGACGTCAGCGGATAGATTACCCCGTGTAAGAATGGGCGGGTGATGGGGGCTGGTGGGGCGGTCCTCTGTTTAATCTGAAGACCAGGCAGGATCGTGGAATCCCTTAGAAGGTCACACCTTGGTAATATGTTTCGGGAAAATGTGGAGATCCACACAGCTTGGACAGAATTTTTGGCCCAAAGCGTTCTTGAATTATTCTTGCCGCTAGCAGTCCTCAGTTTGGCTTGGACTTTCTGTGTCGGTCCCAGGAATGACACGAACAGGGGAGCAAGGTGTGGGAGCTTGAGGCCTTGCAAGTTTTCGGGTGCAGCCAGCCACAGCCAGCGCCCACTGCTGCCTTCACTTTGCTCTTTTGGTCTTGAAAGATTGGATGAGCTGCTTGAAATCTCACAACTTCTGATCTCCATTGATTTCAGCAAAACCCAGATATATATATTTTTTTCTTTTGCTGAATTGAAGATGCTGAAAACAGTTCCTGGTTCACCTCAGACTGGATGGATTTAGCAGAGTGATTTAATTCTTCCCGTGCTGCTGGCTGTAGAAAGATCTTGAGTCACTTTACTGAGCGTATGTTCTTGCTAAGCTTCCTTGTAATAACTTATCTTCATGAGCTTGCTCAGCTGGGTGGGTCAGGAGGGAGCTGTGTGGCACCATCTGTTTGCATATCTTACCAACTGATTCTGAGGCCAGATTAGAAAGCCCAGAAAATTCTAAAGGACTTGTTTGGATATATCCCCAAAGAACCTGGGGCCACGGCCACGTTAGCCCAAACTGTGAATTGCTTACTGGGGTCATGGTGAGAACTCTGTGCATTTGTTTTGACCTTGATTCCTATTTTGCCTGCAAAATGCAATTACTCTCAGCTCCCCATCTTGGAACTGCTGGTCACTAAGACAACGTGTGGTGTCAAGCAAGTGTTGAGCTAATATTTGCTGAGTGATGGATGGATCACACATCTTGGCTAAATGTGTCCTAGTTAAGTTGACTACTGTTATTTTATTCTCACCCCACAAATCACAGATGTACAATACTTTTTTTCAACTAAAATAGCCCTGGTCCAGAAATGGAACAATTAGATTAGTTGTTCCATATGGGTCAGCCGGAACTGTGATCCTGAACAACCTAATGTATGCATTAAAATAGTATCTACGTGTCCCAATTAACATATAGCGATGCCATTTGCAGATTATGACACTTTTCTACCTTAAGGCTTTTATCTTGGAAGGAAACAAAATTGCTCAAAAAAGCCTAATTATGTTTTTTTCTTTTAATCATTGAAATTAGAATAGCTTATCAGATCACCTCTTATTAAAATCCAGATTTTTATTTTATGTCTGACTTTCTAAACCTTAATCAAGAATTTAGATGGCAAGCATGTGAGATTCTCCAAAAGGCACAGAAACAGAGTTTTTGGTGCAAGGCACAATATCTGCTCGTTTTGTACAATGATTTTTAACTCCTGTCTTTCGCAGTTACAGTAACTACCTCCTTTGTCTCAAAAATCAAGCTTTGCAAGCTGATCTCCCATGATGAACATGAAGGCAAATTCATGCCTTCATTGGAAAGAAAGCAATTTACTTGGTCATTGTTAACTATAATTACCTGTTCTTGGATGATATCAATCTGCAGATTTTTTTTTTCTCTCCTCACTCTTGTAGGTTCACTGTTTCATTGTGGCTTTATTTACTCCATTATTGCAAAGCCAATCTCTGTGGGATTCTGTACTTTGTTGATTCTAATGAGATGTATGGCACACCGTCTGTATTTCTTACTGAAGAGGGTGAGTATGAAACGGAACCTTTAAACTGATAAACTGATATCGTGGTTTCCTTGTGCTCTCTCGGCAGGTGTGTCGGGAATTAAGGAAGATACCGTCAACGTGGCGGTTCAGTGAGAGCGATGATTTTCAAATGCAGCTTCCCAGGAACCTCTTTTTTTCCTGGAAGCTTAAAACACATGTCTTCTTTACAAAGGAATTCACTTGTGTGGTCTTTTGTTTGCTTTGTTCGTGTTTGCAGGGAGAAGGCCCATGTTCTGACTGTAGAGCTCCTTAGGCCAATTGTCAAAAACGTGCAGTCACTTCATGCCTTCCTAAGTTTTTGTTTTGTTTGTTTTTGTTTGGTTGTTTTTTTTTTTTTTTTTGTCATTTCTCACGAGTTTTAATTTTCCGTGTAGGCCACTTGCATATTCAGATGCATCTTGTCAAAGGAGAAGATCTTGCCGTGAAAACGAAATTCACCATGCCTCTGAAGGAGTGGTTTCGACTGGATATCTCTTTTAACGGAGGCCAGGTATCTGTGTGCACGCTCCGTGAAACCCTTCATCTTAGGCACTGCAGTAAAGGCAGGGAGCAGGGATGTCTGTGGGAGCAAATGTGTGCTAAAGGATAAGCTCTTTACAACTCTACACTTCTTCAATCAAACTTTTATAGATGGAAGTTTATTTTATTTTTTTTCTGATTTTGATAGAATCCCATCCCATTTAATTAACTTCCAAAGTGCTTCTTTCGACCGTATTGTGAATGAGTAAATAATATAGTTGCTCTGTATTCACAATTATCTGAGCAATTCAGTTTTTGTTTTTTTTTCCCCCTCTCTCAAGGGAGATAGGCTTTGTGGAGATAAATGTTAAAATAACATCGGTCATGTTTATACACTGTTATCAGATCTATGCCTTTTCTTTTTTTTACAGGAAATTTATTAGTTAGTTCAGCCAAGAAATGGCTTGACTGTTTTTGGCAGTTACACAACTGCTGACGTTTGGCATTAAACAAATAATAACCAACAAACCTAAGTGATCGTTCTGGTGGGACAGAGGGGGTTTATCTACTTTGTACTATAAAACAGTGCACATAACTGTTTCAAACTCTCATAACGTAGATTTTATGGATTATGGCAAATCTGTTGTTATAATTGAAGACCATTCCATTTCTTGATATACTTGATGCCAATGTGCTACTTTTTTTCTCACTACTTTACTTCCTCATCAGCTTTTCTTATTGATTTGTGATTTTCCAGTAACAGAAATGGAAGAGACGTGTTGTTTGTCTCATGTATTAGATAATACACAGGCTTCCCTTGGTGTTCAGGTTCATCACATTTTCTTTTCCCAGAGAGACAAGAAATCAGGTCAATCCTTGTTGCCTCCCTAAGAAGAATCTGTAAAAGGTTAGCTGGAATTTTTTTGTGTGATTGTTGGTTTCCTTAACAATGTGAGGTGACCTAGCTCTGGTCTGTGGTCCAGCTTTCCATTTATATAAGGACTAAGATGGCATTAGAGCTTGGTTGCTGCTTGCTCCTGAGGTGAAGGTCAGCTCAGTACTCTGTGTCACTTAAATGGGTCTCAAATCACAGATTTATTTTGCACCTTATGTATGCAAGGCTCTTTGCTCACGGAGCTTACCGACTGTTTAAGGGAGAAGCATTAAGCAGGTGAAGGGATGTCATAAGGAGAGCTTAATTACCAAATGATTCATATTAACTCAGGGAAGAGAGGTAGCGCTTCACACTGGGATGCTCGGGGAAGGTTTCACAGAGAAGGTTCCTACGGATTGCGTGGAATTGAGTTGGAGGGGAGGGGAGGGAACATTGTAGCACATCATCGGGGGTTAGCAGATAAACCAGGTTGGAGTAGAAATTGGCAGCCTGTAGAAAACTAATAGGAGAGGGGCGCCTGGGTGGCTCAGTGGGTTAAAGCCTCTGCTTTCGGCTCAGGTCATGATCCCAGGGTCCTGGGATCGAGCCCCGCATCAGGCTCTCTGCTCAGCAGGGAGCCTGCTTCCTCCTCTGTCTCTCTGCCTGCCTCTCTGACTACTTGTGATCTCTGTCTATCAAATAAATAAATTTAAAAAAAAACTAATAGGAGGAAAAAAAGATGTCTGTAGGGCTAGAATGTCGACAATCTTGAATATCAAGAAATCTGGATTTCCATTCCCAAGGTGGCAGGGCATCATGGAAGATTTTTGAGCCAGAGTAGAGCAAATCAAAGTAGTCCTTTAATTAAGGAGATGAATTTAATTTAGCAGAGTACATGATGGGGTAAGGATTAGAAAGACCAGATGGGGAGGAAAGAAAAAAGAACTAGGTCTGGGTGGTTTTTTTTGTTTTTGGTAGACTTTTGCCTTTTGTCCTACTTTATTTTCCATCCTATCTCATCTTCCTAATATATCTGCAAGTCCCCAAAATAGTATTATTGTTTTTCCACATGACATCCGCCACTCTGGTGGGACAGCCATCCTCATTGTTTGGACTAAATGGACCAGGGACTTAAAGCCGGTGGCTGGTTTAGAGAAACGACTGACTGGAGTCATTTTCTTCTCTGAGCCAACGTGCTGCATATGGAGAATTGGGTTGGTTTTTATGTGTTAGTTTGTCTCTCATAGACACAGTGTTGTAGCCATACCTCCGAGACCCTCATTAGCTCAGCACATGTTTCCTAAACCCTGGCTCTGTGCTTGCACTGGGGGTTGGGGGCAGAAGGAGCTCCTTAGCTCCAGGGGCTTATGTTGTAGTAGCTGTCCAAGACACACGAAGAATGCGTGACAGCTCACAACATTATCAACAAAAACATTGTCACTGTTGAAACGACAGTGACGATTCTCTGCGCTTAGGGAGAGAGAGTGGGGGACAGCAGTGCGTGAGGAACGCTCAGCACCCACTTGTTTCTCCCCCTAAGGCTCTCATGGAATCAAAGGAAAATTTCATAAACCCCTTGTAGTATCTTACGCATTTCCTTCTCTTCCTGTGCAACAAACGTTTGAGCACAAGTACACCAAGCAAAACCATGGCTTGTAGCTTGGAAGTATCTGAACCCCACTGGGGGAAACTGTGTGATGGATATGGTTATGATGTGAAGTCATTTGGAGAAATTAAATTTCTTTAATCTTAAAATATACACAGGGCTAGTAAAGTATTCATTTTATTTCTGCAGAAATGGATCAGGTGAGAGACTACGCAGCCCATTTTATGCGCAATTAATACCCAGGACTGTATTTATGCTGTGAGGTGTTGGGGCCTAACTGATCTTGTGTATTTCTCCCACACAGATTGTAGTCACCACCAGCCTCGGACAGGATTTGAAAAGCTATCATAATCAGACCATTAGGTAAGGGCAATATTTTCTTTTTATTCAGCATGATGTTGCATAAGGATTAGGAAATCTTCTAACATTAGCCCTCAATCCTAATGTTCTTCCCACACTTCCTTATTCAGCTCTTGAGCATGGCCTGTGTCGCGTCTGCCCTATAGCTCAGTCTTTGCACTTTTTTTTTTTCCATCTGCAAACTCCCCTCTCTTCCCCCACAACATTTTTTCTAAACAAGAGGAACTATTCCTCTCTCCAGATCTCATTGTGAATTCTTCCTTTCATGTCACTTGGTAATTCATTTTCTTTGAAAATTATCTCCTAGGAAGGATTCTGAAAAATAAATAACGTATTAATGCTGCTTATTGAGAATGGTTGGTAACTTTGGCCCTAGTATAAAACATAAAAGCAGACAGTCTTCATATTTATGTTCATAATCTAAATTTGAAATGCATGCAACTATTGATATTGGTGTAACTTTTCATCCTCATGTAACCATTCTCCACAAGAGTTACAGAAACTGAGAACTGGGTCCTTTGCCTTGCATTTCATAGTTTTTACATAAATTTTACATTTGCTTCTACACCCCTGTCTGATAGCGGGGTTTCTAGTGGTAGAACCATGGGGCAGCCTCCTTTGGGCACTCAGGATACCTCAACATGGCTAGACCATATATAGATATAGATAGATAGATAGATATAGCATATATATATAATATAGATAGAACATATATATATATATATATGGTATATCTATCTATCTATTTATCTATTTATACATAGTCAAATGCTTAAGTATAAAAAACAGACACAAAAACTACCAGCTTTGTATGTATAATTTAGGTATACGTGTATAATACACATGTACCAGCTTTGTCCAGATAATTTAAAAAAATGTATCAGGCGTTTTGGCTGGGTATGGGGAGGCTCATGCCTCCCTATTGTAGTTACTTTACTACAGCAAGCAAGAAGCTGTCTCTCTGAACAGGCTCATTCACTCAGACTCCTCACACAATCCAGATTTTCTTGGAAACCAATTATTGAAGAAAGGAACACAAGGAGAGGTAGAGACAAGGGAATAGGGGGCCATACACCCTACTTTTCTCCACCCACCACCACCACCACCCCCTTCCTTCCCTCTCCTCCTGCCATTCCAGTTTACATTTGAGTCAAACTAATGGCTTTTAGGCGCTGGGCCCATAGAACAATTCTTATGTTCATGGCCGGATTAAAGGATTACAGTTATAAGAAAAGGCTAAAGGGGTGTTATTCTTTAGCCTGCAAGAAGAAGGTCAGGGGTGACATTGACAGCTGTATGGGAACTGAGAGGCTGAGACCTGAGAATAGAGGGGAAGCCTGAAAGGGGACAACGTGGACTTAGGCCAGTCAGAAAGAGTTCGATGGACATGAGTTTTGTTGTAGAACAGAGTTCAGGAACAGGAGAGGCCTGGAAGTTTGCTCTGGAGAAACGATGATGCGTCTGCTGTCCCTGCTCTGCACAGCGGGCCCCAGAAATAGAGGGTTTGCATTTGGGGATGTGAAGCCTGAAATAATACCTTCTCCTTTCTTTCCTGACATCCACCCCTGACCCCAGGATGTTTTTGACAAGAGATTGACTTCATAGGCTCTTTTTCATTCTCTGTGTAAGGGCTTCTTTTCACGGTACATCCCAGGGACCTAGATGCCGGCCTGAGTGAACTGTAGGTGGAGAGATCACAGGGTGAGCCAGGCCTGGGCCCAGGAGGTGGGGAGGGAGACCCAGGCCTTCCACATAGTATTTAAGGAGGTGCCAAAACACTTGGTAATTGTATTAGTTTGCTGGGGTTGCTGGAACATAGTACCACAAGCTGAGTGGCTTAAACAACTGAAAATTATTGCCTTACATTTCTAGAAGCTAGAGGTCCAAGATCAAGTGTTGGCAGGGCCGTGCTCTCTCAGAAGGGACTGGGAAAAGAGCTGACCTAGGCTCTGAGCCTGCCAGGCCTCTCTCCAGCTTCTGACAACTCTGGGGGCTGGGGTGGCAGGGCCCCAGTCTTTGCGCCATTTTCCCTGTAACTGTGTGTGTACGTCCTTCACGTTCCCCCTTGTATTAGGACACCAGTCATGCTGGACGAAGGGCCCATTCTGCTAGTGTGGCCTCATCTCAACAAATTACATCAGCAATGGCCCTCTTTCCAAATAAGGTCACATTCTGAGAGTCTGGGCATTCAGACTTTAACATAGGAATCTGGGGCGGGGTGGGGGGTGCGGGAGACACCATTTAACTCATAACAGTAATCGTGATAAATGACATTTACTATAATATTGTAAGAAATAAAAAATTAATGTCAGGAATATACAATGAACAAAAAAATAAAAGTTTTAAGTAAGTACAGAATCCATGTGATCATATAAGATCCAGAGAGGAGGACCAATGTTCAGATACAGACCAATTCGACATTTTTCTTAAAACATTGAAATGATCCCTTACCTGGTAATGGGGCAGTCCCCAGACCCAGGAGTGTCCCTGGCTACCTCCTCAGCTGCCTTCCCTGTACTCCTGGGACCTTACCCATCAATTCAAGAGCTGAAGAGTTAATGTCAGGCCTACCTGCGATTCCTGTGGTTGGATATTTGGAATCTCATCCGTCAGAGAGATTTCAGAGTGGGCCAAGCCCGTGAACTAAACATCAGATATTTCAGACGGTCATAGGTTTACTCCTTGTTGTCATGTAAACATAAGGATAGCTGCTGTCCCGCCAAG
The DNA here is from genome assembly GCF_963455335.1 of Martes martes. Taxonomy (NCBI): domain Eukaryota; kingdom Metazoa; phylum Chordata; class Mammalia; order Carnivora; family Mustelidae; genus Martes; species Martes martes. Next base: position 159,440,227 of record NC_137889.1, on the reverse strand, counting down.
GTGGTGTGGAAAGATCCATAATTAAGTGCTCAGAAGTGCAGTGCTCCACACAAATGAAAGGCTGTCAGTGACACTGGGCGGGGGCAGGTAACAATTTCATGCCTGTACAGTGTTTAACCTTCATTCATTTATCCAATATATGCTCATTCGTCCAACACCTCGACCACACACCTGACCCAGTGCAGACCCTAGGAATAAAATGATGAACAAAAAGGATACAGTCAGTCCTGACCTTCAGGAAGCTAAAAGAAAGGCAGAAAGAAGGAAGGAAGGAAGGAAGGAGAAGGAAGGAAGGGGAAAGAAAAGAAAAAGAAAGAAAGAGAGAGAGAGAAAGAAAGAAAGGAAGGAAGGAAGGAGGGAAGGGAGAAGGAAAGGAAAGAAAGAGGGAGGGAGGAGAAGGAAGGAAGGAATGGGAGGTAGGAAGGGAGGGAGGGAGGGGCAGGGGAAGAACGGAAGGAAGAAAGGAAGGGAGGGGAAAGAAGGAAAGGGAAAGAGAAAGAAAAGGAAGAAAGGAAGAAAGAAAGAAAGGAGGGAGGGAGGGAAAGAAAGGAAGAAAAAAAAAGAAAAGAGAAGGGAGAAAGGGAGGGGAAGGAAGGAAGGAGTACCAGTGGGAGAGACAGATCTTAAATTCACAAATAAATATAAAATTACAAATCATGGTGAATTCTGGAAAGGAATTGAACAGGGTAGTTTCAAAGGACACTCAAGAGGGTCAGAATTTACAGCAGGTCCCAAAGAAGTGACATTTGAGATGATGATTACTCTAAGGGCGGAGAGGGTCAACCCATCTGCAGCTTTAGGTTTCCCCTATTAAAGAACCATGGAGCTGGAGCTGTTTTCTGGTTGTGAGTGAGGTTTATGTAACAACATCAGAGATGCGTTCAGGCTGCTGGAGCCAGGCGGTAATAAACCAAGGTGGTCTCCTATGTCCAGATAAGCCTAAAGATAGTTTGCCAGTGTGCCCAAGGTTTCCAAAAGGGACGGCCTGGGCTTTGGAACTGTCTAGCTCAGCTTTTATGTCCGTGAAATTGATGACCATCAAACAGGACACACGCAGTACAAGGAAGCGCTTGCAATCCCTGGCAGCCACGGAGGATTTTAGAGGAGAAAAATGTAGAGGCTCTGAGGTGGATGGAGAGCAGGCTGGAGAGATTTCCTATTTAGCTGTTCCTTTTGGAGTCCCAGACCCAGTTCCAAGATGGGGGACGGCTTCTCTCGTACCCATACCAAGCAATTCTGAGACATGAGCAGGGTGTCCAAGAATTCAACTCAACCCCAATACTGTCCATCCAGAGATAGTATCAGATGCCATAGGGGGAGGGTCAGCCCTACAAGATGACCCTTACCCCACTTCAGATGCTATCTGCAAGCTCTGGAGATTGGAAGTTCCAATGACCTTCTCCTTAGGTTCTTCTGATTTGCTAGAGCAGCTCCCAGAACTCAGGGAAGTACTTACTTACATTTATTTACCCATTTATTAAAGGATCTGCTATAGGATACTAATCAACAGCCAGGTGAAGAGATACATGGGGTGACAGCTGGGAAAAGGGCACAGAGCTTCCATGCCCTCTCCAGGTGTGTCACTGTCCCTGGCCTCCATGTGGTCACCAACCTTGAGGTTCTCCCCCAGTCCTTTAGGGTTTTTAGAGAGGCATCATTACATAGTCATGGTTGGTTAAGGCATTGGCCATTGCCTGGTTCAATCTGCAGCCCTACTCCCCTCCCTGGAATTTAGGGAGTGGAACTAAAACTTTCAATCCTCTAGTCACCTGGTTGGCCCACCTGGTCCAACTCTGACTTTGGGTAGAGTCACCTTCTTTGATATAACAAAAGACATCTTTACTACTTTCAAAACTTAGGAGATCCCAAGGGTTTGGGGAGCATTGTGAGCCAGGAACTGTAGACAAAGACCAAATACATATTTCTTTTTTTTTTTTTTAAAGATTTATTTATTTTGGAGAAAGAGAGGGAACATGTGCATGCACGTGCATGGGGGGCAGGGCAGAGGGAGAGAGAGAGAGAGAGAATCTGAAGCAGGCTCCACACTGAGTGCCGAGCTTGATGCAGGGCTTGATCTCACAACCCTGAGATTGTGACCTGAGCTGAAATCGAGAGTGGGAAGCTTAAAAGACCGAACCACCCACGTGCCCCCAAATATTTATTTCTTATAGACCACAATGTTGCAGTTGTATTATGATAATGATAAAAAAGAAATCAAAAATTACAGTCCAGAACCAGGGGGACCAAGTAATTTATTAATTAGTTGAAAAATTCAGTTAAAGCAAAGATCCATTTAAAAAGATACCATAAACATTTTATTTTAATTAGAAAAACCCAGAAATGTACTTTCATCCACCAGTCTTTCCAGATAGGGCCTTTCTTTGGTTCCAAATCTACCGACTGGAGTTCCCTGTGGTCTTCCTGGCATAAACGGCACCCAATTCCCGTTTCTTACAAATAGAAAGAGAACAAAGACACTCGTGAAACTACCAAAGCCAAGATACGTCTAGGTTTCTTCCATTTTTTTTTCTAATCTTTTACAGTTGTCCTAATTCCACACTTTTAAAGCAACCGTTCTTTTCTGTGTCAACCCAAAATACACAACTTAATCGTTACAGAATGAACAATGCTTTCTTCCCGATCCATATTTTATTGAATGACATCATAGTTCATTAAACTGTATAATTACAATGACCATACGATTGGCACTGTCAGGTTTGGGAATAGACACTTCTCATTCTTAACTAAGTTTGCATTCCGGCAATGGATTAGGTTAATAATTATAACTGTAGTTACCAGTTATGGGGCCTACTATGTGCCTGGCACTGTTCTAAATACTCTGTTTAAATATCAGTTTATTTAATCCTCTCAACAGCCCCGTGGGTAGGTACTACCGTCATCTTTATTCAAACGACGAGAAGACTAAGGCTCCTCCCGAGAGTGAGCTCTGACCGGCGAATATCCAGCACGTTGCAGGGATAGCCAGCAGGGGCGCTGGTGAGCTGGTTGAGCCAAGTTCCGTTAAGAGCGCTTCTATTGTAGAAGCCTTGCTTTTTGTATCCATCAAGAGTCAGGTATTAGTGGTGAGGGTGGCTGGAATGTTAAATCTTTCTACGGTCTTGAAAAACAGAATCAATTCACAGCTCTCGGAGATAATAACTTTGTGGTCCCTGTGGAAAATAAAGAGAAGGACCATCAAGCCCGAGATTCTGAAAAGAAAAAATATCAGGAGAAGAAGCTCTCCTTTTCCATTTTAGCCGCATTCGTGTAAAGCTAATTTCTAAGCATTCACTTCTGCTGCCGTCTGTTGATGTTGTCAGAGTCTCTTTCCTTCTCCCTTTCGTCTTCCTCTCCAGCCGGGTGAACCTGCTACAGTTCAGGTTCCTTGGTAACAGTCAGTACATCCCCTCTCTTGGGATAACCCCAGGTTGCTTGGCTTTTCTGATCTAACTGCTGGTATCTCCCCCCATCCCTGTTGGCATCACCCTGGCCCATTGCTCTCACGACTCGCCGGGCTCCTGGCGGCTTGCCTGACATTTTGTTTTCTTTCCGTCTGCTTCCATCTGCCCTCTGTCTTCCCTGGCTCTTTCCTCTTTGCCTGACTTCTCACTTGATGCTTTTCTTGGTCCTCCCCCCAACCTGCTGTCCTCGTAGGTCTGATCCCGCCTCCTTCATCTACCCTATTTTAGTTTTTAAATAGGCAATAAATGGGGCTGTTTAAAAAAAATCAAAACGATAAGAAAAGATAGACAGCTAGATGTCTTGCTTCGAGCTCTGTCCCCATCCACTCCGTCCCCTACCTCCTACACCCTGGGGAAATACTATTATTAATTTCTTGCAATATATACTTAACAGAGTTTTTAAAATGCAAATACAACAAAAAGATCGATTCTCCTCTTTCTTGGATAAAAAGTATATGCTCTTTGTTCCACACTTTTGTTTTACTTTTTTTCACTTTAATACACTGGAGATCCCTTTAGTACACAGAGCCCTCTATTCCGTTTTTAAGCTATATATTTTAAAAAGGCTCACATTTAGGGTCCATTGGATGGGCTGACAGACGCCTGGGGTTGTCCAGTCTTTGGTGCATGTAAACAAGGCAGTAAGGAGCAACTTTTTGCATTTGATTCATGCCAGCCCGTTTTGTCCCTTTCGTTTCCCTTCCTACTCCTTCAAATCTTTCAGGACAAGGCAGATTTCCAGCACACCACCTGTGCTGAGCTCTGGCATTCGGCCTCTTCCTTCTCAGTCCGAATTTCCCCTCGGGTTCTGATCTAATAGGATATGTTGTTAGTTTTCCTTTACAGCCACCTTCTATCCATTCAACCAGGTGGGTTTTTTTCCCCCCTTTTAGAGCAAAACATTTCCAATTAAGACTAGCGATTCCAAAGAATTCCAATCCCAAACCATTTTACCAATATCAGAAGCCGGCAGGTACTGAATATTTGTGATGGGCAAGGCACTCTGCCGGGCACATGCATTTACATTTCACGAATCCTCCTAAGAATCTAATTATTGAGGAGCTAATTTACTAATGAGAAAACGTGGTCTCCGAGAAGGTAAGGGACAGGCCCAAGGTCACATGGCTGGTAACAGCAGAGTTAGGATTCTAGCCCAAGTGTGTCTGACCCCACCATGGTCTCATCTGCTAGAATTCACTGTGAAGGATGTGAAGAAATTCGGGGGTGTAAGTCAAGGAGGGTCAGTCAAAGAGTCTTTTTTAAAGATCTGCTTCAGACCAAGGGCTCTCTTAATTCCTTGTTCTCCTGTAGCTTCAGAGAGGATTTCTATTATAATGACACTGCTGGATACTTCATTATCGGAGGGAGCAGGTATGTGGCCGGCATTGAAGGGTTTTTTGGACCCCTGAAGTACTATCGTCTCCACACTCTGCACCCTGCACAGGTGAGCCCCGGGCATCGAGAAGTTTCTGGGAGTTCAGACATGATGGGCATGTGGCTGTAGGACGTGGAAGCTCATGTAAACAAAAGATTTATCCAAGCTGGACCTCGCATTGGCTCTGTCATCAAAAGTAATTAATATGGAGGCTTTTCCCCCAGCAAACTCGATAATAGATTTCTGTTAAGGTTTGGTTCATTTAGTACTCATGAAATGGAAACCATTTACTTCCTATGTTTTAATAACTACTAGCTTAATTATAGAGTAGATTTTTATCAGGCTGTTGCCTATCCAGTGATTAAGCTAATGAAAGGAGAGAATCTTAGTTATTTGGTAGAGCTTCTTTTATGTGCTATTATTTAAAGTATCAAAAGAGGAGACACTCTAGCAAATTAAAATCTTGGTTCCATTCGCTGCTGTCTTCAGACACGCAGGCCTTGGACTCCCACTGGGGTGGGTTGGCTGTACTTGTAGACATTGTGGAGGACCGAACCTACTGTGCCATGATGCTCGCCTCCAAAACCCACCCACAGGTAGGCTTGTCCAGCTCTCCAGGTCAGCTCCCTCAGGGCTGGTGCAGGGAGGCGGGGACTGCCTCCCTTCACAGAGGTGTCTTCTTCTGCCCTGTAAGGAGATCACCAGACACCTGAACAAGGAACCTTGATGCATTTCTGTGACCTGGTGAGATTTGTTCTGGGGAAAGCTGGAGTCATTAGGCAAAGTAAAGGAAGAAAAATGCAGAGCCCTACTATCCATGGGCACATGTCAGAGCCCCTATGGAGAGATTTCTGTGAAGAGGAAAACAAATTAATGTATTCCTTTTGCAACAAATACTTCCAGAGCACCTACTATGTGCCAGGCCCTGTGCAGATGCTGAGGCATCCATGATGATGAAGAGGGTAGCTCTCAAATTTTTTTTGAGGGTGGTTCACATGAGAAATCTATGTAATAAAAAAAAGAAAGAAAAGAAGAAATCTATGTAATGTCCTGAGCACACACATACATGCACATACATATGCACATACCTGTATATATTATATATATGTATAAAATACAAAACCAAAACAAAGATTTTACTAAGAATACATGCCTTTCCCTTGTTAGACGCACTCTGCTATTTTGTGTTCTATTTTTTTAAAGATTTTATTTATTTATTTGACAGAGACAGAGATCACAAGTAGGCAGAGAGGCAGGCGGAGAGAGAGGAGGAAGCAGGCTCCCTGCTGCCCCTCGTGTTCTATTTTATTAGGAAAAAAAAATCAGGGGTGCCTGGGTGGCTCAGTGGTTTAAAGCCTCTGCCTTCAGCTCAGGTCATGATCTCAGGGTCCTGGGATCGAGCCCCGCATCGGCTTTCTGCTCAACAGGGAGCCTGCTTCCTCCTCTCTCCCTCTCTGCCTGCCTCTCTGCCGACTTGTGATCTCTGTCTGTCAAATAAATAAATAAAATCTTTTAAAAAAAATCACTTCTGTTTACAACCTGTTGAATAGTTTCATGACCCTCTAATGGGTTCAAACCTGAATTTTGAAAACCATTGAGTTCAGATAAGGCCTCTGTTTTGGAAAAGCTCCCCATCTGCGTCTTAAACACCAAAGTCGTGAAGGAACACAGTACATGCTGTAATTCACATGCAAGTGTTTTTGGGTGGCTGAGGTGGGGACATCCGTATCTGCACACACGTGAGGGGGGGTGGGGCTGTCAGGGAAGGTGCCCTGAAGCAATGACCTTGGACCTAACTCTTGGAGGTCAAGTAGGAGCCTGCCAAGTAGAAAGAGGGTTCACAGGGCTTGTCACAGCACGGGGAGAGTTGGCATCCCTTGGGGACTGAAGGAGAGAGGTACGTGATTGTCTAGGGACAGCACATGGTGAGGGGAAAAAAGAGGGTGGAGGCCTGGACTCTGGGAAGAAATTTAAGATGCTCTTGCAGAAGAGAAGGTAGCACCAAAAGCAGTGAGAGGGAACCAGACCGAGCTAGTGTGCCCTTGAATTATACCCTCCTGCTGCTGATCCAGAGTCGACAGTCTGTGTGCAGGCAAGCCATCTGGTGACACCAATGGGAGAAGAAAATCCGCCTGAACACAGCCTCAGAGGTATTGATGGGAGTTTGATGACAGTTGTTGTTCATTCGATTTTCTTGCCTTCTTGTAGATCGTTAATCCCCTCCTTGAGAAGCCACTTGCTGAACAGCTCAAATTATATTATGAAAGGTGTGCTGAGGTCCAAGAAATAGTGTCCGTGTACGCATCCACGGTACAGCAAGGGGGCGGGCAACAAGAAGCATGTGAGTACTGAGCTCCAGCAGGGCAATTTTTAGCTCTGCGTGTTTGTGTCAACATGTTTGGCTCCTTTCTAACGCGGTTAAAATAGAATAAATATGACCTGAGTGGTGGGAACAGATACGACGTGGAGCCCTCCACAGATAGAGGCGGGGGACCGTGTACGTTCCACCTGGATTCCAACCAGATCAACGGCCAACAGGAACCCCACACCTGCCTCTTAGCTTCAACCATATGCGATTTCTTTTAAGAATACAAATGAGAGCATGTTGAGCCTCGTGTTGCTTTCTTCCCATCCGTAATGGGATCTTAGGCCAGTCTAAGAAAATAAAAGTGAATTGGAAAATAAATTAATCATTAGAAATGTTTCCCCATCGGTGCACTTTTGTCTTGGACCATTAATATCTGAATATTAGCTTTCAGAAATGTTGAACAGTGACTTTGTTGTTTGGGGCTCAGTTTTATTTTTTTAATCCTTGAAATTGATTCTTTCTGGAAGACCCCGTTAATAGCCAGCAGAAGGAATGCATTTCAAATAGACTGCTTTCAGGCCTGTTCATATTTGCAGAGGCATCCTTCACTCATACAGAGTGGTCATTGATTATAAAAATTGGTTCCTGGCCCGTCTTCCAATATTCTGGCTTGGATCTGCACTTGTAAATTTCTCTGTGCTTAGATCTTCTTGCCTGATACGGCGTCACTAGAGTTAGTCCCATATGTTCCTTCTGGAAGAGAAATTCCTGTGGGGCTTTGCCATCCGCAAAGACGAACGGAGTAGGGCGGTCCTGCCCACAGGTTTCCCTCTCTCCAGAGCTGAACTTCCCCAGCCCAGGCAGTGCAGGGATGGGTACCTCTGGAGCACGCCTCAGTCCGGGAGGGCTCACAGACCACAGTCTCAGTAAGTGAGGAGACGCAGCTATAGGGAAGCGTGGAAAGCCAGTGCCTCTGCCGTTTAATTTAAGAACAGGCAATCCTGGTCCCCAGCTGCTGCGGGTACAGCTGACTCATCCAGAAAATATGATGCTGTCAGAAGAGGGGGAAGATATATAGGAATAGTAATATCCCAAACAGGAAAGAAACTGATTTTGATAACTGATGTAATTTCAGGAGAGATACTCTGAGTTGGAAGGCCATCCTTGCATGCTGATCTGTTTGGTGGCATTGGAAGATTTTCCTAACATCCGCTGCCTTGCCTCCCTGGGGGTCCTTGTGCTTTGCTCCTCAACTCACACTGCCAACAAAATGGCCTAGATATTGGCCTCCTGGGGAACAGTCCGAGGCCAGCTGCTCATTCTGTAGAATTATTCAACAGCCATCAACAACTTTGGCACATTTCCCTTGGACATGGCTTTGAATTTGTGACCTCGAGGCAGAGGCATCAGAGCCAACGGCAAATCCCTAATGGACCCAAACCAACATCCAGGAACATTAAGTCTGACCTCTTATTTCTAGTTCCTCTTGGGGAGGAGGGATTTAGAAGGATGAGACCTTCCCTCTTCTAAGGGGAGGGCTCTCTTGTGCTTCCCTTGTCTTTAGGTGACTTCCAGAACTCCTACCTGGACCTGAAGCTCAGGTATGGGAGACCCTCCAAGTGCAGAGCCTTCCCCTGGGAGAAGGAGCTGAAAGACCGGCACCCCAGCTTATTCCAGGCCTTGCTGGAGATGGGCTTGTGGACAGGTAATGGTGTCTTTGCCTCACCTTTGGACCCTGGCTGGGAAGGCTCCCTCTTTTCCGGTTCTGTTCACCCTCTTTGGTGATGTACGCCTCAGAGTGATTTTTTACCCTAGAGTTCTGGGTTAACTTCACATTTAAATTCTGCCCTTGTATGTCCACAACTCTCAGTGTATCTATGCATACAGATATAAATACAACCCCAAATACAACAACAAATTTAGGAATCACTCCAGCCATTCTTTTAAAGCCAAGGCCACAAATGACAGCCTGCAGCCAGAGCTGGCCACCAAAGGCAATTGGTTTGGCATGTACATGACTGTCCATTTTAAAGAAAAAAATTAGTTGCTGGTATCTAAAAACTTGTATAAAAATGCAAATGTTTAGCTTTTCTTGAAAACCTCGAAGATCTGGCAATGCTGGGTCTCCTACGTTAGCCGCGTTTCCAGAAGTGAGAGTTGTCACAGGTGTGATCTGTCTATTCCCAGTTCCTCCTACCCCCCCCCCCCCAGTCCAGCACCTCCCACCTACTTCTTTCCTGGAGCTTACCTGCCTGGGCCCTCAGGCCCTGGAACTTGAGTTCCTTGACATGAAGTACACACTGTAAACAGCATCTCGGGAATCTGTCTATAATTCCCAGACATGGCTAGCTTCTGCTTAGGTCCATCACAGTTGGGGTTGGCTTAGGAATTAAGTGCATGCTGTAAGAGCCACAAGGGATCTTGAAATGATGTCTGTTAGGAAGAGGAGGGAAGCTGGAGGTGTTCAGCCTGGGGAAGGGGAGACGAAAGGGGGTGATGATAACTCTTAGTGGTGAGAGGCATCCCCTTGAGTCAAGGCTTCTGTGTCACATAAGGACTTCCTAACAATGTCAGTGTTCAATGGAAGAGATTCCCTGCTGCAGACAAAGAGCAAAGGGAATCTATTCTGGCCTGAAAGAATCCAAACCATACCAAATATTTCTTCTTTGATTCATTCAATACTTGCTGCTCAGTTACTTGGCTAGGCTTTAGAGAGAAGTAAAATAACACAAGTTCCTTACCCTGAAGGGACAGACTTGAAAACAAAGAAAAATGGTGATGCATTTTTTAAAAAGATTTTATTTATTTATTTTAGAGAGAGAGAGTGTGAGTGGGGAGGAGGAGTGGTGGGTAGGTGGGTGGGGAGAAATCTCAAGCGAACCCCATGCTGAGCGTGTGGAGCCCAACACAGGGCTTGATCTTATGATCCCAAGATCATGACCTGAGCCAAAACCAAGATGGGATCTGCTCAGTGGGTTAAGCCTCTGCCTTCAGCTTCAGGTCATGATCCAGGGTCTTGAGATTGAGCCCCACATCGGGCTCTCTGCTCGGCAGGGAGCCTGCTTCCTCCTCTCTCTTTGCCTGTCTCTCTGCCTACTCGTGATCTCTCTCTCTCTGTCAAATAAATAAATAAAATCTCAAAACCAAGAGTCAGACATTCAACCAATTGGGCAACCCCGGCGCCCCTGGTGATGCATTTTTAATAGAAGTGGTGGGAGTAAGTGGTAGAGTCACAAAGAAGGGAGTAGTCAGGGAAGGCTTCCTGGAAGAGGGGACAGTGGGATTGATTCTCGAAGCGTCAGTAGGTGTTTGCCAGATAAGCAGGGTATCTGGGTATCAGAGGCAAAATAGAGGCGGAGAGATGGGAATAACATCACCTTTGAAATGATGTGCAAGGTGTTTGGGAAGCAGGAGAAGGCCTGGAGGGTATGATTCTGCTTATAGTTCCGACGCATCCTGAGAATTTGTGCTTCACCTTATAGGCGACAGGGGCCTGTTGAAGGGTTTTAAGCAGCAGGCAGAGGTGCAATCAGACTTGGGTTCCGAGGTTACTCAGGTAACAGCGGGAGGTTGGGGAAGATGAACAGGGGGGTATGCCTGGAAAGCAGCGGGTCCTTGGTGGATGCAGGATTGAATGGGACAGAGTGGTGGGGACAGAGCTAAAGTGTGTAAAGAGGTTGGCTGTCAAGGATGTGTGACTGCTTAGGTGCGGGCAAGGAGGATAAGGAGCAGGAGGCGTGTGGAATCGGGTGACAGCGTAGCCTCTGCAGACAGGAGGCCCGTCTATAATTTTAGCTTAGCATGTACTAGCCGGGTGGCCTTGGGCAAGTCACTCCATGTCCCTGCACCCCTTTCCTCACTTGTGCAGCAGGAATGATAATGGTACAACCGCTCTCCTAGTGTCGACTTGATGAATTGATGCATATAAAATAGATGAAACAGAATTGGCCTACGGGACACTTGGAACAAGCAGTGTTTCTCAATCTTGGCACACTAGTGACGTTTTGCTGGATAATTCCTTGTTGGGGCGGGAGGGCTGGAGGGGAGGTCTCTCCTGTGTGTCAGCTACATTTCTGGCCTCAACCTCTAGACACTAGGATCCTCCTCTCCCCTCCCATGACCCCGGTCTTGAGTTGTGAGGGTCCAGAGTTTGCCAGATGTCTGTAAGGAGGCCAAACTTCCCGACACTGAGGACCATTGCTGTGTGAGTGTTACTATTGTCACCTGGCAGAGACAGTCCCCAGGTTTCCGCTGCTCATGCTGGACGCGTATGCTGGATAAGTTAGGCTCTATGGGCTGAGGCCACACCCACATCAAAATTGGCTTTCTGAGATTTCTGATCACATTTAAATATAGTTTTACTGACTGGGAGCAGGAGTGAATCATTTTCATGTTATTTTTAGACCTTAGAAGTTTTGTTTATAAGAATTTAGAATTTTTTTTTTTCCTCCGTGGAGGCCTGGAAACAGAATCTAATTAAAAACTCAAATTGTGAGCTCCTACACCTCACGGTGTCCCGAGCTGTGGGACTGGGGGGAGCCGTCACCTCGCAGCACATAGCATGTTCTGCTGACCCCTGCTAGGCCTTCGGGGGCTCCATCTGTGGTGAGCAGGGAAGCCCCAAAGCCGGATTTGCCACTTACAGCCCACTGCTGGTGCTGAGCCAGCCAGTCGAGTGCCTCTGGGGCCAAGTCTGCTTGGGACGACGCCAAAGAATGTCTCCTGAGGGGCTGTATCTTTCACCAGGGCCTCTGCCTCCCTCCAGCTCCCAGCTACCTGCATTCCTTCACCCCCTCCCCTTTCCTAGAGCCAAGGACCAGGCAGAGAGAGAGGGCAGGAAGGGTGGGCAAATCTCCAGAATGAACCTCAAGCCCTGAGTCCCCCTTCAGCTCCCGTTTTTCTAGGTTATGCTGTCCTGTCCATAAGGACCGGGGAGCCTTCTGCAGAGGTCAGGCGCACACTCCTCGTTAAAATTCGTCTTTCTACCTGGCACACTGCCCTTGCTTGGGGCTATCACAGTGTCCTCCTGCTCACCCTGGAGAGAGACCAGGGTTGAACATTGTGTTCAGTTTCTAACGAGACTGAGTGAAACGCAGAACATTTGATTTTGTAAATTGAGGTTAAGAAAACAAGTTTATATATATTTTTTAAGGTATCTTTACTGGGTCTCCTGTAAAAGGAGTAGACGTAGACCAGTGTGGCCCTCTGGGTTCATCTTGCTGTAAGTGTCTGGCTGGATTTGGAGGCTTGGGACAACTCTAGTTAATAAGAACTATGTCTACATTCTGTTTTCTGCCGTTGCCCTGAGCTGTCCCATCCTGTTCACTAGTAGACTTCATTAGAACATCCTTATCATATTACAATTTTTCGTATCTGAGATAAGCTCTGGGAATGGGGTCAAGTATCAGATGCTTGGTGCTTGGAATTCTGGCTGCGGGAACTCCGTGGATGCAGGAAGAGAGACAAGGAATTTATTTAACTACGTGAGAAGCTTTTTCAGTTTCTCATGGCACAACCTTCCATCCATTTGATCACTCCACAGAGGTTGACCAAGTGCCCCCCATGAGCCAGCACAGAACAAAAATGGGGCCTTGTTTTGAATGAGAGTTTTTACGTCAATGGAAAGGAAAACTTCGGCTCCATTGTTCCTACCAAGGGGATGAATTTGTGGAATTATTTTTTTTTTTTTGCCCCAGCACTTTGAAAAAAGAAAACCGCTTAAGACAGTGGCTTGTGATGTCTGGTTCTTTGTGACAGAGTCATTTTTTTCTTGGCAGCCTGTCGCACATACACGGCCGCTGCAAGCCCAGGCCACTCCACGTGCGTGTTTCAGACCTCAGAGTGTGGTTTCCCTGCACTGTGTGATTTCAGACAGATCGTCTGCTCTCTCGCTAAGCCAACCGCATCTTCAAAGGAGAGATGAGAACATTGCAGGGGGTGGGCAATCGGGAGCACTGGCTTCATCCACGACCAGTAGGGGGCAGATAACAGCATTCCCTGCAGCCAGCCGGCTGAGCTCAGGAGTGGCCACCACCTCTCCGTTGATCCCGAAAGTCTGAGCTGTGTTTTCCTACTGCCGAAGAAAAATCACCATTTGTACGGTCACTCCTACAGGACTGTAATTAAAAGTATATTTTTTTGTGGTTAAAAATACATGTAATATAAAGTTCTCCATCGTAACCGTCTTTACGTATACTCTTCAGTAGTGTCAAATGTATTCACGTTGTTGCAAGAGCTCTAGAACGTTCTCACCTTGTAAAACTGAAACTGTGCCCATTAAACAAGCTCATTTTCCCTCCCCACAGCTCCTGATAACCACTCTTCTACTTTCTGTCTCCATGAACTTGCCTATTCTAGATACCTCATAGACGTGGACTCATCCAGTATCGGTCTTCTTGTGACTGGCTTATTTCACATAGCATCAGGCCATCAACATTGTTGTGGCATGTGTCAGCATCTCCTTCCTTTTTCAGACTGAACAGCATTCCATCCTTTGTAGGTACCACATTTTGTTAATCTGTCAATGGATACTTGGGTTGCTTCTGCGTGTCTGCTATTGTGAATGGAGCTGCTATTCCAGACTCAGCTTTCAGTTCCTTTGGCTACAGACTCAGAGGTGGGATTACTGGATCATATGGTAATCCTGTGATTCATTTTTTGAAGAACCTTCATACTCTTTTTCATAGCAGCTACACCATTTTATGTTCCCACCAATAGCACACAAGGGTTCCCATTTCTCTCCTTCCTTGCCAACACGTGTTATTTTCTGCTTTTTTGAGAATTGGCCATCCTTGTGGGTGTGAGATGTAATTTATGTTTGTTATTTATGTACTCGGGCAAGTTTGGTTCAATGGCGATTAAGGATGATGCCCTCCTAAATGACATAAGGCTATGAGAGAGCTTCATGGACAGAGAAGCACCCATATATATGGCCATGAGGGATAGGGTTGCCTGAATAGAGCTCATCTCACTCTACCTTGAGTTGTAACTATTGGATCCTGTTTGTGTCTCTATCACTTGCACAATCACAAGCTTATTGAGGGGAGCACAAGTAGTGTAAGTCTCCCACTTCTATTTCCAGTCCACGGTGTCTGCAGTGGTGGTGCTAGCTGTGTTAGGTGCTTAGTTATTCATCCTTCCTCTGTATGACCCTACACAGCACATTTCTGTACCCTTCCCCTCAAAGAGCATACTTCATCCACCCGCATTCCTCAGCTAACCTACAAATAGTCTTCAAGTCCCAACTCAAATACTGCTCCCTCACACCACCTTTTCTGGGTCCCCAGGTGGGTGACTTTCCCTCCCATGCTCTCCTTGCCATTTTGTGGATATTGTCTTCACAGGACCTGTCCTACTGCATTATAATTGTGGAATCGCCTGGTTCCACAGTGGAGCTTGTAAGTCTTCAAAGACAGGAATGGGATCTATGTTTTCTTTGAAGTCCCTCAAAAAGTATTTGTTGAGTGACTGAATGCACTCCAAATGAGTAAGTGGTCTCATTTTCTGTACTAAAAATGTCTTCGTTGGGTCAGTGAATCACTGGATGAGAAATTTGACTAGTTGACTAGTTGACAGGTTCAAGGTCTACACTGGCCAAGCCATGACACTAATCCAGACAGATCGAGGTCTCTGGGCTTATTCACCTTCTTTCTACATTTTTCTCACTTCTTGCACACTTCTTCAGCCTGTTCTGTCTTAGGAGCTGCTGTCCTGGCTCTGAGACACCTCTGCAACACAGTTCTCTTTCCCAGGTCGGCCAGCAAGCTGCTTTCCAATTTCTCCCCATCAATAAAAGTAGCCCAGAATCCTTCTTAGGCACACCCATTACAAAAGAATTCCCCAAATGTAGCCCTCGTGGTTCTCACTTTCATATGTCTATTATTGAGTTGCTGAAGTAGACAGGTGCCTGGATGTAAGACAGCCCCAAGGAAGGTTCATGCAAACCCAGTTTGGCACCCATGTGTTGGATCCCTCCAGCACTGTGGTGGGCCCCAGGGCAACCGTAATGAAAGAACTACTCCAGCCCACACAGAACTCTCTGCCAAGTGCCAGGGGTTGCAGAGGAGGGAGGCTTCTTAAATGTTGACAGCTGATGTGCTAACCTTGTATAAAATGCAGCTGTCCCCACTGGTGGTTCCCACTCTGAAGAATCACAGGACGTGTTCCTTGTCTCCCAGAGTAGGCATACCTTTGAATTAAAGATGGCAGCACTCCTCAGGGCACTCAGCTGCCATGCATATAGATGTGGCAGAAACCCTTCCTGCCTCCCGGCATTCCAGAGCCCTGCTCTGCATCTTGATTTCCTGGCTTGGCACGGAAATTCTCCTGTGCCGCTCTGGCCCCAGGTCCACAGCAGTCCAGGCTCTGGGTGGCATCCAACAGGAGACCCCGTGTTCAAGACTTCAGGACTTCTGGTTGGTCACCCTCTGTGTCGTTTCCTGGGGACCCTCCAATTCTTTAGGAAAATGGCTGCCATTAGAGCATAGAAATTGCCCTATTAGCATTTGGGCTTTTTCCAATGCTAGGATAGTAGGATTCTAGGGTGTATGCCTTTTCATTATTTAAGAGGTGTGCTGGCTATTTCTTTTACTCTCCTGTTGTAACTTTCTCGTCAAAAGGGAACCCTTAGAATTCAAGAACCCTTTGAGTGGGGCTCCAGCATCCAGGGAGGAGAGATGGTGGGGATGTGGGGTTGCTGGTAAGAGGCTGCGGGGATGCGGGGATGGGAGTGGAGGTGGGGCTCAAAGCCAGAGAACTGGTTTGGGCAGGAAGGAGGGAGGAAAGCCGCAAAGACTGAATTGTAGGTGAGGTGCCAAGGCAGGGAGGGACAGTTGAGTGGGACAGGTGAGCTGGCCAGCAGGCCCCTGTGGACATCTGCCCTGAGGCCAGAGCTGTTTACTCCCTTCCCTTCCTTGGTTCTGGACTGGGCAGCTCGGAACCCATGAGCTGTGGTTACAGGAAGTCCAAGGTCTGCCAGCAAATAGGTCTCGAGAGGAGGCCGGGTCTGAGGTGGGCTCGCCTCCCAGGCTGATGCCATCTGCATCTTGCTCCTTTTGTTTTTGTTCCGGACTGGCCTGCCTTGCCCCAGGCTTAGGAGTGCTGAGTGCCGAGCAAGAGGAGGCCCCACGCAATATGCCAAGGGGATGCTGGCCTTAACTGGTTTGCTTTTGACTGTTCCTATTTTCTCCAACAATTACAATGTATATTTGGAAACACTAAAATGCAGAGCACGGAAATGGTACACAGACAGTAATGTTTCTTAATAACACCAGGATACCGTGTCCTTTAAGAGCTATTTTCAGTGCCGTTCATTGAAAAACCCTCATCTTTATTTTTATTTAAGAAAGCATACATTATCGTTTTTTAAAACAAATACACAGAAGCACAAAGAAGAAAACAGAGAGGGCCACACTGTTCCTGCCCAGAGGACCCGTGATGGCAGCCCTGGGGGAGGAGGGGTTGGAGAAAGAAGGGAGAGAAATTACGGGGACAAACCTGGAAAACTTGCATACAGAAGAATACAAGCAGTTTACTTTTTTTTTTTTTTTAAGATTTATTTATTTTAGGGAAAGAGAACTGGAGGGGCTGGTGGTAGGGGTAGGGGTGCACAGAGGGAGAGACACAGACTTCCCTACTCCCGATGAGCGTGGACAAAGGACTCGATCTCAGGACTCTGAGATCATGACCTGAGTCCAAAATCAAGAATCCAAAGCCCAGCCCACCGAACCACCCCAGCTCCCCAAGCAGTTTACTTCTGAGAAATAAGCCTCCTCCTTGGGGCTCTGGGGCTCATGGGATCAGGATGCAGATGAGGAATATGCTGCGTTTTTTCTTACGGAGTAAACTGGGTGAGAACTTCCTTTTCTGGTTCCATGACATTTTCTCCTTTCACTTCCTCTTCCCTCTCCAACTTGCACTTTGGATGCGTTCCACCTTTTGGAAGCTTGAAGCTAAAAATGACTTTCCTATTGATGCCCGCCATCCCTCTGACGAGGAAGGAGTCTGCTTCTCTCCTGAATGCTCCATCAGATGCCCACTCCAGCTCCCCAGCAAGGGTCCACCTTCTCATTTTCTGCTTTTTGCCTCCGTTAATGATGAGCCTGCCAATGGCCGCCGTATGGTATTGGTATTGCTGTAGAAAAGAAAAACTGAGCAAAACAAACAATGCCGTGCTCCTGGGGAAATAGGAAGGGTTAAGAAGTTGAGGCACTGGGCTCTTGTTTCCTTAGCTTCTGGGGCAGGAAGCCAGAAAATGGAAACGTGGCTCCTTCTTCTATTGTGTGTGTGTTTGTTTCAGTATGCCCATTCATCTCCATAAACAAGCATGTTTTTTAGTTACAGATCGACTAGAAAAAAAAATATGCATATGCTAAACCAGATGGGTGAAATTAACAATTTCATTAAACTAATTTTGAAATTGCCAGTTTACTCACCACTGGTAACGTGGCTTTGCTTTTCTGCTGCAGTTGGAACTTGAACTTTAAAGAATGTGCAAAAACAGCAGTTTGACTTTAGACTTTTTTTTTTTTTTTTTTTTTTTTTTAGATTCACTAGTGCAGAAACTTGTTTAGATTCTTTTGCAGAGGAAATACTGATTGGTAGTATTTGAGGGAGGAGTAAGAAGTTTTAATATGTAAAAGAAATAATGAAGCCTTTTCAATCTGCTTCGGTTACAGTCTGCAGGTTTTTTGTGCTAAGGCTTTGAGTTTGGTGAAGGATTCCCCTTTTGCTCCCTGTTCTCCAGCAATCCTGGCTACCTGCACACTCTTGCTAATGATTTCTGGGGTTCTGTGCCAGGGGTCAGCTGGGGCAAGTGTTTCATTTGGAGCTTCATTTGGTTTGAAGTCTCCTCTCTCCTCTGAGCCCACAAAGCCCGTGTCTGCGGGTACTCAGGCAAAACTGATCATCTTGGTTAGGTGTTTGGCAGAGCAGGTGAGGTGGGGATGAATCATTAACAAAATGTTAATGTTGCTTTGCTCAGAATATGCACAGAGGTGCATCTGAGATGAGTACATATTTAAAAGTAAATGTATGAAAAGGTAGGAGTAGGATTTATTTTGCAACTTCATCTGAGTGCTGCAGTGCATAATAAATCCAGTGGAGAAGGTTCATATCCTGCCTAATGGTTGGGTAGGATGGAATTCTCTCAACTATTCAAAGGGAAAATCCAAAATGAGATCCCCAGACTCCTGGTGGAAAAGGGTGTTATTATTCAGATATATCCCAACAGATGAGCAGAGGGAAATGTTCAAGGATGTTCACTGCCACGTTGTTGGTTATAGCAAACTCACTGGAAGCAACCCAAGGGTCTAAAAATAGAGAACTGGCTGGGGACACAGCACCGCTACAGAATGCAATACTAGCAAAGCTTTAGAAAGAATGGGCTTCTGATAGCCGCAGACAAATACTCATGATACGTGGTTAATTTAAACAACAAAGTTGAGGGTCAGAATTATAGGAGCTTTTGGAAAGAATACGCATGTATATCAATACAGATAGATGTGTGTATGAGTTTTAGTCTGTGCAAAGGGAAAATTCTGGAAGCATACACACCAAGCCTTTAACAATGCTTGTCTTCACTATTAAAGAGGGATTGGGAGAGAGGGCACTTCTGATTTTATTTTATACAAATCTGTATTGTTTGATTTTTTTTTTCATAAACAAGCAGCTATTTCTTTAGGGATTAAAAAATACAGAAAGAGAAGTAAATTCCATTTGTTCTGCGAGGTCATTTTTTTCAGCATCTATTGCTTGAGATCGAGAGAGTAAAAGCAGACCTAGCTGTTGTTTTTTGGAATCTAGGAGATGGCTGGGGTGAGGAGTTCCAGGAGCCAGGAGATGAGACTGCCTTGGATCGGGCAGGGGTGGGCTCCTTTCCCGCAGCTCAGCAGGTGGAAGCACGTGTCCCCCACTCAGGGGGTAGCCAGCCCTCCTGTGTGCTCAAAAGGACTAGCACCAGCTCCTAACCAATGGCTAGGCTTTTGCAATTTCATCCTTGGATTCCAATGGCCTCTGTTTTTAGCATGGACTCTGCGAGGGATTTGCCCTTAAGTAAATCCAATCTCAGACTTGCCCATTTCAGTTTTCCCACATTGGAGACTCATAGCTATTTACTCCTTAGTTGAGTGCTGATAGAATGGGTCTCTTGTTGCCTCCTCAAAGTTATTAGTAACATTTTTATTTTGGATAGAATGAAGAAAAGAAAAGAAAAATGTTGGACATAACAACTTTTAGGCAGATGCAATTTTAGTCTTAAATAAGTTGACCATGTCTCTTTAAACGTAAATAATATCTATACAATCCTATATGGTCCTTTGTAACATATCATCTAATAGATACAAAGAATAGAAAGTAAACATTTGTTGCCAAAATTAAGGAACGAGAGAGATGAATGGTGTAGGCAGACTTTGGAAGACTGTCACCCTTATGTTATAAGGCCATATAACTTACTAGTTTGGGCTTAAATGTTTATCAGATTTATGGGACAGTTAGGTGAAAGGAAATATCATACAGCTGAAGGCAGTTGCATAGAGAAGGATCTACCCATAGTGGTAAGGTACTTATTAAGACATCTGGTTGCCTATTCATCAGCAAGTCAGTGCAGCAGAGTAAGTAGGAATGGCTTTCGTGCCTCGCAAAGCTGAACTCAAAATTGGGCCCAGCCACTGGCCAGGTTTTGTAACGTTGGACAGGTTAGTTGATGTCTCCAGGCTTCAAACTCCTAATTGGAAAAGTAAGGACACTAATAATAGTCCTACCTCATAAAATTGTTCGAATTACATGACATAATTTGCATAAGACACCTAATCCAGTATTTGGCATTTTGTAAGCCCTCCATAAAAGTTGACTCATTCCTTTCGTTGTATTTAGAAACCCTCAAGAAAAGCTGGAGGCAAAAGATAAGAAAGCACCTCAAAATAAGTTTCGTTTGCTCAACTCTTTAGAGCAGCACCTAGGAACTATTTCTGAGGTAAAACACATTCTTCTTCCGAGAGTCTCAGAGAGAAAAAAAGTCTCTCTGGAACTTTCGGTGGTCCTGATTTGGTGGTGAGTTACACTGAGTAAATTACTCTCTGGAGGCTCTTTCTCAGCTATATATAAGGCATATCCTTTTTCCCAGGATACTAGGCTGTCATTCAGTGCCAAAGAAAAAGCTATTTGCAGAATGACACCGTGGCATCCCTGAAGGGTTTAATTTACCTCCCTGGAAGGTGGTATATTTCAAGGCTCTGCAGAGCCAGCCATATTAATAACTCAGGTGGTTTAATTGGCTTTTCCCTCTTCTTTCTAAAGCCACGTCGATCCCATGGCAATTAATTGTGTGTGCTGTGAATTGTGGTTATTTACAGTGCCAAGGAACCAAAATGAATCTGTATTAGAAATCGGCGGGAGGATATTTGAGAAGGCTGTAAAGAGACTCTCCAGTGTTGATGGTCTTCACCAAATTAGCTCTGTAGTCCCCTTTCTGATGGATTCTAGCTGCTGTGGATACCATAAAGCATCCTACTACCTCGCAGTCTTTTATGAAACTGGATTAAATGTGCCTCGGGATCAGCTGCAGGTAGAGTATTTCATGGGTTCCAGGAACATCAGTCACCCGCGTTATATTTGCAGAGTAATGCTCCCATACCCCAGGTGGAAGATGGACCCGTACATGCTCTGTGGAGTCCTTTAAAAATCTTGACACTCAAGAAAAACGTCCTAGAGCTCTGTAAAGTACAGGATCTTCTTCTTTCAGAGAGTGAGAAAGGGCGCTTCCTTTCTGGACACAAGCTGGGGGATACGACGATGTACTCTAAGGAAGAGTTGGGGCAGGGCTTCCCAGAATCCCACTCCTTCAAGAATAGGGGCCTCTCACCCAATTCTTCTAACTACTTAACTCTTTGGGCTATAGGACCATTATCCAGCATGACTAGTGAGCTAAGTGAAGTCATTTGGACCTCTAAGCAAGGACCACCAGCCTTCTACCATCAATACAAAAGCCATAGCACACTGTTTCCTTTGTGGTTCTGAGACCCAATTAATTATGCCATTTGCCAAACATTCGCGATCCCATTTATATAAGTGCTGCGAGTGGTTCCTGACCACTTTAAGTTTTCAAGTCTGCACATAGGATTGTTCATCCTGGATTTGAAGAAATTCATGCTGTTTAAATCTGCCCAGGGAGTTCCATGTTCCTTCTAAGTGACTGCTTTTTGTATGTCTCTGGCTTATTGGAGGTTGTGACTGATGGGATGCTTTCCTGAGTCCCCAAGGCAGTCCCACACAAAGGTAGAATAGTGAAGAAGATTCTAGCCTTGTTTCTGTCACAAAGTGGCTGGTGGGCCATAGACACATGACTTCAAGTCTCTCTCTCCCCTCTTTCCTCTACTATGCAATGAGGCTGTTAGACCAGCTGACCTCCAAAGACCCTTCTCAACCCTAACATTCTGAGAGTGTAAGGTTAAGACATGGCCACTATTCATATCATCTGGCATAGGTGAGGTAGGTGAAGAGGACCAGGAATCCTTAGAACAGTTGGCAGATACACAAAAAGATTCTATGAGAGAAATCAGGGGACAGTCCCTGTTTTCATGGAGGGAAGGGCCAAAGTCAAGGAATCATAATATTAGGCATTAAGAAGGACAGAGAGCTAGAATTTGTAAACCATTAGAAAGTTGCTGTGGCTTCTTTCCTAAAAAATGTTTTTAAAGGCCTGTTAACCTGTTTCTGGAATGACTATGTTCGTATATAGGGATGGGGCCAGATGACCTTTCAATGTGAGGATTTTATGACCTTTTTCTACAATCCTGTGAACACTTGGTAAATTTCTTCCTAACAGGGCATGTTGTACAGTTTGGTAGGAGGCCAGGGCAGTGAGAGGCTGTCTTCAATGAATCTTGGATACAAACACTACCAGGGTATTGACAACTATCCCCTGGACTGGGAGCTGTCCTATGCCTACTACAGCAACATTGCCACAAAGACACCCCTTGACCAGCACACGCTACAGGGAGATCAGGTAAGATAAAGAAGTGGGTGGAGATGGTTATGGCCCTGTTTACGGGGGCTTCCTGAACAATTTTATACAGCGTCTGCACCTATGGCTAGCTCATTTTCAGGTCTTCAGAGGATGAGCATAATTGAATAGAGAGAAAACCTATCTTGTACTCTCCAATTCATATTTCCTGGCTGTGTTCTTAGGCTGAATGCAGGAATATTCCTACACCCATGCATGAAAAGCTCTCCATGAGCCAAAGGACTAGCATGGGAAGAATAGATTTGGCCCTGGACAGATTTTGATTTTGCAAAAAGTGTGTACCAGAAACATAGACACCTTTTCTTTGTTCCAAGACTTTATAAGGGGATGGGTGTGGAGATGTAGGGATTGGGTCAAATTGAGCGGGGGGAGTAAGCCAAGGGCTCCCATCAATGTGCAGCCAGCAAGCAGGGTCTGCTGTAAGGAAGCAAGCTCCATCCCCAGCTATGTTCCCAGTGCTGGGCACCTTGAGAAATATCTGTCCCCATCATATGAGCCTTGCTAGCTCAGTGCTTCCAAGTGATTGACATGTGAAGTCACTTATATGAAGCCTGCCTGAGCCAGATTAAGGTTACCTAACTCTAGCCTTTGGTTCTGTAAGCTTCCAAATCTTATTGACTCATTGGGCCAAGATATCAGTGGCTCACATCTGCCAAAAAATACATAACATGTTACACTGGATCAACTGATGGTTTGTTTTGAGGACCATGAATAAAAGGGTGTGAGTAGAAGTGATGATGTAAGAATTCAAGGAAAGCTGCCTCTACTTGAGGCAGGTCTGCATTCCGTGGGAGTACACTATGGCGTGGTTGGCTTCTTGAAATGTATTTGTATATATCTTCTTTATCCAGGAAGGATTTAAGAGGTTTTGATGGTCGTAGCCTTTGAGCTGGTCAAGTTGAGAGGAAATGCAAGCCACCTCTACCAGGAGTTGGCAATTTTTTCTCTGTAAAGGGCCAGATAGTAAATATTTTAGGATTTACTCATACAGCCTCTGCCAGGGAAAATATATGAGCAAATGGGAAACCTGGGTTTGTGCACTGTAAATATTACATAAGCTGTATGGCCGTATTTGGCCCCAGTGGTGGCCATAAACTCTTGATTTCCCCTGCTTCTGTTCGGTGAGCCCAGGCGATATGCCCGGCTAGGTGAGGATCGTGGAACTTTAGTCTCAGCGGCTAACTGGGAAACTGTCCACTCACTGGTCCCCAGTGCTGCTCCTGGGTTGCACTCAGATATCCACAGCGCAGAAAACTTACACTTTGATGATTGGGAATGGATGGCACCTAGAAAGGAAATAATGAAATCTACAGTGACCACCATATGGTTTCAAAATAAATGACTCAAAGGTATATGTTGTCAATGACCATTAAAATTAAGTCAAACTATGAAACACCAAATGACCATCTATAGAGACATTCTAATTCCGTCAGAAAATGGTGATTTCTCCTGAATAAACTCGCATAATCTCATCATTATTGTTTGTATTCCCTCAGTGTATATAAGCTATGTGCAAAATTGGACCTCAGTTTGACAGGAATTAATTTATGAATCCATAAAGTTGTTGTTGTTGTTTTTTAGAAAGGAATTATTCTGGAAAAAAAAAAAAACCCATACCAAAAAACAAGCCACAAAGTCATAGTGTGGTTATTCTACTCAGCCTAAATGTGCTAATAATGTCCTCTATGTATACATTATACTTTTAAGAATTCTAATTCAGCATAAATTAGCAATGGGGAATGGCATGTTGCTAACAAGCTCCTTTTCTTTTGAAGATTTGGCACATGCAATGTTACAATTATGAAAGAAAATGTTTAATTGGTCAGAACCAGGGAAGATGAATAGAGGAGGTCCATCTTGCAGCTGAAAGTCGTGTGATTAAGAATCACAGATAAGAATTATACAGTTAGGAGAGTTGTATCCTCCCTCATTTTCTTAAGAATGTGTAATTAATGGCTTCTTGAGAATTTAAGCAGGTGTCATACATTGATTTAAATGTCCTTTTGTTGAGAAATCTATTAATTCACCAGCAGCACGTAACAAATGAGGAGATACGGAAAGCCAGACCTCTAATTAACAAACCAAGGATTCGTCAGTAACTCCTTCCTTGATTCTTGCTTCATTTTCTCTTTTATGTAACTTGTGGTTAACATCATTTCATCTTCTTTATTCATAATCTCGCTTCATGTCACTTCTCTATGATTTAGCAGGACTCTGCCTCAGGTGAAAGAGGAAGAAGTTGCTAGGTTTTGTTTGTTTTTGTGACTTAATCGCAAATGAGTTTCTTTCATTCTCTTTCCTCCTGGGAATGTGCTTTTCCACTGGGTTTGGTCCCTAGCTTCCTCACTGTGCACCTGCTAGAGGGGCAGGGGGTCTCATCCACATCCCTGGTGTCAACTGCCTTCCACATACTGATGACACTCAGACCTTCTTCTCCAGCTGAGACTTTCTTTCTTACGTTCCCCCATCTGCAATCATAACACACTGTGATGGCAACACGCCACCTTCCCTCTCTGTCCCCCCCAAACTCCTCCATGGGTGACACCACTGTCCATGGTGCTAGCAGCCAAGGAGCCGCCCTGCCCATCAGTTATAGTCATCCTACCTCTACCTGCTCATTTCTCTCCCATCCCCAACCCTGCTGCCCCAGGTGACATTCGTCCCTCGTCATCTCTGCCCTGAGCCACTGGACAACCCCCTGGTCTGGGCTGAATTGTGCCCATCCTTTCCCACCCCGGTTGAAGCCCTAACCCCCAGTACCTCAGAATGTGACTCTCCTTGGAGGTAAAGGCTTTAAGGAGGTAACTCAGTTGAAATGGAGTCATTGAGGGGGGAGGCTGGTATAATATGGCTGATGTCCTTACTAGAAGAGGGGAATAGGACACAGATAAAAGAGCAGGATGACCACAGGAAGACACAGTGGGGAAGTAGTCATCTGCATGGTGAGGAGAGAGGCCTTAGAAGAAACTAAACCTGCTAATATCTTGATCTTGGACATCTAGCCTCTAGGACTTTGAGAAAATAAATGTCTGTGGTTTACGCTGCCCAGTCTGTGATGCTTTGTTGTGGCGGCCACAGCAAATCAATACACATCCTGACTGGTCTTTCCGTCACTGGACTTGTCCTATCCATTCTCTTCTCGTTGAGGCCAAAGCAGGCTGTCCACAGTCGAGGGTCTCAACCTGGTGGCACATCAGATTCACCTGGGGGTGTAAAAATAGCTCTGCTCAGGCTTCACCCCATGGTCTTGAAGTGACAGACTGGGGAGGCCGGGGTATATGTGTATATGTGTATGTGTATTAGTTTGACCTTTGAACAATGTAAGGGTTAGGGGCCCTGATACCCCCACATATTTAAAACATGTTTTATTTAAAATACTTAAAATTTTATAAAAATATTTAAAAGTCCACGTATAACTTTTACTTCCCCAAACTTTAATAGCCTACTGTTGACCAGAAGCCTTACAGATAACATAAACAGTCTGTTCAAACATATTTTGTATATGTGTATTATGTGTTGTATTCTGACAATAAGGTGAGCTAGACAAAAAGTGTTATTAAGAAAATCATAAAGAACAGATATTCATAGTACTGTATTTATTGAAAAAAATCTGCATGTAGGTTCAAGCCTGTGTGGTTCAAGCATATTTAAGAAGCTCAGATGCTCATAATGTGCAGCCAGAGTTGAGAAGTACTGACCCACAAGATCTAAGCTCAGCTGGTCACTTGGCATAGGAGGCTTTCCTTGATCTGCCTTCTGTTTCTCCAACCTCAGCTGTCAGTAATCCCTGCTCAGCTTGTCTACTCTGGTGACACCATACTTTTGGCCACAGGCTGCTTCTCACACCTCCTGGCCCAGTTTGGTCTCCTCTGCCTGGTTTGCTTCTCCACACTCACTCCTCTTTTCCTGCCTGCTGACCCCCCTACTTGAACCCTGGGCTCAGACATCACCTCCTTCTCCAGATGTCCTATTATGGGGGGGAACATGGTACCCGGGTATACCCCTGTGATTGCCTTTAGGATGGGGTCACAGGTTTGCTAAGGACAGGGTCACAGAGCTGACTTCCCCAGGAGACTGTAGGCTCCCCAACACAGGCTCCTTGTCTGTTCACATCTGTAACCCCAATGTCCAGCACTGTGCTTGACACACCATTGGCACCCAGGATTTGCCGATGGGACAGTAGATGGGGTAAGAGTGTGGCGCATCCAGTGACAAATGTGGAGTCATTACACTGTCCTGTTGAATCTCTGGTGCTATTTGATGCCACCAGTGTTCAGTGGACCGCGAGCACCGGGAGCTCTAAGCCCCTCTCACATGGAGCCTTTCTGTCCCGTGTTTGGGAATCTGGGGTACTTATACTTACAGCTGATATCACTCCATTCTTACTTGAATAAAAATCTCTAAAATGTTAAATTTTAACAAAGAAAACACACACCCCTTCTTGGGAGCCAGGCATTATAGCTGACTTTAAACACCCCGAGAGGCAGGTTCCTACTGGCGGTTCCCACGGGGCTTGTGGGAACTTAGCGGCGGCAGGCAGTTTAAGTGTAGGCTCTTGAGTCCCTGGAGGGTAGGGTGGAGGGGGTTCTGACTGAGCCGTTGTATCTCGCAACTCCAGAGAACACAGATGCTCGGGAAAATGCAAGCTCCCCAGTTGCAAGGTGGAAGGGGTTTTCAAATTCCTGCCCTGTCTTCCTCTCTCTCCATCTAGTCTACCTCTGTCTCTGTCTATGTCTCTCTTCCTCCCACTTCTCTCTCACACGTTTCCTTTGCTCTGTCTCTTTTCTTTCTCTCTCCTCCTCCCTTCCTGTCTTCACCACTTCCCTTGCCCTCCCCAACCCCTCCCTACCTTCCTATCTGCCCTGCCTTGTGCCCTGTTCTGTGCTCAGTGGCAGATAGCTGATACAGTTTGAGCATGGCCCTTGTAGCTTGAAGGCTGAGCAGAAGGAGAGAGTGTAAAGCAAGGGGATGTCAGTGTCTGAGGCAGTGTGGCTTCTCCTCTGACACCGGATGTGGGAGCTCTGAGGACAGCAAGGTCTCCAGACAGTGGGCCCCCTCTGACCTGTTCAGCAGTACCAGATCTGAAATATTCATTCTAGAGACCTTGATTTATAACACAGCAACAAAAAGAACCCCTCAGAAGCTGCAGAAATCCTGGCACTGGTCAGGGTGGGGCCTCTCGGTCCCTGGCCGCCTCTACCCAGCTCTGGCTCCCACCCTCCACCCCGTCACTTTGCCCAGCACAGCTTCTCCCTGACTTGGGATGTCTCCATCTGAAGCATCATTCTCCGGTCACAAAACATGGTTCGAATGAAGGAACCACTAAGCGTTGCTTGTTTGTAGGGGTTGTTCCTTCATCAGATGTCCTTGTAGGTGGTGGGCTTTCACAGAAGGCCCCAGGCATGTGGCTCTGGTGTGGCGCTAGTGGCCACCATAGTGATTCCAGCACCAAGGAGAAGCCATAGGGATGCCAGCACCACGGAGAGAAAACCAGCTGCCGGGGAGTGGCAGGCAATTAAGGTGTGGCCCCAGGGCCAGATTTGCCCTGTTCGGGTCTGAGGTCTGAGGTTCACTGGGTGCGAAATCTTGGGTAGTTTTCCTCACCCCTGTCTCTGTACAGCTTTTCACCTCTCAGGTGGGTGCCATGGTGGTGCGCATCTCATGCGGTCACTGTAGCTTGAGTAAGTTAGTCCACATGACGTGCGCCTAGTGGAGCCCAGCCCATGGTATGAGCTCTCTGAAGTGTTTCCAGCCCCACTGCCCCCTCCTCAGATTCTGTTTCTTCCATCTTCTAAAGCATAAAATTCTCTTGAGAGACTGTCCCCACAACAGAAGGCTGAGAGCTGCACAAAACTTCAGAGTCCACAGGAGGGTGAATGTTCTGAACTTTTGTCAACCTTTGACGTGTTAGGGCGAAATAAGGACCTAACAAATGATGAGTTCGTCACTGAGAGCTTAGCATATGCCATCCGCTCTGCGAAGCTCTGTATATACCATCTCGTTTAATCCTCATGCAGCCCTATGAGGTCAGCTCCCATATTACAGAGCAGGCAACTGAGACTCAGAGAAGCTAAAGAACTGCACAAGGTCACATAGCAAATGAGTCGTGGGGCCTCAGTTTGAACCTAGGACTTTCTATTATAAAAAATAATGGCTGATATTATAAAAAAATATAAAAAATATTTTTAAATTATAAAAAACTATATTATAAAGAATATTAAAAAAATAATGGCTGATAGGTTGAATGCTTTTGATATAGCAAGTACCGTGCTAAGCTCTGTTTTGTGGATGCAGAGACTGAATCTCGGCTCAGTAAAGTTAGTGGCCCAAGGCCCATGGGTAGTTAGTGGTGAGTTAGAGTTCCCCTTGGTCTGATGTGAAAGGTTGTGCTCTTAATGGCCCCATCCTGCTGCAAAGTTTGATGGCACGACCCAGATGAGTAGAAGGGGCTGGGCCAGGGGACAGTGATACAAAGGACAGAAGTGTTCCTCCTTCTTCAGAATTATGCCCAGCTGCCCAGGACCCCCCATAAACATGGCCTTTGCCAAGACCCTCCTCATGACACTGTTTGAATTTACTATGTCTCCGGGAAGACAGCAGAACAGTCTACCATTTGCTTCCTCTCAGATGTAAGAACCCTTCGCCGGTGAGGCCCGTGAGCCCCACTGCTGGTCAGCCTGAGTTTGACTCCTAAGTTTGAAGAACTAAATATATGATCTTGGATGAGTTACTTAACTTCTGAGCCTCAGTTTCTACATCAGAGAAATGGGAATATTGACAGTGATATTCTTATAAGGTTGCAAAGATTCAATGAATCAGTCTTGGGCAAAGCAATTAGAACAGTGATATATCATCAGTGAAACATCACTGATATAACTTATCGGGATAGATCAGTGACATATCACTGTCAGAGAGTGGCAGAAACACCTGAGAGTGTGAATCCTTGCAGGGTAAGAAGTCCCATGACAAAGTTAAAGAGAAAGAAACAAAATGAGGAGAAGAAAAACACCAAAAATCAAAATACCCAAGTTCTCCTGTTGAAAAAAGAATTCTAGCTGGGAATTCCATTATTTGAATAACTCAAGCTTCAGCCCAGTTCCAGGCTCATCACAGATAGTAGAGTGTCCCCTGGAGTTTGAGCTGAAACGCCAGCTCATTGGCCACACCCTTGTCAGAGTCAAGGAGACAGAGTGGATTCTAGGGCTTTCTTGCTAGAGGGCAACACTATGGGGAGCCGGAAAGCACCCCGTCTTTGGAGTTAAGCCAGCCTGGCTTCCGTGCCTGCTCTACCAAGGGACCGTGAGCTCATGGTTTCACCTTTGGAGCCTCGGTTTCTTTGCCTGTAAATTGAGGAGAGTGATATTTGGGTCGCAGCCTTTGGTGAGGATGAAGTGAGAAATAAAAATGTTAAATATCCGGCACAGAGATGGTTTCAATAAAAGGTAGTGGGTGTCATTGTTCGAATTGTTACTATTCCCTTGGTGGCCTCCCCAGGTGAGACACTGAGCAGGATGTGACACCTGCTGGGTGCTGAGCTCCAGCACCGTCCCCACTTTCCAGCCCCCACCCCACCCCCTTGCCCCAGAAGGGACCTGCCAGTCTCAGGAATGGGGCTGCAGGCCAGAGTTCATGAATATAAGGACGTTCCTTAACTAACAAACAAAGAGGGTCAGAAGGGAAATCAGGCCTGGCTCCTTGTCCTCTGAGGCTGCTTTCCCAAACTCATGCAGATCCAATTTTTTTCACCATCTGCTTGTGGCATGTGCAGGGCGTGGGAAGCCCGTTCCAGTACCCCTCATGGCATTGTTAAATAGAGTTCATTATGTGTAAGGAGAGACCGTGAAACAACAGAACTGGTCTCTTGATAAACAGCCAAAATTTACACATCAAAATGAGTCTGATTTTCTTCAGAGGAGTCGGATACCTCGGAGGCTGTGTGCCAATTCAAAACATTTTGTGAACTCTCCCTTTGGGTTCATCCTTAGAGCCTCTAGCACATTCTTGCTCGCGTCCTCAGAGTGAACATGCCCTCTTTTTTTCCAGGGTAGATTTAATTTTTGGAAATAGCCAAAAGACATTTGAAGCTGAGCCCGCTAAATAAAAAGGGTTAGTCATGCAGGATAATAACACTTCGGGATAAAAAAAAAAAACAACAAGGTTATACTTAGAAAATATTGATTTACCCTTTTTGATGCTGTGTGTAATCTGGCTCTGAAATCAGTAGCGTGAAAGTGGTCTTCTGAACAAGCTTGAGCAGCAGAAGCAGAAGTGGAGGAAATTTTGCCCTCCCAGGGTAAATGCTTTGATAGGAACAAAAATGCCCATTTGGATAGATGTGATGTGATACATTCACTTAAGAAGAATCTGATCTCGTGGCATCGTGAACATACCTCATATTTCAATTATTCATATAGTTTTTACTTGAGCAATTGCTAGTTTAAGAATAACATCCTGGCTCTGGCATGCCCAAATCATTTGGACATTTCCCTTCTCCCCTTCCTTCTCACTCCTTCCTTCTTCCCTCCCTCCCTGTCTCCCTTCCTTCCTTCCTTTCCAGGCATATGTTGAAGCAATTAGACTGAAGGATGATGAAACACTCAAGGTTCAGACCAAAGAGGATGGAGATGTCTTTATGTGGTTGAAGCATGAAGCCACCCGAGGCAATGCGGCAGCTCAGGTAAAAATGTGGTCCACTGCTTTGGAAAGCCTATCAGTTATAATAGCCCAGGTTCTGCCACGGTAAAAAAAAAAAAAAAAAAAAAAAAAAAAAAAAAAGTATATATATATATCTCCCAAACCTTACTGGCTTAAAGCAACGTGGGTTAGTTTCTTACTCCAGCTACCTGTCTGATGGGGTGAGCATGTGCTGTGCTCTCATAGACCCCTCCCAACGGAGCTAATGGGGGCTTCACTGCAACACAGGCTCCCACAGCCATGGCAGCAGGATTCTGCTCAGAAGTGGCACAAGCCACCTCTCACATTTTACCGGCCAACGTAAGTCACATGGTCTCTCTTGAATTCGGTGTAGTCCTACCTTGCACCCAGAAGGAGAGAGAGCTGCAAGGTTTGTAATCTGTCCTAAAGACTACCATCAGACAATTTAGGGCACTGATAGAAATAAAAAAGAAGCATCTTGGGGTGCAGGAGAGATTAGATGGGTATCAAGAAGAAAGCTATGAATTCAGCCAGAGGAGTAACAGAAATCAGGTGCAGCATGACCCACGGATCAACCTTGGCTCTTGAGCATGTCTCGTTTCTTGGATGGACTTTTCTGAGGTACCAGGAAGGGTAGAAAGCTGGGAGAACTTTTTCTTTCTGACTTCTTGCCTTGATTGCACTATGAAGAGAAACCCTTGATGGGAACTTAGGCAGACTGAACTGGGAGGGAGGAAGGTTCCTGAAGAATGACCTTAGCTTTTGCTTTGAGCTCCTAGTGAGCATACAGTGTGGGGAAGGGCCTCTGGGTCTGCTAAGCAGACAGAAGCCCAGAGATGGGAAAAAGAAAGAAGACAGAAAAGACAAGTGCATTGGCAAGCAAGCATTTCAAGGCCCTTTAGTAATGGGTCTCCCACCTATCTGTGCTGATCTTCCTAGCATTGTCAGGAGATACATTGCAGGAAGATGTAAGTCCTTGAGTTGGGGGTAGAAAGAAAAGGAAATAAAAGAATAAACAGAAAGGAAGAAAGACAACAAGGGTCCAGAATGGGGCCAGAATGTTAACAAACATTTCTCTGGCTCCCTTCTTGGGCATCTGTCCTTAGCCTGCAGTCTTTCTAGTGCAGGAAGGAATTCCAGTGCCTGGTTCTGGAAATGCCTTGGTCAGAGTCATTTCCCAGGTGCTCCAGGGCTTGTATGAACTTTCCTGTCTTCGTTCAGCAAATCTTTGTTGTGTAGCTTCCACGACCTTCTACTAGGCTTTGCTGAGTGGGGGCCAAGGGGAGAAAGGCAGACAAATCACATCGTGAGGTTCTGATCCCCAGAGAACTCCCAGCCTTGAGTGTCATGGTGGAATGAACCATGTGGACAAATGCTGGGGTGGGAGGAGATGAGTACCTTCTGATACGGATGTGCACACACCTCCAGGCCACTCATGAGGCTAAGGGGACAGCATGTACCTTCCAAAAGAAAGGTGCTTTGAAGAGAGGAGGCAGTCATTGTTGACCAAGTTCCATCCGACTCTGGCCCTGGGTGCAGTAGACTGATTCACGTTCACGTCCAGACATGCATTGTTTCCCACTGGGGCTAAGGACTTGTATTTGCACAAGTTCACCTTTCAGGGCTCTAGCCTCCAGTTGGAAGAGCTCATCTGCCTAATTCCTGGTTCTTGATATGAAAACATTTTGAACTGGGTTTGTCCTTTCACCTTTTAAAGCCTTATGTTAAGCATTACACAGGAAAGTAATTATTCTCAATTTGCCACTGTCTTGAAGCAACGATTGGCCCAGATGCTGTTCTGGGGCCAGCAAGGTGTGGCCAAGAATCCTGAGGCAGCGATCGAGTGGTATGCCAAAGGCGCCCTGGAGACTGAGGACCCTGCGTTAATATATGACTATGCCATTGTGTTGTTCAAGGTAAGAGTCCCTCAATTTGGGCTGAAATTACGCAATTCTTATCAGGCTTCCTGACCAGTTTCTCATAGGCATGCAGGCAAACAAAGAGTCTGTAACTGGAGAAACTCAGTATATGCTTCTGTCACTCTTGATGGAAAGGGATATTTGCTGAAAAGGCAGAGTCAGAAACAGTTCCCTGGTCTCATTTTTAATCATTAGTCTTATGTTTGGCACCTGAATTCTCTTTGCTTTTGCAAGAACTGTCTAGAGGAAGCACCCCTATTTTATGGATTGGAAAAAATGGTCAACCAGCCCCTAGAGGTACTGAGAGTTGTCATTGAATTACAGCTTAACCCAAGTGCCCCTTTGGGCTGGCTCCCAACAGTCTGGTTGGTCAAAAACAAAGATCTTGTTTTAAGCCAACAGGAAAACAGGGGATGGGTTGAAAGAGCATTAGCCCAGGAGGCAGAGAATGGAATTCAGGTCCCTCCTCCACAGTCATCAGCTTGGTGACCTTGGAGTTAACTTGATCTCATGGGGAAATGGTGAT
The DNA here is from genome assembly GCF_963455335.1 of Martes martes. Taxonomy (NCBI): domain Eukaryota; kingdom Metazoa; phylum Chordata; class Mammalia; order Carnivora; family Mustelidae; genus Martes; species Martes martes. The sequence continues at coordinate 159,406,964 of NC_137889.1, read as the reverse complement.
GACCAGAGACTGAATGAGATAACATAATGAATGGGCTTCAAGAAATGTGAAATACTGTCTTATAGGAAATCCTCCTAGTTTGCACTGATTGAGCACATATTACCTGATTTACACATGGGGCGGCATTAGGATTGCTGTTTGTACATATATGTAGTAATCGAGGTAGAGAAAGGATTTTTAACTTGCTCAAGGTCACACAATTGGTACGTTTTAGAGGTCTGGGACTGGGATCCCAGCACTATGGCTTCAGAATCTATGTTCTTCGCCCCCAAACACAAGACATCAACTCACCAGCCTTGGAAAAGCAAAAATCTGTTGGTCCCGGTGTGGAAGCCCTTAGGCCCCATGTCATGCCCAAAGAAAGCAGCTGCCCTCAGATAGCGAGTGTCTTCAAAGGAGGGCATGGAGTCATGTGGACAGGTCCATCTTCAGAACCACAGCTGTGGCCACTCACTGATTCACAGCCATGGCTTTGCTACATTCCTAATCCTCTAACGCCTTAAAACCTATTGGATCATACCATACGGTTTCCTAATTTAGGGTCTGGACTTTCCCTTTTTCAGTTGTCAAGTCAACATAGAAATGGTTTGACTCCTAGCCATATGCTGATGCATCCATGTGTTTATTCAATAAACACCCATTCCGGGCTGACCAAATGCCACACACTGTGCCAGAGGGAGGGACAGATGGATGTGTGTGCCATGTCCCTGACCTCAAGGGGCTCGTGCAGTGGTGGGGAGGGCAGGCACAGAGAGGCACTGTCCACCGGACCTGAGGCTGGCCCCTGTCAAGGTCCAGAGAAGATAACAGCGTGAATCAGACATTACTTCTGCCCACCAGGAGCTCACCATCTCAAGGGAGAGGCAAATACAGTAATAAATGACTCTGGAGGTGACGCAATGTCTGCTTTCCCAACCTTAAAGATTTTTGGTTTTCCTGCATTCTAACGAAGAACCCCTCAGGGGGATGAAGCCCCTTATCGGTATTTCAGTAATGGGGAGATTTTACCTGTGGTCAGAAGGTCCCTTTAAGTGTGTTCCATGTGAAGGAGTCCCATGCAGAAGATGACCTTCCAAAATGTGAAGAACAGCCATGTGTTCTGGAGCTCTGTGCGGGCATTTGGTGTGTCGTATGATGGCGCCATGGTGACTACGGCTTGTCCAAGACAGTCCAAGCCATCCCCTCTTGCATGACACGAGGATAGCGCTTTGACATTTACTGTAGCAGCTGTTTTCCATGAATTCACCCAGTGGACATTACTGAGCACTTACTATGTACCAGGACTCTACATTTCTATCACTTAACAACTTCCAGTACAACTCAGATTTGGGCCTAGTGCAGAGGCTTTGTGCAAGAAATTATCCCACTTTGGTTTCCATAACAAATATTCTGGAAAATGTTTGACACCTAGAAATCAGAATACCTGAATTCTAGTCACAGATCTAACTGTGAGGCTTTGGGTAAAGTCATCCTCCTTGTTTTATTCCTTCAAAGCAAAGAAGTTGATGAACATAAACCTTGAGTTCTACCAGATTCTAACATTCTGTCATCCTGTTCTTTCTGATGCTTTTCCAGAAGTCCAAAAAGGTTGTCCCATGGCCCCATCCAGTTATTCCAAGTAGCCTCCATGTCCTTTTTTGCTTTCCTCTTCCTCTCTATTAAATGAAGTAATGTTGCATTTCTGAAAAAATATTTTCATCTTCCAACTTTGCTTCAGCTCATCAGTTTCATTAAGTAGGTAACTTCAAGGCTAGGAGAATCTTGGTATGTATAATTTGACTTTTAGTTGGATTCACAATTTTATTTGGGGTCCTGAAAAATACAGAGACAAACACATCCTGCACAGTTTCTGTAAGGAGGTTATGAGTCATTACACGTTCTCAGCACAGAATGGGAACGCACGGGAGGAAGGAGAGTGTGCTAGTTACGAGCTTGGAGCATGGAGCCTGCCTGCTTGGGTTCAAATCCTGCCTCTGCGTCTCACTCATTGTGAGACCCTGGGCAAGGGCTCAAAAGGGAACACTAGAAGCATCTTCCCAGGCTTCTGGTGAGGATTAGATAGAGCAACACAGTGCTGGGCACACTTCAACGAACACAGGGATGTTTGCTTGTGCCGTCTTCGGTAGAGTTAAAAGCTATGTTCCTTGCAAAGCCCCCCCACTCCAAAATTATATCACATGTTACACCATCAACTGTTTCATCTATGGCCAGGAAGACTCCATGGGGCACATGCCGTGTATTTATCAACACAGACGCTTGGTGAGTTTGGTAGCGCCGATGGTTTCCATCCAGCTGGCCTTGCCCACCATCTTCTTTGTCAGTCCTATGGTGAGGGAGACCATGAGGCCCTCTCTTGCCCTATCCTCAGACCTGCTGCTCCTCCATGCCATCCTCCTCACCCCTCAGTGTGGTCCCACAAAGTTCCTCTCTTGTAGCAAGAACCCCAGAGCCATTTCTCTCTGTGGCGGTGCTCAAAACACCTCTGCTGGAAAAGCTTCATTTTGGCAGGAGAAACCTTGTCCATTTCTGTCAACATCTGAGGTGGCGGAGGCCAAGGGGTCCTATCCCCTTCCCGTCTGGCTCCTGAGCTGGTCTGGACTCCGAAGAGGACCCGGGAAGGCTGCAAAGTACAGCCCAATAACTTCTGGCTGTCCATCGCAGATCAAGTGTGACATCAGACTCGCAAACGAGGCCATCTGCAGGAAATGCATCCAGGATGACCAAACTCATTTCACTGTTCTTCAGGGCTTCTCCTGTCAAATCCACAGGAACGCCATTCCCTCGGTGATGATGGGGGTTTGTAGGGACGCTGAGCTGGCAAGCTGAGATCTGCTGGCCCTGAACCACACATATAAGCAAAATCATAGTGATGATTATAAGGAGGAGGATGGTAGACGAGCTCTGCATGTAGAAACCTTGAAGATAAGGCTTTTAATGAAGAAGGCTTGTGTTTTCTTTTTTAAGTATTTTATGTGGAGCACTGATACACCTCCAGGATGTTTCCGAGAGCGCTCTGCGTTTATTTTCTTCATGCTCATTGCTGTTTATCATTGTTTAGGGTCAAGGAGTGAAAAAGAACAGACGGCTTGCTTTGGAGCTGATGAAGAAAGCGGCTTCCAAGGTAACACTTCTGCATATTGTCAGAAGGAAACATTTGCGCCACACACACCCACACGTTCACAAGTCTTCGAGAGTAAATGGCCATCCCATCCCGTGGCCCGGCCCCTAGAAAACAGAGTGAGGTGGGAGGGTCACTGCCATCTCGATGATTAGTCACTTCGGAGCTGGGACACAGACAGAAACCCACCACAATGGGGACAGCAGAATTCAAAAGCTGAACTCACCTTTCAGTCAATAGAATGCAGGCCGATTTTGTTTGAAGGCTAAAATTATAATCACAGGCTGCTCTGATAACAAGCAGAGGGGAGCCGGTGCTCCTTGGAACTGAATGGATATGTAGATACGCAGCTGAATTAGGGAAACCAAAAGCCTAATTCCTGTAAAGGTTAACCCTGTCGTGTCCAATCCCCGTGCCCTGCTCGTGCTTTAATAATGAGGATGTTTAGCAAGTTGACAGCCAGGTTTAAAAATTGCTTTGTTTTGGTCACTATTTATTCTAAGATGTCAAGTTAGCCGGTTTCACGATAGCACTACAGAATGGAAGTTAAATATCGCTTGCGGGGGTGGGGGGTGATGTGTACACGTACGTACAAGGCGTGCACACCCACACAAGCAAGCACGCTCACAGGTGCATGTGTGTGGATTTGCAAATAAATTTGTAGAAACTACTATAATTCTGCAGCCTTGACGGAGTCCTTTATAGCCCTTCTGGCTCTTGAAAAAGCTCCCCTCCCCAAGGCTGCTAATATTTGCCTCAACAACAAAGACTCCTCAAGCTGATTTCCACCGCCTCATCCTCCCCTGAGAAGTTCAGAGTCTCTTTTTGTGTGTGTAGAACAGGAGGTTGGAGCACGGAATAAACCGAGAGGTTTTCCACCCACCGTGGTGGGGTCAAGAGGGCACGTGACCCAAGAGAAGGGAGCCCGTTGAAGAGCACACCAGCTCCTGCCCCCTTACAAGTTAAAGGGCAGAAGTAGCGAGGCTGTTGAATGGTGGTCCTTGAGGCCATTTAGCCCAAAGCCCCCAAAACGGGCTGTGATGAGGTTGCCATGCCAGGTGTGAAATTTGCATCTCTTCAGCCATCCTTAGTGGTGAGCTGATGTCTAATGTGCTTTGTTTGGAAGGGATTCTTTTTTTTTTAAATTAACATATAATGTATTATTTGCGCCCAGAGATATAGGTCTGTGAATCATCAGGCTTAGACTTTTCACAGCACTCACCATAGCCCATACCCTCCCCAGTGTCCAAAACCCAACCCCCCTTTCCCTGCCCTCTAACCCCCCAGGAAACTTCAGTTTGTTTTGTGAGATTAAGAGTCTCTTCTGGATGGGATCCGGATGAAGGGATTCTTAGCAGAGCTTAGGTGAGGATTGGGAAATGCTGCGTTATGGCCTGGAGTCATCACGTCCTTAAAAGTGAAGTGTGATTCTCACTCATTCACCCGGCAATTGATTTTGAGGCCCCTAGTCTTTGTCAGGCACTGTGGGGAAGGTCCCACGCAGTTTGGTTTTTGGAATGAGCAAAAAGTCACATGGGAGCAAATCTGGTGTTCAAGCTGTGTATGTCCAGAGTGGAGTATGATTGGTAAGAGAGAAGACAGGATTTCTTGTGGGGCTCCAGATGCAATTCCTCATGGAGTTCGGCAGATGTTTTGAGGGATGACAGGTGCATTTGAATAAGCCTGTGGCCTCTGGCTTTGCAGCAGAAGTCACTGTGATGTGTACATTCCATAGGCTTGTCCCAAAGCTGGCTCTTGCTACTTTATAGTATAGCCTGCTTTGTTACGTGATTGAGAGGCATTCTGCCAGACTTTCCAGGAGACCACCTTGCACCTTGTACAGCGTGCAGTCCGGGAAGAAGGCTCATGACTAGGTCCACAGCACTGACACCCTTCCTGACCGACATCTGCTGGCTTGGGAATCAGCTGTCTTGGGGGCCTACAGATCCCAACCCTACTCTCCACCCTCAGGATGTAGGATTTGGATTCCGTTTTGTTTAGCACTGCATGTGAAGGATGGCTTTCATTCATTCATCAAATATTTATTGAATGTCTACTCTGTGGCAAGCACTAATATAGGTACTTGAGACACAAAACAAAGATTCCTGCCCTCATGGAGTTTCTATCTTATTTTATTTTTTTTTAAGACTTTATTTATTTTTTTGAGACACAGTGAAAGCAAGAGATCACAGAGCTCCGGAAAGGGAGACGCAGACTCGCCACTGAGCAGGGAGCCCGATTTGGGACTCTATCCCAACTAAGCCACCCACGTGCCCTAGAGCTTCTGTTTTAACGGGCTTTGTTCATTTCTTTCCCTCTGGTCTTTCTGGTAGCTGGAATCTAGGAAGAAATCTAGGAAGCGTAGCTTTTTAGGATCTGTTGCAGACTGAAAAGTCTCAGCCTGGTATCTTGGCAGCTGTTCTCAAGGGATACCCATTCTTCACTGGTGAAAGGTGGTGAAAGAGATTTGGTTCTGTACTTGGACTCTGATTTAATAAGTCTCACAGGTGCAAGGCACTGTTTGACCCTCGGATCTTTTCCCCCCTGCTTCTTCATGGTTTGGTGGGTCCGGCAGAAAGGGAGGCATGAGAACCCTGCACGCCCAGGTCTATACACAGGTATCTCACTGTGGGCCAGAGCCTCCTTCCACAGCACTCACACCCCTGCGGGGCTTCCGAGCCCTCAACAACCAAACTGTGGGCTGCCCTGTGGAAGCACGTGGGAGCATCTGGGGAAAGCACATGCGGGCACCTGATAGGATGAAATCACAAGGAGGCTCCAGACTCCATCCACATGAAGCACTTCCTTGGTACCAGCCCCAGGTCTAGACACAGTTTTAAAACCCTCCTTCCAGAGACGCCCGGGTGGCTCCATCAGTTAAGCATCTGCCTTCGGCTCAGGTCATGATCCCAGGGTCCCACATCAGGCTCCTTGCTCAGCAGGGAGCCTGTTTCTCCCTTAGCTTGTGGTTCCCCCTACTTATGCATTTGCTTGCTCTCCCCCTCTCTCTTTCTCTCTGACAAATAAATGAAATCTTAAAAAAACAAAACAAAAACAAACCCTCCTCCCATCCCCACCTCCCTCCAGCTCTGCCTCAGCCCCCACTACCCCCACCCTCCCAACTCTGCCTGTCAGGACTGGGACTCTTAGTAGCCTCGAAGCCCCTGTGCTTTGCAAGAGGCTGTTGCAGCCGCTTCCCTTTGTTGGTGTTCGGGGCAGAGTAATCAACAGATGGGCAGGCGGGTCACCTAGAAAACTGTCCCAGTGGCAGGGGCTGTCAGTTCTCCTCTCGCAGGTGAGCACTCATGAGTTGCAAGGTCACTGTTGATACTGCAGGACGATAAGAGACTTTTTGGAGATGAGGGCTTTGCGGGAGAGCCCTCAGGAGCTGAGCCATGATTTGGGGGCAGCATGACTGCAGAGCAGGAAAGCAGTAATCCCGGCAGCAGCCGGGTGAAACCCCCCTGGGGGGAGGCTCTGAGCAGGCTCGTGGTTTTTAACACTTAGCTTTACCTCAATGCCATCTGCCCCCAGAAAGAGAAGGGAGGGGTTTTGCTCAGACCCAGGCAGAGTGCTTTCCCAACAATTGATTCTCTTTAGGTTTCATTAAAAAAAAGAAAGAAACCAAAAAAACCAAAAACAAAAACAAAAACGTAATTTTTTTCCCTTGTTCTAAAATCTAGGGATTACATCAGGCAGTCAATGGCTTGGGATGGTATTACCACAAATTCAAGAAAAATTATGCCAAAGCAGCAAAGTACTGGTTAAAAGCAGAAGAAATGGGGAATCCAGATGCATCATACAACCTTGGAGTCCTGTATTTGGATGGCATTTTCCCAGGAATTCCTGAAAGGAATCAAGTAAGACTTGACACCAGCTGTGCAGCTGGTCACTGGCTCGTCTGCTGTGTGTCCGGCCTGGATGAGGCCCCGTGGGTGGTGCAAACGCCACCCAAGGCACAGACCATGTCCTCAAGCAACTCAGGGGTCCAGTAAGGAAGATCAGATAGCAAATGGCAAAGGATGGCATCTAGCCAAGTGTCACATGTGTGCTCGTTGCTATGGCCCAAACAGTTCTGGACAGGGGAAACCGTGAAGATCAAAAGCAGTCAGGAAGGCTTCATGGAGGAGGGAGGCCTGAACTAGGGAGGAAGGGGAGGATGATACGAGATAGAGTGAGTGAGAGGCAGTACAGAGATTGATCTCATTAGGAGCAGAGAGAGCTGGGTCTAGATGGGTTTGTCTGATATGAGACCAGACTGAATAATAGTGAGAACAACAGTGACAATCTTCAGTGTTTGCTAAGCACTTCCTCTGTGATGGATACTCAGAAATACTTGACATGCACCCCATGTCATTCTAACTATCTTCTGGAATAGCTGCTATGATTATGTCCATTTTACAGAACGAACATCAAGGTTCTGAGAATGTATGTAACTTACTCATAGTCATATGCTTAGTGGAGGCAGGACTGCGATCCTTGCAGAAGCTGGAAGCCCCTCGTTAGCCCCTCGTTAGCCTATTAGCCCACTAATACTATTGATGATGGTAATTATAATTTCTGCACCATCACAGGCCACAGATTTCCCTGAATGCCCACCCTATGCCAGGCATTCTTCCAGGCACTAGGGATACATGAGGCTTACATATATCTGGGGGAAGAATATTCCAGAAAGAGTGAACAGTCAGGGCAAAAGCCCTAGAGGAAAGCAGGAGTGGCATGCTCAAGGAATAGAAGGGAAGCTGGAGCAGTGGGAGCAGGAAGCAGGGGAGGGGCAAGGTGGGGGGGAGAGAAGGTTGGGCAGGCAGATGTGCTGGTCATTGTGAAGTCTCAGCTGCTCCAAGGAAGATGGGAAACCACTGGGCAACTTTGGACAGGGCAGTGATGTGCTGTGTTTTAAAAAGATCCTAGCAGAGACTAGGATTAAAGAAGACAGGAGGAGAGCAGGGGGTTAATGTATTGAATCCGAGTGAGAAAGGATAAGCGACCCCAGAAGCAGACGAAGTGCGGCTGGATTATGCATGTACTTTGAAGGTCAAGGTGACAGGGCTTGCTAATGGATTGGATGTGAGGTGTGACAGGAGGAGACAGGGTGACTCTGAAGTGTTTGGCATTTATCGAGGTAGAAGAGTGGAGGGGGCATTTTGTGGGATGGGCCAGACTGAGGCAGCGGCAGGTTTCTGAGGGTAGGAAACTGGAAGATAATTTTTGTGAAGCACCGTGCTAAGCCCCGAGAATCCATCTCATTTAATCCTTGAAACAGCCTTTCGTGCTAGGTACTATCAGAAGCCACATTTTTCAGTTGAAGAAATCTCACAGTTGGAGAGATGAACTACCATGCCCAAGGTCACACAGCTGGGAAGGAGCAGCGCTTGGATTTAGACCCAAGCCTGTTTGACTCCAAATCCCTGGCTTACGAATGGCATCTAACTGCCTTGGAAAAACAATAGTGACCAGCAGAACGTTCACCCTTTTAAATATTTGTCTTATTTCCCCCTCCACCTCTCTCTGCCTACGTAAGAGACTGTATATTTTTATGCATTGCTAATATCTGGTCACCCACACATATATGCCAGTGTGGATTTTTTATTGTCATATTCTAATTCTCACCTTCCTACGGGAGATGCGGTCTTGGCGCATGAATTTGAAGAAAGGTATTAAGCAAGGTTAGAAAAGCCAATGCCTGAATTTTCACCTGGCGTGAACCCGGCGTGACTTCTGATACATTCTTCTGTTTCGTTTACAGGGGTTATGGGATTCGTAGCTATGTGTTGTCTTATTTGTTTATTTGGTAAACTTGACAGAATAGCTTACTGTCAAGGTTATCACATCCAGAGGTCGGCTTCTGTGATGGGCTGTCTTCCTGGAGCTTGACTTGGTTTTCCTAAAGATATCAGAAGTGATTAGCTGGTGAAAATATCAGGGGTTGAGTGTCTCACCATGTTGGCTTCCATGAAACCAGCTCAGCCAGGAGGACTCCTCACCAATGGAGATGACTCTGTTTATCTCTCTACAGACTTTAGCCGGTGAATATTTCCATAAGGCTGCACAGGGTGGACACATCGAAGGAACCTTGTGGTGTTCTCTCTATTATATCACAGGAAACCTGGAGACATTCCCTAGAGATCCCGAGAAGGCTGTCGTGTAAGAACCTGTCAGCTGTTGTGTACAAAGGGAAAGCCATGTACTTTATTCACTGTGCCTGGAAATGGAGTTCCTGTTCTTTGTTTTGCAATTTTGAATTTCACCTTTATTTTTACCTGTTGTGCATGCACAGACTTTCAAAAGCCTCCTCATTCGACAAAGTGAAAATAAGTACATTTTAATGGAAACCCAAAAATAATAATTTGACATGGGAAAAGCAGAAAATCTGCTACCCCACCCAAACTACTTCTTGTTCTCAAGAATAAATCACTTTCAGTCTTTTCATTATTTCTTTACTGTTTGCCTCTCTCTTTCAATGACACACTCATACTATTTCTTATTAGTTTCATTACAGGCTTTGTCTAATGATGTCCCTTTGTGACAGATAAAGATGTAGTTCCCTCTCATTCTGCCACCACCTGCTATCCCACACATCCACACTTTCCGCCTTGTCCCATTTCCCCAGAAATATATCATTATTTTGGTTAGATTAGTATTGGGGTGCCCATTACTAGGACCATGGGAGTCTGAGGCACAGCTGACCCATGTGCTAGGCTATGAGTACTTTCTCTTTCTTACACAGATTTTTGTGTTCTGTGGAGTATTAATTATACTTCATAGTTCTTCAGGTGCTTAGCTTTCTGCATACTTATCATTTTTCATGTGCTTAAATCTCCAAATTCTCCCACAGTTATCTAAATGTCTCCTCAGTATGTCCAGACCCACCAGGTATTTGATTAACTTAATCTCAGTGACATCTCTTCTGGAGTTTTCCCTCAGGACAGAGCTTCCCTGATGAAGTTAATCCTGTCATCACTGTGGGGGATTTCCTTCCCCTTCATCTCTGTCTTTTTGGGTTCTCCTTGCTGGACCCTATTTCTTCTTCTTTCTTGATTTATGCCTATGCTTTTGTAGAGCACATCCTACAGTAGCTTCCTAGAGAATGGTGAACAGGAGGCACATTTCTGAGGCCATTGCATATCTGAAAACGTTTTACAGAGGTTGACAAATAAGGGCCCATAAATAACATGCGGCCCACCCTCCGTTTCGTGTGACCCCCAAGAGCTAAGAATGCTTTTCTCATTTTTTTATGTTTTTTTCATTTTTAAAGGGTTGTAAGACAAGTGCACACATTTAAGATGAATACAAATAGAGACTCTGTGTGGCTCACAAGGCTTAAAATATTTATTATCTTGCCTTTTACAGGAAAACAAAACAAGACTTTCCAGACCTCCGTTTTAGACCACCCTCATACCAGTAGTCTGGCTTTACAAAAGCCATTTTATTTCATAAGACATTTGAGAGAAAATCCAACCTGACCTGAACTTACTGATAAAACTTGACCTAGACAGACTTGAAGCTTTTTATCGATATTAGTTAGGATGTTTGGTGTGAACATTCATATGTTTCATAAATTTTTCTTTTGTTATTGATTTCTAGCTTAATTCCACTGCAATCAAAGAATGCATTCTGAATTACTTCAGTCCTTTGGAATTTGTTGAGGCTTTCTTTATGACAGGATATGGTCAATTTTGCTATGCCTGCTTTTTTTTGCTTGTTAGAGTTTTTTTTGTTGTTGTTGTTTTTAGAGTTATATCTTTTTCCAGCCTTTACTTTTAATCTTTTCTTCTCTTAATTTTAATGTGTGTCTTCTAAGCAGCAAATAATTGGGTTTTGTGTACTTTTTATTCAGTTTGACAAGTTTAGTTTTTTATTGGGGTATTTAGACCATTTACATTTAATGCAACTTACAGAAATGTTTTGTTTTAAATCTGCCATTTTACTATTTATTCCTTATTTTTCTCATCCATTCTTTGTGCTTGTTTCCCTTTTTCTTACTCTTCCTTTACATTAATCAAGTATTTTTTTTAAAAATTTTATATCCCCTTTCCATTAGCTTGCTAGTAATATATCCTTATAATAGTCTTTTAGTGGTTGTAAGTCTAAGGATTACAACAGGCCATTATTAGTAAAAATTCTCCAGGATAGATTAAAGAACAGAAAAAAAAATGGAGAAATCTTAAAATAAATCAGTAAATACGTTTTAATGGAGAGGGTACTAACTCTTGGTGAAGATGATCTATTTTTGTATCGGCAGGTATTTTTCATTAGGTACATTTCATGTCTTTATTTCCATACATGATAATTCCTAAGCACTTATAAGAAAAGACACTGAAAGCAAAGTTCTCAAAACGCATCTTTCTTTACCTTCTTAATATTCAGTTCTGGTTTGTTGCTGTGCAAAAATTCTAACAAGCAAAATAATCCCCAAGTGGGATTTATTGAGATCATATGAAGAAAAAAGCAATTATTTAATTTGCCATGGTTTGGGTATTTTCTCATTCCTTTTCTTTTCAGATGGGCAAAGCACGTAGCTGAGAAAAATGGCTACTTGGGTCACGTCATTCGCAAAGGCCTCAATGCCTACCTGGAGGGCTCATGGTAAGCTGGGGACCCACGTTAGAGTGAACTTTCTCAGCCCGCACCTTTCAATTTGTCAGTGTAGTCATAGGAGATGGAGTCTTAAAATACAACCGAAAAAGCAATTTGCAGGGAAATCACGACCTCCCAGTAATGATATTCAGAGTATCACAGACTGATTGGCTGTTGATTAGAAAACATAGCATTTCCATGTTTAATTATACACAAAAATTAGTTCTCTAGGGGAAGTGTCCACATTCATCAAGTTGAGAGACACATGCATGTGTTGACTTTCCTTCCCTTCAAGCTTCTTCCTTTTGGTTTTAGAGTGGAGACAGCACAAGGGGTCTTAGCTGAACCTCTGCCTCTCCCTGGCAGGGCACAGAAAGTTCACGGGAAGCAGAGAGACCAGTGTGTTTAAGGCTCAAGCTACATCCTTCCACTGATATGTGACTACATCTTCCATGGCCAAGAGCCTGGGATTACTGGAACTCACTCAGCAGACCTCAGGTGTCACAGCCAAACAGATTTTCCATTTTAACTTTCTTCTGATAGAATTAACAAATTTCATCCTATACTCTATGGGATGAGATACTGCACTAAGGACTTGGAGATGCTCCCTGTTTGCTGTGCCTTGATTTTACAAATAAGGGCACATCTTTCCAAACTACAGACTCCACCTGATTCCATCTTTCTGTTTTCTTCTGCCAGCCCTGCCACTGTGTCTTACGTTTCCATTGGACCATCTTTTCTTGGCTGGATTATTGCCTAAGTGATCTGGGTATTTCAGTAATAACTTAAAAGGGTATGCAAATCAGCACATATCCCATTGGTCCACTGCCTCAAAAACATTAGACCAGACCTATCATAGAGCATACTCTGACCTGAACCTTAATTAAAAATTAAAATACAAGTCCAAGAGAACATTATTTTCTCCTTTGGTCCATAGCGCCTGCATAATCAGCAGATAGCATGTCAATGAAAATCTTAAAGGAGGCAGGGAAGTAAACCAATGAAAACAGCACGAAAAGGAATGTTTGTTATTATCATCCTGTGAAAGTTTATTATCTGTGGCCTCACTTCACACAATTGGGAAAAAATTTTAATGAAATTATTATTTTCCACTTGATACACCTTATAATTTTTCTGGTGTTTTATCTTGTCTCCCAAGTGAGCTTCAGTTTGTAAAACTCCCAAATTTGAATTTAATTTATTCTCTACTTCTCATCCTCCAAACTACCCACCCTTTAGGGGAGAAAGGGCATTCAAATACTGAAGTGTGTATGTGGGTTTTCCCAAAGAAGGAGCACATCTGTAAACACCCCCCCCCACACACACACACGAAGATGCTTGACACTATTTTTCCCATAGAGTGTCTATTAATAGCTTACATTTCTTGCCTGCTTTTGAATTTAACATCACAAAGCATTTCAGATAGCACATTTTAAAAACTGGCTGGGAAGGTCAAGATGAATTCAGATTTTTGTGACCTTTCGTCCTTCTTACAATATTCAGCGATAACACAGGATTGATTTTTTTTTGAAGACTTTATTCATTTAACAGAAAAGGAGAGGGCACAAGCAGGGGGAATGGCAGGCAGAGGGAGAAGCAGGATCCCCGCTAAGCAGAGAGCCCACTGAGGGGCTCCACCCCAGGATCCTGGGATCATGACCCAGGCCATAGACAGATGCTTAACTGACTGAGCCACCCAAGCGCTGCACCTCATTTCTTTCTTATGCTGAGCTATCTGCAGTTTTTCACATGGCCTGTGTTCTGTAGGACCTCTGGATCTTTGAACTTGCTGTTTCCTCTGCCCAGAAGGCCTCCCTCACTCCTTACTCCTGTTAAGATCAGGATTGCTCTTGTTGATTGCCTGGTGATTTGTACCCCAGGGCCCAGCACCTGGTGGTACCTGGGAAATGCTCAGAAATAAATGAGTGCATGATCTAAGGCAAATGGAACAACCCTAACTCAAGACACAGGGGCAGTATATAAAGGGCATGAAGGATTCTATGAAGGAAAAGACGCTATCTGGTTTGTAGGACTTAGATCAGCCTTCATGATGGGGGTAGCAGATGACATGGCCTTGAGGTGGGTGAGATTACCCCTTGACCATGCAGGGAACAGCATTTCTAGTGAAGGGAATAGCAGAAATGAAAGAGATAGGAAAATTCTGGATGAGTTTGGAAAATTTTAAGCCACTAGTTTACCTTCAGGTAAGATTTGTAAAAGGGAGTGACAGATAACAAGAGCAAAGAGGTGCTGCTCTATGGGACTTTGAATGGCAGGTCATACACTTTTTCCTGAATTTATGTGGCAGTGGGGAGCTATTGATAGTTTAAGAAGAGAGGGTAGTGACATGACAGAGCTGGGTTCTGAGATGTCTAACTAGATGGCAAAGAGAAGGGAGAGTCTGAAAGGGCATGCTGGGTCAGAATCTGGGTAAAAAGAGCTGAGCATTTGAACTGGAGATGTGGCATAAGCCAGTTGAGTTGTTTTTTTCTACTTCTATCATACAGTAGTTGATACGTATGAAGTGATATGTGATACATATATATAGATTCTCAGGCATAAGGATAAAACGAACATCTGTAGCCCTATGTGAGAAAATGAACAGGGTGCCTGGGTGGCTCAGTTGGTTAAGCAACTGCCTTCAGCTCAGGTCATGATCCTGGAATCCCAGGATCGAGTCCCGAATCAGGCTCCCAACTCCATGGGGAGTCTGCTTCTCCCTCTGACCTTATCCTCGCTCATGCTCTCTCTCACTGTCTCTTTCTCAAATAAATAAATAAAATATTAAAAAAAAATGAACAGTTGAAACCCCCTGCATTTCCCTCCCAAATTAAACCCATCCCACCCTTGGTCCCCAGAACTAACCATCACCCTGAGCCTTGTTGTTCATCTCCCCTTGCTTTCTTTATAGTCTTGCTCTGTGTGGATTTATTCTTAAGTAGTAAAGTTGTTTGACTTGTGTCGGAGCTTTCTATTATTAGAATCATATCACATATAGTTCAACTGCCTTTTAAAAAAACCTAACATTATGTTTCTGAGATTCATATCCCTTGTTGCATGTATCTGTGGGTCATTCCTTTTTATTTCTGTCATTGACCATGCTTTACTTATCAGTTCTTATTTTAACACGTTTGCATTTCCTTTTTTTTGTTGTTTTTAAGAACAATGTAGCCGTGAACATTTTTTAGGTATATCGTGGCATACATAGGAAAAGTCTCTCTAGAATATAAACTTAGGAGTGGGGTCACTGGGCAGGCACCTTATAAGATAGTGTTCACCTTTACAAGATAATGCCAGCTGTTTTCCCTAAGGATTTTACCATTTTACTTGCCTGCCAACCACGTATACATTTTTGTTTCTCTATATCCTTGCCAATCTTGATGCTGATGCTAAGTATTAAGTTTCAGTCTGGATCCGAAGCCTTCTTTCTATCAACAGGAAGAAACATCTAGTATCCATTATAATGACAAAATCCTCGTCAAAATATATTTGAGGCAGAGTGCTTCTGTTTCCTCCCATTCTCCAACTCTGAAGCCCACCCTGAGGTTAAATAGGAAATATAGGGATGTTGGCCTCCCCACACCATGATGGGGCTTTTTTGGTATCATCTATTCTGCTGTAATAGAACTAAATCATCCCTCAATGTCCCAAGTCCATCCCCCTTTTTCATTTTCTGTGAGTGAATTCATTCTAGACGTTATTTTCAAATTACATGTGTCAGTTTGATGAGCTTCTGCTTTTCTGTGTTGTTCCAAGATTTATATGGGATAGTTTAAAAGAGGAGCATGATTGAAAAAAGTGCTTTTTGCTGTATAGGCATCATACAGAAGATACTATTGTCATGCCTCAGGCTGTCCTCGGACACCAGAAGAAGTCAGTGAAGGAGAGGCTGGCTGTCATGTTTCATTTCTCCGCCTTCCCCCATGTGTATTTTATCTGTGAGCTATGTGTTTTATTGTCCTTTGTCTTAAATATGCCCCAAATATTTAACCCAGGAGGTTAGCCAGATTATGGTGGGCTTGAGGCAAGACAAGTAGGCATGCCAATTTCCAGTGGAAAGAGATTCACCTTTCTGCAAGAGACCAGGGGTCCTGAGTTCCACGGGGACCCCAGGATTTTTTTTTTTCTATCTTTTCAGTTTGAGCTGCTTCATGCATTGGCAGAGAAAAGCACAAAGAAAATCATATAATTGTTTGGGAAGCTGCTCAGAGGTACTCAAATTCACAATTCACAGCAAGCAGCCCAAGGATTGATTATTAAGATGTATCATTATAAAATTCTCTATGTGTATATGCTGAGGCGGAACTGGAAGGATAGCAAATATGGCCCTAAATGTGTTCTTTACCATAAATCCCCTCCTCTCCACGTCCACCTGCCACCCCCATCCCTGTCAGAATGACTCCCTTGGGGGACAACTTCACTTTAGTGCCTTGGAAATAAAGCTTGAAGCTCTGGTGAGCTTCCTAAGCCTTGAAGAAATTCATGGAAAGGACAATACAGCTTTGTGGCTTATCTTTGGGCTTCCTGCCCACAGTTAAGTGCTGCGTACATGTTTTTTCCACGAATATATAGAAATATCTGTAATTGATACTTCTGGGTACTCTCTGTTGAAACACAATTAAATAAGAACAAATCGCTGGGAGACTAAATGTGGGTAGGATTTCTGCAAAGGTGTCATTTCTCAGAAGTCTTAATAAGCTGAGGAAGTCTGGCCTTGAGAGTTCTAACCTTCCCCTGCGGATGGTGGCAGTGTGGGAGTGCACAGCATTGGAGGATTGCTTCTGCAGGAAGGAAGACAGAGGTGGATTTCCCTCAGTGCTTCTGTTGACATCGATGTTTCATAGACATCTCTTTCTGATGGATTTCAGTGTTTCCTCAAAGGAAATGCTTGGGAAATTCTATGACATTTCCTCTTGGCTTATACAATAATTGGACAGTGGAAGTCTTCCTATGAAACTTGCCCCCCCCTCCCCTCCCCACCACCAAAGTAACTTTGGAGAGATGATCTTGTCTTTGTAAAGTTTGTCCTAGTGACTTAGTTCTTCTGGGAAGTGTCAGCCTCACGCCTCCCTTACACATTCTAATCGTCTGCCCGACTGCTGTCGAAGAAAACGTCATTTTGATTACATTTTAATAATGTGAGCCATATCCCATCCAGTTACAGTAGCAGAGGGACCTGGCCCAACATGTGACCTTGAGTTGGCAAGTCTACACCCTCTCCTTCCTGTACCCATTCCTGGGGGAGACAGGCACTGGTTCCAAAGAAACGCAAAATTTTAAGACCTTGGGAATGGGTCCCTGTCGTAGAGGGATGGGACTTTTGGCCAGACCTCCTTTGTACGCCCTCCATCTGGGGTCTGTTCTAAAGATTCTTGTCACAAAACATGATTTTTGCCAGCTGTATAAGAAAACACCTGGGCATCTTTTGTGTTGTTCTTACGGCTGCCATTGTGGGCTTGTTATCTGGCTTGCAGTGCAGGGGACAGCTGCCCAGCCAGCCTTGTCTCTCTTTAGCATGAGTCATGGCTAATTGGTCCATTGCTTTGGGTGTCTGGAAAGCCGAGAATCAGCTCCCTCAGCAGCTACATGGCCCATGACCTGCACTGTGTCCAGTTGAAGGTCTCACCTTCCTAATTTGATGCCCAGTCACCTCTCTCTGTCCCTAGGCAATGGGCCATCAGAAGCTGCTTTAACAGTGTAAAGAACTGGATTTCAGAATCAACTCTCCTAATTTCCCCAGCCAGTTTTGGGGTGGAGGTACAATCAAGAAAGAGTTAACATCAGCTCCTGAGAATGCCAAAGAAGCTTTAGGAACAATGATATCTGGTCAAAATAAAATGTCACTCATAACCTGGGTGACACAAAGAAAATGGAGGAAATCATAGAAGTAAAAAGAAAAAAATAAAATGACTCAAATTTTCACTACCTAGAGGAAAGTACTATGAGGATTTTGATAGACAATTTTAGGTTTTATTTTCTTTTTCTCTGACTATATGCACCTGCATGAGCTTGTGAAGGTGTGCGTTCGGTTTTATTTCTGTGTTACAAAAATGGAACCGCTCTGTTTCTCATCCTGCTCTTTTTTTTTTTTTAACTGAATGGAAGATTTTGCTAAACATCTTTCTATGTTTTTGAATTCTCTTCTACAACATCATTTTTAATCGCCTCATCTGAATGTGGCTGCACTCTGGGGTAATTTAACTACTCACTGATTTTCAGATACTTAAGTTGCTTCCAGTGTTTTTTGTTCATATAAACAGCTCTGCCATGAACTCTGTTGTCACAGAATCTTTGCACACGTTTCTTTCTTCTTTAGAATAAACCTTCGCAAGGGAGAACTGTTGGCTAAATGATGTGTGGATTCTTAAGTCTTCCTGCATTTAATGGTTGGAGTCACCTGCCCTCCCACAAGCATTGGCCATAAGAATATGTCCGTTTCCCCCAAACCCTTGCTTTTACCCTGTCTTGTGAATCTTGTGCCAGCCTTTCAGCAGATCAACAGTCCTCTGTCATTGTTTTGCCATCATTAGCTACTAGCATTAGCATTTTTTTTCTCTGTGTGTTTGGTCATTGGTATCAAGCCTCTTGTAAACTCCCTCCCCTCTGCCAGACGTCTAAAGCATCACAAAAGCTCAGCTCTAATTAAGCTTGCTCAGAATCCTAAGCCCCATGAAGCCTTTCACAAAACAGGGACCCGAACACACAGGGCTTTTTCTAAATGCCACTTATCTCTTCTAAGCTGGGATGGAAGGATTCAAGGACAGAAGGCAATAGACAACCCAGCCAGCATGCCACACAGCATTCGGCCAGTAGAGGTAGCTGTTGCATCAACTAGCTCTCCAACCTTATCAGTGAGTTCAGCCTTTAAGATAGAAAATAAATCAGTGCAAGCAGTATTTTTAACAACAGTATTTATTTTAAAACACACACACACAACAAACTCATGATTTTGTGGCTTTAAAAAACTGCTTATTTTGTGCCCTCTTATGCTTGAATATAAAGCTCTCTGTGAATATTAGTAAGAGCCACTGTATGAAATTTATTATTAATCATCTATTTTTAGGCACGAAGCTTTGCTGTATTATGTTTTAGCAGCAGAAACTGGAATTGAAGTGTCACAGACAAATTTAGCACACATCTGTGAGGAGAGGCCAGTAAGTAAATGTATTCTTCTTGGAGTGGAAGCTCTAAGGTTAAGGATGATGAATTGGGTTCTATGAAGGCAAAATCAGTCACTTGGCTGAAATATATTAATGAATTAACTTTTTCTCCCCCTCCATCCCCTTAGGACCTGGCCGAGAGATACTTGGGTGTTAATTGTGTTTGGAGATACTATAATTTCTCTGTTTTTCAAATTGGTGCTCCTTCATTTGGTATGTATAGAAAAATGGGTGCTAAATTGAAGCATTGGAAGCTTTTAATCTTTAGTAACAGGGAAGAGATAACAGCTTTGTGTGAAGTATGATATTTCTAAACAATTAGGAAAGAGTGTGAAAAATCTCTGCTATTAAGATCATGAGTAAACTGCTGTCAGCCTCCAGCAATGCACTTCTCCTCCTCTGTTGTCCACTGAATGCTTGAACCCACCATTTCTTCAGAGTTGGTGAGAATTCAAAAGAGAAAGCTATTCTGGAGAGATTCTCTGGGCCAGTCATTGGTGTTTTGCCCTCAGGCACATTCCTCTGCTCTGCTCTGTATGGGAGAGGTTGATCCCCAGGAACTACAGTTCCTAGACTCTTGTGTTCTTGGGCATCTGATTGGTTTCAGCCAATGGGAGGTGCCAGCAGGAGATTGCTGGATGGGAGGAAATGAGAAGTCCAAGTATATCTCCCCTTCTCTCTCTACTTTGGGCTGTGTCTCCAGCAATGGCTGTACACCCATGGTTCCAGTTCTTGCCTGACAGTATTGAAATCTTTTGAACTACTTGACATAGATTCTATTTTTCTGACTAGACACTGAGTGATAAGTACACCATTAGGCAAAAGTTTTTCCAAGGGAAAAAAATAAAATATATGGCTTAAACAGAATAAAGAAATGCCCATCAGTCATAAGACTCAGGCAACAAAATTTCAGATGTCAAATAAAGTGCCCCAAACAATCTTGGCCAGCTGGGCTGTAAGATTGCAGATTGGGATTTTCGCAGACCCATTTGGGAGAGCTGCCCAGCAAAGCAAGAAAATGTGTCTAGAAATGGTGGTGCTTGGCACAAAAGGTTTTCCTCCCCCCACTTCCTGACATACCAAGGAAACAATGATGTTGTGCGTTCAGGTCCTGGTAGGAAAAATTCTCAGTCATGCGACTGGGCCAACCCTTTAAAACATTGGTCTCAAATAAAACCACTTCACAAATGGGCCTGTGCTTTCTGTCCTGCAGCGTATTTGAAAATGGGAGACCTTTACTACTATGGCCACCAAAACCAGTCCCAAGACCTTGAGTTGTCCGTGCAGATGTACGCTCAGGCAGCCCTGGATGGAGACTCGCAGGTAACCCACAGAAAGGGGCCCTGGGTGATGTCTGTTTGTGAGGCTGCAAGACCTGGCTGGGGTCCTCCCAAGCCCTCCCATCTTTATCTGCTTCCCCATTCACAAAGTCATTTCTCATCCATTCTCACAGCTCTGTGAGGACATGAACCCTAATGGGGAACCTTTATGGAGCACTTGCTATGGTTGCCACACCGTTTTCATAACCATCTCATGAAGGTGGAGATGATTGTGACCACATTATAGTTATAGTGGAGGATAGCAAGACTACAATCAGATAAATTGCTCAAGGCCAACCAATCACGCGAAGGAGCCCGATCCTAAAGCCACGTCTGCCGGCTCCATGTCCAGGAGTCTTTCTACAAGATCCCATCAAACTAACTCACTCCATAGAAACTGAAGAAATAGGAAGTGTGGTCCAAATGACAAGTGATTTGCTCATAGAGTTGGACCAACACTTCAGTGATAGGAAGTTGATCTTGGTGACTTTTTTGGGGAGGGGAATTCTTATTTTAGAGGGTTTTTAAATGTATAGAAAAGTTGCAAAAGGAGTACAGGGAGTTGCTATATACCAGTCACCCAGTTTCCCTGAATGTGACTATCTTGCATATAACCACAATACCATTATCAAACTAAGAAGTCAGTCTTGCTTCAGTACCATTAGGTACACTTGAGGCTTTCCCCTGGATTTCACTCATTTTTTTCACTAATGTCCTTTTTCTGTTCCAGGATCCCATCCAGGCTCCCACATCACATTTAGTTGTCCTATTTCTTTAATCTTCTTCAATTGATAATAATTCTTCAGTCTTTGTTTGTCTTCCATGACCTTGATACTTAGGAACAACACTGGTTGGGTATGATGTAGACTGTGCCTTAATTTGGCTCTGTCTTCTGCTGCCTTATGAATAGAATGAAGCTATGCATTCTGAGCAAGGAAAGCACAGAAGTGATGTGTCCTTCTTGGTGTATCATATGAGGTGTACATGACGTTAGTACGTCTGATTACTGGTGTGGCTGATCTCAGCCACTTGGTTAAGGTAGCTTCTGCTGGGTTTCTCCCCTGTAGAGTTAACATTTTCCTTTCTAATTTGTATATACCCTGGGGAAATCGTTTGCAACTCTGCAAGTATTCTGTTTCTCCTCAAATTTCTGTCCACTAGTTTTAGCATCCTTTAGTAGATCTTGCTCGAAATGATCATTAGTGTGGTGAGCTCATGACGATCCTGTGGTTCCCTCTCTCTGACACTTGCGAATCAGAATTCTCCTGTGAGATTCTCAGGGTCATTTTCACAATGGAAGTCACAATGGTTGATGCCTCTTTTTTTTTTTTTTAAGTTTTTATTTATTTATTTATTTGGCAGAGAGAGTGAGAGAGCACAAGCAAGGGGAGGGGCACAAGGAGAGAGAGAAGCAGACTCCTCACTGAGCAGGGAGCCCAATACCTCCAACCCAGGCCCCTGGGATTATAACCTGAGCCAAAGGCAGAAGATTAACTGAGCCACCAAGGTGCCCCATGCTTGATGTCTTCTTAGACAACAGGTTTCTGGTGTTGTGCTTCAGGGTTTGATTACAGAGCAAAGGTTGGAATCTCATCCCTATCTTAGTTTTTGTCTGTTTGTTTGTTTTGTTACTACATCTGAGTGTTTCTTTACTTGGGTTAAACCCCCATGTCTTTACCATTTCATTGCTATTCCTACCAGGCAAGTCACTGAATCACCAAGTTGGTGTTTTCTCATTTGGAAACTGGGGTTAATAATAGCATTTAGCTCATAGGGATGAGGATTGAGTGTTATTAGACATTCAGCACTGAGTGCACTCAATGGACATGACCCTTCCTATAATTATTTCTTCTGGAATGAAGTCCAAGTTGATGCTAAAAGGACTTGGTATAGAGCCAACCTCCCTTCAATCATATCTGTTGGCACTCAAATTTAGGGGACCTATTTTATTTTCAATTCTGATGTTTATTTTTTGGACAAACAATGGTATACAAACATTAAAATGTAATTTTAGAAGAAAATAAAAATTAAAGGATGCAGCCCATTTCCATGGTGGGGGCTTTACTCCCTCCTGTCTTCCCATCCTCCTCCAGCTGCTGTCTACAAGCAAGTGTATCTCTGTAATGTTAACAACAGTGTCTGTGCCCCTTAAGAAATGCATCTCTTTTCTCATATTGCAGGGATGTGTGCATTTTACTGCATGGTCTCTGTAATTATTGATTATTCTTAGCCTCTGCCCCGTATTTTGTTGTGTGGATGGCTGTAATTTATTAAGCTTTATCTTATTGGTGGATGTTTATTCTCATTTGCTAATTTATTCATTGATTTAGCACCTATTTATTCAGTCCTGCCATGTTTTAGACACTTCTTAGTGGAGGGGATGGGAGAGAAAAAGATAGACAATATTCTTGCCTTTGGGATTTATAGTCTATTAAGGAAGACGCGGAGGCCTTTTCCTGTTGTTTTGCAAAGCTATCAAGAGCTTTAGTGGACATGTTCATACCTCCATCTTTTATCTCCGTTTGAATAATTTCTTTATAATCTGAGGGCTTGTATGACTGGGTCAGTCAGTCGAAACTGTCTCTTGGCTACATAATAATAGCATATGGCTGATGTGCTTTCTGGAAGGGTTTTCCAATGAATACCTTACCAAGCAATGGTTGAGTGTGAGAAGAGAACTGAAACCTTGTCAGCATGGGATGTTTTCATGACTTCACTTTTAATTATTCTAATGAAATAATTATAAGCTGATAACTTCCTTATTGTTTTATGTCACATTGATTTGATTACTAGTGGCAATGCACATTTTTACATAGACTTTATGATCATTTACTCATGATATATTTTATGTGGATTCTTTATTCATGTTCTTTTCCTATTTATCTATTGGAGGTTTGATAGTTTTATTTTTTTTTAAAGATTTTATGTATTTATTTGTGAGAGAGAAAAAACAGAGTAAAAGGGAGAGCAGGAGCAGGGGAAGTGGCAGAGGGAGTGGGGGAAACAGACTGCCCACTGAGCAGAGAGCCTGATGCGGGGCTCAATCCCAGGACCCCGGAATCATGACCTGAACCAAAGGCAGACACTTAACCGACTGAGCCACCAAAGCATCCCTGATACTGGGTTTTTTTTTCCCCCCATTTAAATCATAATTAGTTCTTTATACATTTGCCCAGTAGATAGTGGACCTTAAGCTATTACATTGCATACAAATATTCCCCTAGTCTATTTTCCCATTTATTTTAATTTTGCTATTTTTCCAAGAAACATTAAAATTACATAAAATGATTTTTTTTCTTTTCTTCTAATAACTCAAATTTAAGAGTACCTTCCTTTTAAAGAGTGGAGAAACAGTCTATTTTCTCCGTGTTTGTAGGTGTGTGTTTTGTGTACATCTCAAAGATTCAACACTTTCGTCTATTCAGAGGTTATTTGACAGAATAATGAAGGTAAAGATTTGAGGTTCTGTCTGCTTGCATTTGAATTTCAGCTCTTGCCCCTGTCCAGCTGTGTTACCTTGGGCAACTTCCTTAACCTCTCTGTGCCCCAGCATCCTCACCTATAAAACAGAGAGGCTAATAGTACCTATCTCAATTTGCGGTTATGAGCATTAGGTAAATAAATGAATATATATGTAAATAGAACTATGCCTCACATATAGCATCACTCAGAAAATGTTAGCTGCTGTTATGTTTTCATGATTATTGCATAGGATGGTAATGAGAGGCCTGGTATATAGAACCTGTTGGGTGTGATTTTCACTGAGACCCTTGTCCGTGGCAACTGAAATGAAAGGTCAAAGGGAGGATATAAGTCATTAAAACATGACCATGAATTCTTTGAAGGGCAACAATCCCATTTCACTTGTAAATCCCTAGTGGTAAGTAACACATCATTTTTTGTTGATTTCTCTGTCCGGCCACATGCTCCGTTCCTGATGGACTGTGCCTCTCCCCAGATAGAGTAGCAGCTCCCATTCTTTATGAAGCTCCTCTACTGTCAGGCTGTTAACTCTGTTGGTTTTTTAAATTAGATCTTCACAGCCCATTAAAGCAGGTCCTACCTCTGAGGGTGGAGAACAAGGTGTATAAGGAAGAGGTAGGGAATTGTATCTGAGTGGAGCTGTGCCAAGAGGATTGTGAGAAGAAGTTTTCCGCACTGGCCTGGGAGAGCAGAGACAAACCCCTGTATGTGACTTTGTGCAGGAGAGAGATTCTCTACGTTAGAATGCCAGTCAGGAGGAGCACCCTTGGCCACAAGAACATTCTGTTTAATTTCTGACACGCTGATGGTATCCCAGAGCGTAATCTGTAAGTGATAGACATTGCCTTCAACTTGGTATTCTGGTTTGTTGATGACACAAGGGCACGTTTTCCACTGAGTTCCGTCTTGAGAGAGTGAGCAGGAAAGGACAGATTCCCCTGGTTGACTGACTTCTGAGCAGATGGAACACAGCACCTTCTGAAAGCCTCCCGGTTCTCCTGCAAATAAATTTCTCAGATGCATATATTTAGGGAAACAATCCATCAATGAAGATGACAAAACCATCTGGCTCGAGGGACTTAAAAAAAAAAAAACAAACCCCAAACAACAACCTAGAGGTTGTAAAAGTTTACATTCTGATGAAGGGTGTGTGTCTGGGTTTATTATAAGGAGTTGATGAGTTTGGTCTGTGGCTTGTTTTCAGGGTTTTTTTAACCTGGCTCTGCTCATTGAGGAAGGTGCTATAATCCCACACCATATTTTGGATTTCTTGGAAATTGACCCAACTATCCATTCTAATAACATCTCCATCCTCCAGGAACTGTATGAAAGGTGAGTCTGGAGCCTTCTTTAATGCTGTGAAATCTGGGGGAACCCAAGTGGGTGGTGTTCGCTTTTTGGTTAAAGTCGGTTTCTCTTATTACGTACGTAACACCAGTTGTTATGAAAAGGGCTCAGGATTTGTTCTGATTCAAGAACCGTCAGCTGGACCCAAACTATTTCCCTTTTTTAGCATCTGAGGCTTACTATACAGAATGTGCTTGATCAGAAGTTAAAGTGCTGACCAAGGTTTTCCATGAGAATGGAAAGAATAATGTGTCTGATTAGACCGTGCCTTTCTGTAGGATAGGGAAGGGTTCTGATGTCCGCACTCTGGACCGGCACTCAGACAGGAGTATGGCTCTGGTGGCTCCGTGTCGGGGTCCTCCTTGACCCACTAGCTTTTTATTAAGGACAGAACGACCTTTTCCAGCCAGAAGCCTGGAATCTCAGGGTGGGCCCCAACCCTTTAGAATGGGCTTCGTGTCTCTGTTTTTTCACCTCAAGTGTGCCTGTTTCCCCAAAGCAGGAGGGGGAGATTGAGGATCTGACAAGGCGGGTCATGGGCGATGTCCCCGAGGTTTGCCCATCCCCCCGGATTCCCTGTCTTTTTGTCCGCAGGTGCTGGAACCAGAGCAGCGAGGAGTCCTTCAGCCCCTGTTCCCTGGCCTGGCTCTACCTTCACCTGCGGCTCATCTGGGGCGCCGTCCTGCGCTCTGCCCTGGTAGGTGCCGTCTCCCCCAGCCCTGCCCTCGAGGTCCCTGCCCTTCATCAGCCAACTGACTCGTGCTTCGGATTCTGCAGATCTACTTTCTGGGAACCTTCCTACTGTCTGTACTGATCGCCTGGACCGTGCAGTATTTTCAGTCTGTTTCAGGTAAAAATTTCTAAGAAGCTGGGGCAAGATAAAAATGGAGGGATTCTTTTTCCCTACAAAAAAAAAAAAAAAAAAAAAGAGATGATCTCCCTCCTCATGCCTTTGACCGTGCTATTTCCTTTCGTTAGATGGGTCCTTCACGGCGTGGTGGGCTCCCCCAGGGGGTACCATCATCTCTGGCTGATGGAAGGTCCCAATTATTGCTATATTTGTCAAAGTAAGCAAGGATTTTTTCTTAAATAAGAAGCTTTAGAAATTGAACAAAAATGTCTTCTCCCACTGAAAATACATCCAACATCAATATCCTACCTCTATTGCCCTAGAACTGACTTCTGAAGTCCCCTCCAGCAGGAATTCTTCCTATTTATTCCAGTCAAGCAATCAAATGTGTGGGATGATAAAGAAGCCCTCACAATGAGTAAAAATACCCACCATGTGGATTCAGAAGGAGGGGCTGAGGAGGAAGATGAAGTGACAGTTAGTTTAGTGTGATTTCCGCCGGTCACTGTTATTTTTCCAAGCTCACGTAGGGTCGTCGTTAGAGAGATGGGCAGCCACCGTAGCTTGGAGGAGCGGGCTTGGCTGCTCATTAGTGGTGTGATCTACAGCGAGTTATTTCACCTTCCCGATTTCCCAATTCTCCAAGAGTAAAATGAGGTTATAATAGTTGCTATTTCCCAGGGATGTTCGAAGGCTTCGGTGAAAAACACACATGACGGTTACCAAAGTGACTACTGCAGGTAGTCTCGGCCGTTGTATTTACCTGACATATAAAACCCTCTGAGCAAATGTGAACTCGTGTTCGTCTCCCCTGTCAGGACATACGATGGAAGCCTTTAGTGCATCGTGTGGGATATCTCACACTTAGTAGGTGCTCAAAGTTGCAAACCTCAGTCAGTGGAGAATTAGTTTGCCGCCCTCTTGGACGGCTGCAGAAGGACATTTACAAATGGGCAAAATTAGGACTGGACATGGCATTGGAACACACGCTCAGCCACTATCCATGTAGCAGGTAATGAAAAGCGAAAGGAGTGCATCTCGCCACAGATTTGATGGTGGGAAGGAAGTCTCTGTTGCAAGAGGCTAGCGCAGAATCATTTCCCTCTGATTTACCTGAGGAGGTTAACAAGGAGCCATCAAGACTTGGCCAGATTTGATGCCCCGTCATATGCTGGCTTATAAATTTTCCTCATGCAAATTCTGTCCCGTCCCTAAATTTGTTGCCAGGTAGAGCACATTTATTTTGCATCTTGTCAGTGTTTTCCATTTCAAATTATCTTTGTCATTTTTACTCTGTAGAAATATTGTTATGATTATTACAAATGCAATTCCGTTAGAGGAGCTGAAAATTGTCTTTATGATTTTATGCCAGCTGGTAGCCATGAAAATTCATGGGCTGGTGGAATTGCTTTTATCAGAAGCCGTCTCTTTTTCCTGTCTTCCTGTCTGCATTATCAGTCTCTCCACATTCTCGCCTCCCTGTCCCTCCTACCCTTTGATAATTCTTTTTCCCCTTTGCTGAGTATCCTTTGCTCTTTCTCACGTTTTCTTCATTTTTTGCAAACCCGTTCACTTCCTGTGCATGCCTCCCTCTGTGTTGCTGGCCTTAGACAAGTCTGGACAGGCTCTTAAAGTTAAGTTAATTCTGTGCCCTTCATTTTACACATGAAGAGATTGAGGCCAAACAGATGACGGGGTCTGCCCCAAATCACAAGATGATGTCCAAGGAAGGACAGAGGGCAGCAGGATTTCAAACTTTTTCAGACTCGTGATATAGTTGACCCTTCAGCAACTGGGGTTGGGAGGGGGGTAGCTAGGGGCACCGATCTACCCTGTGGCTAAAATTCTGCGTGTAACTTTGACTCCCCTGAAACTACACTACTGACTCTTGTTGACCAGAAGCCTCACCAAGAACATAAACAGTCAGTGAACACATATTTTGTCTGTTATACATATTACATTCTATATTCTTACATTAAAGTAAGTTAGAGAAGAGAATTTGTTTTTCAGAAAATCAGAAGGAGGGGAAAGTCCATCCATGGTGCTGTCCTATGTTTATCAACAACAACCCCACAAAACAACAAAACATAACACAAAAACCAAAAAACTTGTGTAAGTGGATCCATCCAGTGCAAACCTGAGTTATCCAAGGATCAACAGTATTTTAAAACAGTGGTTACCATTCTGTCTCTGACCTTTGTTCCCTTGAATAAAAAATATTTCATAGCACATTTCTGGGACCTTGAAATGAATGATAATTATCCTGCCTACCACACACATATTTTTAAAAGTAGCACCCTAATAGCAATATAAAGGAGAAATAAAAAGAAATGAATTATAATAAGATGACACATATTTCAGTATGTAAATTCTAGCCCCATACTTCTTTACCATAATGTGCACATGAATCACCCCAGGAACTTGTCTAATGCGGATTCTGATTCAGTGAGTCCAGGGACTGGCTCTGGGATTCCACATTTCTAACAAGATTTGAGGTGGTATCCACGTTGCAGTTCCATGGACCACACTTTGACTAGGAAGGGCCTAAAAGTGTAAAAAAAAAAAAAAAAAAAGTCTCCACATTATTTCCCAAACGTGCTATAAGTGGTACCTACCAGCCCTGGTAGAACTAGTGTTGAGTTAAAATACATTGTAAATTATTTTCATATTTTTAAAGTCCTCAACATAAGTGCAAATTTGTCGGTAACTTAGAAACAGGGGGAACCCGGCTGGCTCAGGCAGTTAAGCTTCTGCCTTTGGTTCAGGTCATGATCTCAGGGTCTTGGGCTCGAGCCCCTGAATCGGGTCCCTGCTCAGTGTGTAGTCTGCCTCTCCCTCTGACCCTCCCCCCTGCTCATTCTCTCTCTCCAATGAATAATTTTTTTAAAAAAATCTTTTTTAAAAAGCCAAATTTTGAAATAGGAAGGTGCTCTCTCAGTGCATGGGCAATAGAGCAGGAGCCAGAGAGGTACAGAAGAGCAGGAGAGAGGGTCAGAGGGCAGAGTTGCTGGGATGGGTGCCTGGCCCATGACCTGGTTGATGCCTGAGGTCTCCTGACCTGCCCTGGGGAAAGGGGTGCCCTCTAGCGGATGCTGGTGGGAAGCAGGAACAGGAATGAAGTCTGGGTGCTGAGTGACAGTTAAGAGGGACCAGATTGGAAAGTTAGGAGCTTCCCTTAAATAGCCTTGTATAAGGATTCTCCTCTAAGTTAGGCATCTTTGTCATTTCACGATTTGCATTTTTCTGGTCAGTTGTTTTTAAAAATTAATGATTTATGGCCAAACTTCTAAATTGAACTGTCCATCCATTTTGCTTTCAGCTCCAACTACCTTTCTTTTCCTCCTGAGTTTACATGCTCTGTGATATATAGTCCACACTCCACTGCGTTTGTCACACTAAATTGTCCCGTGTTCAGAAGGCTAGCAGTGTGAGACAGTAGCTAATACCACAGGCTCGGGAGTCATGCTGCCAAGGTTCTGGCTCTGCCACTCACTGCATGACCTTGGGCAAGGGAGGGAGCCCATCTGTGCCTCAGTTTCCCTTTCTGTAAAGTAGCAGCAATAGCAGTACACCTACTTGCCATTGTAGTTGAAAGAAGCCAATAACCAGGTAACAGGGTGTAAAGTGCTTAGAATTCAACAAACGCTAGCTGGCAGCTAATACCCTGGGGGCATCCCACTTGCAGTTAAAGCACACGGACACCAAGTGGTGTCTGTACTTACCCGGCTTGGGCTGAATCAGTAACAGACACAATTCCCAGAGCCCCGTGGGTTTTTCTGTATTAGACTCTTTCTAAAACATCAAACTCTTTTTTTAAAGCATCTAAAAGATATTGACCAGGCTCTCAGGAGAGACAAAGACAAATACATGAAAAATATGGCATATCTCTTGTGTCCTTTAAGGGGACTTCTTTTTGTCTCCTGGCTGGTGTTCTACCAGGCGGCTCAGTCTTTCTTGAGACCAATGCCTCCCAGGGGAGTTCCAGGATCCCTGGGTCTTGGGTGGCGCCAGGACCGCTCATGTGACCACCAGCCTGATAGCAGAATGCTCACTGCCCTGGGCCTCCTCTGTCCCTCTGAGTCCACTGGCTTCGCAGCTTCTGGTCACCAAGAAGTCCTATCGGCTTTGCCGTTCACGTCTTGTCCCCCCGTGCTTTCTTCCTGAGATTGCCGAGGGGCCACGGTGAGGACTTTGCTGCCACCGGGACAACCCAGAACCGGGCTCAGCCACTTTCTCAGGCTCCAGACACTCCTCTCCCTGCCTCACTGAGTCTCTGAAGCGCTCTTCCCCTCCCCTCCCTGTTGGGGCCGCCAAGCATAATTGCCTTAATGGACTCAGGCTTTTGAGAAAAAAAAAAAAAAAAATTCCCAAAGCAAAGTACGTCTAGAACAATTTCCATTTCTGTCCCTGCCAAACAAAAGTCCCCCCCCAGAGACCGAGAAAGCATGGGGGCTGGCTGGCTGCCTGGAGGAAGGCAAAGAGAGGATGGGGACAAAACGGAGGGTACCCCTCCAGAAAGAGTCCTGCCTTACCAGTCTTACCAGAAACTTGACGTCTCGGTAGAATGCACAGCATAGAGCGAGACCTGGCTGAACTAGCAGGCCCTGGGTGTGACGAGGTAACCTCTTAAACCAATGTTGTTCTATTCAAAACAGCCAGAAGTGAGGCCGAATCATTCTTTCTGCCCAAGTGGTTAGCGCTGTGGTCTTTGAAAACGAGTAGGATGATAACGACCAAGATTAATGAAACTGTTTCTACTCTTTTCCTGTTGTCTACATTTCCAGTGAATGAGGCTGCTCCTAAAATTACAGTGAAATCTCAGAAAGTGGCGTTCTTGAAAAAAGTAGTAGCTTTCAAGTCAGAGCTATTTAATGGAGAGATTTCACTTTTCTCATCACCCTTGGCTCTGACCCAGTAGCTTTCCTCATGAGAAATGTTGAAACGACATGAATCTTATACTTGTCCTGGGATCCCGCTAGATCCAGAGGCCCAGATGAAGTAGGCTAGATCTTTTTCATTGTGTAGGATTTCTGGGGCTTCCCCCTCTCCGCTCCTTTCCCCTTGGATTCCATCTTTGCAAACATTCTATTAACTCGGGACTGACCCAGTATATTCCTTCATACTCTTTCCTTTTATGTTCCCATCTGGCCACCTGGCAAGCACAACTCTTTCCTACAATGGTCCACAACAGGGATTGGCAAACCTCTTCTGCAAAGGGCCAGATGATAAACATTTGGAGCTTTGAGGGTCATCTCAACTACTTGGCTTTCATTATAGGGCTAAGGTGGCCATTGAGCGTGCATGAAAATGAGTGGGCGTGGCTCGTTTCCAGTTAAACTTTACTACAGATGTGAAAAGCAGAATCTCTTATGTTTTCACCTATCACAAAATAGTACCCCAGCTAATACCCTGGGGGCATCCCACTTGCAGTTAAAGCACACCGACACCAAGTGGCGTCTGTACTTACCCGGCTTGGGCTGAATCAGTAACAGACACAATTCCCAGAGGCCCGTGCGTTTATCTGTGTTGTTAGACTCTTTCTAAAACATCAAACTCTTTTTTTAAAGCATCTGAAAGATATTGACCAGGCTCTCAGGAGAACCAAGACAAATATATGAAAAATATTGCATATCCCTTGTGTCCTTTAAGGGGACTTCTTTTTGTCTCCTGGCTGGTGTTCTACCAGGCAGCTCAGTCTTTCAACCATTTAAAAATGGAGAAGCCATTCGTAGACTGCAAACCATCCAAAAAGAGGCAGTGAGCCCTGGCTGGCCGGTGGGCTGGAGTCTGTCCCACCTTGGTCTACCCCACTTAGGGCCAGCTTTCAGTTAGTCTCACTCAGGTACAGAAAATGGTTCCCCTCCCCCAAGTGTCAGGTAATACAAAAATCACTTCGATTTGACTCAGGAATATGCTCTGTAATTTTTGAAACGGCACACTTATTTTCCTGGTTACCTTGATTCCAGGCTGGTAATCAAATTAGCACGCATTTCAGGTGAACAGACACAAAGAGGCCACTTTAAAATTATGATGGGCTGTGGGGGGCTTGTCCAGTGATTGCGAACCCCCTGTTGGAGGGGGAAGCGTTCTCATGTGGATAATAACAGATTCACTGTAGAAACATCAAGCGTTTTTATTATGTTCTTTCTTATGAGAAGATTTAAATGGTGGCAATGCTAATTACGCATTCCTTCTACATTTACACATTGGCACTTTTTTGTTTTAATCAGAAAACTGATTGCTGATTTATTTTGTTACCATGGTGATTTAAACTTTTTTTTTTTTTTTCCAGAGCTTGAAAGGGAAAAAAAAAATGCATGCCTTAGTACTTTGTGAACTCCCTCAGAGATCATCAGAAACATAAATCTCAGGCCCCAAGGGGGTCTCGGACACTATCCAATCTAAGTCCTTCAGTTCACAGATGTGGACATTGAGACCCATGAGATGTAAGAATTTTAGTACTGAAATGTCTGCCACTCAGTACCTACCCCAAAGTCACTCTTAGTGGCAGATAAATGAGACTCGCCTAGACCAGGTCTCCTGACTCCAGCCAATAGTCTTTGTGCCATGTCACTGGGTCTCATGCTCCCTGCCTTGGTGAGATCACCCACCAGAGTGATGGCTTTAACCTAAAAACATCACATCATTATATAATACCCTGGTTCCCCATCCTACCAACCACCATCACTGTCCTGTTCTTTCAAAACCATCTCCGGATCCACAAAATATTCTGTAGCTCTGAGAAGGGGTTCCTAGGAAATTCCATATCCAGAACATCCAGAGGCTTTGGGAGCTCGTTTCTGAAGTCTCTGGAATGGCCTTGTGAAGATGGAAGTCTCGAAGAGTTTATCTAGAAGTCAGGTTGTCCATGTGGTGTCATCTTCTTAGGGTTGGTACATTGCAGGATGGACACTGGGCACCTTTACAAACAGCCCCACCTACTGAACATGTCTAAGACTTGGGGACCGCTGAGCTTGAGTGAGATCCCCAGTTAAAGACCTGTGAGCAGTCGTTTGCACAAACTCTGGCTACTGTGTTAGCCATGTGTCACACTGGTCTACAAACCGCCTCCTCTGGGCACTTTGTATACATTAACTCATTTAGTCCTTGCAACAATTCAGCATGGGTGTAGATACTTTTATTTTCCCCATTTTTTCAAAAATTTTACTTATTTATTTGACAGACACACACACACACACACACACACACACACAGCAAGAGAGGGAACACAAGCAGGGGGAGTGGGAGAGGGAGAAGCAGGCTTCCTGCCGAGCAGGGAGCCCAAGGCGGGGCCCCATCCCAGGACCTGAGCTGAAGGCAGAAGCTTAATGACTGGAGCCACCCGGGCGCCTCGTATTTTCCCCATTTTTTTAAAGGCAGAAGGAGAGCAGGGTATTTGTCCAAGTCACATAACTGATAAAGGAGAGTGCCCAGTTTCCAGATCCCACGATCTTATGAACCAGGGTGCCTCTCAGCCTCGGTCTAGAAAGCGGGGTGTGCCCATCTCAGAGCTACTGATATTTGGAGCCAGATCGTTCTTTGGTGTAGGCAGGTTATCTCATGCATTGTAGGATCTCTGTGACCTCCCCGGCCTCTACCCACACTCCGCCAGCAGCAGCCTGCTCTCCAGCTGTGACCACTAACAACATCTGCCAACATTGCCCACTGTCCCCTGGGAACCAAAATCGCCCTTTGAAAACTGTTGACATAAAGTACAAAACTTCATAAGCTTCCCTAATAGTTACAGTGGTTCAACCTTCTTACTAAAGGTAGATTGGCAAATAATTAAACCTAATCATTATGATTTCTAAGACTTACAGGCATTTATTTAAATAACATAATTTAAACCAAACTTGATACTTCATCCACCGAGAGTAAGAATGTGAATAAAATGAGCACTCCTTTCTGATTGGCTGGTATAATTCGTGGTTTTCATTGTGTCAACACCTTCGGGAAAAGAGAGATGACCGAGGAGACATAGACCAGAGAGTCCTTCCCTTTCTCTCTCTCTCTCTCTCTCTTTCTCGCTTCTTCTCTCTTTCCCTTTCTTTCTTTCTCTCTTTTTCTTTCCTCCCTCCCTCCCTTTCCCTTCCTTTCTCTTCCCTTCCCTTTCCTTTCTTCCTTCCTTCCCTCTCTTTCTCTCTCTTCCTCTCTCTCTCTCTCTCTCTCTCTCTTTTTTTAAATGCAGACATTTGCCTGGACATCACAGCATAAATCCAGAACTTAGAATCCCAAGACGTCAGAACCATCGAGATCCTTGAACATCTATTCCAGTCAGCCATTTTATAGGGGACACCAAAGTCCAAGGAACCTAGATAACAGGTGTAGAGTTACTCATCTTTTAGTGTCAGGGCCACTGGACCGGAAGCATCTGCCCTGGCTTGCTAGGTCTAGGTGTGGTTGTGTGTCCTGCATTACACTGGTTTGAATACTCAGCACCTGCTGTCCATGTGTCTCTGCAGCCAGCGGTTCCCATCCGACACCAGCCCGGGCCTCCGCAGACCCCACACCTCTCTCCACAAGTCCAGCTGTGACTCCAGCTACAGATGCCTCTGTTCAGGACCAGCCCACCGTCCATAATAACGCAGAGCCTCGAGAGTGAACTGTGTACTCCAGGTCTCTCCCAATGAGAGAGAACCCCGACAGCAGCTGGTATTGGAAAGTTGGGGCTAGGGCATTATACTGAGAAACACATTACATGTCTTGTCAACTGGATGCGAATTTTGCACTTGGTGTCTTTTTTTTTTTTTCCCCATCAAATCTGATTGCAAGGAAGTACCCAGTACAGGCAGTGGGTAAACCGAAGGTTGTCAGACAAATACAAGGAACATCCTGATT
The DNA here is from genome assembly GCF_963455335.1 of Martes martes. Classification (NCBI taxonomy): domain Eukaryota; kingdom Metazoa; phylum Chordata; class Mammalia; order Carnivora; family Mustelidae; genus Martes; species Martes martes. Next base: position 159,372,272 of record NC_137889.1, on the reverse strand, counting down.
ACAGGGGTGTGTTGGCGAGGTTGACTGGGTCACTGCAGAGTCCCTCCCTAGTGACTGTGTGTATGGGGTGGTCATGGTTTGCCCTGTGGCGTATCTGAATCCTTATACACTGAGATGTGTTTTAAGAACCTTAGCCACTTATTTGTTCCCTTTCATTAAAGAACAGAAAATTGTGACCTCTCTATCAGTTTGAGAATCTTTCAGGATGTGTGTTGGCCACAGCACTGCTCCTCCAAGTCCAAAAGGCAGATTTCAATTTGACTTCCAAGGCCCAGTTGTTCTAAGGCACCTTGAAAGAAATCGGTTGTGGCTGGAAATGCAGGGAAGGCAACGGCTTTGTAAATGGGTTTACATTTTTCTCCTTGACTTTCTCTAGGATCGTGCTTCCGAATCATGTAATGACATTGTTGGATATCATTTCCTTTTCAATTGACTCCATAAAATACCACTTAGAAAATTCTTAGTATTTACCTGTAGTCTTCTCCATGAATTACCCATTAGAATAGAATGGTGGCAGTGGAATATGCAGGAAATAAGCCTTTAGCTCATAGTTCCATCCCTACCCTTATGCCTGCCTGAGTCTGTGTAAGGGGGTTGTGTGTGCGTGTGTGTGTGTGTGAGAGAGAGAGAGAGAAGAAGAGGAAGAGCAGACTGTCCGTGCATTGTATGCTGCTAAGGTAGTAAATAAATCAGTAATGCAATATTGTGGGTCCAAACTACTCTTTGCACTACTTTATTTACAGTAGCAAATAAAAATTATTTTTATACTGTTGACTCCTGGGACATGGCTTGCTTTCTTTTTCGTAGTTACTATTGTCCTCCTACAAAGTCCATGGACCTCCTACAAGGTGCATGCATGTTGCTCAAGGAGGCAACAACAACAACAACAATAAAAAGGAGAGTCCTCCTGATGAGAGGGATTATTTCTGGTAACCCTTGACTGTTTACAGATGGAAGGCGACTCCCCTCCAGGGATCCCATGCTCAAAGTCTGCCCCCTGCAATGTCTTTATGGTACCAGACAGTATGTCAAGGCTCTGGCTATGTGGGGGCTGTATTTATATCAGTTCTGGGTGACGTCTGCTGTCCATGCTCTTTCTCCCCTGTGTACCATGTAGACTGTTCTTGTATTACCAAAGGTTGTCTTCCCTGCTTGCCACAGAGCCAGACTTTGGAGTCAGACAGCCCTGGATTCAGATTTCAGTTCTGTAACTTTTGAGGTCAATAACCTTGGATGAGTGATGAATGCCCTCTGGGTCTTGGATTACTGTTTATAAAATAAGGGTAATAAATTCCACCTCTCCTGACTTGTCATGTGGCTTAAATGAGATAACGTAGGTAAAACCCTCAAGACGGTGTCCTGAACATGGTTGGTTATTATTTTTATGAGAAGGAAAAGTCTGAGGGGCATCTGGCCCATGCAGCTGGTAGAGCATGCAACTCTTGATCTCAGGGTTATAAGTTCGATCCCCACATTGGGTGTAGAGATTACTTAAAAATAAAATCTTTAAAAAAAAAAAAAAGGAAAGGAAAGAAAGAGAAGTCTGATGGTCCAGATAAAGGGCTCTTTGCTCTACCTGGATCCTCCCTTCATGACAAACACTCACTCTTCAGCTGCTGGGATCATAAGATGTCAGACTGCTCACTGGGAATTGCCATCAGCTCTAGGAACCTGCCCAAGGTTATGTCCTTGCAAGAGCACCTCATGCCCAATGACTTGTTGATGTAGGGCAGGCTTTCACAACCTCAGAAATATGGACATTTGGGACCGATGGCTCTCTATTGTAAGGGCTGCCTTGGGCATCATAGGATACTTAGCAGCGGGATCCCTGGGCTCTACACACAAGATGCCACCCATGCATGCTTCTCCCAACACACACACACACACACACACACAGAGTTGTGACAGCCAAAAATATTTTCAGACCTTCCCAAATGTTTTGGGGAGTGGAGTGGGGGGAAGGAATCACCTCGCACCACCCTTCACCTTAAGAATGACCTATGTAGGAAAAAAGCTTTCTTGCCTTCTTTTGGAAGAGCCCTGAAGGGCCATCCGAACTCCAGAACACCACCTTGGTGGCAACCTCATTATAGTTCAATTTCTCTCTCTACCTCATTCTGCCTTCCTTGTTTTTGTGTAGGATTTCCTGACACTGGTCCCGTAAAACTCCAGATGCAACCCCGCATCTCAGAGTCTATTTCCAAGGAACACAGCTGTATTAGTCTGCTAGAGCTGCCATAACAAGGTATCCCAGACTGGGGGGCTTAACCAACAGAACCGTATTTCCTCACAGTTTGGGAGACTGGAAGTCCAAGATCAAGGTGCAGCAGGGCTGTTTTCTTCTGAAGCCTCTCTTCTTGGCTTTTAGATGGCCACCTTCTTCCAGTGTCTTCACACAGTCTTTCCTCTGTGTGTGTCTGTGTTCTCATCTCCTCTTATAAGAACATTATTATATTGGATCAGAGCCCACCCTAATGACCTCATTTTACCTTAATCATCTCTGTAAAGGCCACATCTCTGAATACAACCACATTCTGAAATACTGAGTATTCGACCTCAATGTTGGGAGGACACAATTCAGCCCCATAATACCAACCCAAGACACTGTGAGAGGTGGTTCACTTCCAGAACATGGGCTCATGGCAGCCATCTTGATCTGAGACAGTTGTCCAAACATGCTCATCTCCAGGTCATGCTGGAAAGAGCTGGAGTTGCTCCAGCACCAAACTACTACAGGTGAAGCTGGTAGGCAGGTCACACATCAATTCATGTCCCAGCTTAGGCACTTGTTCTCTCAGGAGTTCTCAGCCTGTGTGATCTGGGTCTAGCTCACACCTTCTCAAGCCTCAACCTCCCTCCTCTCCTCAAGTTCTGAATTCACTTCCTATGAGGTTAGTGTTAGGCTGACTGGACTAGAACCCTGTACGATGAAATCAACATGGGGTGAAGGTGGGGGAATCGAATGGAAGAGTGAGGTCCAGAGTTGATGTTCACTTACTTCCCTATTACTGTCTCCTCCGTTTAGAACATTCTTAGACCAGGGGGTGTAGACCAGCAGATTGTGAAACAAATCTAGCACGCAGATGCGATTTCTTTGGCCCATCCAATATTTTTAAAAATTTGAATAATTTCTTAACATCTTAAAATCAAAGATTTAGGGCTTCTCCTAATAAAATCTGAACACATAAAAAAATAGCTTTCATTGCTGCATGACAAGAATTAGCTGAAGCTAAGTGGGTCTGCCTCTTTTAGATAGAGCCTGTACTTTCTTGTTTACCCCAGCCCCACAGTTCCCTACTGATTTATACCTCGGTGATTTAGCCCACCTAGGTATTTGAGTTTACAACCCATGCTTTAGACTTCCTTCTCTTTATTCTTAGTGACCTCATTTTGGCAAAGCTGAGAGCGACTCCCTGATTCATCTACTGCTTAATCATTGTCAAGCCTCAGTTAGCTGGGGAAGTGGTAGTCTTTCTTTCCATTCTTTGGTAGAAGAAGATGCAAAGTTATGACTCATTTGAAGTCCCATCAAAGTGTCTAAGAAAATGTAGAATAAAATGTCAATTAAAAAAAGTGTTTTCCTATACCAGCAGTATAGAATATTTAGTATTTCCTATACTAAAAAATACTAAATAATTAAAATATTAATTTCCTTTATAATAGCAACAGTTTTTAAATGTCCAATAATTAACCCAATAGTAAATTCACTAGATTTTTACAAAGAAAACTAAAAAATGTTGAAGTATATAAAAGAAGATATAAAGTAATATGCCATGTCCATGGATAGAATAATAACATAAATATGTTAATCTCCTCAAAATTAATGTTCATATTCAATATTTCAGTCAAAGTCCTGAATTTGTGTTTGTGAGGAACTGACATACTGCTTTTAAAACGTATGGAGGGGCGCCTCCTGGGTAGCTCAGTGGGTCAAGCATCTGCCTTTGGCTCAGGTTGCAGCCCTGGGGTCCTGGGATTGAGCCCTGCATGGAACCTGACATCGGGCTCCCTCCTCAGTGGGGAGCCTGTTCTTCCCTTTCCCTCTGCAGCTCCCCCTGCTTGTGTTCCACTCACTCTCTCCCTCAAATAAATAAATAAAATATTTAAAAAAAATAATAAAATGTGTATGGAAGAATATAAGTCAATGCACAGGTAAAGAAAATTTGAAAAAGAAGAGGAAAGAGAATTGACTTAGCAAACATCGTTTTACTACAAGGCACAGTAAAGCAAACAGTGAGGGCCGTTATGAAGGAATGGACAAATGGTTCAGAGGGGAACAGTGGAGAGCCCAGGAACAGGCCAGTTACAAATGGACATTTGGTGTATGATAAAGTGTCATCACAAACCAACTGGACTAAGAATGGAATATTTAGTAAACAGAGTTAGGAAATTGGCTATTCATAGGTAGAAAAATAAGATGCACACTGTATGTCCTTTATACAAAAAAATAATGTCAAATTTAATTAAAGACTTAACTGTGAAAGGCAGACTTGGAAGGCTAGTAGGAGTAAATGTAGGACAGTATTTTACTGATTTTGAATTAGAAAGGATTTTTTAAAGAGTAGATAGATTTCTTTTTTTCAAAGGTGAAGGATTTCTGTTCTGATGACCATAGACAAAATTGGCAGATTGGTGACAGATTAGGAGAAGGCATTTGCAATATCCATCACCACAAAATATCAATAACTGCAACGTGCAATGAGTGCACACTAATCAACCACAATAGAAAACCCAGTAGAAAAAACATTCAAAGCATATGATCAGATAATTCATGGAAAGAGAAAAATCTAACAACTCACAAGTAGATAAAAGGCAGCTCAATGTAACCTGAAGTCAAAGAAATACAAATTAAAATTAGAAGCTATTTCTTCATATCCACATAATTGCAAAATGAGAAAGACAGATAATAGTCTGAGATATGGGGGAATAGAAGCTCTCATGCCTAGCTAGTAGGAGGGCAAACTGTTATATAATATGGCAGTAATGTACTTAGTGAAAATGAATTGTTTATTACCCAGCAAGCCTACACTTGAGGACGGGCTCCATAGACTGCACAGGTGTGATAGGGGGTATGCATGAGAGAGGATATTTATCACAGTGCTGTCTCACAGAGCAAGGAGATGGAGCAGCCTGGATGTCCATCAGTAGGACAACAGGTGCAACAGATGAATGTTAGTGGAAAACAATACAATAGTCAGAAAGAAAGGAACTACACTTATGAGCAGCCACATAGAAAGATGTCAACAAATATATTAACACATGAAAAAATTAAGAAACTGAATAAGATCTGTATCTCAACACTATTTGTGTAAATTAAAAATCAAACTCCCAGAGAGTATTATATACACATGCATTTGTATACACATATAATATATGTATATATTTCTGTGTGGCTATGTTTATACTTTTTTTTCCAGATGCATAAGTAGTTCTCAGCCTTGGTGATATCTACATTTGGGGTTCTAAACGTCTTTGTTGTGGGGCTTTGTCCCATGCATTGTAGGATGCTTGACAGCATCTCTGGTCTCTCTCTCCTAAATGCCAGTAGCACATTTTCAAGACAACCAAAAACTTCTCCAAACATTTACAGGTGTCTCCTGGTGGAGATGGAGGAACTACTGGGGATTAAGAATCATTGGCTCAAATCATGTATCACTGGCTCAAACTATTAGAGTGGCTAGTGAAGTATTCAGAGGCAGGGACTGGGAGAAAGACTGTGTGGGCAAAGGAAAAGTATTACAATAAAAAAATAGCAGTGGTGGTGTGCCATGAACTGAAGAGAACAAATAATTCAACTTTGGATACCTGAGGTCCAAATACAAGCAATGAAGAAACACAAAACAAACTAAAATTGGCCTTAGTGCTCAGGATTGGCAGGTGTTAGTTGGAGTTCAGTCTGTTACCATGTAAAAATCCGTGAAGGGGAAAAAAGTGAGTAGACACTATAATATTTTGGCTTTCACTGTGATTCTAGCCTTGGCTTTCCTTTACTGTAAAGTCTGTGCTAATGCATATTTTGCAAAAGCTCTAGTGTTATGAAGACAGTGTTGGATTAACCAATGGACAGGCAAAGCACATGCTGTGATCAGCAAAGCAGAGAATCAGACACTGGTGAGAAAAATTCAGCCCTGATGAAACTGCCTGGATTTTAAAATTAGAAAAAGCTAGAAAGAAACCTTTAAAAATAAAAAATATTTTCTAAAAGTAGCACATTACCAAAAGATACAAATGAGGAATAAAAAAGCTAGAGTAGCTTTATTAATATCAGGCAAAACAGACTTTAAGAAAAAGAGTGTTACAAGAGACAAAAAAAGGACATTTCATTACATTTAAAGGGACAATAAATCAGAAAGATAGAATAAATAGAAATAAGGAGAAATAAACAAACCTACAAAATGTGAACATTAACATACTTCTTTCAGTAATGAAACAACTAAAAATAAAATCAGTAAGTATACAGAAGACCTGAATAACAAAACACTTTATAAATGTTTTAACATAAAACACTATACCCCCAAATCACAAAATACACATTCCTTTGAAAGATGCATGGAATGTTTATGAAGATAAACTATATCCTGAGTTATAAAACAAGTCTCAATAGAATTCAAAACAGAAATCCTACAGAATATATTATCTGACCACAGTGGAAATAAATTAGAAGTTAACAAAAATAAAGCAACTAGAATAGCTGGAAAAGAAACAATACATTGTTAAACAAACCATTGATCAATGAAGAAATCTCAAAGGAAATTAGAAAATATTTTGAACTGAATAATAATAAGCACATAACATCAAAATTTGTGGGACTGTATGGCATTAACTGTTTGTAAGAGAAGAGGTAGATCTTGGGGCACCTGGGTGACTTAGTTGGTTAAATGGCCGCCTCTTGATTTGGACTCAGGTCATGATCTCAGGGACCTGGAATTGAGCCCCAAGTTGGGCTCTGCACTCAGCAGGGAGTCTGCTTGAGGAATCTCTCTCTCCCTCTGCCTCTGCCCCTCCCCCTGCTCATGTTCTCTCATGCTGTCTCTCTCTCTCAACTAAATAAATAAATCTTTAAAAAAAAAGGAGGTAGTTCTCAAATCAATGATCTAGATTTCTACCATAAGGAAAAATAAGAGCAACATAAACTCAAAGTAAACAGAAGAAAAAATAATAAAGAAAGGAGAAGATATTAATGAAATTGAAACCAGAAAAGTAAAGAGAATCAATGAAATCAAAGCTGGTTATTTGAGGAAAAAAAATCAATGAAATTCATAAGCCTCCGTAGAAAAGACAAAAAATTGCCAATATCAGGAATATATGAATAATATCACTACAGATCTAACAGACATAAAAATAATAAGGGAATATCATGAAAACTTTACACTAATAAATTTGACATCATACACAAAATGGAAAATTCCCTAAAAGACATGAACTGACTGCCAAGGCTACTGTAAGAATAGATAATGTGAACAGTCCACAGCTTTTAAGGAAATTGAATTCATAGTTTAAAAACATTTTCAGAAAGAAATTTCCATGCCCAGATGACTGTAGTGGTGAGTTCTATCAAAAATTTAAGAAATGGGGAGCCTGGCTGGCTCAGTTAGCTAAGCATGCAACTCTTGATCTTGGGGTTGTGAGTTTGAGCCCCATGTTGTTTGTAGAGATTACTTTTGAAATTTTTTTCTTTAAAAAATTTTAAGAAAAATATAATGCCAACTCTAGACAAGCACTTTCATAAAAATTAAGCAAAGGAAATAATTCAGAATTTATTTTATGAGGCCAGCATTACTTTGACATAAAATCAGCCAAAGTAACCCAAGAAAAGGAAACTAAACCACAGATCAGTAACTCTCATAAACACAGATACAAAAATCTCTAACCAAATATTAGCAAACTGAAACTTGTAATAAATAAAAAAGATAATACATCATGACCAAATGTGGTTTATCCCAGGAATTCAAGGTCGATTTAATGATTGAAACCAATCAATGTAATTCACCATATTAAAAGACAAAAAATATAAAATAAGATCATCTCAATAGATGCAGAAAAGACATTTGACAAAATCCAACATTCCTTTATGATAAAAACAGGCATCAAATTAAGAAGAGAAGGGAAATACCTCAATTGTATGAAGGGTATCTACAGCAAAAGCTATAGCTACAGCTACATTTCCCTTAATGCTGAATGCTTCCCAGAAACAAAGCAAAAATGTCTGCTCTCTCCATTCTGTTAGTATTGTACTGAAAGTCCTCTGTAAAATTTCTAAGAAATACACAAAAAAGATACCATAAAAACTAAGTGACTTCAGTAAGCCTGTAGGACCCAAAGTCAACATACAAAACCAGAGTATATTTTAACGTATTACCAAAAAACAAATGAAATGTGAAGTTTTGTTGTTTTTTTTTTAAGATTTTATTTATTTATTTGTCAGAGAGAGAGATGGCAAGAGAGGGAACACATGCAGGGGGAGTGGAAGAGAGAAGCAAGCTTCCCTCTGAGCAGGGAGCCTGATGCAGGGCTCAATCCCAGGATCCTGGAATCATGACCTGAGCCAAAGACAGATGCTTAACCACTAATCCACCCAGATGCTCCAAAATGTGAAATTAAAAAAAAAAAAAAAAAGAAAAAAGCTATTTCCAAGAGCATCTGATAATATGAAACATCTAGGGATAAATTTAATAAAAAATTTATACGATCAGTATTCTGAAACTAAGAACATTTCTGAAAAACTTAAAGAAAAGCTAAATAAAATGAAGAGCTAGATCATGTTCACGGATCAAAAGATTTAATATTTTCAAGATGTCAACCTTCTCCAAATTGATTTATAGATTCAATGCAATAGCAATCAAAATCTCTGCAAGATTTTTTTTTTTTTTGGTAGAAATTGTCAAGCTGATTCTAAAATTTATATAGAAATACAAAGGACCTAGAACAACCGAGGCAATACTAAAAAAAAAAAAAAAGAAAACCTAAAGGACTGACGCTACTTGATTTTAAGACTTATGATAAAGCTACAGTTATTAAGACAGCATAGTAATGCCATAAAGATAGACATATAGATAAGTGGCACAGAATAGAGATTTTAGAAATTCCCACACATATATGGTCAATTGGTTTTCAACAAATTGGGCAAGACATTCAACTTCCTTGGAGAAAGAATAATCTTTTCTTAAAAACAACACTTGATAGTCATAAGCAAAAAATTAAACCTGTACCTTACCTTCCACCATAGATAAAAATTAACTCAAAGTGGATCATAGATCTAAATGTACAGGCTAAAACTATAAAACTTCTAAAAGAAAATAATAGTAATATTGAACTGTCAAAGATTTTTATAAAGGACACAAAAACATGAACTATAAAAGAAAAATATCAATAAATCAGATTTGATGAAAATGAAAAATTCTTGCTCTTCAGAAGACACTGTTAACACAAATGAAAAAAACAAGCCACAAACTGGGAGAACATATCTGCAAAAAGTGTACATGACAAAGGACTTGCATGTAGCATATGTAAAGAACTCTTACAACTCAATAATAAGACATGAGAAGTTCAATACAAAAAAAAAGGTGGGGGGGTAGATGAACTGAAGAGACTCTTCATCAAGCTAGCTATAGGAATGCCAAATAAGAACATTAAAAATACACTCAGTACTGGGGCCACCTGGGTGGCTCAGCATGTTAAAACCTCTGCCTTAAGCTCAGGTCATTATCCCAGGGTCCTGGGATTGAGCCCTGCATTGGGCTCTCTGCTCAGCAGGGAGCCTGCTTCCCCCTCTCTCTGCCTCTCTGCCTACTTGTGATCTCTCTCTCTCTCAAATAAATACATAAAATCTTAAAATATATATATATATATATATATATATATATATATATATATATATACTCAGTATCAATAGTCATTATGGAAATGCAAGTAAAAATCACAGTAGATACCACTGCATACTTACCAGCATGGCTAAAATTAAAAACTTTTATCGTACTAAGTGTTGATGAGGACATGAAGGAACTAGAACTCTCATTTACTGCTTGTGGGAATGCAAATTCAGAAAAAAAGTCTGGCAGTTTCTTAAGAAGTTAACAGTATTAAGTGTTCATTTAGTTAATTTAGTGTTTTCAGATAAAATAGAGGAAGTTAAATTGGAACTTCACACAAATAATAAATAATTTTTAATACAGGTATGGCCTAAAAATTTAACAAGACATATATATTAAAAAAGTTACTTGCTGTTTATCTGAAATTCAATTTAATTGGGTACTTTGTATTTTTGTTTACTAAATCTGGCAATTCTACTTCCTATACAGCCCAGTCATTCCATTCCTAGGCATTTACCCAAGAAAAATAAAAAGGTATGTCCACTTATATATATAGTGTTCATAGAAGCTTCCTTTGTAATAGCCCTAAACTGGAAACAACTCAAATGTCCATAAACAAACGAAGGGATAAACAAATATGGTATATCCATATAACACATTACTACCCAATATAAAATAAAAGGGAATGAACTATGGATACACATAAGCTATGGATGAATATCAAATTAATTATGCTGAGTGAGAGAAAGCAGACAATAAAGAGTACAGACCAAATTGTTCCATTTACATGAAATTCTAGAAAATACCAACTTATCTATAATGTCAGAAAGCTGATCAGTGATGGCCTAGGGCAGGCAATGGTTGAAGTGAGATGCAGAGGCAGGGAAGATGCTTTTGAAACTTCTAGGAGTGATAGATATGTTCATTATCTAGATTTTTATTTTATTTTATTTATTTATTTGACAGAGAGAGATCACAAGTAGGCAGAGAGTGAGGGGGAAGCAGGCTCCCTGCTGAGCAGAGAGCCCGATGAGGGCTCCATCCCAGGACCCTGGGATCATGACCTGAGCCGACGGCAGAGGCTTTAACCCGCTGAGCCACCCAGGCACCGCCATTATCTAGATTTTGATGATGGTTTCATGGGTGTTTACATATGTCAAAATCTATCAGATTGTATATTCTTTAAATATATGCAGTATGTTGTGTGTCAATGACACTTTGATGAAGCTATAAAATTTGTTTTGAATTTTCCTGTGTGAATTTACTCTGTGTATAAAGTGTGTTAAACTCTCTGGTGGATAAAACAAACATTTTACTTACTTGGAGAGAGAAGACTGACAAATATAAAAAGTTAAATAAAAGCACAAGCATTAAACAAGATGTAATTTGGGACAATATTTGCAAATATTAAACCGATGTATTTTAATTTATCCCCCAATTCATGTTCCTTTGAAACTTTCTTCCTCAGAGAGGGACCTAAATCTTATAACCAGAGAGCGGAAGAAAACAGGTATTTGACTTCATTAATAGGATAAGGGGCTTGCCAACTAAGCCTGGGGAAAGAATGGGTTTCTTACATTTCTTGAGTTATATCAAAGGGTAGATTTGGAGAATTAGCTCAAGGATTTTTCTATCAATAGTGGAGAGCCACGGGGACCCTGGGTGGCTCAGTGGGTTAAAGCCTCTGCCTTCAGCTCAGGTCATGATCTCAGCGTCCTGGGATCAAGCCCCGCATCAGGCTCTCTGCTCAGCAGGGATCCTGCTTCTTCCTCTCTCTTTCTGCCTGCCTTTCTGCCTATTTGTGATCTCTGTCTGTCAAGTAAATAAATAAAATATTTAAAAAAAAATAGTGGAGAGCCAATATTCCTTCCACTTGCGACAACTAGATACTATGATTGAAAGAGTATAATGAGAGAAGAAAATCACGCTTTATCGCCAATGATGGGGAAAAGAAGAGAGAAACAGAGTTTGAAAGTAGATGCCATGGTCCTCCTTTTCTACAACCTCTCAACATCCTCTGTGTCCCACCAGTCTTGCTGACCCTCTTGCCCGTACCTAAGGTTCAACCAGTGCCTTTGTTTGCTGTAGCAAATGGCAAGAGCCTGAGGCTTCCCTGAGGCTTCTTGGCTTTTTGTGTGATTTGAAGAAGAGCAGAAACCTATGTGTGCCCTGAGGGAGAAATGGAGAAGGTAGCTGAAATTGCTGGCTGTCTTCTCTAAGAGGGGCTGCAGCTATGGGAATCTTTATTTATTTTGTTAAGGGGGCTCCCACATAGTAGGTTTGAACTCATGACCCTGAGTTCAAGACCTGAGCTGAGATCAAGATTCAGATGCTTAACTGACTGAGCCACCCAAGTGCCCTAGTTATGGAAATCTTTAAACATCCGTGAAAGCCAGAGTGGAGGCCACTGGTGAGCAGCAGTTGGAGAAGATGGCTCTGAAGCACTGCCCAGGCCAAGGGAAGGGACCACAGGTGTGCTGATAGCAGATGTTTGCTTCAGAGGCTGGCCCAATGACTAGATAGTATGAAGACTTCACACACCACCGTAAGTATCCTACAGGTTCTACCATTCTACCACCTGACAAGGGAATTTGGGGGGTGGGGGATGATTCTGAAAGAGGAAGCATTTTAACGAAAGAAACTGAACATCCCCCAAAGATACTCTATTAGTTTATTACTTTGGAGTAAATAGTTCCCTCACCCTGCTCCCCCACCCATCCCCATCAATAATACCCAGAGGATGTGCACTCCAATATAAGTCTAGACTATAGACAAACTAAAGAAAATTTATTTCCACTGCACATCTTTGTGTGATGTACATACCTTTGCAACCCATTACCAAGATAATACAAGATATGTTTCAAGGCATTCATTGATGGAGAGAAAGAGTGGTAGCCAGAAAGTGAGGGACAGTCACAGAGGTGGGGACTCAGTCCTATAGCCTGCTTAAGGTTTTAGGCAGAGAGGAGGAGCATGTCAGGTGGGGAGAGCTGCCTGAACGAGGGTCTGCAGGTGAGAACAGGCACATTCACCTCAGTAGGTGAATGGTGAATGTAGGTGAATGTGGGGGAGAAGGGAGCAGAGAGCTCACGTTGACCGGAGGGTCTCTGGTGCCCCACTTGGTTAGCATGACCAGGAACTCATCAGTGAGTGAGCTCAGAAAAGGCTGGTTCTGAACAGGCATGGACCTGCCTTCTGAAAAGTTTGCAAAAAGAAAAGCCAGAGAACGTGCCCACCTGAATGTCACTAGGTCTCTCAATAGGTCAAGAAGCTGAATGTGGTCATGTGATGGCTCCTGGGGCTTACAGAGTGGCAAATAGTTTCAACATGGTGCTGAGAGGGACTGGGACGATTCTTTAGAGTGCAAGTCTAAGGCACTAGAAACACCAAGGGTCATTCTCATAGGAAGTCAATCTACGGAAACCAGGGACTCAGCATGAAGGCTGGCTGGGACCCAGAAAAGAGAGCTCTTATCTTCTTGCTTCTATTCAGTCCATAAAGAATGTAAGCTGGCTGGATCCTCGAGAACTGGCCTGACTCATATTTCATGTCCCTTCCTGAGGCTGGGCTGCTCATCCAGGCAGGACTTGCTGAGAGGTCGTGGAATAGGAATAGGGTTGCTCCTTGCAGCTCTGATGCCTGGACATGGCCTGCCCCCACCTCTCCCTCCCACATCCTGCCTCATGTGTTTTTAATTGGTCGTCACTTTCAGGCACACTTCTCCCTCTGCCTCTCTGACCTGGGCCTCCTGCAGCAGGCCACATAGCCATGGGACAGACAGCAGGCCTCCTGTCTGCACCTGGAGTCCCATATAGCTCAGGTGAGTGCTGGGCTGAGAAGCCCTACAGCTTCCCCCCATGTGACATGAAGCTGGATTGCATCCAGAAGGGCTCACCTCTGTGGAGAGGAAGAACAGAGTTGTTTGGCCAGGACCCCAGGCCAGGTCAAGTGGTGCCCAAACTGGTCATATGGAAGAGTCCCACTTTGACCCCAAAATAAAATAAAGCAACAAAAAGCTTATACCCATTAGAACAGCCCAAATTTGGAACACTGACAACACCAAACACCAGCAAAGAGGCAGAGCAACAGGCACTCTCATTCATTGCTGATGGAAACGTGAAATGGTGCAGCCCTCTGGAGGACAGTGTGGTGGCTTCTTACACAGCTGAACGTACTCTTAACATACAATCCAGCAACTGCATTTGGTATTTACCGGACAAATTGAGAACTTCCCTTTGCACAAAAACCCGCACATGGCCGTTTGGCCACATTGACAGCTTTATGGATAATTGCCAAAATGTGGAAGTATCCAAGAAGTCCCTCAGTAGGTGAATGGATAAAGAAACTTTGGTAAGTCCAGAGAGTGGAATTATATGCAGAGCTAGAAAGAAATGCACTGTCAAGCCTTGAGAAGACATGGAAGAAACTTAAATGCATAGAACTAAGTGAAGGAAACCAATCTGTAGAGGTTACATACTGTATGATTGGAACTATATGACATTCTGGAAGGGGCAGAACTATGGAGATAGTCAAATTTAGTGGTTGCCAGAGATGTGTGACAGGGAAGGACAGGGATAAATAGGTGGAGCTTAGAGGATTTTTAGGGCCCTGAAAATGCTCCATATGATACTATCAGGATGGATCCATGTCTATACCTTTGTCCAAACCCAGAGACCATATAATACCATGAGTAAACCCTAATGTACACTACGGTCTTAGAGTGACAATGACGTGTCACTGTAGGTTCATCAACTATAACAAATATATCACTCGGGGAGGGGGAAGTTGGTTATGGGAGAGGCTATACAGTATGGGGACAAGTGGTAAATGGGAAATCTCTGTTTCTTTGTTTGAATTTTACTGTGAGCCTGAAATTGCTCTAAAATCTAGTCTTGAGGCACCTGGGGGGTTCAGTCGGTTAAGATCTGACTCTTCATTTCTGCTCAGGTGATGATATCATGACCCTGAGATCAAGCCCTGCATCAAGCTCTGTGCTCAGTGTGGAGTCTGCTTGAGATGATCTCTCTCCCTCTCCCTCTGCACCATCCCCCACTTGCACTATCCCTCCCCTTCTTTAAAATAAATAAATAAACCTTAAAAGAAAAACTAGTCTTAATTTTTAAAAATATGATTAAGCTAATAGGGGGTTAATAACAGTTTAAGTGAATAATGTTCACTTTTGAAGAACAGTCACAGTATAAGAAAAACAGTACTCATTAGGACTTTAGGAAACATTTATAGGAATTCTAGGAGGCCTTATAATAATTTTATCACCAAAAGGGTGTGTGAGACCCACAGGTCTCCAGTCACCCACAGCAGGCCCACCTGCTGTACATGACTTTCAAGGAACCCTGAGCAACCAGCAGACCATCTGGGCTCAGTTCACTGGTCTCATTCTGTCATCTCTGAGCTGTTGTCAAGGTCTGATATACAAGCATTGTTTTTTTTTCACTCACACCAGACACAGAGACTTCAGACCCCCTTCTTTTCTCATTTCAACTATTCCAGAATCCAGCTCAAATTTCTCAGCCTCCAGAAACTGGAAGAGATTTGACACTCTTCACTATTTGCCATTTACTTGGTACTTTCTGTACATTATTTTGTCTCTGTAAGCAGGGATCCTAGCAGGACCCCATCTACCCTTGTGAGTGGTCGAAGGATATCCCACCTCACAAAACACTGTTTGGAGACTTGGATTTGCATGGAAGCTAGAATGTCTTCTGGGAATGTATCTTGATTGCTGTTCACGGCTGGGGTTCAGACAAGCCTGACAGACTTGAGGGCCGTGGATTGGCCAGATCTTACAGAAGGCAGGAAAGAAATTGATCCTATGGATTCAGACTCAGTCAGCAAAAGGCCCAAAGGGCTGTGCAGGAGAACTAAACTGGGTTTGCTGCGGTAGCTATCAGAGGGCCTCTCCTTAGCTCTGCAATTCTAGAACATTCCACACTTGAAAGTGCTGTTTCGCTAAATTCTGACAAACTTCTGACCAGGCTGTGGAGTTCACTAATTGAGTATAAATGAGGGACAGAGTATTTTCTATCCTTATCAAAGCAATTACCCTAAGTCATGAATCTAGCACAGTGTCCCACTGTAGTACACCACTCAGCAGGCAATAGAGAGTTGTTAAGTTTGTGAGTCAAGCTGTCCCACACCATAAAATTTGTGTCCTCTCCTATTTCTCAGTGAATCTCTATTGCAGCCCCACCAAACAGCCACTCTGAACTGCTCAGCCAAAGCAGAACTCAAGCTTCGAGTGGTACCCTGGCAGAGTTCTGGGGACCAGGGGCTGGTCGGGGAAGGGGGTACCCACACACACACTGAGAAACATCAAGATTATTGATAATCTGTTTTTGAGGAGGGAATTTCATCTTGAGTAAAGGAGCTATTGTAAATCAGGGATCAGTATGAATGCACCTCAGTTGTATCCTCAGGGGGTTGAAATCTGAGACTTTTGGTTTATATTCCACTTAATGCTCACAGTACCACTGGAAGTCAGACACATATTTTCCCCATTTTACAGATGTAGACACTATGTTGCTGAGGAGCAAGCCACTGTAGAGCTCACTGGGATGCAGCCATAAGCAGCTGTTCCTCACTCAGGCACCTGTGGGTTGGCTGTGGTTTGGCTGATCTAGGTGGGACTCAGCTGGGCTTGTTTCCAGGCTGTGGGGTACATCCAGGCATGCTCAACATGTCAATCCCATGACAAAGGCTCAAAAATCCAACAGCACAAGTGCATTTAAAGCCTTTATTCTGGGCTGCCTGGGTAGCTCAATTGTTGAACGTTCCACTGGTGATTTTTAGGTCACGATCTCCCAGGTGGTGGCTTCAAGCCTGGCATTGGGCTTGAGCACTTGAGCACTTGAGCACTCCATGCTCAGCAGGGAGTCTGCTTGAGATTCTCTCTTTCCCTCTCCCTCTGCCTCTCCCCCCACTCTCTCTCAAGTAAATAATTATATCTATTTATTTATGCATTTATTTATTTATTATTTTTTAAGGTTTTATTTATTTATTTGACAGAAAGATATAGTGAGAGAGGGAACACAAGCAGGGGAGTGCAAGGAATAGCGGGCTTCCTGCTGAGGAGGGAGCCCCCCTCCCCATGGGGGGCTCTCCATCCCAGGACCCTGGGATAATAACCTGAGGGAAAGCAGATGCTTAACTAGGCCACCCAGACATCCCCCCAAAATATATCTTTTTAAAAAGTTTTTTTAAATAAAATCTTCATTCACATCGCTTCTCCTAACACCCCATTGGTTAAAGCAAGTCACGTGGGTAAGCCATGTGGGCAGGGAAGCAGATGCTTCCTGTGGAAGAGGGAGGGGGGTTGCTTGCAGCTCCTACTTGTCTGAGGCCAAAGCTAGAGATGCTTTCTTGCAGCCTCTGCTCACTGTCCCCTCTAAAAATTCTCTGGTTTGTTGTCTTTACCACTGAATGAAGCAATCAATTTCATACTTTCACCCTGTTGTCCAGGTCTTTGTGCTTTGGCATTTGCTTTGTCTCTGCAGTGGGATTGTTGAGTATTAAAGCAAGGACACTTCTGGGTCACCCCCCACCCTGCACAATGCTGACACAGAGAAGGACCACAGTAAGTAATTACAGAAGGACTGGTCAGGTGTATCATCATACCAAGAAGCCTGCAGTAAGTGCCACTTTGAGTATTCTGGCAGGTTATGTGAAAACAAGCCCAAAAGAGCTGAGTGTGTAGCTGTGCCCCACCCCCCAATACTGGAGGAAGATGACAACTCTTTGTTATTTCTGAGGATCTGTCACCAGCAGGTACAGCTGGATTAATCAGCACTGTGTCCTCCTTGCAGACTTAATTAGCAGCTCTAGGTGAAACTCAGCTCCTTGTTAAAACCAGACTTAAAAAAGACACTGTTCCAAGCTTATATCCTAACTCTCAGTTCCATGTCATCCAGATATGAGACAAAATCTCACTGTTTTAAATTGAGTTGTAATTGACATATAGCATTTGTGAAGTTTAAAGTATACAATGTGTTGATTTGACACACTTATACATTGCTATATGATAGCTCCTGTAGACTTAGCTAACACTTCCATCACATCACATAATTACCATTTCTTTTTTTGTGGTGAGAACATTTAAGATCTAGTCTCTGAGTAACTTTCAAGTATATAATGCAGTATTGTTAAAAATTAAAAATAGAACTACCATATGATCCAGCAATCTCACTTCTTAGTATATAATCAAAAGAAGTGGAAATAGGATTCAGAAAAGATATCTGAACTCCCATGTTTATTGCACCATTATTCACAATAGCCAAGATAAAGAAATAATATGTGCCATCAATGAATAAATGGATGAAGAAGACATGGTGTGTGTGTGTGTGTGTGTGTGTGTGTGTGTGTGTGCGCGTGCGCGCGTGCGCATATATAATGGAATATTATTCAGCCATGAGAAAGAAGGACATCCTTCCATTTGCATTAATATGAAAGAAGCTTGAGGGCATTATGCTGAGTGAGATAAGTCAGACAGACAAAAATAAATATGATATCACTTATATGTGGAATCTAAAAAGGCAGAACTCCTAGAAACAAAGAGTAGACTAGTGGTTACCAGGGCCATGGGGGTGGGGGAATTTGGCATGTGGGTCAAAGGGTAGAAATTTGCAGTTATAAAATGTATAAATTTGGGATGCCTGGGTGGTTCAGTTGGTTAAGCACCTGCCTTCAGCTTGGGTAATGATCCCATGGTCCTGGGATCAAGTCCGGCATCAGGCTTCTTGCTCAGTGGAGAGTTTGCTTCTCCGTCTGCCTCTCCCCCTGCTTGGGCTCTCCCTGACAAATAAACAAATAATATCTTTAAAAATACATAAATTCTGGGGATCTAATGCATAAAATCTCATTTTCTAAAAAGAGTCAAGAAATGAGAGTCAGAGTGATTCCAGAATGTCCTTCCCCTAGTCAACTGAGATGATGATAATGCAGGTTAATACTTAGCTAAGCACTCACTTAGCGTACAAGGATCATGCATTCACCACCTTGCTCAATCTTCATCTTCCTTAATCTTATAGTTATTACAACTGTGTAATATTATAATTATTACCCACTTGGCAACTGGAGAAAATGAGTTTTGAAGAAGTAAAGGGACTTGCCCAGTGCCCCAATGCTTACAAATGCTCATACAAATGCTCACAAATACAAATGCTCTGGGAAGTAAAACCCTGACAAAAACTAAAAACTAAAAAAAAATGCTGTGCTCTGTCATACTCACTGCTCAATCCCTATTGCATTCTTGTTTATTTTATTGAAATGATTTCAAGTGCTACAAAGTACAGCAAATAATATTTGTGTATCACTGATCAGTTTTGTAAAATGTTACCTTTTTCTTTTGTCTTTTGGTGATTGGTTTTAAAACGCCAAAATACTACAGACACAGAACATGACCCACAGCCATCTCTCCTCTCTATTTGGGGTAACCACTTGAATTTAATATTTTTAATTCCAGCATATTTTTTAATGTTTCCTACATATGTAAATAAAGACAAACATTGTATAGAATTATTTTGAATGTTTCAAAATTCTATTTACTTAATATCCTTCTAAAATGTGTTTTTCATCCCACCTGATGTGTTTGGGATTTCTCCATGTTGATGCATCAAGAATATTGCTATATACTTTATTTTGTAATTATATCATTGGTTACTCATTCTCCTCTTGGTTTTTTTTAGTACAAAATATACATCAGTGGATATTTCCCGTCTGAGTTTCTTCATGCACATTTGCCAAAAGTTTCTGTGAAAAGTACCAAAAAGTGATACTCTTATGTTGAAGGGTATATTTTGCACCTGATTCCTGTGTGGGTCTCCAATGAGGTCGTACTAGTTTCCACTGCCACCAGCAGGACCTGGGAGCCCCATGTAGCTTATATCCTCACCCACACTTATGATTGTTAGAATTTTAAATATTTTCCAATCTAATGGCAGTAAAAGGCAGCTCATTTTAATTTATTGTCTTTGAGAGTCAGAAGAAGTGCGTCTTAATACTCCATTGCCCAGTCATGTTTCTTCTTCTGTGAATGTTTTGATCTTATTATCTGTCCATTTTCCTATAGAACTGTCTTTTTCTTATTGATTTGGAACTCTGGATACTACTCATTAGTCAGTTACATGTGCTGAAAATATATTAATTCCCCTGGTATATGACTTATCTTTTCATCTTTTTAATGACGTCTTTAATCATATAGAAATTTTAAATTTCAATGTCATTAATTTGCTCAATTTTAAATATGTTAATCTTCTATTTGAAAGGCAATACATACAGCTTAAAACTCAAGAGGTACAAAGAGCATATAGTGACAAGTTTTCTCTTGCTCTTCCTCAGTCACCCAGTTACCCTTGGCATCCTTCCAAAATTATTTTATGCACATAAAAACAAACTATAAATATATTCACCTTTGAACCCCAATATGAACATACTGTGTACACTGTTGTGTATAGTGTGTCTTAGGGTTTTTTCACCCTTTATCTAAACCTTGAAGATGATTCCATATCAGTACTAAAGAGTTTACATTTTACAGCTCCAGTATCCCATAGTATGAATGTATTATAATTAATATTTTACCAGTTACTGATTAATACTTGATAGTTGGCCAGCTTTTGAGGAATAGAAACAAAGTTGCACTGAGCAACGTATTTAACCTATAGAATATATATATATATATTTTTTTTTATATGTGTGTGTGTGTGTGTGTGTATATATATATCCCCTATAGAGAAAAAAATGTTCTTTTATCATTATACACATGTGTGCATATGTCTAGGGAACAAATTCTTAGATATGGAAATGTATGGTCAAAGGGTAGGTGCAAATGTATTTTTGATAGATATTACCAAATTCCTTCTGTAGGGGTTATAAAAATTTCCTCTCCACAGCACTGGAAAAAGTTCTGTTTTCTATACCATGGGTGATACTATAAATCAGATTTCTGGATTTATACCAACATGAGAGGTAAAAAATAGTATCTCAGTGTGGTTGTAATTTGTGTTTCTGTTACTATCAGTGAAATTGAAATAAATAAAATATTTTTAGATTTTTTGAAGACAGCTTGTATGTATTTTTCTGTGATATATTTGTTCATATCAAATTATTGGTGCTTTATTGATTTGCAAAAAGGATTTTCTTTTTTTTTTAAGATTTTATTTATTTATTTGACAGAGAGAGATACAGCAAGAGAGGGAACACAAGCAGGGTGAGTGGGAGAGGGAGAAGCAGGCTTCTCACTGACCAGGGAGCCCAATGTAGGGCTCAATCCCAGAATTCTGGGATCATGACCTGAGCCAAAGGCAAGTGCTTAATGACTGAGCCACCCAGGAGCCCCCAGAAAAGATTTTATTTTTTAGTGAAATCAGCTCTTTGTGATGTAAGTTGTAAATTTTTTCCCAGATGGTTCCTTAGGTTTTTGACTATACTTAGGTGTTGTTGTTGTTGTTTTAGTAATTTCGACACCCAACATGGGGCTTGACTTTACAATGCTGAGATCAAGAGTTGCCTGCTCTACCAGCTGAGCCAGTCAGGTGTCCCCCCCACCGTGTTTCTCTACTTTTGTTTCATTCTTCTCTGATCTGTTGTCATCAAAATATTTCTCCTGGGTTTTCTTCTTAAAATTTGTAGTATTTTGCTTTTTTACATTTAGTTTTTCAATTCATCTGAAATTAGTTATTGTTTATGTTGTTAGGTAAAAAACTAATTTTAGTTCATTTCCGTATATTAATATATTATAATTAGTTGTATTATATTATATTAGTTATATTATATTATAATTAGTTATTAGTTTTATGTAATATATTTAGTTATATTATAACTATATTAGAATATATATGTGTATATATATTAAAAAAGAATATATATGTGTATATATACATATATATGTGTATATATAATCTGTATCACTTATATATATTATATATATATAATATGTATCACTTATTGAAAAATCCTTTCTGGGATATCTGGGTGACTCAGTTGGTTAAGTTTCTGCCTTCAGCTCAGGCCATGATCTCAGGGTCCTGGGATGGAGCCCTATGTTATGCTCCCTGCTCAGCAGGGAGTCTGCTTCTCCCTCTCCCACTGCCAGCCACCCCCCAGCTCATTCTTTCTCACACTCTCACTCTCTCTCTCAAATAAATAAATAAAATCTTAAAAAAAAAAAAAAGAAAAGAAAAAGAAAACTCCTTTCTGTCCCAATAGATTAGTACTGGTACTCTTGAAGATAATAAAATTTTCATGAATATGAGGATCTATCTGAGTTCTCTATTCTAGTTTGCTTATCTATTCCAGCACTTTGTAACGTTTTTATAATCTGAACACATAGAAAAATATCATCTTCAAATTGCACATTGGAGTAAACAGAAGAGGCTGATGGTCCCTCCTGGGGTTTCAGCTACTTCAGGCCACCCCAGGCCTCCCCTAACCACCCTAGGGGCTGACTGGATCAATATCTCAGTACATTTTTAACACAATAAAGAAACATCATGTCTATTTATCTTAATAACAAACTGCTTTATTTCTATAATTACAGTTGACTCCTAAACAAAACAGGTTAGAACTGTACAGGTTCACTTACACATGGAGTTTTTGGATACAGTGCAGTATTGCAAATGTATTTTGTTTCCCTTATGATTTTCTTAATAATATTTTCTTTTCTATAACTTAACTTATTGTAAAAATACTGTACATAATATATATAACATACAAATTATGTATTAATCAATTGTTTATGTTATCAGCAAGGCTTCTGGTCAACAGTAGCTCCTAGTAGTTAAGTTTTAGGGAAGTCAAAAGTTACATGCAAAGTTTCAACTACACAGGGTGGGGGTAGGGGATGGTGCCTGTAATAATAAATCTTGGTATTTGTCTGGTAAAGCAAATCACTCCTCTATTTTTTCTTCAAGATTGTTTTTGCTAATTCTTTTCTGTCCCTTTGCTTTTCTAGAAGAATTTTAAAATCAGGTAACCTACAGATTAATATTTGGAGACTTGAAATATTCAGTCTCCTTATCTATGAACATGGTACACATCATTTAGTCATTATCATCTTCCTAAAGCTTTAAAAATCTTTCAGTGAAGTTTTATAATTTTTATTCTAAAGGTGTGACAAGTCTTTTGTTAGACCTATTCTTTGGTATATTATTGTTTTGTGGATATTGTGTATAAATCATTCCTTTCTCTCTTGTTTAAAGAATGAGAAGAACATGATAATGACAATAATATTAACACTGCTACTGCTAGTACAATAGCAAATATTTATCCCCTATATAGAAAGCATTATTCTAAGGACTTTACATATTTTAACTTACTTGATCTTCAGAAAAACCTTATTTAGTAGTTTTACCATTATTCCCATTTTACAGATGAGACAAATTTTTCAACTTGCCCAATGTTGTCCAGTTGGTGGATGACAGTGTTGCTCTGGAGAATGAATTTTTATAAATTTAAGGACACCAGAGGAGGAATCCAAGATGGCAGAGGAGTAGGAGACCTTAGTTTTGTCTGGTCCCAGGAATTCAGCTAGATAACTATCAAATCATTCTGAATACCTGCAAACTTAACCGGAGATCTATGAAAATAATAGCTGCAACTCTACAAAGAGAAAAGTAACCACCTCCTGCAAGAGTGACAAGACAGAAAATTTCACCCCTAAAAAGAGAACAAGAGGTAGTACTGACTCCCAGGGACCTAATCACTATGGATATAAGTAAGATGTTGGAAATAGAATTCAGAATAATGATTATAAAGATACTAGCTGGGCTTGAAAAAAGCACGAAGACACTAGAGAATTCCTTTCTGGAGAAATAAAAGAACTAAAATCTAATCAAGTTGAAACAAACAAACAAAAGGCTATTATTAATAGATGCAATAAAAAATGGAGACTCCAACTTATAGGATAAATGAGGCAGAAGAGAGAATTAGTAATATAGAAGACCAAATGATAGACTAAAGAAGCTGAGAAAAAGAGAGCTAAACAACTACTGGATCACTAGGGGAGAATTTGAGAAATAAGTGATACCATAAAGCAAAACAATTATCAGAATCATTGGGATCCCAGAAGAAGAGGAAAGAATGGGGTGGGGAGCAGAAGATATACTGGAGCAAATTATAGCAGAGAACTTACCTAATCTGGAGAAGGAGACAAGTATTCAAGTTCAAGAGGCACAGAGAACCCCCCCTCAAAATCAATAAAAAAATAGGTCAACACCTTGACATCTAGTAAACCTTGCATATCTCAGAGACAGAGAAAATCCTGAAAGCAGCTCAGGACAAGAGGTCTGTAACCCACATGGGTAGAAACATTAGACTGGCAGCAGACCTATCCACAGAGATCTGGCAGGCCAGAAAGGACTGGCATGATATATTCAGGGTGCCAAATGAGAAAATATGCAGCCAAGAATACTTTATCCAGCAAGGCTGTCATTTAAAATAGAAGGAGAGATAAAAAGCTTCCAGGAGAAACAGAAACTAAAAGAATGTGTGATTACTAAACCAGCCCTGCTAGAAATATTAAAGGGGATACTTTAAGCAAAGAGACCCCAAAAGTAACATAGACCAGAAAGGAACAGACAATATACAGAAAGAGTGACATTACAGGTAATACAATGGCACTAAATTCATATCTTTCAATAGTTACTCTGAATGTAAATGGGCTAAATACCCCGGATCAAAAGACACATGGTATCTGATTGGATTAAAAAAAAAAAAAAAAAAAAAAAAACAAGATCCGTCAATATGTTGTCCTCAAGAGATTCATTTTAGACCCATAGACACCACCAGAGTGAAAGTGAGGGGGTGGAGAACCATTTATCATGCCAATGGACATCAGAAGAAAGCTAAGGTAGCTAGCAATCCTTATATCAGACAAATTAGATTTTAAACCAAAGACTGTAATAAAAGATGAGGAAGGACACTATACCATAACTAAAGGGTCTATTCAACAGAAAGATCTAACAATTATAAATATTTATGCCCCTAACATGGGAACAACCAATTATATAAACCAAGTAGTAACAAAATTAAAGAAACACATTGATAATAATACAATGATAGTAGGGGACTTTAACACGCCCCCTCACTGCAATGGACAGGTCATCTAAGCAAAAGATCAACAAGGAAACAAGGACTTTGAATAACACACTGGGCCAGATGGACTTCACAGATATATACAGAGCATTCCATCCTAAAGCAACAGAATACACATTCTTCTCAAGTGTACATGGAACATTCTCCAGAGTAGGTCACATATTGGCTCATAAATCAGGTCTCAACCAGTACCAAAAGATTGGGATTATTCCTGGCATATTTTCAGGCCACAACACTTTGAAACTTGAACTCAATCATAACAGTAAATTTGGAAAGAATTCAAATACATGGAGGCTAAAGAGCATCCTACTAAAGAATAAATGGATCAACCAGGAAATTAAAGAATAATTTTTAAAAACTCAAGGAAACAAATGAAAATGAAAACACAACTGTTCAAAACCTTTGGGATGAAGCAGAGACAGTCCTAAGAGGGAAGTACATAGCAACACAAACATTTCTCAAGAAACAAGAAAGGTCTCTAATATACAAGCTAACCTTACACCTAAAGGAGCTGGAGAAAAAACATTTAAAAAGCCTAAATCCAGCAGGAAAAGAGAATTAATAAAGATTAGAGCAGAAATCAATGAAACAGAAACCAAAAGAACAGTGGAACAGTTCAATGAAACTAGGGTTCTTTGAAAGAATTAGTAAGAGTGATAAACCCCTGGCCAGACTTATCGAAAAGGAAAGAGAAAGGACCTAAAACAAAATCATGAAGGAAAGAGGAGAGATCACAACCAACACTGAAGAAATACAAATAATTATAAGAACATATTATGAGAAACTATATGCCAAAAAATTGGGCAATCTGGAAGAAATGGATGTATTCCTAGAGATGTATAAACTACCAAAACTGAAATGGGAAGAAATAGAAAACCCAAACAGACCAATAACCAGTAAGGAAATTGAAGCAGTAATCAAATGTTTGCCAACAAACTAGAGTCCAAGGCTGGCTGGCTTTCCAGGGTCATTCTACTAAATATTAAAGAAAAATAACTATTCTTCTGGAGCTGTTTCAAAAATAGAAATGGAGGGGAAACTTCCAAACTCTTCCTATAAGGCCAGCGTTACCTTGATCCCAAAACCAGACAAAGACCCACCAAAAAGGAAAATTATAGACCAGTATCTCTGATGAACATGGATGCCAAAATTCTCACCAAGATACCAGCCAATAGGATACAACAGTACATTAAAAGGATGATTCACCACTACCAAGTGGAATTTGTTCCTAGGCTGAAGCGTGGTTCAACATCCACAAACCAATCAACATGATACACTACATTAATAAAAGAAAGGACAGGGAACATATGATGCTCTCAATAGATATAGAAAAAGCATTTCACAAAATATAACATCCTTTCTTGATTAGAACTCTTCAAGGTGTAGGGATAGAGGGAACGTACCTCAATTTCATAAAAGCCATATATGAAAAGTCCACAGAGAATATCATTCTTAATGGGGAAAAACTGAGTGCTTTCTCCAAAGGTCAGGAACATGGCAGGGATGTCCACTCTCACCACTCTTGTTCAACATAGTACTACAGGTCTTAGCCTTAGCAATCAGACAACAAAAAGAAATAAAAGGCATCCAAATTGGCAAAGAAGAAGTCGAACTCTCACTCTTCACAGAGGATGTGATACTCTATATGGAAAACCCAAAGGGCTCCACCCCAACATTGCTAGAACTCATACAGGAATTCAGCAGCAATGTGGCAGGATATAAAATCAATGCATAGAAATCAGTTGCATTTCTATACACAAACAGTGAGACAGAAGAGAGAAATTAAGGAGTCAATCCTATTTACAATTGCACAAAAGACCATAAGATATCTAGGAATAAACCTAACCAAAGAGGCAAAGGATCTGCACTCAGAAAACTCAGAAACACTCACTCATGAAAGAAACTGAGGTAGACACAAAGAAATGGAAAAATGTTCCATGCTCATGGATTAGAAAAACAAATATTGTGAAAATGTCTGTGCTACTTAGAGCAATCTATACATTCAATGCAATTCCTATCAAAATATCATCAACTTTTTCACAGAGCTGGAACAACTAATCCTAAAAATTCTATGGAACAAGAAAAGGCCCCAAATAGCCAAAGGAATGTTGAAAAAGAAAACCAAAGCTGGTGGCATCACAATTCTGGACTTCATGCTCTATTACAAAGCTGTAATCATCAAGACAGTGTGGTACTGGCTCAAAAACAGACATTTAGATCGATGGAACAGAATAGAGAGCCCAGAAATGGACCCTCAACTCTGTGGTCAACTAATCTTCTACAAAGCAGGAATGAGTGTCCAATGGATAAAAGACAGTCTCTTCAACAAATGGTGTTGGGAAAATTGGACAGCCACATGCAGAAGAATGAACAGGGACCATTTTCTTACACCATACCCAGAAATAAACCTAATGCCAAATATGAATACAAATGAAGCAAAAAATTAAAAAAAAAAAAAGGAAAATGCCTCATCTTTATGAGTATTGTCAAAGTATTGTTAGATCTTCACTATCAGAAACAGTTACTAAAATGTGGGGAGGTTATAGCTAGATCTCCCTCCTGGTTCTTGAAGGGACTTCTAAAGTGGGTCAAGATGCTCTAGCAATCAGTTAACAAACATGTAATGAATGGGAATCATGTGCAGGCTCTAGGTCCTTCTACACTCACTGAGCTGGCTGATACCTGCTCTTTTTTAACTACCCAAGGGACATCAACTACTCAGGAGACATCCCAATCACAGAGGCCTGATTCCATAGGGGGTAGAGGTCTTGGAAAAAGGAGTACCACAGCCGTAATACGATCTGTCCTCAGCTATGCAGACTAAGCAACAAAATAGACTAAATATATGTTTAAAATCACAGGTCTCATCCTCTGGAAAGCAAATTCTATTAAAGCAATGAGATCTTAAATTCTTCTCCAGAGTCATGAGGTATTCTGGATCTATTTTAATTTTTGTTTAAAAAAAAATATATATATATATATGGCCAATCACTAAAGTAACATGTGAATTACAGCTAAATCTGAATAATATGAGTAAACACAAAATCTCATAATTTCCCTTGCTGAGGATGCTCATTGCTAATAGGGTTTACGCATCCAGGCTCTGGAGATAGATAGTTGATAGCTAGATTAGCAGTCAGTATTGCTTTGTAAACATTCCAACTTAATTCTTGTTTTCACCTAACAGAACAACTTTTTAGGTCAAAAGATTTCTTTTTCTTTACCATACTTCTAATGGCTGAATTATATTACATTATATGGATGTATTTATATTTGGTTTATCCAATCTTCCCAGATGGCATGTTTATGTTATCTCTGATTTTTGGTTATTATAAAAAATTCTGACAAAAAAAGTCCTTGTAGGGGCACCTGGGTGGCTCAGTGGGTTAAGCCTCTGCCTTCGGCCCAGGTCATGGTCTCGGGGTCCTGGGATCGAGCCCCGCATTGGGCTCTCTGCTCAGCGGGGAGCCTGCTTCCCCCTCTCTCTCTGCCTGCCTCTCTGCCTACTTGTCATCTCTCTCTCTCAAATAAATAAATAAATAAATAAATAAATAAATAAATAAATAAAAAGTCCTTGTAGTTAAATCCATAATTTCCATACTAATTTCCTTGGGATAAATTCATGGAAGTAGACTTTCTGGATTAATGAGGGTGTACAGTTTAAGTCTTGTTGTATGTGGCTGGATTGGCTTGAAATCTCAGGTTGGAGCTGGCATGACCACTCAGTTTAAGATGTTTGGGTTTCCAGCAGCAGTCACAGCAAACTCTGGCTTCGAGGGGTGGAGCTGCATTCCAGAACTCAGAAGCTGCCTTCCCCCTGCTGGCCTGCTGCATTAGAACCCATGGTTACAAGATGCTCCTCCAGCTCTGGTTCTTACCCTGAAGGATTAAAATCAGGAGCATTCACGGTCTGGTGGATAGATTTTTGGGGGGTGGTCCTCTGAACTCCAGAGGTTCAGAACCTAAAACTAGCTAGAATCTAGAACTTCTAGAACCAGGAGTGAGAACTGACAGATCCAGGTTAGAACCAGCTCTGAAAATCTATTGGGGGTCTGTTTGGGGGAAGGCAGAACAAAAAGCTACCTCTTGAAATCATCGATTTTAGATAAAGGAGTCAAAGGTCTCTCCAACAGGTACTGACATTCTACAAAATACAAGTACTGTTCTAGTTTACTAAAGGCCCGTGTGGTATTCCAGCCCAAGTGACTTAAATATATATAGGCAAGAGAAGTTCCAGTTTGAATGAATTGGGTCACTCTTAGTTCATTTTAATTTTCCACTGCAAGTGAACTTAACTTTGTTTCCACTCTTTACAAGAGAGGGTGTGGATCTGGGCTAAAATCCTGGTTTTTACACTTCTTAGAGATCTACCTTGAGGGAGTGACTAATTTCTTTGTGCCTCAGTTTTCACATTGGTAAAATGGGCATCAGGATACCTACTTCATGTTGCAAGGATTAAATGAGAAAGCAAAGGTTGTGCACCTGAGGGCCTAGCAACCAGTAAATACTTAGAAAACATGAATCCTCTTTTCCTGTTCCCTTAGTTCATCAGCGAATCTGGTGTGGCATATACATTATAAATGTAGAGTCTTTCCCAACTGCTTTATTTACAATTTCAGGTTCATTGGCTATCTCAAATCAGCAGGAGGTCTTCTATCAGTGGAGCCATTCACTTACAATAACGAAGAAGCAGAAACAGTCCAAATCTCCATTAACAGATCAACAGATAAGCAATTTGTGGTATAGACATACAATGGAGTATCATTCAGGCACAAAAAGGTTAAAATAAAAATAAAAATACATACTACAATGTGGATGAACCTTGAAAACATTATGCTAAGTATAAAAAAGTCAGAAGCAAAGAGTCACATATTGTATGATTCCATTTACATGAAATATTCAGAATGGAAAAATCAATAGAGAGAGAAGACATAGATGGTTTTAGGGGCTGGGGAAGGTATAATGGAGGAACTGTTTAATGGGAAAGGGGTTTGACTTTGGAGTGATGGGAATGTTCTGGAACTAGAGAGAGGTGGGGAGCACACAACATCATGAATCTGAATGCCACTGAATTGTTCACTTTAAAATGGTTAATTTTACATGACAGGAATTTCACCTTAATAAATTAATTTAAAAAAATCATGGCAGGACCAAACCCATTCCACCCAGAATTTGAAGCCAGGCTAGCATGCACCCAAATTCATAAGATCCTGGTCCACTACATTGCTTTCTCTGCTCAAAGCCACTCTCTGGACCAGGCTTTTGAGGGGTACAAAGGGGAGAGAGGAAATGAGTTGGTTGGTTGGGTAGGAGGGGAGGGGAAGAGCCCCAGGGCAGAGGGAAAGCCCTGCAGGGGTATGAAACTCTTGCTGACTGTGATCCCCAACACCACTGACTTTCTAATTGGTCTCAGCCACAGTCTTGATTTCTTTCATGAGACATTAATCCCAAGCACCAGACTGGGACCAGCCTGATGTGGCCTTGCTGTGCTACATTAACCCACTGATTCGAAGGGAGTTCTAAAAAACTGGCCAGGAAAGATGCATGGGAAATCAGAGCCCCCTCTCTGTCCTCAGCTTCCACCTCACCACACCCCATTCCTGCCACATCCCTCAGTGCTGCAAGATAAGCCTCTCCTCGTGCTGAATGTGGGGGTTTCATGGCAGATGGGTCGGCCCCGAGCATGTCCCTGATAGGATAATGCCTTATCCTCCAGCCTCCAAAGCCCCAGTATCCCACTCAGAGGCTCCAGAGTTGCCCGGGTAATCAGTGATCTAAAGCTGGCCAGGGCGTGGAAGACCTCAGTTAATCAGCCGATGCTTTGATAGTTTAGGGCCAGGGCCAAGCAAGAGGTGAGAAGGGGGGATCTTTCCCTTGTTGGAAGGTTGAGCTGGGGGTGAGAGAAAGCAGAGACCCACACTTGAATCCTGAAGGTACCAGCCTATTAGCCAGCCTGTGTCTACTCAGGGTGGAAGGCAGATCTCTGTCCCGGAACGGTCTGGGTGCCTGGGACACCGATGCTCATGTCTTCCCCCAAGAATACCCCCATCACATGATGTCACTGGAACTCTAAACCTCCCCTCGCCTCCCCTCTTCCTCTTGCCCCCCTGGGTCTGATGGTGCCTGGAAGGATGCACAAGGCGCTTGCTTGCTGTTTTACCAACAGCCAGAAAGTCTAACTCTCTGTGTAAAGGACCACTCGGTTAGAGGGAAACAGCAGGTTATAATCCCACTTTGGGAACTAGAGCACAAAATTTAAGGAAGCACTTGTACGACCTCAAGAACGAGCGCCTCCTTAAATTTTGTGCCCTTGGTGCCTCTCTTGCCTCACCCCACCCTCTCCCCTGTTGATACTCTGGTTCAGTAATCTTCACACAGAGATCAGATTCGATGACACTCAGACAGATTCCCACCAACTTATCAGTCCAAGAGGCTGATGACTAGCACCGGAAGGTCGATTTATTCATTTATAGAGCTTGGTTATTTTAGGCAGCCACTGATTACACAGCAGAGGCGGGGAGGAAGCTATTACAATGATACCAAACCCTCACCAAACTTCTACCACGTGCCACGTAGCACAGCAAAATGCCATCGACTCGGTATCTCATGGAATCCCCGCAACAACCCGATGAGACAGGGGCATGGCTATGTTATTCCCATGTGACAGAGAGGAAACAGGGACTTCGTAAGAATAAGGGATTTACTTGGGACCTTGTAGGAATCCAAGTGTGAGCAGCGGTGAGCCTGGTGAGGAGCCCACCCGGGAGATGAGAACAGTCTGAACTGGAGAGGCAGAAGCAGCAGAAGAGGGGTAAGACCGGCTCCGTATCAAAAAGGCCAGGGGCGCCTGGGTGACTCCGTGGGTTAAAGCCTCTGCCTTCAGCTCAGGTCATGGTCCCAGGGTCCTGGGATCGAGCCCCGCATCAGGCTCTCTGCTCCGCAGGGAGCCTGCTTCCTCCTCTCTCTCTGCCTGCCTCTCTGCCTACTTGTGATCTCTCTCTGTCAAATAAATAAATAAAAATCTTAAAAAAAAAAAAAAAAGGCCAAATGGTCAGGCCAGCAGCCCCTGGCTGTGGGCGATGCTCGGAGGAAGGAATTAGCGAAGACAGCCGGTTTTCCGGCTTTCCAGCTTCCACCACCTGGTGGGGGAACGATGACTGAACAGCCTTAGCTCTTCCGGACGGTAGAAGCTGGTATCAGAGACAAGGTGCTCCTTCCTGCGTTGTTTGGAAGTCCCAGTGAGTGAGAGAGAGATTTTCACAGATTTATCAGGCAGCCTTGGTGCACACAGCCTTGGAACCTTCCACTTGGAGCCCCTCTAAACGTTCTCTGTCTGTGGGAACATGTGATTTCTCAGCAGGTTTCTACGTATCCGTCAGGATCAAGTCCAAACTCCGCAGACTCCCGTTATCTCTACCTAAGCCGCCTTATCTCTCTGCAGGCTCCTTGCTCACAGGCCGGCCTGCAACAATTCCTCGAAGTTCTAAGGTCCCCTCCTGAACCTGGCCTTTGTTCCCTTTTCTTGGAAAGCACCTCCCATTTCCCCTCCCCCACAACGGGTCCTCAAGCCCTTTCAGGAATCTGGTGACAGTGAGGACAGCTCAGGCTTCCGGGCTGTGTTCAGAGATCACCCCCTCTGGGAACTCTTTCTCCCCCCCCCCCCCCGCCCCACTCCCAAGGCACTGGGTCCTCCCTCTCACCTCCTCAGAATCAACAGAACTGTGTGCTTATAGGCCTTATGATGCACCAAGCAACATGCTAGGTGCTCTAATTATGAATCTCAGTATTTTCCTGAGTATACTATTTCCACCCCGGGACACATGAAATGTTTCTGACTCAGATGAACTTTAAAAGTTTGAATAGCTGTGCATTTGCTTTAGTGTTCTTTAGAAAAAAAAAAAGATAGGACTCACACACTAAACCCAAGATGTCACAAACATTGCTGATTAGGACAAAGCAAAAATGCGTGGCAATGTGAGTGGACGAACCTGGCAGGGAGAGCGAGCGAACGTTTTAAAGGAGGAGGGGCTGATACCTGAGGTTCGGGGAAATCGAATTTAATCCTTACAACAACC
Organism: Martes martes; assembly: GCF_963455335.1. Taxonomy (NCBI): domain Eukaryota; kingdom Metazoa; phylum Chordata; class Mammalia; order Carnivora; family Mustelidae; genus Martes; species Martes martes. Next base: position 159,339,286 of record NC_137889.1, on the reverse strand, counting down.
TTGTGAAAATGGTATCTTCATGTTGCTGAGGTAGAAGCTGGTGGGTCCCAGAGGTTAAATAACTTGCCTCTGGTCACCGCACTCTCAAGAAGGGCATAGGGTTGGCTCTCCTTCTGGACTGGGTCCTCCCGCCCTAGCAAAGCCCCTGCCTGGACTCTGTCTCCCTCTCTGCATGGCTGGTGGTCCTGGAAAACAGGAACATGCCTTTATCATCTGTGCGTCTTGTGCCCAGGGCTTGTCCCGACACAGTAGAATTTACTAAGGTTCTGTGCAAAGAACTGACTGCCCGAGAGCCTGGTGCATGGTTTGCAAGGCACTCACCAGCATTTTCACTCACTCTGGAGAAAGGTTTTTTAATCCCCTTTTCTGCTTCCCAGGGGAGGGCACTGGGATCAAAGTCTCGCCTTCAAGCCAGGAGCATCAGAGAGGGACCAAACTCCCCTGATGCCACAGAGGCCCGGGAGCTGGGAGTCTGGTGGGGCAGGAGTTTAGGGGTTAGAGAAAGGAGGAAGAGAAAACTGATCAGGTCCTCCTCTGTAGACCCTAGGCAGGGAATCTTTAACCTTGAGCACTTTTCTCCTTTTCCAGCTCAGAGCTCAGGGGGCCAAAGTCACAAGAACATCCTGTCCTCCACAAGCACTGACAGTCACTTGGGACTTAGATAAGATATTAAGAGCTGAAGCTTTGTCCTTGAGGAAGCAGACGCTCTGTGGGTCAAATCCAGTTTCCCAACTGACACACTTCCTGAGGGTCATTTGCGTTTTTCTTTTCTTTATTACATTTTCTTACTTGTGGCAATATAATGTAAGTTCTTGGTCAAACAATTGGGAGGAGGGAAAAATAGATAAGTATTTATACTTTTGATATATTCTTATATGTGTCTACATGATTATAAATATATAATATAAACACTTCTTTTTTTTTAAAGATTTTATTTATTCATTTGACAGAGATCACAAGTAGACAGAGAGGCAGGGAAAGAGAGAGAGAAGAAGGGAAGCAGGCTCCCCGCTGAGCAGAGAGCCCAATGCGGGGCTCGATCCCAGGACCCTGGGATCATGACCTGAGCCGAAGGCAGAGGCTATAACCCACTGAGCCACCCAGGCGCCCCTAAATATATAATATAAATAAATATATAACATATCTAATTGTATATAATTTTCTTTATCAATATTTCTTACCACCCAGAAATGACTAACATTTGTGTGGGTAGACAGAAGGAGGAGGAGGAAGAGGAGAGGAAGGGCGGGAGGCTGTTCCTTGACAGGCAAGCTGGGTTTAAAAGGGTCTTTCTTACCTGTTGCCATTCCTTGACTGGGGGCTTCCTCTGTAGACACCTGGGATGGAGTTTGGAGGTCCCTGGACCTTGAGAGAGGGAGACGGGAATAGGGGCTGAGATCTGAGAAGCAGCGGCTGGCTGCCTACCACAGAGGTAGGCCAAGGAGAAAGCCGGACAAGAAGGCACGCCAGGTGATCCCAGGTGGCCCGCAGACTGAGTTTCGAGGAAAGTCGTCTTTCCTGCGGTGCCCACTCAATGACATTTTCAAAGTTTTAGGAAAGCCTGTGACTTTAAACAGCTAGTCTTGGTGCTTTGGGGACATGAAGGAAAGGGTGAAGTGACATCGAATAAGTAAGTAGCCGTGTATGGACCAGGAGCTAAGGGCAGGAGACAGAAGGCACAGCTTAGTGCTTGAGGAAGGTGACCCATCACCACCCACAGGGGCAAGTACTCCGAGAGAGAGCCGCAGGAGTTAATCAGAGCAAACCAGTGTTCCTGTTACCCCAGACAAAGGGGGGTGAATTTTTGGGTTTGGGTTTTGTTTTGTTTTTTTCCCCAAATATTTACTTAAATTCTGGTTAGTTAACATAGAGTATAATATTAGTTTCAGGAGTAGGATTTACTGATTCATTGCTTACATGTAACACCTAGTGCTCCTCACAGTAGGTTCCCTCCTTCATACCCATCCCCCATCTAGCCCACCTACCTCCTCACCAGCAACCCTCAGAGGGGGACTTGTTGTTTTTGTTTGTTTTGTTTTGTTAAGATTTTATTTATTTAGGGCACCTGGGTGGCTCAGCCAGTTAAGTGTCTGTTTTCCACTCAGGTCATGATCCCAGGATCCGGGGATAGAGCCCCATGTTGGGCACCCTGCTCAGCAGGGAGCCTGCTTCTCTCTCTGCCCCTCCCCCCACTTGTGGGTGCTCTCTCATAAAAAGATTTTGCTTATTTATTTGGGTGGGGGAGGAGAGGAAGAGGGAGAAGCAGACTTTTTTTTTTTAAGATTTTATTTATTTATTTGACAGACAGAGATCACAAGTAGGCAGAGAGTCAGGTAGAGAGAGAGGGGAGGAAGCAGGCCCTGCTGAGCAGAGAGCCTGACGTGGGGCTCGATCCCAGGACTCTGGGATCATGACCTGAGCTGAAGGAAGAGGCTTTAACCCACTGAGCCACCCAGGCGTCCTGAAAAGGTAGACGTTTTAACTGACTGAGCCACACAGGCACCTCCAAAGGGTAAGTTTTAAAGGAAATGTCTGGGGACACCTGGATGGCTCGGTCCCTTAAGCATTAGACTCTTGGTTTTGGCTCGGGTTGTGATCCCTGGGTCCTGCGATGGAGTCCTGCCTCCTGCTCTGCGCTCAGCTGGGAGTCCACTTGGGATTCTCTCTCTCCCTCTCCCTCTCCCTCTACCCCTCCCCTTCCTTTTGTCCCTTCCCCTCCTCTCCTCATACTCTTGCTCTCTCTGAGCGCTCTCTCTCAAAAATAAATGAATATGTTTAAAAAAGAAATAAATAAATAAATAAAGGAAATGTCTGGAGAATATAGACACTTTTGTATGCACACAGACAACACAGACACAATCTCTTTTTTTCCCCTCTCCAGGTTGATGCCAGGAAACCAGAAGTAAAAAATAAAGTTAGCCAGAAAAGACTCCTGCTCACCCTGGACTGGGACCATGTGTCCTTGAGAAAAGCTGCGCCTGGGCCCCAAAGCCCACTGTCAGGCTGTCTGGGACTGAGGACTTTAACCAGTCACAGAAACACTATCACACCCCATGCTTGGCCTCTGCTGTCTTTTGTAGCCTCTGGTTGCTGGAAAGTTGCTGCTTGACTCACTGAGGAATTTGGACTGCAGTGTTCTAAGAGACAGTCACCTTCGTCTCTGGATGCACAGAGACGTAGTCCAGGAAGCAGGATTTCATAAGAAGTCCTTGGCACCAGGGGTGGAGGGATGTGCACCTTGGTTTCAAGCCATTCCCTTTCCTAAGGACCCACACCTACCACTGAAACTCACCCCAGCTCCTCCTCCTTCTCTTGCTCCCTAGGGAGTCTTTTCCTTTGTGGTTGTTACCGATCTTTTCCTGATCGTAAAATTTAGCTTATGCTAAATTGAAGGTTTAGGAAAGTATTGAAAAAGTTGCTCACTGTCTCCACTAAAATGTTGCAAAGATCAGATTATATATATAATTTTGATTCCTTCTCTTTTCACATTTCTTCCTGGAGAGGTTTATTCCTGGAGGATGAACAGCATTGGTATGACTGTAGTGGGTTGTTTTTTTTTTTTCCCTTGCATTATTTAGGAACGGCTTTAATTTCTGGAATAATGGTAAATCGTTGTGGTGACACCTGAATCTTTGTTTTGTTCCTGATTTTAATGGGCATGACTTTGCTGTGTCACTTTATTTTTGTTGTTTTTTTAAAAGATTTACTTTTAGAGACAGAGAGTGCAGGAAAGAGCATGTAGGGAGGGAGGGGCAGAAGGAGAGAGAGCATCTCAAGCAGACTCCCCAATGAGCACAGTGCCCAACCTTGGGCACAAGCTCATGACCCTGAGATCATGACCTGGGCCAAAATCAAGAGTCAGATGCTTAAGCTTAATGGACTGAGCCCCTGAGGTGCCCCTGCTGTGCCCCTTTTAATTACGATTTTTTAAAAAGATTTTATTTATTTATTTGACAGACAGAGATCACAAGTAGGCAGAGAGGCAGGCAGAGAGGGAGAGAGGAGGAAGCAGGCTCCCTGCTGAGCAGAAAGCCGATGCAGGGCTCGATCCCAGGACCCTGAGATCATGACCTGAGCTGAAGGCAGAGGCTTTAACCCACTGAGACACCCAGGCACCCCTATGATATTGATTATTATTTATACCAGTTAGATTTTGGACATTGAGACAGAGGTTCTTTACCAAGAAAAAGAAAGTATATGTCTAAAATCAAAGTTCACTATTTAAAAATAAATTAAAAATAATTTAAAAATTAAAATAAGTGAGAAATGGATATTGAAATTTATCAAATTTTTCAAAAATATCTGTCAAGAAGACAGGTATTGATGAATTTTATGAGAAGATTTTTCATATTAAACTATCATTATATGACTAATATAACATCACTTGGCATTTCATGCATACAGGGTTTATTTGCTGGAATTTTATTTAAAATTTTTGTTTCGTTATACATAAATGAACATCATCTATACTTTTTATTTTAACTTTGTTCTGAATTAGCCTCATAAACTGAATTGTGATGCAATCCATTGTTTTCCCTGTCCCTTGTCCAAGAACAAGTTCTTTATCATGAGAATTATCTACTCCTTCAATGTCTTTTTAAGAGTTTTCTCTTGTAATCACTTAGCCCATCATCTTTTGTGAAGGCAATCAACTTCTCTTTCATGGTTATTGCTTTGTTTAGATTATTATCCATTTCGGATTTTTTTTTTAAAGATTTTATTTATTTCTTTGACAGAGAGAGAGAGAGAGCACAAGTAGAAAGAGCAGCAGGCAGAGGGAGAGGGGGAAGCAGGCTCTCTGCTGAGCAGGGAACCTGATGCCGGGCTTCATCCCAGAATTCTGGGATCATGACCTGAGCTGAAGGCAAATGCCCAACCAACTGAGCCATCCAGGCATCCCTATTAGCCATGTCTTGATCCAAGTTTGGTACTTCACATTTTACTGGAGAATCATACGTTTTATATGGGTTTTCAAGTGTATTGCTGAGTTTTACATAATTTAAAAAATTTCTGTGTCTATAATTTTCATTACTCAGTACAGTGTAGAGATTTAAAATGGCAGGACCATGGGGCACATCAGTGGTACAGTTGGTTAAGTGTCTGACTCTTCTTTTCACTCAGGTCATGATCTCAGGTCATGGATCCAGCCCAGGGCTGGGCATGGAGCCTGCTTAAGAGTCTCCCTCCCTCTGCCTCTGCCCCTTCTCCCCCTGCTTCTACACTCTGTCTCTCTCTCTCCCTAAAAAAGAAAAAATAAAATAAAATAAAATAAATTAAATTAAAAAATGACCAGACCTCAGGTTCAGAGGCCCTGTATTCAAATCTCCATTTTCTTACTTCCTCTTATGATGAGATTAGATAAGTTACTAGCTTCTGAAATGCAAAAATGAAAAATAGATATAATAGGATTTTGCACTTTATAAGGATGCTAGGAGGGGAAGGAGGGTAGGTAGAGTGCTTAGCGCAATGCCTAGAACATGGAAATATTTAGTAAATGTGGGCTGTTTTTATGTACCTAATATTGGGTATTTGCATTTTTCCCACATTTTTTCCTTTATTATATAAGCAAAACATTACCTAGTTTGTTTTTGTTGTTGTTTTTGATCTAAGACTGTCTACTTCTACAAAATTACTAGTGTATTTTTTTCTGTTTTACCTTTGTCTTTCCTTTCTCTGGATTTCCTTCAGACTACTTTGCTTTCTAACTTTTGAAACTTACTGCTTAATTCTGTTACTTTCCTTCTTGCTTATTTAATGGCAAAAGCATTTGTTGCTTTGAATTTGCTTCTCATTACAGCTTTGTCAGGCCTTACAGCATTGCTATGCAGTATGCTAATTACTGCTATGTTTGAAATATCCAACAGTTACATTTTGGTTTCATTTTTGACAGAAGAGGTTTTTAGGAGAGAATCCCTGTATTTTCATAGGGTTGAGTCTTTTTGTTGATTGTAGTTGTGTTATTAATATTGGTTAGAGGATGCTGTGAATAATTCATGCTTTGGGGAATTTACTGAAATTTTCTTTGTTGAGTAATATATAATCAGTATCAAAGTGATCTATAAGTCCTAGAGAACTGTTATGTTTATAAGAAAAGGGAACATGATATTTATGTACTAAATTGACTTTCTTGATTACATCATTCAGACTTTCTTTCTATCCCAATGCCATCTGTATATACTATAGACAACATGATTGAAAATTTTCTAGTAGCCGTGTTGAAAAGTAAAAAGAAATAGGTGAAATTAATTTTAATTAGCATATTTATATAATACCCTATATCTAAAACACTATCATTTCAATAAGTAGTCAAAATAAAATATACTAATGAGGGTGCCTGGGTGGCTTAGTAGGTTAAGCCTCTGCTTTCAGCTCAGGTCATGGTCTCAGAGTCCTGAGATCGAGCCCCACATCGGGCTCTCTGCTCAGCAGGGAGCCTACTTCCCCCTCTCTCTCTGCCTGCCTCTCTGCCTACTTGTGATCATTCTCTGTCAAATACATAAAATCTTTTAAAAAAAAATAAAATATACTAATGAAATGTTTTACATTTTTGTCTACTATTAATGTATCTTTTACATTTATAGCACTTCTAGATTCAGACACTAAATTGTCATCAGGAATCCTTGATCTATATTTAGATTCCATAAAATCTACAGTTGAAAAGGTAGATTCACATGCCTCTGTTGTTCTCAGTAGTCTTAAAAATTTGTCAATACTGAATCAAGTATCCTTTTTAAGAATTATATTAAAATTAAATACAATTAAAAATTCAATTTCCCAGTCCCACTAGCCACATTTCAAGTGCTCAGCAGCCACATGTGACTACTCTCTGATGAGCTGGGCAGCGCAGCTCTCTGTCCTTACTATTTTTGCCTGCTAGATCTGCCAAATAAAGCTGTACTAAAATGCCCAACTACTTTTTGAGGAATTGTTAATGTTATTTACATGTGATAATGGTATTTGCATATTTTTTTGATTTTTAATTGAGGTGTAGTTGACATATAACATTAATTCGTTTCAGTTGTGCAACTTCCTGATTCGTTAATGTACATATTGTGAAATGATCATAATATGTCTGTGAAAACTGATCCCTCGTGTTTTTTAAAACATTCCTATTTTTTACAAATACATGTTGAAATATTTACGAATAAAATTATGTGATCTTTGAAAAGGGTTTCCCACCAATACGGGAAAGGAGAAAGTAGGCTTGAGTATAAGTGAAAATACAATGACTCTGAGTTGATAATTACTGAAGCTTAGGTCCACAGGTACATAGGAATTCATGACACTTTTCAGTTTACTTTTTAAATATATTTGAAATTTTTCATAATACAAAGATAAAATTTTTAAAAATTTAGATGAAATTTTTTCATTTATGAATTCTATCAAAATTTCCAGTACAGGGGCATCTGGGTGGCTTAGTCGGTTAAATGTTGACTTTTGATCCCGGCTCCGGGAATGATCTTGGGGTCGAGGGATAGAGCCTCAGGTTGAGCTCCCTGCTTAGTGTGGACTCTGCTTAAGATTCTCTCTCTCCTTCTTTCTCTACCCTCCCCTGCTTATAAACCTCCCCCACCCAGTGAATAAACAAAATCTTAAAAAAAAAAATGTTCCTGTACAAGGATGCGTGGTTAGTGCATCTGTCTGATTCTTGGTTTCTGCTCAGGCCATGATCTCAGGATAGTGAGATGGAACCCTGAGTCAGGCTCCATACATTAGAGTCTGTTTAAGATTCTCTCTTCCTCTCCCTTTGCCCCTCCAGCTTGTGCTCTCACGCTCTCAAATGAATAAATAAATCTTCAAAAAAAATCTCCAGCACATTGCTTTATGTATTTCAATGCTAGGTTATTTTGTTATTTTTATAATCATAACTGAAAAATAAAGTAAATATAACTACTTATATATAATCAGAACGTAACTTCATTTTTTTTCCTGCTGATCTCTAATAAATCTTTTTCAATGGGAAGTTCTTGCCTTCCTCATAAAAACTCACAATTTTTCTAGTCACTTCTAGTGAGGTTAGGATCAATTTAAGTCACAAATTTAGTGTGGTGGTTAGAGGTGGCTACAGATTCTTCGCCGTTCTTCCTAAGGAATGCTGGGGTCCACTCCTCTCCCCTTGAGTTGGGGCTGTGCTTGCTTTGACCAATGGAATGTGGCAGAAGGGATCTTGTATAACTTCTGAAGCGAGGCCTTCAGAGCCTCACAGCTTCTTTCCCACTCTTGGTACACTCCCTTCTTTAATCCAGTCACCATGTTCTGTGAAGCCTAAGCTGCATGGAGAGACCACATGAAAGAGAATCAAGGCACCTGGTTGACAGCCCTGGCTGAGCTCCCTGCCAGCAGCTGTGTGAGTGAGCCATCTTGGACAACATTCAACTGGCCAACAGAGTGCAGTTGTTTCTTAAACACAGCCTTTTTCTCTGCTGCCACCAGCCCCTTTTTCTCAGACACAAGTTGGGTAGCACCATCTCGTGTCCTCAGTTGCTGCAGAGCACTCCAACCTCACCCTCTGAGGGTTCCCTGAAGCCACCTCCCTAGACTTGAGTAAGGAAGGAAGCATGGCCATCTTGGATTGGTGCTGAGACAGAAAGATGTGAAGTGGTGGGGAAAGGGAGGTAATAGTCACAGCCAGCATTCCGTGCCATCGGCCTGGCCTACCACTGGCTGCATCTGTTCCTGCCTAAACTTCCTGCTCTGTTTAAAAAAAAAAAAAAAAAGATGTCTTCTTTCCACCACATCTAGATTCTTAATATCTCCTTTTTTTCTTGAGGAGCGAAAAGTGAAAGTGATGGGAAGAAGAAGGAAGGAACAAGATTCCCTTACTGTTTCCAGCCAGAATGGTGGGGGCCAGAGGTAAGATCAAGGCAAGGGATGCAAACAGTTCCCTGAGTAAATCTTCCCTCTTGGGTACTTGGAACTAAAACTTCAGGGGGAAGAAAGATGAAAGTTTTCTCCCTCCACCAGCAAGTCTCAAGGTTCTCATCTGGTTCTGAAGTGATGTGTGGTGAGACTGTGGTGCTCTTTTCACCTCTGTCCTGAATGTTTGGGGAGTGACTTGCTTGCTTTGATTTGTGATGTGTCCCACACATTCTTCACTGGGTGGTGAGGAGGAAAAACCAGGGCACCTGTGAGGACAAGGGAGTTGGATTTGGGAGGCTGATACAGGAAGTGACAGATATTCAGCACATGTCTGTCACATTGGATAATCTTGAGTTCCATACTCTTGATTCCTTATTCCTGGACTGTCCCACCTCCTTTCTTCTAAGCTTCTTCTTCCAGAATGCCTTGACACTTCAACTCTGATATATTTAGAACCTGCCCTATAATAATAAGAGGTCAGTGAGTAACAAGGCAGCATGATTCACCGGGTAGGACACTGGGCTCTATTTGAATCCTACCACCTGGGACCATCAGTTTTCTGAATCTCCTTCATTTAAATGGGAATAAGAAACTCCTGTCTTTTTAAGGCTCTAGTGCCAGTCCATGAGGTGCTGCATGGAAAACAGCTACCTAGGGCTCTCAAGTGCTGTTGGTTGTGGAAGGTGGCCTCCCAGGCCTATCTGTGGTGTTAGTGGGGGTCCTCAAGTGCTCTGGAATGTCCACAGCAGTCACAGTGTGGGCCTCCCGGTTATCTGATGAGTAAGTCTGGGGGAAGATGGAGCATGCTCAGCTTTGGAACGCCCAGTGTCCCATTTTATTTCAATCAGCTGTGGTAGGTCTCTCAGGGCTCTACCCCATGGGGGAGGCCTGCAGCATTCATGTTTGCCTGTGACTGGCGAAGTAAATTGGTTCATTCAACAGCGGAATGTTAAGAAGCTTTTTCCCACCCCTGAAGATATATAAGCCACATCTTACAATCATCCCCCTTAGTAGTAAAACAGATATTTTCATCTCTATCCGTCCATCTTCTATGTCTTATTTTTCATTGATTCCAAATTCTGGAAGAGAAGAAAGAGCTGTTATTTACTGATTCCCTAGGACCCCAGTGAAGCCTTCTCTAGAATGTAGGACCACTACCTCAACCCCAGAAGCAGATCCCAGATCCCGGTGTGGATCCTATGTAACCACACTGAGCCAAACACGAAGGAACAATTTTACCAACTGACAGCATAATTCACACTCTACTCACAGGCCATCCATTAGCCAGTACCTGAGGATGATGTTTTTCTGCTAATATCACACACCAAGGACGTTAAGCTGAAACTAAAAATAAAGTAAAACATCGTGCTGGACCTGTAGATCTGCTCCAATCACTCCAGGTGAGGGGAGATTTATTTTCTCGAGGAACTAAGCCCAAGAAGCCACGATAGGCAGGACAGGTGATAAGAAACATTAGACTAAAGTAAAATTCTGTGCTTTGAACACTTGGTTCCATATCAGCTATCCAATGCTGTGTAACAAACAACCTCGGAACTCCATGCCTTAGAAATGGCCACCGTTTTATTAGCTTATAAGTTGCTCAGCAATTCGGGATGGGCTTTTTGGGCTGGGGGGGGTGGGGTGGGGTGGGTGGATAAACTTCCACATGTGTCTGGGCTCAAAAATTTCATTTCTTTTGTAAACGCTCTCAGGTAATGCAACCAAACTGGAGAGCAAAATAAAATAGGAACTTGAAAAAAATACGGTATCCATCCTAGCAGAGTGGCAAAGCCCAAGATGATGGACAGCTGCTCAAAAGGCAGACATAACATGAGTCTATATGGGATTAAGAGGATAAGGGTTTAAAAAACAAAAGAAAAAAAAATGAAAGAAAAGAAAGAAACCAAAAGGTTGTCAGACATTTTGTGGAGCAATTAGAGAAAAAATATTTATAGCTATATGACAACACTGATGAAAAAAATTAAAGAAAGAATGTTCTGCATCAACATAATAATTTAAATCATATTACTCATAATGATATAAATATTGACTACTGATTTAGGAAGTTGGTGGCAGTGGGGACATGTGTCAGATAAACCTCATTTACCAAAAATCAGGTGAATAGATGCATAAGGAAAACCCATGATGGTCATATGATGATTATGGAGCAAAATACCAGAAGACAGCAGCCCAAGAGTTGGAAAGTTTGCTTCTGGAAAACAGACAGGAGTATGAGGAGGGATGGGGCAAATGACAACAGCAACTTGTAAACTCTATAATAAACCATTAGATTTTCAGGCTTGACAAAAATAATGTCAAAACCTTTTTAAAACAATGCCTCCCTCTGCATCCTAGGTTGGGATTAGAGAGGGAGCCTCCCCTCAGAGGACAGTTTCCAAAGTGCTAAGTGCCTGTTTGCATCCTGTCTCCCGGCTGCTTCTTACCCCAACCCTCCAATTGTCCAAGTCCATTTGGAAGTGAATCACAAGCTGCTCATCCACGTTGTCCTGATAATGAATCCGAGGTCAGTCTGGCCACTGGGTCTTGGGTTGAGAGCTCTTCTGACTTGCCATTTTACCATGGAAATATGTAAAGAAGAAAAATGCACACAAGCAAGGACAAGTACATCCAGTACTTGGCATGTCAGGTGTCCTATGGCTTGAGGCATGACTGTATACCAAACACTTAGAGTAAACCAACCCTGGGCTGAATAGTTAGATTTATTACCTAGTTTTCATTATCTTAAGGAGCCATGCACTACTGTCCTGTAGTTCAGATGAGGAAATTGACATTGAGGAAGGTTAACAGTTCTGCTAATAAATGACATAGCCAGGAGTGGGACCCAGCTCTCCAGGCAATCCCAACCCTGAGCGTATGACTACCCTACAGTGCCAACTCAGCCCTCTGCACCTGCTTCCACTGTTCTAGAGAGGTTCTACTGATGTATCCTCCTTATACACACATTTATTTCAGTCGACTCTTCCTTAGCACTGACTGGCATGGAGGGAGGGGGCTTGGCCATCTTCCTGAGCTTGCAGTCTCACAGGACCTCGCGTGAAGAGGGACTTCATCTTTGCCTCAAATGCTCTGCCATCAGCATCCTGAAAATCCGAATCTTTTAACTTAGGCTTGTCAGTGAAGTCCAATGGGACAACGGAGCATGTGTGGGAGCATAATGGGCAATCTGTATACCCACAGTCCCTTGCCACTCCACTCATACAGCCCATTGGCAATGCCCCTGAGCACAGAATTCAAGTAGACCCACAACGAGCCTAAGTGCAGCAAGACTCCAAGTCAAGTACAAGTGTTAAGTCTGCAACCGAGTATCCCGGGATACTGACAGTCACAGGAGGATACACTTCCCATTCAAACCAGCACCTTCCTCAAGCACCGCAAGAGAAATGACTGAGGAAGTCTATCTTACCCCTTTCTCACTCATGTTTCCTTCTCTGTTAGCCCCTCATCTAGGCTGGAATGATGACATAGAAGGAAAGGTCAGCCTCTGGTGCTTCTTTTCATTGTCCTTACTCATCAGCAAGGTAGGGTATGGATGGACACGCACAAATCAAGAGGAGAAATAAAAATGTGGAGTTTTAGGCAGCATACCTGCGGTTCTGGCAGGAACAAGATACATGTATGAGCTACAAAAGGAGTTGTGTGATTTCAGCAATCCCATGTGTGAGTTGGAAGCTCTCATGTTTACATTTAAAATGAACATTGCATAATATAAAAAATGAACCATAACATATATGCTAATAATTTAAATTTAAATCTTGGAGTAGCACTATCCAACAACACTTTAAAAGCCCTATGTCAAGAGAGAGATCACTGAAGGAAGGAGAGCTTTTATATTTAGTGCCTATAATGGTACTTTCCCTCTGCTTCTGAACCAGGGGGCCCACAAACGATGCAGCTGACCCTGGTGATGGAGAGGTGGGTCGTGATATTGAAGAGACCCCATGTTTTTAGGAAAAAGACCCAGGAAGCCCCTATTTCTCTGGAATGGAAAGCAATACAGTGTTTTGGATTTGATTGTCTTTTTTTATTTCTCCCTTCCCACAACCAGTAAAAAAAAAAAAAAAAAATTACAATCAACATGGGTACAAGGATCCAATTTAAAAAAAAAAAAAAACAATCAGTGTGCAAAGAGGGCCACAGCCCTGCCCAGGCTTAACGTACATATTTACAGGGTGTGTGGCCCTGGGTGCAGCTACAGAGGCACATTGAAAAGGCGGTATTATGAAATATACAAAGGTGCTTTCTTTCTATTTCATAGTAGAACCCGGCCTCATTTCCAAATGAGAGCACTACAAAACACAATCACGCTACTACTTACTATATAACTTACGAAAAATGCTGTACAGATGTGCGACTATAAATATACGAGTATAAATGGCTCTGTTTGGGAACTGGTATCTACAGGAGTTAAGGGTTAGAGGGCGGCTCAGTTTGGCATCCCAACCTGCTAAGGTGACACACAAGCCAGGATGGGGGAGAAAGGGGTCTTGGGAGCGCAGCTGCACTGAACTCCCTTCCCCAGACCTCTTTGAGGCTCCCTCCCTTTCCGGGGGGCAGACTGGGAGTGTTCAGCGTGAGAAGCGGTGGAGGGAGTAGGTGTAAAGACAGCAGGCCACTCTTGAAGGCACAGAGAAGGCATCAGGAGCAAGGAGGAGCACAGCCCTAGGACCCACAGCCACACACGGACCTCTATGCTGCTTGATGATCACCGTTCTGGGGGCTGTCTGCCCTTTGAGAAAAAGGTTGGATCTCCGCAGGCATGAAGAGACGGCAGGAAATTGGAGCTTGCCTATCTATGGGAACACGAGAGAATGTTTGGAAGAGTTTCTGGCTTGGATGGATGAATGGAAGCTGCCCACCAAAAAGCTGACCCAGACATCTATCCTGCACAGTGAGTGAGCAGGCAGACAAGCTACAATTGTCCTATGTCTTTCCTGGGATTCAAAGTGGCAGCAGTGGAGGGGATCTTCCAAAAGACTCAACAAGGACGATTTTATCTGATCAAGAGGGTAGCACTGGGTTCTAGCCATGATGGTCAATTTGGCTTTTAGAGTAGCCAAGTCAAGAAGAGCTCTAGGCTCTTGTACCAGATAAACCATCTCTACCCCAGTGCTCCCCATTCCCTAGCTCTCATCCTCCCAATTGCCCAGATCAGGACTTGGACCATTCACTTCTCAGAAAGATGGAGCCAACAGGGGAGCCAAAGTGTACCCTGAACCTCTTGGTAGCTCAGATGCAGCTCCTGCCCTAAAAACCTGGGCAAGGACACAGCAGGGAAGCTTAGGTGAGCCACACCTGTCTAGGTGAAGACACCCAACAAGGGACTTAGGGAGCTCTGGCAAAGGGTAAAGGCCCACCCTGTGGTCCTCACCAAGTCTCCACACAATTACACTATTCCCACTCCTCCCCACCCAAGGGGTCTGGTCTGGGGCAAGGACTCCTGGGGGCAACTGCTCTTGGCTGAAGCAAATCTTTGGTAAATAAGAGAGATGGTGGAGCGTTCTCACCATCACATACGCACATAACATGAGCGTCTTGGAGGACCCTCCATAAATCCCTCCCTCGGGGTGTTTTTTGGAAGAGGACTGCTGGAGTCTGAAAACGGGTCCTGTGGAGCCAGCCAGCGGGGCAGGGCTGGGCAGTGTGATCATCTGGAGCCATTCTCTGTCCCAGTCTTTCAGGATCACTGGGCACGTCTTGCAGGCGGAAGCTCGAGAGTCGGCGCCAAGAAGGAGCCACCGTGCAGGCTACCGGGCCAAGGGCCATGAAAGCGGGGTGCTGATGTGAACAGCTTTCTGAGGAGGAACAGCTCCCCGCCAGGCAGAGGAGGGCCCACGGAGACCGGTGGGCTGGGGGTGGGGGGGCGCCTCCGGGCCACCCCTACAAGGCGGTGCTGCTAGCGGTGCTTCTTGTGCCCCCGGCCTCCCCCTGAGCCTGTGGGGGCCCATCCGGGGCCTCCCGGCTCATGGCCACGTTATCAAAGGCCTCGGGGACCTTGATGGGCAGCTCAGGCTCCTCCTCGAGGTTCTGGCAGCAGCCGCTGCAGCGGCAGCACGGGGGACAGCCGCACAGCAGGCAGCACGTACGGCAGCAGAGCCGGCAGCAGAGGCAGCAGCGGTTCTGGCAACAGCCAGCGAACAGCGAGATCAGGTCGTCCCAGGGCTTCAGCGAGTGCATCCACAGCGGCAGGAAGTTCCAGTTCTGGAGCTTTCTGGGCAAGATGCGCGGGCAGCGCGACTGCAGGAGAGTGAGGACCACCACCAGGAGGATCACAAAGATGATCGGCACGCCCACGCCCACCAGCACCGGCCAGCCGGCCAGCGAGAGGCCAAATACGGCCAGCGGGGTCAGGAAGAAGAAGAAAATCAGGTAGAAGACGGCAAACCAGCGGTACTTGGCGGAGACAATGCCCAGGCCCTTGGCCAGGCGGATGGGCAGGCGGGTGAAGGGGATCGGGTACCATAGCAGGATGCCCGAGATGTTGAAGAAGAAGTGGCACAGGGCGATCTACAACACAAGACAGGGGACAGGTGAGTGGGTCTGGTGCCTGGGGGAGTCGGGGTGATGGAAGGGTGGTCTACAAGGCGTCCTGAGCAGAGGCAGGGGTCTTCCTGGTCTTCAGAGCACAGTTCAGAATGGGCCTGATGAGGAGGAAGAGAGGCTCTCTGCCCAAGTAGCCTGGCTCCAGAGGCCACACTCTGCTCCTTCCCCATGTGCTCATTAGGTGCCAGGCATCACACGAGGGGCTTAGGACCTGTCCGATACATTAAACACTAGCTGTGTGTGGCCACTGAGCACATGACCACGTGGCTAGCCCACATGAGATGGGCTGCGAGTCCAGAACACACACTTGGTTTCCAAGACTTAGTCCGAAAAAGAAGGTAAAACACCTCACCAGCTTTTAAATTGATTACATGTTAAAAGGATAATGAGTTAAATCAGATACGTTATTAAAACTGATGTCCCTGTTATAGTTTTTTAAAATGTGGCTACTGAAAATTTCCAGTTACGTGGGTGGCTCAAATTTACACTCTACACTCAGGTTTCTGTCCGAACAGAGTCTCATCAGATCCTTAGAATAATCCTAATGAGATACGGCTCCCAGGTTTCTGATGACGGGAACTGATGCCCAAGGTCAGGTCACCTGTCTAAGGTCACTTAGTGTGGAAAGGCAGGACAAGAAAGAATGCCAATGTCAAACGTCTTGTCCAAGTAATCGAGCTGATCCGAGCAGGTCCCCCTCATTCTAATAAGCCCAGAGCACAAGTGACCTCCCAGTGTCCAAGCAGAGTTCCCCAAGAGGGGAGCAAGGAGATGGGTAGTGGTGTTTATGCCTCTTGAATACTCTTCCCACCGCTACCAAGTAGTGGCCGCCCCACCTGTTTAAACCACCACCAGGGATGGAAGCGGTCTCATGGTTTTGAACACAGAAAAACTTGTCTCTTGTTCAAAACCATCTGCTTGCAAGCCCACAAATGGTGCTTAGCTCCCCCAGAGCCCCCAGGCTGCACAGCCTTTCCTAACCTGCAGTGAGCTCCTCAGGGTATTGCCAGGGCTGGCCAAGGCAGCCAGAATGGCGGTGGTGGTGGTGCCGATGTTGGAGCCCAGCGTGAGCGGGTATGCCCTCTCGATGCTGATCACACCAATACCTGGTGGGAAGATACAGAAACTAGAGTATCAGCCTCCAGCGATGATGGGAGATAGTAAATGGCATCAAGAGGGGGAAGCCAAGGAGAAACTCACCGATCAGTGGGGTCATAGCGGATGTGAACACGGAGCTGCTCTGCACGACGAAGGTCATGCCTGCCCCCACAAGGATGGCCAGGTAGCCAGTCACCCAGGCAAAGGGAAATGGAAAATCTAGGAGACAGAGGTAGAGAAAGCTGTCACAGGTTTCCTAAGGAGGCCTGGATTGGGGGCCCAGCTGGCACCTCCAGAGGACCTGGGGGGGGACAAGGGCTGGGCCAGAAGGTCAGGTTGTATGGCAGCCTCCCCAACGCCATGGCTGGAAATTAACAAATGGGATTTTTAGAATCCTTTCGCCTTGCATATTCAGATGGTAGAGCCAAGAATGTATATGTGTGTTATGAAGGCAAATACGCACACCCCAAAATTCCTAAGTTGAAACCCTAACTCCCAGTGTGATTGTATCAGGAAGTGGAGCCTTTGGGAGGTAATTAGTTCATGAGGGTGGAGTTCTATGAATAGGTTAGTGCCCTTATAGAACAGAGATCTTGCTTTTTCTCTACTCATGCCATGGGAGGACACAGTGAGGAGGCAACCATCTGTAAATCAGGAAGTGGGACCTCACCAGAACCTGACCATGCTGATACCAAGGCCAGACTTCCCAGGACTCAGGACTCTGAGAAATACATTTCTGTTCAAGCTACTGAGCCTAGGATAATTTGTTACAGTCGCAGAACTAACATGCCACCCAAATAACCACCTTCCTACCACAAAGCACTTGGAGCACTGGGACCTCTGTTCTTCTGCCTGGCCTGGTCTCCCAGTGCCATAGATCCTCCATCTTTGTGAAGGAGCATGGAGGCAGGACAGGCAGCTCAAAGTCCCACATACGGAGCTCTCAGGACTGCCCATATGGATCAGACCCTGCCCACCCAGCAGGTGCCCAGAGTGACCCAGCTCAGCCACATGGCCACCCTGGGACAACCCTGGGAGGCAGATATTCTTGGCCCCATTTCACTGAGGTTTCATGGGGAGGTGATGTCCTTGGCCTGGCAGTCTCTCATCGGCCAGGATGCCATACTCATCAGCAGCTTCTCCTGGCCAGTGGGGCTGCACTGGCTGCCTCGAGATGCTGACGTATTATCCACAATCACATTTGCTTCCCAGGAGTTGAAGGGAAGTGAGGAACAGGGTGGACAACTATTACCCTTTTCCTAAGGGCTCCTGACAAACCCCAAAGCCCCGGGCATGGGAAAACCTGCTGGAAGGAAGGCTTGTCTCACAGATCTCTGGATTTGAGCCCCCTCTTCCCCAGGACCTTTTGAACATGACAAAAGCTAGTGCCTACTTCCCCAGACTCTACCCAAGACACCAAGGAAGATTTCAAGGGCAAATGGGATCTCAACTTCTTCAGCTTATCAGATCCAAGAGAGAAACTCCATGCAGAGGCCATTGCTAGATAAAAATCTAAAGGAGTCTCCCCACACCAGGAGTAGCCATAGTGATGGCATGCCCTAGAGAGCCCAGAGTTGGCAGGAGTGGGGGTGAGGGTATCTACCAGTGTTGAGAGTCTTCTTGATGACAACAGCCACCTGTCCCCGGAGCACAGAGCCCAGGAGCTTGACGATCATGATCAGGCAGCCACAGAGGACCAGCAGGGAGACTAACAGCAGGATGGTGCCAACGACAAGGTCCGGAAGGTTGGAATTCACAAAGATGTGCTGGCCTGAAAAGACCATGGAAAGCCCTTGTCAGAAGGGCCATTCCCCCTGCCCCTGCCAAGGCCACAGGTTGGTATTCATTCCCCCAACATCTTTCTGTACAACAGTAACATAATCTTGATTGTTAGCTTGACCTATGGCAACCCAGAACAAAGACCACACTTCCCAGCCGCCTTCTACAGCGAGGTGTGACCCTGAGGCTCTGTTCAGGCCAGTGGGAGCCTCGTGAGGCCAGAACATGAGGTGAAATCCTTGTACCCACAGAGCTAGTCTGGCCATTCTTCTACCTCTAACTCCCACACAACGTTCTACTCATGAAACTGAGAATACTTACAACGAAGAGTCTGAGGAGCAAAGTGGGTTAGGGTGGACAAGTCAGAGTAGGAGCTATTGCTAACTGGAAGCCCTCATTTTTCATGGCCCCATGATTATATGGTTTTACTGATGGATGGCTAGCACCCAGAACATGGGAGGTGATGAACTCACGGATGCTGTGAGGTTAACCACACTTAAAATATTTGCTGCTCAGAATGAATGTGGATGGTGGGGAGATGAGGAAGAGAAGCAGAGACACACACATGGGAAGATAAGACATGATAAGAATTAAAGATGTCAGGACGCCTGGGTGACTCAGTGGGTTAAAACTTCTGCCTTCGGCTCAGGTTGTGATCCCAGGGTCCTGGGATTGAGCCCCGCATCGGGCTCTCTGCTCAGCAGGGAGCCTGCTTTCTCCTCTCTCTCTCTCTGCCCGCTTCTCTGCCTACTTATGATCTCTGTCAAATAAATAAATAAATCTTAAAAAAAAAAAAAAAAGAATTCAAGATGTCTGGGCCAACATTCCCGGGGCAACAGTCTAGCTTCTTAAAGAATTGGAGCATCACGTAGGTTCACTGCCTTGATCAGGGCTTTGGCTCCAGGGTCTTGTGAACGGGGCCTACTGGTTAGCAGGGACTCATAACTTTAGGGTCAATGTATCTGTTCTGTTCCATGCGGGCCCCACATCTCCTACAAATCTGGTGGGTGCCTCCCTAGAGCACAGGGGATACCAATGCATCCTGAGGGAGGACTCTGGAATCTATTGCTGAGTTCTGGTGCATTATGGGACCATCAGAGGAACTGGGCATCAAGTCCTAGTTCCGCCCCCTACTGTGGGACCTTGGACCTGTCCTTGAGCCTTAGTTCCCGCTGCTGTGAAAGCGCATAGTTTGTGACTTGGAATAATGCTGGTGTTCAGTGAATCCTAGTGTGCCTTCACTTACTCGGCTTCACACAGAGAAAGAACACTGTCAGCAGCCCCCAGCACCCACTCACACTTGGCAATGTTCTCCTTGGAGGTCACATTCTTGATAGTCCAGGTGTACAAACCATCCGACCAACAAAGGGAAGGCGAGGTGCAGTTCTCAGGCGAAGGGACAGTGACATTCATTTGAGTCTGAATGACAAACATTGAGAAATGGTATGTATAGTCCACACTACTCACTTTTGATGGGGACTAGCAGGCAACGTGGCAAGTAGGAGGGAGACACACGTCAGTGTGTGTTTTTACGTGTGATGCACTGTTTCCACGGGTCCCTCCATCAATGGGAACACAGGTGGCCAAAGGTAAGCCAGGAGACGTGAAAGTTACAAGCCAGGAATAATGTATCTGCAGTGCGGGGTGTGGCAGAATGGGCTTGGTCTGTCCTACTGCATTGTCTGTCTATCCAGCATTCAAAAACTCGTTTCCTTAAGGATTCTCACAGGCCAGTTTTTACTTCCTCCTACCTCTCATTTGCCCACACTGAATTAAAACTTTTGTTTAAAGTACAGGTCCAAGAGTTTGCCCACCCAGCAATATATTCTTAGAAACTCACCACGTTAGTCAAAGTTTTGCACCAAATCTTGATCAAACTCTTGTTTTTGGCGGCTTCATCATTCATTGCGATTTCATTGATAACCTTCTTATCCAGCTGAGGAAGGCAACAGGTGGGAGACAGTCAGCAAGTTTTCAGCACTGGGGAGGGACCCACATGGAGAAGGTTCTACTAAAGGGGCTTCAACAACATAAGCCCGACTGAGAGCCCCTGCCGGAGCGTGTCAGGACTCACTCCATCTGCACCCCCAGGATGGAGCACCGCACCTGGATGGCAGCAGGTGCTGGACAAAGGAATGATCGTATCAACAATGGGCTGGCAGCTGGGAAACACACAATAGATGGTCGTTGGATGACAGCAAAACCCAGAAGGTAAGGGTGGTAAGGGGCAAGGTCAAAGCTGACCCGTTTTCCAAGGCAACAACCACAAAAAAACTTTTTAAAATTTATTTTAGTAATATTTCAATGACCTAGGGAGCAGAGGGGCGAGATGGAAGGGAAGGACAGCAACCTTTCTCTTGGGATAGGAGCAGGATAATACTTTTCCTGTGAGCCCATGGGTGCTGAAGTCAGTAGGGGGACTAAAATGGCCCCAAGTGTCCAATGGAGTCTTTTGAGTTTCGAGAAGTGCTTGTCACACGCACCCACCCCAATAAAGATGACACGTGTTGGAAGTCAAGGAAAACAAAAAGGCCAGTCACGATACCCGGTGTCCCCAAAGTCTCGCCTCCCATGGCCTTTTTCAGAGGCATTTATAGACCTTCATCCTTCTCCACTATCCCTGCCCAGTTAGGAGAGGAGGGGAGTTAGGGGGAAGGGAGGAAGTTAGTTCCTTCCTTTCCCTCTGAAGGAAGCTGGGTTACCTGGATTATGAGCTTGGTGAAGGGGTCTGTGATGACTTTCAGAAGTGCTGGGGCATCTTCTCCATTCTTGAAGTGAAAGGTCTCCACCACCAGGTCGGTCAGGATCTCCAGGTAATGGGTTGCCGCCTCCAGGGGCAAGAGCACCAACACGGACAGCCAGTTGAAGAAGTCATGGACAGTAGCTCCCGCAAAAGCCCTATAAGAATCCCACCCCAAGCCAACACTTGGATTAGTTAACAAGCAAGTGGGTACCAGTCTAGGCAGGTCATGGATGGCATTATCTGCCAGTGGTGGTGGGGGGGGTCACCTCTCTGTCTATATTCACATTCTCACAGCAGTTCCCAAGGGGTTGATATCAATATCCCCATTTGGCAGATGAGGAAACTGAGGGCTAGCAAGCATAGGGGAATAGATGACCACTGCCTGGGTGCTGGGTCCAAGACCCCTGGACTCCCACTGCCCAGCAGAGGCTTCCCCACCAAGCCAGATAGCACTCAGTTCTCTCTGCTGGGGGTGGGGGGAAGGGAATTAGACAGGTTATGGCCATAACAAGGAGCTCCATGCTTCATCCAGACCACTTCTGAATCACGCCCATTGAAGACAATCTTCCTTTGGAAAGCTGGGGGCCGGTGGTATGGTGGTGACCAAAGTCATCAACTGAATTCTTAACTTTGTTAAAATCTTGAGACTCTGATGAATCGTTTCAATGGCCCGTATAGAAAACAGGTATACACCTGTTTTATACACCACAATATACACCACAATTTATATCTGAGAAGGTTTGCACGGTCCCCTGAATTCCATCCTATCTTCAGACTAAGAAGTGAGATGTTTTTCCTCAATAAAAAAGCTTTCCTTTAAAAAGTATCTGCATGTTGGGGTCCCTGGGTGGCTCAGTTGGTTGAACATGTGCCTTCAGATCAGGTCATGATCCCAGGGTCCTGGGATCAGATCAAGCCCCTCAGACGGGCCCCTGGGATTGGACAGAGCTCATGGATCTGGACAGGGAGACTTCTTCTCCCTCTCCCTCTCCCTCCGCCCTTTTCCCACC
This sequence comes from Martes martes, assembly GCF_963455335.1. Classification (NCBI taxonomy): domain Eukaryota; kingdom Metazoa; phylum Chordata; class Mammalia; order Carnivora; family Mustelidae; genus Martes; species Martes martes. The sequence continues at coordinate 159,317,236 of NC_137889.1, read as the reverse complement.
CTCACCCCCCACTCATGCTCTCTAAAAGTAAGTAAAATTTTTTAAGAACAAAATACACATCTGCATGTGCAAAAAACCACCCCAAACCAAAAAAAAAAAAAAAAAAGACTTGAACAGACAGAAGCTAATAAACCTGTGTGGGAAATGCTTAACTTCACTAGTAGTAAAATTTATTTACATTTATTTACTTGTAAGTACAAATCTTTACCTTCCATATCAGCTAATATTTTTAAAAAGTAACCTATTCTTCCAAGAGAAGGTGATTTAAGACATCTTCATAAAGTGATGCAAATATTTCTTAGTTGTTTGGCAAAATGTTTTAAGAGCCTTATAGGGGTCGGATGTAATCATTACTTTTCTGAAAACCCACGAGGTATTCCAAACCACCAGGAAAGAATGATGCATGTCTCCAAAGACATTACTGAAAGCAATCTATTAAAATAATCCAAACGAGGGCTGGGCTAGTTCAATTTTATTCCTATGTGCAGCCACTTTCATAGATCATGTTTATATTTGGCAAGTTTATATTTCGTATGTAGCAGTGAAGAGCCCAGAATCTGGAAGAAAACCTAGACTGAGTCCCAGCCATGCCCCTTAGGGAAGTTATTTAACCTCTTTGTGTTTCTGTATTAATGAAATGGGGCAAAGAAGTCTATTCAGTTTCTTGAGAAGATCAAATTAACAGCCGGCCCTGGATAATGTTGTATCCGTTCTTGCGAACCTCGGGACATTCATCAGGGACCAAAGAAGGTTAGCCATGTCTGAGCAGAAATGAGCAGCTCCTGGGACCTCTGCCACCTGCCAGTTCATCAGCTGATGAGGGATGACCTCTGCTGACGACCCAGCCAGCCTGCTTACTGCTGTCTGCCCGACCTGTGTGGAGACTGCGTCACGTAGACAAAGTACTTCTGTTTTAGGAACTTCTGGAAAAAGCTCATCTGTCAGAAGGCAGGCTGAGAATGTGCTTCATTTTCCCATTAACCTTTTGGAAGGAAGGGGTACCCTCTGCCTGTTTCAACCCGCCCCGTTTTCCGATCTTCTGCACCCATAAAAACTACATTTTGCCTTTTATTGGCATGCAGGTAAAGTACAAAGGGAAGGTGACAGGGGTTGAGCTCAGCCAAAAGAGGAAGCTTTAAGAGGTTATAATTATTTCTGACTCAGCGGGATAGTAAATCCTATCCTAACTGGCCTTGTTTTAACTACACCACACGGCAGGGAAGCTTCTAGCTAGGGCTTGCCTTTAGGGAGCTCTTGAATGCTTTCCAAGTACCTGGCTAAGCATTTACCTGTAGGACTAGGTTTAGTCCTTTGGACAACAAAGGTGAGAGCCAGTGATCCTGGCGATGCCGACCACAGAGCTGAGTTTCATCAGCTGGTAAGTATGTGATTCCCAACCCCCAGCTGCACTCCACTACAGCTACTTCTAGGAGCTCTAGCAATGACCAGCATATTCGCATTGGCTGATTAAAGGTAGTTATGAGGACCTGGCCCAGCAAAAGCTGATTCTGAGCCTCCTACCTTCTGAACTCATTCCGGTCTCCCGCCTGCATGAGCGCCACAATGGTGTTGGTGATTGAGGTCCCAATGTTGGCCCCCATGATAATGGGGATGGCTGCACGCACACTCAGCACTGGAAAACGGGAGAGAGAAGGTTAGGGAGTTAGCAAGCTTAGAAAGGCAGCCTGGCCACATTCCCGATGTGGCCCAAGGCAGGCTGACCTCAGTGAAGCTGGTAATTGCCAAAGCAGCCTTTCCTAATGATTTTGGGGTCAGCACCAGGCTACGAATCTGATGCAAGCTAGGATGGCTCACAGAAATATGCACGTGTACCCAAAAAAATTTGCAGCACATAATTTCAGGGACTCCGCAGACTCCACAAAGAAGCCCTTCTGTGGAGCCCAGTTTACAAGTGCCTTTCTCAATTTCTCTATCCTCCCTATTACAGGTACAAGGCCAGCTCAGGCGAGAACAGGAAACAATGTTTAAGGACTTGTGTATTTACTATGGGAAATTTCTTTTATTAAGACAATTTAGTACACTACCACAATGTTCTAACATATGAAAGCAAAGCTATATATTTTTAAGATTTTTATATATTTATTTTAAAGATAGCATGAGCCAGGGGAGGAGCAGACTCCGCACTGAGCACAGAGCCTAACACAGGGCTCAATCCCACCCCTGAGACCATGACCTGAGTTGAAATCAAGAGTCAGAAGCTTAACTGAGGCACCCAGGTGCCCCAAAGGTAAAGTTATTTTGAAGAATAACTTTTTTCTGGTTTATCCCAGAAAAGTTCTAGTTAATTTTGCTAAAAATGCTGGTTTGGGCTGAAAATTAACTGGTTCAAACTGCTCTCCCCCCCTCAAGACTCTGTCCCAGCTTAGCCAGAGAAGGATCAACAGGTTCAAGTTTGGAATGCCGGTTTCCCAAGCTCAGTGGTCCCCAAGCCAACATGTGATGGGATTACATGTCTTTTTTCTTAGCACAGAGCAGTGATGGAAATGTTCCTCATCTAAATGGCCCGATATGGCAGCCACTGGCCACACGTGACTATCGAGCCCCTAAAACATGGTTAGTACAACCCAGCAACTAATTTTTATATTTAAAGTAACTTAAGCTTAAATAAAATTAAATGGCCATGTGTGGCTAGTGGCTGCTGGACTGGACAATACAGTTCCAGAGAATTCAGAGCTGAGTCTTCAAGCCTCGGGGACTATATTTTCAGACCCAACCACAGGGATGGAAACAGGAGGCTGCCCAGGATAAGGCAGGACACGTCATAGTTGTGCAAGAAAGGAAGACACCAGTGACTGGCCTGGATGTATTCAGAACAAATTCCAGGCTCCCCAGCAGGACAGGGAAATGCCTGCAGTGCGTCTGGGCCCACAGGTGCCTGGACTCACGTGAGGAGGCCACCATGCTGACGACGATGGACGAGGAAGTGCTGGAGCTCTGCACCAGGACAGTCACCAGCACGCCAATCACCAGCCCAGCCACGGGGTTGGACATAATGGAGTTATTACTGAAGAACTGTCCAGCCACCTTTCCTGAAGAAAACAAGTGCACGGTTTGAAATGTTAGGTGGGCACTGGGTATACTGTAGTCTCTAGACACAGCCAGTGGGCTGGGTGGGGGGTGGGAAGGCGAGGCCAGCCTCCAGCCCAGCTGGTACCTCCGGACTCTTTACTTCCATGGGCTTCTTCCCAGTGCTGCCCTGGCACCATGTCTCCCCTTCTGTGACTGAGCTCCCAGTATACCCCCACCACCCAGTATATCCCTTCACCCCGTAGCCTCCCACACTTCTACCATTCCTTTCCACAGCAAGCCCTCCTCCAGCCTTCTCTGGTCACCAATGGCCTCGACTCTACTTGGCCCAGTGCGTGTCAGTGAGTTTCCTGATGCCCTAATTCCCCATTCAGATTTATCTCCCAGGAATGGATATTCTCATTCTTCTCTGTCCACCTTATCCAACCCCCATTCTCTACCCCCAGCCTAGCCTGAGATGCCCAAGACCCCCAATGCATTCCCCAACCCATTTGTGGGAGACCAAGGCCCAGAGGGTGGAGGCCACGTGTTAGGTACTCAGAGAGTAAACAGACTTGCTGATGCTGCCTTGGACCAGTGACTTGCCAGTGGCATCCAGGAGGCTGGTCTGCCCCTCATCCATCCCCACAAGTGCCCCCTTCCCCAGTTCTCTCAGGTAAAAAGATGAGTTCCCCAAAAAGGCACCATGGGGTATAGAAATCCGTGGTCTTCCATGTGACTGGGATCTGAGTTTGGAACCCACTATACCAGCTCTAGGCTGTGAAATGAAGGTCTGGGCAGCATGACCTCTTTCGGCCTCAGATGTTCCTCGTCAATGAAAAGAGCTTTGGGAAGGAAAGGGCAGGACCCCAGGTGGCATTCCAAGTGCCGGTTACCGGTGTCACCCCCTGTTGGGGGAACATAGGGGACCAAGCCCAAGCCGATCTCACTCCTGGGTCCCCCTCACACTGCACAGCCACCCTCAGTCCTGGAAGATGGTTTGATAACTGCCAAGGATACAGATCCACCAACTCTGGGACCCTTGTTCTTCTCCAGCTAAGGCCCAGCCCTGATTTTCCACAGTTGCTTTAGCTTGAGAGTACTCCTAGCTAATGATCTCTTCAGGTGGGAGGCCCAAGACAGCAGGGATCCCTGAGATAAGTCTCTCTGTCAGACAGTTTCCTGTCCAGGGTCAGTGGGCAAACACAGGAGGCCGACAGCTTGGGACTGGCTCCAGCCCTGGCTGCTGGCCTAAGCGACGTCCACCAACAGCCACAGCCCCTTTACAGACATCAGTTTTCTCTTTTGTAAAACAGGGGCATGACTTCAGAAGATGGCAGGTGACTTCCTGCCCTAAAACAGGCTGAGAGGCTGCAGCTGGAGAAGGCTTGCTGCACTGTAACCATGTGAACCCCATACCACAAAAATCCCCTCACCCTAGATCTTTGTCCCTTCCAACCGTACCTCCAACCAGCTGGAAGGCACTGCTGAGGACATCCAAGGAGCACACGAAGAAGTAGAGAAATCCCAGAAGCAAAATAAATTTCCCAATTCCTTGGAAGACACAGAGAATCTTCCCTTTGGTGTCTCTCTCTGGGGTAAGGGAAAAGGGATGAAGTCTGTTAGTGCCTGAAACTCAGAAGTTTGGCAGTGAGCTCAGAGGTCCCCCCTTCTCCCTTCTACACCCCTCCCTCCAGGTGGCTATAAGCAAGACCTAGAGATGGGACACAGCCATAACTGCAGTTTTCAAAGCAATGACCACTATAGTCCATTTAGTTGAAGCCTGTGGTGAGGTGTCTCTAAAGGATCAGCTTTGGAGAGGAGGGGTCCTATGGGGTCTGGGGCACTGATAGGCAAGCCAGACTCCATGCTCGGCTGAACCAGTGCTGCTGAGTGGGGCAGTTAAGGGCACTTGGCACCTGCTAAGTGTGGGATCAGAGATAATGGCTCTCCTAAGCACCTTCAAAACAGCACAGGATACTTTCTAGAACGTGGCCACAAGGTAGCAAGCACAGGCTCCACTCGGGGAGGGTTGGGGCATGCACACATCCTGGAATGCTATGTCCTTGGATGCTATTTTCTCTGCCCCTTCTTACAGCGGTCCTCACCTCCTCTCTCCCAGCTGTCTGAGCTGCATACAGACCCCACACCCTGTACCCGGGAAAGAAATGCAGCATTTGCCTGCATACCAGCCTTGCTGGTTGTATAGTCTATCTTCTGCAAGCCTTCCTTGATGCCCACATTTAGGTGGGGAGACCCCCCCCCCATCTAGGAGCTCTCGGTGAGGGACCCTGTCTGTTCACTGCTGCAATCCCAAGCACAGCTCCCGGAAGCCAATCAGCCCACAGTAGATCATGGGGAGCAGCACAGTGCCTAGCGTTCCAACACTGGGACACTCGCTGAATGAGGGAGAACAAAAGGCCCCCCCAGTCCTCACACTGTGCTTGGACTTGAAGCCTCCAAGACTGCCAGGTAGTATCCCTAGCCAGGACCTTTGAAGGGCATCAGAGCAAGGGCAAGAAAGAGGACAACACAAAGGAGACGATACGGTGGAGACCGTGAACCCAACCCTCACTGGTGGGAGTCCCTCCTGCCTACTTTTACCTGACCACTTGATCCCGGTGTCCCGAAGCTCAGGCAGGTCCCAGGGGTCTGCCACCTCGGTGGGCTCCTCTATCAGTGCCACAGTGGAATTGGATGGCAGAAGTTCGATCTTGGTCACAGGGCTCCCGGTGTCATCTATCCAAACAAGCAACAGAAGCCATGAGAATACGGGTCAGACCAGAGTCTCCGGGGGTCCTCACAGGCGGCCAGGCTGGGGCAGGACAGGCAACACTTACTTTTGTTGGTCTCCTTGCCTTTCCCAGGTGTGATGGGCTGCTGACTGGTGACCCCTTCCAGGTATTTATTGGGGTTGGGCTGGGCATTTTCCAGCTCGGGCCAAGGAGCCATGGTCTGTGGACAGAAAACAGAGCTTATAGAAGCAGCCACTAAAAGGTGTCACTCTCAGGTGCTGTGTCAGGAAGAACCAGTGGCTGCAGAGATTCGGGAGAGATGAGGGGTGTCGTGCTCAGACAACTTCCAAGTGTGGGCTCTTGAACGCCTATTTCCACCTCTGGGTCTCCCTCACCTGCTCACCTCGGCTGTCGCTACATCAGACCCCGTCTTAAGAGTTTTTCCATTCTAGCCTCAAGTCAGCTGAACTTGCTTCAGTTTCTCTCACTTCCCTCTCTCAGCATCTGTCTTGACTCTCCTTCAGTCAGCAAAGGGATGCAAACCTATCCATCTTCCACTCATGCAACACCAAGTCCTCAAGCCCTACGATGGGTCCCCTCATCTGCTTTTTAAACTACAGGTCTGCGCTGGACCTCATCCAGGGGACATAATGTATGTGTAGATCCTCATATACGTTCTACCTGCTGACCCACCACCGAGTCTTCTGTGAGCAGCATGACCCGCCGGAGCTGGTTTGAATCCCAGTGGTGCCACTTATCAGTGGGTGTGTGTTTAGGAATGTCCTTTCATATCTCTGAGCATAAAGACATAAACGTCTCCCCATCTATAAAATGTGGATAGTTCTTCATACTTTGCAGGGTTACGAGATTGGTGGCGATACCTAGAAAGTGCCTGGCATCAGGCAGGCAATTAGGACTATGTTATGCGGCTGGATTAATGACCGTTTGTCAGAACCACATTCCTTCCAACCTTTGATAGAGACTTCCTCATAACCCATTTTCTCAACAAAGCCTTTCTTGCTTACACAGACAGGAAGTGTGGCTCTTGACACACTTGGAAGTCCACTCCTTGTGGTCCTTGTTCTTTGACACACGTTAGACAAGGGCAGGACAAAGGACTGGAACAAACAATTCACAGAAGAGGAAGTACAGGTGGCTAAAATACTACAAAATAAGAATTTGGTCTCATTAACAACCCAAGATATGCAAAATGGAACAGGGAGTTAAGTTTTGACCATCAGATCAGCAGAATATTATTTCTTAGGTATACTATGCTATGCTAGAGAAGAGGCAGTGAGAGGAGCACCACTCTAGAACGCTTTACCTTTTTAAATACATCTCTAATCTAGTCATTTCACTTCTAGGAATTAAGAATCTAGGAACATTTTCTCCCAGAAAATACAAAATACCTCCCTGTTCTGATCACTTCTTTGAAGAGATGTTCCCAGAATCTGGGTCTGACTCCTTTCCTGTTTTTCTTAAATGGATCTACTTACTGCCTACCAAAATGTAAGCTCTACCCCTCAAATAGAGGCTTTGTCTAGATCCTCATTGTATCCTGGGGGTCTGGAGCTCTGCCTGGCACATTGGCAAGGCCCAATAAATGGGGACTGACCGAATGAACGGGATGCAGACGGAAAAGACATTGCCACACTGTCAAAGAGATGAAAGTAAAAACAGGGAAATTGTTGTATTAACCACAGTCCATCCGTGAGGCGTAACAGCAGGCCACTGAAAAGGTGATAAAGAGCCAGAAGAAGATAAAAAGAAAAAGCCCAGGAAAATGCTTTAGCTGAATTGTGAATAAAAGGTACCTCTTTGTCCTACTCACAGCATGTTCTCATAGGCTCTGGGACGGCTGCACGGGATTCAGAGTGGGTGATGGGATTGTGGGGGACTTATTCTTCCTCTGTATGGAATTATCAAATTCTCTTAAGAGATGTAGCCCAACCCCAGACCCACAAAGTACGATGGTTCGGGACACCCGTGGTGGCACTATTTTTCACCCTGGTAAAGCCAAGACCTCAGCTGATTCGGGGTGTCCCCATCAGGAGGGGGTTTCATCCGCCTAGGGAATTTCAACTTTTCCCACGAACGGCAGGACATGACATCTTCTTCCATGATCACAAGGAAGAACGTCTTGCAGGCATCGGCTTCCATGAATACACAACTAGGCCTTTCATTTCAACTTAACGAGCATCCAGCACAGGGCCTGGCACACAACCGGCCTCACGTGCTTTCCACATAGGACGCTGGGACCTGCCTGGCCGGCGAGAGAGCCTGTACTGACCAAGCCTGGCTGTGCTCAACCTTGCAGCTACCCATTCGGGGAGTTATTGCTCTCCCATTAGACAGATGAAGAAACTGGGGGACAGGGAGGCTAGGTAACTTATCCAAGGACTCAGGGTGTAGAGCTGCGAGCTTGGGTCAATTTGAATCCCGAGCCCTTTTTGGCAGCTGCTCCTGGGCGGGGCGTTCTCTGCAGGCCACTCAATTGGTTTCTAGGCTAGACATTGCTTCTAACGTCTGGAGTTGCTGTGCCTCCCACAGGTCCGACTCCTCCCTCAGGCTCAATGAAATTCCTTCTTACAGCTGACCATCAAAGGTGGGGCAAACCTTGCTGTTTTCAAGGCCTGCTAGGGTGGGGGCAGGGAGTGGGCTTCCTGGAGTGTGCTGGAAGGCAGCTATGAGGCTGGGGCCCTGGCAGGGGAGGTGAGAGCTGGGTGGCTGGGGAGGAGAATCAAGGCTGGTCGGAGAGAGCTCTAAGCTCAGCTCAAGGCCACTCTGCAGGTGAACTGGCTCAGGTTTGAAATAGCACAGAGGTAAGAAAAGACGGAGCCAGGTCCCCATGCTTAGCGGAGTGTAGCTAGGGGGTCTACCTCTGTGACTCTCCCAACACAGGGATCTTGGGGCTCTTCATTTCAGTCAGGTGCTAGGCTGGGTACTTTACACAGCGCAGATGTTCTGAATCCCACGCCAGCTCTGCCCCGGATACTAAGGCAGTCACTTGACTGCTCCATGCCTCAGTTTCCCCCATGCAGAATGGGGCTTATAACAGTTCATAACCCACTGGGTTATTAGACAGATTCAATGAGTTAATTTCTGCAAAGTGCTTGGGACAGTAACCTGTCTGATCAAGTGGTTAAGGTTCCTCCTCCTAGTGCCCCTGAGAGGGGTTAGAGTTATTCCCATTTTACAGATGAGAGAACCAAAGCACTCAGAGGAGTAGAGCCACTTGGCCCAGGTCCAAAGCACAATTTGAGAGGGTCTGACTCCAGAGCTGGTCCTGCCTCTCAGCTCCACGTCTGGAATGCTCCTGGAAGGGATGAGTCACGCTATCATGGCACCAAACGTGCACTGTATCTGATTAACGCCTCATTACCAGGCTCATCGGAAGATGCCTCAACGCTCAGGCGGCAGAAGTCAGCACCCCACTTCCACATACAGAGCCCAGGGAGGAAGCAACAGCTCCATGGACTGGGTCTCAAAGCACCTGCCACTCCAGTTTTTGGCACAAAAGCATTCACCTGCATCAAACTTCAGCCACCTTGGGGCCCCTTGGAGCTTTCCCCTTCGGCACTTCCCCATCACCCCAAACATTAGCTTTACTGTTTGCCATCCCTGCTATCACGCCTTCCAGAACTGCAAGGTCGTCTCTGCCAGCCCCCGCACCCAGCCAGCACCAGGACCTGCTGACTCGAGCTGGGAACATCACAGCTTGTGGTCTCCGGCTCCCGGTGCCACCTCACCAGGCTGGGCCCCAGCGCCAACCAACACACAGCAGCCTGTTTAACTGGTTTGGGCCCCAGTGCCTCCCAGGGGTTAACTTTCCCAGCACCCAGCTGTGATTGCACAGGGACTCCCCATTTCTTTACTGCCCACTGCTCCCTAAATGACCCCCTCCTCAGGTCACACTGGCCTCAGTTTGGGGCCCTGAGTCCTCTCTGTAGGGTGCCACCCTCCGCTCTTGCCTGGGGAGCACCCCTCTTCTGAAGGCCCTCCCCCCTCTTTCAGTCCAAGCCCTCCCTCCACACCCGCCTGAGTCCCACGGGCTCCTCTGACCACCCCCATGTACCAGGCAGCACTGCCTGTGTGACTCATAGGGCTCCCCGCCACACACAGAGTCATTGATTTCTAATAACAACTACCGTTTAACAAGCTCCAGTGAGGGGCCAGGCACTGTGCTGGGCCATGACACGTATTATCTCCTGCAGTCTTTATGCGAGAAAGGGGTCATGCTCATCCCCACGTGCAACAAGAAAACCTGGAGCGCAAAGAGAGATTACGCCACTCGATCGAAGTCACCTGGCAGGGGAGGGACAGTTTTTAAACAGTCAGTGAGGCTGGGGCCCTGATTTACGGTATCCTTGGCCATAATGTAAAGGTATTTTTCCGGAGCGCTGGTTTTACTCCCGTAACTGGGGTGTGGTGGGGCTGAAGAGCATGCCTGATGGGTGATTTACACTGGACACAGAATATTTACATGGAGCCCGTGCTCAGCCTCGGCGCTCCTGACGTTAGGGGCCGATGATGCTTTGCTGTGCCAGCTGTCTTGTGTTACCGTAGGAGAGGCAGCATTCCTGGTCTCTATTCTCGACATACCCCTTAGCTGACAACCCAAAAGGTCTCCAGACATTGGCAAATGTCCCCTGGGGACTGAGAATAACTGGTCTAGAGCTTCAGACTTCACATCCCAGCTACCTGGTTTCAAGTCTCAGCAATGCCATTTGCTGTGTGACTTTGGACTAGTTCCTTTGCTTCTCTGTTTCCCCACGTCAAATTAGGATAACATGACTGATGAAGGATTGTTATGCTTAAGGGTGTTATGTATTAAAAGTTCTCAGAATAGTGTTTGACACCTTGTTAAACCTTCTGTGGTTTTCAGCTATTGCAGTAAAATAATCAGGGACATTGGAATATAGAGGACAAGACTTCTCTGAATTCAAAATTAAGAAGACGGGATACAAAGCATTGCTTTGAGCTTGCAAGGGGCGACTCTGAACTACTCACAGATCTGCTAGGGGTTCCTATATACTTGGCTTATTCTGCTCCAGGGTAGCTTGAAGGAAAAATTTGAAAACCTATTATGACCTTCTACAACCTCTCCTTTTATAATCTTAATTCACTCTAGAATCATACTCCTATCTCTTTGCACATCTCTACAGCCTTCTCAACTGCTGTTTAGCTTTGAGGGTAAGACCCATACGTTAACGCTTTTTCTCCCAGTGCTCAGTAGACTACACATCGTGGTGCTGCTCACATTTGGGAATGGAGGAGTCCGCATTCCAGGTTTGCTGAAGGGAGGCACCAGGTCCCTGACTGGGAAACACATCGAGCCTGGAGTTTACCGCCCACCATAAGCTGGGTTGGACGAGATCTGCTGGATGGAAGCCCCACACCAAGAAACTGGGGCCTGAACATCACGGCAGCCCCACTTGGGAAACTCTCGTCCCCACTTAGGTCAGAAGGGTGATTATTCGCCCATTTAAATTGTGTTTTCAGGGACTGGATTTCTGAGTGGTCACCAAGTATCTAGCAAATACAGAAACAGACACTTCGCCCAGTCCAACGTCCAGGGCTCTTAGAGCGCGGTGAACAGTGGGTTAAGCAGACCCCCCACTTGCGCTGGAGCAGAGAGGAACAGGACCTCCCGGCAAGGGCTCCCACCCGCTGACGGGCCTCGAATACCGACTTACTCTGGGAGGCCCTTGCTGGCCTCATTCACCTCCAGGCCCTCGTTTTACTCTTTGCCAGTATGACCAGAAGGCAAAAAAACCTTCTATGAAGGTCTCCACGCCTCCTTCTTAGAACTCTTGTCTTTCCTACTGCAATCACTCTTCTCAGCAGCGTGGGCACACGGGGTCCACTCACCTCACCTTCCCGGGCAGCAAAACCCCAGCTCTTGTGCGGGCTGACCCCACGGTTCTGGAGGAAAAGGGAGGCCCTGGAGCCAACTGCCTGTGATGGACCCTGAGGTGGCTGCTCAGGGCCCCCTCCTCCAGGCCCCCAGAGCTGCCAGGTCTGCTGCCAGGATAGCGCCCGGCACACAGCACCAAGACAGCACCCCACAGTGGGTGAGGACCTGGTCTGCGGAGTCCTGCCATGGTGTGGGACCCTGAGCCTCTCTGAGCCTCAGTTTCAACATCTCCAAAATGCGGACAATCTCATCTCCCTCCCTGAGCTGCTGCAGGATTGACTGATTAATGGGCCTGCGTGAGGCCCTGAGCAGAGTGCCTTGCAGAGTAAGAATGGAGAACTCTGTGGAATGAATTGCATCTTGGACAAGGCACAGGCCAAACGCCACTGGGCCCTAGACCGTAAGCTCGTCTTCTCAGTGCTCAGCACAGCAGCGAACCCTCTGTTCATATCTGTTCAATAAAGGAACCTAAGGCACAAGAGAAAGGCACTAACGTTGTTTTGTGATGGGGGAGTGTCCTATGTGATCCGTGACCTCATTAAATTTTACAATAACCAAGTTCTTTCCAGTTTACAGAGAGACTGAGGCACGGAGAAATTTAAAAAGTCCCACGGCTACCTGCAGATGGGGTCAGGACTGGAACCCAGGAATGCCGGTTCCCGAAAGGGGGCCCCCTTCCAAAGACCTCTCAGCCACGGGCTGAGACAGAGGGACCAGGAATCCTCTGGGCTCCCTCCAAGCCGTGTGCCACCAAGTTCCAGGCTCCAGGGACTTGCAGGAGAGCTGGCCGGTATCGTCCCCTTGCAGGGGTCCCTCCTGCTTAATCCTTTAGAGGGCTAGAGATGCCAGCCAAGAAAGCTGGAATGACAGGCTGCTGTTCCCACAAAGGCTTCTAGCCTAACGGAGACCTGGATTCAGCAGAGGCCAAACCTTTTTAAGAGTCTCAGCTAAGCGGGAAAACTGAATGAGCTGGAACGAGGCCCCAACCTGAATCTCAGGCCACTCTCCCAGTGGGGTGCCAGACACCCGCCTGTCTGGAACCTGCTTCTCTAGGAAGGGGCTCTGAGCAGCCGCTGGGGTCTTTGGCACCTTTGAGCCCCCCCAAAGTCTCTCTCCCCAGGGTATCCTCTGATCTAGCTGTTCCCTCGCCCTACCTCCCTACCTTCCCAAGGGCACACTCCAGCACTCTCTTGCTACCTGCCAGAAAAAGCAGAGAAGCATCAAGTCATCCATTTTGTCTGTTTGGTACTAATACCCATAAAGATTTTGTGTTTGTTTGTTTTAACCCCTAGGCACGAGGCTGGTGGGTCTGAGCACACACTTACTCTCTTGCTCCCCACCACTCATCCCTACAACTGCACTGGCTTCTGCAGAATAACCCTTTCGGCTTGACTTTCCACATCCACATGTGTACCGCCTGCCAAGAGGAACTCCTGGAGGCCAAGGAGAGGACACTTCTCAGAGGAGGAGGAAAATGTAGGGCACCTGGCAGTCACCCAACCCCTCCACTAGACATTGTTTGAGCTTCCCCAACCGGGACTGGTGCTGGTGCCGCCTGTACTCAGAACAGCAGCCACCATCCCAAGTGGGAGGGGGAAGAGGCAGGGCAGTGTCCTGCAGAGAGAGGAGACAGGCCCACTGTCTCCTCCCAGGTAGTGGCCTCCAGCACCGCAGGGAGCACCCCATGCAAACTAACCCGTCCCATCTCACATGCACTTCACCTCTGCAAATTTACTTCTAAGCATTTGTACTTTCATGCTAATGCTACCTAGGAAGAAAAACCAAGACACAAAGAAATTAACTGCTTCATGTTCTACAGACTCTACACCCTCAGGAACAATTCAAACTCAGGTAGTCTGAGTCTAATGTTCAATACGCTTCAGAAATCCTTTCAGCCATTGAAAGAATGACCTAGACTTCAAAAATTCCCAAGAGGGCAATGACTACTTTTTTTTTTTTTCAGCTTCCTTCAGCCATCACAAGGCAAAATAATCCCAAAGACATGGTAGTTGCGGGGGGCGGTGCGTGGTAGTAGCGGGGGAAGGTGCGTGGCACAGGAGACGGAAGCAATCGGCCTGGGCTTTGCATTCACGAATGGCTTTAGTTTAGACTTTTGACTATAGGCACAAATGGGGTTTTAAAAATACATTTATTCTATCTCTTTAAACCTGGGCTATATTACCAAACTACACCCTCAGGATGCAGTTTCAATGTACTTTTATGAACTTTTAAAATAAATCCTGCCATTCACTTTTAACTATACCAGTTCCTGTGCATTGTGTTGGGGGTGGAGGTTAAAAGCCCTAATGACCGAAACCACTTTAAACATATTACAATCTGTCTGCAGCCCTCTTTTTGCACTCTGGGGCATTTCTGAATTCAGTGGGATGTCCTGACTACTTCCTGTTGATACTGCCATTCCGCAGTCCCTACATTGGAGGTGAGGGGAGAGGAAGAGGGCAGGCAGGGAGGAAGGTGGCTGAAAATGGTGTTAAAAGTTTATTCCAAATCACTGATCCCAAGAAGCTGTTTTCTTCATTAAACTGAATCCAGGCTATTTTTATGTCGGCTTAGTGCCTAACAGCTATAATCCAGACGTCCATCCTCCCACCACCAGGGACTTGTTTTCATGAGGTGGTTGAATGATTTGGGGTGGATTTTGGAAGGGGCAATTTGTTAAACATCCAAACCTTGTACAAGCATGATCTTCCTGCCACCAGTTCCCAAAATTACAAAAATAGAGATCATTATCAGCAGGTTGGCTGGCAGGAGCAGAGAGATTCAAACACTCTTAACAACCTCAAATAATGGTTGCTCCTCTGAGGCACAACTTTTTCAATACCCAACCCTGAACAACTTCGAGAACTCCAGCTCAGGAATGGGGGCAAGACGAAGACAAACAGGTCCCAAGCAAGCAGAGCTAACCCAGAAATTGCTTGTGACTAGAAACAGGGAGGGAGAGGGGATTCTGAGTGATGAAATCTACAAGCCGCCTCCATGAAATCAATTATTGTTTGAGAAAGTTGCCACCTCCCTAAGGAAAATGAGTTGATTCTAACACTCCTACCTCCGGGAATCTGAAGACTGAATTAATTCCGTTCCATGTGCCACCTGTTTCTGGCCTAGAGATGCTGGGTGCCCTCCCAAGCCAACCACACCTGTGCATATTTCCTTGAAAGCCATCCCCCCAGACTGCTCACCTGGTATCCTCTGACTTTGCAAACACTGAAAAACTGTGGGCTCTGTTCTCCCAACACAAGCTGAAAAGACCAACCCTGTGCGAATGCCGGCCTGCCCTGATGGGACCAGCAACCTAGACTGTATCCTGCAGTCACTTTAGATCAGTAACTCCAAAAACAAGAATTGTGACACATGGAAGTCACACTGGTGGGAATGGCATTACTGGACAGCCACACAAACCTAGAATTTTCAGCGCAGGAAAGGCTGGGAGAGGGTTCCCTTCCCCTTCTCACAAAGAGGGGGACACTGAGGCCCAGGGGTTCATAGCCACCTGCTTTAGGTCACACTTCTAGTAAATGACCAAAAAGAGAGAGCCCTGCCATCCTGATTCCTATGTGGCCCCTTCCATTCCCCCATTTCCTCCCTCCCCAAGCCACGAATTCCAGAATGTGTATAATTTTAGACACCCCCACACACACCCGTGGTTGACTAATAACAGGGTCGGCACTAACAGCGTCCTCGTGGGAGTTGTAACAGCAAAAGCAGTCACACTGAGAACACAAATAGAATCTGATAATTTAGGGAAGGTGCATTATTTTGTCTTCAGCCCCAAACCAGCCAAGTTCCTGGAGGGGTGAACATCGAGGGCCATCTGAAAGAATCAAGTGTGGGAAGCGTAAATGAAGGTTCTTTCCGGGGCAAGGAGGGAGAAGGAAGCGCCCTGGGCCGGCAGGTACTCACCAGCGCTCCGTGCGCAGGTAATGGACCGAAGGAGGCACCCAGGCGGAGCTCAGCCGCGGCGGCCCGAGTATATATAGCGAAGGTGTTGCGCAAAGAGGCCGGCGGCAGCGGCTGTCATCACGCCCCTCGCACATTCCAGGACCGCCTGCCGCCGCCGGGGCACTGCCTACCTGCCGGCTTAATGAGCCCATCGTGACCTCGCCCGCTTCGGAGGAAAGCCAGGCGCCCAGGCTGCGGGAGAACCTCACTCTGCCCGCGTCCTGAAGGCAGCGCTTGTCCCGCGCGCCCTGCCCCCCGGCCCCCGCCCCCAGCGCGGGCCGCACAGCCCAGCAAGTGGGGGCTCGCCGGGCTCCCTCCACCGCCGGCCGCGGCCCCACAATCCCACCCCGACCCCTGCTCTCTGCAACACAAGACCCTGAATCTTCTAGTTTAGCTCCTGTGAGGCTGAAGAGGTCAGAGACGTTGAGACACAGATAAAAGCCAACTGGAAACTCAGGGACAAATCCTTCCAAAACAAAGCCAGGATTGTTCGGCCTTATCAGTCTTTGGGGTGCTTTCTGCCCTCCTAGCCTGGACTCTGCAGTTAAGACACTTGGCCAGCTGGAGCCCTGAATCTGCCACGGGGCTGGGCTGGATTAGCCAGGCTGAGCAAGGGGAGAGGGGCTGATCTTAGCTCTAGACGGGTGCCCCTGCCAGTTCATCTGGGCTTTGGCAACCCATGTCCCTAATTTCACCCTCTTCTGCCTTGTGTACTCCCCATGTGGCCCCACAGCTTTGTCTGGCTGTGAGAGGACCTGTCCCAGGGAGAGCCTATCATGGCACTTACCCTAAGAGCTACCCAGTTACGTGAGGGCTGACCCCCGATGATCACACAAACCCCTTCTCAGGAGGGACAGTAGCTTCCTTTCTAGTGGAGGCTTCTAGTGGAAGGGTTAGGGGGCATGGCACAGCATTACTCAGGTTTGCTAAGCAGAGATTAAACCTCGATCTTATTGCAAAACCCAGGGCCCTTCCCTCGGCCACATTATCCTGGTTTTACAGTGAACGTAAGTGAGGCTCAGTTTACCAGTAGCCCTGCTGCGCACAGGGAAGAGTGGAAGGACCCATGGGTTTAATCCCCAAACCAAGAGCCCTCTCCTCCCTCGGGAGGAGGAAATCAGCAGTGGTACTTCCTAGAACCCACCGAGCAGGACTGTCCCAGGACTGTCCCCGGGGTTGAGAAGTCGGTGGTTATTTACCAACTGTGGTTGGTCAAAGTGCCTAAGCCCAGTTTCCGGTTCTACCCTTTGCTCTCCCTGACTTCATGTACTGCTGTGTAGAATGGGAATAATGTCCCAAACAGAATAAAATCAGCTAAAATATTTATAGCACATAGCATAGTCCCCAATGAGCACGAGAAGCACTCAGTACATATTAACTAGTGTAGTTTTCACTAGGAACCTCCGGTATTAGAAGACTGAGTGGGAAGCTTTGATTAGTCTCATTGGGAACCTCAGGAGTGAGGTTACTTCATTGCAGCCTCAGACGCTAGCTAGGCACATCAGTCCAGGGTCAGGACTCAGTGCTTGGAGAGTGGGCAGAGAAATCAAATCAGCCCTGGGGCTGTTCTTATTAGAGGGATAATGGTTTTGCTAGTGGGTGCCAGACTTCAAAGCTAGTCCTTGGAGGCAGTGACCAACCAGCAAGTCTTCTCCGGGTGACTTCCAAAGCAGAGTCTCCTGGCAATGGCAGTCCATTGGCCTGTCTTCACTGAGCTCAGCTCCCCCTCCAGCCCTGGCCAGGCAGGCTGCAGACACCATCTCAGGGGCTCTCGGGGGCGATCTTGGACATCCTTCCCGACAAGCCTCCCGCGACCAGTAACGGTGGGCTTTGCTTTGGGGGCACAGGGCTAAGCACGGTCATACTGCCTTTCTGTCACTCCCAACGAGGAGAGAATAGATAAAATTAAAAGAAAAAAAAAAACAACACTGGAAAGGGAAAGCTTTCCCTTTTCTATTCTAATTGAAAAGGCAAAATGCTGTTTCAATCAGGAGGCTTTCTTTTCGTGTGTATGCATCCTGGTAATCGATGAGGGATGATATCTACTTCATTCTAGTTCGGGATTGTCGTTTTCCTATTTTTCCATAAAGTCTAGAAGAAATCTAGATGCTGTGTGTATGTCACTCCTGAATCCCTCCCTTTAGGGGAGCACAGTTTGCTATGGGGTATTTTCGCATTTTCATCCCACCTCAGATACAACTCAGTATCGTGCTTAAGAAGAACCGACGCATACTTTGCATGGTCCCTATTTACACACAAACTTCGAAAAGTACTTTGATTCAGTGCTTTCTGTGCCTGCTGCTGCCGGGTAAGGTAACACTGATTGGATTAAATGTATCAATGCAAGATAGAGGCCCACCCAGAGTCTTACCCGAGGCTACAAAACTCTGGGCTAATAATAGAGGCCCACAATCCTTGCGGAGCCTCCAGGCAGAGGTGCTTCAGAATTCAGAACTTTCCAGTTCAGGAAAGTAAGATGCGAGACGCACTCTGGGGCCTGGGCAGCACCTTGAGATCAAACCTACTGATATTTCTTGCTGTAAAGATGTCCGAATAGCATACTACACGGCACGACTTTGATCTATCCGTTCAGGCTAGGGTTTGGCTTGACAGGAGTTTTTACCTTGCTGACTAAAGATTGTGACTGTTCTGCACTCAGCACTTACCCAAGTCCTGTTCTGAATACTGTACATATATGAAGTCATTAGTCCTTCTCATAGGAGGAGCGAGGTATTGAGGCTGGGAAACAGGGCCCCAGAGAAGCGGAAATAACTCTCCCCCATGTGGCAGGACTGCTCCTAGTTGACAGAGTTCAAATCCTAACCCAGTTACCAATTCCACCCACATTAACCAGCAAGCATTTTCACTAATTTCCTATCTCCTTTTCCTTATAGGGTTGTTTGGTTGCCCAAAGAACAGGTATGAGCAGAAAGCATAGAGAGTTTGGGAACACATAGGGACATTAGATTTGCAGCCATATCTCCGCAGAGCAGCAGGGTGAAGATGACCCAGGATAAATGCGGACCCAAACAGCAACAGATCAGACCTGACCCTCTACCGGACACCCTACACACCCAAGCATTTATCTAAATGTAAAAGCCAAAATAATTGGGACTTCTAGAAAACAACATCAACAAATACTCATGAACTCGGGGTGGGGGAAAGACTTCTTAAATAGTGTACAAGATGCATTAACCATAAAGGAAAAGATATTTTTATGACCGTGAAAAGGCCAACCAGAGCAGAGGGAGAGGTCTAGAGCACATAGAACTGACCAAGAGCTTATTTCAGAATATGTAAAGAGTGTTCAGATATCAAGAAAAAAAAATCTAATTTAAAAAATGTTCCAGGGACTGGAACAGGCCCTTCACAAATGAGGATAATTCATAAACACATTAAAGGTGCTCTGTATCACAACTGAAGGAAACAGGAGAATTAAACCACGATTAGATTTAAACCCAGTGTCTACACCTCCCATCCCAGACATATGCCCAAGAGACATGGACACATATGTTCCCCAAAAGACAAAGTCACCCAAATTTGTCCTCAGCAGCACAGTGCATGAAACAGCCCAGAAGCCCACCTCCATTAATAGGATGGAATATTAACCAAAAAATGTACCTACAATGTAATACTATTAGGAAATTGCCATTTGGGACATCAAAAGTGGCCAGATAACCCAGGATGAAAATGAACCACTTGTTACGTGGAAGAAAATGGATAGGTGTTCTCACAAAGGTGGCCGCTTAAGTTAGAGAAACCAGACGTAAGGGTTCATACTGCTGCATTCTGCGTGTATGAAACTCCCGGAACCGGCCCAAACGTAAATCTTAGTGCTCAGGAATGCATTCTTAACTGGTATAACTAAGGAAAAAAGCAAGGACTTACCATAGAAGTCACGTGAGGGTCACTGTGTTGGGAAGGAGGGGGTAAGACTGAGGGAGGATGCTGGAATTTCTGAGGCGTTGACAATGGATTGTGGTCATTTGCTTTGTGATAAATCCTTGAGCTGTACTAATCCTATGTTTTTTTCCTTTCCTGTGAATATCTCACAATTAAAAAGCTTAAAAACACACACACACAAAAACCCCTGGTGGTCCTGGGGAGGGGTGCAGGGAAGAGAACGAGCTCTGGGTTCTATCAGGGACTTTGAAATCCTTTGAACGGAGGTTTGAGCCACTGACTGTCCATGTCGCTGAAGTATTTACTATGATCGTCCGCATCGCTGACACTTAGAAGGATAGCTGCTTCTGTCCCAGATGTTTAACCAGTTATGTGATCCACTTTTAAAACAGAACACACACGGACTTTGCCAGCACCAACTGGACTCCAAGAGCCTCCCGATGACCTCCTTTTGCAAAACCTAGTGACCATCTCTTTATTTCTGAAGCACCTCAGAGCTGTTTTTCTACCTGAAACAGGCCCAGACAACTAAGCTTTCAATTTTTCCTGTGTGTGCATGCGTGCGTGTGTGTGTGCATGTGTCTGGGGAGGGTTTTGGTGATTTTTTTTAGTCCTTGTTGTTTGCACGGTATTAGCAGTTAGGTCTGAGTTGTCTCTCTAAGTATACGTAGCAGGAACTGCCTGCATTATCATTATCAGAAGCCATCATTATATTGCTATTTCTAACCTGTTGTGGATTAAGAAAACAGCTCACATCATTCATTTATCCATTTAATTAATGGTCATTAAAACTGTGTAAAGCAAGAGGGAGTGAGCCTGAAAGGTCTAATGGGTCTATTTCTGTGCATCTTTTTACTGCCCAGGCTTAACACCACTTTAGCTAATCAGAAAACATGTTACTACGTAGTACCCAGCTAGATTCTAAAGCACTGAGGCCACCGACACTAAAATCCCATTTTACAAGGACAAACGATAAGGGAGTAAGACTGACACATTAGTACCATACAGAGGGCCCAGGGTAAGCGGTGGGGATCGGATCATCACACTGGGCCCCACGGCCTTTGGGGTGGCCAGGAGTCCAGCGCAGAGAAAAATGTGGCTTTCCTGCCATTCTGGGGTTCCTTTTGTTTCCGTCATTTATTCCTACCACGGGGCCTTTGCTCTTGCCATCCCTCTGCCCAGAACACTTTTCTGAATTTTCACATGGACACTCCCCCTCATCATTCATGTGTCAGACTTTCACTGAACATTTCCCCTGCCTGCAGTTATTGTCACTCCAGTTCTGTTTCCTTCACAGATTATCATAGGGCCTCTTTTTTTCAACACTAGATCTCCAAAGAAATGTCTCCTTCCTGGGTTGAGGGACTGGGATTGGGAATCCAAATGGCTCCCTAAACATGTCACTTGACTTAAATTTTAAACCAAGGGGATTTAAAGTAATTCAAATGTATAACATTTGACCACATTACTTAAAGTTAGTTTTTGGTTAATTACAATTAAAAAAATAAAATAATCTGAAGTTAAGGAAGAACTCACAGCTCGGAACTTAAGCCTGAACGCCATCCTGGAGGTTCGAATCTCTTTTCCACTCTCTGTTGGGTCTGGATCCCACAGGCCTGGTTAGAGATGTCAAAGGAAGAGATGTGAGTGATTCCTGAGTGCCAGCTCACACAGAGAGATCTCCCACAGCCCATTAGGGCATCTCACATTCCCACCATAGGTGACTACCAAAAAAAAAAGGGGGGGGGGAATGGAAAGTTCTAGAACCCAGTGTGGGAGGGGCTTGGGGGAAAAGACGAAATGGGGGGCAGTGCATATTATCTCAGATGATACTGTCAGTGACAGTGGTGTTTAAAATTGGTCTCTTTTCTGCTTTATTCCTAGATGGTCTCATGACCCTCCTCCAGAAGTATTTTTTAGGTATTCCTAAAAGGTAATGCTTATGGTGGCAAACAATTGGAAACCACTTATAAATGTGTAACCACCTTTCTCCCATTGATATATTATAATGCTGTCACATAGGCAAAAAATATATTTATTGCTTTATGCATACATAACAAAATCCTCGTTAGGCCAGCCATGAGCCAATGGGTTATCACTGAAAACAAAGGATAGTTATAGGAAGAAAGAGATTGGAAGGTATATACCAACCTTAACAGGGATAATCACAGGGTAAAATCTAATCATTTCTTGTTATGGATAGGACTAACGATACCTACTAATTTAAAAATTAGGAAAAAAATTTTTTTATCCATCCGTCCATTAGGAGATGCCGCCTATTTCTGAGTTGGGAATTTTCATACCCATTAAATGGGGAAAACTTTTCAACGTACCTTCCCCAACTTGCAATGAAAATTTGCTAAGATTGTATCAGGAAAGGGCTTGGTAACTGTAGAATTACACAGATGTAGGCTAGTTGGACTGTATGGAAATAAGGAGCTTGCATACACACATCCTAATTTCGTGAAATGTGTAGGAAATAGGAGAGTCTACCTGTAACCCCCAGAACTTCCCCCAAATGTGTCTGCATCCGTTGATGAGGACTGGAATTTTTATCAGTTCTATGTCCTCTCACCTTACCTGAAAAGCTGCCAAAACACATGGTAAATTTAAAATAACACAAACTCTAGCTCTTTGGGTACCTAACTCTCATGCACGTAACAATCTAGAAGGAAGACAGTGGAGGCAAGGTGAAGGGGAGGCCTGGCCTCTACCAGGATGACGGTCCTTTCTCTTCCTTCCTTCTTCCCCCATTAAACCACCCTATTACCCACCCCACACCTTACCAGCTAACCAAAGACACTCAGATTTCTTGCCCATAAAAATAGTGTCCTCTCACACTGGTTCCTTCATGAAAGATCAATTTCCTGGCAATCCAGCGAGCCTCTCCTAGAGTCCCTGCCTCCCAGTTTACCCGCCTCTAGCCCATTGTTGCTGCCTTTGGAGGAGTGAGACACACCAGGGCCCAGGGAGGGAAAGGTCTTCCCTTTAAATAGTGCTATTGCTTTTAGAGCTCAGTCCTGCTTGGACTAGGAAACAGATAAAGCGCCTGAACAGAATGGGGCAGGAGTCTCTCCCTCACAGGTGCTGCAGGTAGGAAACACACATGAGGAAGCCAGGCACTAGAGGACAGGTGCATTCTGTGTCGGGGGCGGGGGGTGGGGGCAGGAAATGCCCTCTCAGGGCTCAGCTCCAGGGGTTGCATGAGAAGACACGGAGTGATGTTGCCAGATCTTTGGACTTTGCTGGAGAAGCCAGATAACCGGGTTTATGAAATGTACCACTAAAACAACAAAAACAAAAAACCAGACAGGCCAAACAGAGCAGGTCTGTAGACTGCCAGTTTTCATCCCGACACCAAAATATATTCTCAGGTGTGCAGACCCTGGCCCGTTGCCCTTCTGACCAGCTACAGGGCTGTGTCCTCTGAGGCCCCCTGGGGTTTCCTCCTGCCAATCTCCTAAAGCCTTTAGTGGGGCTGGCAGTCCTCACAAAGTAGAGGTGGCAGAGAATGTCTCCAGAGGGGAGGACAGCGCTCTTCCCTGGGCTGTGCCTGAGAAGAGCCCCCGGGAGCCCAACTCTCATTTCTCTTCTTCCACTCAGCACCCTGCCCTGAGTCACCCGGCCTGGGAAAACCTGGGTACCGATACTGATGGGAAAAGCCAGACTCTTGCCCTGTGCACTCCAAACTCTCCAGCAGCATGAAGCTGGCCAGTGACGGAAGCAAGTACAGAGGGGCACTGCCCGCCCGACTCTGAGCCGTCAGGCTGGGCCTGGAGAAGGGGCAGCTGTGCTCTGCACCTGCTGGCAGGGACCCCACCCCAGGGCCAGCGGGCCTGCAGCTTGTCGCTCCCCTGGTCACAGCTACTGCTATCAAGATGGATCGTAGCATAAGATCCTGAAAAAGTGGCTCCAAGAATAACATCTGAACTAAACCACTTTGAACTTCTGCATTCATTAGGAGTGTCTTCAAGGGCTCTCTGACGGTGCTGATCATTTTAGAATTGTTCAGTCAGGCCCACTGATAGGGAATCTATTCGCCTGGCTGCTGCCAGAATTCAGGAAACATCAAATAATGGGTTACATGGTTGTGAGAAAGCACTAGACTTCAAAGGATCAGGTTTCAGTGGAGAACTGCTACAGGAACAGAACACAGGCTGGCATCATTAAAGGCTGTTTTCAACCTTGCTTAAATATGCATACAAATGTGCAGAGAAACCCTGAAAACTGAGACACAGTAATCATCGAGGTTACCTCTGACCATGGGAATGGGTGACTATTTGCTATGTGTTTGTATGCTGCTCCAAAAAGGATTTAAGGCAGCTTACGAACGGACAAAGGAAACGATTCAAAATGAGTGAAAGAGGCAAAGAAGTGTGGGGAAGGAGGACTGAGGCAGCAGAGGGCCAGGTGCTGCACATTAAATCGAACCCAGTGAAATTGCCATTTTTGTAGGTCAACGTCATGTGGTTCATCTTCATACAGCAGGCTGATCTACACTCGCTGGAGCTCAGGCGCCTTGGGCTCTCCGTTTTGTAGTCAGCTAAGAGTGGGAAAAAGCCCTAGTTAAAGACCTTTGGTGTCCATCAGGTAAAAACAAACTGGATGCTCAGGGGTTTCTTCCTGTGTCTTCTAAGACCATAGTTTCCTTCTGTAACCAGAGACTTCTAAAGTAAATTTTAAAAATTTTTTGAAGATTTTATTCATTTATTTGAGAGGGAGAGAGAGCATGGGAGAGCTGGATAGTGGGGGAGGGGCCGACGGCGGGGAAGAAGCAACTCCCCACTGAGCAGGGAGCCCCACAAAAGTAACTGCCTTTTAAAGTTGAGGCTGGTTGTGAGTCCCCATCCCTGACTCCTCAGATTTGGGGCAATTTTACTCCACCTCTCAAACAAGAAGATAATCTCTGCTCAACCCACCTCCCATGTGGTTTTGAATATTCAAATGAGATGATGGTATGTGAAATTAGATGGTATGTGAAATTAACTAAGACTTGCAAGTCTTATCAATGGCACCATTTTATTAAGTGCTTGTCATGGTCCGGCATTGGGCTGGTGCCTAGTAAATCAGTCACAGAGGGTTATAGTCACATGGAAAACTGGTGAATCCAAATGCTGTAGGTAAAGTGCCTTGCATGATGTCTTACACATAGGAGACCAATCACACAATGACTGTTCGTCCTAGCAAGAGACACGAATGCTTTGCCAAGTCGAGACTAATAGATCCCAAATAAGTCTGTCGAACTTTGTAAATATTAGACATTATTTGTTGAGTCAATGAATATAAAGTATTATCACACAGCCTGGTACAAAGTAGGGACTCAATAAATAACTATAAGTCCATTTATTTCTTTTCTTATGGGTCTGTTCAACTAAGAGGCATAGCCAGGATCTCAAACCCTTGCTTCTCTGGCTTTCAAACCTGGCCCACCACAATCTATACGTATAATGAACACATAGTATAGGTAGAATCTAAAATTATCAATTTAATGAATCAGACCTCAGAGCCTTGAACTTTTTACCTCAAATTAGTTTTTTGTTTAAGTTAAAATGTTTCCTTAAAATCTCCTGCCATCCTCTATTGTTTCACTGCTATTGGGGTAATTTATGCCAACCAACTCCTCCCACTTCTCCTAGGGCAATAGATCATTCCTGTTTATTTTCTCCTGGAATCTGAGGTCTTCCCCTGTCCCTTCTCCTTGTGTTTCTTAGTTTTCTATCTGTGTGAGGAGCCTCTCTGCTCTCAGCCTCAGCACTAAATCTAGCTGCTTACGCATGACCTCCCTTCATCCTCACAGTGACTCAGTGACTGCATGAGTGTTTACATTCTAGAGCTAAGGAATCCAGACCGCAGAGGTCCATTACTTCCCCGGCCAGATGGGATCCACTCAAGTCCACCAAACTCCAAAGCCTCTGCTTCTGTCCAGGTCCAGGCACAGGCTCGGTTTTAAGTACCAAAGTCAAGGTACTCTGTCTTAGGCCCGTGTCCACACATCCATCCACGTCCTGCAGGACCCCAGAAGTGTACTGAGATCTGCACACTCTCCTATCTGCTGAGATTCTAGCTTGGACATCGTCTGTCAAACCTTCTCTCTCCACCTGTAGACTCCTTTCTTCGTATTTTTTTCCTGCTCCCACCCAGTCGGAGCTGGCCTTCCCTCTTCCCCCAGCTCCAAAATCAAACCAGGGTGGTGTCTCCATTCCTGGCTTTCTGGAAGCACAAATCTCCGGGCCAGTGGTCTCTAAAGAGAAAGGATGCTCCACGTGCTGGCATGACTTACCAGCTAACTTGTGTGTCAGTCGTGGGGGAGTGGTCTAGCAAGACTGGACACAGCTCAAATGGCCAAGGATGTTTTGTGCTTGCCCCGGCGCTAAGGCCCAGAGTCAGGCCAGCTGGAGGGAGAAGCCCAAGGACTCACAGGAGCTCCTCATCCTCTAGAGTAGCTCCTGAAGTGTGGTTCCCAGACCAGTACCACCAGCAGCACCTTCCCTGAGACCTTATTGGCCATACAACCTCTCTGCCCACCCCTCTCACCTCCCCCTCCACCCTGATCTTCTGCACAAAGTCTGGAGATACAGCCCAGCAACCTCACAGGTGTCTCTGGTGTGCACTCAATTTTGAGAATTGCTGACCTGTAGGGTAGAACCCCACCCGTGTTCTAGCACAACGTCCACCGCCTCTGTCTACACCTCCAGCCTTATCTCACCCCTCTCCTTGCATCACCTCCTCCAGGAAGCCCTCTCCAGGGTAAGGGCAAACACTGCCTTATTAATCTTCACGTCCCTGGTGCCTAGCACAGTGTCTGGTTCTCAGTAGCTGTGCAGTCAAAGGTTTGTTGAGTTGTCATGAAATCGAAGCCGACGTGCGAAAGTGGGGCTCAGGGTATGGTTACCATGGAGAAGGTGTGACCCCTGCCGGAACCAGAACTCTGGCCAATGGCCTAGGGCTGCAGCCACAGGTCTTGAGTGACAAAGGCCAGGTGCCACAGAAGGTCTCAGGATAGTAAACGGATCCACGGATCTCCCCCTAAAAGGGGCAGCCACCACTGAGTTTCAGAGGAGGGCTGGGGTTGCTACTCCACTCACATGTCAGAAGCCAGAAATTAGGACCTTTGGGTAAAATTCCAGGACCTTTAGATATTGGCTCAAAACAACAACAACAACAAATACACAACAAAAACAAAAACAAAAGTAACCCTCCAAAACCCAACAGTGGGAACATTTATTCTGTACATCTCAGAACAAATGCAGCACACACCAAATGCTTGTGAGCTTGCTACCGCCCAGCATCAGCAAAGTCCTTCGAGAACTCCAAGTTCTTAATCACAGTATAAGGTGGGCAGCACGAAGGCCCAGGGTCTTTGTCTCTTACTCACAAACTCAAAGGGTACCGGGCTGAGAGCCGACCTCAGTCGACATTTGAGGAATGAATTAATGACAGAGGATGGCCTGACACCATCACATCACAGTCCACCTTTGTACCAGTTCCCCCCTTATCTGAACTTGGCTCATCTCCGCCAGGAGGGCCCCCAAGAGCCCAGCTGATTTTACTCTCCCAAACACCCAATGCCCTCCCACTGCTAATGACAATGTGGTTGCCTCTTGGGCTCTCTCCCGTGACAGAATGCAGACAGAAGGGAGGGGCTCCTTGCCCACATGATGCATCCATGTTTACCCTGAGAACAGGTATCCAGACAGTCAGTGGTATGCTGGGAACTACCGCTAGTTACCGGCAACAATACAAGCTCTTTGTCCTTACAGGAACTCAGTAAAATTAAGGTATTTTCCCTCCACGGCTAGAGGCTTTGTATTTCCCGACAAAGGGCCAGGAGGTTGGCCATTCTCAACTGCTACCCAGACTTACTTCATTCTTTCTGATGGGGGGCGTGACAGGGGGGGTTGGGGGAGGGGGACTCATGGAAGAATGCAATGGGCCGTCCCTCCACAGAACAACCACAACCTGGTCTCACCCTATTTCAGGAAGTGGGCCTTTCCCATTTTGGGGTCACTGCACAAGACACATAGTCTCTTCCCTTTACGTATGTCTGGCCAAATGTCTCTTTTTTCCAGAAGCTTCCAGAGTAACCCCTCCTGATCCAGGCACTGTGTAACGCATTAACCCCCTTCTTACAGGGAACCTGTCAGAACACTCTCCCCTCTCCCCAAAATTGAAGGGACCCACCTGCGTCTAACCCTGAGGAAAACTGTTCAGATAAAATCACAGTGCTGCTATCACCTGAACGACTTACAGGAACAATGGGAGCACAGAATGTTTAAGTTGGAACAAACCTTAGAAATCATCTAGCCCAGTGATTTTTCAGCACAAACAGATAAAACAGATAACAACAGGATGGCTTGATCTGATCCTCCCCCCCTGCTCTGTCCTCTTTCCCATCTCCTTCCAGTCCTTGGATAACCTCGGGGCAGGGCTTGCACTGGAGGGGGAGCTCCACCAAACTGCTGGGAGTCCTGAGTTTGAAAATCTGACCCATGGTGGGGGCGGGGGAGAAAAATTTACTGAAGATCCCTATTATACAAGGAATCTATGGTTATTGTGAACCTCGTGAAATTTCCAGAAAAGGGGCGGCAAGTCACTATCCATGAATAGCCACCATGGCAGTTTGGGTGCATTTCCTTCCATTTATTTTATTCCCAGCATTTGCCGGGATATTGAAAACCAAAACCCAAATAAACTACATGTAGAAAAAATAAAGACTTTCCTTTTTCTATGCGTAAAAATAGTTTGTTTGGGTCTTGGTTTTCACCTGGGTCTGCATCCAACCAGAGAGGGCACTTTTTCCCAATTCACACAGAAGTGGGAAACCAGTGTCCGTGGACTTCAGCTCTTCCCGGGCTGACTCCACAGCCCTGACACCACTCTGCTGAGAACCCCAAATGCCCTTCTGGGTGACCTCACTCAGTGGAGATGAGCCTAGTGGCAGATTCAGGGGCCCTTGGGAGGTATTTTGATGGGAAGGTAGGTAACCTCAGCCCCAAAGGAGGCCAGAGTTCAACCACTACATGGTCGCCCAAGCATTCTGCAGCAGGTCAGAGGGAGGAGGAGGGCAGGCAGGAGGGCTCCAGCGTCAGGCTGCACACCCCTGGAGGACTTATGGATTAATGCTGAGCAGTAATTGGGGATCACTAGCTCTCCCTTCTTTGCCCTCAGCTGATGAACTGTTTCTAATCCTGCCCAGAAGACAGAAGCCTTCAGAAGAGACCATCCCATCCCTCCACCAAATTAACTGAACCTCCTGACCTTGTATTCATATACTCTGCATTTCCTCTTTGCACCTGGCTCGACTCTCCTGACTCCACTGACTCCCCTAGATCCTCTTCCCCCTCACCTGCTCTAGGACAATTTCCCAGGCATGTCCCCCACCTCTCCCATCCCTCTCCCACATCACTGAGGTCTTCCCTTAGTGGGAATGTTTCCCATTGGCATGCAAATGCCGGGTTTCCTGCTATCTTTAGAAACCTCCCCTCATCCTTGACCTCACATCCCCCTCTTAGCTATTTTATTCCTCCTGATAGCAGTACTCCTTGAAAGATCACCCATACTCCATCTCCTCTTTCCTCCTTCCCATTCTCTCTTGAATCCATTCTAACCAGGTTTTTGCTCTGAATATGCCTCACTGAAAGAGCTCTTACTGGGGGTGCCTAGGTGGCTCAGTCAGTTGAGCATCTAACTCTTCATTTCCACTCAGGTCATCGTCTCAGGGTCTAGGGATCAAGCCCCGCCTGGGGTTCTGTGCTCAGCATGGAATCTGCTTGAGATTCTTTCTCTCCCTCTCTTTCTGACCCTCCCTCTGCTTGCTCTCTCTCTCTCAATAAATAAAAATTAAAAAAATAAATGAGCTCTTATCAAGGTCACCATTGTCCTCCATGTTGCCAACCCAATAGTCAGCTCTTAGTTATCTTTCCTAACCTTGTGACAGCGTGAGAAGTGCATGATCCCTCTCCCTGACCTGAAATGCTTTCCTCCTACATCGTGGGCCAGCCACTCCTCTCCTCTTGCTGGATTCCTTTCCTGACCTCTGCACACCCAAGTGTCCCACACAAGGGCTCAGTCCTCAGCTCTCTTCCACTCAGCCCTTAGGTCAATGACTTTCAAACTTTTCTGATCACAACCCACGGTAAAATATATTCCACATCCTGACTCAGGAGCTTTGTGCATGTATACAAACACAGTTGACATAAAATGTTTTGCAGAACAGTGACTAATCCTACTATGTTCAACAGTATCTGAAATTTTCTTTCTTTTTAAAATGCTGCTCAAGACCACCATCAGGTCATGCTCTAGTCTTTAAATGCCATCTGTATGCTGACAATCCCCAAATTTATCATCTCCAGCCTGAACCTGACCTTTAGACATGAATTTCCAACAGCCTACTCAACAGTCCCTTCATTAGCACGTCCCACCAGTCTTTCAAACTTGGCAAGCCCCAAACTCAACTGCTGACTCCCTGGCCTTCTCCACCTCAGCAACGATTCACCCAGTTGCTCAGATCCAAAACCAGGGCCTGCATTTGTGCCCTTTTGACTTCTTCCTTTCTCACCCTACATCTGCTTTATCAGAAAATCCTTCTAAATGATCCACCTTCAAAATATACCCCAATGCAATCACTTCTCACCATCTGTTACCATGCTAGCCTAGCCACTCTCTCTCACCTGGACTCTTTCTAGTGTCTTAGCTAGTCTTTCTACATCTACTCCAACCCCACTACAGTCTATTCAACACAGCAGCTAAAGGAATCCTTGATATAAACTAAATCATGTCCTTCATTCAAAGCCCTCCCATGTGTCCCCATCCCACTTACAACTCAATCTCTTAAGTCTTTCCAGACTCTCCACATATGGCTGTTCTAACCTCATTTCCTTCTGCTCCAGCCACATCAGCCTTCCCGCTGTCCCTCAAACTTGACAAGTATATTCCTATCCCAGGGCCATTGGCCTTACTGGTCTCTCTTCCTGGGTGGCACAGGTATTGTATAACTTGCTTCTTTGCTTCACTCAAAAAGGAACTGAGAGGTCTAGGTAGCCCCTTGTTTTGTCTTGTTTTCCTTCTATTGACACTCATCATCACATAACATTGTTATGTTATTTCTTACTTTTTCCATTGTCTGTAGGCCACAAGTTCCATGAGAGAGGATTTATTTTGGTCACTGGGCTCAGGGAGTGCCCGATACACAATAGGTATTCAATAAATATTTGTTGAAATAACAAATGATACTCAAATGCCGCATTTAAGCAGGTCAATGCAAGAATGGTCAGATAGGGATAAGGACTAAGTGGGACTTGAGGCAAAATGGATGGAGCCTGATCTGCCCTAAAGCATTCACATGCAAAACAAAACTCGACAGGATGGGGCGGGGGACAACCTTGACTTAAAACACTCAAAACCTTAGAACTGGAATTTAAGATCTTTGAGACCTCTTCTTATTAAACGAGTTGCCAACCTGCTGTTCAAAACTTCGGTGACTTGTCAAGGATAACTTTGCAATTTGGCCCAGAGCCAAGGTAGGTCAAGGGTCTTCTTGAGGGGTTATCTTTCTACCTGGAATGAGAATTCTTTGAGGGCCCGTAGAAGCCAAATGGAGTAGTTTAATTGTTGAAACACAGAAAAAGCACTTGGCAATCCATGCTTCAAGGCATACTTACTTGCCCCATCAGGTGTATTGTGGAGAAGATCAGATCTAGAGAAAATTTCAATCACCAATGACAAGGGTATGGCACTTGACTAACCTCCTCCACCACAACAGGATGGTATGTTAGTATAAATTCTCAACTTAGAACCAAAGCGGCTTTTGCTAAGGTTTCTGTACTCGACGGCAAGTCAATTTTATAATTCCAGATTCCGTGAGGATTCCTGTTCTCTGGCTGCCCTCCGCAACCTGAAAGAACCGGGAGCTGATAAGTAACTTCAGGCACTGAACTAGGGGCCCTTGTAGACACTGGCTACTTGGGTACCGCCAGCTTGGAGAGGAGTGGCTTAAGGAAATGCTGATAGAATTGTCATTCTGTGCATAAGCTTTCATTTCCCTATTTCTCCCTCTATTCTGCTATGAGCGTTTTTTTGTTTTTTGTTTTTTTGGGGGGTTTTTTTTTTTTTTTTTGGTCATTAAATTTTCTTAAAGTTATTGACTCCACAAATCGCAGACGCCTCTTCTGGATTCTGCTGAGAGTTCTTTCAAGAGAAATGGGTGGGTACCATGCCTCCCTACACACCCTGTCCCCCATTTTGCAAAGATAGTTGTTTATAGGGACTCCAGAACTGGGTGGTTCTTTCTTGCGTTCATAATGTCCTGTGGGTACTTCCCCAAGGATGAAGTAGCTCCATCCACCCTCAAGGGCACCTTCCTCCCTCTTACCCTAAGTTCCCTAGAAACAAGAGAGAAAAGCAAGGCTACATAATTTAGCCTGGAAGCAATACCAGGGGTCCTCTTAAGGCCCCAAATCCCCCTCCCTGATTTTGCCTGAAGGAAATGCATTGGGAGCCCCTGCTGAGTAAAGGGATTACCCCCAAGGCTCTGGAAATCACCATATTTGTGGGAGTGGAGTGAAAGGACAGTCCAGGGCTAAACCTTTGTTTCAAGATTTCTTTTCTTTCAGCGCCCAGGTTCCTGGTCACGCTGCTACAACAAATGAAGAGGTAGACCAGACAATGAGCGGTAAGCAGCGCAGCAAAGTTTATCGGGTGATAGTACTAAAGCTCCTGAGGAGGGAGGGGACTCGGGAGAGGGTTGCCCTTGGAGTTTCTAAATCTAGGGATTTTTATGAGCTTGTTGGTAGACTCTTAATCTGATGAATCCTCCCTGTGCTGCCCCCCACCCCACCCAATCAGGTTTTTTGTCCACACACTCATCTACCTATCAGGTAGTTGTTCATGTGGGAAGAGGTGGCGGGCTCCTTCCAGGGTGGTAGAGAATAACAGGATGGGTTTTGTTTTTTTTTTCTTTTAAGGGTAGTTTTCATCTTAGGAGAAAGGAACTTTGCCCCTGCGGGCCTTTCTTCCAACTATCCTCCATACCTTCCGGAGCGTGGGTTTATCTCGTTTAATCCTCATCACTTTATAAGCTTGATCCCATCGTTATCCACATTTTGCAGACTACCTAAAATCTCACAGCTAGTGAGGGGCAAAGCATGCTGAACCTACAGTACCAAAACCTGTTGCTTTTCATCTCTAACCTTTGTGGCTCATAACAAACCTGAGTCAACTGGTCACTGAATCTCCATGTTACAGATGAAAAGCTCAGGCTCAGGCTCAGACAGCCTTCTGTGTTTTTCCCAAAAGGCATTAAGTTAGTTTCTGGTCCAATCAGGACGCAAACCCAGATTAATGACGACTCCATACAACCCCTCACGGGCCTAAGCATGAATCTGTGGACCCAAGCTCTCCAACAAGGGTCCTCCCAATGGGGAGCTCAGTGACACACAAGTACAACACTCTAGGCACAGGGACTCACCCCCACCCCCAACTCCCAACACAGAACCTGTTGCAACTGGAAAATGGAGACCATTTTACAGATCCCTCAGACTTACTTTGACCCTCTCTGCCCAACAGGGCATCCACATTCCACCACCTTCCCAGAGACCAGCTCTGTTCACCCAGGACTTGAGGAAAATAAGTACACTGTGAAAGACTCTAGGTCCCTCATACCCGGTCTTCATACCTGAGAAGGATGGAGTCAGGAAGAGCCAGAAATTGCTGCTGCCTGAGGAGGAAGAAGACACCAGACCTTATCCAGGGTGAGCCAAGACATAGCCTCCCACTCCCAAGATATAGAGCCTGCAGCCTCCCTTAATCTCCTTTACCCAGTTTAGGGTGGAACAGCCCGTCACTGCCAGCTCCCTCCCTAAATCCATTCATTCCGTTTTCTCCCTAGGGTTGCTTTCACCCTCCCTTGTTCAGCTTGGAGACCCAGCTTTGGGGGTGATTCCTTCATTCTGCTCATACTCACCACAAGCCTCTTGCTTTGATGACCCATCTGAGCAGCCTAGTCTGGTTCACATACATGTGTTCTGGGGCATTAGAAACCCAGGACACTTGGGCCAGCCCACTGACATCCCTGCTGGGGAAGAAGGTATAAACATTAAGAAGACAATCCTAAAACTCATCTGGAAGAACAGGGAAGGAAAGAATACGGAAGAACATTCAAAAGACAGTAAAGAAGTGAGATGAAAAAATGCCTTATAAGATATTAAAACATGCTAAAAGGCCACAGTTATCAAAATAGTATGGTAACAGCCTAGGAGCAAGATGATGGATTAATTGAATAAAATGGCCTTAGAAACAGACCCCTGCTAAAATCTGATAAAGAAGGCATCTCAAATCAACTTTAAAATCAAGTAATATTACTAAATTTTCTAGAGTAACTTATTAGCAAATTGAAAAAAAATTAACTCAGACACACCCATATCATCTATCAAAATTAATTCCAGATAGACTATAAAATGCAGACCACAGAAAAATGTTGAATGAGACAGACAAAAGAGCTACAGATTTGACTGAACAGATAAAAAATTACAGTAAGAAAAAATATCCCTGCTCAGTAATAAACATTGAGTTGGTACCTCTTTTTTTAATTGTTCAAATTCATCTATGTTAGTAAATCAAACTCTAAGACTTCCATAAATACAAGGAGTAAGCAGGAAATCCACCACAAAAGATCTAGATCTACTAATCCAATCTTGAAAAGTACCAACAATCTTTTGAACTACATATTAACACTAAAGGACACTTCTCCCTACTAGTATGATTTGTTTGAAACATTAATGTCCTGTTGCAGTGAGCAATGGTATAGATATTCTCCTGTTTGACTGGTAATTCAAGTTGATACAGCCTTTGGGAGAAAGTTGGAACCGTGTTAAGAAACACAACATGATTATTACCCTTTGACCTAGTAACTCACATTAGGAAAAGATCCTAAACATATGTATTAAAATATTCATCACAGTGTAAAGAATAAAGAAGGAAGGGTGTCATATATCCCAAACGGGAGCATGATAAATATTCCACTGGGCAATTAAGACTATTTGCAGCCACTTTAAGAACAAGAGCACTTATGACCCAAAGCAATCTTGAGAAAGAAGAACAAAGATGGAGTTATCAAAACCCCAGATTCCAAACTATCCTACAAAGTCCCAATAGTCAAAACAGTATGGTACTGGCACAAAAATAGATATATTGCTCCATGGAACAGAATAGAGAGCCCAGAAATAAACTCATATGCATATGATCAATTAATTTACAACAAAAGAGGCAAGAATATATACAATGGGGGGAAAGGCAGTCTCTTCAATAAATGGTATTAGGGAAACTGGTAGCTACATGCAAAAGAATGAAACTGGTCATTTTCTTACACTATACACAAAAATAAACTCACAATGGGTTAAAGAGCTAAATGTGAGACCTGAAAAACATAAAACTCCCCAAGAAAATAGGCAGTCATCTCTTCGACATCAGCCTTAGCAATATTTTTCTGGTTATATCTCCTCAAGCAAGGGAAACAAAATAAAAAATAAACAATGGGGTCTATATCAAATTAAAAAGCAGAGTGAAGGAGGGGCGCCTGGGTGGCTCAGTCGATCAAGTGTCTGCCTTCGCCTCAGGTCATGATCTCAGAGTCTGGGATTGAGCCCTGTGTCAGGCTCCATGCAGAGCCTTCTTCTCCCTCTCCCTCGGCCCCTCATGCTCATCCTTCTCTCTCTCTCTCTCTCTTAAAAAAAAATAAAAAGCACAGTGAAGGAAACCCTTAACAAAACAAAAAAGTGACCTATTGAATTTTAGAAGATGATTGTAAATTATATGTTGACATCTAAAATATATATAATAAAACTCAACACCAAAAAAAACAAGTAATCCAATTGAAAGATGGGCAGAGGACCTGAAAAGATATTTTTCCAAAGAAGACATGCAGATGGTCAACAGACACATGAAGGGATGTGCATCACTAATCATCAGGGAAATGCAAATCAAAACCACAAGTAGATGTCACCTTGCATGTGTCATAATGGCTAGCATCAAAAAGACAAGAAATAACAGGTGTTGCTGAGGATGTGGAGAAAAGGGAATCCTTGTTCACTCTGGATGGGAATGTAGATGGTGCAGCCACTATTAAAAACAGTATGAAGATTCTTCAAAAAATTAAAAATAGAAATACCATACAACCCAGAAATTCCACTTCTGAGTATTTTCTTCAGATATATGCACCCCTATGTTCATTGAATCATTATTTATACTAGCCAAGATATGCAAGCAACTTCCGTGCCCATTGATAGATGAATGGATAAAGAAGAAGTGGTATATATATATATATACAATGGAATATTACTCAACGTAAAAAAGAACTCTGACAATTCACGACAGCATGGATGGACCTTGAGGGTATGATGCTGAGTGAAATAGGTCAGACAGAGAAAAACAATACCAGATGATTTCACTTGTACGTGGATTCTAAAAAGCAACAACAATAAAAAAACAAAAGAAACAAACAGAAACATACACCTAAATATAGAGACCAAACTTTTCATTGCCAGAAGGTAGGGGGTGGGGAGATAGGTACAATAAGTGAATGGGATTAAGAGGCATGAACTTGCAATTATAAAATCAATCAGTCACAAGGATAAAAAATACGTAATAGAGAATATAGTCAATAGTGTTGTAATAACTTTGTGTGGTGACAGAGGGTAGGTACACTTACTATGGTGAGGATTTCATAATGTACATAATTGCCAAATCACTATGTTGTACGCCTGAAACTGACATAATACTATCAGCCCACTGTACTTCAACTTAAAATAAAAAAAAAATGAATCATTGAACACTACATCAAAAACTAATAATGTACAATACGGCAACTAAATGAACATAATAAAAAAATAGAAAAAAATTAAAATAAATAAATTAAATGCAAAAATAAAATAAAAATAGCATTTATAAAAACAAGATAAAAATGTTTGTGATATGATGTAACAAAGAAATCCAAAACAGAAATAGGTTGGGAAGTCTCAGGGTCATGAGTTTGAGCCCCACATTGGGCAGAGAGATTACTTTAAAAATAAATCAATAAAAATAAAATAAATTTAAGAAATAGGTTGGGAAGGGAAAAAAAACAGGAAAAAAAACAGTAAAGCAAAAAAAATAAGGTGTATCCAGATTTATAAGAATAATGGTATGAGAGTGATAAGATTAAAGAGATCTTTTTAAATGCTTCTTATTTTTCCAGGCTTTCTCTGATGGAGTTGATGGAGTTTTTGTTTTACAATCCAATGTCTTTTTTTTTCCTGATGTCTTTTAAAAAAACATAAAAGTTCTATTTGATATATTTCATTTGACAAGTGTACTTCAGCAGTTCAAGGAAAGACACAGAAGGTCAAAAGATAGGGAGGGAAACAAAAGACAGAAAAGAAAGAAAAAGGGATTGAGATCTATGGGACAGAAACAGGCAGAGAGAAGATGCCCAGACTGCAGGAGGGAAGAGGGCCAAGTTGCAAAGCAAGGGAGTGCATCAGACCCAGGCAGTAATGGAGTGCTCAGATGTGGAGAGAACAGCAGGATCCAGGAGGGAAATTTAGAAGAGACAGAAGTGCTGGGGATGGGGTGGGAAGAGCCAGTTCACCTGGCTCATTTATCAATATGGCTTTTTCCAAAAATACAACTCTCCATATTAAAAAATGGGGGAGGGGTACTTGCCATCAAATTTTTAGACATACTAATATATCTATTCCTCTTTACAGTTTGAAAGCACTTGGGTTCTTTATAACTTTTATTTTCTTCCAGTTCCCTGGAGACCATGCTCAGTTTCTGGTCTGAGAAGTAAGATTTCATTTTGCAGAGAGGAAAAAAAAAGAAAAGCAACTTCAAGAATCAGCATCACCAAAACTCCATATCTTGGTTTCTAACTCTAAGCACACCTGATTCACACCTGCCCTGCAATCTGGCTGAAATTAGAAGGACCAGATGTGGTCCACAGCTGAACACTGCATCTTTAAATTTCTTGTCCTAAGAAGATAGTCCTTGTTATTGACCATTGGATATACTTCTACTACTAACAACAGCTTTCTTTCTCATTCACCTGCAGTGTGCCTCACGCACTCATTCTCTGCATCGGCTATCTAGAATCTTGACAACAGAAATAGCACGACTGAGCTCCTGAAGCATCAGACCCAGCTGTATGCCCTTCAAATGCATCTACTATCTCATCCTCAGAATGACCCCGTAAGGTTGGTACTATTCGTATCCCCATGTTGGGGAGTAGAGTTAAGTAACCACTCCAAATAGGTATTATGTACCATTTCCAAGATGGGGAAACCAAAGCTCAAAGAAATGAACTGACTCAAGAGCGTGCACTGGCCAAGGGCAGAACCAAGGATTTGCAGAGAGGTCTCCCTGACATTGAAACAAACTTGAAGCCCTCCAGTGTGGTTCTAAAAGCACCCCATTTCCTGAATTAAACCCCTCTCTGATTGAAATAGCTAGAGCAAGTGACAATTTGACAAAAGGGACACTTGGCAAAGTCTGGGGACATTTTTGGTCTCATTTTTTGCTACAACCGGAAGTGGGGGTACTAAGGGCATCTGATGGGTATCCAGGAATGCTCTAAGCCCTGAGCATCCTCCACTGCACAGCAACCACACACACACCCCCAAGCCCGCAAGGAATTATCCAGCTCAAAATGTTATTAGTGCCAAGATTGAGAAATCCTGAACTAGCATGTTCTTCTGTTTTCTTCAAAACTCATAGAGGCTGCATTTTTGCCATATATGCCCTAAATCCTAAGTGCTACTATGTGGCACTGCTCTCCTCTCCTGCTTAGGAGGTTCACCGTGTCAAGAATAATTCCTCCCTTCAGGAGACACAAGAAAGGGACCTGAAGGAGTCTGATGATCGATTTCTTCTTCCAGTGCCCAGAAAAGGAGATGAAGGGAGTTTGGCAGAAGTTTCAAGGACCTGGTATGGCCACAAGGAGTCTGTGTGAAAAGACACAGCTGCCTCTTTGAATCTAATACAGTGCGGGGGACCTAGAAATCCCAACACATTTTAGGAAAAGGAACCATTCCTTGAAATAATGCCAGCCTTTTTGCCTGGTATCAGAGAAGCTTCAGCTAACAGTCAGGTTCAGAAAGCACGCCCTTGGAATCCAAGTGATTTCCGGTCTTTCTTAAGCCCTCATCCATCTCAATTTTTCTGTAGTTTTGACAGTCTTGATAAATGCTCTTTTCTGAGGATTCTGTTCGCCCTCGGCTTCCGTGGCATCACGCTGTGCTGGTCGCCCCACCCCCACCCCTACCCCTGGGCTTAATATGCGCCCCCTCTGATTGGCTGACGCTCGCTCCCATGATTCCCCTCTCTCCCTTAGATCAAGTTCTCCGCCTTCCGTAAATTCAACTAACACATCTCAGGGGGCATAACTGGGATCTGAAGGTTGAAGCTGTCCCAGGAGTGGCCCGCGATTTCTGAGAGGCAGGACTCAGGCAGAGCCTTGACAGATTCCATGAGACATTGTGGGCTTTGAGCTGTGCGGTCCACCGGGTGTGAACCACATAAAAACAGCAAGAATTCCATCAAGTCTAAGGTGAAAGACACCTAAATGACCTAAGAGCAAACCAAACAAAAGCCCCATGCAATCAAATCTAATTAAAAATTATAATCTTATAGCAGTCCTGGTGGAGATGCAGATTTCGGTGATTAGATTGGGACTCTCCCTTTCAGAGTCTGGGGCCTGGCCACAATGACTGCCATAGAAGACTCAGTACAGCAGTGATGGGGATTTCTTCCCTTGATGGGGCTGCAGAACTTATCCCCGGGTGAGGTTCAGAATTAAGAAGAGCTACAAAATACATCAAACCCTGAATGTCAAATAAATTTTTATTTATAATCTCTATGTATGTGTTACTTTAGTTTCTTGAAATGTTAAGGACAATCCAGCACATCTGTATTTTAAATAGACCAACCCAGTGATTTTAACTTAATATAGGTAATTGCATAAAGGATTTAGATTTATGAATTTAAATGGAAATCTTAATAAGTTTGTAAACCTATCGGAACACTTAAGAGAACCTAAAATCCACTATGTTAAGGTTTAATTTATTAGATTTATAAAAATTACTTGGGCACCTTGGAAGACTTGCTACCTTTGGCAATTGCAATAACTTAAAGAAACCAAACAAACCAGTATATTCAAAGTATAAATGAAGTCTAACGTGTAAATAAAGTACTCTTAGAACCAGTGGTTTAAGATGTCCATCAACAGGTGAATGAAGAAAATGGTATAGATATACAATGGAATACTACTCAGCCATCAAAAAAATGAAATATTGCCACTTGCAAAGGCACAGATGGAATTAGATGGTGTTATGCTAAGCTAAATAAATCAATCAGAGAAAAACAATTATCATATGATGTCACTGATACAATTATCATATGATGTCACAGAAGAGCAAAGGGGAAGAGAGGGAAAAATGAGACAAAATCAGAGACGGAGACAAACCATAAGAGACCCTTAACTATAGGAAACAAACTGAGGGTTACTGGAGGGGATTAGGGTAGGGGAAGGGGTGATTGGGTGATGGGCATTAAGGAGGACATGTGATGTAATGAGCACTGGGTTTTACATAAGACTGATGAATCACTAACCTCTTTCTCCAAACCAATAATACATTATATGTTAATTGAATTTAAATAAAAATAAATTTTAAAAAATGGTCTAAACTTGGGTAGAGTTCTTTTTAAATTGAATTAAGATTTTTAAAACTAGATTGAAGGAGTTAGAGAGAGAAGAATTTTTAAAAATTGCAGCTTACACAAATTTAAACATTGTAAAAGCTGAAATCTTTTCGGAACCAATCTTTCCATACACAAAAGCCAATCTCAAAGGCACACAAAAGAACAAACAAATAAACACCCATTGGACCACTGGGCTGATTTGAAATGCAAGTGTTTTCAGGGGTTTGGAGATTCTTCATATCCACAAGGGTCCTGGACCCAAGGAGGTTTAAGAACTCCCCTTTGTGGCAAGAGTGACCTGTATATCCCTCCCACCCCACAGGTCCTAACAGGGCACCACCTGACTGTTCCACCAGCAGCCAACGCCCCACAGTCTGCAAGACCATCTTATTAGAGGGACCCACCTAAACCAGTCCCTCCCAGAGACCTCTCTCTGCCCAGCCTTTTGTCAACTTTCCTGTGTGCTCTCCTTTGCCCCAGATAGCCAACCAATGACCTAATTCTATTGATCCATCTGTCAAATTTTCTAATTCTATTGATTTCTGCAAGGGCATAATTCTATTGGTCAATTCTAATTGATTCTATTAAACATCAATAGAACTAGGAAATTGGTTGGATATTTCCTTTCCCTTTGCCATGAAGATCTAAACTGTCACAAAACCCTAGCAAGTCTTCCCTCAGAACATTCCCTGCCTGTTTCCTTTGTCCCCGTCCTACCTTAACTCTTTACCCCCCTCACACTATCAACAGCGTTGCAGGGAACTCAGGGTTCTTTCTGCCATGCTGAATGACTCAGATGTGTGGCTCCAAAGCTCTCCGTGGCTCTTTGCTACTCCTGTGGCTGGTCTCATCACCCAGGCATTGACTGCAAACTTCCAGACCCCCATGGTCATCACTCACTCCTGCCTCCACCGTCTACATACGGGAAATGCCATTTGAGGGCCCTTAGCTCTGCCTCTGGAAACCCCATTTTCCTTAAGAACTTGCAACCTCTGGCAAGACTCAGACCCTCTCTTACTTTGGATGACTGAGATAGCATGTCCATGTCCCCTTCTGCTGCCATGCCCTCTGGCCCCTAACCCTCAAAGCTCTGGAAGGGTGGCAGCCATTTCTTCTCCACTTGTGAATCCTATGCAGGGAGGCCTTGCTCCCACTCATTTATGAAGCACCAACTACATGCCAGGCACCATTCTAGGTGTTGGGGGTTTAGTGGAGAATGAGGGCAAGAAGCTTCCTGCTATCAAGGAGTTTATATTCTGGAGGAGCGGAAAGGAAATGAAAGGCAATAAAAGAATAAAATGCACACAGCTGTCTTCGCAATGACACATACAGGAAGAAGAATCAACCAGAATTATGGGATAAAGAAGGGCTGCTTGGGGGAGGCTAATTTCGATCTGGGTGGTAGGAAAGCCCTTTCCGACTTGGTGACATTTGTGCTGAGACCTGAATGATGAGAAGCAGGTCCTGGGGACAGCGTTCTGGAAAGAGGGGACAGCCACGGCAGACGTGGGAGAGAGGACTTAGCACGTTGAGGGGGCGCTTCTGTGTGGTGACAGAGGAAGCAAGGCCACAGGCAGCCTGCAGAGGTGTGCACTCCAGAGTGTCAGAGGGTCTCCAGCAGAGGCGGGTGGGAGTTCCTGAGCACACCCTCCGCTGGCTCTCTCTGTGGCTGTGTGGGGAAAGGCTGTGGGTCCAGAGCAAAGCCAGGAGGCCAGCAGCGAGGACGATATGCAGTCATGCATGGGGGACTAGGTGTCGCCACAACAGATGGGTGACCGATCTCCCCGGTTTGCCTGGGGCTCAGGGGCTTCCTGGGACACGGGGCCCTTGGTGTTGAAGTGGGAAACCCCCGGCAAGCCTGGGCAGTCGGTCATCCTAAGCAGCCATGTGTGAAGGCCAAGTCCACCTGATTTGCTGACAGATGGGACTGAAGGAAAAGAAAGTTTTAGGGTGACAGCCAGGAATTTAGTTAGAACAGTGAGATGGATGAAAAAGCCAATATAAAAACACTTGGTGTGAGCACCCGTGGCTCAGTCGGTTAAGCGTCTGCATTGGGCTCAGGTCATGATCCCGGGGTCCTGGGATCAAGTCCCACTTAGGGCTCTTTGCTGGGGGGGGGGGGGTTCTCCGCCTCACTCTCCTGCAGTGCTCTCCCTCTCTTTCTCTCTCTCTCAAATAAACAAAATCTTTAGGGGAAAAAAAATACTTGGGAGAGAACTACTGTTAT
The DNA here is from genome assembly GCF_963455335.1 of Martes martes. Lineage (NCBI taxonomy): Eukaryota > Metazoa > Chordata > Mammalia > Carnivora > Mustelidae > Martes > Martes martes. The sequence goes on along the minus strand of NC_137889.1, from coordinate 159,274,740 downwards.
CCCAGATCTACAGAGATAAAGTAGATACAGAAATAGGCTTCCAATCAATAGCAAAATCACTCTGAAATCTCTTAATTGCTGGCTAACAGTCACAAATGAGCTGTCTTTCCCAGAAAGAGGGAATGCATCCATTTCCTGCAGATACCATGTTCTCAAAATCCAGAGGCAGGTTGGGAGCCGCACCTGAGCCTGGCCCCCACAGCCTTGTTACAGATCTGCCCCCCTCCCCTCAGCAATTTGCAATGGCTGCAAATGTGGTGGGAGAAGGAGATGAGAGGTGGGGGGAGAAGTCACATCAAGTCACAGCAGGAGCATCCGTCTCTGGCCCCTCCCCCAACCCCTCCCCCCATCCTCCAGCCCAGCCACAACTCTGTTTTCCTTCCTCTGCTTTGCGATTGCTTCTGATTGCTTCTCCTTCCTCTGATCCTGGCTGCCAAGTGAAGCCCTAGGTCCGCAGCCTCCACCGCTGATGGGCTTCTCGAAGCATTTGCCAGCAGAGTTGGTCCTCTCTCCTTCTGATGCTAAGAGAAGACACTGCCTTGTCCCCTGTGGCCTTCCTCCCATGGCCTTCCCCCTGCCAGCTGTGCTCTCTCCTGGAAGGGATACCACTGCCTGCCTTTCCTTAACAAGCACAACCCAGTGCTTCCTCTGCTTTGGGTCAGCTACTCCCACAGCTCCCAGAGACTCCCTGCCACCTGCCTGAAGCCAAGACCAAAAGGCACAAGTCCTTGAGTCCCTGAGGAGTCCCAGCTGGAAGGAGAGAGGGCAGCAGAGACTGGCCTCCCTGTGTCCTGCCTGGCCTCTCCCACCCAAACATGCTCTCACATTGGGAGCCAGGATTCTCACTGGCCCTGACCTTTGCTTTAGCTACATTTTGTTATTTGGCTTTTGTGTATTTTTTCCCCATTCATTGTGATTGTTAAAAATCACATTTAAAACATTGTGATAGTTTAAAATGATACTGCATCCATATATTATTTCCTTTGATCACTGAGATTTTTGGCATCTCCTTAAGTTGTGAGCCTGATGCAGGTGCCTCACTCACTTCACCCTAGCCTGGGACCTTTTAGAATAGTTGGTCACCCTCAGAGGGCTCTCGGTAGTAAAGCCAGACATCCAGACATCAGATGCTGGTGTTGCTGTTCTCCATCTGGAGGACAATTTCTCTGTGCCTCCGTGTCCTCATGCTATGGGGACGGAGCAGCTACCTCAGAGTGTGGCTGCTGTGACTGTGTCTATAGTAAGGTTGGTACGATGCTGGCACATGGCAAGTCCTTCACAACATTGGCCATGACAGTGGTCCATGGGGTCTCTGCCACGAGCTGGCACTGCACCAACAAGACAATGTACCCTGGTGCTTCTGATGGATGTAGCGTTGCCCTTAGGCTTGCCCTTGCCTCTGAGTTCCAGTGGAGAAGTCACTGAGAGGAGATAATACTAAGGATTATTTGTGCAGTGCAGGTGCCTGAGAACAGGCCAGGAACCTGTGTGGTCTCATCGTAATCCTCTCAACCAGCCCACAGAGGAGGTTCTTTGATCCTCCACATATTTGCAGACAGGATGAGTCAGGAAGAGACCTGCCTGGGATCCCAGAAGGAGCAAGAGACGGATTCAGAATCTGACACATGCCCTCAGAGCTGATCTTTTGCCCTCTGCCTCTTGACGGCTCTGGAAGTTGCCCAGCACACCTAGGATTCAGGAGCAGCACACTCCAGCTAAATGCATCTTACGTATTTCTTGGCACCACCAGCAACTTGTGTTCATCAGGTAGGTTCCTCCCAAAGAGGACCCTTGCCAAAAAAAAAAAAAAAAAAAAAAAAAAGAGATGACCAGTTACCGCTTGCTGCTTTCACGAGATGGAGCCGGCTGCCTGGGGACTGTGGGGTGGGAAGAAAACTTTTCATGCAGACCGATTTGTACTTGGAGCCATCTGAATATAATTATTACCTCTTCAAAAATAAAAGCTAACATTAAAGTTCAAAACTTTAAAAAGAAAAGAAACACTTACAATTTATCCTCAGGAGAACCCCAGATTGGATCAGCCCTTCAATGCATTTGGTTTCAAGAAAAATCTTGGCGGGTCCCCCAGAATGGTCTTCCCTGGCTGGGGAGATGGGTGAGCTTCTCCAGGATTCATTCACTCCTCGGGCCCACATTCCAGATGCCCCAGATACATGATGCTCTGCTAATCTCAGATAGGCCTGGAGGGACACTGGGCCTAGAAGTTTCTCCTCGGGGCCCTAAATGATCCTAAGTCAAGAGCAAGCTTCGTAGGACAGCTCCCAGAGAGGATGGGAGTCACTGCAGAGGACTTGCAAGTGGCTCGGCCGCTCTCTTGGATCATTGGAGGGGAAAAAGGACCCCAGCCATTAGCTCACATTTGGGATGAACTGTGTAATCCAAGGTGACACCAAGTCCTCAGTCATGCAAAGGGAAGCTCACTTCCTTCCTTGTGGTTGCATGGCAAAACTCAGAATAAAGTGGAGTTCTAGAAATAAAACGTGAAGGATGGTTCTAGGAGTGGTGAGTGCCCCAGGCAAAGAATCCAGAGAATGAAATGCAGGTCCCAGCTCTGTCACCAGCCTGGGGCATCGGGTAAGGCTACATATGTCTCAGCCTCTAAAGCCATGACACGCAGGAGATGGACTGCTGTCCCCTTGACCCTCTCCTGAGCTCTACCGTCTCAGGTCTGGGCTTGTCTTCTGACTCTCTGTCCTCCTCTCCTGCATTTGGTAGAAAACCCCAAGAATTGGAGTCTCAGTCCACGGGCAGTGTGCGGGAGCTCCGCTCCCCACGGCAGGGGAAGGGCCTTCCTTCCTTTTGTACACCTTCCCACCGAGCACAGGGTCCCCAATTCTGCACAAGCTAACTCTTTCCACCCCCTCCTCCAACGTCTCCTGGGCCGCCTCGACCAGTCATGTTCACTTCTGCCCCTGGTCTCACAGGGACAAGTGTCTTGACATCTCTGTCCTGCTGAGCTGCGACAGTCTCTGAAGATTGTTGATCTTGGGGTGTCCCCAGGCTAGAGGTTGCTCTGGAAACCCAGAGTGTTGAGCTCCTACTGAAAGGCAGGTTAGGACAGCCAGGGACTTATAAATCCCACAGACAGTGGCTCACAGCCTATGAGAAGTCCCCAAGCTGGCCCTGCAGAGTGCTCGCCGCCCCCAGGCCCTCTCAGGAGCGAGTTTGCCTTGTCTCTGCTCTCTTGGCCTCAACCAACTGGAGCAGACATAGACACCTGGACCTGAGCTGGACCACTCAGTTCCTTGCCTGGAAAGTTGAAAATGTACTAAGAGATTTGGTCCCAGTGGGGCTGGGCCAGTCAAGAAATGCTGAGGCTGTGGGGCGCCTGGTTGGCTCAGTCAGTTAAGCCTCTGTCTCTTGATTTTGGATCAGGTCACGATAATCAGGATCGTGGGATCAAGCCCTGCATCAGGCTCTGTGCTCAGCGCCAAGGCTACTTGAGATTCTCTCTCTCCCTCTCTGCCCCTCCCCTGCTTACATGTGCTTTAAATAAATAAATAAATAAATAAATAAATAAATAAACAAATAAAATATATTTTTAAAAATTCTTGAGACTGAGGATAGTCATTTTCTACTAGGATGCAGAGAAAGTCAGTTTTCGGGGAAATAGAAAAAGATGAATGAAACAGAGATGTAAAGAGAGCTCTGAAGGGGACTTGGAGATAATCTCCCGGGCATTCCTGTCCCTGGCCGGTTCACGGTCAGGAGCCGGTAAAGTGCAGGTTTGTGTGTTTTTGGCTACCCAGCGCCCACTGCCAAAGCAGGCCCTCCTTTCTTATTGGGGCGTGACCTTTCTCTATGAGTTGCCTTGTGGGGATGGTCATTCCAGGCAACTGGGAGGGGGAGCCAGGTCCTCTTTCCCACCCCAGGGACTGCCACATTTAGACATGTGTCCTGAGCTGCATGAACACAGTGGCCTCCCCCAGAATGTAAGTATTGGCAAGTGACCTACGGGGACCATTCACCCCAGGGCCTAGATGGGTGGCAGTCTGGAATGACCCAGCAGTCCCCACTGGACCTCCAGCTTTGGTCCCTCCAGACAGCCTTGGGTCCTGCCCCATCTGCAATCAGCCACAAGCTCCATGCGCCATAACATCCTTCCGAAAATTCCCCTTTGTTTTAGCAAAACCACACTTGGTTTCTCTTGTTTGTTTGCAACCAAGAGGGCATGATGAGAGTCAGAGCTACATCACTAGCTTGGGTTCCATGAGTCAGCCCGTGTCTTTCCCCCTGAAGTGAGCCTCAGTGGATTTCCATTTCCTATGGCCGGGAGTCCTAACAGCTCGAGGGGCGGACCCTGGACAAGGCATTTTCACCTCTCTGAGCCTTTGTTTCCTCCTACGGAAAATGATGCTACCAATTCGTACTGGGCAGAGAAATTGGAAGGATAAAATTACATCAACAATTGCAGAAGTGATGAAGAGCAGACGTTAGATAGTGCTTGAGATGTTCCACGAGCTGTTCCGAGAGCCGACAGAATAACTTGTTCAACCCTCACAGCAGCTCTATAAAGTAAGTACTTTTAACCTCATTTTAATGGTTAGGCAACAGAGAAACAGAGAGGTTAAATCACTTTCCCAAAGCCACACAGCTAACAAGGGCCAGGGGGCCTCATACATGTGTTGCTGTTCAGGAAATGGGAACTCATCTTTATGCTAATCAAACAAGACCTATAAGTCAGTTTCTGATTTGGGTAGCATCCCACCTAAGAAGGAGGGGTGGCGCAGTCCTTCACTAGACCAATAGCTAACTGATCGTGGCCAAAGCAGTTCCAGAATGCAAAATAACTCCGCCTCCCTTCTCCCTTCACATAGTTGTCCCAGTGACCTCAACAGTCCCAGGGCTTCAATGGTCCCCTCTCTGTACCATCACCTTACAGCTTTGCTTCTGGCTCTGGCCTCACCACTGAACTCCCAGCATCTGCCCCAAACCCAACATTGGCTTAAGATAAACATGGGACCTCTATCCCCCCGGGCTGCTCTGTATCCAGAGCTGCCTGCCTCAGTGAACCTTGTCACCATCTTGTGAGCTTCCTAAACCCACTGCCCACAGGTGGCTTCACTTTCTCCCTCAACCAAATCCATCCAGTCAGCCACTAAACGGAGTCTGTTCTGCCTAGATACTGCTTGTCTCCCCACTCCGGAGAGCAGACCACCACCAGCACTCTGACCCCTTCACACGGCTGCTCTTCACCAGTCTCCCACACTCCCTCCCATCGGATCCCACAGGCAGCCCAACTGATGCTTTCAAAATGCAAATCTGGCCAGTTGCTGTTCTGCCAAATTTTCAGTGCTTCTCCTTGACCCAAGATAAAGTCCCACCTCTTTTTTATTGCTTCTGAGGCTCCCTGATCCAGCCTCTGCCTCCCCTTCCAGTGGTAAACCTGGAGATTTCCCTTCAGAAATTCCCTGCTTCAGACACACTAACCTTCCCCTGGGTTTTTTGCCATCCATTCACTTATTCATTTAACAAAAATTTCCTGAGCCCCTACTGTGAGCTGGGCACTGGGAGTACAAAAAAGCAAAGAGGATTTCAGCTTTTATGAGACTTACACTGGCCTAGTTGACTTCTTTCTATTTTCAAGGGCTCAGCTTTATATCTCTGTTTCTCAAGGAAATACTCCCTTTCCCTCAAATCAGGTTATGTCCCTTGGTGTGTGTCCCTAGATTCTGTTCTTCCTCCCTGCCATAGTATCACCACACCTGACTACAGTCTAACCTCTCTTTCCTGCCAGAGTGTCAACCCCATGGAGATAGACACTGGGTCTCTTGTTTACCCCTGTATCTTCAAGCGTGGTACCTAATAGATACTTAATAAGTACCTGATGAATGAATGAATGTATGAAGGAGTAGCATCATATTCAGCAAATACACTTCTGGTTTTCCTATAAGATTGTAAGGGTACTTTTTATTTATTTATTTTTAACGGGAAAAACCATGTTTATATTTTTTGTGTTTACATTTTTCCCCTAGCTGCTCCCACACTGATTCTCCGTGAGTGTTGGTTGAATGGATGGACAAGTGTATTTCCATGTAGGAGAATGAGCGTTAGTAAGGATGGTCAACATAGGAAGGCAGCATCTTTAGGAGACTGGGGCATGTGCAGACGCTGGAATTTATGATTATATGACTTGGTAATTTTCCAGGGGGGGCATGGAGGTCCTCGGTTCTTCGTGCTTGCTGAACAATGGAATCATGTGGGGAGGCTGACAAAATACTGATGCCCAGACCTCTCTCCCAGAAATTCCAATTCAGTCTGACTGGGTTGAGGCATGGGCCATGGGAAAAATGTTTCAATCTTCCCAGGTGATTCCAATGCACAGCCAGGCCTGGGAAGGTGTGGGGCCTCCTGGAATTTATAAGGTCTTGGCCTTTATAAGATGTAAGTCTGTAGATATGAAGAAAATCTGTCAGAGGTTCCTGGGTATTGCATGTGGACCAAGAGTTAGGACATAATCTGAGCTGAAACCCAGGGAATGAAGACAGAAAAAGAAGCCAGGACTAATTAACCATCCCTCTTAGTTGTATACTTATTGAATGAATGAATGAATGAATGAATGAAAGAACAAATGAGTCTATAATGGGCAAGAGTAGGTCCTCTGTACTTCTGTCAACTCACTGGAATAATTATTTTATGGACAATCAAGCTAGTACCTACTCTTAAGTGACCATGAAAAATATTTCTGAAAAGACTAAATAATATGAAACCAGTAGAATTTTCTGATATCATAGATCCCCAAGGGGCTGTAGAATCATCCACTCATTCTCCCATTCTCTTGCTCAACAACATTTATTGGACACCTATTATGTGTCAAGCATTATTCTAAACGTCAGGAAGGATCCAGTTTATTTTTGTGTCTATTCGAAATGTGCTGGAATTCTAACCACCAGTACCTCAGAATTGTACTTGGAGACAGGGTTTTTAAAGAGGTACTTCAGTTAAAATGAGGTCCTTCGAGTTGGCCCTAATCCAATATAACTAGTGTCCTCATATGAACAGGAAATTTGGACACAGACACCAAGTGAAGACCACATAAAGACACAGGCAGAAAATGGCACCTACAAACCAAGGAGAGAGTCTTCAGAAGAAACCTGCCCGCTGACACCTTGGTTTCAGACTTTCACCCTCCAGAATTGTGAGAAGTAAATGTTTGTTACTGGCAGCTCTGGAGGCCTAACAGAGAGTGGTAAGCAAGACCAAGTCATTGTTTTCTATGCAAATATTCACAAACATTTATTTTCTGAGGACTGAGTATTTTTTTATAGATCTGTCTACTGCTGTTTTTCAAAGCCATGTGGTCATAGTTGATTTTAATAAAATCCACATTCACTGAAAGCTTTCCTTAATTCCCATTGGCATTTCATCATCGTACATATTTTGTACTAGATAAAGTCTCAGTTGGGTCGAGAGTATCTTCAACATTTCTACAACGTTAGCTAAACTCCTGTGGACGAACAATAGAAAGGAGGCCTCCAACCCAGAATCTCCCTAAGCTAGAATTGAATAACATCACTGTTATTTTTCCCATTATATGTGTTTTCAGGATTATTTCTGTGTAATAGCAAGTGATCATGATTTTCCATTTGTAGTGGTAGTAGGATATTTTTGTTTCAAAACAAAAATGTTCAGGCAGAAAACAAGTAATTAGATTTTAAGAATAAATATTCAGCAAATAATAGCAATGCAGTTTGTGTATAAGGCACAAATCATGATGTTGGTGTGCAAATGATGAGAGGCTAGAAAACACCAAATGAGATGACGCATTTCAGAAATCACTAGTTTATGATTTTCATTCATTCATTCAATTTTTTTTTAAGATTCTATTTATTCATTTGTCAGAGAGAGAGTACACACAAGAAGGCAGAGAGGCAGGCAGAGGCAGCGAGAGAAGCAGGCTCCCCGCCAAGCAAGGAGCCTGATGTGGGACTCGATCCCAGGACCCCGGGACCACGACCCGAGCCGAAGGCAGCGGCCCAACCAACTGAGCCACCCAGGCGTCCCCATTCATTCAATTTTTAATTTTACTGACACTGAACACTTAGTAGCTTCCAGGCATCATACTAAGCATTTTCTCATAAATTATCTTATTTCAGAATATATGAGAGGATAGGAACCCCCTCCATCCCACTCATTGCTTTGTCCCCAGGACCTGGTGTAACGCAAGGGCACTAAACACTTAGCCTTTGAATGATACACTCACATTTTTGAGTTAAGGTCCATATATTAAGGATGAATATTCAAATCCTAAGTGCAGACCACTAAGAAGTAGTTGAAAAGAAGGGCCAGTTCTTGATTTTCTCTACTTCTTTGGGCTAGATTCTCTTTTTAAAAAATTTTGTAGTGAAGAAGGTGCTTGTCATTTCATGAGAGTATCGTGCTTTCCTGCGACATTGGGTGAGCTGCCCTGGTACCTGAAATGGGCACTTCTTCCCATCTGTCCATCATCCATTCACCCACTTGCCCATCTGTCTGTCCATACATTTATCCATCATCCATCCATCCATCCATCCAATAAAGAACTTTAGAGAAAAACAGGAAACCTACATTTCTCTCTGAGAGGACTCGGTTGGCATTTGCAAAGCAATTGATAGAATTTGCCAACACCAGGCAGGCCCTGGGGAGAGGTGAAGCTGGCTGGCTACCACTGCTCCCTTTTCCACCTCCAGGCACTGTGAGGCCAGCCCTGGTGATAATGAGTTTGGAATTTGTGGCAGGATTTTGGGTTGGGTTCAGCTGTTATTATTGTTATTCTTACCTGGAGTCACTGGCTCGGGTTAAAGGACAAAAACTCCCGCTCTTCAAAGCCAAGCTCACTTCACCTGGCATTTAGGATTTAGGCACATTCCAAATTGGGTAATAGGTTTTAAAACACGATTATGAAATTCTGGCGAAAAAATCACAACACACCTGCCTGTGGTCACTTTCTGTTTGGGAGATTAAAAGAAGGCAAGTCACACTTTCAAGGCCAATGTATAAATATACTATACTACTGGTGGAAGGGACTGTAGGTACTGGTTAAGCACTACTGATTGGTTTCTGTCTTACCAGCTCAATTGCTCAGCTATGGATGTCACCCCAAGTTCTTAGGCCAGTGTGCAAGACCCCATCTAATATGGCCCAACCTAGCTTTCCAGCATTGCTTTCCAACACTCCCATTCTGGAAACTTCCACTCCAGCTGATTGGTTTACTTACTGACTCCTAAAAATGTCTCACATGGTCCTGCTCCCATTCTTTTGCTCCTGCTACAACCTGAGCTTTGATCACTCACATTCCTCTCCACTTAGGCAAGTTATAACCTCCTTTGGACTCCAAATCCTATCATACCTTTTCCTTAAATGTACATCAGTGTACAGAGATCTCTCCTCAAATTTCCTAGCTCATATGGAGTTTCTAACCATTTGGAGTCTCATAAGAAAGAACATTATGATACTTTGGTGTTTTTTCCATTATTGCCTGTAATGGTCAATTTTATGTGTCAACTTGTTTGGACTAAGGGATCCCCAGATAGCTGGTAAAACATTATTTCTAAGTGTTTCATGCATATGTCTTCAAGACAGATTAACATTTGAATCCACAGACTGAGTAAAGATCACCTTCACCAATATGGTGAATTGCCAGAGGATGGATTAGAACAAAAAGGTGGAGGAAGGGTAAATTTATTCTCTCTGCTTGAGCTCAGACATCCACCTTCTGCCCTCAGACCTCAACACTCCCAGCTCTCAGGCCTTTGGACTTGGACTGAATTATACCACCAGCTTTCCTGGTTCTCCAGCTTGTAGATGGCAGATTCCGAGTCTTCTTTACCTCTGTAATCACATGAGCCAATTCCTATAATCTCCTCTTATATTCATCTGTCTCTCTCAGTGTAGATGATAGATAGATAGAGAGAGAGATAGATAGATGATAGATAGATAGATAATGATGCAAATATAAATATATTCTATTGATTCTGTTTTTCTGAAGAAACCTAATACATTGCCTTAAACTAACTTTATCTCACTTCCTGGTATAGCCTGGAAGCTCCTTGGTGACATAGAATCCTTTCAATTCTATGAGCTCTCCCAGGGCTCCAAAATGTCCCCTTTTCTCATGAAATAACCAACATCGGTATCTGTTGCTTGCAACTAAAATAACCTCTAATTTGTTCTCCACGAACTAAGGATGGGAAGAATCTGTTGAATTAATTTCAATAAACACCACCAAGATGTCTTAACACTCACATATGTAGCCAGGAGATACACTTACTTCTCAGGCAGGACCAATTCACTTATATTTTATAGTCATCTGTCCCAAGCTCAACTACCCGGTTTCAATGAAATTATAAAGGAGTAGTAGGAGAATGGTTATTGTAGGACTTTGATGATAGAAAGAAAAGAGCTGATAGCCCAGCAAAATGAAGAGAGAAAAACCATAAAAGGCAGAGCCAAAACGTTCAGCACTCAAAATGATTTGTGTAGAGGAAAAAGAAAAAAATTCATGTGCTCTAAAGGATTAAATGAGAGTTCAGTATAAAAACCAATGTTCATGATGATGCCCTGGGTCATTCAGAGTAGATTTAATTTTCTGGCACCTTCTACTTGCAGAAGGCATGAAACCAAATAAGCCATTTCAGTCATATTTCTAACCCAAATGTGTAAATTAAAAAAGTATGAGACACTATAAAATGTTCACACCCAGTGCTTTCACACATTCATTCAAGAAGAGTTTATTGAGCACCTACCACAGACCAGGCACTGTCCAGTAGGTGAGGACAGAGGGGTGAACATAATGATGAGATCCTTACTCCAGTGAAATTTACATTTATGTGGGGAGGAGACCTTAAGGAAATATTTAAATGAATAAGATAATTTGGGATTATAATAAGTGCTAGGGTATATGGAAATACATCAGAGTGATGTATCAGAACAAGATAGTAGACAGTTCCTGGGGTGGAGGATAAATGATATTGAGCAGCCATGAATGGCCTCACTGCAGATGGGACATTTGAGATCATTCCCATCCTCCTTCCCTGCATTTGCTTCCCACCCTCCTACCTCCCAGAGATGCCTCTTCCCAGCAGGAAGACTCCTTGCATCAGAGAGCCACTAAACAGCTTTCCTGAAGAGGGGAGAAAAACAACAAACAACCATATTCCTTTGCCCAAGAAGCATTTCAGTTGACTCCAGTCCTGATTTCTAGAAGGACATTTTTGCCGTACCTGGATGAACACACACTGACCAATGTCAGTCTCAAGGCTGTCCTAGGAAGGCCCAGGAAATACATCAGCAATGGATCACTGACTCTCGGTGGACAAGGCAGATCTATTCCTCCTGGCTTAGCAGCCAAGACTCTACCCCAACACCTAGAAACCAATAGCCAAACAACAGTTGTCACTAATTTGGCAGAAAGTTTGAAACTGGTTTATCCCTTGTGTGCTCTCTACACTCAAGTCATCCAGAAATTACCTAGGGCCGAGGCTTTTCATGGCCTGGTATTTTGACACAAAGGCATGTGACAAACAGACTCTTGGTGGTTTCTCCAGAGCCAGCAGCCCTCCCACTCTGGCTCCAAAGTACAATCTGTAACTCCATTCATGCCCTCTGACTGCCAACTTTCCCCAGGAAGTATCCTTCTTTGTCCATCTGGACATCTGGCATCTCCCCCGAAAGGCTGGTTAAAAAAAAATTCCACCTACTTCCAGAGAAAATGTAGGAGCAGATTCCAGTTTCACTTCACATGCCTCAGGAATGTGAGTAATCCCGTTTAAGAAGATGCTTGATTAAGTTTTTAGAACCCAAATCAATTTGGTCATTCTTCAATCCCTAGAGCATGGCCGTCATGAGATGGAAACATTCCTAATCAAATATTGTCCTAGAGAGAAGTCTGGTTTGGCCAGTTCAATTGCACAGAGATGGGTTCCGGTAAGAAATAATAATAGCAATTCCCACACAGGAAGTCTTTCAGGCCGGCTCAGACCCTCTGGCCAAATGTCTCTGAGAGAAGCCGCCAGGTGCAAGGCAGAGAGAAGGGCAGAGCTGTATTGTCAGATCTTTGTATAATTCACCTTCCCTAGCTGCCCAGCCTTGAGGGGGAAGGCACCTAAGGACCAAATCCACTCAGCAATTACTTCTATGAAAACTGTGTTATCACATCATTTAACAGGTCAGTAGAAAAATCTCTCTCTTGCTCTCCCCCTCCAACCGCCACAGCAGCACCTTCCCACAGAAGCTATGAAAGAAAGCTGAAATGCAGGAGCACTGAGAAAGAGGTGCTTCATTATTGCAGCTCCCGTGCCTGTCCCCCTGAACCAGGCCAAGAAAAGCACACGATCGAGGTGGCAACCCAAGATGGCGGAGTCCTTGCCACAATGTGGAAGGAAAGAAAATGACTCCCTTCAAGACCAGCCCTGGGTAATTTGAAAACACACAAGAATTCACTTGCTAAGTTCTATGAAAGGACTATTGCCCCCTGAGTGTATCAGTGTGATTTGGCATATATAAATTCCTGAGTAGTTTCCCTCCATCACTGCTGAGGTGGAACTAAGGGGTCTATAAAGGGTGAAATGAGAAGTGGACATGGTGTGGCTTAATGCTAGTTACCGCCTCAGGTGATGTGGCTGGGACTTCCCTATTTTTACAGCTCCCCAAATCAGAATCTGATTAGCAACTATTTTAAGACTGCATTATAGAGTTGGCCTCAAATGCTTTCTAAATAAGGGAAATGTTATGGGCTTCCACCAGTCTTTGCCTCCTGTTAATCATTTCAAGGATTTGTGTTGTGTACACAAGGTAACTATTAAGCAATTAACTCCCAATAAAGGTTTGTCTTTTTTTTTTAATTTAAAGATCTGGCTGAACTTGAGAAGGATCTTCCTTCTCCCTCTCCCAAACCCCACACCTTTTGGGTACCTGAGTTCATCTATTAGAATCTTAAAGGTATAAATAAATAAGTTACTAAAGACTCTGGTGATAAAAACCAGGGAAATTATTTCTCTTTAAAAAAAATTTATATTAGGATGATTGCCTTTGATTACAGAACTGGAAACAATTAGAAACCTGACATTTCGTTTTCCCAAATTGTATTTTCATTGCTTCTGAGATGGAATAACCAATCTATTAACTTCATTCCACTTAATAGTTTTCCAATTCTCCATATTTCCAGTAATGACTGGGGATTCTTTTGCGTTCTTCTGTGTGCTGTTTTTTTTGTTTGCTTGTTTTGTTTTTGTTTTTGTTTTGTGGAGAAGCTCAGGGTGGGGAGGAAGGAGAGATGTGATGTGAAAGTCAGAAGAGCGTTTAAGGGATATGTAGCTCTCCCTGTGTCCTACCTTCAATTTGCAGAATTACTAATAATCTGAGTAATCTTATCCTCTAAACTGGCTTTCTTTCTGTGTTCATGTATCTGCTCCAAGTCAGAGGCCAGAAGTCATTTTAAGATTTTCTTTTAACTTGAATACCCACCCACCTCCAGTCAATCACCAAACCCCACCCGGGGCGTCCCTGTCTGAGCTAACTGTGGAATCCCACCCCGCCCCCGCTCCGGAAGGAGCACCAGGTACCGCTGCTGTCATTCAGGACCCGGTTCTGTCTCACCAGGGCAGTGAGCAATCCCACTGGGCTCCCTTGGACCAACCTGGCCTTCCCCAAATCCAGCTTCCACTCTGCACCAGTGTGACTTTCTAAACAAATCAGAACCCCGGCTCTCCAGGTCCGTGAAGAATTCCAAGAGCCCCTTGAGGACCCTTTGCTGGCTTCTAGACCGTGGGTGTCCTGAAGTTTGGGAATGAAGTCTTTCCCAGTGCCCCCCACACAGGGACAATGCTCAGTGTTTGTAGGTAGAAGGAAGGGGAGAAGGGGCAACGGGAAGCTCTTCAGCTTCGTGTGTCGTGGGGGAAATCACTTGTCATCTGGCACAGCCAACTTCTTTGGGGGAAAAAAGGGCACTTCAGTGGAGGGCCCATTGTCAAGCATCCAAACTGTGCTCTCAGCTGGAGAGAATCCTTAGTAGCTGGGTTAGCTTCATGTGTGTGTGACCCGAGTAGTTTCGGAGGACCACCACATTGAGAGGGTCCCCACACTTGGGTTAATGTCCTACTGTCACTTCTTTGAAGTTCTTAATAAATTTTTAATTTTCCTTTTACACTGGGCCTTGCAAATTATGTAGCCAGTTCTGCCTGGTAAGTATGGAAGTCCTGGGGGCTGGGGTCTCAGATCCTTCTGGCCCAGGGGACAAAGACCAAGTCCCTGTCCCCTAATGCACATATTCACCAAGCATTCCGTATCTGAAGGCTGAGTACTTTTTGCACATCTATCATCTGCTATTTTTCAAAGCTATGTGGTCATTGATGAATTTAATAAAATACACATTTGTTCGAAAGAGCTCCTTAATTCACAGCAGCATGTCAACATTATAAATAGTTTGTACAAGAGGAAAAGTCTCAGTTGGTTTCTGGCATGTCCTTAACACTTTCCTAGCACTGGTCACATTCCCTTTGTCAATGATAGAGAGGAAGCTGCAGGCAGAGAACCTTCCCCATGTATAAATATCTCGTTAAATTAAAAATCCTGGTACTTTCCACCCTCAGGAGCCAGGCTCCCAGGCACATCTAGTCCCGTCACTTGGATGCTCCCACCCAGGTGATGAAGTAGTTAATAATAAGAAGCTCTCATGGGACCTCCATGGTAGTGAATTTCAGTGGGAGAAGCAAGGGACACTGGCCTTCCCTTGCAAATTTCCTCCTCTGCTCCTGCCCATGTTCCAACCTGCTCGTTGGGACACCCACTAATTGTGAAAGCCCCTACAGACTTCCAAGGTGATGACCACTATGGATTCAGCCTCAGGTACCCAGTCTGTCCTGAGCCCTTCATGTTTTCCTGAGAGGAGCAGCAGGGAGAGATCAGAAGCACAAAGACTGATGCCAGGCCATTGGGTTGGAACCTCAGTTTCCATACCGGGAAGATGCCTATATGGAAAGTAGCCGTCTCCAACACTGCCATGAAGTTAAATGAATTAGAGTGCATGCTATGCTCAGCCCCAGGCCTGGTGAGCACTGCTTGTGTTTGCTAGTTATCGTTATTCCTATATCATTTAACCTTTGTAACAGTTGGTGAGGGAGGTTTTATTACCATTGGCATCATCACCATCATCATCCTCATTTTGCAGATCATTGAAAGGCAGAGAGACGTTAAGGGGCTTGCCCAAGGTCACCCTTAAGCAAAGGGTGAGGCCATCAAAAATGGCCTGAGGTGGTCTGAGTTCAGAGCTGGTCTCTTTCACCACTAAGCACTACACCTTCCCCTTGGGACCACCTACCTGATTGGGGTCCTCTGTGATCCCAGATATTTTTTCAGGTCAAATGCTTCTTTTCAATCCTGTGCCTGGTCCCAGACACATAAGCCTGCCATCTTGCAATGGTGCTTACTGAATTGCATCTTGTTCTTCACGGAGTCCTGATTGCCAGTCCCCAGTCAACTATGGAGGCGGGGGGTGGAAGTTCAGCATGCTGGTGAAGGTAGGAGTTGGAGGCTGGGACAAGGTCATATAGGGGCAGAAGGGAATTATATGATGGAACAATACAGCTCCTGTAAGAAATGTGAGAGATCGACATTTCCTACCTTCTCCTCATGTGTCTTCTCCCACTTCAGAGTCTGGATAGTTCAGAATTACACTTCCCAGATGCCCATGAGTTTCTACCACCAGAAAGGAGGAGTGAGGGGGGCAGCCACATTTCTGCTGCTCCCACTGTTCCTCCTCACAAGTGTCCCTGCTAAAAGTCTGGTCTTTTTATGATCTTAAAAGGCAGTGGTGCTCTTGGTGGCCCCTCGTTTTGTAGCATGGTTCTCAAAGCTATTCTTGAAAACTCAGCCTCATGCCTTCATCCTCTTGAATAATTCTGTAAACACTAGTAGGTCTTCTTCAGCTTAAACTGGCTGGGACCCCGAGTAGATTGTGTCTCTGCTATGGAGTCCTGACCCATACAGCATCCAACAGGTGGAAACTTAACTATGACTCAGGCAGAACACATCCCGTTACCAAACATTTCAAATATTTTATTATTTTTAAAAAGTACAGAGAATAAGGTGACAAACATCCCTGTATCCACCACTCAGTTTGAGAAAAAAACATTACGAATAAAATTGATGATGCGCCATTTCCCTTTTACCATGTGAAGCCCCTTCCTCTTGCCCCAAGGGCCTACCATCTTGAAATGGCTATGCATGTGTTTACATTTTTTACTTAGCACGCAGCCCTACACCACAGACAGTGTGATTTGGCATGTAACCTTCTGTAATTTTGCTGTTGTTGTTACTCAATGTTATTTTTTTGAGATTTGCCTATACTGATACTTGGTCACCTCGTTTTATTCTTTTTAATGGCTGGCTGGTATCCCATGTATGAATATATTTCATGCACAATTCCATGACAGTCTATTCTGCAGGGATGCAGTTTAACTTTCTAGTGTCTTTTGGGGTGTAGTAGTTCAAATATCTTCAGGACAGATTCATGTATAATACTCTATTGATAATAGGGACTAGTGCCCCTGGTGACCAATGCATTCATATTTATGTCTTAAAACAGTGCACTGGCCAAACAGATCTTATCCTTGGAGCAGGATCACCCCAGGGCTCCCCTCTGCTATCTCCAGACATACCCCTGAGACTGTCCATGAACAGACAAGACCCTGGGACAGACAGTAGTGGACTTGCTACCAGGAAATGAAAATTGAGATGAAGTGGTTGACTAACCTCTGAAGTCCTAGCAGCCATGGCCCCCAGGTTCTGGGACAATGCTGATGAGCTCACTGACTAATCATGGAGAAACTCTAACACCTTTGCCAGGAATTCTGGATAAAATGTGTAGCTTGGCATGAATGATTCAGGAAAGTTTATCAACCAGGCCTTAAAATGAGTTACTTTGTCACATAAAGTTACTGAATCATAAAAAGTGGAGATACATTTCCTATGGTTCAGTTCAGGTCAGCAAAACTACCCTTGTGGCAGAGGGGAAAGGAACAGCTTTGCAGCCAAGCACACATAATTCTCATTTTGCACTTGCTCCATGCGTGACCTTGGACCAAAAACTTCCTGTCTCAGAGCTTTGGTTCCTTTGTTTCTAAATGGAAGGTTAAAATAATAATAAGTAGACATGGCTCACCTGGTGCTCCATTCCCACTCCTTTGGGTAACAGCAGCCAGACTTCCTTCTGGGGAACCACCTCTCCCCCATTCATAGTCTACACATTTTGGGTGAAGCCTCCTCTCAAATTCAGAAGTGGACATGGGTCTCAGGCCTGGGTAATAAGATCACCCATGTCCCCTGCCCAAACATTGGTTTCGAGACAGGCATATGATGCAGTCAAAGCCAACGAGATGCAACGAGACTTTTATGGGAACTACAAGGGGCTCTTTCCTGCTGAACTTGAATTTAGAAGCATGTGAACCTGGAGTAGCAAGGAGACACCAAATTTTGGCCAAGAATGAAGGCCATTCACCAGACTACATTGCTAAGTGGTAAAAGAGGCATTATTTGAGTTCCTGGATCATAAGTTGATGATCTTGCTGCAAGTTCCTGGATCATAAGTTGATCCAGGAACTCAGTGAACTTAATGAATGCCAAGAACAACTTTTGGGATTTTCAGTGTTCTTTATTAATCTGTTTATGTGTTTTGCTTAAGCCAGCTTGAGTTGGTTTTCTGTCACTTGCAGGATCATATGTCTTGACCAACACTGTCTCTTTGGGAGCTGTGAGGAGTGATTGAGATGACATGGGAGGTAACTACCATGGTCCAGATTCCCTCCCCCTGCCTGTTCTTGCTCTGATCCAAAGATATCTTCACTTGACTCCTTTTTACTTTTATGGAATCCTGAAATCATTCTGAGCTTCTAGAAACATCTAGAAACTATGATATAGTAGAAACTCTAACAAATTAAAGACACCTCACTTAGAAAAGACTGCTTGGCAAAATAATAGCTTTCTTGAAATACTTAAAAGCCTGCCATATGGAAAAGAACTGGATTTCAACTTGAAGAGCAAAATCGGGTGATTGGGTGGGAGTTGGCAGAAGACAGTCAGCTTCAGTGAAGAAGGAGCGTTTAGCAACAAGCTCTGGATCGCACCTCTGAGGTACTTGGTTTCCACTGCAGGAGACCTTCATGCCAAGAATGGACACTCACTGGTTGTGATTTGTGGAAGGGACTAGTACTTCAAGGAGACAGTTACCTGGAATGACCACCAAAGCCCTCTCACTTTATAGGATGCTGAGGGTCTAAGTAAAGTACCAAATGATGACTATTTATGCCCCTAATCTAAGACCATCCCTAATTTTTCCAGTGTAAGAGGGTTTTGAGCCATTTGAAGAGATAAACTTTTAGGAAGGTAGATGAAATAGTCAAATGTCTATTTATACTTTATTATACCTGACACATAAGTCATCACACTTATATATATTGTAAAATTATCATATGTAAACTTAGAAAAGTTACGTTTTCCATTCTCACATTTAATGAAATCACATTCAAGTCTTTCACATGCACTTTTACATTTTTTTTATTACAATCCTTTTTGAACCATATAATGTTGGATTTGTTCGAGTGTTTAACTTTTAGAGCTGTGCACTTATGACTATGAAAAGCAACTCAAAGATAGAACTTCAGGCAGGAAAAATACCTTTTTTATTGTGAGTCTAAAACTTTCTAGCCCCTAACCTCTCTGGTTTCATTATAAGTGATTTTTAAGAAAACGAGTTTTCTTGGAAACTCAGCTATTACCATAGACCAGAATAAACCATCCTTAGGAACTAATAGAGTGTCCTCTGAATAAGGGGAGATACAAAACTTCATATACAGTGTGATCCAAAATATGACAACAACTTAGATATGCAAGTGCAAAGAAAAATATGAAATGGAATATACCGGAAGATTAATAGTTCGGGTTATTATCTGAGCTTTGGTTATTATGCATGCTGTAGTTTTATTTTTCATTTTTTCTCTATCTCTAAGTTCTCTGCAATCAGCATGAGTAACTTCTACAATGAGGAAAAAGAAGAACTCGTGCTAAAAATAAATACCTGAGTGGCAGTTATAGAGTATAAATTCTTGTTCCAGATTCCATGAGGCTTATAGATGTAGCTGGATCAGAGGTCACAAACTCAAACACTTCCATGTAGCATAAATGACGCAAGTGGGCCAACTATAATAGAACAGGGGGTGGGGAGGGCTGTGGCAAATAGGACAGCTTGCCTGAGACAGGATAGCCAGTTATTGTCATGTAAAAATAGAAGCCCAGTAACATCAAATGCTCTGATACTAGATATTTATGTAAAAATGCCACCCCATGCCAAAATTTATGTTCAGTTTGCCCTTGTCACTGACCTCTAAGTTAGACATGGTTTCCTTTTTGTCTGATTTCAAGATATTCAAACTTCTGGCTTTTCCTGCCACACTACAGATTTTATAGTTGTTTTTTTTTTTTTCTTTAAAGATGTATTTATTTGTGAATGAGAGAGAGAGCATGAGTGGGAGCGGCAAAGGGAGAGGGACAGAGAATCCCAAGCAGACTCCACACTGAGTGGGGAGCCCACTGTGGGGCTCCATCCCACAACCCTGAAATCAGGACCTGAGTCGAAATCAAGAGTCAGATGCTCAAACAACAGTGCCACCCAGGTGCTCCCAAACTACAGATTTTAATTGCCCTGTTCCTCTTTAGTCTTCCTGTCTTTCTAGTAACCTATTTCACCATTAGCAATAGTTCCCAAAGTGTGTTCCACCAAACTTGAGTCCTATGAGATGTTCTGTGAAAAGAAAAGGAAGGGTTCCATGGTGAAATATGTCTGAGAAACACTACTCTTACATTTTAAAGCCCTGGAGCTGTCCTGCAGCTTATTAAGCAAGCGGACTTCACAAGTCTAGCATTTTCCAGACTCACTTGGCCATCGAATCTTCTGAGGGCATAACTCCTATTAACATGTTACTGCTACAAATGTAGTGGACCATGGAACACAGTTTGAGAAACACAGATTCAGGTTGTTTGCAGTTCTTGAGGGAGACTATAATGTCAATTAATGAATGTCAAATTTCCTTTCTTTAGATTTGGAAATGCTTGGAGTGTTGCAGAAGAAGAACTTGGTCCATGTACCACCTAGTGACAAAAAGTGTGGTCCTCAAAGCCAGACTTCCTGGGTTCAAAGGCCAGGTTCTGCCCTCTTAGTGGTGTGAGGTTCTGCCGTCTTAGTGGTGTGAGCTTTGGGCAAGTGATGTAACTTCTCTGTTCTTCGGCTCCCTTGACCTAAAAGGGAGATAGTTAGAGTGTCCCTCTCAGGAACATGTACAGAATGAACTGTGTGCAATGTAGAAATATTCATGGCATATTGTAGGTGCTCAATAAATGTTAGTGACTGTTATACTCACTTCTCTTCTCACCACATTGGCTCGTACATCACTAATAATAATGGCTACTATTAATATATTAAAATTATCTATGTGTTTTAATAGCTAACATGTACTGGCAGCTTACTATGTGCCAGGACAAGAAATATTTTTTTAAAAATAAATCATTATATGAGCAGGCAACAGATGCTAATTTACACCCTTGCAGTTTAGATCCTCACCACTCTGACTTGCTTGGCCATTCTCTGTATTAGATAACATGACTTCCAGACCTACAGCGTGAATGCCAGCTGCATATAGAAGTCAAGATCCCCCATGGCCAACTTTCTTAGAATGTGCTATGACATTTCTACCAAACTTATATATAGCTGCTTGGCTCATGTTAACTTGGTTCCAGGAAAAAAAAAAAAAAAAAGGAAAGAAAGAAAGCAAGCCTTCCTTGTTCAGATTCTGAGCTCCCAGCTTCTCGATGGGCTGTGTCATGGGTGAACACTGCCTGGTGCCAGGAAGAGGAGAAACCGGTTTGCTCATTCACGTGAAATATATTCATGGAAAGCCAACTCTGCAGCCAAGAAGACAAGTGGGGTGTTGTGTCTGTCCATCTGGAGCAGTTTTAATAAAGGAATCTGAAAACCAATACTCCTTAGCATCCTCACCTGACAAAACTGGATGCCCCAAACCAGGCCCAGACGTCCTAACCTCAGATACTCTCATTTTGGAAGGCCTGGTTGCTAGAAATGAGAATCTGGGCTACCAGGTATAATACAAGGCTCCCAGTGAAATCTGAATTGCAGATAAATAATAAAGGACTTTGTAGTATAAGTATGCCCCACATATTACATGGGACATACTTATGCTAAAAAAAAGGACTCATCGTGGCCTGGAATTCAAATTTCACAGGGTGAAATTAATGGGGTTGCAGGTTGGGATCCTGGAAGAACATGTTTTCCCCTCAGGCACCTCCCTCCCCCGACATCCTACTAGGCTGCTCAGGGATAAAGGATGGACGCCATAGGCTGGGAGGAGGCATTTAGCAATTAGAGGCTGTGTCCGTTTGGGGTACAGGACTGTGTCAGGTGGTGTGGGAGACAGAAGGAGGTCCCCAGGGGCACCTGGATGGCACAGTTGGTTAAACATCCAGCCTTTGGTCTCAGCTCTGGGCCGTGAGATCGAGCCCCATGTCAAGGGCTCTGCACTCAGAGGGGAGTCTTCTTGTAACTCTCTCTCCCTCTCCCTCTGCCCCTCCGGTTCATGCTCACTCTCTCTCAAGTAAATAAATAAATCTGAAGAAGAAGAAGAAGAAGAAGAAGAAGAAGAAGAAGAAGAAGAAGAAGAAGAAGGAGGAGGAGGAGGAGGAGGAGGAGGAGGAGGAGGAGGAGGAGGAGGAGGAGGAGGAGGTGGTTCCCAGCCTCAGCTGCACATTGGAGTCACCAACGTGGCCCTAAAAGCATCTCAGAGCACAGGCCACATCCAGATCCGTTAAATCAGAGTCACCGAGGCTGGGACACAGGCTTGGGTACTTTTGAAAGCTCCCATGGAAGGTCCCATTGCGTAGCCAGGGTTGAAAACCACCGACCTTCGAGTCTTTCTTCCCCTCACACAAGTCACAGGTGATTTATCTTCTCCTTCACGGAGTTTGCAAGCCTCTCACTTATCTAGCAAGCAGTCCCAGGAAGCCTGATGCCCCCTAAGTGATGTGCCGTGGTTTCCGGTGCCACAGGGATTGCAGTTCCAAGTCCTGAACTCGGTTGCACATGGCGGGGACGGCCTTGAGCAAGAAGAGCCGCCTTTAGGGTTCTAAGCCTCAGCCTTCCTTTTGTAAAGCAGAACCCCTCAAAGGGGGAGGGGGATGGTGCCTTGCAGGCAGCATGAGGATTAGAGTTAGGATAAGAGTCCCCAGTGAGGGCCTGGTGAGTTCCAGACGGCTGCAGGAATGTCAACTCTCATGCCGACCCCCTCCTGGGCTCAGGAATACCTCTCAGAGTCAGCATTGGGTGAGGTCTAAATCAGAATCAGAAACTGTTTGAACCAGATCCCCACCCCTCCCCTTGCATGTCTAGGCACACTGAAGTCTGAGCAGCACTTAGGATACAAATATGGATTCAGGGGGCCTAGCGGGGGCCTGAGAATCTGCATTTTGAGCGAGTTTCCAGGGAATGCCAGCACTGGGGGTGGGGTGGGGATCACACCTGGGGTTCCGAGGGTCTAGAATGGTGATTCTTGACTTTGGATTTCCTTCAGGCCCACATTGGGGGCCATATCGGACCCCACACCTGGCCAATTGATTCAGAATCTTGGTGGGGCCTGAGCATAAGCATTAGGAAAAAAAAAGAAATCTCCCACGTTGCCCTGGAAAATCCGACCCAAAACCATGAATGCAAACAGCTTTGCTCTCATTCACATGCCTCCACCCTATTGCCATGCTGTTTTAGGATGGCTCTATAATGTCTTCTTTCCACAGCTCTGTCTTGAAATAGCTCACGTCCAGGTTGCCCCAGGCTCAAACCAGCCCTGGGGCGATGGTCCCGGACCCCTTTCCACAACCCCCTTTTGATTCATCTTGCACACACGGCTTTAAGATCCATCATTATGAAGCACCCCACTTCACCAGCTGAGAAACTTCCAGCATCTTCCAAGCAGTGGTATACTGGGAAATGCTTACAAATGGCCCCTAACTCCCACCAAAAAAAGAAAAGAAGAAGGAGGAGGCTAAGGAGGAGGAAGAGGAGGAGGAGGAGGAGAATGGGAGGAAGAAAAGAAAAAGGAAAAGCGCTGTGATTTGAGGCATCGTGGGAACTGTGTTTGTCATGCGCATGGGGAACCCACTCAGAGTTCTAGCTCTCTTGAGTATTATAACAAATAATCTTCTTCAGCCTTCTTCTCCATCCCTAAAGCCCTTCCCTGAACCTCAGGGTCCAGGTACTGACAATACTCGGCCCCCTCAGCCCGCCCACCTCCTTCACCAGGAAGTGGGCTTTGCGCTTCTGGTCTCCTTACCCCGGGGCTCCTCCACCGCTGCCCCTTTCCAAAGCTGCTGAGAGGTAAGAGCAGGGGTGCATCCTCCTCTGGGCCTGGAAATTAGTGTATGGGAGGAGTTGTCCTCGATCCACAGATGACAGGCCACTGTCCGTGAGACGTCATAACAGTGAGGAGAGTTTCCGCATCTGTGAAACGGGCTTTAGCAAGGCTGACCATTTACACAGGGTCTGGGAGGAAAAGGCTTGTAATGGGACAGGGTGCTGGTGAGTCTGGCTGCTGTAAGGGGGTGGGGGTGGTGGGGGGTGCTCTGAGGAGCCTGGGGGTTCCTGCCTCCCTCACTGGACCGCAATTCCACACAATACAGGAGTAGGGGGAGCAGAGGATCAGGCCTATGGGTGAGTGTGTGTGTGAGAGAGCATGTGTGAATGTGTGTGGGTGAGTTTGTGAATGTGCATTGGCAAGTGTGTGTGTGTGTGTGTGTGTGTGTGTGTGTGTGGAGGTGAGTGTGTGTGTGGAGGGAGTATGCATGTGTATTCACTAGCAGGGTGGACAGATAAGGTCTTAGCCTTGAGGTCAGGAACAATTCACATGTTTCCATCCCAAATTCCAAGAACTCTTTAGGCTCCAATCAGTTATCACTCATGTGATGTTGCTCTTCTGGTTTTGGACCTGTGCCCCGCGGGACCCCTCTGGGTGCTGGGGAAAGGAAAGTGGAGGGGCTGGGCTGTGGCTCACCGCACCTCCTTTCAGTCCAAACTGCTCCATGTGTACTGTTTTTATAACAGGTTTCCTTCCAAGATGTCATTTGAAGCCAAGGGTCGGTGGCTTACAAAGTCCTCAGAAACACAGGTTGGGGGCAGGGGGAGGACGCAGATAAAAAGGCTCTCCCCAGTGTCACAACAGTATACCATTAAGCAACACAAATTTTAGGGACAGGTGGCCTGGGTCTTCACTCTGTGATCTTTGACAAGTTGCTTAACATTTCTGTGCTCTTTCCTGAACATGGATAATAACAACAGGCGGCTCATGGGGTTGCTGTGAGGATTGCAGGAGTGTGTACTTGTAAAGTACCAGGGGCTGTCCCTGTCACTCAGCGAGGGCTCTGAAATGTCAGGCATAGTCGGGAGCCATGATTTCCCTTTGTCAAACTTGTCACGTGCAGTGCTTCATGCTTCCCTGCACATGTCTTCATAGAATCTGTTCAATGGTCCTCTAAACTAAAAACTTATGTTGGTCCATTTTAAAGATAAGGGCCTTAAGGCTTGGGGAGGTCAGTGGAAGACTCAGAGTAGAACTCCTGGGACAAAAAGGGAGGGGCTGTTTCTTGGGCAAATATGGTCTCCCAAAGTCAGCCCCTTCCCCACTCTCTGGCATCTTCTACCTTGCTCTGTCCATCCAGGCAAGTGGCCACCTCCAGGGGTGAACTTGTCTCTCCCCCCAAAATAGTAAAAGCAAGAGCAGTAGTACAACCACAAGCAGTAGTAGCTGATGGCCGGTCAACCAAAGGGGACCCTGGTGGCCAAAGGCAGGTTTTTCTAAGCTACGCCCAACCATCTAAGTCAATGTTTCTCCAAATGTGTCCTATGGAGCTCTGTTTCAGAGCCTCCAGGGGCTCTCATTAAAATGCAGATGTCATGGTCTCCCAAGTATTAAATCTCAGTCTCAAGAGAAAAGTCCCAGAAATCTGAATTTCACAAGCATCCCAGAGTGGATTCCAAAGATAGAGCCCTTCTGTTCAGGCCCAGGGCAGGGTGGCGACAGGATGGATTCACTCATCCAAACTTCCTCCTGTGTCTCCTGCCCCAGGAGCAGGGCTGAGCCCCCTCTCCTAGAACACCGGCCCCAGAGTAGCAAGCCTTTCCCAGCCAGGGCCCAGCTTTACCTAGCGGTGCAAGACTTGGCCTGCCCCAGACAGGCACTCAGGTCCCGCAAGGCTCCCAGGCCCTGGACTCCTCCTCTGCATTGGCCTGTCCTGTGTTTGTGGTCTGCCTCCACGTCTTCTCCTGCAGGTGATTCTTCCTCTCTCCTCCCTCTTGTCAGGTGCACCCCCTTCTAGCCCATCCTACCATGACTCCTACCCTTTTCTTATTTGTGAAATGTAAGCATTGATTTCACATTATTCTGAGATTCCTTCTGGAGCAGTATTGAAGCAGCTGAGGAGCCAACCCCTGCCGGCCCCTTTTCTACATGCAGCATCCCTACCTCACACCACCCACACATATTTTCAAGAAGTGATTGTGGATGGGGATCCCCAGTGGGTGCTGGAGGAAGCCATGCACCCCAGGGGTAGTTTCTGGGAGCCATGATTTGGCTCTCTTCCTCACAGAAGGCTATCATGACCTCGCACACAGAAAGGGAAGTGAATCAACTTCAGAGACAGTGTCAAGAATGGAAGTTAGGAGAGGACTTTGTTGGGAAGTGTGTTGAAAAAGTGAAAATTCAAAGATGATCTTCATTCAGGCATGTGTTGTACCAGTCATGGATATAACAGGAAAGCAGGATGTGACCCAGCATACTATAGATGTGAGCCAGGGGCCTTCCAGAGGCATTCGTAGGATGCAGTGGAATGGACTGAGCAAGACCCTGGGCTTTGGTGTTGGATGGGTCTGGGGCTTAATGCAGGCCCCTTGCAAGCCATGTGGCCTCGGGCAAATTCCTTGACCTCTCTCATCCTCATGCCCCCATTTCTACATGGAGACAGTCACAGAAACACCTCATGGGTTTGTGGCGAAGACCAAACACGATTATGTGTAAGGGAGTGTGCTTAGCCCAGTTGAGTGGCATAGACTATGTGCCTAATAACATATTCCAGAGAACCATGATTTCTAGTCTTTCTGGATGCTCAAAACTAACACCTCAGGGAGGGAGAGGAATTCTAGACCAAGTCATTGACCAAAAGGCAGTTGTGGGTTCTGGTTTTCAGGTGTGAAGAAGGCAAGGAAGCCATGTGACTATGAACGATAGTAATGTGATACATTACATGCTTTGTAATAATAGATAGTAAATAAATATCTACTGCCTGAGCCTAGGCACTTCCCCAACAAACACCAACTTTGATTCTGCTCAAGTATTCAAGCCTGTTCTCCTGCGAGGCTGCTTCAGCTTCTAGAGGAAAGTTCAGTGGATTCACAAACAAGGGTATCAACCACACTGGCAGCAACGGGGGCCTCAGCTATGGGCAGGCGCTTCTCCTTTAGTCCTCAACTCCCTCTGGAGCGTGTGCTGTGATGGCTCGTCTCCACCTGCCAACACTGGTATTTGAAGGGCGGCTCGCCCAGAGTTCCCCCAGCGCGGATGTGGCCCAGCTGGGATTGAACCTGCGCCTGGGTGGGCTGCCAAGCATGCCACCACGTTGCCTCTGGATATCAGTCAAGAGGTCAAGGGGGGAGATGTTGCAAGGACAGGGAAAGAAGGAGAGAAGAAAGAGTCTCGAAAATTCTAAGGACAGGATTCCAAACAACCACCCCCAAATCATCCCCTCTGTGTCTGAAATGAAGAGGAGCAAGCAATGAGGGTGAGGATGCAGAAAACAGTCAGGAAGCTCGCAGTCCGGGTCAGATGGCGGTGCAATCTCTCTCTGACATCCTCCTTTCTCACATGACCCCTGTGATCTCCAAATCCCTCAAGAAGTCAAACACTTTGCAATCAGATTAAAAACCAAACCAGGGGCGCCTGGGTGGCTCAGTGGGTTAAAGCCTCTGCCTTCGGCTCCGGTCATGATCCCGGGGTCCTGGGATCGAGCCCCACGTCGGGCTTTCTGCTCGGCAGGGAGCCTGCTTCCCTTCCTCTCTCTCTGCCTGTCTCTCTGCCTACTTGTGATCTCTGTCTGTCAAATAAATAAATAAAATCTTAAAAAAACAAACAAACAAACCAAACGTTCCTGGCTGGGAGAAGGTGGAGTTGGCAAGGCCGGGGAGTTAAAGGCAAAGTCCCAGAGCAAAGTTTGACAGTGACAGCCTGTTTGTCCAGGGTCGGGTATGCCTGTGGCTGGCCTGGGGCGGGGGAGGGGTGTGAAAGGACAGGGTGGCAATGCACCTTCCTGGGCCGCTGCCCTCAGGGTTCCCCCTGCCACAAGGATTTCCCAAGTGGAGATGGTGCGAGGGGCAGAAGATGCTGTCAATGAACCACAACCACAAGGGGTGACCAATGACTCAAGTGACCGAAGGGAAGGGAGGGACTTGCCCCACCTGACAGTGGCAAGGAATGAAAGAAGCCTGGCTGAACGTTCTGTGGGGGATGCAGGAGTCAGTCAGGGGAGGGGACCCAAGCCTCTCCTGAAGGTCCACAGCCTGGGCGCCTGGCTCCCTCACCCCGGAGGCACCTTTCCCACCCCCCAGGAGCCCAGACGGCTCTGCTCAGGCCACACTGAAGGAAACTGTCATGCTATCACATAGGAAGTGGGGAAAATGTGCTGCACAGTGAGGTCTTCTGTAATTCTGGAAACCAGAGTTTAGAAGACCTGGAAGGAGAAAAGGAAGGAAGGGAGGGAGGAAGGAAAGAAAGCAAGAAGGAAGGCAGGAAGGGAGGGAGGGTGGGAAGGATGGAGGAAGGAAGGTTGGTTTCAAACTTAGAAATAAATTATTACTTGTTTCCTACCAACAAAAAGGAGTGTTCAAATCTAAATCTACCACAGCTTTCTTTAACTAGAGACTAGTCTGGTCCACTTAAGCTTATGTTTAGAGCTCATTAACTACATTAGAGAAGGGCAAAAGGGAGGAAAAAAAAAAAACGTTAAAATTCCAGGCATTTGGGGCGCCTGGGTGGCTCAGTGGGTTAAAGCCTCTGCCTTCGGCTCAGGTCATGATCTCAGGGTCCTGGGATCGAGCCCCGCATCGGGCTCTCTGCTCCGCAGGGAGCCTGCTTCCTCCTCTCTCTCTGCCTGCCTCTCTGCCTAGTTGTGATTTCTCTCTGTCAAATAAATAATATAAAAAAAAATTCCAGGCATTTGGTCATCCACAAAAGACTATTCAATCCCCAACCAACACACTGATGGTATAGCTTAACGAAACGGGGGAAAGTTTCCTGATGGTGTAAACTATGGAAACTTCATGTTAGGGTCAACTTAAAGGACTCACACATACATACCCAAACCCTCAGGGTGATCAGAACCCAAAACATAAGTATGATAAGACAAAGACTCACAATGGGTTATCAGTGGGTCCTGGAATCTTTTATGCCTTGGGAACAACTGTCTTTCCACAGAACAATCCTCAGAGCCACTTCATAGACCAACACGTACTTGCCAGGGGAGCCCTGACTTTGCGGTCAGATAGCTCCAGGTACAAATTCCAGGTCTGCCTTACCCCCACCCTGATTGACCTTGTACAGGGGCCTTAATCTCCCTAAGGCTCAATACTCTGAGCTGTAAAATAGGGTTCACAGAGTCGTACGAAGTCAAAGATGTTTAAACAATCATCGAGCGCCTATCATACACCAAGCCCTATTCTAGGCAATAGGGCCACACGGTGACCAAGACGAAGATCTGCCTTACAACCAAAGGGGGCAAGATGAACAAGAAGTGTGTAAACAAACAGGGTACACTAGGTGGGGATGCTGGGAGGGGGGCAGGAAGGAGCGGGAGCACAACTGCTCCTTTATTTAGGGGGATCGAGCAAGGTTCGTGATAAGGAGGCACGAGGCAGTGAGTCATGCATATATCTGGGGGAAGAGCGTTCTAGAGAAGGAATAGCCAAACAGAGATCCTGAGGCAGGAGCCTGCTGATTGCATTCCTGTAATGAGGAGAGCATCACAGCTGGAGCACAGTGAGCCAAGCGGGGTGAAGAAGGAGATCAAGTCAGACAGGTGTTCGAGCGGGAGGAGCAGAAAAGAAGATGGGGATTTTACCCTGAGTCAGCTGGGAAGCCAATGAAAAGGTATGTTTAGCTTCTGTTTAGAAAGGATCCCCATGTCTGGTGCAAGGAAGAGAAGCAGGAAGGGACAAGAGCAGAAAGAGCAGTCGGAGGCTATTGAAATACTGCAGGCAAGTGATGATGGTTGTTTTAGGGACTTGGGCTGAGCACCTAGAGGCATGGAGTTGCCACTGAGGGAAAGGAAGGAAACTGCAGGAGAGGCAGGTTTGCAGAGTAGAAATCAGCTTAGTGTTGGGCATGTTGAAGTTTGAGAAGTCTGTTGGGCAAGAAGTGGAGATGCGGGGTCCACAGTTGGGCATATGTGCCCGGAGGTTTGCTTATGCTCAGCCAGGGACTAAGTATAGACAGAGAAGAGTTCAAGGACTCCAGAGCTTAGAGGTCAAGGACGAGAGGACAGAAAGCAAAGAACACAAGGTGTGGTGGTGAGGCAAAAGGAAAACCAGGGTCCCCACTGGAATCTATGCCAGGGGCCAGCAAGCTTTTTCCATAAAATACTACATAATAAAGATTTTCAGGGGCACCTGGGGGGCTCAGTTGGTTAAGCGTCTGCCTTCAGTGGAGGTCATGGTCTCCAGGTCCTGGGATCGTCCTGGCACTGGGCTCCCTGCTCGGTGGGGAGTCTGCTTCTCCCTCTCCCTCTGCTCATCCCACCCTACTTGTGCATGCTCTCTCTCTCTCTCAAATAAATAAATAAGGCCTTTTAAAAATAAATAAATAAATATTTTCTGCTTTATCTGGTCTCTGTTGGCGCCGCTGAATTCTGCCACTGTAGATGAAAGCAGCCATAGATGATACGTAAATGAATGACCGTGGTTGAGCTCCAATAAAGCTTTATTTATAAGAATAGGTGGCAAGGGGCACTGGGTGGTTCAGTTGGTTGATCGTCCGACTCTTGATTTTTGGCTCAGGTCATGGTCTTGGGGTCATGGATTCAAGCCTTTCATCAGGTTCTGTGCTCAGTGCGGAGTTGGCTTGTCCCTCTCCCTTTTCTCCTCCCCCATCTCTAAAATAAATAATAAATAAAACCTTAAAAAATGAAAAACAAAAAGGTGGCAAGTTGGATTTGGCCTGTGCGTTCTGGTTTGCCAAACTCTGGTCAAAGCAGATGGGACCCCAGCAATTACGGAGTGCGGAGACAGAACTGAAGACGTGGTGTTGTGGAAGCCAAGTGGACAGTGTTGCAAGAAAGAGCGAGAAATGGGAGCAAATGCTGCAGACAGGTGGAATCCCATGAAGGAAGCGAATCAGCCATCGGTTAAGAATGCACTGGGCACAGCTGGTCTCTACCAGAGCAGACTCCCTGGAGCGATGAGGGTGAAACCCCAATTGAAATGGGTACAAAAGAGGAGGGTAGGAGAGCACGGGCATGAACATCTCTTTGGGAAAGTTTTAGTTCCTGGCAAAAAGGGGGTGCTCGGTAAGTGGTCATTCCTTTTCCATAAATGGACCCATGAGAGAGCAGTCATCACTGACATAGAGGGGCTGAGTTTCAACTCACTTGCACAGTACTGGGCCTTTCAGTGATGGCAACGGGGCATTTTCACATTGCTTCAAGAAACTCACATCAGTTACTTGGCTTCACAAAAGAAACAAAACCATGGCATCTAAAGTTGAGTTTGTAGCCACTGTGAGTCTGATGGTGTGATCTTCAGGCATCATTCAGACAGGCCCTTGTATTACAGATCCCAAACGCAGGCACCTGTCATTTATTCATGTCCTGCCCCATGAGGAAAAAGACTGAAGACAGGTTTCTACACTGTGGTTCGACCAAGTCCACACCCGGCCAGAATATTCCATTCTGGACTCAGAGAGCAGCCCACATAGTCTGTATGGCCAAGTGAGTTTTCCATGAACTGGGGTGAGTTATCGGCATGAGGGCCATCCAGTGAAAAGCCTAAATTTATGTCACACATTCTTTCCCTGGGAGCCCAAACTATTTCATATAAATTACCTCATTGATCTCCGAAGCCCTTGTGTGATATTTAGAATTATTATTTCTTTTTCATCTTGACACCCAACCTATAGGAAGGCAATAAATACTACATTCTGATGTTTATGATTTAGGACTGGGGACTATGTTGGTAAAATGTGTACTGTAGCTTTGGCCTCAGAGACGGGCCCTGAGTGGGGAGATGAGGAGAAGTTTGTTCTAATGGATGATACTGGGTATGTTTCCTGGGCCCATCCACCTCCAGCTCCTGCTGATATGGGGGACCACATTTTGTGCCTGCTTCCTTCTGCATTCCCCCTCACCAAATGACAACTCACTGGACCCAGAATGGATCTTACCCCTGGGGACAGTCTGTCTGTTAGTTGACCTGACGCCCATGTCTATGCCTGGCATGACATGATGTTCTGGACCTATGCCTGTCTCTCTTGGGAAAGCACACCCCTGATCAGATGTAAGACGATAGAGAGGAGTGGGCACACAGGGAGAACCCCCATCATACTGACGGTGCAAATCAAAAGAAAAGAGCCATGAATTTTTGGATGTGAGAAGTCCCTGGCGCCATCTTGGATATAGAGATGTCTGACAGATCTGTTCTTAGGGAGCCCAGACTCCACAGCAGCTCCAGTTCTGAACTGTCCAGGAGATTCTATCTCCAACATGACTACACATATAGACCTGAGACCAGTTTTTTTTTTTTTCTTTTTTCTTTTTTCTTTTTGGTGGTGTTTGAGAGTAGGGTAGGAGTAGGAGACTCCAAGCGATCTTTGTTCTTTGTAGCCAAATGTGCTCAACTCAAACCCTGATAAGGCCAATACACAATGGCCAAGGCTTGGGAACACTAAATAGGAAACCATTTAAGTAGCTTATTGCTCTTGAACTTCTGTCTGCTTAAAAAACAAATACCAGGTAAAGGGGGTAGAAGCAGGGTGCTCAGGGGCCCTTTCATTTTCTCTGTCTTCTCCCCAAGGTTCTGCACTATTCTAGGCCACCTCTATTGCTTCATGCCCAGAGGATCAACCTGCCCCAGGTCCTCATTTGTTTCAACAAACATTCACTGAGGACCTACGATGAGCCCACCTCTCTAAACACTAGGGCCAGAGGAGCGAATAAGATAGACTCAGTCTCTGTCCTCCAGGGCTACAATCTGGAAGGAGAAACAGACAATTAAACAAATGATGTTGTGTGGCCCAACACAGGATAATTGTGGGTAGAGGGAACCACAGATCAGGTGAAGCAACTTGCTATCTTGAGGAAATCATGCAGGACTTCCTGGAGAAAGTGGTATCTAAGCCAACACTTGAGAGAAAGCTTGGGGTTACTCAAGGCAGAGGCAGAAGGTTGTTCAGGGCAAAGGAAGCCACACTTGCAAAGGCCAAGCTAAACCAGAGTCCCTTAAGCAATCAGATTAAGGTAAAACATACTGCAGGGTCCCTCCAAGGGATGCCCCAATGGGAGACAGGACCAGACACACTCCCAGCTCCTTCTCACCCTTAGAGTCCTGATTCTTGGTGAAGCCTAAAATTCAGTCTGGGTCCACCTCAAAGCTGATCTAAATTTCCAACCTGTGCCCAAGTACCTTTCTGTCAGAAAAGCAGAGCAAACACCAAGGCAGCCCCACTCATAGGGTCCCAGTCAACCAGGCCTGTGGCAGAGAACACGGGCTGTGGCCATAAACTCCAGCACACCTGCTGTCAGCTCAGGAGAGAACACACCAGGGTCTGCCTTCCTTGAGGGGTTAGGGACTCTGAGAGTTGCTCAAAAGAGGGATAATGGCACATTTTCCGAAGGGTCTCCCTTCCACCACAGAATGCCTCCTGGGGCTATGTCTGGGGATTGGTTCCAACATCTCACCAGCCCAGAATGGGGAGACACGAGATCTGGATTTTACGTGTCCAGGCGTGTGTGTGTGTGTGTGTGCTACTCTGCTCTGCTGCAGAGAGAACCAGCACACAGGCACACAGGTGTGCACATGCACACACATGAACATGCACACACCCTTCTTTTCCACTTGGATGTTTTAACTTTATTCTAAAAGTCCTAAGTTTCTACTGCAGGTCAGGGTGGAGAAGATGGCCAGGGAGTGACCCTTGGCTCCACACCACAGAATTCCGCTCAGGCCCCAAAATGAGTGTTCCCGTGTGCCAGATGGGTACTAATTTTATTATCCCCTTTTATGGGTGAGGAAACTGAGGCCCAGAGAGGTAAAGTAAGCAGACTTCCATCACCCAGGTAGGAGGTAGGCAGCTGAGATAGAATTCTGCTAAACTTCTACTAGAGGTTAAGGGTCAAAGGTCAAGCACTACCTCTATTTAACTTCCTCTCTGTAGCCCTCATGTTAACACCACGGGGGGTCCCATGCACACACCTGGTACGTGGGTTTTCATGCTGACCTGCACGTTAGACAGCTCTTTACTTCTGCTCCCCCCACCCCTTTACCTTGCGCAGCGGAGCCTCTCAACAGATGGCATGGCTTAAATTGCAAATATCTGTTGAATGAAATCATGAGAGCAGGGGAGTTCATTCTGCCTTCCTGGGTCTTCATTTTCCACCTCTTCCCTTGGCTCCTTTATCAAAGTATCCTAACTCCCAAGATGCGCTTACCTGCACACAAGTTCCTCCTTTCCTTTCTGCCTATCTTCACCACCGGCGGGTCTTCCTCTCCCCACCTCTCCATACTCCCCAGGCCCAGCTGGACTCTGGGCTGAAACTGTGGCTCTGCTGCTCACTGGATCTGTGACTTTGTGCAAAATTTATTAACCTGTCCGAGTCTCTGCCAAGCTAATAGCCCTAACTTCCAATAGCAGTGGATCAGAAAGAACAAGGTAGAAAGTCAGTTGACAGCGCGCAGCCCACAGTAGGTTCTCAAAGGATATTTGTTCTCTTCCTCTTTCCCCTCCAAGCAGAAGCCTTTGGACTTTCCCTCTATCACTCCCTCTACTCAAACATAATTCCTTTTTTCAGAATATCTGGAAGGCACATGATTTTTTTATTTTGGCTTAGAACCAATTCTAAAGCACCACAGAGTTGCCAAGCCATAAAACAATTAGCGATACTCTGCTATCAAATAATTAATTATCAGGAAGTATAAATGTGTGCCCAAGGCTCCAATTTACAGACTCATCAGAGGGTTCAGAAGCTTGTAGTTCTCTTGAAGAATTGAAACAAATGGTTTCCTGGAAACTGGAGTGGTGAGGACACACAGCCGGAGGCGACTTCTACCTAAAGGCCACGCCACCGGGACGTGGCCAACGGGATTTAGGCCTGACAAAGCTGGCATTGGATTCCAGTGATTGACATGTGAGGCTACCCAGTTCTCACCAGCGATAAGAGCTCTGGGACAGGACTCCTAAAAGGGTGAGTGGAAATCTGGATAGATTAAGAGTCCCATGCAAAATCAGGGTGGTCTTGAGGAACGAAACTCATGAGTTCTGTTTTTCCACCTTTGGCCCAAGGGACATGACCGCAATGGAAGTCAATGAGTCCGAGTTCCTGGAACTGTCCTTCTGGTTAGAAGGCAAGCTCTCCAGTTCCTCCTTCATTTCTCTGCCAACTAAGATTTTTCAGATCAGAAGTGGAAATATTCCAAGGGCCCTCTCTGTTCTATCTCTAAGCCCCTTCTGAGTACTTCAGTAAATGCTTTGACTCAGATGATTTGCCAAGAAGGACTCTTGACTTTGGATTTCCCCAACACTAAACACTGTACTGAGCCTAAAGAGAAATTGACACGTTAGGGAAGTTAAAAGTTAAGATGCTTCAGATCCGTTCCATTTCTCTTGAGGGTCTACTCCATGAATGTTAAAGCAAATACATCTATGGTTTGTAATATGTTGTTCTTATGTAATCTCTCCAGACTTCCAACCTTTAAGAAAAAAGGCCAGCGATAAGTTAAGTGGTTTCTATTTACTATCACTTAGTAACACAACATTTGACTAGAATGTAATGGGGGTGACTTTTAGGATAAACACTCCAAAACTTTCCTAAGAGAATGAGTGTTGGCTTCAGAGTGGTTACCTTCCGAGATACGTTTCAAATTGGAACAGGTTGCAAGAGCTTAATCACATTCTGGAACTCCTGACTGAAAATTACCTTCAAGGCCATTTACAAGACACTCCAAAAATCTACTTTTTTTTTTAAAGATTTTATTTATTTATTTGACAGACAGAGATCACAAGTAGACAGAGAGGCAGGCAGAGAGAGAGAGAGGAGGAAGCAGGCTCCCCGCTGAGCAGAGAGCCCGATGCAGAACTCGATCCCAGGACCCTGGGATCATGACCTGAGCCGAAAGCAGAGTCTTTAACCCACTGAGCCACCCAGGTTCCCCCAAAAATCTACTTTTGACCCCCAAATAGCATTCCATGACTTGTCTACTCTGTATCGGTCTCCAGATTTGACAACAAATGGTTTCTGTCTATGTCCAAACATCCAATCCACCTTCAAAAGATTAAGCTTTGCCATGTTCAAGGGTATGATGGCATCCAAAACACACTGCAGGCTCTGAAGATCATTCTTGAGGAAGAGTCCCTCCCTGTGAACAATGGAAGCGTTGTTTCAAAGTGAAGCTTTCCCAGGCAGTGACTTGCAAGACCACATACCTCATTTGTAGGCACAGAAACACTCACTACTGAACCCGGAAGAGGCAGGATGGCTGCACTGGGACTCCGCGATGGGTGGGTCACCGAGTACCTCCTATGAACGAGTACCTCCATGGCATCTGTGTCCAGGCACTTCCCTCTCCACGCCCTGGTCCCAGCCCTGTCTCGAGACTTTCCAGCTCCATTGTAGGTTGCCCCCTGCAGCTTCAAGGCTTTGTTAGAAGTATCGACCATGTTATATTATACTCACATCTTATGAACGGGGCTTGAAACAGTGATAATAGCAACAGAAAGAGAAAGCCACTTTATGCTGGATTTACCACCTCCCACAGCCTCGTGGATGCTCAGTGATGTTAATGAAATGAACGGGACGTGAGACGCAATACTATGAAATCTACTGTAACTGACAAATGCATTTTTCCTGTTATTACAGCCAGGGTCAGCCACTGGTGCCACCATCCTGCCTTGCAGTCTGCTATTAAACCACCACAAATGGGTGCTCTGTGAACTTTTTTTAAATTTAAACTGTTACTAGTATTGATTTATCTGAATACTGGCCTATTTTAAACATCGTAAAGTAATCTACTCAGCAGATGACCATTAAAATTCAGTTCCTGCCAAGTCGCAGGGAGAAGAAATGAGAAAATGTGCTTTGGCAGGGACTGGTCAAAGTTGAAAAGAAGGAAGAGTTTGGGACCAATTAGAGAGCTGAACTGATCTAAAGCAAAACCTCATGTGACAGTAAATTGGCCACCCTAGAAATCTTCCAGGAGAGGGGGAATGACCTTTCAGGGGATGGTGGAAGGGTTTCTCCACTGAGCTACCCAGCCCCCTGGTCTCTCACTGTGACTGGGTTTTTAAAATTCTATGCATTGGCTTATCCTACGAAGATCTTCGTAACACACGTTTTCTTTGTTTCTTGGGGTTTTTTGTTTGTTTTTAATCAGAATTCTAAGCTCTGTTGCTGCCTGGAGTCTTCCTGGTTCTCCAAGGGAGGTATAACCAATTCCCACTCAATGAGGACAGGCTTTGCTGTTGCACTGGGATTTCTGAACAGCCATAGGCACTGATGGGGCAAAGAATGGGCCTCTCAGTAAATCTTCTCAAATAATCTATTAAGGAAAAATTCGCATCTGTGTTTTACGAAAGAGGAATCTGGAGTTCAGGAGGTCTGCTGGCTTGTTCAAGGTCTCACAGCTTGCTGGTGACAAGCAGGCATTCCTCCTTAGGTCGGGTGACCCCAAAACAATGCTCTTTCCATCCTACCCAGGCATATGCGGCAGACGTGTTGTATAAATACCGCACTGAGTCACCAATCCACATATCGTTACTTTACCTTCCCAATACAGTCTAACAAAAAAGCTAAAGCTTATCAAGTGGCAACCGTGTGCCCAACCTTCATGAACTCATGTTACCCTAGAAAGGAAGTACTATTATTCTTCCCACTTTCTAAAAAAATTTTTAAAAGATTTTATTTATTTATTTGCCAGAGACAGAGAAAGTGAGAGAGAGAGCGAGCGCGCGCCTGAGCACAAGAGCTGGGGAAGTGGCAGGCAGAGGGAGAAACAGGCTCCCCACTGAGCAGGGAGCCCGATGCAGGACTCGATCCCAAGACCTTGGGATCATGACCTGAGCCAAAGACAATGCTTAACCAACTGAGCCACCCAGGCGCCCCTCTTCCCAGTTAAGAAACTAAGGTATAGGGAGTTTAGGTGACTTGTGCAAGTTTCACAGCTACTAAGTAGTAAATGCAGGGTTGAAACCCAGACTTTCTATCATCACTAAACACTCCCTCAACCTTAACCATGAGGCTCTCCTTCCTCCAGCGTCCTCAAGGATGAAGAATCACTTTACATTTCTTAAATCATCCATAGCGCTTAGCACCATTCTAGGTTCCCTGCTGGGAACCTAGAATAAATATTGTAGATACTGGAAGGGTCATGGAGGGGAGGAAATGACTGACCACTGAGTGGGAAGTTAACTAGAACAGCCTGACACATGGTCAGAGATCAGAGATGTCTTAGGTCCATTTGGAACCAAAGCAGAGTCAACACCATTTGAGAAGAACAACCACAGTTGTCCAAAGGCAGTGCTGCCTTCTTCTCCAGAACCCAAGCACAGGGGCTCCAAGGAGGAAAGGGCTTCTAAGCAACACCACCAGATCCAAAAAACTGGTCCTGCCTGTCCGCTCTGATGCCTTTGAAGGATTAAATCAGCCTCTTTGTCTCTTCAATCCATTCAATAAATACTTCCTGAGAAATAACTCCATGTCAGGCACCAGGGAGAAGCAGCAGGCCCTGCTGGGGGCAGGATGAGAGTAATAAGTTACATATATTAGGTTAGATGAAGCTACATGCTTTGAAGGAAAATAAATTCAGAATGAATGTGATGGGTGGGCATGGGGTGGAGAGGAGTGTATATTAAATACAGAAGTCAGAGAAGATTTCTCTGCTAAGAGAAGCGTTGAGCAGAACCTGAATGAAGTGAGAGGGCAAGCGATACTAATGGGGAAAGAATATTCAGGCAGCCGGCGTGCCTGGGTGGCTCAGTGGGTTAAGCCTCTGCCTTCGGCTCAGGTCATAATCTCAGGGTCCTGGGGTCGAGCCCTGCATCGGGCTCTCTGCTCAGCGGGGAGCCTTCTTCCCCTCTCTCTCTGCTTGCCTCTCTGCCTACTTGTGATCTCTCTCTGTCAAATAAATAAATAAAATCTTTAAAAAAAAAAAAAAGAGTATTCAGGCAGCCGAGCAAAGGCCCTGGGGGATCAAATCAGAGTTGAAAGGGACTTGAAAGTTCCTATGTGGTTCTCCAAACTGCATCAGGGTGAACCTGGCTGATGTTTCTGCAAATCACACAAAAGAGCACGTACACAATTCAGAATAGCTTATACCTGTACAATATTTTATAGTCTTGAAGTGCTGCTATAGAACAATCTCATGGGCCATCACAACCTGGTAAGGTGGGCACAGAGCTTGTTTCACAACGTGAATACAGGTTAAGAGGCTGGCCCAAGGTCACGCAGGTGTTTGGCAGGTTCAAATCCAGTACCTGTGCCTGCTTTAGTCTCTCTTCAAAGCCAGGGCTCGTCCTCTTCCTACTCCCTGGCCCAGAGCCGGCCAGAGCCCTCTAGATCCACAATAAATGCCACTTGATGCTGTTGCCGAGGACAGTCCCAAAGGGTGCCAAAGGGGGCTTCCCAGAAGAGATGAAGTGACAGGAGCAGTTTAAATCTGTCCCGAGCTAAGCAGGGCGCAGGGAGAATTCTTGGCATCCTGCAGAGAGAAAACCTAAGACCCAAAGAGGAAAGTGACCTCCCTAAGTTCCCAGAATGGACCGAGGTCTCTAGTCTATGCCCAGTTCCTCTGTACGACGTCCCTGGAGAAGAATACGTGTGTGTATTCACTTATTTGAAAAGGCACGAAGCCAGGTAGTTAAGAGTCTAAGGACTTGGTTTCAGAGTCAGGCAGCCGGCCCTTGACTTGAAACCTTCCTACTTTGTGGCTTAAGTAGAAACATATTTTTAAGACTTGGGTGGGGTTTTTTGTTTGTTTTTGTTTATAAGACTATTTTTTTAGAGCAGTTTTAGCTTTACAACAAAATTGGAGAGGCAGACATGAAGATTTCCCATAAACCCTCTGCCCCCACACACGCATAGCCTCCTCGTTATCAGCATCACCCACCAGAGGGGTACATGTTTTACCAAGGATGAACCTACTCTGACACATCATAATCACCCCAAGTCCATGGTTTATCCTAGGATTCATTTTTGATGTTAGTAGGTTTCATGGGTTTTGACTAATGCATAATGACAGGTACTCATCAGAAAAGTTTGAGTGTTCCGAAAACTTTCTGTGCTTTACCTGTTCATCTCCCCCTTCACCCCTCCATCCCATTCCTGGCAAACACAGATCTTTTCGCTACGTCCATAGCTCTGCCTTTTCCAGAATGTCATATGGTTGGGAAAATACAGTATGTGGCCTTTTCAGATGGACTTCTTTCACTTAGAACTACGCCCTTGAATTCCTTCCATGTCTTCCCATGGCTTGACAGCACATTTCTTTTTACCACTGCATAATATCCACTGTCTGGACGTACCACAGCTTATTGATCCATTCACTTACTGAAGGGCGTCTTGGTTGCTCTCAAGTTTTGATAATTATGAATAGAGCTGCTATAAACATCCATATGCAAGTTTTTGAGTGGACATAAGTTTTCAACCCATTTGAATAAGTACTAAGGATCACAATTGCTGGATGGAATGGTGAGAGTATGCTGTTTTATAAGAAACGGCCAAATTGGGGCGCCTGGGTGGCTCAGTGGCTTAAGCCTCTGCCTTTGGTTCAGGTCATGATCTCAGAGTTCTGGGATTGAGCCCCGCATCGGGCTCTCTGCTCAGCTCAGCAGGGAGCCTGCTTCCCCCTCTCTGCCTGCCTCTCTGCCTACTTGTGATCTCTGTCGAATAAATAAATAAAATTAAAAAAAAAAAAAAAGGCCGAGTCGCCATCCCAAGAGGCTGCACCATTTTGCATTCCCACCGGCAATAAGTGAGGGTTCCTGCTGCTCCATAGCCTCATCAGCATTTGGTGTTATCAGTGTTCCAGATTTGGGCCATTCTACTGGGTCAAGACTCAGTGTTCACACCTGTTAAATGGAACTATTTTACAGTGCTTATAGAATGGGATTGCTGTGTTAAATGAGGCCATGCATGGAGTGTGCTTAGCATGGCACCTGGTACGGAATAGTCCGTTAGTCGGTCATAGCTGCTGTGCTATTATGAGCCTTATTATTAATATTAAATACCTACTATCTGCCCAACATTTTACATATGTTACCTCTGTCCATTACAAGAGCCACAGAAGGTAAGTATCATTATCCCCAAATATAGACAGAAACAGTACTCTCAACTGCAGAGTTTAAGGAACTTGCCCCGGGGTGAGGGGGTTGTGGGCAGCTCTCAGAAAACTCCCCTACTGGCTGTGGATTCCCATGACTGCACCTGCAGTGATGCTGCCTTCTTCAGGGGAACATGTGTGGGGAAATGCCCAAGACTACTGCTGTCTTTTGTTCTCGAGCAAGATGTGTTGAGGTCTCGATGTGCCTCTAGAAGGGAGAGGCCACATTCTGTAGCAAAGGAAAAGAACAAGAGCTGCCAGCACATTCCATGGTAGGCGTTCCTCTTTGTTCAGAAATCATTCTGCCTTGATTTATTTGTTTCTTTGAAAGAATAGGGAGACCCTTCTCCTTGACATCTGAATGAGGTAAAAGAAAGTTATACAGGGTGGGCCCCATGACCAACAGTGAAGGGGTAAGAGCCCCTGTCCCCGTGGTGGCAGTAACCCACTGAGTCTTAAGAGGAAGGCAAGGCTGCTCCTGTCATCACCCCAGAGAGTAAGGAGTGACTCCAGACGGGAGGTACTGGGAGTGGAAGTTTGAAACAGGGGCCATGTTATTTGGCTGAGAGAAGGAAGACGAGGCAAAGGAAGCCCCTCTCTAACTCCTGGGGCCATCTCTGTGAAATGGAGAAAATGAAAGAATAGTCCGACCCAATGGATGAGAGCCCCGGTTGGACAGAGCTTGATGCACCAAGGCTACTGGTCAGAAAGTGGTAGAACAAGGGGACCTCTTTGCACCATATGGCACTGCCTATTCCAGAATCTTGAGATTCCAGAATCTCAAGATTCTGGAGTAGTCTTTTTTAACAGATGAGCCAAGTTCAAGGGACAAACCCAATCCTCCCTCTTAGACATTATTTAATTTACTGGGGTAAAACACACAGAACATAAAATTTACCATTGTAACCATTTTTAAGTGTAGAGTTCAAAATGTTGTGCCAATACCACCACTATCCATCCCTGTCATTTTTTTCATCTTGTAAAACTGAAATACCATACCTTTTATATGACAACCTCACATTCTCCCCTCGCCTCCTGCCTCTGGCCACCACCACTCTACTTCCTGTCTCTATGACTTTGACTCTTCTCAGCACCTCAGATAAGTGGAATCACAGTCCTTCTTTGACTGGCTTATTTCACATCATATAATGTCCCCAAGGTTCATCCATGTTGTAGCATGTGTCAGACTTTCCTTCCTTTTTAAGGCTAAGTAATATTTCAAAATATATACCAAATACACACACACACACACACACACACACATACACACACACCCCCCAAACCCATATATATACATATATATGCATGTGTGTGTGTATGTGTACATATATATATATATGTACACATACATATATGTATATATATATGTGTACATATATATATATGTACACATATATATATATATATATGTACACATACACACACACATATGCCAATTTTTTTGTTCATTTATCTGTTAATGGACCCTGGGGCTGCTCCCATCTTTTGGTTATTGTGAATAATGCCGTGATGAATGTAGGAGTACAAATATCTCTGAATGTTGCTTTCAGCATCTTTGGCTATATGCACAGAAAGGGACTTACCAGATCATAGGGTAGTTCTAATCTTCATTTCTTGAGGAACCTCCATACCATCCTTCAGAACAGCTGGAACATGTCACATGCCTACTGGCAGCACACAAGGCTTCCAAGTTATCCACATCCTTGCCAATACTTGTTATTTTGTTTTTTTGACAGCAGCCAACCTCATGGGTGTGAAGTTCTAGGATATTCTTCTATTTATTTATTTACTTTAAGACGTGATTTTTTTAAAGCGGTTTCAGGTTCCTGGCAACACCGAGAGGAAGGTGCATCGGGGCTGGGGAGCTTTGGAAGCATCCAGGAGACTGAAGAGGATAGGT
The DNA here is from genome assembly GCF_963455335.1 of Martes martes. Lineage (NCBI taxonomy): Eukaryota > Metazoa > Chordata > Mammalia > Carnivora > Mustelidae > Martes > Martes martes. Next base: position 159,232,171 of record NC_137889.1, on the reverse strand, counting down.
TGACAAAATGCAACATGGGATCCTTCCCTGGATCCTGGATTTAAAAATGTTGTTTAAAAACTGAAACAGCTACATTGGGACACCTGGGCGGCTCCATCGGTTAAACATCTGACACTTGGCTTTGACTCACGTCATGATCTCAGGGTCGTGGGATCGAGCCCCGAGTAAGGCTCTGTGCAGAGCTGTGTGTGGAGCCTGTTTGGGATTCTCTCTCTCCCTCTCCCTCTGCCCACCCCCCCGGCTCATGTACACACACTCTCTTTCTCAAAAATAAATGAATGATTAATTAATTAATTAATTAATTAGGTTTTTCTTTTCTTTTTTTTTTTTTAGATTTTATTTATTTGTTTGACAGACAGAGATCACAAGTAGGCAGAGAGGCAGGCAGAGAGAAAGGAGGAAGCAGGCTCCCTGCTGAGCAGAGAGCCCAATTCGGGGCTTGATCCCAGTACCCTGAGATCATGACCTGAGCCGAAGGCAGAGGCTTTAACCCACTGAGCCACCCAGGCGCCCCTAGGTTTTTCTTTTTTTAACTGAAACAATTATAAAAGACATCATTGGGATGACTGGAAAAAGGAGATCATGAACAGATTCCACCATGATAGCAGCCCTTCATCAATGCCACATTCCTAAGTGTAATGGTCCCACGATGGTTACGATACTTGCTAAAGCAGCTATGCTGATGTCAGGTGACTCTCACCTGGTTCAGTGAAAATAAACAAGCAAACATAAACAAATACATAATGGTGCATAGACAGAGAAGGAGAGAGAGCAAGCACAAATATGGCCAAAAAGTTAACAGTCATCAATCTAGGTGAAGGGCATAGGGATGCTCAGTGTCTTCTTCCTGCAATTTATTTGAAGACTTGAACATTTTTTTAAAGATTTTATGTATTTATTTGACAGAGAGAGACACAGCAAGAGAGGGAACAGAAGCAGGGGGAGTGGGAGAGGGAGAAGCAGGCTCCCTACTGAGCAGGGAGCCTGATTCAGGGCTTGATCCCAGGACCCTGGGATCATGACCTGAGCTGAAGGCAGACAGTTAATGATTGAGCCACCCAGGCGCCCTTGAACTTTTTTTTTCAACGAAGGGAAGGAGACTCCCAGAACCGGTCTACTCTCCATCTGTCCTTGCAGTGATCTTCCTCACTGTGGGATTGTGACTTTATGACTGCCTCATCTCCATGTTGGAGCCAGAGTGTGGTGTATAAATAATTTTTAAACAGCAGCTTCTTTCCAGACACATCTAGTGGAGCCACTGGAAGGTGTGATTAAAAACAAAAACAAAACAAAAACCACAGCTGCCTTGTCATTTAAAAATAAAAATACCTACCCCCCAAAACAGAGAGCTCTAGAGGCAAAAACCTGAACAGTGGTTGTGAGGACCTGGGGGCCAGACCAGAGACTGACCACAAAGAGAAAGTTCCCATGAAGGAACTTTTGGGGCTGATGAAAATACTCTGTATCTTAATCAGTAGGGGCACAACTGTCTACATTTGTCAAAATCCTAGAACTGCACACCTAAAAAGTGTGCCTATTACTATGTAGAAGCTATACCTCACTAGCCCTGACTTACAAAAAATTAACAAGACTGTTTCTTCCTACTGGCTGGAAGGAGGTCCTTCCTACTCAGGTTTGTCTATTTGCCCCAAGCAGAAAAGAAAGCTGAGACAGAGATAATAAAGAAAGGCAGATGGGGGAAGCAAAAAACTTCTTCTTCTTCTTCTTCTCCTTCATGTTCCCAGGGGGACATGGGATCTGGGTGCAGGTGGACCAGAACCTCCAGGGCAGAGAGGTGGGAAGGCTGTCTCCCAGGCACCACGTGCTGCCAACTTCTGTCCCACCAACCACCCTGGGCCACCCCACCTCCATCACCATCGATGACATGTTTGAATCGGACACAAAAATGAGGATCTGTGGTCAAGAAACCTTGAGGGGGACTGTATGTGCTTATAGTGAAAGAAAGCATCTTGCTTTTTATTCTTATATGTGTTTAGGAAACATTTACCATGTCTTTGCCAGGCACCGGGCAGCACACTTGGCACTGGAAGTGAATGAGCAGAGTCTCTACCCATTCAGTGGAATCATTGCATTTTAGGCCTAGAGGACTTTTGGGATCGCCATTTGAAACCTTCATTTCATAAGTAGGCAAACTGAATGTTCTCGATGGAAAGTTTGTATTCCTCCCACAAATTCATGTGCTAAATCCTAACCCCCAATGTGATGGCGTTAGGAGGTGGGGCCTTTGGGAAGTGACTATGTCATGCCAGTGGAACCTCATGGATAGAATTAGTCCCATGAATGGGTCTTAAAATCCCTTATACGAAAAGACACAAGAGGGGCGCCTGGGTGGCACAGTCTGTTAAGCCTCTGACTCTTGGTTTCAGCTCAGGTCATGATCTCATGATATCACTCAGGGTGGTAGGATTGACCCCTGGGGACTGAGTACAGACTGTGCTTGAGATTCTCTCTCTCCCTCTCCCTCTGCCCCACCCAGTCGACGGGATTGTTATGAGTCCAAACACACTAAGACACTGAGGTTCAGAACAAGGCAGAAACTGACCCAAGACTGTGCGGTCACAAATCACGCTCAGCGGACTTATCCTAAAAGGCAGAACCCATGGGCTGGACACATTCAGACCTGAGCTCAGCCTATCTGCCAGCTGATGGTGGGCCTCACGTCCTTATCCATAAAATGGGGGTGGCAGTCCCCTCGCTGTAGTGTCTCTGGTAAGAACTAGAACAGTTTATGTAAGGTCCCTGGTGTAGAGTAGGATACTCTTATTAGTCATTGAGGGAGACGTGGGCAGTAGGGACCAGCCACGGGGCAACAGTCTTCAGTAAGGTTCTAGAAAGGAGGTGGGATGAGGAGGGCAGACACTCTGAGGGCAGACACCCATGCCACAGCTCCGCCTGGAGCCAGTCCACGATAAAACTAGTTCAATGTGTTAGGATGAATCTGGATTAGAAACATGTTCTAAATGACGTTTCCTGATGAATACTCTTCTCTGAAAGGCAGAAGAGAGACCAAGGTTTCTGTCAGCAAGAATGTTTTCGGAATATTTGAAAAATGCTCGTCGCATAGAAGTGCATAATTTAGGTGCTATCTGGGAATCTAAATTAATGAAAAGCTCCAATTCTGACTATGGGATGCCCACAGGAAGTCACCTCGGGGTCCCTAGAATCTCTGATACTGGGCTCCAACGTCGGGTTGAGGTCCTGTAGAGTCTGCTATAAAGAAGAGGCGGGACTGTGATTTTCCAAACAACATGTTCATATGTAAATGAAGGCCTCTGGGGGGGCCCCAAAAAGTTATTCTCCACAAGATCAAATATGGCGTTGGCAACCTCCTTCAGAAAGTCTGGCCTGGTACACTTCTGGAACAGGATGGCTTCAAAAAGCCCATCCCACCTCCTTCAGGGTTAGGCACACGCAATATGTAGGCAACCCACTCTTTGTCGATGCCTTTGCTCAAAGCTGGAGGAGCATTTGGTTCTGAGCTACAGGAATGGTGCAGGGAAATAGGTTCTCTAGATACTGTGTCCCGAATGGACAAAGACTTATTCTCAGCTCTGCGCAGCCTCCTCCCTGGCTGTCCCTGGCCCGGCAATAAGGGCCAGCTTCGCAGGCGTAGTCCCTGCATCTCTGAACAGTATCGGGTTCCTCCCATAAACACCTCGCCTTTGTCTCCCTGGCCAGGGAAGTGGGCACCAGGTCCCACCCCTTCGTATCCAGGTGACAGTCAGCACCCATCCGACGTGGGCTGGGGCCCAGTCCCTCGGTGGTGCTTCCATAAACATGGAAGGGAGGACAACATGATGGATCCGAGGCCGGGCTCCAGGCTCGGTGTCTGGGTGTGAGTCCTGTCTTAGCCTTCCAGCAGCTGAGGTCCTGCTGCCGAAGCTGACATCCCTACACCTGCCTTCACTTCCCCATCTGTAAAATGGACAGAATGACAATACTATTAGCAAACACACATATGCCTTCTCCCCAGCAGACACAGTTCTGAGCTCTCTGCCTGTGTCAGCCAGCTAAGCCTCACAGGGCAATAGAAATCATTAGTGCCCTTCTCCTCCTCCTCCTCCCTACCTCGCTGTGACGGGTAAACAAACTCATACCCATGAATGGACTGGCACAGCTCCTGGCCCACAACAGTCAATGAATCTTAGCTGTGATTGCATGGGCTGGTCTTAAAGGTCACAGATACACTTCTTTAAAGTTCATAGTGTGCATTTATAAAAATAAATATGTATTAGAAAGAAACCACACACTCTGCCCCTAATTTCATTGATATCATTGCTTAAATTGAGGATTGGGGTAATATTTAAGTAGAAATACAGAGTCAATTTTAAGAAAGATTAAGTAAACAACAGCCCAGACATGACAAGGAGTCAGCAAAAAAATCACTAAGGTAGAACACAGATTCCCCAACATTGAAAAATACTGCTTTAGACCTCAAACAGTGCCGGTTTCTAGCAGCTGCCTCCCCTGCTCTTTTCTACAAGTGCCCACCTCTACCTGGTTCAGCAGTCCAGAAAGAAGTTGGCCGGGATGCATCCCACTCCCTGAAACCCGCCTATCCTTTTCAGCTCACATGACCCTTTTCCTGAGTCAAGGCCATACCCTCAAGGAAAAGGCAAAGGGTGTGTTTTTCACACCCTCATCTCAAGGGGAGGCAGCTGGAGGGAGCTCCTCCTGGACCACACCCGTCGGGTGCCTGATAACCCCTTGGGTCAGGATCCAGGGGGAGACATTAGCCTGTCCTGCTAATGACCTGACCTTGCACAGCCAGAAGCCCTAATTATTCCCCTGGCCCCTTAACTTCATTCCCCACTTAACTGTTAGCTAGCCCCTTCTTGAGGAACTTGGAAGGCCCTTGAGCTGTTGGCTGGAACCATTGGGGACAGAGGGAAGGGGTGGCTGGGCTGGCTACACCTTCCCTTGAAAGTATTTACAAATAGGTAACTCTTTAGCTTTTTCAATAAGATCTTGAGTCATGAGGAAGTTGTTGAGACTCTGGTAGATCTACAGAGGCCTTGGTCAAGGGTTTTGTTAGCCCCTGCAATAAAGCACAGAGATGTCCCAGGCAACTCGTGCTTCTCCTTGAGTTACTGGGAAACCAGGGGAGGCGGCTGGCTTTGTGTGGAGCTGGGCCCCATCTGGCACCCACCAAGGCTGCTGGCTTCCTAACTGCATTCCACACCTGAACTTATCTCATTCCCAAAGGAAAACACATATAGAAAAAGCAGAAATAACTTCCCTTCGAAGGTTTCCAAACCTTGTGCCACCAAACACTAGAATTCCCAGGCTCTGGGGCTGTGGTCTCGCCACGCTTTGTTATTGCTGTCTCTCATTCCAGGGGCTCTCAGGTGGACCCCAAGTGTAACCACCCAGCCTCCATGAATCCCTGCCACCTCGAGGCTCAGACTCTTTCCTTGGCTGCTTGCAAGATGCCGAAGAGTCTACTAAGTCCTTTTCTAGCATTATCTCATGCAAACCTTATGATGACCTTTCAGTCTGGATTTATTTTGTTACAGGAAATCATTGAACAAGAGTCTGGAGTTGAAGTTCAGGCCTGATGCAATGGTTCTGCCAGTCACCAATATTTCTGCTCTCTCTGCTTCCCTCCTGGCCCCCCTTCTCCCTGCAAACAGAGGTTCTAAGAACTTAAGCAACTTGCCGCAAATCACAAAGCCAGTTAAAAGAAGGAATGGGATTTGAAGTCAAGATGGTCTGCCTCCCAGACCCTTTGTGCCATGTCAGATAGAGTCTCTCTGTGGATGGAATAAGCCAGCTCAGCCTCAGGGGCCCAGAAGTGCCTCTGCCACACCCCCTGCCTGCGTCCCCAACACAGGGAGAGCTCAGACTGTAACTGGCCACCAGGTGGGTGCGGGAGGAGAAGGGTCTGGGACCCTTGGCTCCCAAGCTCTGCCTGAGGCAGCTTCTGGTCCTTTTAGCCCCTACAGACCTGCCCACCCCATATCTCAAACTCCAGACCCTCCTCACGCAGGGCTGCTGGATTTGGAGAAACCAAAACAATCAGAACTCCCAGTTCAATTGGAATTTCAGATACACAAGGAATAATTTTGTGATATAAGCATGAACAACCATTTGATGGAATAACAAGTGAGGTAGCAAAATGATTCATTAAAATAATATTATCACGGTTCTTTGATCTCCCAAGAAACAAACTGTGTAAGCAGAAAAGATGACTTTGGTAAGACTATTATTATTTTATGTTTATAATGGAGATTGACCTAATCTTAATACACTAAAATGATACAGGTGTTAACCAAAGACATTAACAAACATTGAGCAAGGTTTTAAAGACTGCAACACAGATAAATTATTTTGCAGGACAGCATTAAGAGTCAATGTCAGCATATAGCATACACTAATTCTTTTTCTCATATCATTTACTGGAGCTGGATGGATAAAAGGAAGCCTTTAAGCTACCTTATAAACCTTTAAAAAAATATCAAAAACAGGACAAAAAGATGTAAAAAATAATGATTGACCTACTAATAGACAAAGAAATTAGAACAATAAAATATAATTTTTCACTTATTAAATGAATACATGAATTAAATGAAATTGAATAAAGTTGACAATGGCTAGTTTTATGATGGACATGGATAGAATGTGCTAGGCTATACAGGCATTCAGCTCTGGAAGGAGTAAAAACCTCCACATTTCCCAAGAGCAAGTTGGCAAAACACATCAAAAGTCTTGGAAGCGGGACCCCTGGGTGGCTCAGTTGGTTAAGCGGCTGCCTTCGGCTCGGGTCATGATCCCAGGGTCCTGGGATCAAGTCCCACATCGGGCTCCTTGCTCAGCAGGGAGCCTGCTTCTCCCTCTGTCTCTGTCTGCCTGTGCTCACTCTCTCTGACAAATAAATAAATAAAATCTTTAAAAAAAAAAAAGTCTTGAAAGTAGGCAGATTCTCTGCCTGAAAGATAGTTCTCCTATGAATCCATCCTAAGAAAATAATTTGGGATACGTGCAAAGATTTCGCTGCAAAGGTGTCCCTGCAGCACTGTTAATGTACACATACTGTAATAATATATGTCATCATAGCAAATTATATGTTATTGGTGGTAATAAATATGTGCATAAATATGTACATACATTATACATCATACACAAATATATATTTGTTTATATATGTAATATATAGTGTATATTTTATATAGTATGTATTTCTATATTATAGAAATATATACAAATAATTAATAAAATTAATAAAAATATATAATATTTATATATATAATGTATATAAATAAAATACATACACCAATGGGGGAAGAGGTAAATAAATTTTAGCACACCTATTCAAAGGTAGGCATTTTAAGTGATGTTGTAGAGCATAGGCCAAGGTATTAAAGTGTTCACATGAGCCTTCCTTCTTCCTTCCATGGACCTGAGGCTGGAGTGAAACAGCAACCACAAGGTGATAAGCACAAGGATGAAAGCCACATGCTATGGACCACATGGAGGAAAGACGGAGGATGGGAAACGCAGGTAACACTGTGGGGCCACTCCATCAGCCATGAACTTGAACTCCACACTTCTTATTAAGCCACTTGCCTTTTCTTACTGGGAGCTTTTAGAATTTTTCCCTTCCAACAAAAAATACAGCATACCTAGGATATTAACAACTTAAAAAATGTATGAGATCTATATAAAGAAACATTGTTAAGTCTTACTGAAGGACCACAAAGACTCCAACTTTTGTTTTCTCCTGGTCTTCACAACAACGCTTAGAGATGGGTATTATTTTATCTTTTCTACAGGAAGATTAAGTGAGCTGCTCAAGCCCACAGTCATGGAGAAAAAATTCAAACCTCTGTCCACCAGAGTCTCCCAATTGTGCTCTGAAAGGAGCTGATAGAAGTTAAATAAATAACAAAATAGGACTTCCAAATATTCCTTTACCCCAAGATTATTCCCATGCACACAATTTGAGGATCACAAATTACAAGAAGTTTCTCTTTGGGATTGTAAAACACAGTATGAATCTTCTATTTTGGCACTGAGAGGAAATGTAGAGATTTTTGGAGTAGACATTGATAAGATTCTAAAATGATGGTTGATAAGGATGTACCTCAGTGAATTTGCACTTGCTTTTCCCTCCACCTGGAAAACTTTTCCCCTAGATACTGACATAGCTAGTTTCTTCACTTCTTCAGGTCTTTGCTTAAATATTATACTTTGCAAAGAGTTCTTCCCCACCACCCCATCTCACATAAGCTCTTCTGGCTTTATTTCTCTCCATGGTATTTATCAGCCTCTACTGTACTATAAAATTTACCTGTCTATTTTACTTATCATCCACCCCCTTGCCAAAACAATAGTTAGCTCCAGGATGGGCAGGACTTTTGTCTGTTTTGCCGTCAGCACAAAGGACAGTGCCTTGCATGGAGCTGGCATTTGGTACTTATTGAATGAATGTATGAACAAATGGAATCAAGAAGAATGTGGTGTAAGTACCACTCAGAGCAGGGCCCGTCCTAGCAAATTAAGACCTTGTTCCAAGGGCAGGAGAGAGGGAGCAGGGGAGAGAGGAGCGCCGAGGAACTGGCTATGAATATAGTTCAGTTCTACCTATTTTTGCACTATATATAAAAGATTCAACCTTTACATGTCCTTCGGGACTTGCTTCTGTCACTCGGATTCTGACTGCAGGGTTTATCCATGTGCACCTGTAAACTATGTTCATTTCTACCGCTGTATGGAATGTCACAGCAAGAATAGTATAAAATGTATCTCACTGTTAGAGACATTCTGGTTGGTTCCAGCTGGAGGCTGTTTTGATCCCTCTTGACATGACCATTCTTATCAAGGTCCAGGTATATATGTGTATGAATTTCTCTAGAGAGGCGGGCACTTCAGTTTCACCAGATACCACACTGCCACCCAAGGGGACTTCCCCCAAGCAATGAAGGGGGATCACCGTTACTCCACATCTTTGCTGGTGCTTGGTATTCTCTGACTCTTTCCAGAATGTTCTCCATTCTAGTCATAATAAAATAGTATCCCCCTATGGTTTTATTCTACATTTCCCTGGTTATGAATGAAATTAAGAACCCTTTTGTAGGACAAGTTTTTAGTTTTTATTTCCTTCTTTCTCTGTTCCAAATTATCATGCCTGATTTGTACCCAGGCATCTCAAATTTCTTCATTCGTATGCACCAGCTATGGAACAGACATGCTAGTGGTTCACAAATAATTTTAACTGAACTCTGGAACTGTCAGTGTTTGGTCTCCACACTTCCCGTTTTAAGTCAATTCTGCTTAGTCGGTCATTAAATCTAATTTAGAATCCCAGTCTTTAGAAGTGGACATTGTGATCACTAACGTTTGGTGAGTGTTTATTATGTGATACTCACTATGCTATGGGCTTTACAGATATAAAGGAATGAAAAACTTGCTATTTAAAATAACAACTTCCTTCCAAGGAGAGGGAGTCTCATATATAGAGACTGTTATTCTGCTGAGCACCTTAGTTCAATTATACAAAATGAGCATGGAAGTAAATTTGTTGCTCAAAACTAGAGAGAGCCCAACTGCTCTGCTTCATGAACTGAGAAGAATGTGGAATCCTGAAGTAATCTTGGAGATGAGGGATTAGGAAGAGAGGCAGGAGGGGGCAGAGGGGAGAGGAAGGTCTGCCCACAGGGCGGGTGGCTAGATCTCAAGTCAGTGAGATGACCAAGGGATTCCTCGGTCTTCAGTTTAATAATGTCCTCACCTGTGTCTGGGACAGAACACACAGTGCCTTATGAGGGGCTTATGGGTTTTATTTGGTATTTATAAAATTTTCTCATATGAAATAACAGCGTTGGAGAGGAATAGCATGTTCAGGATATAGAAGCAACTCCTAAGCAGAGCAAATTCACCAGATGCTAAAATTCGGAAGTAGAGGTAAGTGGAAGAATATGAGGTGCCCCTCCCTCCCCATTCACCTCACACAGAAGAGGATTCGAGGACATTCTATCTAAACTTAAGAGAACACACTAAACTCTACTTCTGAAAGTAATAATACACTATAGGTTAATTAACTGACTTTAAATTTTAAAAAAATTAAAAACAGGGGCGCCTGGGTGGCTCAGTGGGTTAAGCCTCTGCCTTCGGCTCAGGTCATGACCTCAGGGTCCTGAGATCAAGCCCCACATCGGGCTCTCTGCTCAGCGGGGAGCCTGATTCCCCCTCTCTCTCTGCCTGCCTCTCTGCCTATTTGTGATCTCTCTCTCTGTCAAATAAATAAATAAAATCTTAAAAAATAAATAAATAAACTTAAGAGGACAGCAAGACCCTAGCTGAAATCTAAATAACACTTCCATTATCTCCTTTCTTTGATCTTGACAACTATCCTGTTAGGTAGGTATTAATATTATTCTCATGCACCATTATAAGACCTCAAGGCTCAAAATGGACACATAATGTCCTATGAAAAGATTGGAATAGTTGATTACTGTATTTCTAATTCATTTTGCAGACTGGCAGGCCCTTCTACTCCTATCACATACAAATGCTGGATACAATTCTTGCCAATGTTTAAATACTTGATCAAGCTTGAAAACTAGAAAAGAATCTCCCCAGGGTCTGGAGGAGGGAGCAGGAGCTAAAAGGAGAGAGTCAACACGAGTATTGGAATGGGGTGGCAGAGACCAGTGTGAAAACAACTAACCAGGATCTCAGCCCATGAGAGGGGGAGCTGAAACGGAGCCCCCTCCTGCCTCAAGTTAGGAGTCACAAAAGCTCTCTGACCCTGAAACAGTCAACAGAAATCCGTTCATTGGCCAGTGATGCAGAAAGGAGGTCAAACATCTTTCAGGACCAGGGAAAGTAAACAAAAACAAAACAAACAAAAACCAAAAAAACAAAAACAAAAAAACACTCCAAAGAAAGCAGAATTTCCAAGTGCATCATGCACAGGCTTTCTGATCAGAATCCATACTACCAATGAAGCACAAGAACCCATCCTGAGAAACTTAACATAAAACAGGCCTGGAATCTACAGGGTCCTGACCAAGTACATGTATTCTAGTGAATACCATTCCCACTGAATATGAGCTCACAATAAAAATTATTAATCTCATGAAGTAAATAATCACTGTGAGGGAAAAATCAGTAAACATGACAACTGCAACAAAATTCAGAACCAAGAACTATAGATATAAAGCACTCTTAAGGAGACTTTAAAATCATGTAATTTGAACATGCAATAATGTAAAGGAATAAAATGTATTAAAGTAAGAAAGAAAATAAAATGAAAGAACATAGCACGAAGGGAGGGACTGTAAAATTTTTAAAAAGAATTAAACTGAACTTCTAAAAATAAAAAAAATAGAATCATTAAAATTAAAAACTCAGTGGCCCCATATCTGAAGGGAGAACTAATGAACTGAATGGTAGATTTGAGAAGATCATCCGGAAGGCAGCTCACAGCTGGGAGGTAGGAAATATGAAAGCAATTAAGAGATGTATAATATAGAATGAAAAGATTTGGTATACATTTAATAGGAGTCCCAGAGAAGGGAGAGAGACCCCAGGAGATACTATAGGAGGTCCAGGCCAAATCAGTATGCAGGAGTGAATAGGTAAAGATTTTTTGGGCGGAAAAGTCTAAGATAACTTACTATAATATTCCCTTACTAAAAGTAATACCAAAAGTGATGTCTCAGTAAGAAAGAAACTCAACCCAGAAGGAAGGGGTAGGATTCAAAAAGCAACGGTAAGCCAAAAAATTGATGAAAAAGTTGATAAATCTAAATAATGCCAAATGTAAAATCACAGTAACAATGATGATGACCAACTGGGAGTTTAAAAAAAAAAAAAGTAGAGCCAAAATACTACCCAACAATAATACAGAAGATGGGAGAGGATTTAGGAGTTAAAGTATTCCCAGTTCCTTGTATTGTTTGAGAAATGATAGGGCTATTGATTATATCTAAACTTTTAACCATGCATGCTAACAATTAACCATGAAATGAATAGAAATCGAATGTAGAACACACAGGTGATGGGGAAAGAGGTGGGTGGAGAAGCAAAGAAAAATCATGGTGAATAGAAAAAAATAATAATCTAGCATGAACAATTTCACACATATCAGTAATCATGAGAATATAAATGACTGTGGAGAAACCCTCCCACATAGATCTAGGGAAAAAAATATATTAGGAGGTTCATCACGGTATTGTTTGTAACAAAAAAAAGAGTTAGAAACAACCCAAATTTGCCATTTTTAGGAAACTAGATAGATACATTGCAGTGTAAGTTGGAACTCTCTAGAGAAGTTTAGAACAAATAAAATTGACTTATATATAAAATCAATTTTTATGTATCAATGCAGATAGGGCCCTAATGTGGATAGGGCCCCAAAAAGTGAAAAAAGAAAAGCAAGTTTCAGAATGATATATACAGCATAATGCCATTTGTTTTTTTGTTTAAACACTCAATGTTACATATTGTTTATAAATAGTGAAACTACAAAAACATGGATGCGAAGGATACACATGCTTCTGGGAACAGAAGGAGGAGAAAAGGAAAGGCTGAAAAAAAAAAAACCTTAATTGTGTCTTTAATATCTTCTTTCTTTACAATTATCTGAAGCAAAATACAGCAAAAGGTTAACTAGGTATTTAAAGTAGTTGGTGGTTTATAATACTCTCTGTACTTTACTGAATGTTTAAAATATTTCATAATAAAAGAAGTGTTTTTTATGCCAAATATTCTAGAATTGGGCTTTCTTTTTTTTTACGATGTATTTATTTATTTATTTTAGTGGAGGGGGGGCAGAGGGAGAGAGAAAATTAAGCAGACTCCGTACTGAGCATGGAGCCTTACGCAGGGCTTGATCCTAACGACCCTGAGATCACAACATGGGCCGAAAACAAGAGTTGTATGCTTAGCCAATTGTGCCACCCAGATGTTCCAGAATTAAGCTTTCTAATCACTAAATTACACCTACATCCAAATTTTATTGTAATTTAATTCAAAATTCATTTCCTCAGTCACACCAGCCATATCTCAAATGCTCAGTAGATACTGGTGACTACCATATTGGGCAGTGCAGTTTTGGAACATTTGCATCATCGCAAAAGCTGCAGAGCCTCAAGACCATCCTGGTTCATCTCACATCTCATTATTTAATGCTGTAAGTAGATATTAAGGACAATAATATACAAAATGTAGACCAAACATGCACAGAGCATACAGCGTACCTACCCACCCCCAGTGGAATTAGGTTAAGTTCTGTTATTGTGTTGCATCGTGTTTCACCAAATGACTTAAAGTTCCCGGAAGGCTGATGTCCAGCTAATTGAGATTTTCTTACAATATTTCAATTGAAAACAGCCAGAGAAATTTAGAGCCAGTAATAATGATAAGGTTGTTCCATCCACTATATATTTGGTTCCCTAACTATTCCAATTGCATCCAATGTCTTCCCAAGGTATAAATCTGGTAAAATTAACACAGAGAGAGACATTTCTCAGATTTTCTCATTTACTAAAGTAAGTGCTTTAAACAGTTATCTGAATGGTCCATATTTCACTAGGAATCTCAACATGAAGAACAACAACAGGAACTCATTACCAAAGCATCAAGAAGGTTGGAAAAGCAAGCTTTGGCTTCAGGAGGGAAGAGACTTGAGACTTTGCCCTCCGACCTCAGAATGATTGCAGGTCATTAAATTCTTTTCACTGGGGATCTAATTGACTTTCTCATTGGAATAAATTTTCCCACATCTCCTCTAGCTGTCTCATCAAGGGTGACCTGTGAGATACACCGAGGCAAAAGCGAACTGGGTTCTGTATGTGCATGGCCACCAAAATACGGTAGTTTTATCAACCATCATCAGGCTAACACATGAGCAACTGTTTAGGCTACAGAAGGTCTCGGGGGATGATGTGGTCCGAGAAGCAAGTCCATTCCAATACTATAATTCCATGAATGGGTGAGATATACCCACTTGCTCGTTTGACAATTGTATTTTGAACACCTACGAGGCACGGGGCACTGTCCTAGGGGATACTGAAGTATGGAGACAGACGTTGTCCCATTCCTCAGGTCACTGATAATCCACAAGGAAGAGCTTTGTCCTGGTCTATGATACCGGGTGACTCATGAGTTAATCCTCATCACCCAAAAAGCTAACAGAGTGCTTTGAGGCTTGGCAAACTGTGGAGGTCTTTGTAAGAGTTGAGACTGAATTTCTTCCCAAATTGCAAGGCTTGGTGAAGAAAATCTCACCCTGTCCCTGTCACCCTTTGAGTCATAAGGCCATCCCCCCTAATCCCACTGGATAAATAGGCATTTACTACATAGAGACTTCCTGAGGAGGACTCAAATTCTAATCAAGAGATCTAATTAGATGGAGAAATTAGATGTTCTGGGGTCTCAAGCCAAAGATGATAATGGTATGGAATTGGACAGAAGAAACGACGGTGGCCTCTGTCCCCGTGGGGAGGTTGTTGACCTTTATTGTGCATCTTCTTGGTTTCAGGGGTCATTGACTCATCACTCATTCAGTCTTTGCAACAACTCAGCCAAGTGGGCATTCCACCTCCTATCCTACCCTGAAGAAAACAAGTTCAGAGAAGTGCCTTGGAGAGACCCCATCAATGATTTAAGGTCACAAGTCAGGAGTGTCACCTTCAACCCACCTGCTCTGACTCTCTGGTAAGGATAGCCTCTCAGGTCACTTCCAGTGCCCTCCCAGTTCCTTCCGTCTGCAGCAGGAAGTCAGGAGAGGCAGTTGAGCTGCTGGTAATGAAGGGATTAGAAATGAAAACCCAAACGAATACTGTTTCATGAGTCCCTTTTTATGGCTTTCAAGTTTCATTCACTTGATAAGGTAATGAGAGAATAAAACCCATGAAGTCCTTTGTTCACCTTGGTATCCAGAAAGCAGTGATATCTTCTTCCTCATTGTATTTTGTGGACAGATTAAGTATTAAATTATAAAAACTAATCTGCTCTGATATCAGGAATAATGTCAACTTTGATCAAGCTTGACATGCCGTGAAGATCGCTTTCAAAAGGACCTGATTTGACTTGATGAATAATTTAACAATTGATTTTCTGGCAGAGACACTGAAGAATGAAAGACACTGTCTCCCAAAATCATCTGGGGAGGAAAGATTTCCTTCTCCCTGAGATCTTTGTTTCACCTGAGGTTTGATGGGCGATCCCATGTTTTGTCCCCATTAATACCTCATGTGTGGAGATTTATAGCTTTTCAAACAAACGTTATTTATTTTGGTGTGAAGATGTGTATCCAAATCTCTGTCCAGGGCACCAGGGGAAGAGATGCTCCCACCTGGGCCAAGCATGAGGACTACTAAGGTCAGAGTATATGGACATCCCCCCTGGCGGATTTTACAGTCTGGGGGCAAAGGCTGCAAACAAGCAGAGAATCCAAATCGGAATAAGCAATGCCCTGGGAGCCCAGAGGGGTGTCGGAGAAGCTTCTAGAGAAGTAGGGGAGGCATAGGGAGGGCAGAGCCTGTGGGAAAAGAGACAGCCTCGTACCTTCTGGGAACTCCTTGTACCCGAGGCAGCCTGGAACACAGCATGGTGAAGACCCTATAGACGGACCTCTAAGCCTTGGAAGAAACTTGGTCTTTCCCCTGAGGGCTTCAATTCAGCAAGACTGGGATAGGGCCCAGGAATGTGAATTTTTTTAAAAAAATCGCCCCATGGGTGCAGACTCCATTTTTTTAATCTCACGTTTCTAAGAGCATCCTCCATTAGCACAATATGAGACTCATGCCTCATTTTTAGAAGGAATATTTTGCAGCACCACCTTTGTTATTGTGAAATGGAATGCACAGGCAATATAACCTACCTAACAAATATATATATATATATATAATATATATATAATATATAATACATATATATATATAATCCTAAAATATATGTATATATTTTAGGATTTTCTTTTTAAGTAATCTCTACACCCAAGGTGGGGCTTGACCTCACAACCCCAAGATCAAGAGTCGCATGCTCTACTGAATGAGCCAGCCAGCTGCCCCAGGAAAAAAGTCTTTTTTTAAAAATGATGATACTGCCTTGGGGAGCCTGGCTGGCTCGGTGGGTTAAGCCTCTGCCTTCTGCTCATGTCATGATCTCAGGGTCCTGGTATCAAGCCCTGCATCAGGCTCTCTGCTCAGCAGGAAGCCTGCTTCCCCGTCTCTCTCTGCCTACTTGTGATCTCTCTGTCAAATAAATAAAATCTTTTAAAGAAAATGATGATACTACCTTAATTGTAATATAAGAGAGGAAAAGAGGGTAATTTTGAATAAAATCCATTTCGGGATGTAAATATTGGAGCACAAGTTTACCAGAAGCAGAAACAAAGCAGCCAGATGTCAGTACCTATATGCAGAAGTACAGTGAACACAACAGCAACCGAGACTGGCAACACGGTAGCGACAATGACAGTGACCAAGTTGGATTGTACCGTCGTGAAAATACTACAGCAGTGACATCATTTTCTGAAATAGTAACAATCCTCGGGTAAATCCTCAATCCACCAAATCGTAATCCACACTCAGTTCTCATCAAATGTTCTTCTCTAGAAAATTCGGTGGAAAATGTTTATCAAAACTGTGCCACCTTCAATTAAAAAAACAAATACGAACTGCCAGAAGTGCTCTCCTTACCTAACATCAGAGTTACGCTCTGGATGCACATAATTAAAACCATCATTCACCTGTATTAACGTCTGCTGAGACACCTACAGGACTAGGGAGAGTTCTCCATTGTGCAAATTGTTCCCCGGGGTGGGATGCCTAGCACAGCTGGCTCCATCCACCAAATGCCTTAGCGCCCCAACAATCACAGAGCACCTTGGGGAATGGAAGCACCCTGTTGGTGGAGAGCAATGTGCCTGTTCTCTCTCCCCACCCCTTCCTGCTTCTCGCGGGAGGGGGAGGGGAGGAGGAAGAGCTCCTTTTTGATTGGTGCTTTGGGGAGGCCATCAGCCATCCAGTTTCTCTGGCCGGGGAAGCCTACTGGAGGATATACATTCTGGACTGCTCTCCAGCCAGACAGAAATGCTTACAAAGTCCAGGGCAGCACTGGGCCGGTGGGCAAGTCAGTTCTGGAAAGGATAGCAAGCCCATCTGGCTGCAGATTTAAAGCCACATTCTCTCATCAGCCTGGTCAGTAATAAAGCTTTTTACTCCGTCCCCTGTGTCTCATTTCTCAATCGCTGAAAAGAAGCCTGGAAAAAAGAATAGGAGAGAAGGATAGGGTGTGGTTCACCGCCCCTCCACACACCACCTTTGGAAGAAGGATAGTTACTGTTAACTTCCAGGACAGTAACTGTTGCCATCCAGGTAGCATTGTGAAGGGAGACAGAAAGAGGCCAAGTCAGAGGTCCTGTAGAATCTCAACAGCTGAGACGTTGGTTTGCAAACTGAGCTTTTCAGAGCCCCAGGATCTGAAGAGGTGCCGTCTGAGCTTCTGGGAGAGGAGATGGGAAGGGAAAGGTGCTACCCCTGCACCACCAGCCCCTGTGTTCAAACACAGCAGTTGCAGTGTTCTTGATTTTTTATTTATTTATTTATTTATTTTTTTTAGGATTTCACCTATTTATTTGACAGAGAGAGATCACAAGCAGATGAAGAGGCAGGCAGAGAGAGAGGAGGAAGCAGGCTCCCTGCTGAGCAGAGAGCCCGATGCGGGGCTCGATCCCAGGACCCCGGGACCATGACCCGAGCCGAAGGCAGAGGCCTTAACCCACTGAGCCACCCAGGTGCCCCTTGATTTTTTTTTTAAGTGGGCTTCGATGTACATAAAGTTTCATCTGTTAAAAAAAGATTTCACTGCAAAAAAAAAAAATTAATTTTTTAACCACTGATTTAAACAATGGACAGAGAGAAGAGCAACTCACAAAAGAGCGTGAGAGGATTTGCCAGACATGCAAGAGAAGGGAGGAATATTCACTGACCAGGAAGCCTAAGGAGTAGAGCAGTTCAGGGAGGAGGGAACGGTCAAAGGCACTAAGCGACCCCCCCCTTTGTAGGGGGACAGTCGCTAGGATGAGGACAGAAACGTGACCAGAGGGTCTCCTGACACTATGAAGTTGGCAGGAACAGGCTCAGTGGAGGGCCACAGACCAAGGACGGGGAAAGAGGTGAGGAAGTTGAGACAGTCGTGACCCCATCATGCAAAAGTTGATGGAGACTTCATGGCATCGGTTTCCCCAGTGCCTCTGGGTCGTCAAACGGATCCATGCATGAAGGAAATGCCATCGCTGCCCCGTGCTGGACAATGGAGTATGATTTGCAGTAGAAATGGAAAGATCCTTTTTCAAAGTAGCAGAGTAGCAACGTAGCAGAAATAGAAGGAGCCGGGGGCCAGGAGGAGTGCAAGGACCATCCTTCCTCAGCTTCTTTTCTGGAAGGGCTAGGTGGTTTGTTTTCTGTCCTTTTTTCCCCTCCCATATTAAAAAGAACATTAATCTTTCGAAGAAGTCTGTGCCTCAGATGGGAGCTGCAGTTAACAATGTATTAATGAGTGTCGGAGCAGCAGGAGAGCACGGCTCCTCCTTCCCCTAGCTTCCATATCCTGTTGGTGGCAAGGACAGGAATGCTGCTGGCTGGCTGCCTAATGGCCCATGGAAGTCATTTGGTGACATCGTTAGTGTTGGAGACTTCAAAAGGGCTTCTTCCTTCATTCTTCTAGAAAACTACTGGAGAGAATCAGAAAGAAACAGGCAAAATGAAATCTCAAGTAACACTGGGAAAGTTCCAGGGGGAGAAATTAAGAAACCTCAGCATCACTTTGTGAAGTGAAGCTCTGAAATTCAAATTCTGTCTGACCTCTCCGCCCAAGTGCATGGCGAGGGGTCAGAAATATTTGCAAGGCCCTTCTGAACTCCACTAGACAAACGACCTGCAAGAGGCACGTGAAGCCATCAGAGGGAATGAAGACCGAATTTTTCTGCCGCTAGCTTTGATTTTATGAGCGACCTTGCTTCCCACCAGATGCGTTCCCTGTGTCTCCCAGTCTTCAGCAAAACTGACTTTTATAGACCTCTGGGTGCACGATTCATCAGAGCTTGCCTTAGAGCTCGATGAACAGAGAGGCAGCTCAAGGGGCAGGTAGGAAAACGTACCTCGTGTACTCTATTGTGTTTAATCCTCATGACAGCCTTGAGAGGCATTGCAACCCATGTTGTAGATGGGAGAAAAGAAGCCAAGAAAACATAGGTCATTGGCCCAAGGCCTCCCAGCTGAAAAGCAGCAGAGCTGCGTCAAGAATGGAGATATGTTTGGCTCCAAAAAATATGGAATGATGGACGTCTGAGAAAATAATCCAATGAATGAAAAAAGAATAGTGAATGAACATTATTGTGTATTTTAGAAATGCAGAAGTCCCCACTTTGGGACTTTTGTTTTTCTCCCTGTTTACTTCAAGAGTCCCTTCTTTGTCCATGAATAATTGTTGGGCCGGCAGTCATGTTCCTGGTGAGATCTTTAATGCTCAAAAAGGGATAACTGATAACCAGGCAAGTTCTGGCTCCTTCTTCCTACAGGACAATAAGCTGTGCAAGATTGATAAATCTTAACATATCCAGCAAATATTGAGTAGAGAGCAGATAGAGAACACATTTGGGGTTAAATAAATTTTTATATACCCACAAATGGCTATATGATTTTTTATATATCCACAAAATGGAATGTAATGTAACCATTAAGAAGACGACATTCAGGACTTAACAGATGGCATGTTATAATGCTAAATGGGAAGCATAGGTACATGTACAATATTAACAATAATCGACATGAAGGGTTGGAATCAGAGACAACAGTTTTTGTCTTTTAAATACTTTCTTGCATTTCCCACATTTCCTTCCATCAGGATTTATGATTTTTAGAACCAGAAAATATGTCAACCTTTCCACTGGCATTGAGCACTTGCCAAAGTCAGCTCACTGGAGTTCACCTTTCTGTGGGGCCCAGTGTGTTCAGAAACCTCAGGTCACCCTCTCCTCCCGTTCTCTGTGGACACCCTGGCTTCTTGGGTCCTGTTTCCCCCATCATAGGACATCACGCCATTTTGCTTGTCCCCTGAATGGACTTGGCTAGAGGCTGAGGCTTCCAGGCACTACCACTAAACTCAGCTTGCTTCCTGCCTTGGTATTTTCCACAGTTAGGGTTTAGAACTAGGGGCTGAGGGCTCATTATACACCCAGCACGTGCTGGTTCCCTGAGAGTCCTCAAGAGCCAGCTCCAGCATTCCCAAGGAGAACACTACATCTCTGCTGTCGACCTCCACGACACGACATTGGAATTGACATCCATTCATTGTTTTACAGTGTTTCTCCCTGTGTCTCTTTGATGCACCACAGTAGAGCTTATCCAATTTAACTCATGAGCAAACTGAGGATTTGGAGGTTATAAGACCTCCCAAGGTCCTGTGGCTATAAGAGGGCAGATTAGAACCTGAACCTCGGGCTTCCGGTTTTGAGTCCCATATGCTTTCAGTGCAGCATCTGATAGGCAACCCGGGACAGACTTCATGCACCTTCAAGAGCCACCTAGTTTGGCCTGAAGGATATGTCACTGTGGTCAAAAATATCCCCTTTGGTTACAGCCATGGTGTTAACAAAGTACCAAGTGCTCACTTGAAAATTCTAGAATAGGAGCCAGTGCCTCTGGCAAAGCTGAATAAGATCACGTTTCTAAAACTGAATTTCTGCCTCTGAAATGGAGAGGAAAACAAAGGCAAAACCCAATAACACCTTAATGTTATGACTTCTCAGGGAAATATAAATTAAAATTATTATGAGGTAATCCTTACATATCTACCAGAGTGGCTAAAGTTTGTTTTTTTAAGAGATTTATTTATTTATTTACTTGAGAGAGAGAGAGAATGAGTGGGGGAGCTACAGTGGGAGAAGCAGACTCCCTGCTGAGCAGGAAGCCCGATGTGGGACTTGATCCCGGGGCTCCAGGATCATGATCTGAGCTGAAGGCAGAAACTTAACCTACTGAGCCACCCAGGGGCCCCTAGAGTGGCTAAAGTTTTGAAGCCTGACAGTACCAAGCGTTAGCAAGAAAGTAGAGCAAGGAGACCCTCAAACATTGCCTATGGAAAGGTAAACTGTTTCAACCAGTGTTGAAACAGCTACTGAAGACAAACCAAATCCATTCTTAGGTACACATCCAAGGGAAATGAGAGCCTATGTCCGCTAAAATGTTTGAACATGAATGATCATAGCAGCTTACTAACTAGCAGCAAAACAAAACAAAACAAAACAAAGCAAAACAAAAAAACAACCCAAGAAATAACCCCATGACCCTCAACAGGAAAGTGAATAAGTAAATAGTGTTGTCCCCGTGCAACACACACACACGAAATGACTCACACCCAGATGGACAAGGATGAAAGTCACACATTATGTTGTGTGAGGAAGCAAGACACAAAAGATGACAACAGGGTATAAGTCATTAGAAGTAACTGTTGCATTTTCAGGAATTTTGCAAGCCAGTTGTTAAATGCAGCCTTGTTAAAAATCCAATGATATAAACTTACAACTGAGTAAATTAAATCGAAAACAAAGGTAGTAAATTTTCAAAGCTCTTCCCTGCCTAATTCTTTTACTACATTTTTACTATTATCTATGCATGTCAGGCAATTTACGTTGCTTGCCTCTGGGTGATGGAAGTTCTGTCAAACTGTGTTTCGCTGCACATCCTTCTCAGCTCAGTGCTCAATGACCTCCCCTTGATGGGTTCAAATCAGTGCTAGTGACGGCCAGGGAACTGGACGAAAGCCACAAACTGGCTTTATTACTATTATTTTAGTATTGTTACTCATGTTGGAGAGCTTATTGTCAAGCACCTGCCAACAAGCCACAGGCATGATTTCATTTTTATATTTTCTTGCATAGGAAAAATTAGTACATGTTATTAGAAGTCAGCGAGGACAGTCCCAAGAGGGGCAGTCCCCTGCCTGGGAGGAGGCCCGGGGGACTCTAATGGAGGATGGTAACCTTCTGTGTTCTGATCATGGTGATGCTTCCATGGGTGTAAACATATGTAGGCACTTTACTCTATGTAGTCAGTGATACCTCGGTTTAAAAAATAAATTAAAAAATTTTCTTCCCAGCCTGCAACCCTTCATGGGAGTCCCCTCTGTAGGAAGGCAGGAGTTTTGGCCATCCCCACAATATCTCCCATTCTGTCTCTGTAGGACCACCCAAGAAGCAGAAAAAGTCTCCAGGAACTATTTTCTGCGACTTCCGGGGACCAGGACCCGCACAGGGTTAACTTTTATAATTGGCCACAAGTCCTCACGTGGTACAGGTAATGAACAATGACTAATGTCTTTTGATTACTGTTCTAAGTGTCTCACCTGGGTTAACTCATTCAACCCCCTCAAAACTGAGGAGACTTTCTGTCTCGTTTTGCAGATAAGGCAAGGAGGTTAAGGGCCTGCATCCTGGTCATGCAGCTGGGAGATGGCAGAGTCGGGATCTCGGCCCAAAGAACCTGCCTCTGCTGCTTGTGTTACTCACTCCACCCTCCAACAATAAATAATCAAAATAAGCTATTGAGTTGTTAGGCAGTTATCACTCAGATAACATGGCATGGTGTCCTCTTCTTTGCCTCCCATTGCCTGTACCTGTGAAAAGAGAGGAGAAGGTCCAAACACCTGGCCTCAGTGCCTACTCTCCTGTCCATTCCAACATGATGGGCGTGTTCTGGACCTTGTCTGATGTGAAGTTAAATTTAGCAGCAATAGGCATGCTCAGCTGTAAATGATCCAAAGAGGGTAACTTCACTGGCAATGTCAGGGGTGGAATTTGGTGATCTGGGCCCAGCGAGACCTCCCGTTCCACCTGGGAAATGGAAACTCGAAGATAACACATTGTCATTGAATGTGCCAGGTTGAGTCCAGCTTCCCTGGCCGGAGAACTATAGAGATCCTAATGTGTAGCTGCTGTCTCTGGAAATTAATTATCATGACCCCTCCCTGTCTGGGCATGTGAATCTCCTCACATACAAATAAATCTGTACTGTGACCTGTGCACAATGAGATCCACTCATCTCTGAATGAACCTGGGTGACTTATGGAGGCATAGGTGGGCAGAAGTGGGAGGTGCGTTATGAATTATCGAGTCCTTGCTTTCTCAGTGATGATATTCACTGAACGCCTGTTTTGGGCCAGCGCTTGTCCTGACGGGCTTTTCAGTTTCTGGATCTTGCCATGGAAGAGTCCTGTCTAGCGCCAAATGCAAAGGGGGGTGTGGGGGAGATGTGGATGGGTCCAGAAAAATCTGGGAAGCCAACCGGAGCCTGTCTTGGGCTGCTGGTGGTAGTGGGGCTCTGCTGGGTGGCTACAAGGAGGATAGTGTGGGTCCAGCTCCCAGAGCTGAGCGCAGGGGAGGATTCCTGGTGGGGGGAATTGCCCCTCTCCTTAGCTTTTCTCCAAACCCTCATCCAACCTTCCTCTTTTCGGGTCCTGTTTCTCCTCTTCTCCATTTCCATCTCTCTCTCTCTCTCTCCTCCTGAGAGAACTGAAAAAAAAATCAGTGATGTGGCACAGAGGGGAGGCTTTAGTACTCCATATGCCTGTGCACCTACCTAAGACCCTGACCAGCTTACCTGTTGGTCTCTAAGGGATCCTGATCTAGAAAGCTGGAGAGTTTCATAATGCTCTTAAAGCATTTGGGAGAGGTTAGTTACATACTTGTAATTGTACATACATGCACATATGCTATTTGTTTTGGTGTGATAGGCTCACTAAGAAAAAAGAAGTTAAATGTTCCCTCTCATTGTCTCACCCTCAACCTCCGCCAGCCCCTGGAAAGAGCAATCAGGCTTTTAATTCTAGAAATATTCGCCGGACCCAATTGAAGGGCATTTTGGACTCTTAGGGTCCTTGATCTCCCAGCCTTTTTTACATAAGATGGGCTTTCAACCTGGCTCTACTTTCTTTTTCTCCTTCTGTATCTGGCATTCCTATTAATAGATTAAGACTCATAACAGGAGTCCCTTCTTCCTAGAAGCCAGAGATACCCACCTGTTCAGATACCATGGCATGGCATAGCCTCTTTCCAGCCTTGCCTTTAACCCCCCTTGGACATAACCTCATCATTGGGAGTTTCTGCTTTGTCATCCCTTTCTGGACCACATGAATCACTGTATCTACAGGTCCAGCCGGACACCTGCCACAGAGTGGATAGATACCTGGAACAGAATACCATCAGGTCAATCAAATCACTGATTTACACTAAAGTGTGGGTGACTTATAGTTGCATTTCCCAGGAAACTTCGCTCCCTGCAAACCCTTCACCATGCCCAACCCTGCCCAGATCACCTCCTTTAAAGAAGAGGGGGAAGCTGAATTGATGAAATCGCTGGATCTTGTGATTCCCTTTTTCAGGTAATAGCACCAGGGCTCTGAGTCCGTGGCTCATCCTTGGTGACCCTAGGCTAATGCAAAGTGAGCAAGAACCTGACAGTCAGAGTGAGATCCAGAATTATAAAAGCTCTTTCCTGAGACTCCAAAAAAACATTCTGTGATCACTCATTCCTTCTGCTGAGACCATTTGGAGTAATTCCACCACCCCCTACAAAGTGGTGAGGCCCTTCCGGCTCCTTATATCAAATTAAATATTGCCTGCTTGCTTAGACCTGCCCACGACTGAGCCAAAGAGACAACACAAATAAAAGGCACAAAGGGTCCTGTCATCCTGGGGGATGTTTTCCTTCTGTGTCTTCTGGAAACCAGCTGACAGAAGACAATGGCTCTTTAAGGATTTACCACCAACTGGAACTACAAATTATCGTAGGTGCCTCTTGAAAACCCAAGACAAAATGCTCCACGGGGAGAAAATAAACAAGAGCTATTTCATTTTATGTGGATTCTGACTTTTAAAGTGTCCTTCCCTTCTAATAACATTTTTTTTTTTTGCATTTTTTTCCCTGCCTCCAATTTGTCTGCTTTATTGTTACTGTGGGAAATGCAGTCCCGTGAATGAGCTCAGATCAGGAGCCAATGAAGGCATGTGAGGCATTCACAAACAAAAATATTAATAACAGCGCTGAGGGTTTGGCACGTGCCAGATGCTACTCCAAGAGCTTAACATGTGAGAATGTGGCTCAGTCGTCCAAGAACTCTGTGGAGTGGGTGCCTTCAGTGTAGGACGTGTTTTGCAAGGGAGGAGACTGAGCACAGAGCGATCAAACAACTTGCCCAAGGGCACACAGAGCTTGTGAGAGGCAGAATTAGGCTTCAAGCCCAGGCAATCTGGGTCCAAAGCCACAGCCTTAACTACTGTGCTACACAGTCTGGGCATTTACCAAAGCTACCGGTCACGGTCACTCTGCTGTAACTAAGCAGACCACACAAAGTAGTGAGATACCTGGGCATCAGGAACTTGGCTGGCCTGACTGAGAAAGGTGAGCAAACATTCCTCTGGGCAGGGACTTATTTATTCTCCATCATAGGACAGAGCACCTGGGCGAGTCAGACAGAGCGGGGAGGATGGCAGGAACCCTGAGAGCAGGAGGTGGAGAGAGAGGGCAGGACTTCGCAATGGGGACCACAGCCCCACTTCTCCACTCACTCTCTAGGTGGATAATGGGGAATGGGGAAATTGCTGTCCATCTCCAAGCACCACTAGGAGGGCTAAAGGAGAAAACACAACCACACCCAGGCACTCGGGACACTTGATCGTCTTTCCCTTCTGGCCCGGGATGCACCTGCCATCCTCCTCACACCACCTTGAACTGAGGTCACCACCCATGGTCTGACCAGCCCCAGCTCATGGGCATGGTGCCCTTTGTTCCCATCTCCCAGCCTCAGCCAGGCTTCATAGAAAGGATGTGGACTTTGAAATAGAATCAATATATTAATCTGAAGCCTGGCTCTGACATTCACGAGTCTGAGCGAATGGCTTTCTGTCTTTGAGCCTCCCTCTCCCAATGAGTGAAATAGAGATGCCAGTAATACCTGTTTCTGGGGCCCTCAGTGAGCATGAATGAGCTAACTGCTAGCTATGTGAATTTCCCTCTCACTTCCAGCCTTGATTAAACTAAAAGTTGTTTCCTTAAAGTTCCTACCCTTGGATCCTACTTGGACCCTGCATTACTTTCCAAAGGCTGCTATAATAAAGTACCACAGACCGGGGGGCTTAAACATCAGAAATGTTCTGTCTCACAGCTCTGGAGGCTGGAAGTCCAAGATTAGGGTGTTGGCAGGGTTTGTTCCTTGCAAGGGCTATGAAGGAGAATCTGTCCGTGCCTCTCTCCTAGGTTCTATCTCGGCCTCAGGCATACCTTGCAGATGGCTGTCCTCTCCGCTATGTCTTCACAGCAACTCCCCTCTATGCTTGTTTGTCTCCATGTCCAAATTTCCCTTTTTATAAGGACACCGGTCATTGGATTAGGATCTTCCCTAATGACGTCATCTGAACTTGATCATCTGCAAAGACCCTATTTCCAAAAGGCCACATTTACAGATGGTGGGGGTTAGGACTTTAATACCTTTGCGGTGAGGTGGGAGATAGGGGTGGAATACAGTTCAGCCCATGCCCACACACTATGGAATTAGGCCAAAGAAGCCCAACTTCCTGCTCCAAATATCAATACTTCGAACACAAACACAGCCATCTTGCATCCACTTTGCCTCCCTTTTCCCTGTCTGGGGAGATTGGTCTTATTGGCCACAATTTCCAAATGTCTCAGAGTCTCAGGAACTCTCGTCTGGGCATCCTCAACTTTGGTAGGATCCTTTTTTAGTTCCATTCCCAGAACAGAAAAGGTTTCTCCAAGCACAGCATGACTGCAGGGAACACAGTGAATCCAACACTTGTCAAGAAAAAAGAATTCTTGTTCAGTGAATGCAACCCATCAAGTTGGTTTCCCCTAGGCTGTCCATGCAATTGAATTTTTGAACTTGGGTATAGGAGTTTATACTGAAAGCTTGTTGGTGAGAATCTAATGGTTCTAAATACTTCTGAGTCTGGATTCTGCCATCTGTTATATTCCCTTCTCTCTCAGTGTTGTTCCCCCTGAGTGTCGTTGACATGCCTTTCCTGTCTTTCTCTCCAGGTCATCAGTAAGACTGTTGACAGCATGCATTCACAAGGAGGGTGACATCACTCTGAAGGGGCAAAAGCCATCTTGCTTTTTTTATATCTAAAGCATAGATGTCCATTTAGTACATAAATGAGTACATAGTGTATCATCTGTGGTGTTAAAATTTTTTAAAAGGGATGGGTATTTGGGAAAATGGTTGAGAAACACTAGTCTAGAGGACAAAACGCAGAGCAAACATCATGAGTCCACTGGAGGTCTCCCCAGAGCTACCAACACCCATTGGTATGATTAACTAATTGCTACAGTGTCCCTCCGCTTTGATCAGAGTCGGCTGGCCATTTTCAAATAAGCAGGAATCCATAAATGTTTTAATATATTCGAATACAGTGTGTGACAAAATCTCAACAGCTAACAAAGAGGACACATAGATTAACAAATCACTCAGCTCCAAATGGTGATTAAGTCACTCAGCCATTCATTCATTCATTCATTCATCATTCAACACGTATCTATTGAGTGCCTACAGTATGGCAGACCAAGGTCTAGGAGCCAGGGAATGCAGTAACAGGCAAAATAGATCAAAATCTGTACCTTTGTGGAGCTTGTACTCTAAAAAGTGTTGGGGTGAGAGAAAGACAGCCAACATACAAATAATACTAATACTAATACTAATACTAATACTAATACTAATACTACTAATACTAATCCAACTCTAGAGTACTTTCAGGTGTAGATGAAGTGCCATGGA
Organism: Martes martes; assembly: GCF_963455335.1. Lineage (NCBI taxonomy): Eukaryota > Metazoa > Chordata > Mammalia > Carnivora > Mustelidae > Martes > Martes martes. The sequence continues at coordinate 159,204,349 of NC_137889.1, read as the reverse complement.
GACAAAAAGGCTTTCTGAAAGGGATGGTCTGAGGGGATTGTTATTTTGGTACAATTATTCTATAAGAAACTGTACTGATGGATACATGTCAATACTGGATTTGTCAAAACCCATAGAAGTGCCCAACATCAAGAGTGAACTTTAACACAAACTAGAGACTATCGTTAATGATAATGTGTTGGTATTGGTTCAGCAGTTGTAACAAATGTACCGTGAGAATGCAAGATGTTAATAACAGCAGAGACTGTGGGGGTGGGATGGGTATGGTGAACTCTATGTACTATTGGCTCAGTTATCCTGTAGATTTAACACTGGGCTAAATAAATAGTCTTTTATTTCTAAGCTGGAGATCTGAACCCACGCAAAAATACTGAAAAAGGAATAGGTTACCTCCAGTATGCTTGGAGTGGGAAAGTTTGCAAGAAGAGAGCGTGGAAGGGAATGTGAGTGTGATTGAAGTTGACTGTGGTTGGGTGAAATGAATCCATGTGCTAACAAGAATCGAGTGAAATTAACAGGACCACGAGGCCAGAGGAGGAATGAATTCCGGGAGATAAGGTGTAACCAAGAGAGCAGAGGAGCTCAAGGAGGCCACTCACAGCAGTTCTGAAAAGAGCTTTCATCATAAAATAAAGAAGCTACACACCAATTTAAGGAGGAGAAGGAGAGGGAGTCAAGTTGTGATCCAACTTAAAGGGAGGTTCAGGGTGCAAAACAAGGGAGATGGTAATCAATGCACAGAGCATAATTTAGGAATTGGGACATGGGAGGAAATTGTGTGCAATTTTTTAGTCTCTTTCTTCCAGACACAGTTTCCAGCTTACAATGAATTACAATTCGTTTTATGAGTTTTCCTGACCACACTGAACTATGAGAAATAACAAAGAAGAAAAGGCATATTTTATTATACCTAGATTAATTCATCACAGGAGTCCAAACAGCTGATAAGTTGCTGGTGTGGGGACTTGAAAAGCCACAAGTAGACACTATGTAGATTTGTGAGGGAAGGAATCAGACTTCATGGGTAAGATGATGGTTAACAGTGTGGAGATTCCTCAGAAAATTAAAAATAGAGCTTCCCTATGACCCTGAAATTGCACTACTGGGTATTTACCCCAAAGATACAGATGTAGTGAAAAGAAGGGCCATCTGTACCCCAATGTTTATAACAGCCATGGCCATGGTCGCCAAACTGTGGAAAGAACCAAAATGCCCTTCAATGGATGAATGGATAAGGAAGATGTGGTCCATATACACTATGGAGTATTATGCCTCCATCAGAAAGGACGAAGACCCAACTTTTGTAGCAACATGGACAGGACTGGAAGAGATTATGCTGAGTGAAATAAGTCAAACAGAGAGAGTCAAGTATCATATGGTTTCACTTATTTGTGGAGCATAACAAATAATATAGAGGACAAGGGTAGATGGAGAGGAGAAGGGAGTTGAGGGAAATTGGAAGGGGAGGTGAACCATGAGAGACTATGGACTCTGAAAAACAACCTGAGGGTTTTGAAGGGGCAGGGGGTGGGAGGTTGGGGGAACCAGGTGGTGGGTATTAGGGAGGGCACGGATTGCATGGAGCATTGGGTGTGGTGAAAAAACAATGAATACTGTTACACTGAAAATAAATAAAAAATTTAATTTAAAAAAAAAAAAAAAGAGTGACTTCATCAACCGGTGAGCCTCACAGGGGATACTCAGTCTCTCTAATCATCCATGTGCCCAGAAAGCACTAGGGATTCTCAGATATATGAAAGAGGTGCTCATCTCCTGCCCCTGTCCTTAGGGGGACTAAGGTCTTATTGGAAAGGCTAGATTTGGTCACAAAGGGAATAAAGGTGAATCAAGCAGTGTTCATTGAACAGAATAAAGGAGAAGTGCTATGGACTGGGTGTTTGTATCCCCACATTCACATGTTGGAGCCCTCGTCCCCAGTGTGATGGAGTTTAGAGGTGGGGCCGCTGAGAGGCAATTAGGTTTAGATGAGGTCAGAGGTGGAGCCCCCATGACGGGATTAATGTCCTTATAAGAAAGAAAAATACTAGAGCTTCCAGAGCACCTGGCTGGCTCAGTCGGTTAGCTGTCAGGTCACAATCCCAGGATCCTGGGACGGAGTCCCACATCAGGCTTCTTGCTCAACAGCTTTTCCCTCTCCCTCTGCCTTCTGCTTCTCTCGCTTGTACATGCTCTCTCTCTGTCAAATAAGTAAATAAAATCTTTAAAAAAAAAAAAAAAGACTAGAGCTTCTAACAACCCAGCAAGAAGGTGACTGTCTGCAAACCAGGAAAAGGGCTCTGCCAAACCGGCTGGCAGCTTGATGTTGGATTTCTAGTCTTCAGAATGGTAAGGAACAGAATGGTAAGCCTGTTGTTTAAGCCACTGCCCAGGCTATGGTATTTTCACTATAGCAGCCTAAATGGACATAAACAGTGAGGAAGAAGGGAGTCAGACTGCGGGAGTTCAGCTAGGCTCTAGCATTCTCTTCAATAAGAGGAGATGTGTATATTAAGCCAGGAATGGAGACAAAAGATTATTAAGATTATGGCTGCAATCAAGAAACCCGGGCAGACCACCAGTGGCCTCCAGCTTTCTTCTGTCCTTAAGGACCAAGTTGAAGTTCCATCTCTGCTGAAAGCAGATCTGACCTTTCTTAGAATTCCACGGATACTCATGACCTCTACCATTTACTCAGTATCCTCATGAGCAAGGTGGTGTGATGGGCAACGTTGAATTTGCAATAATATTTGGGGTTTAGTGAAGACCCACCTCTCACTGGCTATGTTCTGGGGTTTTTGAGCATCCCTGAGTCTCAGTTTCTTGATTTTTAAATGGGGTGAAATGAGAGGATTCAAAATATCTGTCCTTGAGGATATGGGGCAATAGGAACTCCCATTCATTGTGGGCTGGGTGCAAACCAATCCCAGCTCTTTGGAAAACTATTTGCAAATGTCCCCCAAAGTTAAATCTAAACCTACCATCGGAACTAGCAATTCCACCCATCGGTATATAACCTATAGCAATGGGCAATTATGTTCACCAGAAGATATGCATAATATTCATAGCAATTGTAATCATAATAGCCCTAAACTGGAAATAAAACAAATACCCACAAGCAGTGGAATAGATTTTTCAAATGATCTATTTATCTGTAGAATGGCATGCAATATAGCGATGAAAACAAACTATAGCTACACACAGCAATATGGGTGAGTCCCAGAGGTACAAGTGTTGAATGAAAGAATCCAGATGAAAACAAAACAAAACAAAATTCCATGCTAAATGATTCCATTTATACAAAATAAAGAATCAGCAAATCTGACGATAATGGTTTTCTGAAGAGGTTACTTCTGGGGTATTAAGTGGGAAAGTCATAAGGGAATCTTTTGGAGAGCTAAAAATGTTCTACATATGATCTGGGTGGTGGTAACCTACATATATGAAAATAATATGTAAAACATATTTTAAAAAGTATAGAAATTGACCAAGCTATGCCCTTTAGATTTGTGCGTTTTACACCAAGCTATACGTACTTCAACTTAAAAATAAGTCCTTAGGGGGCGCCTGGGTGGCTCAGTGGGTTAAAGCCTCTGCCTTCGGCTCAGGTCATGGTCCCAGGGTCCTGGGATCGAGCCCCGCATCGGGCTCTCCACCCAGCAGGGAGCCTGCTTCCTCCTCTCTGTCTGCCTCTCTGCTTACTTGTGACCTCTGTCTGTCAAATAAATAAATAAAATCTTAAAAAAAAAAATAAGTCCTTAGGAAAGAGAATAACTGGCCTTGCTCAGAGTATCAATGATAACCAACATATGCCTCAGTAATGGCAGGAGGGGTCTTGACTGCCGGGTGTCTGGTTCCTTCAAGACTCAGCCCCATGGGATCTAAGGCCCCCCTCCCACCTCCTCCCCTAACCCACTGTCACATTCCCTTGTTTTCATTTTCTTTATAATACTTACTAACAGAATTGGAAATGATCACCTTTCCTTTTGTGCTTTTACTGGTTTCGTGTCTGTCCCCAACCCCGTGAGGTGGCGGCATCTCTCCTGCGACCCACACCCAGCACGGGCCTGACTCAACATGAGCCCTTGTTGGTGTCTGTTGCAGTGGATGCATCCATGAATGAAGGGTGCTTGTCTGATACTGAGCTAAAAAACCCGGAGCACAAAGATTAAGAAGTCCTATCTCTCTCCCCGAAGATCACAGTGATTGATTCTGGTTGCTCCTACCTTAAAGAGGTCTTTAGAAACCCAACTCTCTTCTGTGTCTGATCCTCATTGTCATTTCCCTGGGCTTGTTCAGCAACCCACACACGCACGCATGCACCCCACACTCTCTGTACTGTCACCAGTTGGCTTACTGAAAACTAATTTCTCATCCTAGAGCCACACGGCTTCAACTCTCTTCTGGCTCCTCTCTCCAAGTTGGAGCTCCTCAGAAAGCCATAGGCGGTCACCTCTCTGTCTGCCACCACTCACCTCCCAGCTCTGAGCAGTCCCTTTTTTTTTTTTTTTAAAGATTTTATTTATTTATTTGACAGAGAGAGATCACAAGTAGGCAGAGAGGCACGCAGAGAGAGAGCGAGAGGAGGAAGCAGGCTCCCTGCCGAGGAGAGAGCCCGATGCGGGACTCGATCCCAGGACCCTGAGGTCATGACCTGAGCCAAAGGCAGAGGCTTAACCCACTGAGCCACCCAGGTGCCCTGAGCAGTCCCTTTTACTCTTGTCCCCATCCCTCTCCCCATGCTGTTCTTAGCCTCTTTCATGACATTCAGCCCCCTGCACCACCCTTTTGCCCACCTGGTCCTTTGGCCTCTTTTTCAGCCTCCAAAAATCCATGCATGATGCCTCTCTGACCAACGAGCCTCTGGTTTGAGGGTCTGGGACCACTGGAGTGAGGCTGAAAATCAGGGAAAGCTCCTGAGTTTGTTTCATTAACTTCTATTATTTTTCTCCTGCTTTTTTCTCAAAATACACATGCATATTTCAGATTATCAAGAAAGAAAGAAAGAAAGAAAGGGAAGGAAAGGAAGAAAGGGAAGGAGGAAAAGAAAGGAAGGAAGAAAGCTAGATTACTGAACATTTGTTTTGTAAACTGCCTTTTCCCCAACGTGTATACATAACAGGTATTTGATTTGAGGGTAGAAGCATGCTTAGCAAATATACAGTCCAGCCAGATCTTTGAATCACATATCATTAAAAACTCCATCTAGTTGGAAAATTATGTGTGTGTGAAAATGTTTCAGGGGCACTTCAAGAATGAGTACTTTCTCATGAAGGGTGCAGAGAAGGAGACAAGGTCAGATTTATGGAGGGTTTTGCTCTCCACTCTTTACTCCCTCGGTATTTACTCCAAGAACTGAGTTCACAGAGTCAGGGTAACAGCCATTCTCATTCCAGCTCAGGGGAGCAGGTGCTGTGAACCCCCAAGGCTGACACGGGGCTGGCACCAAGCAGACGTAAAAATAAATCACAAGTTGAATAGGAGCCAGTTAAACTCTCAGCTGCGAGCTGACAATATCCTCCCTGTCTCTTCGCCAGCTACTCAGACCAGAGAACTGTAACACATCCCTTTTTCCATTACCCTCCTGTCTCTCAAGGCCTGGTGATTCTCCTGTGCCCGTAGCATCTAACTTACCGTCTCCCGTGTTCCCATCCCCTTTGTATACCATTAGGAACCCCAGCCCAGCCTGGGCTTTGGGCTCTCCAGCTCCCCATCCAACACTTAGCTTTCCTGAAGCCAGTGCCCCGCCAGGCGCCCTCAGCTAAAGGTCATCCTCATGACCCCCTTTGCCCAGGGTGCAGCTCAAATTCCTTATCCTGATATTCAGAGCACTACATAATCAAGATCCACCATCTACCAGGGTGGCAACCACTGAGCATTTGAAAGGAGGCTGGTGAGACTCTGGACAGTCTTTCTGGAGCGAGAAACACTCTTGTTCTGCCATTGGTACAATGTTATTGTTATGCTAAAACTACATTTCATTTTAACCACTGCATTACACAATACATTACTATAAGAGTGCACATGTAGAGCACAGATGTCATTTTTACATGTAAACTTGTCAGTGAATTGTTCTGGTTCAAATGGCTTTTCTCTATGGACCTACATAACATTATAACGCATGTTTTTAAATATTTTCTGCAGACAATAACGGTACAGAGATCCCTGTGTAAATCATAATAGGTGATTAAATTGTAAAATATTATTTTAATTAATTATAATGTAATTTATCTTTCTAGTTAAAAAGGGTTTAGCCAAATTTTTGAAAAATTAAGATTTATTTATTTATTTATTTATTTATTTATTTGAGGGGGTGAGGGGATAGAGAGAGAGAAACCTAAACAGACTTCATGCAGAGGGTGGAGCCCAGTGCAGAGCCCGATCTCACGATCTTGAGATCATAACCTGAGCCGAAACCAAGAGTTAGACGCTTAACCAACTGGGCTACCCAGGGGCCCCACCAAATTTAAACATTTTAAATGAAGGTATGCTAATGATTCAGAATCAAGTGGAGATGCAGAAGCTGGTACTATAATAGAGTAAAGCAGGAAAAAAAGATAATGAAAAGCAATTATAATTTACTGAGGCAGATTATGGTGTAAAACAATTTTTTTAAGATGATAAAGTTGACAATATTAAGAGACATTTTCAGCAAATGCACAGTGAATTTCATAACAAGTTTCTTTTCAATGGGTCCAAAAAAATCAATGAAATTAGCTATCTAAACACAGAATTAAATTTCAACAAAAAACTAATTTTAAAATACAAGGATTTTTAACAATAGCAAAGGCCAATCAATAAACTTGAAAAATCACACTTATTTTCCTTAGTTTTAGATGAGTCATGCCATATAATAGACACCACCCAATTAATACTTTGGATACATTTTGTTTCAAAGGACTTCCAATTTACGAAGACACGTTGTCAATTCACAGCCTAAAAGATTTAACATGCCTCATAGATATCTTCAATTTTTTACATACTATAAAAGAAGTATTCCAGCTAGACAAGAAAAAAATTAGTTTCTATCACCACAAATGGTAGTTCCATTACACTAGGTCAAAAATCGAGATTTGTGGGAATTGTCTTTTTTTTTTTTTCTTTTTCTTTTCTTTCTTTCTTATGTTTTTTTGGGAGAAATAGGTGTAGGAAGCCGAGGGAGAGGGAGAGAATCTCAAGCAGACTTCATACCTGGTGCAGAGCCCAACACGGGGCTCAATCTCAAGACCCTGAGATCATGACCTGAGTCCAAACCGAGAGTCCAATGCCACCCAGGTGCCCCTGGATTTGTGGGAATTTTCAAATAAGAAACCAGTATTTTCCTTATTGCTTATTCCACTATATAATACATATTGAAAATATTTGTGCTTAGTTGCGTATAGCTGACTTTATGAAAAGCATCATAGTGGTTCAAATTGTTTATTATATACATTTAAATACTATAAATTATCTTCAGTTTATGAAACAGTTGAAAGAAATAGAAGATGACTTTAATGAACTTCTGTTCCTTGCCTATGTTCTGTGTTGGAGTCATGGAAGAGTTTTACAAAGACATTTGGAATTTTTAACTCCAATCTGAGATTTTCAAAACAAAGGAGTACTTGTCAAATATTAAATAATCAAAGACAGAAAATAGCTGTGTGATCTATGTTGTCTCATCAAAATCATACAGCATATGAATGAACTAAATTTAAATTCCAAGGTAAGAAAAACTTTTTGTGATAGAGATGAGAATTTACGTTGGAACTGAAATTGTTATAGTACAAAACAAAAATAATGATTTCATACTTTTTCCTAACACGATTAGTATGCAAATTATTTTCATTGTAATTGACAGGTGTTATGTAAATTAGATTTAAATACAAAAATATGTAAAGAACATTTCATTGTCATTGATAGACTTTAAGTTGCTTTTCAACTTAATGCAATAGACTTCTTTTTTTTTTTAATTCTTTTTTTTTTTTTTTAATTTTTATTTATTTATTTGACAGACAGAGATCACAAATAGGCAGAGAGGCAGGCAGAGAGAGAGGAAGGGAAGCAGGCTTCCCGCTGAGCAGGGAGCCCGATGCGGGGCTCGATCCCAGGACCCTGGGACCATGACCTGAGCTGAAGGCAGAGGCTTTAACCCACTGAGCCACCCAGGTGCCCCTAATGCAATAGACTTCTGAATTGGTCCAAGAGTTGGTAAATTTAATTAACTTGGACAGATGTCATTTTGAAACTGATAAGCTTTTGTTTCAAAGTCAGATTAATTCTTTTAGAAAAGATGAATAGATTTTGTCTATATGGATGTAAATATTAAAGAAAAATTGTTTTTTTAGTATTGTTTTTGGTTAGTGGAAACTTTTATGTTTGGAATATATTAGGCATGTAAACTACTTTTTAAGCTGTAAATTTTATGAAATATAACAGAGATCAAATATATCCAATGAAAATTTGACTATGTTTGAGTTAAAATATATTGTACATAAAAACTAAACACTGAATCTCAAAGACTTCGTATGAAAAAATATATATGAACTATATCATTAAGAATTGTTTTTATTGGGGTGCCTGGGTGGCTCAGTGGGTTAAGCCTCTGCCTTTGGCTCGGGTCATGACCCCAGGATCCTTGGATCAAGTCCCACATCAGACTCCTTGGTCAGTGGGGAGCCTGTTTCTCCCTCTCCCTGCTGTTCCCCCAGCTTGTGCTCTCTCTTTCTCTGACAAATAAATAAACAAAAAATCTTTAAAAAGAAAAAAAAAGAAATTTTAAACTACACGTGGAGCTCACATTATGTTTCTATTGGAGAGCTCTGCCCTACAATGTAATTTCCATGATAATATGACAAAGGTGACATGACCTTTGTCTTGTTCACTATTGTATTTCCAGAGCCTAAAATCAGGACCTGGCACATGCTAGGGGTTCAGAAAATATTGACTAAATAAGTGAATCTGAGGGGACTTCAGTAGTGTCAGTAAGAGCTCAGTAGCAGGAAATAGAAATCATTCCAACTACTTCAAGCAGAAAGGGATTTAACCTGAGGAATTAAGAATTTACAGACATTTCTTATCAGATAGAGGACTAGTATCCAAAATCTATAAAGAACTTATCAAACTCAACACCCAAAGAACAAATAATCCAAATCAGAAATGGGCAGAATACATAAATAAGCATTTTTCCAGAGAAGACATCCAAATGGCCAACAGACACATGAAAAAAATATTCCACATCATTCGGCATCATGGAAATACATATCAAAACTACAATGAGATACCACCTCACACCAGTCAGAATGGCTACAATTAACAAGTCAGGAAACAAAAAATGTTGGTAAGGAAGCAGAGAAAGGGGAACCCTCTCACAGTCTTGATGGGAATGCAAGCTGGTGCAGCCACTCTGGAAAACAATATGGAGGTTCCTCAAAAACTTAAAAATAGAACTACCCTATGACCCAGCAATTGCAATTAGTATTTGTCCAAAGGATACAAACACAGTGATTTGAAGGGGCACCTGCACTCCAATATTTATAGCAGCAATGTCCACAATAACCAAACTATGGAAAGAGCCCAGATGTCCATCAACAGATGAATGGATAAAGAAGATGTGGTATAGATATATACAATGGAATACTACTCAGCCATCAAAAAATGAAATCTTGCCATTTGCAACGACATGGATGGAACTAGAGGGTATTATGCTAAGCGAAATAAGACAATCAGAGAAAGACAATTATCATGGGATTTCACTCATATGTGGAATTTAAGAAACAAAACAGAGGATCATAGGGGAAGGGAAGGAAAAAGCAAACAAGATGAAATCAGAGAGGGAGACAAACTCTAAGAGACTCTTAATCATAGGAAACAAACCAAGGGTTGCTGGAGGGGTGAAGACTGGGGGGATGGGGGTATTAGGTGATGGACATTAAGGAGGGTACATGATATAATGAACACTGGATATTATATAAGACTAATGAGCCACTGAACTCCACCTCTGAAATGAAAAATACACTATAGGTTAATTAATTGAATCTAAATTTTTTTTAAAAGAATAGAAAAAAAGTAATTTATAGACATTTCCCCCAGAAAAGACACACAGATGGCCAATAGATACATGAAAAGGTGCTCAACATCACTACCCACCAGGGAAACGCAAATCAAAACCACAGTGAACTATTACCTCACACCTGCTAGAATGTATGTTATATAAAACACAAGAAATAACAAGTGTTGGTAAGGATGTGGAGAAAAGTGAATGCTGGGTGCCTGGGTGGCTCAGTGGGTTAAAGCCTCTGCCTTCGGCTCAGGTCATGATCCAGGGTCCTGGGATCGAGTCCCGCATCGGGCTCTCTGCTCAGCAGGGAGCCTGCTTCCCTTCATCTCACCCTTCCTCTCTCTCTGCCTGCCTCTCTGTCTAATTGTGATCTCTCTCTGTCAAATAAATAAATTAAAAAAAAAAAAAAAGAAAAGGGAATGCTTATCACTGTTGGTGGGAATGTAGACTGGTACAGCCACTATAGAAAACAGAATGGAGATTCCTGAAAAAAAAAAAAACTAAAAATAGGACTACCACATAATCCAGCAATTTCTCTTCTGGATATTTATCCAGAGAAAATGAAAACACTAACTCAAAAAGATACCAGCATCTCCCATGTTTGCTGCAGCATTACTTACAGTAGCCAAGATGTGGAAGTAATCTGAATGTCTATGGAGGGATGAATAGACAGAGAACACCTGGTGTGTATACATATCTATATCTCCATATATCTCAGAATATTATTCATGCGTAACAAAGAAAGAAATCTTGCCATTTATAAAATAGATGAACCTTAAGGGCATTATATTAGATGAAATAAGTCAGAGAAAGACAAATACCATATATTTTCACTTACACATGGAATATGAAAAAATTTTAAATTAAAAAAAATTAAACCAACCTTATAGACATAGAGGACAAATTGGTGGTTGCCAGAGGCAGGGAGTAGGAGGTAGGCAAAATGGGTGAAAAGGCTCAAAGGGTACAAACTCCCAGCTATAAAATAGATAAGTCATAACATGTAATGTTCAACATGGTTATTATATACATTGAACACCTGGGGGGCTCAGTCGGTTGAGCATCCTACTCTTGGTTTCAGCTCAGCCCAGGATCTCAGGGTCCTGGGACCCAGCCCCGCGTTGTCAGGCTCTGTGCTCAGTGGGGAGTCTGCTTGAAGATTCTTTCTCTCCCTCTGCCCCTCCTCCTATCAGAGGGGGAGACAAACCATGAGAGACTGCAGACTCTGAGAAATAAACTGAGGGTTTTGGAGGGGAGGCCAGTGGGGAGTGGGATGAGCCTGGTGGTGGGTATTATGGAGGGCACATATTGCATGGAGCACTGGGTATGGTGCATAAACAATGAATTTTGGAACACTGAAAATAAAATTTTAAAAAATAATAATAATAAATAAATAAATATTTTAAGAATATCATGTTGTACATTTGAAAATTGCTAAGAGGACAGATCTCAAAAGTTTTCATTGCAAGAAAAATAATTTGTAACTAGGTATACTAATGGAGGTTACCTTATTGCTGTGACCATTCCACAATATATACAAATATTGAATCATTATGCCATACACCTGAGACTAATATAAGACATGGTTATATATTATATGTCAATTATGCTTCAATTAAAAAAAAAAAAGAATTTACAAAAACTCGCTGGAAGGGCTAGAGCAGTGAGCTCGAGACCAGACAGGTGCTCAGACCATGGTGCCAGGGACAGCAATGCAGAAGTAGCTGGCCAGACGAGCTGCCATTTCTGCCACCATCAGGAAGGCAGGATTAAAAAAGCCCCTCCGGGAGCTGCTGGCTCCACCAACACACCTTTTTAAGCACTCCGAGTTCGTTCAAGCTTCAAATGTTATATTTGGAACCATGCCACACCTGAGAGAGCCAATCTAGCAGAAAAGATGGCCTGGGGAGCTGGTGTCTGGACGCTGGAACATAGTGCAGAAAATGAGCAACGCTATTCTGTGCATGGCCCCAAGTGGATTTCTTCCAATTCTCATGCAAATGCATTTTAGTCACGAAACCTAAATCACACATAAAAACCATGACAAAGAAGTCTCTCCCATCTCCTCATTCTCCTTACTGGCTGAACTCTCCCATTCTAAACATCCCTTCCTCCTGGAAGCCTTCCTTGACTTCTTCAAGACTATGTTAAGTGAGTTCTCCAGGTACTTTATATGCAATCTTGACTCACTCCATTGAATTTATTTATTCTAAGTGTTTTATTGTCTTTCTCTTCTGATAGACCATTAGCTCCAACTATGTCAGCTTATTTACCATGATGTTCTCCCCACCTAGTGGTAGATGCTAAATTCACATGTGTTGAATGAATGAATGAATGAACGGGTGCAGAAAGCACCCGGGGTGGGATTTAAGCTCATCTTTCTCCATGCCTCAAGCCTTCTCACAACATATTCCATGTGCCCTCACAGATGTCCAAGACCTGTCAGAGAAAGTCCAGAGCTGGCTCACCTATCACCGGGAGGCAAACTTGCCCTCCCAAGGAGGATGGCCTGGGGCTGCTTCCAAGAAACAGGAAGGGACTATTGTCTGCACAGTGACTTTCAAGAAAATGCCTTGGGCTGTTCAGGCTGCAGAACAATCAAGGAAAGATAGGGCCAAGGGGTTATGCTGGACGCTGCACAAAACACACCCAGCCACACTCGGTCAACAAGGAAGATGTGTGTCACTTCAGTGAGGGACCAGGAAGAGGATGGGGGTCATGCTGATGGTGGTGCTTGACCCTGGAGCATTTTCACAGCTCAGGAAGCTTATTCATGTGCATTGGCTCCTCCGTTACGACCCCTCCCCCATTTTATAGATGAGGAAACTGAAGCAGAGCAAGATTAGCAACTTTTCCAAGGGCAAGCAAGAGTCAAATCTGGCTCGTGAACCTAAGCAGCAGAACTCCGTAGAGTCACAGCCAAGGTCAAAGGCATCTCTTGCCACACACCAGCAGGCTATCCTGAAGCGAGTCACTCTCTAAGTCCCCATCTTCTCCCACAGAAAACAGAGATGGTACCATCTTGCTCCCAGGGTGCTTGTAAAAATTAAATGAAACACTCATGCAGAGAACTTAGCTTGACACCTTGTGCAGAATAAGGACTCGGTCCTTAGTATGTATTTGTTATTATTATTACTATTCTAAATGTAAGACTTCATCTATTATCTCGGGTTGTCCCTTAGTTGTACAAATCTTACTATGATATTAATGATTTACTTTAAAATACTTCAGCTAGGGGTGCCTGGGTGGCTCTGTTGATTAAGCATCTGCCTTTGGCTCAGGTCATGATCTTAGGATCCTGGGATGGAGCCCCATGTTGGGCGACCTGCTCAGCAGAGAGCCTGCTTCCCATCTCTCCCTCTGCCCCTCACCCTGCTCATGTTCTCTCTGTCTCTCTCTGAAATAAATAAAATCTTTAAAAAGTAAAATAAAACACTCCAGCAAAGCCAGTATGATACTGAATGATGGGGATTATTCACAGGCATGACAAGGGACAGTCAGTCACCCTGACTGGGTGTGCACACTTCAGGCCTGGTAAGCGATCACTAAACCCCAAAGACTCCACCCCGAGGGCCAGGACTATAAGCACTTCCTCTATTTTTATGTATAATCATGACACCTAGAGCCTCTGTTAACCCACATAATGAATGTCAGAACGAGTTTCTACAGGGGACATTAGAGACTTTTTATCTGCATAATGGATGTAGCAAATGGGCTCCATTGATAGAATTAGTGGCATTCAATATGCAGAGTAAAATATAAGATAAGATGCTTTAGACACGGGGTGCCTGGGTGGCTCAGTCAGTTAAGCAGCTGCCTTCGGCTCAGGTCATGATCCCAGACTCCTGGGATGGAGCCCTGCATCGGGCTCTCTGCTCAGTGGGGAGCCTGCTTCTCCCTGTTCCTCTGCTTGTCACTCTGCCTACTGTGCTGTCTATCTTTCTGTCAAGTAAGTAAATAAAATCTTTTAAAAAAAGAAAAAAGATACTTTAGACACTTCCTGGCCTTACTAGATCCTTCACCCTTAATCTTTAGGGATGGTACCAGAGGGTTGATCCCTAAAACACCCAATGTCTCACATAGAACGGCTGTAGGACTATTCTGCAGGGCTCTTCTGAGCCCAAAGGATAATATCTATCTCTGTAGTAACATTTGGTCTGATACGTATTTTGTTTCTTGTCTTTTATTCAGGTTGTAGATGAGTAGCTAACCCTTGCTGACTTCTAACTCCCTGGGGCTACCAGATTTACCAAAAAGAACCTAATACCAATGTACCACCAAATTAGCCTGGGTCAGTTTGCAACAAAGGTTCTACTGAGTAGCTCAACAGGACTGTTAGGAAGCCCAAATAATAAAGCACATGGCTAAGTCTCTTATGAATTTTCAAGAGCTATAAGAGATTAGAGTAAGAGACCTAATTGTATCTGTCTACTCAGCTTCTTTTGCTGGTTCTTCTCTAGGACCCAGTCTTTAATCCTTATTTTCTCTCTAGGTGATCTTATCCAGTCCCTCAACCCTGTATTTTTATCCTATGTTGAGGACTTACACGGTTTTGTATCCAGCCTGGGCCTCCCAACTGAGGTCCCAATGATGCATACCCAACTGTCTACTAGACATCTGCTACTGAAGATATTAACAGGCATCCTAAACTCGCCATGGACAAACACAACTCTTGACCCCTTGTCTCCCAACCCCCCTCAGATGAACACCACCACTTTGAGTCTTACCCATCTTAGAAGATGGTGCTATTCAGGCCAAAGACCAAGGAGTCCTCATCCTTGGTTCCCCTCTTTCTGTCATTGCCCTATCCCTTCCCCCTACCCATGCCCCCATACTCATTGGTGATGGTGTCACTCTAATCACCACCATCTCACACACACCCTCCAGAAGTCTCCTAACCGAACTCATGGATATTCTCTTCCCCCCGCCCTTGGACAGATGGCCTTTTAAAACTATAAATCAGACCATCTCACTCCCTATTTCAACCTTCCACTGGCCTTCCATCATTCCTAGAATAAAACCTAAGTTCTTTTTCTGCACGCATCTCCTGTTTCCAACCTCTGCCTCTGTGGCCCCATCTCCTGATACTTCCACTCATATTCATGTTGTTCTTGTCCCCCTGACTTGTTCCTGTTCCTTCAACACCGATGTGGTGCTTCCAGGCCTACCTTATGGCCTTTTCGCCGGTTGTTCCCTAGACCCGAATGTTCTTCTTCTGGGTCTTGACCTACACCTGGCCACCTGTGTATCACCTCCTCAGAGAGGCCGGTCCCAAACACCTAAGCTAAATAAGACCCAGCGTCCTTACAAGACACTTGCCTGCCATTGCGGTGATCGAGTCCATTCACAGCACTTCTCACCACCATCCCACTCATGGTTTCGATTGCTTGTATATCGTTTCTCTTGCCGCTGGAATAAAAGCCCTATGAGGACAAAGGATTTGTCTCGTTCACCGCAATTTCCCAGCCCCTCCAACACCACCCGGCATAGAGAAGTTTCTGCAAAAAAACACATCTGCCTGATGAATAGATGAGTGATTTATGTATGATCCCCTACGTGACTTGTAGAAGTGTAAAAACTGGCCTTCGAGAACGGATAAACTGTGTACACCGTATTACAGAACACCTTACGGCCGGGAGAAGGAATCGCTGCTGATACACCAGGATATGACTGGATCTCAAAAGCCACAGAGAATGTACTCTAGGATTTGCTCATAGGGAATACCAAGGGCAGGGGGCACCTGGCTGGCTCAGTCAGTAGAGCATGTGACTCTCGATCTCAGGGTCATGAGTTCAAGCCCCATGGGCATGGGGCTTACTTGAAAGAAAGAAAAGAAAGAAGGAAAGGAAGAAAGAAAGAAAGAGAGAGAGAGAGAGAGAAAGAAAGAAAGAGAGGGAGGGAGGGAGGAAGGAAGAGAGGAAGGAGAAAAGATAAAGAAAGAAATGCAAAGGACAGACAAAGTTAACCTACGGTTTTAGAAAGCAGAACAGTGAGTAGTTATCTCTGATGAAGAGAACCAACCAGAGGGGTACATGGAAATCTATAACGTTGAAGCTACTCTGTTTTGATTGGGATATAGTGTACACGGGTTTATGTGTTTGCTGAAAGTCACCATATTGTATGCTCCAGATATGTATGCTTCTCTGTATGGAAATTTTCCCTCAAGACAAAACAAAACCTGTTCTTATAAATAGACCAGCCAACTTCTTAGTATCAATCTATTCAGAACGAAGTATCGATTTGCTTTAGCTCCAATTCAGAGATTATTTTGGAATCCTGGGTCTCCACAGTTTTAGAATATCTACCTAAGCTTCTTTCAGCTTCTTTTGGATTGTTCTGAGAGGGGGCAACAGTTTGGCACTGTTTGTCATACTATAAAACATGATAATGCTTAGTGTGATTCTGTTCAGAGACTGACTCTTTTGGTTTTTGTTGTTGTTGTTGTTTGCTTTGTTTTTGCCTCACACCCTTGCTCCTGGGGAGTGTTTTCAGGCAAGTAACACTGATGCCAAATATACACCAATCACCCCAGACCTCTAACTGTCACTCCTAAGTATAAAAACCTAAAGGAAGGGATCATCTCAAAACTACCCATCAGTTTGGGCCAAACAGACAAAGCTGCATTTGCCAACAGTAATATTTTATTCTTGCCAGAGCCACCGCAATCCCAAACTCTTCCATGGGGCCCCCCTCACCACACTCACAAGAGGTAACTACTTCTTACCTGCCCGCTCTATAGACTGACAAAGAAAAGCTCAGGGGAGTTGGGGGCTGGTGGGAGTCAGCACCGAACAGGGTTCTGGGATTGGTATGCTGTTCAGGAGGAGGCTTCTGAGTGGAGGCAAAATAAATTTTCCAACTAGAAACGGACCCTGAAGGGAGGTGCGCACTCTGCTATCCTCTACCTGCACAGCAAACATGGAGTTTCTAGATCGCCTTCTCAGCTTACAGTGCGTTACAAAGAACCTGCTTCTTCTCTCTGAACAGCCTCACCTACCAGATGAACTACCTCGGACACTTAGGGGCAGGTTGCTGGGTGGTACATGGGGCTGGACTGGCATGACTTTTGAGGGTGGCATCCTTCTATCCTTCCGATGCCCTTCAGGGAAGTTTTTCTGTGGGCAGGCCGGCCGGGTGTGGAGGGCATCTGTCTGAGAAGTCACACAGGGCCAGCCAGGCAGGAAGGTTTCTTGCCCTGGGTGGTTGAAACTCTGCTGCTCCAAAGGCAAGCAGCTCCTTCCCACTCAGCAGGAAAACGAGTGGGAGGTGCCCCCAGTCTGTCTGGGAGAGCAGGGTGTTGACAGGAAGAGACACCGCAGTGGTCTCACTCCAAACCTACAAGCAGCTCAAGAGTCACTAAACCTTCCAGGGGAAGGATGCACAATAGGGAAGAAATAAAGCTGTCTCCGACAAAAATTTAAAGCTCTCCTGCGGATCGGATGAGGATTAGGTAAACCTAGGATGTCATTATGTGTTCATAGTATTTAGCTCTTGCCCGAGCAAGGAATGTTCCAAAGGCAAAGGGAGATGATCCATAAATAAGAGGAACCAGCCATGCTCTAACTACCTCTGCTGTTTTCCTCCATGATGCAAGCCACCAGATCAGGAGGTGATGCCATGGTCACGGGCATGTGGGCTTCCGAGTCAGCCAGGCCTGAGCATAAACCCCACTGTGCCATTTGCTGGCTGCATGAACTTGGGCCCTTTCTGGACCTCTCTGTGCCTCAGTTTCATCATCCATAAAATGGGAATAATTTCAGGTTTACTGTAAGAGCTAAGTGCCTGCAAATCACTTAGTACAGTGCATGGCACATAAAAAGAGCTCCGTAAATGTTATGCCTTTACTAAGTAGATTCTTTAGTAAGTAGCTACCAGAGCATAGGTGATTAATTTAACTAAGTGACTTAATTAACCAAAGGTAAAATGGCTCTTCCTGAATTACTAACCCTGGAACCCACCCCTCTGGCGTTGCTGGAATGCAGCCATGCCCATAGTAATTTGGGAGGGAGGGATATTGCTGAATCATAAAGGGACCTTCTCAGTAGACAATGTGTTTAGAAGCCTGCAGCTGAGATATGGAGAGGGGAGAAAGAGTACAATTGTCTGAAATTACTCAGAGGTAATTTAGAGGTCTGCTGTTTAGGGATTACATTTAAGCCATGGACCCCCGCGAGAGGATTAAATCCAGTAGGAGGAAATTGCAAGGAACAGACTTCTTCCAGGGTAAGGAAGGACTTTTCGTATCTCAGAGTTTCCCTCCACCAAAAAAAAAAAAAGGGCTCCCTCTGGAATGAGCTCCCCATCCCCAGGTGAGCAGCCCTGGGGTGGATGAGCCCCGTGGCATGAGCCCTTGAGTCCTATGTCTGTCTAGCCCTTTACAGGTTCATAGGCACATCTGAGCTATCAAGGGATTTTGTTGCCCTTATTTCTTTTTTACACATGAAGAAACTGAGGCTCAGACAGAATGCATCCCTTGCCCAATGTCCCATAGGGTGAGGTAGCACCACTGGGTGGGACCCCTGAGCCTTTAGCCCCAGCTCCAGCGCTCAGGTCTCTCAGCCAAGCCTCTGTGAAGACAGGCATCCCCCAATTCTGGCTCATCATCAAATGGACTTGGAGAACTATTTAAAAAACCAGATTCCTGGGGTGCCTGGGTGGCTCAGTGGGTTAGGTGTCCAACTCTTGATTTCAGCTTAGGTCATGATCTCAGGGTCGTGAGATGGAGGCCACATCTGGCCCTGCGCTCACGGGGAGTCTGCTTCTCTCCCTCTTCCTCTGTTGTTCTCCCCGCTCGTGCTCTTTCTCTCAAATAAATAAATAAATCTTTATTAAAAAAAAAAGTTTCCTGGGTATCAGCCAAGGTCCACTGGATCCAAACTTCCAGAGATATCTTTTATTTTTTAATTTTTCCCTAACTGGAACGATAAACACCCAACTCTGGATGAAGTTACCTTCGGGTGGGGGTGGGGGTTGAGGGGAGAGGGAGATTGAATTGGGATGAGGCACCCACCAACTTCAGCTGTACTGGGAAAGTTCGGTATTTTAAGCTGGGTGAAATGTACAATGATGTAGTTATATTGTCTCATACGTGTGAACTAAGGCACCATAAAAAGTTTAATGCTCCCCAATGACCCCGTAAGGAGCCAGGCATGGGATCCACTAGATGGTCTCTGGGGTCCTTTTCAACACTAAAATGACCTGACCTTGATCAGCTGGAATTTGGGGCAATTTCTGCAGATCCACAGAGATCTCTTGTTAGTAATTAGACCCAGTTCCTGCTTGGGGTAGGAGTCACCATTGTTCGTAGAGCACCCACCAGCCACTTCCCTGGCCAGAGTCAAATGTTGAGGTGGGGCTCCTGCCATACCGGTCATTCAACCAGTCCCAATGAAGCCAGCCACTGTGAGGATTTCCAGGATCATCAGCTCCCTGGCTGCTGGAGCACTCTGGTTTGGCCAAGCGTCAAGAAGAGCAGCTGCCAGGAGCCCAGGACTCAGTGTGAGCGTGCTCCAAACCTGTACTTAGGTAGTTCTGTTTTAATCAGCTGTTATCGCATTTGATTAAATTGATGGCGGGTTTCACCACACAGACTCACAGGCAGCTGTTCCCAAGGGCTTAAAGCTCCCTGGCTTTAAGCTGGGTGGGAGTTGCTTAAGCCTCGGGAGGCGCACACAAACAGGGAGCGAAGCCCAGGCAAGGCTCCATTCTGAGTAATGATGAGGCAGGATGGGCTGGGCCGCCAAGCACTCACCAACCCCACGTCAGCCTGACCTGATTACTGTTTACAAGCACAGAAGACAGGAGATTTGGGTAGAAATGAGAGTGCACATAAATCCACATAATCCCCCCACAGTCCTCCAAGCTTTACGAGGCAGCTCAAGAATCAGCGTACTTAGGGACTCGGTACACTCTTGTCATTACCAATGCCAGTCGTCTCCCGAGTGTAGGTGAATGTGCACCTCACGACTCAGGAATGTAGTGGTTTCCACATATTAGATGTTCTATTGTTATTTTTTCATCTAAATTTTAAATTTTTTTCTATTTTCTTTGTATTCTGTAATATACCAATTTTATTACACAATAGTCATATTCATACACAATGTTACTGAGTTCTTATTCCATGCTAGGCAATTTTCTTTCTTTTTTTTAAAAAAGATTTATTTATTTATGTGAGAGAGAGAGAGAAAGAGAGCATATGCACAGAAGGGTAGAGGGAAAGGGAAGAAAAGCAGGCTTCCCACGGAGCGCCAAGCCAACCCTATGTGGGACTCAATCTCACAATCCCCAGATCATGACCTGAGCCGAAATCAAGAGTTGGACACTTGGGGTGCCTGGGTGACTCAGTGAGTTAAGCATCTGCCTTCCCTTTGAGTCATGATCCCAGGGTCCTGGGATCGAGTTCCACATGGGGCTCCCTGTGGCAGGGAGCCTCTTCTCCCTCTCCTCCTCCCCCTGCTAGCGATTTCTCTCTCTCCCTCTCTCTCTGTCAAATGAAATGAAATGAAATGAAATGAAACAAATTGAAATAAAGAGTAGGACGCTTAACAGACTGAGCCACCCAGGCCCCCCATGCCAGGCTGTATTCTAAGAACTTACATACATGATTTCATTTAACCTATACAACAGCCCTATGAGGTAGTATTACTATTTCTACTTCACAGGCACAGACAAGTCCAGTGATCCTTCCAATATCACCCAGCTGACATGCGGCAGAGCTGGGATTTAAACCCCACAGTCTGGCTCCAAAATTTGCACTTATAGCTATTACCTTATTCTGCCCTTATATACAAATATAACGTACAAATTTTAAACAAACATACATACATAAACAGGGTTGCACGCTCAAGGTTTTGTTTTGTTTTTAACTGAAGAAGGTGTTCAATCAAAACAAAAATAAAATGAACAAATAAAACCCACCTTTGAGGAAATTTAGCAAGTTCAGATGGAAAAGGAAATTGCTTCTGTGTGAGCCCCTGGGCACAGAGGGTAACTGTCAGCCCCTTCCAAGCCAGGGGAGCCGCCATGAGCTCACAGGCTGGCCTGTGGCTTCTAAGACCAATCATTTGCACGCCTTCACAACTTTTGCCACGTTTCCAAGCACTTTTGTCTAGCTCATCTTTTTCTTTAAATCATTTTTTAAACTTAAAAAATGACTTTTTGAGACAAACACTGCATGGCTACTACAAAGGGAAAGCCGCCATTCCTCGCAGAGACACCACTGCCTCACTGGTAAGTATTATAAAAGCTCTTGTTTTTATAAAGACAAGAAGAGCTAATATTTTGCAGTGTCAGGTGCTTTGTGGTGTCACATACTGTTCCAGCTGTTGGGACTCTAATGAGCGTACCACAGCCCCACTAGGCAGACATTCATATTGTCCCCATTCTACAAGTGAGGGATGGGGATTTGCAGCCACTTGTGCAAGCTGGCACAAATACTGAGGCAGAGGTAGGGTTTGAACACATGCCACACACATGGTGATGGCATCTATAGCACTTGGCAAACCAAGTGGAAGGCTGGGACAGAGGACCCTTCTACCCTCAGCTTAGTGAGGAACATCTGGAAATCTGAAACCTGGTCTCCATGGACTGGTTTAACCCTCTCTGGTCACATCAGGGAAGCTACTGCTGTCTCTTCCTCCAATAGTGGGGTAAAAAGGGGACCTTGACTCTCCTCTAACACAAGGACCAGCCTGGTACCATAAGAATGTTGCAATAAGAATGTTGGCCTGGGCCAGTTTGGAAGGGGTCCTCCCAAGATGGCGGCTTTCAACCTGCAAGACCCAGGTGGTAAGAGGCAGCGGCTGGAGCCACTGGAGGTAGAAACTGAGGCTGGGTAGGGAGCAGCAAGGTACAGAAGAAACAGTTCCTATCACCCCAAGTTGTTGTGGGGCAGGCCTGGCACAGGAATCCTGGAGAACCCATAGGAAGTGCTCACAAAAGAAAGCCAGCTTCAAAAATCTCCCATGTCTGGAGGACACAGGGTCAGATTATTCCAGCACCAGCCAAGTAAGACCTCTCCACCCCTTAGCTCCCTTCCCTCGGAAGAGGCAAAGGTTACGGGGAAAGAAGCTGGCCACCACTACTGCCTCCTTGGCCAGAGGCAGGAAGACAGGGAGAAATGCCAGTCTGCATCCTCATTCAGAGGACAGGGGAAGGAAAATCCATCCCACAAGACATTTTTTAAGGGACTTTCATGATTGCATCCAAAGAGTCCTGCATGTTCTATTTCCAAGACTCTTTACTGAGCTATATCCTTTGGGATTAGGGGGAAGGAGCTTGGACACCATCCATGTGCCCAGGCTTGTGGGAACTGCAGTATTTCCCAGTAAACTGAAAGTGTATCTTCCTCTCCTAGTTTCTCTATGTTATGGTATTCCTGACATGAGCATGACTCAGAATACCACACGACAGATGGACTCAGAAGGCGCCCTAAGGACAATCAGCATATTAGAGATGCATTACCCAAGCTGAATTTCTTTCTTAATTTTTGGATTAAGTATTAATAGAATGTCTAATATTTCCTTCCTGGTTCCCAATATAACATCTGTGAACTCCATTTTGAAAATCCAGTGGGGAACTATTACAGGTTTTAAAGCAAGAGAGAAATGTGATAAAATCCGTGCTTTAGAAGGTTGAACTTGACCTTGTTGTGGCGGGAGACTAGGAGTAAGAAGGCGCAGGAGGGTTTATGTGGGAGAGAAAGGGATCATGGCTGAGACAAACAGGGTTTGCTAAATCCCTGAATCAGCTCTTGGCAGGGGCGGGGGAGGTGGTGGTTAGGGGGATGCTTGCTAACAGGCAGTCAGCCTTTCTAGGACATTCTAAATAATGATGACTGCCCCCACTCACAACAACATAGGACAGCCCACATCTATCAGTCAGAAAAGGAGTGAGCCAAAGCAGGGAGGGGACCCAAGAAGGAAATGGAAGAGCAGGTCAAGCCAATCAAACAGAGCCCTGGGTGAGTCCACCCTGGCACGGTCAGACGAGTTCCATAAGGCTCCCCCAAACTCTACTCCTCCTGTCAGGAGTAAATGCAAAAGGGGAAGAGAGTGGGCGTGGCAGGACCAGACAGAGACAACCATGCCCAGCTCTCCCTCATTCACCCCCTGAGACAAGAGCTGGTAATAAGGCACCCCAGGAAACTCAAATGCCAAAGAAGAAAGTGGTATTTTGTCCCCCAAGAGCTCATGAGAAGACATCACAAAATCAGGAGATTTGGACAAAGTATTAAAATGTCACATCCTCAGTTTCTTCATCTGTAAAATGGGTAGGTCCCTGCTACTTCAGAGCCTCAATTTGAAGGTCACATGAGATGACATAAATGAAAATGTCCCACACAAGGTCTCACACACAGTAGATTCCCAAGGTTGTAAGTATTATTACCCAGTAGATATAATACATAATATATCCAAGATCAATTATTTTCTCCTCATCTGACACTTGTCTTCACATTTTGCTTGTCTATTTATTCATCATGCAAAATTTTTAAATGTTTGTATACTCAAAGCTGTCAATTTTTTCCTCTGAAGTTTTGGGGTTTTATGTCTTGCTTTAAAAAATGCTTCCCAGGGGCACCTGGGTGACTCAGTGGGTTAAAGCCTCTGCCTTCGGCTCGGGTCATGGTCCCGGGGTCCTGGGATCGAGCCCCGCATCGGGCTCTCTGCCCAGCGGGAAGCTTGCTTCCCTTCCTCTCTCTCTGCCTGCCTCTCTGCCTACTTGTGATCTCTGTCTGTCAAATAAATAAATAAAAATTTTTTAAAAAATGCTTCCCAAATCCATATATCCATATTATGAAATTATTCTTCTCTATTTTCTTCAAGTACTTTTTAGATTGTGTGTGTGTATTTGTTTTAGAATGTGTTATAAAATAGTGATCTGACTTTATTTTTTCCATATAGAGTGCAAACTGTCCCAATATCTTTAGTCAAAGAGCTCACCCATTTCTCCCTGACTTCGGTTACATTTTATTTATATAGAGAGATCTCCATTCATGTCTAAATGCATTGCTGGATTCTTCATTCAGGTCCAATTGATCTATTTTATCATTCCTGTAAAAATACCACAATATTATCATTCTGATAATGTTGAAGAAGCTTTTGATATATCCAGGACAATTTCTTCATCCCTCATTATTCTTCTTTTATTTTTATTTACTAGAATTCTTCTGTGTGTTCTCTGCTTGATGAACTTTAGAATATATTGGGTTCCATGAAAAATTGCATTGGCTTTTTTATTGAGATGACAGTGAGTTTATATATTATTTATAGAAAACGGATTCATTTACAATA
This sequence comes from Martes martes, assembly GCF_963455335.1. Lineage (NCBI taxonomy): Eukaryota > Metazoa > Chordata > Mammalia > Carnivora > Mustelidae > Martes > Martes martes. The sequence continues at coordinate 159,180,025 of NC_137889.1, read as the reverse complement.
TGGAATATCCCCATCCTGGAGCATAAGATGTCTATTTGTTCAAAAGTCCTTCTGTATACTTGTACGTTTCTTCAGTTTCACTCCTTAGCTTTTTGTTTTGGTTTGGTTTGGACACTTTAATGCATGAGATTTTTTCATGACATTTTAATATTGCCTATTAGCTGTATATGGAAAAATCTATTAATATTTTAACTCTGATGTTATATCTAGCAATCATATTAAACTCATTAGTTTTAATAGACTTTTAAAATTTTATTACCTTGAATTCTCAGCAAATAATCATATCATTTGTAAATAATGACAGTTTTGTCTCTTCTCTTGAAATATTTACATTATTTTTTCTGCTTTTGTTACAATGGAAGAAACTATCTTCTTCTGGCTGGATTTTAGAATGTTGAATAGATATGGTATTAGTGGGCATTCTTTTTTTTTTTTTTTTAGGATTTTATTTACTTATTTGACACAGAGAGAGAGAGATAAGGGAGAGAGGATAAGCAGGCAGAGTGGCAAAGGGCGAGGGAGAAGCAGACTCACTGCTGAGCAGGGAGCCCCATGCGGGACTTGATCCCAGGGACCAGGACCTGAGCCAAAGGCAGACATTTCACTGACTGAGCTACCCAGGTGTCCCAGCTAGCGGGCATTCTTATCTTATTCCTGACTTTAACAGGAATGCTTGCAGTTTTCACTATTAATATGATGTTTGATACAGAATTTTAGAAGATATCCTTTCTAAAGTTAAGGTAAATTTTTTCATTTCCAAACTTGCAAAGATTTTTAACCAGGTATTGGTCTTAAATTTAATGCCCTTTTAGTCAGTTTCAATGAAGCATAATTGACGGGCAGGAATTGTATCTACTTAAGGTATGTAAGGTATAGCTATATATTATAGCTATAATATAGCTATAATATTTATATATATATGTGTGTGTGTATATATATTTAAACTTTAGTGAAATGATCACTGTAATCAAGCTAATTCACATATCCATCATCTCACATAGTTACCATTTTCTCTGTGTGTTGAGAACACTTAAGTTCGACCCTCTTAGGAAGCTTTAGTAACACAGTATTACAGCCACACAGTCCTGCTAACTATAGTTACCAAGCCATTCTTTAGATCTCCAGTGCTTATCCATCTTGTATAACTGAAACGCTATACCTTAGATATTAAATACTTTTCAACATTTATTCAGATAATCATGAATTTTTTTTCTCCACAAATGTATTGCTGGAAAGGATTTCTTAATATATTTCCTGATATTGAACCATCCTTGAAGCTTTGGAATCAACTCTACTGGCTTTTTACTGATTCAGTTTGTTAATGTGATGTTCAGGATATTTGCATCTTGGCTCATCAATATATTGGTCTATAGATTCTCTGTTCTTTTTTCTTTTATGCTATCATCATCTCATTTCATTACATTATCAAGTAATACTAGCCAAGTCAAGTGAGTTGGGAAGTTTCCCATCATTCCCATATATAATGTTTGGAATAGCTTACAGGTTTTATATAACTTGATTCTAAAATACTCTTGACTTAGTATCTTTTTCTCAGGCTGAAGGGAGCAAGTTGGGAATGAGATAAATTTTCAAATATTTTTTAAAAATTTCTTCTAGGATTATTCAGCTATTCAGGTTTTCCATTTTTTCACAAGTTGATTTTTTTGACCTTTTTGGAAAATCACCTACTTCATCTTAAAAAAAAAAAAAAAAGAAAGAAAAAGAAAAAAAAAACCCAGCTTTATGGAAATAATATTCAAATACCATAAAATTCACACATTTCATGTGTAGCATTTAATGGTTTTTGAATATTCACAGAGTTGTGAAACCATCGCCACAATCAATTTTAGAACATTTCCATCATCCCCAAAAGAAATCCGTACCCACTTGTAGTCACTTTCCATCTCTGCTCCATTTCCCCGCCACCAGCCGTAGGCAACCGACTATAAAAATAGTGTCATCCACAAATAGAAATCATTTGACTTCTTCCTTTTCATGTGAATGCCTTTTATTTCATTTTCTTGCCTAACTGCCCTGGCTAGAACCTCCTGTACGATGTTGAATAGAAGTGGCAAGTGAGGACATCTTTGTCTTAATTCTGATCTTGGGGGGAATCTTTCAGTCTTTCACTATTAAGTGTATTAGTTATGGGTCCTTCATAGATGCCTTTTATCAGGTTGAGGAAGTTCCCTTTGATTCCTAGTTTTGAGTGTTTTTCTCATGACATGGTGTTGGATTTTGCCCAATGTTTTTTCCGCATCTATTGGGATGATCATGTGATTTTTTTCTTTTATTCTATTAACAGTATATTCAGTATATTATGTTGATTGCTTTTCACAAGTTCAGCTAGCACTGCGTTCCTGGAATAAGTCTCAGTTGGTCGTGGTGTGTCATCCTTTTTGTATGTTGCTGGGATTCAGCTTGCGAGTGCACTGTTGAGAATTTTTATGCCTGTATCCGTCAGATACTGGTCTAGAGTTGTCTTCTTTCGTGATGTCTTTGTTTTTGGTATTGGGGTAATGCTGGCCTCATAGAATGAGTTGATAAGTTTCCTTCCTCTTCTATTTTTTGGAAGAGTTTGTGAAGAATTGGGATTAATTATTTCCTATATATCTGGTAAAGTTCATTAGTGAAACGACATGAACCTGGGCTTTCGTTTTGGGAAGTTTTTATATTACTAATTCAGTCTATTTACTCATTATGGGTGTATTCTGATTTTCTACTCTTGTGTCAATTTCAGTATTTTGTGACTTTCTAAGAATTCGTTCATTTCACCCAAATTATCTGCTGTGTTGACATACAGTTTTCACCAATTCCTCTTGATTTTCATTTTTCAGGATTGAGTTTTTCAAAGCATTCTCTCAGTTTTCTTTTTTTTTTCTTTTTTTGCTCACTCAGTTTTCAAACTATTTTTTAATATTTTAAAATCCTTTTCACTGAGAAGATTTGTAACCTTTAATTCATTTTTATATTTGGAACCATTCCTGTCACCCTATTTCACGTTTTGCAATTTTTATGTTTTCTTATTGTTTCCTTTCTCTTTCTATTTATATTTTTCCTTTGGTTTGGATTGATCAGTTTTTATGACAACTTCCCCTTGCCACACTTCTGGTTAGGAACTTACAAATCCTATATCTACCCAGTTAATGGCTACCCTTACATTTTTAAATACCCAATTCTCCATAAATATCTAAAAATCATCATTATCTCCCTCTCACTTTGAATAGGATAGCAAATTTCACAGTTTCACACCCTTCCTCACCTCTGCCCACATTGTAATCACTTCCCATCAGATCTAGATTGCTACTTCTTTTTTTTTTTCTTTTTACATTATGCCTTTCATTTAGATTTAACAGCAACTTTACACATTTCTTGGCTTGCTACTGGTCCTCATAACCTTCATCTTCTTGTTTCTTGTATTTATTTTTTATGTTACTGGAATATGAACCCTAGTCTGTTCCCAGAGACTCGGAGGATGCCAAGTTTTCTGTCCTTACATGTCGCAAAATATCTACTTTGCCTTCCTAAGTGAACTGAGTTCAACACTAGCAGTTCTCCCAGAAGATATCTTCTACCCTCTGAAGCTGTCTGGGCAGGAGGCTAAGAAGACAAATAGAAACTCTCAGGAAGTAAAAGCAGATCTGGCAATCTCACAGTGGTGACAACGCAAGTATAAGATTCAAGACCTACTGAAAGAGAGAATCCCTGCTCAATACCCCAGATTCACAGCTGGGATCCCTGGAGAGATCTACCCTAACACTGGGGAGAAATAGAGCTATTTCTCAGAAGCTTGCCAAAACTGCAACCCAGCCCAAAGACCGCCCAGTCTCTGATTGTCTTAAGATAATCACCGCCCACTCCCCCTGACCCACTAAGAAAAGGATAACTCCCTCTGGAGGAAGACAACATTGTTTGTAGTCTCAACATTTTTTCATACAGTATGTTCATCATTCATTCAAAAATTACCAGACACGCTAAGAGACAAGTGCAAAAACTAAGAGGAGAAAAAAAGTAGAAATAGACCCACAAATGAATGTTTTCTTCTTAAACAGCAAAAAGCAATGGCTAAAAGAGATGAAGAGTGTTTCACCAGATAATCAGAATCTACAAAAAAAAAAAAAAATCAAATCAAAACATGAGGACCGAAAAATACAGTAAGAGACCATTTACAATTTGCTAGATAAGATGAAGAGCAGAGTTAGACCCAGAAAGAATAGATCAGTGAATTTAAAGAAAACGGAAAATATCTAGACTAAAGACAAAGAGGAAAAAGGATGAAAAATACAGAAAACCGTGTAAGAGACAAATGAGACACAGTGAAAAGTGTCAGCATTTATGTAATTGGAGACACCGAAAGAGAGAAAAGGGCAGAAGCAATATTTTTAAAGATAATAGACAAGAATTTTCTGATGAACCTGATGAAATATATTATAACTCAGATCCAAGAAGGTCACTAAATTCAATCATGATGAAAACAGAGAAAAAACCACACTGAGGCATATCACAGTCAAACTGCTGAAAATCAAAGAGAAAAAGAAAACTTGAAAGTAAAGAGGACCTTCAGTGCAACAACATTATGACTCAGAAGTGATTTTCAACAGAAACAATAAAACTCAGAAGACAAGGTGCCAAAAGAAAATGACTGTCCACCTAGAATGGCATGCTCCGTGAAATTATTTTTCAAAACTAAACTGAAGTATCCTTCAACGACAAGCAAAACGGTGAATTCTTAGCCAGCAGAACTGCACTGAAAGAAATCCCAAAAGGCACGTTCTTCTGCTAAAAGGAAAATTATTCCCAAGAGAAATGCACAAGTACAGAAAGGGAAGGAAAACTGACAGAAAGGGTAAATTTACATGAACATTGACTTACAAAGCAATAATAAAAATGCATATGCCTTTGAGTCCACAGTCCTGTTTCTAGAGATATGCGTGGGTTGTACGTACGCTCCACGCCCAACTCCGATCCCTTGTCTGTTCTCTGTGCCCACCTCTATGCCAGGAGGGTGACGACTCTGGTCACCGGGGTCCCCTGCCAGCTGCCTTCTGAGGTTGGCTTTGGCTGGCGGGAGGCACTGGCAAGACACTGGAGGGCAGGAAGAAAGAGTGGTGGACGTGTGCTTTCTCTGCTCCCTCTGTCCTTTGATGCTGTGTTTCTGGAAGTGTACAGCACTCTCTGGAGGCTCCAAGGCCCCATTTTTCCTCTTCAGGCCTAGGGGTGCTAATAGCTTCCTACTGCTGACAGTCCCTGGATGCCTCAGTACCCACTATTCCCTTTTTTTTTTTTTAAGATTTTATTTATTTATTTGAGAGAGTGCACACATGGGCGGGGGAGGGGCAGAGAGAGAAGGAGAAGCAGACTCCCCGCTGAGCAGGGAGCCCTGACATGGGGCTCGATCCTTGGACTCTGGAATCGTGACCTGAGCTAAAGGCAGACGCTTAACTGACCGAGCCACCCAGGCGTCCCTCCACTGTTAATTCCCTTAACCCCGCCCACACCTCTGCCAAGACATCCCTTTCATAAGTCTCTTAGTTGGAGCCTTCTTAGTTGCAGTGCTGTTTCCTTCCAGAGCCCTGACTGATGCGGGTTCCAATTTCATTGATTTCATCGAAGCACTGTTTGTAATAAAAACATGGGAAACAGCTAATATCCAGTTGGGAAACAGGATATATAAATGACAGTCCTCGTATAATGGAATACCATTTCACATTTTAAAAGAATAAAGTAGCTTACTAGGAACTCCTGGGGAGTGTTCTTCATGACTTATTAAGTGGGGGGAAAAAAGCAAGAAAGGAGTTTGTATCATAAATTCTCATTTATATAACAAAAAGTGTTTATGTGTGTGCATAAATATGAGTATCTCTACAAGGATATACAACAAGGCATCATTATTCATTGACTTTTTTGTTTGAATCTTTGTTTTACCACGTGGGTGTATCACTTTCTCAAAAACCCTTTCAAACATTTTCTAAAGAACATTCTTTTTTTTTTTTTTTTAAGATTTTATTTATTTGTCAGAGAGAGAGAGAGCGCTAGCGAGAACTGGCAGGCAGAGGCAGAGTTCGGAGAAGCAGGCTCCCCGCCGAGCAAGGAGCCCGATGTGGGACTCGATCCCAGGACGCCGGGATCATGACCCGAACCGAAGGCAGCCGCTCAACCAACTGAGCCACCCAGACGTCCCTAAAGAACATTCTTAACTGGAGTCAAACTCCCTTCAAACCATTTATCGAAGCAGCTTCCTCTTCCCTTCTCGCCTGGTTTCACTCTCTTGAAAATACACCATCGGCCAAACCAAGCCTCTCCCCGAAGGGCCCCTTCAGCCTCCGACCTGAGAGCCGCCGAGGCTCTTGAATCAATCAAAGGAAGCAGAAGCCCCAGAGGAGGCAGAGTTCGTCGACCTTTGCCAGGTCTCTTTGTTCATTCCCCTCGTTTTCCTTTCTAAAGTACAATCGACCTACAACGTCATGTTTGTTTCAGGTGTACAACAGGTAACTTTCCTCTTTATCAGTGGAGATAAGACCTGGAGATAGATAAACGTTCTCAAGGGGACAGAAGGACAGGAACTGACTATTGACATTCCTCTATTTACCCAATCCCGCCCTGGAGTGAGTGTCACTTAACCTGTCACCAGATACTTCTGGTTCGGGTAAGTTTCCCGTCACCTCCTAGTGTCAATGAATGTCATTACACAGCAGACTAAATTTCGTCCAAAACAGCCAAAGGGTTACAAAGCAGGGCCCCCTCCCCACGGGCAAATGGCATGGAGACTAAAACTGATGGTTTCAGGGTGTCAGTATCCATGAAAAAAAAGGGCTGCTTCTTTAAGTGACATTTTTGTCGAATGTGGACTGTGGATCTCACAACTGACTACGTTTCCCTCTTTGCCTCGGCTGATCAAGCAGCTCAGGCAGGCATCAGGCTTCCCATTTTGAAAATGTTAGTGCTGGGGACACCCGCATCTGCTTACTGACTGGCTTTTAGGCGTCTATTCAATTCTTTTTCCGCTAGGTCTGATTTCTCTCTGTTCTTTCTGAATCATTCTGTAGTGTATCTATTTCTAAAGCCACCTCAAATGCTTTTTAGAATGAAGTTAAGTTTAATCCACACATGAAAATGGGAGCTCTCTGACCATACTGCCCAGTTCAGTCCCATAGTCAGCGGGAAGGACCTCAAACTTACTTTATTTATTTATTTAAAATTAGTGAACATTTACTGAGCACTTACTGTATACCAGGCACTGTTCTGACACCAAGGCTGCCGTAAAGAATGAAACAAAAGCCCTGCTTTGTAGAACTTTCTGTTTAGGGGAAACAGATAATAAACACGAATATATACTCCTGTATTCTGCCCTGGTCTTTCCTGGGTGAACACAATACACTTCAACAACTTGTCTCCCCGGGACACTGAGTGGCTCAGTCAGTTAAGCATCTGCCTTCATCTCAGGCCCTGATCGCAGGGCCCTGGGATTGAGCCCCGCATCGGACTCCCTGCTCAGCGGGCAGTCTGCTTCTACCTCTCTGCTCATTCTCTCTGTCTCTGTCTCTCTCAAATAAATAAATAAAATCTTTAAAAACAAAAACAAAAACAACAACTCCTCTCCCCATCTCCTGCCTCTTGAAGTTAATTCCATCCTTCATGTTGAACCCAGAAGGGTTTGATTAGGTCAAACCCCTGATAAAGTTCATATTTTTCAGGTTAGCACTTAAGGTCCTGTAAGGTCTGGCTCCAGCCAGCCTCCCTCTGAGTGCGCAGCTCCCCAAACAACCTTTCCTCCCCTTAGGATCCAATACAAGAATCACCTTCTCCAGGCAGCCTCCAGGCATGCCCCAAGCAGCATTAATCTGCCTTTCCTTTGAAGTCCTAGAAGCTTGTTCGGATAACTATTAAGCACAACAAACATCACCTAATGGTCAGTTATATAGATACATAAACATGCAATGTGCGTCTGTTATGTGCTTCTAAAAGGTCTTGCACGTAGCGGGCACTCGAGAAATTGTGACTAGGTTAATCACTAAAAATTAATAACTTTGCAGGTCACACATATTCTCTCCTTCCATCCTCACATTAACCCTAGGAAGTAGTAAAAGCAGTAATGTTTCCTTTTGCTGGCTAAGGGAACAAAGATGCAGATAGGCTAAGGGATTCATGGTAATAAATGCCACCCTTGGTCTAGCACTCTTTGAACCTCACAAGCTGGCTCCTCGTAAGCAAAAACAGTGCCAAGAGGCAGCAGCTGCAAACCACAGAATTCCAAACGTCGCACCAAATAACAACGTGAAGTTCAACGACGTGAGGATGGTTCAGCTAGGCCGGTCTTAAAACAAACCAGCACAGGAGCAAAGAAGACTATTGTCGTGCACACATTGAAATCAGAGGCATGTTAGAAACCTGTACCCACGGGGAAGTAAGTTAGGACAAGAAACCCTTGGATCATTGTGTCACAGGGACAGGATCAAAGACCTGCCCATTAGATGAATATGCCTGACTCATAGACGGAAGAACAACTGTGATAGTTTGCCCAGGACTGCAGACTTTCAGGGCTGAAACAGAAGGCCCCTCCCCCCCCCCCGCCCCACTCCCACCACCCTAGGTAAACTGGAAGAAGCTGGTCATCTACAAAGAAGATGGTTGTTTCTGGGGAAAAAAAATCATGTGTATCTTGGAAAATGAGCGTTAGAATTTCTCCCTAAGGACTGCCTTCCAAACCAGTGGATGATCCCGGCAAGAAAAACAGCCTTGTTACTTCTGTGACACCTTGTCTTTGACCAAAAAAGGCATGACTTCAGTGACATCTAAACAACGTTCAGGTCTTTTCAAAACCTTTCCCTTTAAAGGAAAAGATTTTTTTTTTTTAAGATTTTATTTATTTGTTTGACAGAGAGAGACACGCGGTGAGAGAGGGAACACAAGCAGAGGGAGTGGGAGACGGAGAAGCAGGCTTCCCGTCGAGCAGGGAGCCTGATGTGGGGCTTGATCCCAGGAGCCTGGGACCATGACCTGAGCTGAAGGCAGGCGCTTAACGACTGAGCCACCCAGGCGCCCCTAAAGGAAAAGATTTTTTACCAATCAGGATATCTGAAAGAAGGTACCAAGAACTAGGAAAGCAATCCCCAAAAAGATGTTCCCAAGTGTTTGGAGCATCCCCAAGGATGCCAAGGTGGCCCTTCCACGTGGTTCCGTCAGTTGAATGCCTGCCTCTGGATTATTTGTTTATTAAAACAAACAAAAACTGTTTCATTAACTTATAGCCAACCCTCATAAATACTTAGTAGATACGAAAAGACATTTCAGTTACATTCAATGATTAAAGCAATAAGCAAAGATGGCATCCTGTCAGAGGCTCGGTGACGCTGGTGTCCTATGTGTGCCAGAATTTTAATATGCACAAGCACCATTTCCGGTTGAGAAAGAGCAAACTCCTGTCCGGGACATCGGTAGGAAGAAGAGCTACGGCCAAATTCATTCATCATGACAGGCTTCCCGGACCACAGTCAAAATCAATGGGCGGTGTGTCTTTACAAGTAAAGTAATCGATCTTGATTAAAGCCCCAAGTCCCAGGTCCGTGAAAACGTTTGAGGCACTCGCACCTCCGTCGGTGTGCTTGGCATTCAAAGATCTTGCATTGCAAAGACTCTCGGATTTGGGCAACACTTTTGGGTACTGAAACCTGTTAGCAATGCCAGAGAGGTGAAGTCTGTGAATGCCTATCACTTCCTAGAGGAGTCTTCATGCACTCAAATGCTAGCTTATCTCCCATGATGAGCAGAAATCCACGTTTGGCGTGGAATTGTAAACTCTAGGTAGAGGCACAGCAAGCCAAAGAAACAAACAGAAGGAAGCCCCTATGAGTAGCCTTCAAGTAGACAAGCCCTTATGATTCACCTTCCAATCGTCTTTTTTTTTTTTTTTTAAGATTTTGTTTATTTATTTGACAGAGAGAGAGAGAGCGAGCAAGCGCAGGAACACAAGCCCGGGGAGTGGGAGAGGGAAAGCAGGCTTCCCGCCCAGCAGGGGGCCCCCCTGCCGCGCAGGGGGCCTGATGTGGGGATGGATCCCAGGACCCTGGGATCCTGACCTGAGGGGAAGGCAGACGCTTAACAACTGAGCCACCCAGGCGCCCCTCATCTTCCAATTCTAAGAATACCTATTTACTGAGTACTTACTGTATGCCAGGCATGAGTCTAAGAGTTTAACGTTTAATGTTTTATTTACTCTCCATAAACACCCAACAAAGGGGATGGATTTTTAGTCCCAGTTTGAGCGAGGAGAGAGCTGAGGCCCACAGAGATGAGGCTGCAGGCCCAAGGGAAATGAATTCAAGGCCAGGCAGTGTGCAGAGCCCACAGGCTCAAACTCTGCGTGCAGAGGCCTGGCTCTCGGGGTGTGCACCTGCTTTTCCCTTTTCATCTCTCATCTCTGGAGTCTGGAGCTCCTCCTGCCCCACACTAATGGCTCCCCCGACTTTGCCCTGGTACATCTCCCTGCTGGCATCCCCAGGCACCTTCAACTCAACACAGCCCACAGTGAACACATCGTCCTTGCCTCCAGACCCACGGCCCCCTTTGTCCCAGGCATCCAGTGGCAGACTATGTAATTCCCCATCACTTGTCCTGAACCCTGCAGTGGTTGGCTGTCTTCTCTCCATTCCAAGTGGACACTGTCAAGTGGAAACTGCCTTGATCGTGGCATGATTCCCACATACCTCTCCTTCTGCCTGTACCCCTGCCCTCCTCGGCTGCCCTGGTCCATGCTCATAATGGCCTGCCACCATCTGCCCCAGCCCCCATGGATCCTCACTCCAACTCAGCCTCCATGCCTTGGTCTGGCTAATCTTTCCAAAAGGAGACTCTGATGGGCGAAAGCACCAAAACCAGTCTTGTGGTTGACAAAGTACCCCAACTCATCGGACTTCCACAGCCTGTGAGAGGTTCTCCATGGAAGTCTGGTGTCCGACTGAAGGTCATAGCTGCTGATGAGAGCCCAAACTCTTTCCTCAGTCAATCGTATCCTGCCTCCTGCTCCAAAAAAATTCTGTATTTCCATTGTGTACAGAATTAGAGAAAAACTAAAATTTCTCAGTCCAGGTCTTTCTGTGGCTTGTCCCAGCCAACTTTTCCAGTGTCCCTTGCCTAACACCTTGTAGGGCAGGCAAGCCCCCGGGAGGTTGGGTTTTCTCTTTTTTTTGCAATGCAAGTGCCTGATTTGAGCTCTGATTGCCAAGACATCCACTTCAAAGAGGCACCCACTTCAGAGATGGTCAGCCATGGGCCTAGATAAAGAGCCAGGCCACCTCCCCACACTGAGGCTCCTTTGTTTTCAAGATCTTGGTGGATTTTGATAACTGAGTATTTGGGCCACTTGTTTTTGTTCTTCCCACACTTTAAATTCCTGCTCTTACATTTTATTATCTTATTTAAAGATTTTATTTATTTATTTGTCTCAGAGAGAGAGAGAGCGCACAAGCAGGGGGAGCAGCAGGCAGAGGGAGGAGCGGGCTCCCCGTTGAGCAAGGACCCCAATGCAGGACTCGATCTCAGGACCCTGGGATCATGACCCGAGGCAAAGGCCAACGCTTAACCAACTGAGCCACCGAGCTATGCCTGCTCTAATGTTTTAAATTCACCAATAAGGAGTGAGCCTGAGAAACCCTAGGTCTGTACCCTCCACCCCAACAAAAGCAGAACTCCACCCAATCCTAACTCTAACCACCATCCACCATCTACTATACTCAGACTGTCTGTCTGTCTGTCTCTCTCTCTCACACACACACACACCACCCCGGGGACCTCACTATATGGCTCCAGGTATGCTGTGTAATTTCCAGGTCCTGTAAGCAACAAACCTTTATTTTTTTTTTTTTAAAGCTTCCTGACAGTTTTTACAGGGCATCTTGGGATTATAGAGAGATCCCAGAGGGATGCTCCAAAGAAAACACCTGTTACTGATCAACTGAGCCTGGCACACTACACGCCCCCCCGCACTTGGAAGTAAAAAGATAGATAGAGGGAAGAGGTCAAAAAGACATTAAGTGGAAAAACTATTATTTTATCCCAAGGATATTATTTTATCACAAGGACGTTCTGAGCCAAAAATTCAGTCCTATTCTTTCTCCTAGTGAAGAAATACAGCTTCAAGTCTATTCTGTCTGGCTCTTTAAGTAGGCTAAGAAAATGGATGTTTCATCTGTTTCTCTCATTCCCTTTGTTTTTTCTAGAATGATTCCTTAATCACGCCATTTATGAGCCATCCGCCTCATTCTTAACTTAGGAGGAAATGCACAAAAGCCCTCCTAGAGGGGCCATGCAGCCAAAGACCTCCTGCCTTGTACACTGTTAGGCCAGGTACTTGGGAGCCCCAGAGCTGATGTACGTTTCATCCAAGGTCAAGTGTGTGTTTCCAGCAAGTTAGGTGAACAAAGCCGTGAGCCTCAGGGCATAGATTCCCAGGCAAGGTTATCTTTTTTCTTCATTATAGTGAAAAATTATTCATTAATTTTTTAAATGGGTGTAAATTCCTCTAAATCCCACTATTCCTAGCATATAAATTTCAAATGTTTGTTAAGTGGGGGAATTATTGCCCTCCATGCTCAGCCAAAGCCAGCTGGCTATCGCTCCTAAATCAGGCAGTATTGCCTTTCAGGTAATCTCCATTTTCCTTGGACAGAACCACAAAATCACCAGCTTACTTGCCCTTTCTAGACTTTCCCCTGGGCTTTTGGCACAACTTTCTCCAGGCATGGTTTTTGTTATCATTGATCATAAAAATGGCCACAGATCTCATTTAATTCGATAACAATTCAAGGAGAACTGTTCTATTTTATTTCTCAGAGAAAATGGAGGTGCACAGATGAGAGGCAGCCTGCCCCGAATTCCATAGCAGCTGAGCATAAGTCCAGCTCCAAGCCCTTTCCGCCCTGAGTGCCCTCTTTGAAGAGGTGCTTTCTTTTTAATCCCAAAGTCTTTAAGTCGAAGTGCCCCCTATTCACCTGAGGGAATGTCTTGTTTATCCCAACACCCAGGACAGAGTGTGTTAACTGATAAATTAGAATTCCCCATGATAATGTCTGAAATATCTTGAAGTCTGCCTGATTCAGAATGTGTCCTTGGAGTCTTAACTTCAACAGTGTGGCAAATGCTTGAGTTGATTTCAAAGATGTGCTATGGACTGAATTGTGTCTCCCTACAATTCCCGTGTTGAAGTCTTAACCCTCCCCCTGCCCCATGTGGTTGTATCTGGAGTAAGGAAGTAATTAAGGCTAAACGAAGTTCTTGGGGTGGGGCCCTGATCCGATAGGATTAGTGCCCTTGTGAGAAGAGAGGTCAGAGAGCGCCAATCCCTCCTCTTCCCCTTCTGAACTGTGTGGCTTGAGCAAGTCAGTTCACTTTTCTGAGTCTCAGACTTTTTCACCTATCAGGCAGGACTGAAAATGTCCATATCATACACATGGGGGTACATCAGGAGATGGGTACAACATAGTGATTAGATAATAAATGCTAGTGGTCTGGAACTCAGTGGTGTGAGCATACTGGGTAGCCTCAGAGGATGTGAGCATTTCCAGATCCCTTTCTAAAGAAAAAAAAGGTAGAGGCGCCTGGGTGGCTCAGTTGGTTGAGTGTCTGACTCTTGGTTTCAGCTCACATCATGATCTCAGGGTCCTGGGATCCAGCCCCATGCCGAGCTCCACGCTCAGCAGGGGGTCTGCTTCAGGATTCTCTCCCTCTGCTCCTCCCCCTGCTCGCTCTCTCACTCTCTCCAAAATAAATAAATATGTCTTAAAACAGAAAAAACAGAAGAGAAAAAAGCATAAAGGCAGAGTATAATAGTAAGACTTCTGTATATCCTGGGTCTGTTACTCACCAGATACCATGTGATTCATTTTACACCTTCTGCCTTATCACAATAGAACGTTTGATCGTCCAAAGCCAAAATCAACAACACAAGAAAGTTCAGATAATATTAGTCCTGAGATGGTCAAACATGAAAACACCAGCACACACCAGGCTTCCCACACTCCCCAGAGCCCAGCCTTATCATGACATCTGGTTTGATACTGTGCAAAACTGAGGACAACCCACCACCCCTGGGGCCCTACCACGTCACCCCTGCCAATAAAAGTATCCTCCCCACCACTGAGAAGGCAGGCAGGCTGACGACAGAAATGACATCCGGCTCCGAGCAACACTGGGCTGGTTCTGGGGACAGATGGCAGGCTCAAGCAGGGAAAGAGGTGGAAATGGAGGTCCTGGCGACTGGAGGAGTGAACGTACAGGAAAGCAGCCCAAGGTGGGGGAATGTTCTCCCAGCCTCTTGGAGATGGAAGTAAACCAAAAGAAACCAGCACCAATCAGGAAACACGGGTCACTGCTATGGGCTGACTTGTGTCCCACCCAAAATTCCTTTCTCAAAGTCCTAGCGCCCAGCGCTCCAGAATATGGCCATATCTGGAGATATTTGTGCCCATTTTTTAAAGCTTCAGGGTCTTTAAAGAGGTAACTAAATTAAAATGAAGTTATTCACGTGTCCCTAAACCAATGTGGCTGGTGTCTTTAGAAGAAGAGGAGATTTGTACATAGACACGCACAGAAGGAAGAAGGTGTGAAGGCGTGGGAGAAGACAGCCATCCATGAGCCAAGGAGAGAGGTCTGGCCATCCGAAGGAATGAATCATGCTAACACCTTGATCTCAGTCTTCCAGACTCCAGAATATTTCTGTTGCTTGAGCCACCCAGGCCCTGGCACTTGTTATGACAGCAGGAGCCAACGAATCCAGTCATTTCTTTGGAGGACACTCAGACGGCAGGGGACCGCTGAGCAGGTCACAGAGCCACCAAAGAACAAGAGGCTCAGATAACAGGGAGACAAAGTATCTGAGACCAGGCTTTGCGTTTATAAAACCGGTGTTCAGCAACAGCTGACCCCCTCACCAATAAAGGACACCGTCCCCAACCAGCCCTACCCAGAACCATCCACCAGCCCACACCCACTGGAGGTGTGTGCCTGAGCTCACCTCCCACCTGTCACCTGCTCCACGGCTGCCACCCGGTCCCCCCACCACCACCGTAAGCCCCACGGGGATGACTGCAATGATTCTTAACTGGCCTCCTGCTCCCACTCTCGCCCAGCAGCATACCCTGCCCCTGCCTATGCCCTGAGCAACACTTGGAATGAGCCTTTTGGGACCTACAACCCTCCATGGTTCTCATCCTGCTGAGAATAAACCCTGCGTCCTTCCCCTGATCTAAAAGACAACATGTGATCTGAGCTTCGCCCGTCATGTGTGCCCCTCTCTCAGCCATCCTGGCATGCGGCCGCCTTCTCTGCTCCTTGAGCATTATCATGTTCCCATCTCACGGCTTTTGTACTTCCTGTCCTGTCTGCACAGGAGGGAGCTGCCCGCTGATACCCACCTGGCTTGACCATCTTACGCCATCTGTCTTCCTCCTCGTCTGATACAAGGTGCTCACCTCCTGAATACTCGATGTTCACATGCTCAGAGGCTGTCCATTCTGCTGACACCACGGGGTCCCACGGGCGCTAGCAATTGCTAGCGCTAGCAATTGCTGAATAATTGCTGTTGTACACGTCCCCTGATTCGCCCCTGCAGGCCACTGTGAGCCGGGGATCCGCCTGGCTCCCTCCCTGGCTGGACTCAGGTCTCTGCTCAGAAGCCCTTCCTGACCATCCTCGCAGCAAATCCTCTGCTTTTCATTGCTCTCCTCCACTATATAGATTTCCTTCAGAGCACTTCTCGCCGTCTGTGGGCGGTTTATCTATTACCTGTCACTTCCTCCTGGAAACAAGCTTTGAGGGCAGGGGTCTGAATGGCCAGGTCGGCGCCGAGCCCAGAGCTGCCATCCTACAGTGAGTGGGTTTCCCAAGGGCGCGTGGACATTTACTCACTGACCTAGAGACTGAAACGACCTCTGGTCAAAGTCCCCCCCGTGCAAACCCTAATCTGGCCACAGCAGAACTTATAAAACTCTAGGGGCCAAATGTAATGGATTGTTAAATGTATGATTAATCGTGATTTTCTGGCAGGTGCTGGGGGTGAGTCTGATCGCTGGCCCTCGTGCACTGGGCCCCCAGATCTGACCTCGCCAAGAACATGCCTCACTGCAGCCAGGCTTCCCAACCAGCCGTGAACATGCCCTCAGCCCACCCACCATGACCCCTGACTTCTGAGCACCGGCCACGGCTCACTGAGCAACTCCCACGTGCCCCCCGGGTGCTAAGGGCTGGACATGTAAGTTGCCCAGAACCTGTCTCACAACACAAGAGGTGTTGTTTCCCTATATTTTTAGATGGAGAAGCTAAGCCTCAGAGAGGGGAAGTCAAGCACCCAAGGTCACGAAGCTAATAAGTGTCCTTGAATCCTGGCACCTGACTCTGTCCACATGCTGTGTCCAGTGCTCTCCCACCTCTGACCAGTGTGCCCTAACTGCAGGAACTTCCTATCTGCTCTACTCCTCAGCCACAGTGGACACCCAGGCATCTTCCAGTGTTTGTGGGTCTCTCGTCTCCCCAGCTGTACCCGGCTTCTTGACCTCACGACCCTGGCCTTCTGTCTCCAAGCAATCAGCATCCAGCAAAGGCTCTGTCTTTGGGGATGGGGGAGGGAGGAGGGTCGCAAATCTCCGTTCACTCACAGACCCATAGCCCTGTTGTTGTCGGGGAAGGGGTGCTGATCCCTTCACAAGCCATGACCCAAGTCACTGAACAGCCCAACAAAAATCACATGACTCCAGTAGACCATCAGCTCCCTGTGGGCAAAGGATTTTGTCTGCCTCGTTTCCTGTCTCATCCCAAACCCCCAGAAAAACACCTGAAAACATTTCAGCCCTAACAGCACGTGGCCGATGGTCAGTCAACAAGAATGGCTAATGCCTGTCTCCCTCCCTCTATTGTGAGTTTCCCACAGAACACACCAAGCTGGTTCCCCTTTGTATCCCCGAACTCTAGCATTTGTTCCTTATTCACTCAACAAATATTTATGATATGCGCCATTCCAGGCATAAAAGATACAGCAAGAAAATAAAAAAGGCCCAAATCCCCTTGCCTTCAAGTTTTCCTGGAGGAGTCCCATGTGCCTGGAACCATCCTAGGCCCTGGGGACACGCCTGGGAATGAGGCAAAGAGGTCCCAGCTCTCAGGAGCTTTGTGACAGAGGGATAAAAGACAATAAGCATGCAACCAGATACATAAATAAAACCATTACTGACTGGGAGAACAGCTATCCCAGTGTCCAGCAGGGCTCAGTTGGCGTGAGAAAAGGAGAAGTAGGGGGTGGATGCTTGAACACACTCAGGAAAGAAGAAGGTCACAGTTCAAAGGCCAGCTGTGCCATTCACCAGCTGAGTGGCCTTGTGTGGTCTCATTGGCTCTCCAGGACCAGGTCGCTTTGCTGCTGCCCTTACTGTGTGGGGTGGCTAAACTAAGCAAGGAAGATGAGCGTGGGAGGGAGGCAGAGAGACAGGAAACAGGCAAGCCGGTCCCTATGCCAGGTGAAGGGGAAGCCGAGCTGACAGTGCTTACTTATGACCCATACTCACGTCCCCTCCTGGCGCTGACACCAGTCAAAGGCAACAGCTCTTCAATACCCAACCCCACCCCAGGCTTCATGAAACACCTGGGACTGCTCTTGCAGGAATTTTTCCTCCAACATTCAGATGCCAATGAACATTAATGTTTGGCTGAAAAAGTCCAGCCAACCCCTTCCTGTCCCAGATTCAACTGGGATTAAGTCTCCCTTGATTGGCCAAGTGTACACAGAGCCCACTCCACGCTCATCGAATGCAAAACAACTCAAGGAGCAGGGAAGACCTTGCCTGGGGGATCAGTCTTCAAATCAGACTAAATCTGTATCTGCTCACTCATTCAAACAACAATTATTTATCCAACCTCGAGGTAGCAGCTGTTGTTGGACTAGAATACAAAAATGGCACAGATTGCCATGCTTCTACATGGGCCAGTTACTGTCCTAGAAAGTCCTTATGGATCCCCCACCATCACCGCTTCCCCATCTGCCTATCTCCCTTCATCTGCTGAATTTCTTTCCTCAAGGCTAAGTTCAGGTACATCTTTGACCACCCGTCCTGGTCTAGATGCTCCTCTGCTATGCTCCCACGTGACCCCACCCTGGGATCAGCTCTGTCCTGGGCTTGGCCCTGCTTTGTGGTAACCACCTGCCTGCTGGCTCTCCAGTCTCCCTAGACTGTGACCTTCTTGAGGTCTTGAACTGTAGTTGAAACTTGGTAAATATGTGCTGAATGGGTATATCCAACCCATGTTCTCCACCGCAGATTCAAAAAAGGGTTATGTCTGAAAAATTGGTCCATAATATATAGAAAGGGGCCCTTGCTATCTGTCCTGAAGATGCCTCTAAAGGCAGTGTATATAAAATACCCCAGAGCACTGCGCAGGAACTGAGTAAACAGTTCTGTTACAGTATCATTGCTGTTATCTTCTTGATGATGTTAATAATGATTATGAGAGAAGATATTTAAATTTGGCTGGAGGAAAGGACTGGAGGTCAAAAGACCATGACTTCCAACCGTGACTTTCAAACTGGTGTTGTGACCTTGGACAAATCCTGCTGATTCCAGCAGCATCATCACCTGTAAATTGGGAGTAGAAGTCCTTTCCTAGTCCCTCTGAATTTGTGACAGATGACACAGTCTAAGTCTGTAACCCTCATCCAACCCCCCTTCTGGGCCCAAACACTGATTTAACTCCATTTTGAGCCAGGTCAAGAGGAGGTCCCAAATCTCAGGGTCTGCAAAGCCATCCACAGTGACATTCTGTTCCTTTCCTAGTCTGTGCTGTCCAGATCCTTGTGTTCCTACCATGCATTTCCCGAGGCACATGGCTAAGGACGGTCCTACCTGAAAGCAAGCCAGAAAAAGTCACCGCCAAAGAAATGCTTGAATAGTTGTTGGATGCCCTTTGAAGAGCCCCAAACTGGGTCACGATGAAGAGCTACACTTGTGACCCAGCCAGCCGGCACGATGCACACAGCATAGTCAAGGCTGTCACCTGCTGGAGAACAATGACCAGAGCATTTGGGGACACCATGACCAACTATAGGGCAAGTAGTGATAATGACACCCATCATTCTGCAACCCACATTTTCTGGGACATTCAGAACAATGCTCCCAGAGCCTGGTTTTATCCCACTCTGCCCTTCCCAACCCCCAGAAGCTTGGGGCACAGATGAAGGGTCTGAGACATTTAGGGACATTTGGGAGTTATTTGGTGGATACCAGTAAAGATGTCGTGGTTCTATTGGGGGAATCCACTGATCCACATGACCCTCTGGACCTCTCTGGCCAGGCCCCCAGAGGAGCACTAAAGCTGGGCCAGAAGAAGAAGGGAAAATAGAGAAGAAACAGGAGAGCTTTGGAGGCTCAGGGCCTCCATAGTAAGCTAGAGACTAAGCTGACCTCCTCTCTCCCCTGAACTTGGAACTAAACCTCTCTAAAAAACCTAAATGTCCTCTCTACAGACCTCCCTGCAGGGGCATGATGTCACCTCTTCCAGGAAGCCCTCCCTGACCTAGTTGCATAAGTCTGGCCAGTTTTGGCATTGGCCATTGGAGCTCCCCATACTACCTGTGCTTATCACTGCACTCATGTCACAGAATACTAATTGCCTGTTTGCATGTGAACTCTAGGGCATAAGAATAAAGATAGAGTGATTAAGACACAGAGTCAAGCTAGAAAAATGGCCTGGGGCATATCAATCAGAGTTGAAGAGCCATGCACAAGTGAAAAACAGAAGTTGTAAATGGAACTCTACTTATTGAAAGGTGAGATCGGGGCGCCTGGGTGGCTCAATGGGTTGAAGCCTCTGCCTTCGGCTCGGATCATGATTCCGGGGTCCTGGGATTGAGCCCCACATCGGGCTCTCTGCTCAGCGGGGAGCCTGCTTCCCTTCTTCTCTCTCTGCCTGCCTTTCTGCCTAATTGTGATCTCTGTCAAATAAATAAATAAAAATTTAAAAAAAAAATAATAAAAAGAAAGGTGAGATCATCCCCCCTCATCCCCCCCACATACCCTCAGCTTCCAGAACAGTGGCAGTCAGGCTTGCGTGCCCCACACTAAAGTCTGGTGGGGGTGCTTTACTGGAGAGATCTAGCTCAGAAACCAGCCTAGGATAAAAGACCCACAGGTGCTGCATTTGGAGGTTTGACAAGGAAAACCCCTGGCCCTTGCTCAGTTGTCCCACTGTGATTCCCACTGGTCATCCCAGTCCTCCCTTCAGTTTGTTAGAGCCTTGTTCTTGAAGATGGACGGGCACTCAATGTGCAGCAGACATCTGAGGAAGACTTCCCACCAGAAAGACAGAGACAGGGACACTTGCGTGGCTCAGTCAGTTGAGTGTCATTTCAAGGTCCTGGGATCGAGCCCCAGATCAGGTTCCCTGCTCAACAAGGAGTCTGCTTCTCCCTCTCCCTCTGTCAGCCACCTCCGCCACTTGTGCTTTCTCTCTCACACTCTGTCTGTCTCAAATAAATAAATAAAATCTTAAAAAAAAAAAAAAGTCAGAGACAAAACCAACACCAAGAAGAAACTCACGGAGTGTAAAGCAACTCAGGGAACTTTGGAAAGCCCACAAAACTTCAAAGGCAAAAGAGAACAGATTGTCCCCATGGAATAAGGACAAGATGCTTGAAAAAGAGATACTCTGAAAACAGAAAAGGCACTTGGAAATAAAAGTTATAGTAACTGAGTATATATACATATATATTCAACAGAAGAAAATATAGAGAAAATAGAAAGGAGAAAATTATCAAAGAAAGAAGATTTTCCCCAAATTGAAGAACAATATTTTCCAGATTTAAAGGGCTTATCCAGTACCTAGAACAGTGGGGGGAAAAAAAAGTGCCCCATAGAAAAGTGACAGAGGTGTTAGGTAACACTACAGGGGTAATCATACTGTCATATATAAATGTATCAAATCAACAGGTTGTACACCTCAAAGTCACACAATGCAATAGTCAATTACATTTCAATACGAAAATAAATAAAAATTTCAAGTGCCACATAAAGGCCTTCATCATGAAATTTCAGAGCAAAAGGGTTAAAAAGAAAATCCTTAAAACACCCCAACTGGGAATCAGAAATGTGTGGGACGTCAAAGTGGAAGCTAGAAGATAATGGGCAAAGCCTTCACATTTCTTTTTTTTTTTTTTAAAGATTTTATTTATTTGACAGAGAGAAATCAGAGCTAGGCAGAGAGGCAGACAGAGAGAGGGGGAAGCAGGCTCCCGCCGAGCAGAGAGCCCGATACCGGGCTCGATCCCAGGACCCTGAGATCATGACCTGAGCCGAAGGCAGAGGCTTAAACCACTGAGCCACCCAGGTGCCCCAGCCTTCACATTTCTGATGGGAATGATTTTTATCCTAGATCCTACATCCAGTCAAACCACCAAAACCACGTGAGGACAGATGACAGTTTCCGACATGCATGTTGCGGTCCCTTCCTCGCCCTCCCCAGGCTCTCCTCTCCTCCTGAACAGGGGCTGAACCAGCTGCTTTCTGCCATCCATGCTCAATGGGGGCCAGATCACCCCCACATGGGCAAAAGTTGGTTCTTAGGTGGCATGAAAAAATCATATACTTTTTAGTGTAAAGCACAGCAATATATACTATACATAAATCAATATATAGTCTATCTGGGGTATGAAAATTATAGGAGCAAAAATATGTCCCCTTGGAAGATGAAAATAGAAAAAAGGTTGAGAAACATTGGGTTAGTCAACGGAAGGCACTGGCGAGAGGCTGAGGACCAAAGCTGTTGGAGAGGAATGCCTCTCTCCTCTCTGAGGCCACGTCCTCAGCAGTGGCCACGTCTCTGCCTTAAATCCAGCAACTTCCAGCTTAGGCTGGTGTGAGCCCGCCCCTGTGCTCCAGTTACACCAAAGTCCATTCATCCCTTCAGACTGGGGATGACAGCAGCATCCTACTGTTGCTAAACCTTGGAGGCGGGGGTGGGGGGCTCCCCATCCTGTCTGGCTTCTTAGTTCTTCCATCCCACAAAACCATTCCCTCGACTCAATCCCCTCTGTTGACTACAGAAGGGAAACACGGCAGCCCCCCTTGGCCTCATAAGCTATGTATTTTACATGGCTGTGAAAAGCATTGTTGTACTTTAATTAAGAGATTTAAAACTTCCAAAAGGAATAGTGAGTTCATTTTTTTAAAATAAAATGAGTAATAGCTGGCCCAAGACAAAAAGGGTGGGAGACAGGGGAAGAGAAGACGAAAAACAAGCCATGTTTTCAGTGATGAGTCCAGAAACCATGAGGTACTTCCCCAGCTGTTGGGGAGCTCAACATAGGGTCTATAGAACACACAGCACGTCCTAACGGAAGCATCCTGGATGAGAAGAGAGGGTGCAGGTGGACCAGAGGGACTGGCAATATAGGTCAGTGACTGTGGGGCCCCCGTGTGCCCCTCACAGGCCAGGGGGAATGACCAAGAGTCTTTCCATTCAATCAGCCCAGCGTCCCCATGGACGCACGGGGAGATTTCCACCCAGGACGTCTTCTCCCACTTCTGGGTCTTCCCCCATGGATGAGCCAAAGTCATTAAAAGAATTTGAAGAGTTTGTATTTTTTTGTTTAAATCAATGAAAAGAAGGGTCCCCTCTCTTTTCACGCATCAGGAAAGCACAAAGTTCCCCAGGACAAGTTAAGTTTACCCTTCATTGCTGAACCCATACCCTCCACTAGGGATTTTTTTTTTTTTAAAGCACAAAAGATCCCTCCAAAATCTATTCTTTTGGTTTTTTTTAAAGATTTTATTTATTTATTTGACAGAGAGAGATCAGAAGTAGGCAGAGAGAGAGAGAGAGAGGAGGAAGCAGGCTCCCTGCTGAGCAGAGAGCCCGATGCGGGACTCGATCCCAGGACCCTGAGATCATGACCTGAGCCGAAGGCAGAGGCTTAACCCACTGAGCCACCCAGGCACCCTCTATTCTTTCTACAGTCAGTGAGGAGATTCACCTGGGCTCCATTCTTTCCCAGCTTCTGCTACCCAAAGTGGTAAAAAAGGACATCAGGTGAAAAGCAGTACAAGGCAGTCAGCTATGTGTTCCACCCAGCCCAAGGGCTCACCTTCCTGTTCAAGAAAGCTAGGAAGGAAGAAAGAAAAAGAACCAGAGGGGCAAGGGAAGGAATGACACAGACATGGGTGGGCTTGGGAACAGACCTGGTGACTACGATCGTTTTTCCCTTCTTTCTTTTTGTGAGTATTCATTTATTTGCTTATTTGTGTTTTCTAATATGGTACAGCATAGAGAGAAAAAAAAACTAGAGGTTTCCTTTTTCTGTTTAATGTCAGAAACTAAAGTGGACATGGAAGTAGCAAGGAAGACACAAAGGAAACACATGGAAATGTTAACACTACAGCTCATTGGTGAGCCTGAGGGCAATCATTCTTATTTTTCTCATTTATCTTTCCACCCTTTTTACTAGGACCATTCTTGGCCTTTGTAATAACAACAAAAATCCCTGTACACAAAACAAAAACAACAATAAAGATTTTGTCTTGTGTCTGAAAAAGAAAAAGACTATAACTACTTTAAACTATAAACAGTGTTTGGGGTTTTTTTCTGAATGATAAGATTTGGGGCACATTTTTCCTTTTTGCTTATCTCTGATTTGCAAATGTCAACAAAGAAAAGATATCACTTGCGTAAGAAGGAGTATCTAGGCAGTTATGTGTCATGCCTTCCCTCGACACATGCCATCACCGCCGAGATACCCCATGAGGGTCCCCAAACTGTAGTTAGGGACAAAGGCACCACGGAGACTGCTTCAGTCCCTTTCTCTCCTCTCTTTCCTTGTCACAGGGAGAAAGGAACAATAGCATGACTTCCGAAGAGGACCTCAGCTTTGCTCGAGCTTGGGTTTGGAATCTCACTGCAGAGAATTTTCTTCCATAAGTTTCTTAAGCTCGAATCAACACATTTATTTTTCCAAGAGGTTATAGGTCTTTGAGGGAAGGAAGTATTTCCTAGTCATTTTTATATCCCTCCCAGTGTCTATTAAATTACCTATAACAGGAGGCTGGTGCTTTATCACTCACTCAACAAACTTTTATTGGGGGATCTTTTATTGGGGGCTCTGTCCCTCAGGGAAGGCTGATGGGATTCTAGTAGAACAAACAAAAGGTTCCAATAGCATATTTGTTGACATGAGGGAGTCTGATCGAAATCCTCAACAAAGTTCCTCAGAATCACATTACTCCTGCCATGGGCAACGTGAAAACCCCAGGACAATGTTCCTGGGGAGCAGAGTGCCTCTTTCATGGGTCATCTCATCATCCACCCGTTCAGCACCTACACTGACTGCCTACCACTGGCCAAGTCCTACCGGCTCTAGGGACACACAGAAGAGGAGCTATGGTCTGGTGGGGAGAGAGAAGTGCAAGCAATCCTGTAATAGGAAAACCCACGGAAAGCAGGTTGTGTGGACCTGGAGGCCGGGGAAGGGGACGACATCGGGCAGTGGAGTCCGTGTATGTCAGAGATAAGGACAGGTGGAAGACTGACGACTGGGGAGACCATGGGGGCTGGAAAGAGGAATAAAAAAGTGAAGCTTGGCAGGAGTCAGGAGCCAGATCAAGATGAACCCTGTACACCACAAGAAAGAGATTGTGCCAGGTCCCACAGGGGCTGGAGTCACTGAGTCGCTGAGCAAGGGAGTGACACATCTAAAGTGGGAGAGAAAGTCAAGGAAAAAGTCAAGGAAAAGTAGTCCTAGAATGGTCTAAAAAAAAGTTTAAAAATTCCTAAGCATCAGACGTGGAAACTTGGAGGTGATTTTGGTCATTCTGGCATCTGCTGGGGAGGACAGAGCATCTGGAGAGGGGACAGACACTGGCAGGGAGAAAGGTAAAGGGGGAGTTTACTGCCAAAGGCCAGGTGAACAGGGGCCAGGGATGAGCCAGGGCTGGGGAAGCAGTGACAAAGGAGGGGGGTAGATGGGAGATTGAGGGGACAGAATTGACAAGATTTGGTAACTGATTACAAGGGGGAAGGGACAAGGTACAGTCAGAATGGAGAAGTGAGCCCTGGATCTGGCCACGCAGAGATCACTGGGATGCTTGACAAGACTAGTTTCTAAGCAATGGTGGGAACAAAGGAGAGTTTGGGGTCAGTTCAAAAAAGAAGGAAAGAAGAAGACAGGAAGTGCAGACAGTTGTTTCCAGTTTCATGGGGGGACAGAGACAGAGGGCAGCAGCTGAAGGCTCCTGTCAGTCAGAGGAGGAGCTTTCATTTAAGGCTGGGGGTGTTCTAGCACACTTGTATGCTGATAGGAAGAAATCAGAAGAGGAAGGGAACCTAATGGTGTAGGAACGAGGAGACCCCGGCGGGGTGAGGGCTAGTAGGACTGGTCCAGAAAGAACACGGAGGGGTCATCCATTGCCGTAGGAGGGGAGGCAGGGAGGTAATGTGTCAACAGAGGTTAGTAAGTGCATCTTCCCTGCTTGACTTACTTCACTTAGCATAATCCCCTCCAGTTCCATCCATGTCAATAGTGGAACATAAGGAATAACATAAGGACCACAGGGGAAGGGAGGGAAATTGGAAGTAGGGGGGAACCAGAGAGGGAGATGAACCATGAAAGACTGTGGACCCCCGGAAACAAACTGAGGGTTTCAGAGAGGAGCGGGTAACGGGGTGATGGGCATCAAGGAGGGCACTTGTTGTGATGAGTACTGGGTGTTACACGTAACTAATGAATCATTGAACACTGCATCAAAAACTAATGATGGGAAAGCCTCCAGGTCTTTGTCCATGCTGTTCCCTCTGCCCAGAAAGCCCTTCCTCCTCTTCTTCACCTGGACATCCCCAACTCATTCTTCAGAACTAAGCTCAGGGGGCTGCCTCTCCTCCAGGAAGCCTTCTGGCTCCCACCCAGGCCATGCTGGGTGTTTCCCCGGACACACAGGACTATCTGTTCGCTCGTCCATCTTCCATCGGACCAGGAGCCCTGGAGCCAGGGACTCGAGTTCATGAACGTATTAACATTCCCAGCGTCTGACACATCGAAGGCTCAAAAAGTATTTACTGAGCACCTGCTACGTGCCTGATGCTTGGATACTGCAGTTAACAAATAGTCGGACTCCCTGACATCACGAAGCCAGGAGACAGACATTAAAACGTAATGCAATACGGGTGCCTGGATGGCTCAGTTGGCGGAGCACCTGACTCTTGATTTTGACTCGGGTCATGATCTCAGTGTGGTGGGAGCGAGCCCTGCGTGGGGCTCCATGCTGGGTGTGGGGCCTGCCTAGGATCCTCTCTCTCCCTCTCCCTCTGTCACACCCTCTCTCTCTAAAAAAAAAAAAAAAAAAAAAAAGTACTCACATAAGTATAAGCCAAGTCATACAAAGTGCCAAGAAGGAAAACTAAAGCAGGGTAGTAAGGATGGGGTGGGGGTTGTGCTGGGCGGGGAGGACAACTGGTATTTCATGCAGGGCGCCGAGGGAGGGTGTGGATGCGGGCTGAGCTTTTGAGCCGGGCCATAGGCCATATGGATATTTGCAGCAAGCAGTCTGCCCAAATTTAAATTCCAGCTGTCACTCATCATCCATGTGATTTTAAGAAAGTCTCCTAACTTCTTTATGCCTCAGTTTCCTCATCTGTAAAATGGGAATACTAATAAGCGCCTACTTCATAGAGTTGTTGAGAGGTTTGATTTTCGTTGTTGTTGTAAAATACACGTAAATTAAATTTGCCGTCTTAACCATTTTCAAGTGCACTGTTCAGGGGCATTAAGGACATTCGCATTGTTGTGCAAAACATCACCACCATCCATCTCCAGAACGCCTTTTCTGTTCCCAAACTGGAGTTCTGCACCCATTGAACAATGACTCCCCTCTCCCCTGGCCCCTGGCAGCCACCATCCGACCTTCTGTGTCTATGGATTCCACCAAGTGCTTCATTCACAGAAGTGGAATCTCACATTATTTGTCTTTTTGTGGCTGGCTTATGTCACTTAACATCGTGTTCTCAAGATACGTTCATGTTGGAGCCTATGCCAGAATTTCCCTCCTTTTTAAGGCTGAATAATGAATATTCTATTGTATGAATATATCCACACACATCCCGGGAGAAACAATAGTTCCTCCCCAGGCTGCTATAAACATTTTGTTTATCCTTTCATCCATCAGTGGACACTGGGGATGTTTCTACCCTTCGGCCATGTGGATAATGTTGTTATGAACACAGGTGTACAAATATGGCTTCAAGACTCTACTTCCAGTTCTTTTAGATGTATACCCAGAAGTAGAATTACTAGATCATATAGGAATTCTCTCTTTTACTTTTTGAGAAATTGCTATACTATTTTGCATAGTGACTGCATCATTTTATATTCCCTCCAACAGTGTATAAGGATTCCAGGCTCTCCACATTCTTGCTGATACTTATTTCCTCCCTTCCTTCCTTCCTTTCTTTCTGTTCATAGCAGCCATGCTGATGGCCATGTGTTGATAGGTTTGGTAACTTCGTACCTCGTCTCTAGGAAGTGCTCCAGAAATGTTAGCTGAAATTCCCCAGGTTTTGACTATTTTCTGTGCCTCTCCCTCCAGCAATTGGAATGAGGCTGTACCAAATGACACGCCATTCCTTGAGCCAAGGCTCAGTCTTATCCCTCTGCTTTCTGCCCACACTTTCCTTCCCTTGGTCGGCCCGTCCCCCATCTCTGCCTGGTCAGAGCCCTTCTCTTGGCTGCAGCCTGCCGCACTCCCAGCTCCCTGCTGGCTGCTTCATTCCCACCTTCAGATGTCCTTCTCTCTCTCTTTTATTTTTTTTAAAGATTTTATTTATTTATCTGACAGAGAGAGATCCCAAGTAGGCAGAGAGGCAGGCAGAGACAAAGGGGGAAGCAGGCTCCTCGCTGAGCAGAAAGCCTGATGCAGGGCTCGATCCCAGAACCCTGAGACCATGACCCACGCTGAAGGCAGTGGCTCAACCCACTGAGCCACGCAGGCGCCCCGTGTCCTTCTCTCTTCATCCTCATCTTTCCTTCTACTGCATCCAGTGTGAACTTACCTCATTCCGTTAGTTGTTCTTTCATTTATTTTTTTAAATTGTGGTAAAATATGCATAATGGAGTATCTACCATCTTAATCATTTTTTTAAAAAAGATTTTATTTATTTACTTGACAGAGAGAGAGATCACAAGCAGGCAGAGAGGTAGGCAGAGAGAGAGGGGGAAGCAGGCTCCCCGCTGAGCAGAGAGCCCGATGTGGGGCTCGATCCCAGGACCCTGAGATCCTGATCTGTGAGAGGCTTAACCCACTGAGCCACCCAGGAGCCCCAACCATCTTAATCATTTTTAAGTGCACAGTTGAATAGTACAAAATACATTCATACTGTTGTGCCACCATACACTGTCCACCCCCAGACCTCTTTTTTTAAATATTTCATTTAAGAGAGAGAGAGAGAGAGAGAGAGAGAGAGAGAAAGCCCACACCAGAGTAGGGGCAGAGGGAGAGAGAGGGACAAGCAGATTCCCCGTTGACCATGGAGCCTGATGTGGGGCTTGATCCCAGGACCCTTAGATCATGACCTGAGTCAAAGTCAGACACTTAACCAACTCAGCACCTGGGTTACCCCAGAACTTTTTATGCTGCAAACTGGAATTCTGTCCCCGTGAAACACCAACTCCTCATTCCCACCCCCTTATCTCAGCATGTCCCAGGCCATGGAAGGCCCAGAGATGAAAGAAGCTGTCACACTTCCACCAAGAATTTGAAGTTCTCATGTTATAGTGTGTTCTCACTCTCCTCCCCAGTCTCCTCTCACCATGGCAACAAGATCCCATGACAAACAGAGGGGAAGGAATAATTCTATCTCATCCAGGGTCCTTGTCCCTTGATGAAGCCAGACCGGGGTCCCCGTCAACTGTCCTGCACCGGATCTGGAAGATCCCAAAACACCAAAATGGTTGTATTGGTGGAGTTGGTTTTACACCCATAGGGTTCCAGAAAGAGCAGTGGTATTCTAGAGCAATCCATGGAGATAAGGATCTGTTCATTGCCTGCCAATGACCCTGGGGCAACCTGGCAAAGAACAGAGAGGGTGAAGGAGACCTGGTCCAGGCCTTCTGATTTCATTTATAAATCAAGGTTTGTTGGTTTTGTTTTATTTTTTATTTTATTTTATTTATTTGTTGGAGAGAGAGACAGAATGCAGGGAGGGGCAGAGAGAGAGGGTGAGAGAGAATCTTGACCAGGCTCCACCCCCAGTGCAGAGCCCAGAACGGGGCTCGATTTCACGACCCTGAGATCATGACCGGAGCCGAAACCGAGAGTCACAGGCTCAACCAACTGTGTCACCCAGGAACCCTGATCACCTCTTGGTTCTTATCGGGGTAAGATAAGATATTTACTAATATTTCTCAATGATCATGAGCAGGAATTCAAGAGCTCCGGCCTCTTAACTTGCAAGTGTCGGAACCACTCACTCCTGAGTTGCACACTCTTTGGGTAAGGACAGGGAGCTTGGGCCCGGGCTGGCCACTGGGCGTGGTGCCGCCTTGGTGCCCTGTCCTCGGGGCGTATTCTCCCACCGTCCCCCTTCAGCCACTAAAAGCCAGCACGTAACAGCCTGTACTGAATGAAGATGGGGCTGAGAAAAGTGTGCTTCCATTTCCTCCGCTGTAGACGAAAGCTGATAGCGTGACCTCGTAGAGTTTCTGGAGCTGAACCGGAGTCCTTACATGCCCAGCTGTCGGCGCCGAGCACAGCGTACATGTTCACGCCATCATGAGTTTAGTATCACGAGTGCCCACTCACTATACACTAACATGGCAAGATTTCCCAGAGAGGAAATGGCCCTCCACTCGGGGCATGCCTGAAGATCGTGACCCCGATGCCTTAGGTTTCCCCTAAGGAGGAGAGAGAGAGAGGGAAAGGGAGAAGGGGAAGGGAAGGGAATTTGTTCCAGACGCCTACTTAGTAACCTACTCCCTCTCCACCATGTTTCTCTTATGCCTCGCGGCAATCCTGCCCGGGACGCGTCGTGTGTGATCTTCTCCCCTTCCGAGGAAAACCCCGAGCAAACTTGAAGCCCGGAAGGTTTGTCTGAGTTCACAGAGTTTGTGTGATCTGAACCCTCAGCATCGTGGGGGTTGGCGAGAATCAACGAGGGGGTTTCGAATCACCCTCTAGGAACATTTCATATCGCTGGTCTTTATGTCTTCTCCTCTTTCACCTGGCAGGTGCCCAGGCCTCCCCAGAACTGACACCTGCAACGCCAGCTCCTGCTTTTATGCGCTGCTGTCGCGGGGAAAGTCTTTGTCAGCAGGAAAGCGACTTAGGTCTGGGAATACTTCCCCCGTCTTTTTATAAAAGCCAAGGCTGTGTTATGTGCAGAAGATGACATTTTATGCGATTTAATGCTATCCACTCCCCATTTGTGAGCTGAGAGAAAATTCTCACATCTGTCTGTACCCATCCTGAGCAAAAGCATCAAAATGATCCCATCCCCTCTGCTGAGAGTTGACCTACATCCCCCCCCCCCCCCGCAAAAAAGATTTGTTGAAGTCCTGCCTCTAGTCAGTACCTGGGAACGTGACTTTATCTGGAGATAGGGTTGCTGCAGAGATAATCAGCTGAAAGTGAAGGTGAAGTCTACTAGAGTGGGGTGGGCACTAAACCCAACGGGACGGTGTCTTTACAAGCAGAGCGAGACAGGGAGCGGGCAGCTAGGTGGTGACAGAGAGGGACAGACGCTGGAGTG
Organism: Martes martes; assembly: GCF_963455335.1. NCBI lineage: Eukaryota > Metazoa > Chordata > Mammalia > Carnivora > Mustelidae > Martes > Martes martes. The sequence continues at coordinate 159,149,266 of NC_137889.1, read as the reverse complement.
AGGCATCAAAAGGGCAAAGGAATGCCGAGGACAGCCAGCAAACACCAGAAGCGGAAGAAGCAAGAAAAGATTCTTCCCTAGCACCTTGGGGAGGAGCATGGCCCTGCTGACCGCTTGATTTCAGACTCATAGCCTCTAGAACTGTGAGACAGAAGCCATTTCTGTTGTTTCAAGCCACCCTGTTCATGGTACTTGATGATCGCAGCCCTAAGAGGCTCACACAGCCTCCATTGGTCAGCAGCCTGCCCACACAGCCACCCAGGCCAAGGCCACTGGCCACCGGCCACCCGCAAGCTCCCAGCGCCGCCTCTGGCCACCCACCCGTTTCCCACCACAGCTCTGAGTTCTGCAGCAACGATCAGAGCTCTGACTGATGGGGTACCCGGGCATAATCCCCCAGGGGCATTCACCCAAATCCACACCAGAATCCCAGAATCACACAGCTGGGAGCGCTGTTCTTCCAACGGCGGCACCCCCTGGATCGGAATCACTGCAGACAACTGTGTGAGAGGCCCCAGCCCAGCTGACTCCAGCCATATCCGGGGCCCAGGAATCCACATTTTTTTTAAAGATTTTTTATTTATTTTATTTATTTGACAGAAAGAGATCACAAGTAGGCAGAAACGCAGGCAGAGGGAGAAGAAGGGAAGCAGGCTCCCTGCTGAGCAGAGAGCCCGATGCGGGGCTCGATCCCAGGACCCTGGGATCATGACCCAAGCCGAGGGCAGAGGCTTTAACCCACTGAACTACCCAGGCGCCCCAGGAATCCACATTTTTAACAGGCACTTTGTGGCCCTCTTCGGGCAGAAAAGTGTGCGGAAGAACAGGCTCAGATGTGTTTTCTGGCACTGGGCATCTCGCTTCCCAGAAAGTCCTGTGGCCCCAAGAACCCCGCTGCCGGTCAGGCAGGGAGTAGGGACATGTCCACACGGTTCCTGGAGAACGCGGTAAAGGAGAAAGCAGATCAGGAACAGACGTTCCGGGGCCAGGGCCCAGGTTGAAGGAGGGTGGATCCGGGGCCTCAGGGCCCAGAGTGGGATGGAGTGGAGGGCCTCATGGGGAGCAGCAGCAGCTGGGGGCCACCGCCGGGGTGGGGGTGGCAGGAGAGTGGCCCAGAGGAGCAGGACCTTGCCCCCCGTCTCTCTCTGTCCTCCCTGAGCCCCCGTGTCCCCATCCGTACAAAGGAGGTGACAGCAGCTCCTGGGCCTTCAACTCCGCAGGGCACCAGGTAAGAAGAAGAATAGGGAACAGTAAAGGCCTCTGGCCACCCTCACTCCCAAGGTGACAGGGAGATGGCACCACTGCTCCTGTCTGCACCCACGCACAACAAGAGTTCTGGAGAAACTGGGGTCCCGGGCCACCCAGCCAGTGGTCAGGGCCTAGACTCTGCAGCCTGTAGCCCTTGGCCTCTCTCCTTCCTGGCTGTGCATTCCCAGGCAAGTTATCTAACCTCTCTGTGCCTCTGTTTCACAGTAGTTCCCACTTCACAGGGTTGTTATCATTAAATGGATTCCTGCTGCTAAAGGACTCAGGGTCTGCTACAGAGGAGTCTTTGTTACAACAAGTGATCCGCTGTCACAGAAGCCATGGAAGAGGGACAGGGGTCCGGGCTCTCCTGGGCAGAAACACGCCTGGGGTCATTGCTCCACCTCCTGATCCTTCAGTAGGAACTGCTCCTGTGGGACGCTGTCACCACTGCTGCCCACTAGAGGGAGCCACCTCCCCGCCCCTTCCACTCTACTCATGGTCTCTGGGAGTCTGTATCTCTTCTCTCTCTCTACTTTTCTCTCTGTCTCCTTTCTCTCTCTCTCTGTCTCTCTCTGTCTCCCTATCTGTCTCTCTGTGTGTCTGTCTCCCTCTCTCTCTCTCTCTTTATCTCTGTTTCTTCGTCTTTTCTCTCTCCCTATGTCTTTCTGTCTCCCTCTCTCTCTGTCCCCTTTTCTGTCTGTCTCCCTCTCTGTCTTTGTCACTCTCTGTGTGTCTGTCTCTCCCCTTCTCCCCTTCTCTGTCTCTTTCTCTGTATCTCTGTCTCTGTCTGTCTGTCTCCGACAAGAATGCTTTGGAAAACACTCCTCTTTCTTCTTAGCAAACCACATGGCATCAATCTCTCTAAAACAGTGAAACCAAGACATCTATATGATCACAGAAGTTCAAATGAAAGTTTACCAAGTCTGGGGACGCACTTTGCCCAGATGCCACGCTGAGCCAGGCCAGCTCCCCAACAGAGAGGGTGCTGACCAGTTGGGCCCGGTGGGTCCTCATGTCCTCCCGGAGTCCTGGCCTTTCTCTCCACTGCCCTGTCTGGAGAGCTCGGCCTGACCCCCATCCCAGGAGCAGAAGATTGATTCTGGGTACCTGGGAGGTGGGGGGCACTCTCGACCTCCTCACCGTCTCTTCCTTCCCTCCCAAATTCTCCCTCCTGGGGCAGAGGCTGGGCAGGGGCTGGAGAAGCCAGAGGCTCCATTATAGGACCCAGTGGTTACTTCCTTCCGGGAGAGCCAAGAGGCCGAGAGGCCACCCAGCACACGGGCAGGGGCACAGACTCTCCAGCTGGAGGGCCTTGCTTGGCTCGCTGCTCAGAGGCGAATTCCCGCTCTGAAGTCCTCCTGCTGTAACCTCCCTTTGCCGTGCCCCATTGTTTCCCCTTTTGTAGCGAGAGCTTGATGGAGGAGAGTAGTATTCCTAAACATTACAATTATTTTTAAAACCTCAAGAAGTGTATCATTCAGGGAAAGAGGGAGTTGGCACACCCTGAGGGCTGAGCTGATGAGCTTACTAAAGGGATCACAGTTACTGTTTGCAACAGATGGGTCATTCTGGAAGCCCTTGAGGCTGGTCAAGCCCCCAGAGAGGAGCCCGCGAGGCCTGGCGGGGAGGGGTGGGGGGGGGAGTGGCGGGGCAAGAGGAACTGGAACCCAGGGCTGCTGGAGCTGTCCCGGCAGAAGCTCAGCCAGAGAGGACCCCACCTCAGCCAGGAGGGGTGTCGGTAGGAACAAACACCCCCACCTCTTTCCTCTCTTGTCCACCTGCCTCCCATCTGCGCCTCGGGTCAAAGTCAACAGAAGGCAGAAGGCCAGTGAGCCTGCGTGATACAACCCATAGCTGCCAGGCTGGCCGGCACAGGTTCGGGGACTCAAAAGGCGGAGACCCGGTAGGGGAGCGAGGGGAGGGCATCACGGGCCTCTGCTCCCCTTTGACGACTGAAGAGCCCTCCTCAGCTTCTGGGAGTTCTCAGCTGTCAGCCCTTGTCTGGACACCAGGGCCCGGAACCCTGCCCTCAAGGGGGTGACACATTTCGGCAACACTACAGAGGTGGTGAGGAGGTAGAGACAGGAACTCTGATGATGTGCTGAGGGCATGAATTGGGATGGACCAACTGGAGACCCACCCGGCAGGACTAAGTGCAGCGATGTGTTTGCAAAGCACTTGAGCTAGAATTCCACTCTGAGATACATATTTTAGAGAAACTCGGGCAAGAGTGCGAGGATACCAGTGCAAAAATGGTCATCAACGTATTGTTTGTAACAGCAGAAACTTGCAACAGTCAAAATGCCCGTCGACAGAAGAAGGCATCAATAACCTGCTGTGTATTAACACGATGGAATGTTCTACAGACACAAAGTGACTGAACTCTTGCTCTATGTATCGACATCAGGCAAATTGCCAAAGCGTAATATTGAACAAGAAAAGGTGAGTTGCACCAGGCAGTATATAGTGGTATAACAGTCTCTAATGTGTGTGTGTGTGTGTGTGTGTGTGTGTGTGTATCTATTCCTATTATGTAATATTATAGAATAAAAAACTTAATGATATGTGAACTTTAACACCCTATGCAATAGCATAATTATTTATGGAGACAATATTTGTATTAATAATGTAAAAACACACCTGGGAATAATAACTAAACTCAGAGGGAGGGAGAAAGGGAAAAATCAGGGAAGGGTATGGAGGGGACTCTGATTGTGTCTGTATCGCTTTTTTAAAAAAATCTGAAGAAAATCAGGCAAAATTAAAATTCTATAAACCTGGGTAGCGGGTACACGGGTGCTCATTAGATGACTTGCTCTTCTGCTCACTGGGATCTTGCATAAATTTTCAAGGTCTCTAATATTTCATGAATGTCATTCTGGGACCCTGGGGCTGAATATTTTAAATCACCCTTTAACTAACTAACTTGGCTCACTCGTCCCGAAGTACTTGCAACCCCCACTAGCCTCTGCCCATGGGCTCCCTAAAAGCCACCCCAGGGCTCCCTCAGCCCAGCCTGGAGTCCTGGAGAACGCACCTTTCTTCAATCCAGCATTTGCTCCAATTTGTTTCAAGCATCATCTCATATGCAGCCTGACTCCACTTGACTTAGTTCTGCGTGATCCCTCGAGAGGCTTCCAGCATGACAAAACGAGTCCGGAAAAATCATCTTCTTCACCAGCTGACTCTGGAAGGCCCCGGTACCGGGAACCCTGAGGACCCCTGTGCAGAAGTGAAGGCTTTTCCGGTCCTCATCACCCCTGGAAGGCCTGGCTCCCCTCCAAGCTCTCAGCTGATCTCCATCCTCGGGAGGACTGGGGGGCTGGGAGGTTGTTGTCTGCCTTTGCCAAAAGCAGAGACCAACGCCCAGGGTTTGGAGAATTTCACTTTGAGGCAAGAAGAATGCCCCTCCGAGTTATTTCCCCAAATCCACAGCAAACAGGCATTTAAGGACTTTTTTTTTTTTTTTAAAGATTTTATCTATTTGACAGACAGATCACAAGCAGGCAGAGAGGCAGGCAGAGAGAAAGGAAGGGAAGCAGGCGCCCCACTGAGCAGAGAGCCCGATGCGGGGCTCGATCCCAGGACCCTGGGACCATGACCTGAGCCGAAGGCAGAGGCTTTAACCCACTGAGCCACCCAGGCGCCCCATTTAAGGACTTTTCTAATCGGCTTATACTTGGGTCCTGACAAGAAAAACCCAAGTGTTCCTCTATTTCCTACCTCAGAAGCCCCCCACGCCCATACACGTATTTCTCGGCCTCCCCCAATCCCTGCTACAGGTAAGATGAGAACTCACTCACTCCAGGTGACATTCCAGGAGGACAAGACAGAACCCTGGGAGGGGAGGACGGGGGGCGAGTCCATCCTGGCCTTGCGGCCTTCTTTCCTGGGCTCCACAAGGCCCCTTTTGCAAAGGCTGCTGCTCCACCCTCTCTGTGGTCCCACAGTGAGCACAGGCTGGCCCCGCGGCAGCGAATCTGGCAATGACTCCCCACCTCCTCAGAGCTCGCCTTCTAGGAAGGAGAAGGGCGATTTACAAGGAAACCAATAATTAGCTAAATCATGGCACACAGGGACATATGCTCGGTAGAAAAGCAAAGTGGGAGCCTGGGCGAAGGCAGGAACGAGACAGGAGGTGAGGGAGGGAGCTCAGGGGCTCACCCGCAGGTTTGGGAGACCTCTCTAGGGAGGGGACTTCTGAGCAGAGCAGACATCTGAACGCAGGCTGGGAGCCAGGCATGAACACATCTAGGGGAGGAACAGTCCAAGGAGAGGGACCCTGTGAGGAGCTTGTAAGAGAAGAAACAGAGGGTCCAGGAGGTCACAGGGCTTGCCAAGACCACGCAGCCAGTACATGCAAGTTGAAGTCAGGCCGCCTGACTTGGAGAGGCCTGACGCCTCACTGGGTCCCTGCCACAGAACCCGCACACACGGACCCACACCCCTGCTCCACAGACCAAGGCCAGCCATGGCTCAAAATCCAGAAGGCACTGATTTTAGAAAGTCCCCGCACTACAGGTACGAGGTGACCTGTGACACCCCGGTTTGGGTGGTGGGGGTATCCAGAAGAGCATGCCGCCATTGAACATTGCCACATAGCTCAACATGATTCAACACATTCATATTTCGGCAACAAAACGGATTCATCTTCACACTCCGTGGGCTAAATAAGGACCGAAGCCCAAAAGACAGCTGTTCCAGTGAGCTTTGGCCACCAAATTCAGGTCCTGTTTGGTGCCAAATTAGCTACCAAAATCAGTACATGGCTTTTGGGTTTCAGAGCCCTCGGGGTGTCCACACAGAGCATCGGGGGTGCAGTGCTATAACCTCTGAAGTGACAATGGTGGGGAAACAAGCTGGGACCCGGCGCCCCCACATTCCCACGTTGGCATGGCCCAGACCACGGGAAGGGAGGTCAAGGCGGCCCATTGCTCACGGCACCAGCTCCCTCCCAGGGAAACAGCAGCTGGCCACATGCACACAGAGGGGGATGCGGGCAGAGAAGGTGACAGGAAAGCTCCAGGTGACAGAATAAGCTACCCAAAGGACACCTTTCAAGGATACTTTCGTTTCCACTCTTCCTAGTGTGCCCTTGCTAGGCTGAGTTCAGAGAGATCACAAAGCATCTTTCTTTAAATGAGAAATCACCCAGTGCCTGGGCCTTGGTCCTCCTGCCCCCATCCCTACGGAGAAGCACAAACCAATTCCAAGCCCCTCCATGGGCACCCCCACCCCTCTCTGCTGTAGCCCCCTTTCTCCTCTGCTCAGCCCTTTGGGAAGGCAAGACCTGGAGTGAGGCAGAGGGCACTGGGTGGAGGACCGGACCTGGGAAAGAGGCATTGGCCATCGTCCCTACACTAGGTCAGGTGGAAACTCAGTCTTCGCTTGAGTCTGCTGTAATATTCACTGAGGCTCAAACGGTCACAGAAGTAAGAAGCAAATGATGGGTGCCAGGTTTTCCTTGGGAGATTGGAAAAGAATCATTCATTCATTCATTCATTCATCCATTCTAGATGTTTCTCGAGCTCCTACTATGTCCCAGCAGTTTAGGAGACATCTGTGAATGAAATAACAGAAGTCCTCGTCCTCACTGGAGACGGAAGTCACACCTGGATTCCAATGCCCTGTGCAAAGATGATGAGAGCCTTGGAGGGAGAGAGTAAGGGAGCTCAGGGGCCTGGGGAAGGAACTGCAGTTTGAAATAGGGCATCAGATTGAGCCAACAGGCTCAGGAGAAGGAGGGAGCCATCCCGATGGCCGAAGGGAGAGTGTTTCTGGCAGAGGGCACAGGACAAAGGCCTGGAGGGGGAATGTGCCTGGCAGGTTCCAAGAGCAACAAGGAGTCCAGTCAGGCTGGAGCAGAATCAATATAGGGAAAGAAGAAAGTTAAGTGTGTGTGAAAGTAGCAGGGGCAGAGTGGGGTGCAGAATCTCTCAGGAGCTGGTACCTGAGGGCTTTGTCTTTTACTCTGTGGAAAGGAACTGTTTGAGACTTTTGAGAAGAGCAGAATCAGCATGTTGGTTAGAGGACTCACTCCAGTACCTCTAGGACCTGAAAATCATCAGACTAGAGCTGTGAGCTTCTGAGTAAAGAGGTCCACTATGACCCCAGGATTGTAGGATGATAAGTAGGGTGTGGAAAAGAGCTGAGAGGGAGTCTGGGAGACCCGTGAGGAGGCTGCTAGAAGTTCTGGCCTGCAGCGGTCAGACGGTGGCACTGGGGATGGACAGTGGGGTGTGAAACCCAGGAAAGACTTCAAAAGCATAATCCAGACAGGGTGCAGTGATCAGTAAGAGGAAAGCGTCCAAGACAAGTCATTGGTTTTTGGTCCAGGAACACGGGCTGTGGCACATGTTCATAAAATGACAAAAATTAATACATTAAACATGAACATTTTTTTTTTTTAAAGTAGGCTCCATGTCTAGGGCGGAGCCCAATGTGGGGCTTGAACTCACCACCCTGCAATCAAGACCTGAGCTGAGATCAAGAGTTGGGCACTTAGAAATAAGTCAGTTAGAGAAAGACAATTATGATCTCACTCGTATGTGGAATTTAAGAAACACAACAGAGGATCATAGGGGAAGAGAGGGAAAAACAAAAACAAGATGAAATCAGAGAGGGAGACAAACCCCAAGAGACTCTTAATCATAGGAAACAAACTAAGGGTTGCTAGAGAGGAGAAAGGTGGGGGAGGGGTAACTGGGTGACAGTCATTAAGGAGGGCACATGATGTAATGAGCACCGGGTGTTATAGAAGACTGATGAATTACTTTGCCTCTAAAACCAATAATACTTTATATGTTAATTAATTGAATTGAAATCAAGAGTCAGCTGCTTAACCCACTGAGCCACCCAGGTGCCCTGCCATGAACAGTCTTCAGATGACCTCCCTCGTGACCTCATGCCGGGGGGCTCGCTCTGCTTGCCTTTGAATTCGGGGTATCTCACAGATGAAACTGTGTGGTTTCGGTTTGCCACGCTGGTTTTCTCTTTGAAGAAATATTTTAAATTGTGATAACCCATGTGACGTAAAATGTGCCTTTGTAGCCCTTTTCAAGCATGCCATTCGGTGGCCTGCATCCTTTTTCCTCCTATGTCCACCTCAGTCACACCAACCCTCAGGGCATCCTCGTCACCTATTGCCAAAGAGTTGGTCCCCCGCTCCTCCTCTATGGGGCCCCCAGACCCCCTTTCCCAGCCAACAAATCATCGAGTCCAGCTTCTGGCCCCAGACTCCTCAGGACCGCCCCCATCATGTGTCGGCAGTGACCCTCTGCTTGTCGCCGAGTCACCTGATATGTGTGTGCGCCATGAAGTGCTGGGTCCTTCCCTGAATCTCTGGGGTCAGAAGGTCTGGGGTCAGCCTGAGAATCTGCATTGCTAGGACATTCCCAGGTGATACCCCCATGACCCCACTTCGAGAACCATTGGCCTGGGGGATACGGCAGATGAAATCGGACCACCTCTCACCCCTCCACTGCTCCCTCCTCTGCCCAACCAGAGACCTTATGCTGGACTGTTGCAAGAGCCTCAGAGGTCGCCCTCTCTCTGCCCTCTCTCCCCTACATTTTGTTCTCAACACAGCAGCACGAATGATTCTTCTGGAACAGAAAGCAGGTCATGTTCTTCCTCTGATTAAAATCCTCCAGCGGTGTCCCATCTCAGTCAGGATAAAACCCACAGACCTTGCTTCTATCTGGCCTCTACCACCTCTGCCTGCCCCCTCCCTGCCCCCATGTGCAAACCACAGGGCCTCTGCAGGTGCTGTTTCCTCCATCAGGAATGAATCTATCCCAGAGACTCACCTGGACTCCCCTCCCACCTCATTCAGATCTCTGCTAGAAGGCCCTGCCTAACCTGAAATAGCAACTTCTTTCTTTTTCCTTCCATCCTCCTCTTGAGTTCCTTAATCTGCTTGACGCTTCTTTACAAGCAGAACCATTATCTGAAATAATCCTGCTCATGTATTTGTTTACTTCATGGTCTGTCCCTCCTCCCATTAGCATGTAAGACCATAAGGGCAAGGATGGAGTGTCAGTGGATATCTATCACCAGTGCCAACAGTGGTGAGAGCGCATAGGAAGTGCTCAATAAATGTTTGTCGAATGAATAAATGACATCCTAACTTCTTAGCATGACACACAGTCTCTCCATGATCTGGCCCCTGCCCACTTCTCCAGCCAGATGTCCTGTCCTTCTCTCCAAGAACACTCCAACAATACTGAACACTGATGGGCTGGGGAGGTGACCCAGTCATTGACTGCACCCAAGCCCTTTGCTCAGAATGTACTAATGGTCTGGAATGCTCTCCCTTCCCTTGTCTGTCTGCAGACAGCTTACTCTAGTTCTGGTTCTAGTTCTAGTTCTAGTTCTAGTTCTAGTTCTAGTTCAGCTCGAGCACTACATCCTAACAAAGCCTTCCCAGGCTCCCACGGACCAACCTACCCCTCTCACCCCTCTGTCTGGTACCTCCTATACTCCAGCCTCTACACCTCTTATTTCACCTCGGTGCTTGTCCATCTGTATCCTCCTCCAGCCACTTAAGGCAAGGCCAGGGCCTCCTTCATCTTGAATCTGCAGGAGCCAACCAAGAGCCTGGTATGCACATGTACCCAAGGGGTGTTAGCTGAATAAGAGAAAGAATCAGCCAAACCTTCTGAGTTGCATTTCTCTTAACATCATTCTTAAAATGACAAGGGTAATCCATGCTAATGAGTTGTCATGCAAATACCCAAGTGTGCATATACAGAGAAAAGAAAAATTCTGAATTTTTCAGGACTCTCTTGAGCTGCTTCTGACCCCAAGCACTTCCTCTCTAGCTTCGGGGAGCCCAGGCAGAGAGCCAGACGGTGCAGGGAAAGGAGCCAGCCCCAGGACCTGGCCATGGCCTACCCAGGTCCCCTGTGCACATACCAAGCAGAAATGAGAGTGAAATCCCCCAGTGAAGAGGTTGAGGCTGACACAGGAGACTAGCTGACTCCTCTACTAGAAACCTGTGACCCCCTCTGCCTTCCCCTCCCCCCAGTCCAGGAGAAAATGTGCAGATGCCCCTCTCTTATCCCTTTGGGGTTGCCCACATTAAAACTTCCCGGAGAAGTTGCTAACATTAGCATCAGGAAAATGGATTTGTTCAAAGTTTGACCTTTCTATTTCTTCTTCTTCTCCTGGTTTTGGAAATAAACAGATTCTTTCTCAAGCTGGACTCCCACCATGGCCTTGGGATTCTCCTTCTGCAGAAATCAAATGCTACCACCGTAGGCCCCTGGCGGTCAGGCCCACACAGCACTCCAAGGCAGCCCGTCCTTCTGGTAGACCCAGGTGAGCCAGCCTACTTACAGCTCAAAAGTTGGCATCCCGCACAATTTTACTACAGAAAAATGATGTCCCGGTTGACAGAAACGAGTCCCTGTTTGGTTCGAAAATTGTACTTCTCCTTGTACGTTGTGATTTTTCAATTTTTTTCACTCCTAAAAGAACTCTGGGCATTAGCTTTCCAAAGTCTACTCCGCGTCCCTTTTACCACCTTCGTCATGGTCCCTGGCTCTGGCCCCCAAGACTGGCCCTTTTCCAAGGTCTCCTCTCACTGGTTTGCTTGACCAAATGTACCAGGTCCATACCTCAATGTAAATCATAATTCACATCTGCCTGATACCTAAGGTTCACGATTTGCTTTTGCATCAATTATCTGATTGAACCCTCTCCTTGTGGGGAGCGGAGACCCATGTTACAGGGGAGAAGACTGAGCAGCAGAAAGGGACTGCGATTCACTCAAAATCGCACAGTGGGTTACATAGTGCACTGAGACACGGACGTGCACAGTCTGATCCAGAGGCGGTGCTTCTCCAGCTGCACTGCGGCACACCAGGGGAGATCATCTGCTTCATCTGACATACAGAGAAAAAGCTCCCTGGGCTCGGACCTGGTTTGCGGAGACAGGGCTGAAGGCACCGAGAAGGTCAGAATCCTCAGTAAATACGGAAACAGGATGGTGCCTTGCACGGGAAAATGATGAAGAAGATTGCACTAAGCCAGCACACTGAGCACACTTGCGCCTCCTGTGGCAAAACCAAGATGAGAAGACGAGCCTCAGGGATCCGTGCTGTGGTTCTTGCTCCGTCTGGGAGCCTTCTTCTCCCTCTCCATCTGCCTTCCCCTCTGCTCATTCTCTCTCTCCCTCTCTCTCACTCTCCTTTCTCTCAAATACATAAATAAATAAAAAATCCTTTTTTAAAAAAATGAAAAAGATAGAACTATAGAGAAGACTAAGAGAGGTGTTGATTTGCATCATTTTAGATTATTTATTTATTTATTTTAGTGAGAGAGAGAGAGAGAGAGAGAGAGAGAACACAAGCAGGGGGAGGGCAGGCAGAGAGAGAGAGGGAGAAGCAGGTTCCCCGCTGAGCAGGGAGCCCGACGTGGGGCTCCATCCCAGGACCCCAGGATCATGACCTGAGCTGAAGGCAGACACTTGGCTGACTGAGCCACCCAGGAGCCCCAGATTTCATCATTTTAATAAGCATCACAGGGTGGGCAAAGCACTATAATGAGACTCAGTAGAACGGAGAGGATTATGTCAGTTCTGGCCAAATGCATGACTTGGGCCAGGCAGGGCTGGTTCATTTAGCTTCAGTAGCACTACAGCCGGTGTCTTCTCGGGTGTTACGGAGTCAGGCTGTGCTCCAGCCGATGGTGGGAGCTTGACATTCCAATGGCCCAGGACACACAGCAGGCTTTCCATGAGTCAGGCTAGGACATGCTCCTCACGAGCTATCATCTGTCTTACGGGTCCCAGCTTACGTGAGGGATCGAGTCTCCAGGCAGGCAGCATGTCATGCAAAAGAATTTTGCAGCTCCAGACATCTCAGAATAATGGGGTATTGTTTCCCAGTCACCCTGGAGTCAGTCCTTACATTTCAATAAAATGGCGGCCCCAAAGTCCTCATGGCTTTACCCTGGCCCATCTCTGGATTCTTTCCCATCCCACTTCCCCAGGTAAGACCCTTGAAACAGCCCTTGACCAAAGATGACTTATAAATGGCCAACCACCACAGGAGAAGGTGTTCAACTTCACAAGTCCTATGGAAATGCGTGTGAAACCACAATGGGATAGCACCACACATCCAACAGAAAGGCTGAGGTGAAAGATGGGGGTGAGGCCAAGTCTCGGTGAAGAGACGGTGCTGCTGGAACATTCCTACACTGCTGGTGGGAGTGTAAATTGGTACGACCATTGGAAAAACTGCTGGCATACACCGTGTGCCTCACTCCTAGGTATATGCCAGCAGAAATGCTTACATGGGTTATCCAAAATACATGTACAAGGATGTCATGGCTGTTTCATTTTGAAGAGCCTTTCACTGAAAACTACTCAATATCTATTAGCAATAGAACAGAGCAATACATTCTGGTATACTCAGACAATGCAATATGACACCAGTGAGAATATCAGACTGTCACTCCATGTAACACAGAAGTATCTCACAAAGAAATTAAACACATTGCAAAAAAAATACATATAGTCTGCATATAGGTCTGCTTATAAGAAGTTCAAGGGCAGGCAAAGGTGATGGATGGTCAGCATGGGATTCCCATGGGGAAGGGGCATCGCAGAGGCTTCTAGGATACTGACAACATCCTGTTTCTTCATCTGAGGGCTGGTCACCTGAAGTTCTCGGGTCATGATAATTCATCAGACTACACGGCGATCATGGGCTTACCTTTCTGACTGCAGGTAATACTTCCCTGAAGGATTTTAAGACTCTGTTAGTTTAATAGGGGCAGAGGATAAATACAGGCTTCAATGGTGGTGGGTTGGAATGATATAGACAATCTCACATCTTTCCCTGTTGGTGGAGCGGGTTACCTACTAGAGTCATGGGTAGGTGGAAACAGTTACAGACGGAGTAGCCTGGGCGCTACAAATAGAACAAAAAGAAGTCTGAACAGGAGTCAAAAGACAGAATGGATGGCAAGTAGCAGGAACGGCTCATGGTTGGCTGTTGGTCTGAACCACGCCTGCATTACTGATATGGATCACGGCCAAAAGCTTCCGCGTCCAACACAGCGGAACACAGCGGAAGCCTTTTTCATAGGCCCCGGATGGCTATCTGCCAAGGCAGGTGTCTGCTGCCCAGGCCCATCCATTTATTCACCTTCTCTTCATTTACCAATCCCACCTAATGTACCATTTCTCAAACAAGGTCCCCAGGGTACCCAAAAGGTTCACTGATGGAAGACTCTCAGAGGTCTCTAAAAATTTTTCCTATAAAGGATGCCATAAATAACTTAAGTTTCAAAAATCCTGAGCAAGAGGCCCAAAACTTTGTTCTAACATCAACAAGAGACTTAGAACATGTAAATTCAAGTCCCTTGAAAACCAGGTCACAATCCGGTTGTCCCTCTCCCTCTGCTCTTCTGCCTCTTCCTCTCAAATAAAAAAGTAAAATCCAAATACACACACACACACACATATATTCACAGCCTCCTGCTGTGGGTAACATGATAATCCTCAACTTACAGGTAAGGAAACTGAGGCACAGAGCAATTCGGTGACTGACTCAAGGTTACTCAATAAGCATTGTGTGGGGAGGGGGGGTGGATCTGGGGTGTGGGGGGGGGGGTCCTAGGACCACCAGATTTCTCACTCCTTTTGCCCACAGCAGAGGCCACTAACATTTCTGAGCACATCTCCAAGAGCACAGGGAACTTCACACTTTCCACCCCTTGGCTCACGTGATTCTCTCACACCCTCTGTGGGCCCGTCTGCCCCCAGTTTCCTGCTGAAGAAGCCGAGGCTTTATGAGTGAGCCAAGGCCTCTTAAGAGGGAAGGGGGCACCAGGACTCACAGCCATCCAGTCCAGGCCTGGAGCCCCACTCCCACCATGGGCCCACCCAATGTCTGCGTGCTTTTGGATGAACATTTATCCAGGTGGTGGGATTTCAAAAGCAAGTCTGGGGCTGTTTTCACCCCACATTTTCCAGGAGTAGGAACGATGAGGCTTGTGTCTGTAAGTGGGGAAAGGAACGCAAGGGTGAAAAGGGTCCAAGATCCATCTTTAGCTCAGTCTGAAGTTAGCCGGAGACCAAAGACCTAAGACTTCTCACCCTTGTCACAGACCCCCTGAGGAGTCAAAGTGGGTCTTGTCAAGGGGGTGACATTTCCTCAGAAAGTGGGTCAGGACGACCTAAGTGTCATGGCTTGGGGTCCACCAGACACAGCGATGGGCTATGAAAAAGGAAAGAGCTGGGAACACTTGGAAGTTGTTCTGATGAGGCTGGGGGTCCTGCGGGCCCCTCCCCTGGGGTGACCCTGGGCAGTTTACCCCCGGAGCCTGTGACTCCCCTGCGAATCGCTGACCTCGGCGTTGTTGCAAGACTTAAAGACGGTCCACAGAGCACCGCGACTGTCCCCAGGAGGCCACCCATTCTTCCTGTGAAGGGCAACACAGTGAGGAAGAGACACAGGTCCCAGTGGCACGTGTGGTAGGTGCTAAGGATGCAAATGCACGTGGAGAGGAAAAGCAGAAGGTGCCAGGAAGGAAGGAGGATGTTGATGTGGAAATATTGCATCTAGGGGAGTATGAGCTCAAAAGGCATGGAACAAATGGAAATGAAGAAGAGGCAGACGCTTGGGTCTCAACGACAAGCCACAGGAGCGCCTGGATGGCTCGGCTGGTTGAGCATCTGACTTTTGCCTTTGGCTCAGGCCAAAATGGTCTCAGGGTCATGAGACCAAGCCCAGAGTTGGGCTCCACGTTCAGCAGGGAGTCTGCTTAAGATTCTCTCTTTCTCTCTCTCTTCCTCTCCCCCTGCCCCTCCTTCTCTCTCTCTCAAACAAATGAATAACCTTTAAAAAATAAACAAATAAATGATGAGCCACAAACCACTCCATGGGATTTCTCACCAGAGGAGTTTTTACTCCCTATCTTACCAGGCCTCTCAGAATCTTCCACATTTGACCACCTCTCCTTCCAGAAAGCCCTACCTGGTTTCTCTGACCGTTATGTGCCCAGGCTCCTCTGACCCTCCCAGCTGCTCCTTCTTGGGTGTCTTTACAGCTCCTTCCCTTTTGCAGAGTTCCCACATTTGGGAGGACTACAGACAGGTTCTACCAAGACCCTGTGCTTATCTAACTCTCCGTTCCCTCCTTAGATCATCTCATCACTCCCAGGCCAGTTTCAGAAGTTATAGTCAACTTTTATTTTTCATTATTCATTTTTAATTTTTTTTTAAGTAAGCTCTGGACCCAACATGGGGCTTGAACTCATGACCCCAAGATCAAGAGTCTAATGCCCTACCACCTGAGCCAGCCAGGTGTCCCTATATCCCAATTTTAAATCACTCTTCTGAACAGCCCAGATAGCCAACAACCACACTTGGATATATTGAAGGCACCTCCCATACCATGTGTCCAAAGTCAAGCTAAAGATTATGCTTGGAAACAAAAACTACACAGACACCTCAATCGCACACATTTTCAGGGACATCAGACAAGACAGAGACACCCATGAGACAAGGAGACAAGAACAGGATCTTGCAGAAGAAGGGGATGGGTGTAGAGGAGGAAAATCTTAATAATCAAGGAACAAGAAAGAGCTCTTGGAAATTAAAATATGCTTGAAAAAATTAAAATTAATTCAAAGATTGGAAGACGAAGTTGAAGAAATCTTTCAGAAAATAAAGCCAAAAAGCAGTGAGATTTTTTTAAAAAGAAAGAGAAAAAAGATTTTAAAAATAAAAAAACCGGTTCACACAAATTCCAAGAGAACAGAGAAAAATGAAGAGAAGAAAAAAGTCAAGAAAACATAATTTTTTTTTTTAAGTCCCAGAGCTGAAGGACACATGTTGCAGGGGTGAGTGGGTGTGGTCTTATCCTGACTTGTGACAGCCACTTTTTAAATTTTCAGGAATTTTTCAAGGTGTTTTCTAAAGAGACCTACTAAGAAAAAAGACATATGTAAACTTATGATTAAGTAAATTGTATTAAAAACAAATGTAACAAACACTCAAAATGCCCTACTTCTCATTAGTTTGCGACATTTTATAAATTACTATTATTCTCCATGCCTTCGAGGTTGTTTACGCCTGTTGTGTCTGCAACGTACAACATCTTTGCTGTCTGACTTTGTCTTACTCTTTAACATGAGCAGAACAACAACCAACAACCCTTCCGGAAGTACACAGGTTCATCGATGGCACAAACGCCCCCTTGGCTGAACTGGCTAATAAACCCATAGTCTGATTTTGTCCAGTCATGCCTGAATTGGAGCTAATGGTCGGTTACAATTTAAGAGTTCAGCAGCAACAAGGAAAGCACTCTTTGAGAATCGATTGGCCATGTAGAATTTAGAGCAAAGCCTACTGCATATTTTATTCTTCTTTGTAAATGGAGGGTCTGGCTTTCCAGATGAAAGCCCATTAAGGTCCTGATAAACAAATGCAAAGAGTCCCACATGGAAACACATCACTGAGATCTCAGAATACTTGGGCGGGGAAAGGGATGATGCTAAATGCATCCAGAGGAGAAAAGAGACACAAACCCACAGCCCAGGTCATCATGGAGGAAGGACAGGTCACTGGCCAACACGGACTGCTGGGGGGTAAGGGAGCAGCACCTTCTAAACCCTGAGCGGAAATGGTTTCTAACCTGGAAGCATGCACCCAACCAAAGTGTCAATGGATGTCACAGCAAAGACTTTTTCAGAGACAAGACATCTCAGAAAGGCTACTCTCATGTACCCTTCCTTAAGAAGCTTCTGGAAAACATGCTCCTCCCAAATGGGGGGTTGACTCAGAAAGAGGGAGGAAAGGGACCCAGGAAACAGAGGTGAAGGGAATCCTGGGGTGTTGTTGGTAGCAGGGAGAGTGCCGGCTCCAGCCGCAACAGCTCCGGGCAAACCGGAGCAGGACAAAAGTCTCGTCTTGGTTTATGTACATTTTTGACAGTCATCTCCCACGTCAGTTATAAGAAGCCTGGTACTTGTGTTTGAAAAACCTTTGGGTCAAAAACCTTTGGGTTTGGTTCAATCAAAAGAAAGTGCATCTGAATCTTGTTTTCTAGTCTTAACTCAGGTATTCTCAGGCTTTCCGGAGACTTTTGTGAGGGCTGCAAAGTACTGAAGGAGGGTGGGTGGGATGGACATCCCCGAGAAACTGGGGCAGGGGGCCCTTGGCCAGGTAAGGCATTAGTGAGCACTGACTCTGTTTCTCTGGCCACTCAGAACCAAGGTAAGCACCAGGCATTTGCAAAGCATCACAACAGCATTGTCCCATGAGTCACCCACACCGGGACCAGCCAGATGCAACAGTCTTGAAACTGATAGCATCACAGGGGGGAACCGGGGACACCTGGTGTGGAGGAAGGTGACAGTACCCATGGGCGCTGGTTACTAATCCATGCCATTTACCGTATCCACCGCCCTTCCCCAATACTCTGCTTTGGAGGTGGGACTATAGAGTGGGGCAGCTTCCTCCAAAATAACCCCAGTCTTGTACATGCAAATGAGCTCTTGCTCCTTGCAAATGGCCACGGGGGAGGCCATCTTTCTACTCCAACCCAAACTACTGCTTTTCCCAAAGTTCAGGGAGGACCCCCTTGGCCGCTGCCCACAGCCATCTGTGGCATATTCTCTTGAATCCCCTCCGTGGAGATAGGCTGTCATCCTTTGAGAGTTTGGAGGGCATTCACAGCTGTGATGTCCCAGGTGATAGGAAATAGGAATATTTTTTTGACCAGAAAGCAAACCTGAACCCCAGCAGTGAGGTGATGGTGCTGATCTAGAGCTAGGCCCACAGGCGAGCGGGTTTGCAGACTATGGGTCTGGGCCTGGGCCCCTGCAGTGCAGGACCACTGTCCCATTTCACAGACAAGGAAGCTGAGGCTCAGAGAGGTTAAGTAGTCTGGTTAAGACCTCGTGGCTACTAGATGGCAGAGTATGACCTGGGAGCTGGCTTTGTCTGCTCCCCAGGCTCTGTCAGGGCTGGGGAAGGGGCTGGGGGACCACTGCTTGGGGAGGCTGGCTTTGTGCAGGGTGCTGACACAGAGGGCCTGGAGTGGGCGGAGGATGGAGGAAAGTTGGGTGACCCTGGGAGAACTGTGACACGGGAAGCAGTGACTAATATGGACCAAAAAGCCTCAACACTTCCATGCAAGGGTTTAAAAAGCCATATGCCGCTTTTTTTGCTGTGAGCCCAGATTAGCAAATTATTGTAAAAAGTTTCCATTTTCTTGCTTCTGAGAATTTCAGGGACCGTGACATGGCTACAAGGGTAGGCGAGGGGAGTCCCTGCCAGAATGTGGATTTGCAAACCTGGGGAGTTCCCCACGTGAAATCCGAAACTGGCCCCATACACAACAGGGCAACAAGGCACTGAAGAAAAAGGTCACTCCAGACTGGTAAGTGGCAGGTGTCATCAAGCTGCAAGATCCCTGCCCCCACCCCTGCCTGCCACAACCGTAAAACTTTATGTGGAGGGCTTAACGTGGTTCAGTTACATCTAGACCATCCAGATGGTCTCAACACCAAGACTACATCCTTGAAACAGCTTCCCTCGTGGGAACGGTGGGCAGAACTACATTCCAAGGCCAGGGGAAGGGGGTGAGGATTGCTGGATTGCCCGGGGCGGGGGGGTGCGGGGGCAGCTCCTGGGTCAACCAGAGGTCACATCCTCTTAAGGATCTCTTCCAACAAAGGAATAGCAAAGAATGCCTTGAAATTGGGTTTTACACTTGTAAGGTCATTCACTGGTTTTGTATTAACATGGTACTGCTGAGATGCTTGAAAATGTTGCTTTTGCAACCGATTAAATATTACCCTTCCCCCTGCAAACTTTTTGCACAGTGCATTTGCTTAGCAAATCTTTTTTTTTTTTTTTTTCCCAAAAAATAGACCAAAACTTCTCTACTTAAAATGAACAGGATCCGAATTAGTAAGATTGGAGTGGAAGTAGATGAGCGTTTCGGCCAGCACTTACCACAGACTCACCCGGCCCAGAAGACACCAGCCATGCCAGGATGGAAAGAGCAAACCAGAAGGTTTGCCAGCTTGAGAAGGAAAAGAGCTCATCAGCCAGGCCCTGAGGGCTTTCTTCTGGGTGCCTGGGCTGCCCACTCTTCCCCCCCCCCCCCCCGCCCCGCCCCAGGCCCTCAGTTCCTAGGGACAATACCATCTCCCAATCTAAGTAAAAGTTGGGAAACCTGCAGCTTGATCAGCCTCCAGCCAAAACCACACACGCAAGCCTGCCTGGTCATAAGTCCAAAAATGAACCTGGGAATGATGGCCTTTGCGGGGCCCAGGATGACGTGGAAATATGGAAACCCCTGTCCAGAATCCCCAGGCAGCGACAGCAGGGTGACAGACTGAACCTACAAATGGATGGTCAGTGGGCAGGAGCATGTATAAAAAGGAGGACTCTGACCCCCAGCCTGCAGCAGCCCGGCCAGGACACCAGCACCCCACCCACCACACTCAGCCTAAGGAGGCAGCCTGCCCGCTGTCATTCCTGCAGGAAGTCACACTGCTCTCTCTTGTGACAATCCGGGAGACCAAACAATAACACTTGTAACAACCCTCCCCAAGTGGCCAGGACTTGATCAACAAGCAACAGCTTCCTTAGTGTCTGCTCCCAGTTCCCACCTGGCACCACCCAGAGGACGCCCAGCCTGCACCCTGCACTGGTCCCAGAGGCGGCCCTGTTTCCAGGTCGCCTGCCTCCCGCTTCCCTGCCTGGACCCTCCCCTCTTCTGCCCTCCAAAGCTTCCCCACCCCTCTGCCACCTTCGAGTCTCTACCACGGGATGGGACTGGCACCCTTGCTAAGGGTAAGCAGCCTTTGCTTCAGCTCACTTGGTTGGTCCTCATTTAGCCCCAGCTAAGCCTGGCCCTTCGGAGCTAGAGGCCCCCGCCCCACTGACAGGTCGCCAAGCGGAGCCTCACACAAATGAGCAAACAAGCGAACTACTGCCCTCTGCTGGGATTTCCGACCTCCTTCAACTGCCAGGCCAAGAAGACCTCGGGGACCCCATTTCCGGACGGGGAGCCTCCCACACAATCTCCCCTTCGGGGATATCCATCGCAGGCCCCTGGAGCTGGCAGAGCGCTGCCTGATGACCAGCGTAAGCCAGAAGGCCCATGCTGTGCCTGGGTTGCTGGGTGGAGGCATTCCCACAGAGCACCCTCAGAAACCCATGTGGCCGTGGCCGTGGCTGTGGGAGCAGTCCCTCCTACCTCGGATGGCTGGCTCTGCGGACCTGGCCCTGTGGGCTGGGAGCCTTGGGCGCTGGCCCATGGGGGGCTCAAATAAGCTTTCTCAGGCCCAGGGGGTGCTGTGGCTTTCCAAAAAGGCCTCAGGGGGCCCAGACCCCACCAGTTTCAGGGGCAGAGCTTCCCAGGGGCCACGGATCGTGAGTGAGTGGCATTGCTGAGCCAATCCGCAAATGTGTTCCTTTAACTTCCACCTCTCAAATGGAAGCTGCATTATTACATGGCCCCGCTCTGCCACACCGCCCCCCTGCCAGTCTCTCTCACCCTGTCACACCCCCTTTACCTGTCGGGTAAGCAGCATCCTTGGCCTGTGGTGTTCCGAGCTACTTTGTGCAAAAACAGAAGATGTCCCCGGTGTTTCCTGACGCTGCATTATCACCGTTTCTAGCCTACAACTAATGGCCTGAGTGTGTTGTTCTCATTTGGGTTTCATAGAGTCTCACCGTCTTCCTCAGGGTTCACAGCTGACCGTCCTGGGTTCCACGGCTTGCCCACCGTAGACTGCAGATTCGCCCTCTGCTGGGCCCATGTTTTCAGCCTGAAGATCAGCTCCCTGCCTCTCCCAAGCTCACCCGCCGTCCATCCGCTGCGGGCATCCTTACCCACAGAAAGTCTGCAGACGAACACAATGCAGCACAGTCTTGATGAATTGGGCCCTGCTGGGGAGAAAGCACGACTCTCTCTCTGACACACGGACCCACACGTTCCAGAACCTTCTCAGGAGGCAAAGGTAGAGGACACGGGCAGTTGGCTGTGGGCAGTACTGCCTGGGAGGAAACCACCCTCCTCTTGGGGGTCCGAACTTGGGCTTCGCGTCCCGGCTGGACCACATGCCACCCCCTTGTCTGCAGGAGGAAAAGCATTGCTCCACCTCGCAGCCTGTCTGCTCACAGAGCTGACAGCAATCCTGAATGAAGGAGCTCGGCCTGAGAGGAAACTGCGTCGCCATCCGGTCCACATGGCACAGACAGGATGGTGACCAGGCCATTGAGGGAAGACTGTGCTCAGGAGACAACTGTGGGCAAGGCAGCTGGCAGGGGGGTGGGGGGGGTCGCGGAACAACACAGACCCCAGATGCGAGGGTTCCTGCCCTGCACCACCTGGCCTCACCCCCTCCACCACACCCCCCACTGCCCATGTCACTGCCATGGACAGGTTAGAAAACTGTCCTCCACATTGGTTTCCTCATCTGTGAATTAGGGATGGTGTCAGTAAGAGCACTTGCCTTGCAGGACCGTGGTGGGCGTCAGTGCATTACTCATGAGTGGTGGCTGGCACGGTGCACAGTGCCTCCTAAGCCCTCAAACATGGTCAGCAATTGTTGTTACCTGGGCTCAGATCATCGGTGTTGCCTCCGGGCTCCACCACCTACGAGTGTATCTGAGACACAGCAAAGCCCTCTGAACTTACTTTCTTTTCTATAAAATAAGGACAGCAGTGCCTTGGTTGTAGAGCTCATCAGAGGATTCTAGGGGACCTTGTGGTCCTTCCCGTGCTGTTCCTCCTCTGGGACAGACGTCTGCATAGGAGAACCTGGACAAGTTGCAGGTGGAGAAGGACGAAGGGGATGGACACCCGCAGGTGCAGGAAAAGACCCTGGGATGACGAAGGCTTCAGACCTGGCCCCGGAAGGCCTGTAGCCCCAAGCACACAGGATTTTCACATACAGCCTGGCAGATCTACAGGTTCCCAGAGCCAGATCTGCCGACCCAGAGCCAGCAGGCCCTGCCCAGCACCTCCGCCCCGTGGGGCGGATGGCTCTGTTTGAGCTCCTCCAGGGCCCTGTCCAGCCCTTGAGCCAGGTTCCCTCAAGCTCGAAGCAGTCCCCTCGCGGCCCGCGTGCTCTGCCACACCACTGTTTCCGCAAGCAGCCCTGCACCAAGGGCAGGATTCGGCCGGACGGCCACCCTAGACGCAGCGTGGTTATCTGTTTCCAGCTCCTCTGGGGCAGTTGGCCCGGGACCTGGGAGCTGGCATGGCCTCAGCCTGCCTAGGATCAAATCCAGCCTCATCACCTACCGAGTAAGTGAGTCGCTGACTCCTTCTAGGCCTCTGGAAGCACAGACAGCTTCCTGTCTCTGCTGTTGTGCTCAGTCCTGTCCTCGCCTCTCACAGGCAACCTCTGGTCCATGCCCTCCTACCTTCCCCACCATTGCAGCTGTCACCGCTCGGGGACTGTCATAGCCATCCCGAAACCCCGGCCCCTCCGTTCTTGACCCACCTGGCTCCGGTGAGTCCCTCATTCCCGGGGGGAAGCCCCCAGCCCCGCAGTCGCCCTGCAGGAAACACATGGGCTCCATCAGTTCTGGAACAGTCACTGAAAATGGCCCTCTCTGGCCACCATCTCTCCTTGTCCTTCCAATGCTGATTCCAGAATCCCACAATTCCCCACCCTCAAACCCACGGCCCCTGTCACGGGGTGACTACCTTCCCAACCCCCTCACCCTCTCTGTCTGGTCCTAATGGGTTGACAAAACCCCAACTTGGATTAAACTCAACACCCCAGTGGAGAAGAAGATCCCATGAACTGGACTCCCTTGAAATGCACACCACAGGTCTCCTGGGCGCCCTCGACATTCCCGCCTCCCCAGCAAGCAGGGGGAAGCCATGGTTCGGGGCTCTAGGCTGAGACCTTGACACCTAAGTTCCCAGGGGAAATTGTATGGACCGCCCACCCGTGTGCCCATGCGGCCCCCATTGGGATGCAAGGGACATCATGGTCCAGTCCAGCGCTGAGATCTCCCCTGGTCGCTGGGTCTCAACTGTTTGGACTTCTTAAGGATTTCACTTTCATGCTTCCCCTTCTCTCTAGACATGGCCAGTCTCTCACCCTTCAGCACGTCACTGCTGTGGATGTCTAACTATGCCTCCCTGTCATCAGTCTTTTTTGAAGCTTCCTGATGCCATCCATGACCCCTCCTACTCTTGCAGCAAAACTCTTTGTGCATTGCCCCTCTGGGTGGCCTCTGCTTCTCACCTCACCCCTGCTCCACACCCACTCACACCGGGCTGCCGCCACTGCCTCCGCCACCCTGAGAAACCATGCCCATTGTTGTCATGACTGATTTTTCTTTTTTAACTATAAGTCATCTTTTAAATACATCATTTCTTAAGGTTACAAAAACAGAGACCTTAAAAATTATGTGGAGGCTGAAAACTAGGGATCCTGATTTGGAAATATGGGTGTAAGGTCACCAGTATTTGGTTGGAAGGCAGGCTCCCAGAATATTGGTAATGGTCACTTTCAGTGGGCGCAGCCTGGACCACCCATTGTGGTTTTTAAGGAGACGAATGTAATCTGTCATTCAGTTTGCAAATCTGGGGGTCCAACCTGTTTGTGAACAATTCAAAGCACTGTATTGTTGTTAAAATTTCAAGATAATTTATCTTTCATACCTCAAACCAGTGTCCACTTTGCTGTGTGCTAGGAAGTATTTCTTGAGCACCTACTATGTGCTAGGCACTCTGGTAGGCACTGGGTATAGAGAGGTAAACAAAATGGGCATGATCTCTGTCACAGGGCTTATAATCTAATTTAGGCAATAAAATAAGCACCTGATTAGGACGTAAGTGCAAATTGTGACATCTGGCAGGATGGGGAAGGGGAGGAGAAACTCTTGAAATCTCAGTGGGTTTTTCTGAGAACAACATAGCCTGAGGAATTGAGAGTCAGGAGTAAGGGAAGGGCATTCCTGGCAAACGGCACATCCCAAATCTCTGGGGCAGAAAGAACCCGGTTCCTCCAAAAACGGGAAAGAAAACTAAGATGAGCCCCAAGATGATGCCAGGGAAGACTGCAGGGGCTGCCGAGCCTTGGGGAACATGCTCACAAGACTGAAATTTGCTCCAAATGCAACCACCACTGACTCAAGTGTTCAGACATACTAGCCAATCCTCATCACTCCCTTCCTCCACTTCTTGGCAGCATTTGACATGATTGAAGGCTCCCCTGACTGGGTTGCCATTAAAGCCATCACCTGGGTCTCCTCCTGCTTCTAGGGACCACTATTCCCAAGTCTCCTCCGATGGCTCCCCCCCCAGAGAGAGAGTGGGCTCTACACCCCGTAGGACCCCACGGCCATGGTCTTTGCTCCTTCCATGTCCACTCTGCGACTCAGAGATCTTGACTTTACAGCCTAAGACAGCAAACCGTACCATATATATTAAATTTTATCCTTCATACCTCTTCCTGCAGTAGACAGGCAGGGCACAGTGGTGCAAAGTAAGTGGTGGAAGGGAAAACAGGAAAACGTGTTATCGTTGTGAGAATACTTTGCAGCATCATTTGACATGCTGACAGTCACAGCTGCCAGTTCATAGTATCTGGTTGGGCTCCTAAATACCCAGTTCTACAAGGGCGCCTGGATGGCTCAGTCAGTTAAGCGTCTGCCTTCAGCTCAGGTCATGATCTTAGGGTCCCGGGATGGAGTCCCTCATCAGGCTCCCTGCTCAGCGGGAAACCTGCTTCTCGCTCCGCTATCTGTAAAGTGGGAAAAAAATACAACTTAAAATAATAATGGTCATTCTGGAACAAGAATTAGGAATACAGAACTGAATAGAAACAGTTCCTAAAGTTTTCCAGCCTGGTTGGGAGAATATGGGAACACTGGCAGTTGGAAGGGGAGGAGGCACGAATTACAAACTTGTCCCCCTGCTTTAACATTGAAAGTATCTATGCACTGGTGCCACGCGTCAGGCACTCACGTCCGAAGGGTGGACTGGTCATCTGGACGGCAGTAACCACACAGTCCACTTAGCATCTGGGGTACTGTGTGTTCAGTCTGACTACACACCCCAGAGCGAGGGTGTCATTTATGAGTCATAATCACCTATTAGCTGGCCTGCCTGGCATCTCAGCACACAGACCCACTCGGCATCTACCATTCCGTGGAACGTGAGCTTAGGGTTGAAATGTGGCCTTCTGGGATTGGGTTCTACATGCTGCGGTGCACAGAATTGGGATAATTAGGCTCACCATCGTTTAAACAGATTTACAGAACTGTGAGCATGTTGCATGTAAAATTAATCACATCAGGGTCATTCATAGGGAAAAAAATATGTTTCCAATGCATCTAAGGGAGCAGCTTTTAATTAAAAAATGATAAACATTAAATGATAAAAATTTAAAAATAGCCTTCATAGGCTACAAAGGTTCTCAACTTTAGTGGGTGTAAGATCAGATGAGTTGGTTAAAAATGCAGGCCAGTGCCCTTACCTCCACATTCTGAGTGGTCTTGGGTGACGCCTATAAATTTGCATTGTTAATCACGGGCCCAGGAAATTTTGATGTGATAGGTGTGTACTTCATGTAAGATCCTGTTCCTCTGACCCCAGAAAGTGAAAAACATTATCTACATATTAATAATTCATTTACTTAAAACCAACCGTTTAATAAGTGAGAATTTCTAAACTGAATATTCCTAAGAGTTCACATACTATTGCTGCTCTAAAATAATCCTTACTCTCATACTGTTAAGGTTTTTGTGACCTTGACTTGGTATAATCCTAAGTACCATCTCCCTCTACTCAGTGAGAACTAAAAATGATATGTTGGACAGTCAAATGCATATTCTAATAAATGCAATCAGTCTACAGTAACTGTCACAAATGCAAGAGGTGCCAAAGAAACTGATTTGCCCTGGAGAATTCATGCAACCCATGATTTCAATTACAACATTCTCTAGAAGTATTTAGCACGTCTGCTTGCTGGATTTCCTCAAGAATTGCAAGTATTTAGATTAACTCAGACATCTGTATCTGTACCTATATCTAAGAGACATTCCCTAGTTATGGGGTCATAAACCCAAGGTTATTCTATAATGAATAGTTTTCTTCACATTTATATTCAAATGCTCTGAATAAAAAAGAGAAAATGTTTCAGTATTTTGCTAAGTGTAAAATTTTTTTTTTTGGAAAAAAGTCAAGAAGAAAATGGAAAAAAAACCCTACAAAGCCAGAGAATTAGCAAGACTATTATCATAGTGCCATTAAGTCAGGCACCAAAAAAAAAAAAAAAAAAAGGCGGGGAGGGGGCGCTATTTGAATTCCTAAAATATCAACACATTTTATCCTGGAAGAGAGCAGCACAGAATTTTAATAAATGCTGATTTTTATCAGGTGTCTCCTATGGGCCAACCACAATGCTCTACGACACCCATTTAGTTCTCAGACAGTGAGATAGGTAATCGATTATCCCCACTGACCCCTGAAGGTCAGGGACCAGGATCCCACATGTCCCACTTTCCTTGTCATTAACTCAATTCAAAACTCAAATTCAGCATCTGCTAAATAAACTAGAAATGATAGTCTATAATGCTCAAATTCTTTCTAAATATTAAAAGTAAAGTTTCTAATGGTGTGGAAATCATAGCCTCTATCTAAAAATATAATGATAAAACATTATCTGCACTACAATGATTAAAACTTAAAAAGGAATTCAGGTATCAGCTCAAATTTTCTGCTTTGGTGTAACACAAAGGCAGTTCCTAAATTATTTATGATAATCATTAAAATCATTAATGGAAAAGCACTCCTCCTAAAATTAGGAATGATTCACAATTATTTTACTTGATGATAAGGGATAGTTAGTACATCAGTAGAACTAGTACTGATGCCTGGTTTGAGATGAAGGCAATTGGTTTCAATTCATCCCTAGCCTGGAACTGCAGAAAGCAAGCATGTACATATCAAAAAATCTTTATAAATTTCATGCTGAAGTCACATGGGACAGATTACCGTCTAATGAACTGGTGGCTCATTGTGAAATTGTAATTCATTCTAACAAGCTATAATGTCACCTGAGAGATTACCTTTCTTGCTCACAAAAGCTCATTCAAGACATGTGCACTATGCCATGAAACTGACCAACCACCACGAAGTACTGATGTAAACCATATATTAAGCAAGTTGGAGGCCTGCTATGTGCCAGGACACACACGGACATAGCCGGGCTCCTGAAGATCATAGTACTCATCGCCAAACTCAAGCACACAATAATGGCTTCTCTTCAGTTTTCCCTTCAAAACCAACACAGATCAGACCAACTGAGGTACCTGGAGTATCTAAAGCATGATGTACCTAAATTCCAAGTGCAACAGGTGTTATGAAAGAAACAGACAAATGACACAGAATCCAGCAGTTAGCCACTCATGTGGTTATAGTGCATTTTCCTGCCTGAAAGCTTTAAAAAGTGACGCTTTCATTCATCGATGAACTGATACTAGAATTCATATATAAAACGGAAACTCTTTGAAAGTCTCATGAGAACACTGCTCAACTTTAGGAATGAGCACCAGGAAATCAATAGGAGCTCATTTGCAATAATGCTACATTAGGCTTAGTTGATCCACATTTCTTGTGTTTATAAGACGTTGCACACAAAGCCACCATGTGTCCTTGGCCAATTCTAAACAGAGGAAAAAGACACATCTAAACGCTGCCAATTCAAAGTATTCAGAGCTCAAATCCAGTAACAAAATGAGAAGATAATTACATAGGTGTCAAGCAGTGTTTTTGCTGTTCAGATGATAAAGACAGTACCCATTTTTGGCTTATTTAGCATTACAGTAAAGCAGTATAATTTTGAAAATATAATTCTGAAAGCATTCTGGAGACCGAGAATCAACTAGAAGGGGGAAGATGGAAAAGGAATAAATATCTATGTTTTTATTTAAAATACTAAAGGCATCAAAAATTCTAGTGATGAATGACTACTTAAATGTAATTTCTTCTTGGTATAGGAATGATTCCTGATACCTATCTTTTAACAGAAAAGACTGAAATTTTCTTCACTCAATTTGTTTTCTTTAAACATGAGTTCTGCACACAGTATTAAAAAGAAATCTCACCAAAAAGAAAGTCTATCATAGTGACTCTACTACTAAGAGAAGCTGAAGCAGAATAAGGAAAAATAAAATGTATGGTTTATTTCTTTGTCATACAAAGAAAATTAAAAGTGATCCAAAACATCTTCACCCATCTCCCATGTCCTTCCTGACATAATGAGGACATACAAAATCAGGGCAAGCTAGATTAGGAGTCCAGCTCAGGGTCAAGTTTTTCCACTTTGATGACTATCTCCGGAGCGGATGTGGCAGCATTGGCCTGCTGGTTCTCAACCTCTGACTCCGACAACACTTCTTCCTTTATCTTCACGGGCTTATTACTGGCTTCCTCCTCTTCATCTGAAGATTCATCAAGCTCCCATTCATCATCTATGTCCATTTCAAATACTCTTACATGACGGAGATTTGAGCTTAACTGGAGAAGAAAAGGTCAAATAAAGAATCTTTAAATTAATGGCTGAACTAACAAATAATATATAAGAAATCAAAAGTTTGAAAAATGGTTTTGTATGAAAGTTATTTTCCATCGATTCACAACAAAATCACTAAACTTAGCCTCATTTCCTATAAAAGGATCGCTATATACAATAGTGACAATTTTCCTAATAATTGAAATCAAGGGGTGCCTGGTGGCTCAGTCACAAAGGCATGAGATACTTGATCCCAGGGTCATGAGTTTGAGCCCCAGGCTGGGTGTCAAGACTACTTTAAAAAATAAATAATTAATTAACATCTAGAACCGTATTACTCAGTCAACTTTCTCAGAATGAGAAAGCTACATAGCTAAGTCCACAACATGTTCATAATCAATAAAAGCAATACACCATGAAATGTTTACACTTTCTGAAAGGACCTTATAGATCCAAAGTCACTTCCTCCCATTACTCTCAGTCAGTAAACAATCTGTAAATACTTACCACACAGGACACTTTGCGAAAACCATTCCCAGCAACATACTGTGCTTTCATACTTTCCAGTAATCGCCAATGCTTTTCAAAATGCATGGTACGTGTGGGAATAGCACTGCACTGTTCATCTAGCCTGGAGAAGGGAAAATCCAACCCCAAAATGAAAAGGTGATCTCTCTGGTTTACAAGGAGGTAATATAAGGATCTACCATGGGTTTGATTTCTACCAACATTCCCAGTTTCAAAATAATTCTATCAGCCACTGTATAAAAGGCATTTTCCTATATCCTAGGAAAATACTGCAATTCCAAATAGCTAGAATGGCATCTTACTAAGGTTTCTGATTCCTGCTCAAGGAAAGCAAACAGACAAACTTTTTAATTAGAGAAGGGACCTACTCACTTAAATCTAAGAAAACTAAAGCCATCTCTAGAATTGGCTGTGTACCCTCCACTTGCTACTGAAGTCCTGATTCTGGGAGGAAACCAACAGAAGAAAATCTAAAATAACTAATTCTGTTATTAACTGGGGTTCAAGCTACCCTTAAAAATAGTACAGAAGTCCCATTCGCTACTCCAAATAATTCCCCACCTTATTTCACCAAATACTCTTGATTTATTAGCAAAGCAAAAGGGCAAGAGAGCTGTTGAAGCCAGTATTTAAAAAAAAAAAAAAAAAAGTACTTCTGCCCAGCTGATTTTCCTATCCCTAGTGAGCACTGCCTAGCATACCTAAGGAACCACAATGTACGATACACATTCAAAAGCATATAACTATTTTGTCAGCAAGAGTTTCTTACTGATGAGTTAGTTACCTTGTGGAGTAAGCCCCCGTGAACTGATACTCTGCGGCATCCTCACTGTTATACACTGAAGATAATGGTAACTGGACCAGAAGTCTATCTCTCCCTTCACGCCCCACGGTGTCTTTCAGAACTACCGTTACAGTCTCATCATCATAGAACTGTGCATCTAAGCAGCTGTACGCGCTAGAAGTGAATGACGTTCTGTTACATCATAGATGATTGGGACAACTGAGAAAGTATTATAGTACCACGCAAAAATTTAATACAACAAAAACCAAGTGACATTCTATACTCATACACTGAAAATACATAATCAGTTTGCATTAAAATCAGTTACCAATTGCACCGATTATTCACAAACAGAAGTAGGCCCTAAAAAACAGGTCATCATGAAAAAAGAAAAATCTGGGAGGGTGAGGTTGGTTCACAGTTTCAGAAAACTCCTGATACCAATAGTCAGGCCTTAAGGCTATGGAAATTCCAGGAATGGCACCTTGTAGATATACTGGCTAAACAAACAGGGCTAACTAGACTGAGAAGTAAAAATAAGATTGATAGAGGAAAAGTCACAACAACTTTAAAGACATTATCATAAAAAACTCCTTTTATGTAAGGAAAAGAGAGTGAGAAAAGGTTTGGCCTGTGAGGAGTGTCCACTCCACAGCCTCAGGGATGACTTTGCTACTGTTACCCTTTTATATTCTAAGAACATCCCAGAGCAGTGAGAATGAGGCCACCACACGTTACTGTTGGTTGTAACAACAACCGCAGCCACATGCTCCCTGGAGCCATCTTGCTTTCTGAACAGACGGGGAGCTCGGAAGTATTAATCATAGGAAACCACAGTTATGTAAGTTCCTGAAGGGCAGTAAGGTTCTATTCAATTGTTAAGTCAAAGTATAAGCTATGTAAGCAATCCTGTGCCCTCTGCTGCAAGTTACAAAGGCCTCCTAAGCGTAACATAATCACTGTACCTGAGTCTGACCATATTTCTATAATTAAACATACGCACATATCATTTGTATATGTATATAATCTCATCCAAACAAGATTCAAGATTTACCTTCGTCTCACTTTTTCGGTTGTGGCATACGTGAAGCTCCCAAATTTAATAGCAATTAGTCCATTACTTACAGATCTTGAAGAAAGAAGGGGGGGAAAAAAAGACTGTGGAACAACTTGGATAGCCAATAATCTAAATGCTTGAAAGAACATGATTGTCAGTGTTAGTATATTTACCTAAACAGCCAAGTCCCAGACCCAAAATACCATTATGTTCACTCTGCAAAACCGACAACTAATTTAAACCCTGAGATAGACAAACCTACATCAAAATTGCAACTCATTTAAAATCTTAGTCACTGATACCTTATAAAATTAAGGACAATTGGGAACAACCAAATTATTTCTCTTTGGCCCATCTCGGGTCTCAAAACATTTCCTTCAAATTCAGATTAAAAACCATTTACGATATTAATGGTGTTCTGTACATGATTTATTTTTTAGAACTTTTACTTCAGATTCTCAAAAGAAGTCTCTACAGGCAGGCCTCTTGTTTAATGAAAGGCATACCTAACCCGAGGCTAAAATCCTTTCCATAAGGAACCCAAACAACAGTTCTGAATGCTACAAGTTCAAGAGATATAATCCTGAGTGTTCCGCTGTTGTATCTTTCTTAATGCTAAAGAAATCCTACAAGTCACAACTACACCTGTACAAAATTAATAATCTAGAATCAAAAGGGATCTTGAAGCTTGTGATTTGGCATTATCATCTTAATGATGTGAAATATAAGTCTAAGAACAGTGCACCAACAAGCCTAAACTCATAAGGTAGCTTAACTGAACCCCAAAATATAAGGGAGGGAAGTTGTACATTTATTACTAAAAATAATAGAATCTCACTCTCTAACTCAACTTTAGATTAATACTTACTGGGAAATATCAGTATGTCTCCTTAAAATGCACATTTTATAAAGTGAATCTTCTAAAATAGTAAAAAGAAGATAATGTAGATTTGAGGTTTTATTATTCCACCTGAGGAAAAAAATTTAACGTCAAAACACGGTCTTTAGCTATCACAGCAGAGAACAAAACTGTATTGCTCGTATGAGACAAGAAGAAACACACACTTACAGAAAAGGAAATTTGAATAATCTGCGTGTACAGTCCTGACTAAAACAAAAGAAAAAAAGGTAAGAAAAAGTTAAACTGGCCACTAAATTTTACCACCCAAAAAGTAAATAGAATTACCTTCTAGCATCCCTGTATAATGGAATACAGATTGCTTGATTCATCGATTTTCCAATGACATCCTAAATAAAATAGATTTTTAAAAGTACAATTAAAGCATTTACATACACCCAAGTACTCTACAGAAAGTACCTGACCTTCACTATTCAAGTCTAGTAAAAAACCATCTAGATCACCAAGCTTTCACACAAGAAACTTCAATGACAGTTCTAACAGCAAGGAAAAGAGACCGAAGAAATTCTGAAAAGTGCACCAGAAAGAAGTATGCATAGAAGACTAAGAACACCCAGCCCATCCCCTTCTCTCACGGCATCTCACAGCATCTTACTTCCCTCCTGCAGCAGTAAGCTAGACACACGATAGTTCTCTAGCTGAGACTGTTTACAAGAAGTTTGTTCTAGGAACAAATAAAATAATAAGGATACCAACACTCCTAATAACCTTGTTATTTGTTTACTACTTAGTTTATGTAAGAAACTAACAGTAAGAGGAAATGTTAGGGTGAACCCAATGAACCTGCCATTTTTGTTAGCCAAAGGGTGAACAACAGCATTTCATACAGCTCACCTTAGTAACTATGACCATTTACATAAGTGAACCCCATACTGTAGATATTCTCACTCCTCCACAAAGGCATGCATTGCTTTTTCAAACTTACTGCTGGTTTTTGCAAGCACAGATCAATAATGTTCTCCATCCGCCTTTTCACAAAATGCAATGATTTTCGAGGATAATAAGGAAACAGCAAAGGACTTTCTGGTTTCAAACAAAAAGAGAAACAAAAACAAAATCACAAAGTTATAGTAAACCAAATGATTAGTAGGAGAAAATAATCTGTCAGAGGCAGCCCGCACCGCTCATCTGACAGTGGCAATCTCCCTGGCTGCTTCATTAGCCCCTCACACAATCTCACCACGAATGACTGTGGCCTCCTGCCTTTTCTTTACCATCCCCTGCTACAGGCCCACTAAAACCTGCTGCACCCACTGCAGGCCGAGGCCTAGCAGCTCCGTACTCTTTATTCTATTTTCCCCTACCCAAATCTGACAGTTTGCTTCTGCTGGGTATAAGAAGGAAGGGGTGATCTGGGAACCACAAGACACAATAAAATAGAGTTCATTCTCTACTCTTTGCCACAACGGGCTGACAACAGCAGTCCAGTATTGTTTTTGAAAAGTATAATACTGAAAACAGAAACAAGACACAAGAAACTAGTGCTGTGTAAATAAGCACTTTACTTTGCAAAAGGCTACTTTACCAGTAGCGAGTAATACATAATTAAGTCCTCAGGGGTAGCGACTATGCGAGATTCCATCCTGTTACTTCTATTGCTTACAACAGCTGGACAAAGTAAGCATCACACTCTCCAAATTACAGATTTAAAAAATGAGGCCCAGGAGGTTTGGGCAATCTGCCTGGGGTGAAAATGATAACGAATTCACACCTCTGAATCCAACCCTCAGATTCCCAGGCCCACCCTCTTCTCCTGAGCTCTGTAGGCTTCCCTCACTTCCAGCATCTCATGTCCCAGCTATGCTGGACAAAGTGAGTTTTAATCAGGCTAACATTTTAAGCTTCCCACAGGTGAGAGATGCTGTGGGAGCAGAGAAAGGTATCAGATCTTTGTCCCTGGTTCCTGGCACAGAGCATCTAAAGCCCTTGGAATTTCCTGAGTGATAAGGGTGTAACAATCTTTTGGTGTAACAATGCGACTGTGGGTAGATCCCTAGATAGTTTCAGAATGAGGACTGGATACCAGAGAGACTAAGCCATGATAGAAGCCTGGACTTTCCAGCCCTCATCCCCCAACTACCAGGGTGGGGAGAGGAGCTGGACTTGAGTCCAATCACCAGTCATCGATCACTTAATCAATCCCACCTGCATAATGAAAACCCCATAAAGAACCCCTGAACAGAGGGCTTCTGGGTGCTGGGTAACACACCCAGAGCAGGCGTGGGGGCTCTGAGCCCTTCCCCCCACACCCTGCCTCTGCAGCTCTTCCACTTGGCTGTTCTGACTTGTGTCTTTATAATAAAGCAGTAAACCTAAGTGAAGTGTTTGGGTTTTGTGGGCCATTTTAGCAAATAACCAACCTGAAAGGAGGAGAGAGGTAGGGTGGGGACAGAAATGTAGGCCACCCAGGGACCTAATCATCAGGACTGAAGCCACAGAGGCGGTCTTGTGGGACTGAGCCATGGAAGCTGTGGAGTCTGGGTAGTCAGCATCAGAAATGAATCATAGGACACACAGTTGGTATCAGAATTGGTCTCAGGAGGAAAACCCTCTCATTTTAGTGTCAGAAGTGTTCTGAGTAACCACAGCTCAAGTGACAGCATCCCAACTGCTCAGGAGCCATGAGCTGGGCACCCAGCGCTCCACCTGCATTTACAGAATCATCACAATGGTGTTTTGAGGGAGGCACCACTACCGCCCTCATTTTACTGATGAGAAAACGGGCACAGAGAGGTTAGACAGTCTGCCCTCAGCCACATCACGAGAAGTCGCCAAGCAGATTCCAACCCCCGAAGCCCAGAGCAGCGACTTTCACCCATCCTACAGCCCCAGCACTCCCTCATGTACCCTGAGAAAGTACATGTAGCAAATATTTAGCACATGATTTTTGCAAAGTGCTAGAAAGAAGTTTCATGGAAGTTTTCTTAACAGTTCCATAATGATGGGGCGTCTGGGTGACACAGTCAGTTGGGCATCCAAGTCTTGGTTTTGGCTCAGGTCTTGAGCTCAGGGTCATGGGACTGAGCTCTGTGTTGGGCTTCATGGTCAGCCCCGAGTCTGTTTGGGATTCTCTCTCCCTCTTGCTCTGTCCCTCCCCACCACACACTCTCTCTCTAATAAATAAATCTTACAAAAAAAGACAAAAACCAGAAACAGTTCCATAATGAGAGTATTTCTTCATACTAGACCAAGAAACGATAATTAATGAGCTTGTCCCAATTCACACACTAGCAAAACCTTGAGATGAAGTTAATAATACGAAGTCTTATCTTGGTTAAACATCATGCTCCCAGCTAAGATTAGGCCTTCCTGTTCAGCCATAGATGTGAGGAAAAAGAGGGTAGGGCCCATTTTTAGCCCACCCAAGTTCCCACGACCAGTATTAGCCATTCTCAGACAGGGCACTGGTGCCACCGCTCCTGGCACACTGCCATGAGCTCTCCTCAGGCTGGGGATGCATCCTGATTAAACAGCAATGAGCTGAGTCAGCTGTACCTTTATTCTCCCTCCCTTCAATTACTAACTGAATCAACAGATCTCGAGAAATACAAAATGTCCTGCTCTGAAAAATAATTTGAACTTCTAGGGTTAAAATAAAAGGGCAACAAGCCAAGTTTTGGGCTTCAGAGAATTCTCTCCTTCTCCCATCCATCATTCAGATAAACAGAAACTAGAGAGAGTGGCAGAGGTCACCACTGAGTCGAGTTAAAAACTCGGGCTTTGAAGTCAGCAGACACCTAGCTTCATCACGTACCAGCTTGTGTGATTTGGGCCTTCTCTGACCTTCAGCTTCGTTATTAGGAAATGGGGATAACAGGTGCCTACCCCCTAGGTTCCTGGGGGCATGAAGGAAAGAACTACATGCTGGGGGCTATTACCCTAATGACCTAAGAAACTGACAGGGTGTGATCAAATTACTCTGTGAGGCAAGCAAAGAAATACTGCTTCCAAAATATCTGCACCTAAAATAGTGAAGTTCTGATATATTTAGTGGTTGCTATTTTGTGTTGCATCCTGAATAATGTTGGATCATTTTACTATACCAACATTTCAAGATCCTAGAGAATGAAAAGCACAAGTACACAAAAAACCTACAATCTCAGGAGAATAGTTAAGCATCACTATGCTTTTAGGAGTTCACAAACGGGAATCAGCAAAAGACTTCTCTCACTAGCAGGCTGTATAATTTTCTTCCTAATATCCTATTTTTTTCATAGGGTACAAAACAGACAAGAGTATCTGAGAATAAACAATCTTATCCTATCACAGTTAATTTCAGACTGTTTTCTACCATGGTAAAGTCATATAATATTTATTTTGCTGTTTCTCTAATCAAAAACAATAGGCACAAATGATCTAAAGACCTGAAATAAATATTCAGTAACTGTCCAGCAAAACTCCTAGTTAATATACTGGTCTCAAAGCAAGTATAAACATGGCCCAAATCCACAAAGTTCATTAAATACCTTTAAGGTGGTTGCTATTTTGAAGAAAATCATACCACTGGTTTCCTTCTGTGTTAGGCGGTGACACGAGATCATCATCTTCATCTTTCAAGTACTAGAATTAATCCAAATCAAAATTTTAAATGTCATAAACAAAGAAGGAGGCTTCAAAGACTTATCGTTAGCATTATTCTATTTAAAAAGTGATTGTTTTACTGCCAAGTGCTCTGAAATTGCACTGCTATTATTCCAAGTGAAATGACCAAAATTCACTAAATGCCGAGCCACTTAGCAAGGTGCAAACTTCTGGAAGATCAGAATGCTATGGATGCAGAGACCACACACAGAGTTTAAATTTTGTGTTCCACCTTCACGAAGGACATTTTAATCTTTTGTGTGTGTGTGTGTTGTGTGTGTGTGATTGCGCATGCGCACTTGTGTTATAAATTAATTTTAAAAGTATTAACTTGTCGATCTACTCTCGGACAGCAGTCCTAAAAGTGTGGTCAACAGACCCCCTGGAGCCCCAAAGATGCTTTAAGGATCCATGTGGTCAATACTATTTTTTATTTATTTTATCTTATTTTTTATTTATTTTTTTAGTATTTCTAGATTTCATTACATTATTTTTATAACGTCAAAATGTTATTTGCCCTTTCAACTCTGTTGACATCTGCATTAAGGGTCAAAAGCACAGGTGGGGAAAACTGACGCCAGGAGGCAAGGTGGTGGTCTTAAGTCACACTAGTGGGCACTGTATTCCTTTTTGTTACATACTGACAGTTTCACTTATTTAATGAAGCTATTAAAATAATTAATTTTATTAAATCTCAACCCTGGAGTACAAATCTTTTTACTGTTCTCTGTGACAAAGTTGGAAGTAAACATAAAGCACTTTGGCCAATACCAAAGTACAATGGTGACCATGAGGAAAAACATTTAAGAAATTGTTGTAGTTGTGGGGTAAGCCAGGCACTTTGTTGCTGTTAATGGAATTCCATTTTTATTTGAAAGAATGACTGGCAGATAAGCTATGATTATTCGTATGTGGGTATTTGGTAGATATTTTCTTGAAAATAAAGCAAGCCTGTCACTTTAAGCAAAACAACTGACAGTATTTGCTGCCAATGATAAAATTTAAACATTCAAGCAAAAATTAAAATTTTGGAAAATCTGTATCTGCCACTGTGTACTTGACAGCCATGATACTTAAAGATTTTCTGATGATATTGGTGCAGATATTCATAAATCTGACTTTTGGATACTGCATGGGGGAAAATGTCAGCATTCAGAAGATCTGCATAACTCAGTGAGCCAGTATTTTCCAAACGACCAATACATAATACTACAAAATCAAGCACAGGTAAAAGATCCATTCAAAGCATAAGACAGATGAATGGATTTTAATGTATCAGAGTATGAAAAGTTCACTGATGCAATTTTAGATTCCATATTAAAGCTAACCTTTAAGACACTATCTCTTATCAAGACTTGGTATAATATCAAAAAACATCCACAATTATCTGAAACAGCCATTACAATACTTCTCCCTTTCTAAAACCTATGTGAGGCCAGATTTTCTTTACATACATTATACATAAAAACCCAACACAGGAGACGAAGCAGCAGCTATGAGAAGCTGTCTTCTATTAAGGCAGACAGCAGAGATTTGCAAAACTACAAAACGATGTCACTCTTCACTAAACTGTTTAAAAAAATATAGTCATTTTTATTATAAATATTTACATAACATGTAGCAGTTAAATGGAATTGCTGTTACTTTTAAATAATTTTGTATTCTGTTATATTTCTAATGCCTACTAACATCTCCCATTGATAAATATAACCTATATTAGCAAAACTCTTCAGGGTCTTCAATAGTTATTAAGAATATAAACAAGTTCTGAGACCAAAAGTTTAAAAACTGCTCCTTTTTGGTTACTTTACTAAAAGAAAAGGGCTGCTGTGTAAGCTAGCATTGTATTATTTTCCAGAAACTTTGGATAATAAAGACTAACACTGCTAAAGTTTTAGCATTAGTTTTAATAATTTCTAAAAAAAAGTAATATCCACATTCAATCAAATGCCCATACCTGACCAACTTTTTCAACATTGAAGTATTTTCCTTTTCGATTATAAAGGTCTGGAGCCTAGAAAGAATAAGCATAGTTTAGCTCTTAAGTCAACTCACAGAAGAGAAAGAAAAAAAAAATTCTTAAGCTTAATGAAAACGTTTATTTTTTAAGAGAGCTGTTAGTGGCAGTTATCTTTTTCTTCTAGGGACTATATGACACACATCCAAACAAAAGTTGGATTTATAAAGGCTCTAAAATAAGTATTGCCATTAATTAGTTCAATAGTTTAAAAAGCACAGCTGCTAAAAATGTCAATTAAGTTGGATTAAATGTGATTACTTCTCACCATTACCCAGGTTTATGGCAACTGTTTAACTCTTTCAACAACAACAAAAAAACACCAGCATTATAGAAATAACACTTTCGTACCTCATTGAAATGTTCAGTAAGAAATTCGGCAACAAATGTGATATCTTTCTGAGTCATCTATCAAAATCAAAAAGGAACAAAAGGAAAAACAAATCAAGGAAAAAGAAAGCTTCCCCAAAGATCTTACATTATGTAATAATAAATGTGACTTTTTTTTTAACTATCTACTAAAAGCCATGATACAAAGAGGCAAAGTTCCTTCAAAGAAACATCAATAGAAATCCAAAAGATTATGCAACTGTGAAAATATGAAATCTTGAAGCTCTGACAAGCATGTAATTAAACATTTTAAATCCCTTTTTCCAATCAGCTAATCCAAGAGCTACAGAATTCCTTATGGCCTGAAGTTGTTTATTGTTTTAGGCCTTGTGCTAAGACGGTGTACAGGGTCCCTGCTCTGGAAGAGGAGGCTACGTCCAGAGAAGTCACCTTGACTTGAGTGAGGACCTACAACTCAACAGTGATGCTTGCTTGGCGGTTGGTCTCTGCTTCTCGCAGTGACCCTGCATTCACCCCACCCCAGTTCTTCAGTCCTCACAGACTTACACCTGGGGATTACACCCAGGGCGCCCCCTCGCCAATAACGGACACATTTTACTTCCCCAAACAAAAGAGTGGTCTCAGAGAAACACCTAACGTGAACCAACCTCCCTGGTTTGTGAGGCCAGTCATCCATAGCACAAAAGATGTGCTTCTTCTAAGAGTCTCAGAATGGCGATCCCTTATTCATCCAGTCCACTGGAGCTAATTCTAATGCTCTCCATTTTCACAGGCCCCAGATTA
The DNA here is from genome assembly GCF_963455335.1 of Martes martes. Lineage (NCBI taxonomy): Eukaryota > Metazoa > Chordata > Mammalia > Carnivora > Mustelidae > Martes > Martes martes. The sequence continues at coordinate 159,109,479 of NC_137889.1, read as the reverse complement.
CCTCACCTATCTGAATAAGAGTTTGGGCAGAGGTGAGGATGAGTGACCACAGAAATCAGGTGGGAATGTTGCCCTAGTCTCAAAGTTCTTACTTAAAGGAAATTCCACTGCCACTGTCACAATCCTTGTAATCAGAGAAACTACTGTTTACCAGACATCAGCATTGAGACTAATATTTAAAGTACCAGATTTCCAAGGAAATAAAAATGCATTCAAAACTTAAGTAAGGTAAAGAATACAAGCACCCTACATAATACAGATTACAAAATCTTATATAAACATGAAAATTATAAAGTTAGGTAGCCATAGTATTTTGTGAGATGAAAAAATAAAACAAATTTCTTAAAGGAAAAAAAAAAAAAGACTCAATTACTAAGCTGCATTTAGGGTCTATAGCCTGACATCTTGTCAACTAGCAATGGTGTATGAATACTGAGCCAAGCAGCCAAGCTGAGCTCAGTCAGAGCAGCAGTAACACAGTGGAAAAACGTACTACCACATACTACCTTATTCAGCTCTGGAAGCACGTGGTCTTCTGTCATTCTCAACATTGCTGGAAACAGAAATCAAAAAACTATCTTTAAAGGAAAGGTACAAACCTAACTTTAATATAGATACATTTCAAAGACTAAATGTGTTTCATCGGACTAAATGTTCAATATTCAACCAAAGAAATCTTTTCACCAAGGAAAACTTATGTTCCTTCTAAAAACTGAAGTGTGAAGACTCTATAATTGACTTGTATTTTCAGGTTCAAAAAGGCTGGTCTAACAATGCTAAACTATTATTTTTTATTTTCTCCGTCAACTCAACGATGTGCGCAGACCAGATTCATTCCTCTCCTTACATATGGCACTTCTCTTAAAATCTGCAAACAATTCGGTCCTTCAAAAGCCTTAGAATACCAAACAAACACGTTTCTCTCCCTTGGGTCTTTTGCTACACAAAGATATTTACACTAAGACTTTTGTGTACATACATACACTTAAATATACATGTATTTACAGATTCTCTAATATCTGCAGCCAATTCTTTTTGTCCTCTCTGAGGGTTGTATTTTTATATTATGTCCACCTAAGTCAAGGGGAATGCTGCATGTGTTTTTGCACTGTTTGAATAGCCCTCTTAATTGCATTCGGTCAGGAATAAGCATGCTGGATGTGATTCTGCAAACATGGATTATTTTAGAAACCGTTCTTAATTAGTTCAAACTTCTAAATTATCTGAAAAACAAGCCATGATCTAGTGCACCCATTCATTCATTTATCCATCCAAAAAGTACTCACTGAGCATACTATGGGTGCTGGGGATATAGCAGTACAAAAGAAGTTCCTGCCTTCATGGAGGCTACATTTTCCAAAGGAGCAAACCCAGGCGGCACCACTAACAAGTGACAGAGCCAGGATTATAATGAGGTCTGGGGTTCTCCCATCCAGCGTGCTTTCCGCTGCCCTGCTCTAATGATAAGGATTGAGCAGTAATTCATTTTCTCTCCTAATCAGGCTTCTCATTAGAGTTAGGACATGCAATAGAATATAAACTGCCTCAACTACTCCAGTAACTACAAGTAAAACCAAACCTCTTCTGTAAAAGAAAATTATTTCAAAGATCTCATTGAGTTTTAATATTGTAATTTATTCTAATCAGCATCTCTGATATTAAACAGGCTGGCCTGATGAACACTCTGGCTCCCCATTCTGGCTAGCACTGGTACGGTTTTGAGAAAAAAAAAAAAAAAAGAATTTTAAATGCCAACATCTGTGGATCCCATTCTTTTTTTACCACAAGCAATTACATTAGGCTGACAAATACAAAGTTTGTTTGTAAGATACCAGAATTGAAGATCTGGACATTTGTTAAAAGATGTGAGCACATTACAGATAATTTAACTTCTATTTTATTTACTCTTTAGAATTTTAACAAACGAGGAATAAATCTCATTTATAACCAAATTTTTGCCTGTGTTGGAAGGGAATGTATGCTGGATTATTTCAATGATATTAAGGGGGGGTCACAAAAATAGTTCAAATGGACCTACATAAAATATGCACACGCTGCAGAGTAAGCATTAGAACATGGACTATGAAGTCAGTAAATCCTGGTTAACTACCTACAAATGAAAAGATGCTATGTAGAACAAAGAAAGGCAATGAGTGGTCTGCATTTAACTTAGCTAGGGCACTAGTGTCTGATGGAAAGGATGCTAGAAACTTCTTGTTTGGTGCTGTTCAATGTGGCAGGCATTGACAGTGTGTGGCTACAGAGTACTTCGAAGGTGCATAATGTCACAAAAAAAACGAATGTTTAACTTACATAATTTCAACTAATTTATTTATTTTAAAGATTTTATTCCTTTATTGCTTGAAAGAGAGAGAAAGAATGATGGAGAGGGAGAAGCAGGCTCCCCACTGAACAGGGAGCCAGATGCGGGGCTCAATCCCAGGACCCTGGTATCATGACCTGAGCTGAAGGGCAGCTGCTTAATGGACAGAGCCACCCAGAGGCCCTGTAATTTCAAATAATTTGAAGAGCCACAGGTGGCTACTGGCTACCCTAACGGATGGCATACCTCTAGAAACGGAAGATTAAGAAACAGAACAGAAAATAAGCTACTCAAGAGCAGAGGCCAGATCTTTGCCTTTTCCCCGTGTTGTTTTAAAAAACCTAACAGCTACATAGCAGAGATGCAAAAATGTTATTTTAACCTAAGGAGAAGTTACTAGGTAAAAAAAAATTTAAAAAAAAAAAAAGGTTACCCTTCAGCAGTGAGTGACAGGGACAATCGGTGCTACAAGTGGCATCTGGGGGACAGCTGGGGCTGGTGGTACGGAAGGAGGAAGGCGGGCCATGTGTTGAAAACACTGACACCCGTGAAGGGTAAAAGACGGGTCATTTATACCACTCGCTCTACTCCTACAGTTACTTGGAATTTTACCAGAATAACTGAAGTATTCTAAATTGATATACCCACAATTTTTAAAGAAGGGTTAAGGTAACAAGAATGCTTCATTCAATCAACTTACCCACATAAAGCCAGCGAAAAAATGCTTTGAAGTTTTTCATACTACTATCTATAACTCTGAAAAGACAAAAATAAAAGAAATCAGTGAAAAAATGCTTTGGGGTTTTTCATACTATCTGTAACTCTGAAAAGATAAAAATAAAAGAAATCAGAAATCAAATTATAATGTGTGGTTCATATATCATCGTTCAATTGTTCTGGGATATAATAATCCTTACCATTCTCTTTTATCCTATCTGAAGGACATTTAAACCTTTGATTTTACAAATCAAAAACATACCTAAAAATAAAGCTTCAGAGGAGCAAGTCCTGATTCTTCTCAAAAATAAAGCAAATGACTCAGATTCTAACTGGTTATAACAGTCTTGCCACAAACTGTGTAATGGTCTTTCCCACCATTCAGTAAAGTATGAAATCCTTTTTCAACTTTGCAAACAAAAGAAGTCGGCAAAAAAACGTTTTCAGCATTTTTCTCAGTTAAAAAAAATACTCACTGGTCAGTAAGAAGAAAAAACATCAACGCCAACAGAAAACCAGGATTATAAATTTGTACTATGTCACTATCTCTGCTATCAGTGGACATTATTTTTGGAAGCTGATTTTTGATGCTTATAGTAACTGATCTCAAAAACTGAATTTCCTTGAGCTTTACAGAAATGGACTCCCCAAATTTAAGTATTAAAAGTGGAAGTCAGGTTCATTTTGATAAAACTATCTTTAAATATGGACAGGGATATCACTTTTAAAAAAATCTCTTTAGGCTCACATCTATAGGATACTACTCTAAGCAAGTAATACCTGCATCTTTCTTTCCTAAATTTCAAAGCCCCTTCCAAGAAAGAAGTTTCATACTACTGGAGAAGTGGGTCACCATCATTAACCTAGCTCTCTAGAGTAAAACACCTGACATAAAAAGACTGCCACATTTCTGATATTACCAAGTAATATAATCAAAACTCTCTCGTGGCAAAACGAAAAAAGGAAAGAAAAGTTCCTTTCTGTCTTTCCCAATCAATACTCTGACCGGCCCCTATACCGGGCAAGCAATCCCTGCTCTGTTGGAGGTGAACATCAAAATTCTCACTGCCTCACTTTCTTCATCTATAACCTAAAATAACAATGCTATATTCAACTTCTTCCAGGGAGCAAAAAAGTTAAATAAACTACCTTCCGTTCATATTGAAAAGTGATCACAAAAAGCTTAGTATTTTATATCTACTCTCTGCAAATACGGTGAACCAAAAAATAATTCAACATATAGGAAAAGCAATGTCATCTCTCCTCTCATTTTGTCTTCTGAACACAAATGTCTCCAACCTCTACCTTCTAAAACCCCATTAAAATGATAATGGGGTGGGGGGGTGTACTATAAACTCACAAAAACAAAAAGGATGTTAGAAAAGACATTAATTTCAGAAATGTCAGAAAAGACACGTGGCTGACGAAGCTCAACAGAGGCAGTCACACGCAGAACACGGAGAGGACAAGCAGCAAGGACACTTCCGGCCTACAGAATCCTAGGGACACTTCGGACCTTGCAAATGTCAGGCTCGACAGCAGCCCTCAAGATGACACACAGGGCTGGACACAGGAGGACAAACTGAAATACAGAGCAGTCAGTATGTTCTTCCCCCCTAAACATGAATGCCTATGGGTCTATGCCCCAAACAGAAATGAACAGGGTTTTCCCAAGAAAGCACATAAACTGGGAAGAGCTGAGGTGGTCCCGTGCAGGTGCTGGCGGCCCACCACACAGCTCTACACGCCTGCCCAAAGCCAGCTTTCTGCTGCCCCTGTCCACACAGATTTCAAGCAACTTCAAATCATCTCACGAATAAACATGAGTAAACACTGGAGCATCGGGTATCTGAAGAAAGCTGGCAACGAGACCAAGACAAACAGATAAGTGACCCGGGAAGTGGAGATCATTCAGGGAACGGCAGGCTTATAAAAATACCTAATTAATGTCCTCAGAGATTTGAGAAGATGTCATCTACAAAGCAAGATCACAGCTCTGAAAAATGATTAAAGAAATAAGAAAACACATTTGGAAATTGAAAGACAAGGACTGCTGTGATAAAGAATTCAATGTGACAGTTCAGGTAACGGTCAAGTCCTCTACTCACCTTGACTACTAATTCCAAAGCTGACAGCCTACACCCCGTCACTACCAGCTTGAACCCTCTGACTCTCAACGTCAAGCATGCCACTCACCAGCAACCACCTGTCTTCCCAGGGACCTCTCTTCAGCACCCCAGCTTTTGTCTCCCCAACTACCGCCTACTGGTTCCCCCACCTCTCCTCCCTCTCACTCACACTGTGTTCCCACTTTCCCCCAAACAAGCTCCAATTCCAGGTTCATTTGAATCATGCCCTCCCTTTAATTCCCTGGCCCCACTTTGGCTTCGCTTTGGTCACCAAGTGTAGCAAATCTAAGTGCTCACCTGCCCTGTGCCCCGGCACACTTGGCTGACCCCGGCTGGAGAAAAGCCAGCTGCCACGCTGACCAGGGGCACATCTACATTCTCACAAGGGCTCCCCAAGTGGCCCTCAGCACCAGCAGCATCTGCCTGTTTCACCCGCCTGTTCTTTCTCCCACTGCCCTGAAGGTAACTGGCTCACAGCTTTTCCTTTATTCTTAAACCACCTCCCCACTCTTACCTCCAGCTGACAGAACATTGCCTATCTCATTAAGACGAAAAGAACAGTTAGAAGTGAACCTCCCCAAGCCTCCATGTGCCCAGATACTAGCGTCTGTGACCCTTTACACAGCCTTCTCTCCTGTAATTATAGATACATTATCTTTCCAGACCATTCCCCACATGCACCACATGGCCCTCCCCTCTCATACTCTTACTCCATCAAACCTCTCCTCTCTCCGCCATCATCGACTGTTTCCCTTCCAGAACACCCCATCATATATAAATATGCTCTAACTTCTCCTATTGTAAGACAGAAAAACCCAACAACTATTTGCAACCACTGGCCATTCCACTCACAACGAAACTACTCAAGAGAAGATACCTGCTGTTTTCTTTGTATCTGCTCTCATTCTGCATCCCAATGGCTCCAAGACTCCATGACATGGCTCTGATCAAGGTCACTAATAATCGTTTCTAGTAATACTCTGATTATCTGTTCTATTCTTGGTCTTCATCTTACCTGACTTAGCAGCATCTGACAATTGATCCCTTGTTCCTTTTTACGATGTTTCCATTGCTCAGCCTATAGGATACCCACCTACTCTCCTGGTCTTTCTGCCTCTTTAGTTTTCTTTGCTAGCTCCCCATCAATACCATTTCTAAATGCTGGAATGCTCATCGCTGTCTTCAGATCTGTCCTTTTCTCTAAGCACACAGACTACCTCATCCAGCCTCATGGCTCAAAATAACACCAATGTGTTGATGGCTCTCAAACTGCCATCTCCAGCCTGGACCCTTCCCTTGAATATTAGTCTAATATGATCAACAACGTCTTGGACAGTTACCCATGAGGATATCTAACAGACATTTCAAATTTAATATGGCTGACACACTCATCAGGTCATCAAAATTCACGCCACTAAGAAGCAGACAGACATCATTTGCCTCTGGATGTGACACCTTGAGAAGGACACTCCACCAGTTATGTATATTCTGGCCAGGGATGTATAACCTAAATCTAATTGTAAAAATAACAGATAAACCCAAATTGAGGAACATAAGATACACATATATAATTTATATATTCTCTCCCTAGTTTTCCACATTTCAGTAAATGCCAATCCTACTTTTCCAGGTGCTCAGACCCTAAATTCATAATTACCCATAACTCTTTTATTTTACCATCCACACACAATCATTTAGCAAATCCTGTTATTTCTACTTTGAAAATGTAGCCAGATTCTGACCTCTTCGGAGTGTAACCACCATTTCTCTCTTGGCTTCTGTCCTTGCCCTCTTTTAATTTATTCTCAAAACTAAGCAACTAACAAGAGGATCTTTTAAAAACCTAAGTCATATCTTGTACCATAATAACCTTAATTGCTGCTTCTTATATCCAGAGTAAAAGCCAAAGTCCTTCCAACTGCCTACAGGCTCTACACAATGTGGCCTATCCTCCATGAGCTCTCTCAGCTCATCCTCTATCTCTCACACTCTGCTCCATTCACTTCAACTAGAGTGGCTCCTGAGGCACGCTCCAAACTCAGCACCCTCATACTTGCTATCTCTTTTACCAAATATCGATGACTCACTCCTTCCAACATCATCATCTTGGTGAGGTCTGCCCTATATAAATCGCATCCCAAAGGTCCCCCTTCCATGCTTGGTTTTTCTCACCACTCCTGACACTATCTGCCTTGCTACTTAATTTCATCATTCATTTCTCTATTGTCTATCTCACCACATTAGAATATAAGACCCATATAGATTTTATCAGTTTTGTTCACTGCTATATTCTCAGCATCTAGAATAATGTTTAAAATATACTTAAGTACTCAATAAAGGTCCACGATGAATGACAATGTTGCATAATTCAGTCAAGAAAATTTCTCAGGAAATAGAAAAGAAATAGTTATGAGAATTACGTGAAGAAAAACAGAAGACACAGGTCAGTTCACAGCCTAGTATCTGACCAACCAAGTTTCTAGAACAAAAAATCTAATTTAAAAAAAAAAATGAGAGGAGGAGAAAGAGAAAAGAAGATTACTAAAATAATAACACAGTAGAATTCAGGTTCAAATATTTTCTTATTATCAGCACAATGAAAAGACCCACATCTAAAAACACTACTTGAAATTTCAACATATCAAGGATAAAGAATGAAGTTTGAGAGATGAAAAACAAAAAAAAACCCTATAGAGGGATGAGAATCAGAAGCACCAGACCTTCCAACAGCGACAGAAAGATCAGCATATAATAAAGCAATACTTTCAAAGTTCTCTGAGAAAATGATTTCCCCTTCATCATCCTATACCCATTGGAAACCATCAATAAAGCATGAAGGTGGGAAAAAAGACACAGAGTTTATCATTGCATAACATACTTCCTGAGCAAGTTACTGGAGATGTTTCCCAACAAAGTGATAAAAGGAAGCAAGCAGCAAAGGTGATCGTGATGTCTGGACCTAACCCAAGAAAGCACCGAAATGCCTGCCTGGCAGGTTGTTGGGGCAGCTACAACAGCGCATCCAGACCAGCGCGGGGGAGGGAAGGCCGCAGGAGAAATGTCAGGGAGGGAGGGAATCCCAGGGTGTGATCCTGCCTTGGAGACAGGGGAAGAATCTAAGGATGTAAAAAAGGCAAACAGGGGCACCTGGGTGGCTCAGTGGGTTAAAGCCTCTGCCTTCGGCTCAGGTCATGATCCCAGGGTTCTGGGATCGCGCCCTGCATTGGTCTCTCTGCCCAGCAGGGAGCCTGCTTCCTCCTCTCTCTCTCTGCCTGCCTCTCTGCCTACTTGTAATCTCTGTCAAATAAATAAATAAAATCTTTAAAAAATAAATAAATAAATAAATAAATAAAAATAAAAAAGGCAAACAACACAAGAAAAGAGAAAACAAAGTCTAGGAAAAACGAAACAAACACAGAAGAATTTCTACAACTGGATAAATAAAAGAATTGCAGTATAGTTACACAATTTAGAGGTATGGAGGTAAGAACTAAAAACAGAAACAGTTAAGGAGTTCAAGGATTCCCCCTGGAGAGGGGACTGGAATGAGGACAGGCGGCAGAATACAATACCGTTTTAACTGGTAAGACAGCTATGTTATTGGCTTGTTTTAATCATGTAAAGGTATTAATTTTGATAAAAACTTATAAAGTCAATTTTCAGAAAATCATGACCATTTGCTGGGTTCTTGCTTCTAAGAATAAAATATTCTCACATCAATGATTCTAGTATCCCCAATACTTACTGAAGAAGTTCATTTGCCTTGAGTATGAAAGAACCCACAGCAGTAATAGCATCTAAAGAGAAATAAATAAATATCATTTGTCCATTAAGTAAAGTGTGTTTAATGTACTCTACCAAAAAATTAAATTACTACCTTCAATTCCTGCGGCATCTAGTCCAAGAGGTTCATATTTTTGCTTCCATGAAGCCATTCCTTTCAGTTCACTCAAATGGTATAATAAAGACTCGGAACCGCTATCAAAACAGAGCAGAAATAAGTTATTATCATTACCATCATCAAGGTGACAGACAGCTACGACCTCGCCTAAACATTTCCAAATTTTCAGAAATAAAAACTGAAAGTAACAATTTTCTTTGTATGAGAAATGATCATTTCTCAAACTTTTCTCTAAAAACTGTAACAGAACCATCCGGCCATCCTAACGATGGAGATGAATACACAATCGCAAGATTTAATCTTATGAGATCACATTATGTTCTACAGTTGGACCTGGCACCTTGAAGACAGTCGGATGGTCATCCTATTCACCCAAAAGATATGTATTTAACATTCAACAAACATGTATTAAGCTCTAACTTTAAGTCAGCACCGTGCTACATACTGGAGACACAACAGTAACCAAAACAAAAGGATCCTTATAGCACTGACAGTCTCATGGGGGAAGGACACTCATAACCACAATCAGACAACATATCATTCCCACTATCATAAGTGCCTGGAAGGAAATGCACACCAGCGTAGGTGTAATGGAATAACCTGACCTAATCTGAGGAATTAGGGAAAGCCTCTCGGAACAAGTGAGATTTGAGTTAAGAAGTTCAAGTGAAGAGCAGGGTGGGAGTGTTCCAGAAGGCAAGATGGATGCACAAAAGCCCTGGGTAGGAAGAAAAAATATCAAGTCTGGTAAGGCCACCAGTGTGCATGAAGCAGAGAGGCAGGTGTGTTAAAGACCATGCAAAAGTCTTGGTCCTGAGAGCAATAGGAAGGCGCTGGAAGTTTTTAAGGAAGAGTAACATGATCAGATCTGCTCTGGGGAATTTACTTGAGGGGCACAAATCTATTTGTGGACTGGAAACCAGGCCAAAGGCCACTGAAGTGATCCAAGACTGAGGTGATGCAGTAGGGGCTAGGGAACTCAGCATAAAGGGATATATCAAATTTAAGTCAAACACTGAGCAGCCACATGCAAACTGCTTCACGAGGGAGCTGTGGATAGAAGTAGCATGAGACTGAAGATCAGACTCTGGCTGTGACACTTAGTAACTTCAGGCCAGTTTGGATTTCAGTTTCTTTTTGTGTGAAAGAAGGATAATCATAATCAACACCTTGCAAAAGCGTTAAATGTAAAAACACGTATCGTGTTTTATAAACTGTAAAATGATAAACATAATTTCCTTGATCAAAAAAGGGTATATGGGGATGCCTGGGTGGCTCAGTTGGTTAAGTGTCTGCCTTTAGCCCAGGTCATGATCCCAGTGTCCTGGGATCGAGTTCTGCATTGGGCTTCTTGTTCAGTGGGGAGCCTGCTTCTCCCTCTGCCTGCAGCTCCCCCTGACAAATAAGTAAAATCTTTAAAAGAAAAAAAATGGTATATGTCTTTTCAAAATATACCTCCTGGCTGTCTGGCCGAGGGAAAAAAAACCCAGACAGAGAGCCCACTCCAGTGAAAAGATGTTTGAAAATTATTTCAAGATTTACCATTATTGGCTCTTTATATCTTGGGCACTCCAAGATTCCCTTCAAGTGCCAATGCAACAATTTTAGCTAGAAAAGGCTAAAAAAGAGAGAATGACAGCTGATGAAGAACATCGACACCAAGTACATACAGACACAACACCAAAAACTCGACATCACCTTCATACCTCTGTAAGTGACTTATAACCAATTTTTGTATACTGGAATATGATGATTCTATAGACTGTCCAAGCTTCTTTAAGCCCTAAGTAAGAAAAAAATATATATATTTAGCATATAAGTAAGACACTGCATGCTGCTCTAAAAAAAAAATCAAGAAAGTGCACATAGCCATTTAAAGACAAAGATAATTTAACTGCACCTTTACTGTTAACTGGTTCATTAAGAGGGTCTGAAGTTCAGCACTACAATGAAAAAGGAAGTATTTTTAGTCTTCCCTATTCAAAATGTAAATCCATCACTTAAAACTTTTAAATTTTAAAAGTAAAACGACATTTTTAAACAAACAAAAAGAAACTCCAACAAAAATTAAGACTTAAGGAACAGACAGAAAACAGAAAACAATAAAGTCCAGAAACAGACTGAAGTATACTTAAGACATACCGAAATGCTAAAATGGCATTTCAAATCCATAAGGAGAAAGTATAATAGTCAATAAATTATGCTGGGCAATTATCTAAACCTTCAGAAAAGAAGAAGTTAAATCTTCCATAGCATATAACCAAATAAATCACATCTGGAACATGCAGATGGAATAAAACATAAACTATAACAAAAACTCTAAAAGAAAATACAGATTAATCTTTGAATACTCTTAAGATGGGAAAGGTCTTTTTAAGAATAACACTAAGGCAGATACCATAAAGGAGAAAACGGATGGGACCATAAAAAATTAAAAATTTTTTTACGCATGTAGAAATACATACATATATTGTAGCCACAGAAAGTGATTACATTTACAAAAAATGAATAGAAAAATCAATACTATTTTTTATTCTTATGTACCAGAATTTTCTATTTTTTTTTTACAACAAACATGAATTACTTTAAAAAAAACAACAAAACTGTAAAAAAAGAAGAAAACACAAGAGCACCTAGTATGAGTTCACTACCTTGCTTTCCCCCATAACAGCAAGTGCATGAATTCATCCTGCACGGAAGTGGTTGTGCTCTTCTCCTAGACAAAATGGATAACATCATGATATGTATTTTTAAAATTTTAACTATATGTATAATTCAAAATTAAAACTATAGGAGCATGAATCCCTTCCTTTTCCTTAAACTTCCTTCAAATCCTTATTTAAACTGATTATCTATCAGTTCATAGCAAGTAGCCAGTCAGCTCTTCCAGTACCTGTCCTGACTCTCCACTCCCCACTGGCTCCACTTCACAGACCTGTCCCCACCTACGTTGTCCCGATGCAAGGAGAGCCTTTCCTCTATGGGGAAACAGTGTGAGGTCAGATCGAGCCATCTGAAAGCTTAACCTTCACCTTTTACAAACCCGACCAGTATCCACCAGGTAGCTCATGAAGTCAATGAAATGAAATGAAAGCAGCACAGCATGCCTGCTTTCACTCCATCCAGGGGAAACATCACAAACATTACCTGCACAAACTTGGTGAGACGAGAATCCATCTGCATCAGTATTTCTTCCCAAGCTTCACACATACATGTTAGTGACAAATTTATATACTATTAACAAGAAGGAAACAAAATATCAGAATAGTTAAAAAAAAAACAAAAAAACAAAAACAAACAAAAAAACCCTATGTTAAATCAATGTGCTAAGTAATATAAGCTTCTTCCTGCCAACTATCTGAAAGAAATCCAGAGTTTACTTTCAATCATTTTTCACTCAGCCTGTGAAAGAGAAGACCACAGCTAATGCTTGATAACCACTTAACCATCAAACACTCTTGAAATTAAGTTTTTATCTGGTAAAACAGACATCCTCCAGCTTTTTATATATATATGTTTCATGTACACTAACTGTCAAAATGCTGGTTGAGTCAGCTATTCAATTTTCAAACAAAATCCTTAAAAAGATACCGTCCAGAAATCTTTGACATGTCAGGGACTGTGGCAGACTGAAAGAGAAAAGCCACAGTTCTCTGTAGCTCCTCTATCTGGATGAAGACTCGGCCTCCCCAGTCCCTGAATCTGGGCTGGCCTTGTATCATGCTGTGACCAACACATAGCAGAAGGGACACCGAGTCCAAGGCCTCCAAAGGCTCTGCATGTTCTCACTTGCACCCCTGCTGTGGCTGCCACTTCACGAACAAGCTTGTGCTAGCCTGCTGGGACATTTCACGTGGGGAGCCACCACTGCTGAGGGACACTCAGAATAGCCAGCTGGCCAATGATGCTTGACCAGGCCCGGCTGAGATGAGCTGAACCTGGCCCGGATCGACAGAACCTTCTAGCTGAGCCCAGCCCAAACTAAGACAGTGACTTGCGGAATCAGCTAATTTGGGGTGGGTTTTTACACATACGAGTGAACTGACATAATGGCTGTTTTCCATAATGCTTGATTTGCAGTAAGACTTTTAAAATTCCAAAATGTTATTTCACTTAGGGGAGTATTTTTAAAAGATTTGAACTACTACTTTCTTTTCTGGTGAGAATAGATTTTCAATTAAATTCCTTTTTCTTGTTAACAGACATTATAAAATTATCAGAACAGACATTTATACCACAGATAGTTAGCTTTACAGAATGAAATTTGCAAGTGTTTTATTTATAGACTGTGAGAAACTTAAGAGTAAATATTCACATAAAACAAGCTACAAATAAATACCTGTAAAAGTGCTGAAATGTGAGTAAACTTTCTAGCCATCCTAGTTACTTCAGGTAAGAAAGAGTACAGTAGATTGGTTTCAAGCTGTAAAACCAAAATAAAGTGAGTTACAATCACACACACACACTTCTTTTAAAGATAAATCAGTCCCAGCTCAAAAAAAAGAAATCTTACAATTTAAAGAGTCAAAGTCAAGGTCTAAGTATGTGTCAGAAAGACCATGTCTGAATTCTGCTATCTTTGAGCCTACTACTTTGAAGACTAACAGAACAGAACTTTAGGATTTTCTAATCTGACATGTTTACCTGTGCACAGATCAACCCTCTCTAGGTTTGCAGTGCCATCTCCATAGCTAGATAAATACAATCTATATTGTAACACTATTGTGATAAAATTAAAAAACGATTACAAATATACATAAAAAGTTTTTAAAGAACTATATGCTACTGATAAACACACGTTACATATCCATTACAATAAGAATCATACCTTTAAAAAGCTATTATTTAACAAAATATCCATTCCAAACTTCAAAGAAATAGCAAATCTTTTTATTACAGCACCAAATGCAATCCTAGAAATCGTATTTTCACAGAACCCTTAGCTGAAGCGCAAACGTGACCAACTATTCCGGGCAATTAGGAAGTCAAGAGCTCCCTGGTGCTCTGAATACAACAATGAATACTGGAAATCATCAGACAGAGTGCACAGTGCATCTTTTTGTTCTATTTTTGTTTAGAATTTGTGTATCCTTAGGCTAAGCAGAAGGGTTATCTGGCACGAAAATCTAGGGAAGGGACACCTGGCTCAGTTGGTAGAGTGCAACTCGATCTTGGGGTTGTGAGTTTGAGCCCTTTGTTGGGTGTAGAGATTACTTAAAAATAAAATCTTAAAAAAAAAAAAAAAAAACCACCTATCTAGCGAATACTTTCTTAAAGGCAAGGCTATAACCTAAATACTCTATAGGAGCCCACATGGCTTCCATATAAACAGCACAGAGTACAAAGCTTTTCCCAACGTTAAATGATCATCTGACACAAGAGGCAACGTGCTGGTGATGAGTACGGACTCTGGAGCCATAATGCCCAGCATCACTTCCATGTGAGTGATGCCGAGCAAGTTCTGCAGTTTCTACTTATCTATAAAATGGGGATAATAATAGGACCTACCTATTAGGTTGCTGTGAGGATTCAAATGAATTATACTGAACCACTCAGTACTTCGCACATATTAAACAACTGATCTGTATTAGCTTTTATTAGTATTAGGATCAGAGTCCCCCCCGCTTTTTTTAAAAATAATTTATTTATTTGACAGAGAGAGAGGACACAACCAGGGAAATAGCAGGGAGATGGAGAAGCAGGCTCTCCCCTGAGCAGGGAGCCTGATGCAGGGCTCAATCCCAGGACCCTGAGATCACAACCTGAGCTGAAGGCAGACACTTAACCAAAAGATCCACCCAGGTGTCCCTGAGATCACGACCTGAGCTGAAGGCAGACACTTAACCAAAAGGTCCACCCAGGTGTCCCTAGGATCAGAGTCCGAAGAACACACTTGATACAGGGGTGCCTAGGTGGCTTGGTCGGTTACGTGTCTGACCCCTGGTTTCAGCTCAGGTCATGATCTCATGGGTGGTGAGACGGAGTCCTATGACAGGCTTTGCGCTCAGCACAGAATCTGCTTAGGATTCTCTCTCCCTCTCCCCCTCCCCCTGTTCACACTATCTCTCTCAAATAAATAAATCTTAAAAAAAAAAAGAAAATACTTAGTACAAAGACAGACTGATATAGCAAGCAATTAACATGGTCATTAATAAACTATCAAAACACTGTTTTTATGAAAACTATACTGGACTCTGGGAATAATGAAGTGTTCACTAGAGTAAGATTCTATACACGAGATTTACAAGCTCCAAGTTGTTTTTGGTGTTTTTTTTTTTTTTTGCTTTCTTTTAATAACCATTAGAATCCAAAGATAAGAATAATAAAAACTATAAAACCTTAAAAAAGTATATTTACTGGGGCACCTGGGTGGCTCAGTGTGTTAAAGTTTCTGCATTAAGCTCAGGTCATGATCCCAGGGTCCTGGGATCGAGCCCCATATCGGGCTCTCTGCTCAGCAGAGACCCTGCCTCACCCCCCACCACCTGCCTCTCTGCCTACTGTGATCTCTGTCGGTCAAATAAATAAATAAAATCTTTAAAAAATATATAGATATTTACCGTCTGCTGCTACCAGGTTTCCACACTTACCTGGAAGTATGAGACCTCCGAAGCAGCGCCAGCAGAAACCTCTGTGACCACTGATAATGACTTCAAATCACTGGATAAACACAATGCAAGACAAGTACCAACGATCTGTAAGACAGTCAAATCCCCTGGTCCATTTAGTATCACTGCTAGTCTGTACCTGCTTACAATACAGGCAACAGAAACTAATGGAACTCTCCGAAGCAAAACCACACAAGCCTGACACATTCCACACGTGCAAGAGAGGGAAAATGTGTGTCCCCCCAGTCCACACCCCTCATGGACACACATCCCTCCATCAGGGGAACCAAATCAAGTACTGGAGAGCCCACAATATTTCTCCCCCCTCAGAAATGGTGAGAATAGGACGGAAAAGCTGTGGAGAAGACCAAGACTGAGCAACCAGCACAGATCTGGTGCTCAGTAGAAGGGTGCCTCTCATGATGTTCCTTCACGTTCCAGTCACAAACTGCAGCTCTCACCCTGACTACAGGCTAGAAAGACACTGAGTCAGAATCAAGTGTATCATATATCAATCTTTTTGTTAAGAAAAAGTTGACTAATTCCACTAACAGTACCTGAGCTTCACAGATATCATATCACCACTATTTTATCTTAGTAAGAAAATTATCCTAACTTTTTAAAAATGAATAACTCCATTAATTGAAACTGAGAAAAAAAAATCTAGTTGTTTTTTTTTTCCCCCATAAATCAGTTAGCTGGTATATTTTAGGTGTTATAGTCTAAGAGAAATGATGTGAAAATTTTAAAGGAAAACTTACCCCTGTGACTCGAGCAATTTTGAACATTCCATATGCATAAAGCTCAATAAATCCAGAGCTTCCTCCGAGGACAAGAATATTAAGCCTAATTAAAAGGAATGTAACAAGCTGAGGACAACAGAAAAGACCAAGTTCTTAAACTATGATATAAATTGTTCTTGCTCTCAGATAATCTGCAAGCTAAGGCTCCCCTGCGGGAAACAAGCCCCAAAGAAGTTCACAAATACTCAATATTCAATCACACTGGGCTGCTTCCTTTTCTCAGAGGAACATAAATTTGCTGTCGCCTAAAAAACATCAGTTTATAGTAAAATAAGGATACAGTATTTTAACTACTGTATTTATATACTCTCAATAACACAATCTTTTTTCCAGCTGAGCAAAGCGCCATCAGTGGTATCATGGCTCTGATGCTAAATGCATTAAAAGGGCTTAAAAAATCTGGAATATTTAAATTTAAATTTTAGAAATTCTAGTAACATCTATCTTCCTTTACTTCATATTTAAAAGACCATACAATAAAAACAAGTAAATACTTCATATTTAAAAGACCATACAATAAAAACAAGTAAGTAATAGACACTAATGTCTGTATATTATTCAGTGGTGTTTGTCAGCAGGGAAATAACAACACATAAAGGAACTGCCCTTGAAACTCTGAACTCCGTCTCAAATACCAAACATCAATGTTAAGAAATTAGACTTGTTATTTAAGATATTTGCAAAATTTACCTGACGTCTCCCAAAAGCTTAATAATTTCATCAGAATTTTCTTCACTAAAATATAAAAACAATTGGGTTACCTTTCAACTACATCTTTCAACTAATAAAAGATTATTTTACCTGAAAACAAAAGACATATCTTACCTAAAGATTTTTGAGGTGTTGCTGTAACTAGAGAAAAACAGAGACTAGTGTAAAAAGCAATAACAATATATTTTTTAAAACACATGAGAAAATCATCGCAATGTTTAAAGGTAAAGGAAAGGGGTGCCTGGGTGGCTCAGTGGATTAAGCCTCTGCCTTCGGCTCAGGTCATAATGTCAGGGTCCTGGGATCAAGTCCCACATGGGGCTCTCTGCTCAGCGGGGAGCCTGCTCCCCCCTCCCCGCATGCCTCTCTGCCTACTAGTGCTTGCTCGCTCTCTCTGTCAAATAAATAAATAAAATCTTTTTTTAAAATAATAAAGGTAAAGGAAAGAGAAATCTGCAAGATGGATTCCAATGAAATTAAACTGATACTTACTTTTTTGGCAGGGTAGGTAGTTTAGGTAAGAGAAGATTTGATTCATCCTCAGCATTATAAAAGGATGTTAGAACACTGAAAAGAAAAACAAAGAGGCATTACAAAAATACCAAAGATTTTGTCTTTCCATTAAAAAGTACTTTTTTAAAAACTGCCCAGTTTTATACATTATCAAGTAAACAGATGCCACACATATTTTACTATTATAAAACAGTCATTGTAACAATCACAAACAACAAAGAGAAAAATAGGAAATTCTTCCTTTATAAGGGGCTTTGTTTGTGAGGGGAAAAAAAACCCAGCCACTTAGAGGAAAAATACTAATAAACAATTTTCTCTACGTATTCAGTATGAGATACTAAGAATTTAGAATTTTTCCTTTTTAAGATTTTATTTGAGAGACAGAGAGTAAGTGAGAGAGAGAGAGAGAGAGAGCACATGAGCAGGAGGTAGTGGGGGAGAGCAGAGGAAAAGGGGGAAACAGACTCGTCAATGAGCATGGAGGCCTGTGTAACATGGGGCTTGATCCCTGGACCCAGGCATCATGACCTGAGCTGAAGGCAGACGTTTACCCAACTGGGCCACCCAGGTGCCCCAAGAATTTATGATTTTTTAACTCTAAGAACCAACACTAAACATACATGAGTACCAAGGATGAGTGGTTTTAAAGAACACTGCAGTTAGTACCTCATTTAACTGTGCGTTCTATGGCTTATACGCATTTGGGATTTGACAACCTGACAGGTATCTAAGACGGCACCACGCATTCTGAAATAGTCTTGCTTATTCCTATTTCTCAATTCTACCTCCAAATAAGGGTGGTAATGAGTGAAAAGGTGAAAAAGTGGCGACTTGGCATGCATTTTTTTCCCACTTAAAACACAAACTAGGTGTCCTGAGAGATCCTGGAATCTCCACATTTTATTTCTAAACTATTGGCAGAAAGTATGTTAGGAATACACTTGGCAGGTACCTGGAATGGGACAGAAATGACATGGTATACTCTGCTCCTCTAAGCATTGATAAATTCACATGGCTACTTGCAACCCTGAATTATTTGATGATATATCAATTATAGATAAATGTTTTATCTATAGTGAATTTCAAACACCAGCTGAGATCCTTATTATTTTATTATAGACGACCCCTTAGTTAATTTGAAATTAACTTAACATTTTATTAGAAAGGAAAAGCTATTGGTAAGAAAATTATCACACTTCCTAAAAACAAACAAACAAGAAAACCTTTTATTTTCAGTATTAGCTAAACAAACTCATCCTTCAGGCCATCTTGACTGCAAACCTGGTATATGACTTGAATGCAGACTAAGGCAGTTATTTTCATGAGACTAGGAAGCTATCAGGACCACAGACACAGAAAGAACTCATTCAGCATCAAAACAAAGCGCTCAGAGGTGCCTGGGTGGCTCCATCTGCCTTCAGTTCAGGTCATGATCAGGGTCCTGGGATGGAGTCCCACATCAGTGGGGGGGCTCCTTCACCATCTCCCTCAGCCCTTCCCCCTACTCATGCTCACTCACTCTCTTTCTCAAATAAATGAAATCTTAAAACAAAACAAAACAAAACAAAACCCCCAGAGTGCTTAACTTAGCACTTTCTATACTCTGAGGATATTTACTAAGATGCAAAAAAACCCGAGCTCCAAAAGAAATTGGCGGCAAAAAGGAACAAAGAACCTCAACTTGTTAATCAGTGATTTTAATTTCTATTACTTGAAAGTACAAATCACTACCATAGGATCTCACTCATGTAGAATTAAAAAAAAAAAAATGCACACACAGGAAGGGAGGAAAAGAAAAAAAGGAGAGAAATAAGCAATAAAAACTCTAAACAATAGAGAATAAACCGAGGGCTGATGGAGGGAGGCAGACAGGGGATGGGCTAAATGGGTGACGGGCATGAAGGTGGCCACTTGTGACGAGCACTGGGCACTGTATTTAAGTGATGAACCACTGAATTCTACTCCAGAAACCAATATTGCACTGTTAACTACCTAAAATTTAAGTTAAGGAAAAAATAAATAAATAATAAAGAAAGTACAAATCACTGACATAACTACTAAAAATAAAAAAAAACAAAGAAAAATCTTAGCTTTTCAGGCATTATTGCTCCAATAAAGAAAACATTTTTTTTTTCAGAAGAAAAAAAAACTAACAAAGCATTACAAAATCTTATAAATAAACTGAATAAATAAATAAACTGATAAACTGAAAATCCAAAGTGAAATGCAATGTGCCAAGGCTCAACACTCAGATCCTCCCAAGTGTCTGTTTTAGTCCCGGCAAGTGGACAACTGTCTCACTGTGGCTGCTGGAGTTCCTCCTTCTACTCCTCTACCTGCTTTCTGCAGTCACTTCCATCCAATGCATACAAGACACTGGGGCCTCCACAGAGAAGGAGTGCAAGCTTTCAGGTTTCTCTACATCGCACAGAACAATTTTCTTGGTGTCAGCAAGAGCAAACGCCAAAACTGAAACAAGAAGAGATGATCAGGACAAATTACCATAACATTCGAGAAAACAAAATGGCTATTTCACTTCTTGCCCAGTTTTACATTTTAAACGCATCATAATCATAGAAATTACTTAACCTAAAAATCCTTCCTTCCAATAACATTTTTAAATATAGAAAGATATCTTTACATGTACTTATGCTGTTATCTAAGCTTATTTTCAAAGGCTCAAAGTCTCGTGAGTGACCTACTACTTCCTCGTGTACTGTACTTAATGTCTTACACATCTCACACATCAAAGCCTCTGGACTGGAGCCCTGCTTCCCAGCAGAAGACACAGAATAGGTCTCAACAGACAAACAATTATATCCTATCACCAAGAGACGCTGGTCTCGTGAATAAGCCTAAAATGTTAAGAAGCGATTCCATTTGCTTGGTTCTTAGAAGGCTCAGTGTCCCCTTCTGTCTCTAACCCTTAATGGGAAACGAGACTATCAAATGCTGATGAGTCTTCCTCCTTTCACTGTGGCTGAATTATCTAGTACAGTTTCTCCATGTATGTCACTAACATCTTCCTAACACATCAAACTTAAGAATTTCTAAGTAGGGAGCTATGCATTTCACAGTATATCAAGACACACAGTTTTACAAGATGAGAGGCAATCCACATCTCCTCTTCTTCAAACAATTTAAAGCAATCTTGAAATAATCATTGCTTAAAAAACCTTATTTCACTGTCCAAAAACACTAGGCATATTTTTTAATAATAAAAACTTCATCCACTTCATACATTTCAACACACATGGACTTTCGTGATTTATTTTTGAGATTCTGGTGTTTTTAGATGAATAGTGCCAAGATCTCATGATGTTACTTACAAAAGTCCTCTAATTTTACACATACACTTCCCCCCCCTTTTTTTTTTACTAAAAGAACGAGAGCTGAACAAAATGAGTATGGACAGGTAGTTGAGGCTTTCAGCGTGTTTTTAACCTACTCATTTATATTCACTAGAAAAAAACAGGCAATAAGGAGTACATATCATTTTACAAAAATGATTCAGCTTTTTTTCCTCAAAGCACCAATGATAACAGATGAACTTCAACCTGTATAATTTATAGCATTTTACTGTACTGACTCTATGTGTACAGCAGCTCAAATTATGACTGTCATTGTAAAAACAACAGGTGGAAGCACAGCGCTCAGCCGTCAAAGCTGTAAGAAACTACAAAATAAAGGTTAGAGGAGAAAGAGAAACAGATGGGGTCAGAGCTGATAGTCCTTCAGGTGAGATAAGCATTCATGCTAAGAGAATATTTATGAGCCACACATTTAATGCTAACATACATTTTGGGGAGAAGAGACCACAACAGTACTGAACGGACTAGTGAATGTAGCTGGAGCTTGGGCCATCATGGAAGGACAAGACAGCATCAAGAGCAAAGCCTAAGTATTTTGCACATTTCATCAGATTTGATTTTAGCTTTACCTTTGCCAAGAAGTCAAATTTCATTTTAGAGAGTTCTCAGCCAAGGAAACAACATAGCAAAATTAATCTCATCTCTATGAAAACACTTTAAAGCTTCCAAAAAGCAAAGTTTCCAAACTGATATTTAGTAGAATAAGAATATAGTAAGAACAATAAATTCTTTCCATAAATAAACTTTCTTTACAAAATACTTTTTTGGGGAATAATAATAATAGTAACAATGTATTTTCAAAGATTCCTATCATTACGTTTGCCATCTGGTCTCCATGCCAGACAGGTCACTTCCTTTCCTGTATTTTCATTGGGTGGAAAACTCCAAACTCGATGAAAACTTGCAAGTCGATGAAGTAAAACCTAAGACAAAACAGATACAAAGGCAAAAAATAAAAAACCCATTTCCAAAACTGAAATAAACCTAGATCATCACTATAAAATCTTTAAAAATAATCGTAAGCATAATGCTGTGAATTAAGACTGATGATTCACAGACCTGTACCCTGAAACAAATAATACGTTATATGTTAATAAAAATAAATAAATAAATAATCTCAAAGCATAATATTTAGCTATCAGAAGAAATGAGAAGACAACAAGGTCTGAATGAACTGAAGGTATATTCAAAGTGATGGGTGAAATAAGACCTATTTAACCCTGTACTCTATACATTTTCCTATCTTCGATGTCAACAAGAGACCTATTTCTTAGAAAGAAATGAGGTTGTCCAAGAAGATCACAACAGAGAAAGAAACAAGGAACATAAACAGCACTAGAAAACTCGCTGTAATAGTCAAATAACACCAAACTTGGAATCAGATACCTTGGGATGGAATTTCAGCTGGCCAAAGATCTTGGACAAGTCACTTAGTCATTCTAAATTTCCACTTCCATAAGGGAAAATTCCCAGAGCTCTTTCTTGCCCCGAGAGCTCTTTCTGACTCAAAACTAAGGCTGTGCCTACTTCATCCTCTATACAACCATGGAAAATAAGAAATGGTATGTACCCCTGCAGAGCCTCCACACCTTCTCAGGTCCCCACACTCACAGCTTCACCTCTCCCGCCCTTAGCTCACAGCACTCTTCACTCCTGGTACATCAGACCCCACAGGAAGCCAGGACTCCCATGGAATCCTTCATTCCCTAGACACACTGCTCTTTTCTGAGCCTGTCTCTGCCATTTCTTACTTCCAAAACCTTTCCTCTGCACCCTCTGAAATTCACGGTCAGGTATCATCAAGATGCTCGTATCTTCCTTCTCTTCTCTGAAATCTGCTTCTCACCCTAGGACACCACTTTCCAGAGGATTCTCAGCTGACAGCCATTCTACTGGGCCAGGAGATAAAGTAAGTTTCCTCCCTGATCCCTGATGCCATTTCTGGATGACTTTTCTTCTCTAAAATCCTTTAACTCTGAATTATATCCAATCACACTATACCACCCACTCCCCCTAATTGCCGTTCCTTAAAGACCCCTAGGCATTCTCCTCATTCCTGGAAGATGCAGACTCCTGTCCGGTTCACTCATGCTTTCCAACACTATTCATCACCATTTTTGATGATTTCAAGACCCACAATGTCCTGACTTTTCAGTTCTCAATTACCTTCCTTCCAATGACCATGTCTTCTTCTCACCTCAGCCACTCCCAGGGTCATGCCCTGACCTCATCCTTCTAGTTACAAGCACTGCCAGAATGTCTCAAACCTCCCACCTTCCATCACTGCCTCTACCCTTCTAACTCACCCCTATTAATACCCGACTTCACTTCTTCAACCTCACCAAGTCCTACAATCCATGGATTCCACCTATTCACTGTCCCTCACTCACACATACCCCCACTTCCATACTTAATCATATTAGAATCCAAGGATCATTACCATCGCACCTCTGACATGTAACTTTAACTCCCTTGCATCTCTCTGGCTATGTCTCGTTTGCAAAACAACAACCCTGGTGAACCCCAACCATGTCTACACTCATCCAGTCAAATAGAACAACAGATCACAACTGTGCTCACTAGAGTCTCTCAAAGTACAAGACCACTAACCTCCCATGGCTCTTAACACTGACCAGCAATCTCACTAAGTTTCCCTAGTCCGCCTGCCTCGTCAGCTTTCCATACCCCTCCTTTCTCCTCAAACTTACAGTATTTTCTTCTCCATCCTCACTCCTGGACACCACTCTTTCTTTTTCACTGAAACAAGTGCCTATTACATCTACACATCTAGTCCCACCGATGCCCCATTCTCTCCCTTCCATCCTGCTGCTGCGGCTCTCCTCTCTACACTCCTCTCTAGAGCATGAAGAGTTCCAAGGCCCAGTGGCAAAGGAGAGGGACCAGGAGACATCAGGGCCTCGAGAAAGGAGACCTCAGTGCCTGGTGAGAAGCTATTAGTAGTCAGCATAGCGACGCAGCTTTGCAGATGCTAAGTAT
Organism: Martes martes; assembly: GCF_963455335.1. Taxonomy (NCBI): domain Eukaryota; kingdom Metazoa; phylum Chordata; class Mammalia; order Carnivora; family Mustelidae; genus Martes; species Martes martes. Next base: position 159,085,406 of record NC_137889.1, on the reverse strand, counting down.
TGCTTACCACCTGGTGTCCAAGCCTGTCTGCACACGACACAACTCTCACCTGGCCAGGTAATTCCTAGGAAACCTGCCCAAAGGCCAAAGGGGGAAAGATGCAGAGCTGAAGGTTTCCTCACAAAATGCTTGCCAGGTAACCAGGGACTCTCCAGAGAAAGGTAGATGCAGCGGGTATACTTGATGAAGCCTAGTGTGGTATGAACTGGAACCCCTAAGTGACACCACTCATGTACACTCCGTCAGGAACCCAGGAAAGCATCACTCCCTTCCTAAATTCAAAGGTATTTTCAGGAGGAGGTGGTGATCCCCTCCACAGTAGCGAACTTGGACAAGAGATTCTCGATTTTTTAACCTGTTCTCTGTGGCAGTTGCATGTATGCACATTCGCAGCTCAGCTCTGAGAGAAACTCATCTTCCTTCTGCTATGGAACCCTAAGCAAATTCAGGGCAGGGTCTGTGGATCTATGATGTCTAGCTGATGAGTGACACATTATGAGCTTTTAAAAAGCCCATCTAACAAATGACTAAAGGAGACTGGGGAATGCAGGACTGAGTGTGCTGTGTGAAAACTATTGTTTTCGCCATGAAATAGGGGAAATGGGCACATAAATGATCCTTCCCGTAGATTCTCCCTCCTACTTTCACCTAAGGTTTACAGCTGCTTGGGGTCCGTGTCCACAGGCGGCCCAGCAAGTCCACAAAAAAGGAAACTGAGGCTGGGCCAGGCTGCAACGCGCTTGCTGTCGGGTCGGGCTCACTCACCTCGCCCGCCGTGTTGGCCAAAGCGATGAGATCCCGCTTGGGTGACCAGACCAGGAAAATTATCTCCTGCGGCAGCTGCTTCTCTCCCACCACCCGGAAGGACGGGAAACAGGTCGGAAAACGCAACATGGGGGCGGCCCTGCAATGACACCCCAGTCGGAGACCGGCAGGGGCCGGAGACTGCCCTGCCCCCGGCCCTCCCCGGAGAGCTCGGACCCCGGCGGTACCTGCGAGAACCCTCTCCGCTGCCCACGCGACCCCAGCGGCCTCATTCACCCACCACCGCCTTTGCGCCGGAGCCTGAGCGCCGCTCCGCCGCCGCGCGCTGCAGGCACTTCCGGCGCCCGGACTTCCTCGCGAGAGGACCTGGCGGCGGGGGCGCGCGGGGCGGGGGCGCGCGGGGCGGGGGCGCGCGGGGCGGGGGCGCGCGGGGCGGGGGCGCGCGGGGCGGGGGCGCGCGGGGCGGGGGCGCGCGGGGCGGGGGCGCGCGGGTGTTCCCGAGGCCGCAGGGCCGCCTGCAGGTGAGGCGTGGTCCCCACGTGTGTACGCGCGTTCGCTGGCCGGGTCCGTTGTCCCGGAAATTCGCTGCTAGGGGGTCGCTGGGCGGGCATAGGTTTGGGGGTAAGTCCTCAGAGACTGTGGGGAGGAAAAGGAAGGTAAACATTAGGTCCTGATCGGCTGGAGCCTCCCTTGACAGCCTCTAAACAGGTAGTTAACAGTCCCAGGTGCTCAGTAGAATCACCTGAAGAGATTTATTTTCTTTTTTTTTTTTTTTTTTTTTTTTTTTTTAAAGATTTTATTTATTTGACAGACAGATCACAAGTAGGCAGAGAGGCAGGCAGAGAGAAAGGAAGGCAAGCAGGCTCCCTGCTGAGCAGAGAGCCCGATGCGGGGCTCGATCCCAGGACCCTGGGATCATGACCCGAGCCGAAGGCAGAGGCTTTAACCCACTGAGCCACCCAGGCGCCCCTGAAGAGATTTATTTTCTAAACCCTAACCCTAACCCAGGCAGCAACGTACATCAACGAAAAGAGAACTGATAAGGAATGCGACCCAGTACTAACTCTTCTAGGTGAGTCCAGTTTGCAGCCAAGGAGGGAGGGCCCTGCTCCAAAACCCCTGAGTAGTCAAATACCTTGATTATCCCATTAAGCCTCAACAACTCATTGGTGGTAGTAGCCCCCCCCTACCTTAATAAATGAGGGCTGTGGGCTCCCGCAGGGTTTATCCTACAGCTGTCTGAGATCTACCAGGATAAAGAATCTGAAAGAATTTGGGCTACACAAAGCCACAGGGCATGGGCTCTGCCCTAAAAGGCTTACAGTTCGGCCTACCAACAAGCAAGATACTGCTTTATGCGGACAAATTTAAATGTTAGCAGGTGCAAAAGTTCACACAAGTTATGACCCCAGTTAAGAGAACATGACCATATCCTGTGATTCTTGAACTTAAAATCTATGGTAGAAAACCACCTACTTTTCACTTATTCAAAGGAGAAAGAAATGGTAGAATCTTCAAGTTTAACAAATCCCATCTTCTTGCCTTCTATCTGGATCTAGCCCCTGGGAAGTAGGTGTCAGAGGTAGACCCATTCATTCAGCAGCAAATATTCGAGGCACTATTTTGTGGCACTGTTCTTACCTGATGCCTACCCTGCTCCCCTCTCTAGAGATAGGCTTTTCCCCTTGCCTTTCCTGCAAACAATTTAGCATGACCCCCAAATTCTTCCAGAGGCAACATTTCTTTTTTTTTTTTTTTTAAGATTTTATTTATTTATTTGACAGAGAGATATCACAAGTAGGCAGAGAGGCAGGCAGAGAGAGAGGAAGAAGCAGGCTCCCCGCCAAGCAGAGAGCCCAATGCGGGGCTCGATCCCAGGACCCTGAGATCATGACCTGAGCCGAAGGCAGAGGCTTAACCCACTGAGCCACCCAGGCGCCCCTACAGAGGCAACATTTCTAAGGTGAGAATGCACTTGCCTTTGTTATTCATGAAATGCATTTTCAGGCATTATTGAATGTTCTGCAGTGGCAGTAATGGATAATCTGGATGCTGGGGTCGGGGGAGGCAATATCCATCCACCTAACATTCTTACGGAAATGGAATGCCCATTTTCTTGAAACTTATTCTGAATATGAACCCTCATATAACACAGGAGGACTGTTAATAGGTACTACCTAGGGGGGCCTGGGTGGCTCAGTTTGTTAAGCAGCTGCCTTGGGCTCAAGTCATGATCCCAGGGTCCTGAGATCAAGTCCCGCATCGGGCTCCAAGCTCAGTGGGGAGCCTGCTTCTCCCTCTCTCTCTGTACCTTTGCTCCTGCTCTCTCTCTCTCTCAATAAAATCTTAAAAAAAAAAAAGGAAAAAGGTGCTACGAAACAGGAGAGTAGTGCATTCACAGGGGAGAATTGCCCAGGAAACAGCATAACAGTGGAGTTCCATGTGTGGCCAGGGTGTGGCCAGGAAAGAGCAAATGATTTTATGTGGCCATAGCACCTCATGCATATTGGTGGGACTGGGGGACACTGTAAATTGTCCAAAGTAGCCATAGGACAAAGTAGCCACTAACACAGTGTTTCTAGCCTCTTCTTTTTCCCACTGACCCATAGAGGAGATTTTGGACCTTACTCCTTTTCTTTGCCTTGCCCATTCTCTATGGAAAACATTGCTCTGGCAAATTGGTTTACCTGTACTTCTGTGGCACAGAATCAAGAGGAAAAGGGAAGAATGCCTAGGTGCTTTTTAAGGAGGCAAGGATAGGAGATAGAAATGTATAGGGGCGTGAGGGGAAGGGTTTGAGGGAAATAGAGAATACTCTTAAGAATTTCCATGCTCTGTATATCCTCTTCCTAGTGCTTGGGGGGGGGAAAATGCAAGAACTAGTTTTCGTGAAATAATATTTTGGTAGCTAGGCTGTTTATTTGATCACTGTACTCCTTGGGCTAGCTCATGCCGAAGGCATCCTTCCATGTGTTGTAATGGTATAAGGCTGGATTTTGAAAGGCAAGGCTGCTGTCGACAGATTTACTGCCGGCAGCAGGGCGGGGGGAGTTATATCATTGGTTGCATCACACTGGTTCATTGATTATTCAGGACCTTAACTCATGTGATGGGGTGATGACTGGAGGAGTAAAGATGGGCAGGAAGACTAGTTAGGTAGGGATGGGGGAGGCGCAATTCCAGAAGTTTCTGAAGGAGAATACAAAGAACTGATTATTGATTAGATTGAGGGAATGAAAGCAAGGGACTAGTCAAGACTGGGATATTTGGGTATGCAGACTCAGGGGACAGAGAAATGGTTATTGCTGGTTTAGGGCAGAGGTAATGAAGGAAGTGTGAAGGGGAAGGGAGGGAGAGCAGACCAGAGGAAAGGAGCTGAGTGAAGACTATGTTCAGGTGGAGGTATGGTGTGTGAACCTACGATGACCAACAGGAACCTGGAATGGCAGGTTTGAAGGGGAAAAGTCAGGGCCTGAGCAAAGATGTGGGAAACACTGTATACAAGAATGAAAGATAGTATACAAGAATGGAAGATAGAAGATAGAACACTGTATACAAGAATGGAAGATAGAACAAGAATGTGGGATGTGACTAATCTAGGCCATGTGAAAGGCTGTTATTTTGAGAGGTCTATTTCCAAGTCCTAAAATGGGTGAAACATACAAAATAAGAAATTGACCGAACTTGTTGGCAAGAGATAAATGTAGAAGATTGGTGTTAGAATCTCTTGTCCTACCATGGTTGCATTTATTAGGTAACAAAAAAATCCCACCTTAAAGTGGCAGAAGTAATAACTGGAATGTACTGGCTCATGTAAATTACAAGTCCAAAAATAGGCTCAAGTTCAGGTCAGGCTAGATCCAGCAACCTCAGTCATCAACCCTGACAGAGCTCAGGGTGTACATCATCATAAGTCTAGCTCCCCATGTGGTTACTGGAAAGCTACCAACAGCAACTGATCTACATGCACCTGCATTCAGAGAGAGAACACAAGTAGGTCCTGATCAGCTGGAGCCGATTCAGAGAGAGAACAAACACCTCTTCACCCATCACAAGACTGAAGTCTTGAGTTTTCCTGTAATTAGACCAAGCCCTATCATGAACCTACCCAAAATCAGAAGGGTATGGAATTATGCCTAATAAAAAGTCCTCCCCAAGAGCTGGAGAGGATGTCAGTCATCTCTCTCCCAAACCCCACAATAGGCACACGATGGAGAGGATGGGAAAGATACTGCTGACACAACCAATCAACACTGTTCAGTATGAAAATCAATCACAACTACCCAAGTTTTAAGTACAAAAGGCATTTGGGAGATTGTCCATCCCAGCAGAGAGTCTAAATCCAGGGTGTTTTGTCTCTGTGAAAGAAATTCAGAGACCAACTCATGCAATTCCAATCTGAAGAAAGAGGTTCTAATAAGAGCTGCAGACCCAGTATTCATGTCTAGAAATTTATCCTAAGGAAACAAAAGATTTGGTCATAAGTATGTTTAGCATAGGGTTGTTTACAAGAGGGGAAAAATGCAAACAAATGAGATGTACAAACGTCAGATATTGATTTAAAAAATTATACCCATACTGAAGAGTATTACTGTTGTTGTAAATATAAACTGATGATCAGATGTTTATGAAAAAGAAGATTACAAAACAGTATGTACTCCCAATTCCATTTCTGTGGGGGAAATTTTAGAGTGTCTGTTTACATGGCTATTTATATAAAAATTTACCTTTGAAGAACACACACAGAAGTTCTGACTGTGGTTCTCTCCGGGTAGAAAGATTGGAGAAACTTTTCATTTTCTTTGATTTACCTGGCTCATGCATTAATTGTTAAGCTAATAGGCAAGCCCTTTTTCTCTTTTTGTCCTCATTAGGCATATATAATGTTCAGTCTGATTTTTCTGGTTTCTCCTACTCCTCACCCCTATATTCACAGGCGAAGAAACTGGCCCATCTCCTCGGGCTCCATTTCTCAGAGAACAGCAGCTGTCACGCTTCTCATCTGCAGTGGTACTAAGCAACTAAACAGTGTGAGAATCTTGTGACTGTCCAGCTAATGGGATAAAACTCACCTTTCAGAGCTCTGAGATCTGCTTGCTCACTGTGGGGGCTTTCTTCCCCCAGTCTTGCTGAGTTAACATTTATACTAAATCGCTTGAAATCAAATTGTCGAGATCTTATCAGCACTTGATTGCAATGACCTTCTTGGCTGACCCTTGACTAATGTAACCCTGTCCTAATGTTCCAATTAAAATCGCATCAAATAAGTGAAATTGGATTTTCCTCTGCAGTCTGTGCAAGCCTTCCTTACCAGGGCAGCTCTAAGCATATTAGCTTCTTCCTCATGTAGCCCAGTTAGGGTGCTGAGACCTCATGCAGTATATGACATGGCATTTCCATTCACTCAGTCCTGACTTACGAGCAGCTATCACTTGGTGGGTGAGGAAACGTGTCAGCCTGGCCACCCACTTTCTGGGGTTGGGGCAGGGGGATTAATGAAGTCACATGGGCAGCAGCTGGTTGCCTCAGACATCACTGTGTGCAGTGCACAGCTCTAGGAGCTAGAGAACACACACCACGGTGTCCACAGGCCCCTGCCACCAGTGAGCTTCTAATCTATATAGGAGAAATAAGCACAAAAAAGTCGATCTAATACAGGGCATACATTAAGTACCTTAAAAGAAGTAGAAATGAAAAGACACACAAACACATTTTTTATTTCACTGGCAAGACATGTAGTGGAGACCCCAACAATGACATTGTGAAGGAGGAAGCATCACACCAGAACCTTCTGTGGGCTGTGATTTTCTTTTAAAAAATTAGTCAAACTTCTCCTAGCTGCCTAGTATTTTGTAAATGACTTTGAAGGGGCCAGACATCAACCTAAGTGTTTTTCTTAAAATAACCTTGGAAGCTGAATTATTCTAAGCTTCAAGGCTGTCAGTCTTGCTCACACAGCACATCCCAACCTTAAATACGCATCTAAACCCTGAGTATCAAGATGGTCTTCCTCCTGACTCTAAATAACCCCCAATATGTTTAAGCCTGTTCTCCTTTTTTCAGTCCTTATAGGAAAGAGAAAAGACCAAGGGGAGCCTGGGTGGCTCAGTTGGTTGGCCATCCGGCTCTTGATCTCAGCTCAGTTCTTGATCTAGGGGTCATGAGTTCAAGCCCCACATACTTTACAAAAATAAATGAATAAAAATTAAAAATAAATACAAGAAAAAGACCAAGTCCTCTCCATATCTTAGGCATGCCTACTGTTAAGAACTGAGTCGCATCCTCTAAATCCAGATGCTAAAGCCCTAGCCCCCAGTACTTCTGAATGGGGCTATATTTGGAGATGGGCCTTTAAAATGGAAATTAAGGTAAAATGAGGCTATGAGAGTGGGCCCTAATCCAACCTGACCAGTATGCTTATAAGCAGAGGGAATTTGGTCACAAAGAGATATCAGAGATACCAGGGAATCATAGACACAGAAGAAATACCACAGGAGGAGTGAGAAGGTAGGCTAAGGAGAGAGGCAGAAAATCCAAACTTGCCAACACCTTGATCTTGGACTTCCAGCCTCTGGGACTGTGAGAAAATAAGTTATTGCTATTTAAGCCACCAGTCCCTGGTATTTTGTTATGGCGGCCCTAACAAACTAATGCACCCACCATGTGAAAACACCTACAAAATTTCGTGCTTTCATCAAATTTTTATTGAGCACCTACAATGCATGAGAGATATAAGATGGTATAAAATGGGTACTGACATTAAGAAACTAAAATCTTTTGGGGGAAATAGAATCTACAAATTTAATCACAGAATAATACATAAAAAGTGCCTCAAATGGGTTGCAGAACACCCAGGCTTGAGAGAGGAAGGTACTGGCTGGTGGCGGGGACCCAGGCAAGACTTCCCAAAGCGAGTGAGACTTGAAATAGTCCAAACAGAAAGAAGAGGATGAGATGAAAACAGTGAGGCATACTGGAGAAATAAATTAGTCTGAATATCAAACTAAATGTAAGAAAAGCCTGAAATCTGATCATTCAGGGCCTACAAAGTAACTCTGGATTTCCTTAAATTTTGTAATATAAGCAAGAACTACAGTGAAATTTAACTATAATAATTTAAGAAAAAACATCCTTTTAAAAAGCTTAGAAAGTTTTATGTGTCAAATTTAGGGATTTTCCCCTATGGCTGTTTTGAGTAGGTATCTTAATGTTCAGATATGCAGATTCCTAATTAGAACAAATGACCTCATCTCCCATCACACTTTACCTTCCAGAGACATTTTTACATCCTATTGGTTTACTTCCTGAGAAAAGAAAGTCCTTAAAATTAGTATTAATTAAACAAAGAACACAATCACCAAATTTCTTTTTTTTTTTTTTTTTAAGATTTATTGGCAGCAGGGGTTGGAGGGGGTAGGGAAGAAGGGGAGAATCTCAAGTGGACTCCCCGCTAAGTGTGGAGCCCGACACAGGGTTCAATCTCACAACCCTGTGTCAGACATCATGTCCTGAGCAAAAATAAGAGCTGTACGCTTAACAAACTGAGCCACCCAGGGGGCCCCCAGAATCACCAAATTTCTTATTTTTAACTTCCTAAGCAGTTAAAGTTTTAAAGTACATAATTTCTGATTGTAAGTAATACCCTATTTTCTCAATTCTAAGGTGTACTTTTTTTTTTTAACATTTCAGCATCTCCAAAATAAGATACATCTAAAATTTAATATACACAATTAATGAGCTATGGGGTTTCTTCCCCAGAAAAGCTACAATCACATCAATAGTGCATTTTACAATTGATGGTACCTTAAAACTAAGGAAATGGGGTCATGATAATAACCCATTTATCAGCAGGACCTAGTTCTTCAGGAATCACGGTCCCCTCAGGTGTCTTGAATTTCAGGGGAGATTTTGAGACTTTACCATGGTTTGGGGGACACGATGAAGGTCAAGTAAAGTCCAGGCCTATGGTTGAACCAGGGGGTGGGGGGAACACTCACAATGATTCTGCAAAAGGTTCATATCTCACCCAGTCACCTCTGAATCCACCCCTCTGATCACCATAGCAATCCATGTGGAAAAGGGGGTAAGGGAAGAGTTTTATGATGCTTGCTAAATCCAGGGGGCTTAGCTCATCTTTTGATGTCACCAAATATATACCCCAATCCATGGATCAGGGCCATGCTCGTGCTTCCACATCAGGCATCAAACAGTCCTAAATTAAAGACCAGACGGATTTTCCAGGCCAGATGGGGAGCAGCTCTTGTACCTTCACTCAAGGGCTCTAGCTAAGCCCACGCAAGCATGCCTCCAAACCTGCTCTAAAGCAGATGTTTGGGAAGAAGAGAAAAGTCATTATGCAAATGCAAGCAGTTCAAAAGTATGCAGTCTTACGAAGATCATGTCAGGTATGTAGCAGAGACACAGGGAGACTGTTTGTTCTCAGAGTTCAAGCCTGGTCCCTTCACCGCTATGATCCTGGACCACCAGATGATTACCACTAGGGCTCCAGCCATCTGCACTTGGTAACATTTCTCACCAAAAGAACTGAGAGTCAGGCACTTGTGCCCCATTTAACGTCATCACGAAAACAAGCCTGTGGTATAACTACTGTTATATAATCAAATAATTATATAATAATAAGAAATGGGCTGCAAGTGAACAGCCTGGCCAATGACTTACAGTCAGGAAGCGTTCGTCAGAATAGGGATGAGAGGTTTTAATCCCCAAACTCTCCTGCCTTCTATTACTTTTACAAAGAAATAACCTTACTGCTTAGGTTAAAAGACACTGAGATGACAGAGCAAGTCATAATTCTAGATGTCTCATTTATCCTACAACATTTAAATGGTTCTATTACATCAAAGGACACTATAAAAAGTACTTGAGAGACAAATATTTAATAATAAAATCAAAATTATAATCTCTATATCTTTAGTTTTGTCAAAACTCTTCCCATCATCTTTGTCTAAAAATAATTGTTCATTGTACTTTACTTCACAAGTGGGGTTTAAGTCATCATACAATGTTTTGATATTTAACTTAAAAGATTTCTGGACCTAGTTTAACATACCCGCGTTCAATGTAAACAAGAGCTCAAGTTTTCACTTTCATTTTTCTTCTGACACTTTCTGCAAAAGAACGCTGCATGCCCGTTTTTTTCAAAAGAGGCCAAAAATCATATGATTCAGAGAGAATTAAAAGAGAGGGAAAAAAAAAAAGGCATACAGAGAGATCTGGTCAACCAGCTCAGGATGGGACACCTCCCCCAGGTCTCCAGAGGGGCTGCAGAGGGGTCCATAAACCAGCAAATACCACCTGCCCATTATCTGCCTTAGAAAGGTGCATACCTTTGAAAGCAAAAGAATTTAAGTCCAGTGTGGCACTTTCAGAAAATGGCATCAAAGGTTGGACTATAAATCTTTCTTATTCTCAAGTCACTGGACATTTAAGAGCAAAGATATTGATGGGCTCTTTCTCTCCTGCTCTTCTTCCTTGTAACAGATGTATGATTCATGGATTGTCCTTTAGTGGTCCCCATTTTCATCTTATTACTTTTTCTTTGCTTCTGCTTTCTGACAGCTCTGAAAAACAAGGTGCTAAATTATTTTGTAGAATAAGCATAGTGAATTATGTAATTATGTTGGAATTTAATTAACCAGCTGACCAAATAAGAAAACAGAAGGAAACGAATTTACTGTATCATAAGCATAAATCCTCAGGATCCTAACCATAATAACAAGGAGACAGTCAGAGGCCTGACTAAGCAAAATGCTTTAGTAAAGAAATTTCTTTGAAAGACGGTTACTACAGATTTATTTGTGACAAACCCAGCACGGAGTAAAGAGTCAAGGCAGGAAAAGCCCCTGCTGTGCTGAACTGCACGGTAGCCTCTAGCCAGTGTGCGGCAACCAGGCACCTAGGACATGGTGAGAGCAAGTTAAAAGTGCTCTAAACGTAAAGTGCACACTGGATATTGAAGAAAGAATGCAAAATATCTTGTCAATAGTTTTTATGTTGATTGTGTGTTCAAATAACATTTGGGATACATATTATTTAAATTTTAAAAATCATAAAGCCAATAAGTTAGGGTTTATTTATTTATTTTGGGGGCTACAGTTTTGGTTTCGGTACATCCGTCCTGCTCAGCTCAGCACTTCAATCTCCAAATCCTTGAATGACATTTTTCAGGAAAAGGACCAACACATTTGCCAGTTAGCAGAGGCAGAGAAATGAAATAGCACAATGGAAAAATGGACAATGCTTACAGACGCCCATCTTATAAGTCCTACAGCTAATTCTCCTTTCCTCAGTGGGTCTAAAAGTCTTAACAAGTGCCATACAGGATGCCCACACTTTGTGGTCTTTGTCTTCCTGAAAGACTAGCTTCACATCGAACAAGTTGGAACTCACGCTCTGAAGACACTAAACCACACCAGAACAAAACAGATCCTTAGTTTCTGGTGCTCTCTGCACTGAGTTACAGACTACCTATAGCTGAGAAAGATTACTGGTCTGTTCATTCACTTTCTCCAAGCTAGCAGAATCACGCCATTCATCATATAGTGAACCGAGGAAAGGCTGGGGCTGCCAGCTCCTGCAAACCTGGGAAATCCCCTCAGGTACCCAGCCATATCAATCATTAGATTCCCTTCTCCTAAACCAGAAGTCCTGGGGAAAAGCTTAATCTTGATCTTCCCAGGACCCAAATCTGCAATTCACAAACAGAATATAATCACTCCGTGGAGCAAACTCTGGCCTCACTTTTGGTTCATATAACATACATATTAAGTGCTGGAAATACAAAAATGAGTGGGTATCATCTTTGACTCTAAGGATCTGGGAGACTGAGACAAGCTAGATGTCGCCTTTCATTATCCTTCCCCCAACTCTTTTTTTGGGGAAGAAACTGAGGCTATGAAATCCTCCATTGAGGAAGTAGCAGAACCAGCTTGATTCTAGAACCTGTAATCTTAATTACCTTGTACTATATACTCTGCTATAAATTATTCAGATATATAATGTGCTAAGCATATCATAATCACTAAACAAATATTAGCTATTATTAGTAGTACCACATGACTATTCTTCAGAATTTTGCTTGACAACTCTCTATTTTTCCATATTTAGATTTTGGATCATAGACTGGGATAACCTATCGGTTCAAAAATAAAACAAATACCACAGCCATCTTTATACTTTTCTGTGTACGTTATATAAATCTCTTTTCCCTCCAACCATTATTTTAAGAAGCCTAATGTCCTGATAAGTGATGATTTAGCAAATTTAATGAAGTATAATTTCTTGACGGCATAGTCAGTGAAGCTGTGTGTGCCTGTATACAAAATTTACAGACATTTTCTTTCTTTTTTTTTTTTTTAAGATTTTATTTATTTATTTGACAGAAATCACAAGTACGCAGAGGCAGGCAGAGAAAGAGGAGGAAGCAGGCTCCCCGCCAAGCAGAAAGCTCAATGCGGGGCTCGATCCCAGGACTCTGGGATCATGACTTGAGCTGAAGGCAGAGGCTTTAACCCACTGAGCCACCCAAGCGCCCCTACAGATATTTTCTTTGGCTTTTCCACTTATAAGAAGAACTAAACATAAACCAGACCTCACTAGAGGACACAGTAAACAAAAGCAGAAAAAAAATATTCATTTTAATATGAATAAACAAACTTTCCAGAGATAAAGTCTTTCAACGCAGTATAAATTGAACTGCTTGAGTATAAATCAATTCATTGTTTTGTTTTGCTTTAAAATTGAATTGACCTAGTGTTTGTCCTCTAAATTAAAGGTATTTATGTAATGATAAAAACGATTAACCACAAGAGGGAGCCAGCACCATTCCAGTTCAGAAGCAAAGGCAAATTAAACTTAAGAAAAACAAGTTAATATAAGACAGCTATGAGATATCTTTTATGCCATATATGCTAAAAAGATGATTAGAATTATTTTTTACTATTGTAAAGAAAAAAAACCCATTTTGCCTTGTCAATTTCATTAGGAAAATTTTTTGAAAGCAATACCTGAAGATAACTGTTCATAGGAGTTTAGGAGTCTTTTCTGAGAGAAAAAAGTAATACTATTTAAGACTTATCAGGTACACTACATCCTAATGAATTTGCTCCTTGAATTAAACTTGATAAAATCTAATACTGAAAGATACTAAATGACTTCCTTCAATGAAAACAGTACAATACCACCAAGCCAACTAGCCCAGGCTACGGAGGACCAACAAAGAGCCTACAATACATTACCAAAATGCAAATTCAGTTCCCTTGTATCGTAAAATCACAGACTCAAAGTCTGATCATGATCAAAATTGCAACCAGATTTACCCTGTACACGGTACAACAATCCCAGACCAATAGCTTATTGGGGGTCTCTATTCTTAATGGTTTCTAAGAAAAAATCTTTTAGAAGATTCTTCAATACATTTCTTAATTTAGAAACTTCCATTTCTACCCTGGATTACTTAGTAGAAATAACTGTTTAGAGTAAATTTGGTGAAAAGTAATGGAAAAATAAAACAGTAGGCAGAATTCAAATGGCTGGGCCTTAATGGGAAAAACTAATTGCCACTAACCAAAAAAAATGAACAACTGGAAAAGAATTCTAATACAACCATAAATAGTTACAATAACATCAGATTATTTCAAATACGAGGAATTTTTTTTTAATCACAAGTCATAAGATGGCTCAGAAATTTTATGCTGATCTCAATTCTCACATAATGTTAATTTGTCTATCTGGTTTTCGTAACAACAAAATAAGAAGACTCAATAACTATCATCCCTTTTGGGTTTTTTTAAGTGTAATCATGCAACTGCGCCCAGTTGAAATAGCAATGTTTTTTAAAAATATGCTGTTGTCATTGGTATAACTTGACTCTGAGTGATAACCAACACCAAATACTGGTGGAGAAAGTGAAAATAAGCATAGGCAAAAAATGGTAAAAATTAAAATTTTACATACTAAAATAGTCAATGTTTTTTTGAAGTCTGATATAATTTTAAGAGATAACTTCATTTTCCGATGTGTTCATTGTGGGATTACATACTACATTCCACCTGAAATGCCTTCTCCAGACTCACCTGCTGTCACATGTCTGTATCTGATCTGTCCTGACTTAAATATCATGTCTATCAATAAAGGCTGGACTCTCTCCCCACAAATTATAATTTCATATGAACCACAGGAGATAAAAAGTTAATCAGTTTCTACCTTAAACTTTGGTGATTTTCATGTCTTACCTGTAAAATGTTAAGCTCTTTCACTTATCTTTGTGCCCTCCCTCCTCCCATCTATGCAAACAATAAGTAACAGTAAAAACAGGAAATAATTCAACACTTCTGAATCCTCTATTGCATACTTTTGTGGAGGACTGCTTTACACAAATCACATAAAGCAAATTTTTTTCTAGGCAATAAAAGAATTCAACTCACTTGTTCACTTTCTTGGATGTAGCAATCTTAGGACAAGTACTACGTTTGTGGTCTAATTCACCACAAATAAAGCAGCCATCTTTAGGGCCCCCGCAAGAATGATCTGGAAGAGCACAGTGACTACAAATGCTACAGTGGATCCAGGCTATAAAATAAAAATTGAGTTTTAGAAGAAGTTCATTTAATTTTTCATTTGATCAACCTTTATGACGGGGAAGCATGAACAGTGTTTACTTCAAATATCATGACCGATCTGCATAACTGGTTATAATTTGGTTAAAGACGCCAAGGTTAAGAGATCAGAATCCCACATAAAGCAACTAACTTCTTTCTGATACATGGCAGCCAGTGCAGCCCTTCTTCAATGAGTCATGAGCAGCAGGCCACTGACACAATGGGGGCTGGCTGAGTGACACAAAGCCTTATTAAAATGAGCCAAACCAAATGCCACACTGAAGCAGGTTACAAAGTCATGTCTCTCCCCAGGAAGGAGAGAGTGTGTATTTTGGCAACTGCAAAAATTAAAAAGCAAGTAAATCAATGTAGGTCTCTATATTAATTTTTTTTCTCTTACAAATACAATTAAATAAAAATCCCATTTAGGTGAAGAAAAACTCTAAAATATTTTCATAGGATCTCAAACACTAAGTCTAAATACTTACAAGGTTTTACACACTTTTTGCAGAGAAAGCAATGGTTCCATTTCCTGCCATCCTACAAAAATAATTTTTAAATTATGTTTAATGTATCATTAAAAAATCAAGTTCCACAATTAAAAATTAAAATGTCTTATTAAAATCTGTGTAAATTATTCATTCCTTATTTCTCACTTTCCTGGGCTTCACAATTAAATACTTTGATTTTAATCTATGCATTTCTCCACTCAACTCAAACACCTCCTTGATGGGCCCCAATTTCCTTAACTGGAAAACTAGGGGATTTATCTACATGAACTTGAAAGTCCACTCCAGTTCAAGCAACCCAATCTGCACAAAGGAGGACTCGATGAAAATTTCAAGAGAATTAATGATTCATAACTTTTACGTGCCTGTGCAGCATAATCCTTAATGAAATTGGAATTTGAGAACTTTAGATCATCTAAAAAGATAGAGATTACAGGGTACTGTTTGGGTAATGTTAAATCTGTGAACTAAAACTACCTAGAAAATTATGTAAGACACTTACATGTCCAGTTTAATGAGAGTTGTGAAGTACACACTGATGAATCCCAATAGGTCAAGAGAATACTGCTGACCCCCTAGACACTCCCGCAGGTACCCTTCCCAATCCAGCATTCCTCTGCCCCACCAAGTAACACGTACTCTGGTTTCTGTGATGGCCACTTCCTTACCTTTGTTTATTTTTACCACTTATGTGTGTATCTCTAAATAATAAAATTTTGTTTTCCTCATTTTGAGCTTTATGAAAATGACCTGGGCATAATTTTTTTAAAATAAGGGACACAGATAGTATCTCTGCTGACTGAGAATACATGTAATCAGATGTGCTACCACAGTTAAAAACAAGTATAACCAATAACAAAATGATAAAGTTATGCAAAATGTACTTTATGATGGTTATAAAAAATACAGCCTTTCCTTTGGTGAATCATTTGTGCGTATTAGCCAATCTAAACTTCATCTGTTCTTTCTGACTGGATTTAAGGCCACCTAAAGGGCCACCCTACCTCCTTAAGACAATGAGTAGAAGGTATATCCCTGTAGTCCCTCCTGACCTGTAAAAATTGGAGAGTACTTCTCTACTAGGGTTTTGTGTGGTAACTGAGTTAATCCATGGACAGCCCTCAGGGAAGGTCCTGGTACATGAAAAGTGCACAGTGTATGCTCTTACTGTTTCATCAAAATAGGGATGGTATCTTGTGGTTCAGTTCCTTATTTGAAACATCTTAATTTTACCCTCAACAAAGTTCAGCACTCACCTCATGCTTTATTTGAGACACTCCTAATTTTAGTAATCATATAGTACCTCACATAAAGTGAATTTAGGGGCATCTGGGTGGCTCAGTCGGTTAAGTATCTGCCTTTGGCCCAGGTCATGATCCTGGTGTCCTGGGATTGAACCCTGTGTGGTGGGGTGGGGAGTGGGGGGGTGGGGAGGGCTGCTTCTCAGTCTACCTCTGCCCTCCCATTCCCCGTCCTTGTGCTCTCTCTTGCCCCAATAAATAAAATTAAAAAAAAAAAAAAAGTGAACTCAATTAACTGCTAATAACGATGAAGGCACTTATTTTTTTTTAAGGCACTTTTTTTTTTTTTTTAAAGGGGGTGTTTACTCAATTTGGAGCAACAGGTGATACCAATACCCAAGGTTTTTTGTTTTTTTTTAAGATTTATTTAACAGAGAGAGAGATTACAAGCAGGCAGAGAGGCAGGCAGAGAGAGAGGGGGAAGCAGACTCTCCGCTGAGCAGAGAGCCTGACATGGGGCTCAATCCCAGGACCCTGAGACCATGACCCGAGCCGAAGGCAGAGGCTTAACCCACTGAGCCACCCAGGTGCCCCAAGGCACTTATTTTTTAAAGCCTGTCGTACTTTAAAATTAGAAACATTGTATCAAAGCATAATAAATGATATACAATAATAAATAATATAGTAATACAAATTATAATGTTATTAAAATAACATTGGGGTCCCTAGGTGGCTCAGTCGGTTAAGCGTCTGCCTTCGGCTTGGGTCACGATCCCCAGGTCCTAGGACTGAGCCCTGCTTCACTTTGGGCTCCCTGCTCAGCAGGGAGTGTCCTGCTTCTTCCTTTTCCCCTCCCCCCAGCTTGTGCTCACTCTCTCTCTCTCTCAAAGAAAATCTTTTAAAAAAAATAACATTAAGCAAATGTAATGAAACGAGTAAGCTAAAATAAAACAAATATATATGAATAAGAATGCATTCTAGAGAAACTATACCTTGGAGGTGCAAGAATTACAGTGCTCACAGTGTTGATTCTCTAGGGAAACATACCGTTGACACAAAGGGCAAAATCTAAGGAAGAAAGACTTAAATCAGCTGCATATTTTTAAGAAGATTCACAGAGCAGGTAAATGGCACTTGTTACAAAAATTGAGTATAATCCAAATTCAATTCAAAATTATAGACCAAATTTAAAGGTAGCAGAAGAACTATATGAGTCACTATTAAAAGCATTTTGATGTTGGACATATGGAACTTGATTCTCATGTATTACAAGGCCTCACTAAGATCTTACCTGTACCCTTCCTCGCTAGGAAGGATTATTTTGTTGGGTGGAATATTGGTGAAAATACGCACAGGAGACTGTTTTCGACCTGTCTTCCCATGTTTATAAAGTGCATGATTATCATAATCTACCTGGAAAGTTTAAAAAAATTGAAAAAGAAGATTTACTCAAAGGAATCAACATCTACAAAGATTCTTTAACCAAAAAGTACAAGCTGGTGCCAAGGGAGGAGTTTAACCAAAGTTTTTAAGGCAAAATTCTTAAAAGCAAAAATGTACTTCTTAATTGAGAGAATCTGAGGGGCCTCGGTGGCAGTGAAATTCCATTATGGAAAAGGTAAACTTTGCTATGATAAATTCATATAGCCTGATCTTAAAAGAACAACTGTAATCTTTTATCCAAAAACAACAGACTTCATAAGAAGGTCTATTAAGGAATTACAAATTCAGCTTTTGGTGCTTAAGAATTCCAACCTTGAAGATGCGTGATGACTTCGCTGGAGCTTTTCATTTTTGTGTGTGAAATCGGCTGCTTGTCAGTTTGCAGGTCACCAAGTCCCAGTACAGCCTTACTTCAACCCCCCACCGTTCACCATTTGACATCTTATGCCCTGGCCAAGCACAGGGCTGGGGACCAGAGAGCAGCTCTGCCACTCACCTGTTGGTGTCTCGAGGCAATTCTCACCTAGAAAAGAAGGTTACTGAGCCCTGCCTCAGAGATGCTGGGAAGGTTACATGAGACAATGTGCATAAAATGCCGAGTTCGGGGTCTGGCATAATATATGGTAGAGACAGAAAGATGCAGATGAAGAAAGAGATTCACAACAATGGTTGTGACTATTTCAAACATTTACCTCTCCTCAAGAACCCTACCTCACCTTTCAGCCTTGGCAGAGCATCTGAAGCTGGAGCTAACAGGCTCAATGTTTAGTAGCTTCTTGCTCTCCTCTCCTTCTCCAGCCTCTCTACTATACACACACGTTCTCACTTTGGATTCAAGCCTGCTCAGAATCCACCTGGTCACTAGGTCCATTTTTCTTTAGATCAGTAATTCTCCGAGTGCGGAGTCTGGATCAGCAACATCAGCGTCGCCCCTGAGATCTTGTTAGAAAAGCACATTCTTGCCCCATCAAAGGACCTTCTAAAACAGAAGCTCCTGGGGGTCAGGCCCCACAATCTGTATTCTTATTTTTTTTTTAAGATTTTATTTATTTGACAGAGAGAGAGATCACAAGTAGGCAGAGAGTGAGGGGGAACCAGGCTCCATGCTGAGCAGAGAGCCCGATGCGGGTCTCGATCCCAGGACCCTGGGATCATGACCTGAGCCGAAGGCAGAAGCTTTAACCCACTGAGCCACCCAGGCACCACACCCCCCCCCCCCACAATCTGTATTCTTAACAAGCCCTCCTGGCACACTAAAGTTTGAGCACCATTGTTCTAGATCATCCACAAGAATACTGTGAGATTTTTATGAAGTCGGTAAAGGTAGAGCCCAACTTTCAAATATGTTATAATGAACTGTTCAGATTCTAAACAAGAATACACTTAAGAATTGTTCAAAAGAAATGGCCTGCAAGCTAGCTCTATTTAATAAGCAAAGCACAAAAATGTAAGGACTTACTGACAATGGAAAGAGAGGGCTTTAATGAGAAATTCCTAAGCTCTCCATATGGCCCTGCCCACAGCTACCAGCTACCACATTAGCAGGTGAACGAGTTCAGGAAGAGAGATCAACAAGCTATAGCAGTGGGGGGGAAAGTGCCATGGGAGACCCAGCTAGACAAGGGACAGTGTGGGGAAACAAAACAAAACAACAAACCCTGGGAGTTCCGGTTAACTGTCAGCACCATGAGTCCATAGTCTGGCTAACTGTGCGAAAGCTGGCGTGGGCTCACAGCCACCCTGTACGGAAGTGCAATATCATAACAAGCAAAGGACGAGGTTAGATCACGTGAAATGCTGCATTCAGTCACTGCATGTGAAGGGAGATGCTGATAAAACCAGTTCGTTTCTACCAAAAGTAATGGAAACGAAGAGGATTTGTCATTTAATGTGTTGGGGTGTTTATTCAGAAAAGCGCAAACTAGGAGGATCTGATAGCTATTTTATAACTGAAGGGGTGTCAGTGGAATTGAAATGAGACTCAGCCTTTATTGCTTTGGAGAACAGAAGTAGGACCAATGGTTAGAAGTTAATAGGGAGCATATTTTATCTCAATATGAGAAAATTTTCTAACGATTAGAGCTATTAAATAAATTGAGTTGCCTTGTAAGGCTGCAGGACTTTGCTCACTGAAAGCATTCAAGTGAGGCCGGGTGACGGCTTGTCATGAATTTAGTGGAGAGGATTATTACGATGGGAAGTTAGCCTACGTTACACCCCTAATGGTTCTTTCCAACTTTAAATTTCTATGAATATATGTCACCTATTAGAGACTAAGATACAAAGCAGATTTTACTTCAAAATCACCTTAAAATATTACCATAAGTAGTTTTTTTAAATGATTTCAATTCATAATTTCCCCTAAGCACTCCTCTATGTATTAAATAAATATATGACACTTTATTAAATTCAACAAAGATATTTTGAACATTTGTGAGTGTCCTAAGGGAAAAAAAAAATTCTTCCAAAGATCTTCAAATGCTGGAAAGGAGGGCCTTAGAAAGATTTCTAGTAAATGGAATATTCCATGCAATACAATACATAGCAGATGGAAAAGGAGGAAAGAAAGAACAATCTCTTTATGGTTACCCAAGGAGTCAGAGAACGTATATGTCAGGAAGGTGGTTGATTGCTTGATTTTGCATAACCTAATTGAGATTATTATTATTTTTAAATGCGGGTTTGTTGTGCTAATTAACTATAAACATATGGTATGTAAAACACATGCTGCTAGGGTAAATTAATGTACCTCTAACATACATCCATATTTCATAGCTTCATCCACACAAATAAACGTCCTATGGAAGCGCTGTAAAGCAAACACAATTTTGCAAATTGCATATCACTAGTGGTAGAGCTGATACACCATTTTCCCATCATTATCTCTGACATTTCACTCACAATGATGATGAGAGGCATTTTCAAATAGAAAATTTCTCCCATGGAACTGATTAATGTGATGAAGTACTGTATAGAAATGAGGGAAAGCAGAGAATCTCTGCAATTCTTAACTTTTAATTTTATCTATACGCAAATTTCTTCTGTGACATGAGACTGAAACCAGTTATACGGAAACCTAGACGTTCAAGTCAACAGACATTCATTTTGCACCTACTATGTTCTAGGCATCCAGCAGGGAAACAAAGATGAATGAAATAAGACAGAGTACTTGTATTTTCCTAACTTCCTGGGGACTGTGTTCTACTTAATTTCACTGCATCAAAAGATCACCATCAGCCAACTTCCACCAGAACAAAAAGGTCTTTTAGTCATACTCCCCATATCCCACATACCTCTTATTTGGGGATGCCTGGGTGGCTCAGTCGTTAAATGTCTGCCTTCAGCTCAGGTCATGATCCCAGGGTCCTGGGACCGAGCCCCGCATCGGGCTCCCTGCTCAGCAGGAAGCCTGTTTCTCCCTCTCCCACTCCCCCTGCTTGTGTTCCCTCTCTCACTGTGTCTCTGTCAAATAAATAAATAAAATCTTTAAAAAATAAACAAAATAATAGCTATCTATATATAGTATATATTTTATTCCCCTTGTCACTCCAAACCCATTAAATGTTTATATTTATTACACATCAGGTTTTAAGAATTTCAGTTGTCATCTTATAATTTGCAATCACTTGTCAGAAATTCTTGTCAAAATATCTTAACTTCTGAACACGAAACTAACCTTGAAAAACAGTTTTCGACACAGGGTGATTTTTTAAGGGATAGCTTTAAAACAAAACAAAACAAAGCTCTACTTTTAACAATCCAGACAAATGTCCCGGATTAAGGAGAAACAAGAGATGGATCGTAGCATGTTCCTGGTGGAAGGGAAGTGAGGTGATCTAGTTCCGATATGGTAAACACAGGACCTGAATGTCACCTCGCCCCAACCGGGCACCTGCGGCAGACATCACTAATCAATCACACACTACTCCCTGCCACTGAGCCTGGTATTCTCAACAAATTCTCCAGAAAGTCACTACGAATTCATCAGGCTTAGCACTAAAAGTGAAACTTATCTGCCATCTCTTTCCTCATTCAATCATTTTATTTTATAGGTAAGGAAACAGAGGCCAGGAAAGATAAACTGACTTTTCCCTCTTCAAATTATAGAGCATCTAAAAGGCAGTGTGCTAGGACTCACACTTCTGACTCTGGGTCAAAATTTCTTTTCATTATTACATCCTTCCTTTCTAATCTGCCCTTAATAAAACTCTTGCTTTTCTAGGTCTTTGGTGACTATTTTCTTTATTAAAGATTTTGTTTATTTGACAGAGAGATAAGAGAGCATAAGTAGGCAGAATGGCAGGCAGAGGGAGAGGAAGAAGCAGACTCCCCACCAAGCAGGAAGCCTGATGTGGGACTTGATCCCAGGACCCTGGGATCATGATTTGAGCCGAAGGCAGACGCTTGACCGACTGAGCCACCCCGGTACCCTTTTGGTGACTATTTTATTCTGTACTCATCAAGTGCTTTATCACTGAAGAGTCTACATAATTTACATTTTATGAAGATCTGCAGCATTTCTGCCTCCCTCTTACCTGAAAAGTATTTCAAACAAAAGAGATTTAGTGATTTTGGTTTTTTTACTGCATTGTGGTTTGCTGGCTTATAATCATCTTGGGCAATGTGAGAAAGAAGTCTAATCAAGGTCTATGGCAGAAGACCTGTGAAGGAGACAAGAGACTTTCAAATTTTTCGTTTGATGAAGGCAGCTAATATACACCAGAAAAGAAATTACTATAAAATAAGGTTAAAATAACAAAAGAAAAGAAAGAAAGCAAAAGTTTCAGAAAGGATAATAATAACTCCAGAGAAATTTTCAAAAAGAAAGAAAGAAAGAAATTAAGAATGAATGACGGAATATCAAGGTGAGGTATGACAAATAAAGGCTTATAAACACAACAGGAGATATGGTAAAATCAGTTTCTCCAACTGAGCATGCGATGGGCTGCAGTGTTCTTCTCTTTAGTAGAAATCAGGAAAAATGAAGATTTGTTTTGTTTCACAGACCTTATTCTAGTTTTTCTTTTCAAAGTTTGGCTTTCTCCTTTCTAAAGACTGCTTTTCAATTTGTCTGATACCCAGTCTGAAATGGCCTAGTTAGAGAAACTTTTTTCACCCGTACACTGAATTGTATAATTATTTTTAATAAGCTTGGACCTTGGAACTGTTTCTCAAAACTGAGACTCCAGAATTTCCACAAGTTCCTTTCTAGTAACACAGACCGTCGAAACAAGCCATGGCTAGTTTCTCCACATGAACCTCTCTCGTGCACTCTACTCTGGATCTGCCTTCTTTGGCTTCTTTGCCATTTCAAACTCTTGCCTGCAGTGAAAACGCATTTCTAAAAGTGCATGGAACAGTTTTCTGAGGGACCTTATGTTTCATATACTGTACCAAAAAAAAAAAAAAAAATCCCCAAAGAAGAGTTTTACCTGCACCCAGAGACTACCTGATTGGTCTTGACAATGCTGAGAGCAATAACCTTTGGTCTACATTTGCTGTGTGTTTGGAACAAGGCTAAGCCTCTTCATGTATTATCTCAAATAATTCCTAAAACCTTATGAGGCAGGTATATTATTACTCTGCTCATTTAACAAGTCACATGAGCTGCAGAGTCAGATAAAATGTGTAGGCTTCACCAGTAAGTGGCAGAACCAGGATTAAAACTCAGTTCCTTCTCAATTCTGGAGTTCACGCTATTTTTCAAAAATTCAATATGTGTAAGGCACCTACTCTGTGCCGGACACTGTATTAGATGTACTAGATGATTATTCACTGTCAAAGGCAGGAGGCGCTCCTGACAACTGAAAATAGTTTATTTAGTTAACATCTTTAGGATATGCCTGCTATCTCTGTACTGCAAATGTCAATACTAGAAGTACCCCTCAGACAAGAAACAAAATTATGTGCTCCAGAAAAGGAAAGTAAACCAGATTTGGGAAGAATTATGATGTGGACTTTGCCTAATGCAGAGCTCAAGAAGTCAAGGTTAAAACGGCTTGTGCTATAAACTTTGGAAAGGAACTGTTACACGGTTCAGTATCCATAAAAATGTCCATTAAATTTGATAACATAATTTTTGGAACACTATTTCAGTTTTGGAAATTTATTTTAAGGAAGTTATGTAAAATATGGAAAAAATTATGTGAATCAGAGATGTTTATGGCAGTGTTATTTATGGTACCATAAAGGTGAGAGCAACCTGTGTGTCTAAAAAAAAAAAGCTAACAATTGATAATATAACCTGCTAATGAAATAATTTAAAGTGATTAAAAGCAGGTGCCGGGAAGGCTCAGTTGGTGAAGGATCTGCCTTCAGCTCAGGTCATGATCTTGGGGTCCTGGGATCATGCCTCACATTGGGCTCCCTGCTCAGTGGGGAGCCTGCTTCTTCCTCTCCCTCTGCATGCCGCTCTCCCCTGCTTATGCACGCTGTCAAATGAATAAATAAAATCTTTAAAAGAAAATAAAGTGATTAATAGCATAAAGACTATGGAGCTACATTTTAAAATGTACACTTAAATAAGACACAGTGAAGAATGCAGAATTCGGATTCATCTGTTATGATTACATACCCATAAAACGTGTCAAATTATGATATTTGCTACTTGGGATGGAATCACAGGTAGGGTCTGTCCTCTCATTTTTGGTAACATTGTTTCTTTCAGAATTTCTAAATAATTTTCATAATGATAAACGCCTTCAAGATTAGAAAGATGAGACCCAAGTGCTAGCTTGGAACGGGTAGTGAAGACATGTTCATTTTTAGTTCCAGGGCAGAAAAAGCCTTCATCAAGGTAGTCCATTGCTCAGAAAGCTCAAATAGAAAGATCTCATTACAAAAGAAGAAGCAGTGGCCACCTGGTGACCCCACGCAGTGATGGTGACAAGGGGGTTAACTTCAGAACCAAGGAAATGAATGCGGGAAAGTGGACATTAAAGCAGTAAGAGTTGAGGGCAGAGGTGGGAAGGAGGGCCAGTCAACTCCACCCTGAAATCAGCACACTCGCCCACACACACAGACCTCAGCCTCTCTGCTTCTCTGACACCTGCCACCTCAGACACACCTCCCTTCAGAGCTCCTGGTATCCTCTGAGTGGCACAGTAAAGTGTAGTTGACATTCCACCGACCAGAAAAAGCGACTGACTTCTCTACAACCTCTGAACAGACAAAACTCCTGTTCATAACAACGTCTTTGGGGCCAGTGAGGTTAGCTGGTCTAAAACCTGGCTGTGCTGCAGGATCACCTCAGAAGTTTGGTAAAACGTGGTTTCTTGGGGCTGTACCCTCTAATTTTGACTTCATATGTGTATTTTGGTACCTAAGAATCTGTATTTTTAATATAGATTTCAGCACCCTAAGAATTACATTTAGGAACCTCTGGACAATTTTAGTGTTTAATACAGCTTATGATATTTTCATTTACTAAAATCGATGGATTGTCTCATCAGGATATTTACTTAAGCAGAATGTCCATTCATCAACCATGCCAGAAAACAGAATATTTACTATACCTGGTAATCCAGCATGCAGAAGGTTGGAAAAAACTGACGAATTCGGAATTCAAAAAAATAGGGGAAAATCCAGAATATGGGTAGTTCTTTGTGACTGCTATCTAATGGATCACAAAAAAGGAAAAGAAAGTAAGAAACTGATATTGAAAAAAAATAAAAGAGCTGTAACTGAAAGACCTCTAATATTGGGAAAAATTACAATTGTTCAATGCACTTAAATCATACAAAAGAAAAGAATGTTTATCAGAGTGCCATTTACAACTTGACCTTTCCCAAAAGTCAGTGGAAATATTCTTTTACATCTAAATGCAGGTATAAATGGTATGTAAAAGTAGTCCTTACACACACAATCTCTATATTCTAGGTCAAGGTAAAGATATCACCATTAAAGTGGGGAATGACAAGGAGCCTGACTTGGAAGCCCAAAGATCATTGTGATATGGTAGCAGGAAGCATTGGGCCAGAAGGCAGAAGGCCTCAGGTCAGCATCCCAGCTCTGCCATAACTTATTATGTCTGTTTTCAGAGATGAATCAATCTTTCCTGAAGCACAGGAGATTCTTAAAAACAATCAAAATTAACTTCAATGACAGGGGACATAGCTATTATTTACAGAGCACCTCCTATAGGCTGAGCCCAATACCAGGTACTTTCTATATATTACCTCCTTATAGTAACACCTGGAGTTAGATATTAATTATCCCATTTCATAGACAGGGCAACTGAAGCCATAAGATTTAAGTCTTTTTTTCAAGTTCATGCAGCTAATAAGTGGCAGAACTGAAATTCAAGCCCATTGAAATTCAAAGAAGAGGAGCTCTTCATTGCTTCCTCAATAACAGTGACTTACTTTATCCATTCTGATCAGTGGACTTAAGAACTGAAAATAAGTGGAAAACTTAACACTATGAGTCATGTTTCAGATTTCTTTTGCATTCTGTCTCCAAAGCACACTATTTATATAGCATAATTAAAAGAGAAACCTGATCACAAATTCCTGACACTCTTACAGTTTATCAATTTGCAAACTGGAAACTAAAAAATGATCATACCAACTAATTAGACAGTTAATTAAATAAAATATTTTGAAGGCCTAAGGCACTTTAAATTGAATAATAACCCCCAGCCATTAACCCACCTCTATCCATGTAGGTATCTATTTGTCACTGATAACCACTGTATGGTTCGTGCATATCTGATCTTCCTACCCAAATCTTGGCACACTTTAGAGCTCTGAGCCAGAGGCTGGGCACCCTCTTAGAGCTGTGGGCAAGACTTCAGGAACATGGAATGTAAGATCCATGTGGGCAGGAATACGTATCTGTCTGGTTCAGTCTCTATTTCTAGCACCTAAACAGTACCTGCATACAGGGGCCGCTCAGTAAGTATTTATTGAATAAATGACAACAGTTTACTCCTATTCTTCATAAGGTCCCCTTATATTCACCTACAAGTCATGCTGAGAACACGTGATTAGGATAATACAAAGTGTATCATGATAATGAAGTCTCTTGCATTCTCAAATAAGCCTGTTTAAAAAAAAACACACACACAACTCAAGACATGTATATTTTATCAGAGCTCTGATTCACTGAGCTCTGCTAATATTTGACAGGAAGCAGATACACAGATACATGTTTACTCTGCAGTAAGTAATAAATTACACACCTTGGCTTTGACCTTCTTTCCACATAGCAATTAACTTCTTGAATGTAACAGCCAGAGGTTCAACCAAGCCACCAAAAGGAGGATCTGTCACCATAATGACTCCCTCACCTTTATCTTCCTGTAAAAATGTTCTGCATACTTCAAGGGCAGCCTGGAACAAATAAAAATTCATTTCTAAATGAGGACTAGAGGGAGGCACTCCATCCTATTCAGAGAATGCATTAGGCTCAGTCCCACTGTTTGTCCTGAAACTTCACCCATCCTGCCACCCCAGAGTCCCTCAGTGACATCCGGAAGCCTCTCTCATTCAGCCCCCAGGAGATTTTATCTTTTGGGTTCCTTGATAAGCAGGTTTTTAAAATTGCAAATTCAAGCACCATCACTATCAGAGGACTACACATTTCAAATGGTTAAATTAAAAAACTAAATTTAGTAACCCAAGAGAGAAAAACTCATTACCCATGAAGACTATCTAAAACGCTAAATTCAATCCCACAAACAGAAGCGGGGACTGAGCTAAACACTGGAGACACAAAGACGAATAAGACCTATTTTCTTCCTGTCTGGTTTGTCCACCACGAGTTCAGTTTAATAAGAGCTATGCGTTACCAGTCACCTCGAACACGTTGCTGGGCAGCAGGTGTTGGACAGGCATGTTTGGACATGCACACTAAGTAAATGAATGAAAGTCCACAAACAACAAAGCTTAGCCAAGCCACGAAACCAGGCTATTAATGAAGTGTTTTTAGTCACTGTAAAATTAACATTATGCACTGTCTAGCATATTTATTATTTTCTGCTTCAGGAGAACAGATAATAAGAGATATACCTATAACACTAACCCCCGTCTACTGACTTTGTAGTCATTTTCAAGCACTCACCTATAAAAGCAAATCAACAGTATACAGAATAGCCTAAGACTTTAAAGTTTAATGGCATTTTAAACTTTAATAAACCCATATGTACTTTATAATAAAATATATATTGTTTTATTACTAAATCAATTTAGAAGACTCAATTGATGAGAGGAAAAACGACAACATCCTAATCCCCTTTCCCGGGGACAGTCTTTATTAACTTCCCACTGGAAGTCCTGGAGCGAGGGATGGCATGTCAGGAAGGTTAATCATTTTTCAAGTGCTGCCTGGCACTTCCTTAACCTGCCTACATGAACAAGGACTTAAAGTACAGATGATGTTATTGAAAAACCTTCCAGTTCCTTAGATTTAAAAGTAGGAAAAGAAAATAAACAAGTAAATGAAACCTAAAGTCTTAGCCAAATTAAAAAACCAATAGAGTACATTTGTTTCCAGGTAAGAATCAATGGTATGATGTCCCGTCATGACCTGCTGAGGGTCCTAATGTTGGCCACCTGTGGAAACCAGATGCTTGCTTATGCCACCAATGCTGACAGTGTCTTAACTCTGCCTTTCAACTCAATCATCCTCTAAAAAAGTGCTTGGTACTTTATTATTTTTTTTAAAGATTTATTTACTTACTTGTTTGAGAGAGAGAGAGAGCAAGTGCGTGCACATGAGCAGGGTCTCAGAGAGGCAGACGGAGAAGGAGAGAGAGCAGGGAGCTGAGCAGGGAGCCCAAAGCAGGGCTCGATCCCAGGACCCTGGGATCATGACCTGAGCCAAAGGCAGACACTTAATCTACTGAGCCACCCAGGTGCCCCCAAGGTGCTTGGTACTTTAAGTAACGATCCCCTGTATATACTTCAACCTCCTTGCCCATTAAGGTATATGACATTTTCTATTACCTGAAAGACTATATGATTTTCTATAAGAAAATCCTGCACAGGGAACTCCTGCTTTTTAATCCAGTGGGCTGTGAAGTGCATATGGTCCGTGACAGGGGCTTATATCCCCCAAAGCACCCTGCACACCTTCACAGGCGCCTGGCTGACGCTTAAATACTCAGCGATTGATTAGTAGATGGTAAGCCTCCACAGAAAACCTTGACTCAGGAACTAGGCAGAAAAAGGGCCCATCATAAAATCATCCAAGACAATAGTTTTCTGGAGATCAATCTCTACAGTTGCAGTGCTATGTAAAGGCTGCTCCTAAAATATAGAGAAAGGAAACCCTGAGCTACACAATTGTTTTCTTCTGGGAAAAATAAAGTGGAGCTCAGTCTTGGCAGCTTATTCCAACCATTATTTTAGAAACTTAAAAGGTAATTCCATAAGCTTTCAATAAAAGTTAAAAAAGAATTTTCTAGGAAAAGGCTAATTGGCTAATTACATATTACATTTTAAAAAATATTTTATTTATTTATTTGACACAGAGAGAGAGAGAGAGAGAGAGAGCAAGCACAAGCAGGGGAAATGGCAGGCAGGGGAGAAGCAGGCTCCCTGCTTAGCAGGGAGCCCAATGCAGGGCTCGATCCCAGGACCTGGGATCATGACCTGAGCGGAAGGCAGATGCCCAACCCACTGAGCCACCCAGGTGCCCCTACATGTTATTCTTAAAATATAAGCAATGGTTAGCCAACTGTTAGGTATTCAAATGTCATTTCACTCTTATCTCACCATTACTATTCAAGATAGAAAGCAAAGTCATGGTATAAAAAACAAGACGCACATACACAAACCGGCATCCAGCAGTAATAGACACTCGGTTATTTCACCTCCTCTGGCGCTGGCCCTGACACACATCCCCTTGAACACACCCTGGAACCTGAGGCCCCAGAGTTCCAAGAAGCCATACTGAATACCTCTACAGCAATATTCCACCTGCCCAACAAACCCAACATTTCCAACTTCCACTTCCAACTTTCCCTCCTCTGTTTTGAAGAATGAAATACAAAGCCAGGCCAGACAACCAAGTCATCTGTGACTTCTACCCCAGTACACTTACCACCGAGCCTTCTGGTTTCCATCTGTGAAACGCCCACGGAACCCACCTCTCTTTTCCCCACCACCACTGGCCTAGCTGAGAAGTCCATCATCATCTGTTCTCAAGTGAGTCTGCAATTCTTCTCTCTTCTTCACACTCATCTAATCAGTTCTCAAATCCTAGAGATTATAGACCACATAAGCCCTTTGGGAAACTGAACTATGTCTATTTCTAACTGCTATTTATTTCAATACTTAGTTTTCATGGTGATCACAGCTAAAAAAATATATACCCCAATGCTGACTGAGTCTCATGGATGGAGTGCATCATTGGCTAGACTGAATCAGGAGACTCATTTTTTAATCCCAACCAATAATTTAGAATTTGTTTTCATTTCCTAGATACGTAGTTTTGTTTAGTTTTGCTCGGTTTTTCTTCTATCATTAATTAACATTTTAAGAAACAATATATATTCATACAAGGTTCACAATTTTTGAAAAATTGATTTACATGCATATATGGATATGTGCTTCAGGTAGTCTTGATCATTTCAAACAGTTGTGGCCAACTTCCTGTCAGGCGTGATTACTTGGTTGGGTATAGTTTTTTTATCTTGTAATATGACTCACAAAGAGCTCAATCTAGGAGTAAAAGTATCAGCTCTGCTATGCTGCTTATTCATAGTGACATTACTAACATCATATTATTGAAAGAAGCTACCCCCTGCTACCCATTGAGGGCCTCTGCCATTATCACCATCACTATCACCCAGAGCTCACAGATTAGGGGTCACTCTCAAACTTGTCTAATTTTTAAGAATTAGTCTAATAAAACTATGAATCCCCTTAACTGGGACATGAAATTTACCAGGGAGGCAGACATCAAACAACTAACCACAGAGTTATTTAATTACAGTTTCATATAGCTACAGAGGACAGCCTGACCTTGCCTGGGGTTAAGGGGAGCCTAGAGAAAGCGACTTGGAATAGAGCTTTGAAGGACGAGGTGAAGTTAACAAAAACTAGAAGGCAGAGGAAACAGCATGGGCAAAAGCCCGTGTGGTGGAAAAGATAGTTCCAGATGAGTCATACATCCAGAACACAAACACAAACCCCAGAGCAGGAACAAGAAGAGAGACTGGAGGGTGGCAGGTGTCAGATCGGGCAAAGCCCTGGAGGCTGTGGTAAGAAAGTGTGTTTATATCCAAAAAGCAGTGAAAAGTCACAAAAGAAGAATAACACAATCACTTCTAGACGCTTGATACACACTCAGTGGATGAAGGAAAAAAAGCCAATCAATAAATGGTGCAACAGCCACGATTTGATCTTGAGGGATTCTAAAAAATAAGAAAGGAGGTACTCTGGAACTTGTTCTTCCACAATAACAAGGATAACGGTTGTAATTCTTACCTTTCCATCAAAGAAGTGATGGTTAAACATGTTATAATGGCAAAAACTATCTTCCATATAAAACTGTGAATACCTGTAAAATAATTTATTACTGTAGTTATTTGCCCAGTTATGGCTATATAGTAAGTAAATACAAACTAAGTTTTAAAACTATAAAATCACACCCTTAATAAAAGCAACTTCATCATTCCTTAGTTTCTTGAAATAAAGAATACTTTCCCAAACTCTCAGGGAGTCAGTAACAATGAATGAATATCAACTTCAATTATGTTCCCAAGTTAATAAGTCAGTGAGAAAACTATAGAAGACTCGCATACAAAATTCACATGTTCCTTCAAACTACAGAATTATACAGAAACAATGAGATTACTGATAGATTGTTATACAATTTAAGTTTGAGATGGGCTGGCAATTAAAATACATCTCTCATACTTAATAATTTCAAGAAAAACACTGAATCAACATTTTGGCTCAACAGCTGTTAATTATTTTCTTCTGTGGTTAACAAAAAAAATATTTAATACAAAGCATTTCTTGTCTATTGCAGATTAGCTCAATAAAATATGCTTCTCAATATATAAGAAAAATAAGCATGTGCATTTCATATTTACTGAATTAGTGCCAGGAAAGAGAGATATTTATTTACTGATTGAACAATTTTATTCTTCTAAGATACTACTTTAAAATGCAATCAGTAATGAATGAAAGTACCAGCTTTGGGCATTAACATTTTATAAATTTTTGCTAATTTACTAAAAATTCATAGCACATTATGGTTTAAATTTGCATTTACTTGATTTCTTACAAGACTGAGTTTTCTTTACACCTTAATTGTATTTGTATTGTCTGTCTCTACATCTTCCTCCTTGTTATATACATATGGGTCTTGTTAGCTCTTGCTGAATTCTGAATTTTTTGTATAATATCAGGATAGCATTGTGAACCTCCAAAATTTTGCTATAAACAATTCACATACGAACCACACCATCCTTGTACAGAATTCATAACTTAGTGAAAATAATCCAGGGGCACATGCTTATTTATACAACTTCTTTAACCAAATCGTGAGAGTGACACTTTGCTCCTACTTCTACTCCTCCCTTACTGTCCATAACGGACTTACTGCCCATGATGAGCATGTAGTCTAATGGACAGACCTGCTTTATCCCTTTCGTATTACACTATGGTTAAAAGTTATACAGGTTCTGTAGTCAGATAGTCTGGTTTCAAACACTGGGTCTTGGGGGGCCTAGGTGGCTCAGTCAGTTAGGCATTCAACTCTTGATTTTGGCTCAGGTCATGATCTTGGGGTTGTGGGATTAAGCCCCACACAGGGATCTGCACTCAGCTTGTCCCTTTCCCTCCCCTTCTACTCCTTCCTGTATTCACTCACACACTCTCTCTCTCTCAAATAAAATCTTAAGAAAACAAAACAAAACAAAACACTAGGTGTCTCACTTATTACCTATGTAACCTTAGTGAGTTAGTTAACCTACCAGAGCCTCAGTTTCTTCATCTACAAAATGGAAAAAAATTACATAGTGTCTTACTTCATTGGACTTGGTAAGTATAAATGAGAAAATATATGTAAAGTGTTTAATACAAAGCAGCTACATAGCATATACTGAAATGCTAGGCATCACTACTTTAATAAGTATTGGCTATAAAGATATACGTCTTAATGCCCCTCATGTTAGGGAATTACATTTATGTCCAAGAAAAATTTCTCCTCCTATAATCTAAACCCATTTCTTCTTGTTCTGTAGAGACAGAAGAACAGCTGTTCATTCTAAGTACAATGTCCCCTAATATCATTTGAGATACTGTCAGTACATCTGCGGATTTCATAAAACATAAATTTGCACTGAAGAAATAAACAAAAGGTTTGGATAACTGAAAAAACATTTGAAATAGACTGTAACCTGATGAACATTCCAAAACACTGGGAAAATGTCAATTGCCGTCAATAAACAAATGTCTTCCTAATTAACTAAATTCCAAATAACTGATAATATAGATATATCAGTTATTTTATATATAAGTATATCTCAATACCAGTACCATTGTGGATTGACTATCATTTGAGGATTTTCTTCTTTCTTGCATTGCTGTTAAGTGTGAACAAAGGAAAATAGAATTCCTTTTAAAATATATTTCTACCCCATATCCATTTTTTTGTATTGCTTCTCAAAGATACAATAGTCTTTTTCTAAAAATTAAAAAAGAAAATTTTATTTACATAATATTCAGCACAGCACACTTGTCCAAAACATTCTGGGCAGCAGTAGGTAGAGTCAGAGAGAGAAAAAAGCCAAGATTTCAGCTCCGAGTTTCCATCAAATACAAACAAGGGAGCATAATTTTTCATATTTTAAATTATGAAAAATCACTGAACATTACCCTCTTAAAATGAAATTGGCCTCGAAGAATTATTCTCTGTATTGAATAAGGCAAACAAAACCAATCAGAAATGCATGCACTTGAAAACTGCAAAAGGACATTCATTTAATTTGGCCATTCATTCTCTTTAAATGAGAGTCAGTTACCAAGTGTGAAACATGCTCTATACACAGGAAATGTAATCAAGAGCTGAATAAAATTAGTCCATGAAATGAACCTAAGAAATCCATTTTTTTGATATAACTTTATTTGGATGATAGTTTGCCAAATAGAGTTTCACATCTTTCATGCTAAAATTGGAGCATATAAAAATCCATCTTAGCAAATGTTAACTTCGTATCTTAGACCCCCTAAAGAGGATATTTATAGCATATGTAACACTGGAATTGAGGTAGTTCTCTGAAGCCTTGGACAGACCTTTTGTAGGCTGACGACAAACTAAAGTCAAAGTGCCCAAAGTAACTACTCGCTGTCACTCTATATCACATAGGAATTTGTTCCTGATTTAATTGTGGTCCTTGTGAGAAATCTGAAGCTACTCCACACCCCAGAATATCGTCAGTACAGGCAACAGACTGTTCATTCTGGCCACTAACGTCTTTCAATAACATGAAATCTCTCTCTCTTTCTCTTTTTAATTTACTGGGGGGAGGCACAGGGAGAGGGAGAGAGAATACCAAGCATGCTCCACACTGGCCCGACGTGTGGTTCAGTCTCATAACCCTGAGATTATGACCTAGCCAAAACCAAGAGTCAGACACTTAACCAAATGAGCCACCCAGGTGCCCCAACGAGCTCTCTCTTAATACCCAATGTCAACTCTTACAGAACTGACTCCGTGTAAAAGAAGCTAAGCTAACTATAAGAAGCTAAGCTAACTATTACAACACCTTCAGTTTTTGTTTCCAACACATACACAGAAGTTTATAGATACAAGAAGAAAAAAGTATCAGTATATTCAGTAAGTTACAAAATAACTTTATCCACATCCCCCTACTCGGTCCAGGAAATTTTTTTTTTAATATTTTATTTATTTGACAGACAGAAATCACAACTAGGCAGAGAGGCAGGCAGAGAGAGAGGAGGAAGCAGGCTCCCTGCGGAGCAGAGAGCCTGATGTGGGGCTCGATCCCAGGACCCTGAGATCATGACCTGAGCCAAAGGCAGAGGCTTTAACCCACTGAGCCACCCAGGCGCCCCCAGGAAATTTTAATATACAGGCTCAAGAAAGATAAAACTAAAAGACATATAGCTTAAATTAAGAGTTAAGGGTCCATGTAAACCTTTCAAATTAAAAGGAATTCAGCTATGATGGAGAGTTCTGGTGACTGGCTGTAGCACAATGTGAAGATATTCAACTTACTTAACACTACTGAACTGTACACATAAATAACTAACGTGGTAAATTTTAACCAATGTGTGTTTTATCACCATTTTTTTAATAGTCTAGTATCCAGAATATATTTACTTTTCAACTTAACAAAAACAAAGACAAATAACCAATTAAAAAATGGACAGTTGAATAGACACTTCTCCAAAAAGACAAACAGATGGCCTATAAGCACATGAAAAGATGTTCAGCATCATGAGCCATTAATAAAATGCAAAACAAAATCACAATGAGATACCACATTAGAAAGACAGACAACAGGGGCGCCTGGGAGACTCAGCTGGTTAAGCTCATGAAGCTGAGCTTGATTTCAGCTCAGGTCATGATCTCAGGGTCCTGAGATCAACATGGAGCCTGCTTAAGATTCTTTCTTTCCATCACCCTCTGCCCCTCCCCTTGCCTGCCTGTGTTCATTATCTCTCTCAAAAAAATAAGTAATTAATTAATTTAAAAATACAGATAGACAATAGCAAGAGCTGACAAGAATGTGGAGAAATTGGAATCTGCATATATTGCTGGTGGAAATGTAAAATGGTAGTCACCTTAAAAAATAGTTTAGCAGTTCCTCAAGAAGTTAAAGGTAGAGCTACCATGTGACCCAGCAATTCCAATCCTAAGATAAATACCTGTTATGGGTTGAACTGTGACTCTTCAACATTAATCTACTGAACCCCTAATCCCCAGTATCTCAGACTATGACTGTATTTGAAGACCTTTTAAAAAGGTAATTAAAATAAAACGAGGTTATTAGGGTTGTCTGTGATGCAAGATAACTGGTGTCCTTATGAAAGAGGAAATCTGGACCCACAAAGAGAAACTGGGGATGTACACACACAGAGGACAGACCATGTTAGAATACAGTGAGAAGAAGGTCACCTGCAACCAAAGGAGAAAGACCTCAGAAGTCACCAAACCTACTGATACCTTGATCTTGAATTTCTAGCCACCAGAACTGAGACAATAAATTTTTGTTGGTAAAGCCACCCTATCTATGGTTATTTTGTTATCGCAGCCCTAAAAAATTCGCACAATACCCAAGAGATAATAAAACCTATATTCACACAAAACTTGGACACAAATATTCACAGCAGCATTATTCAAAATAGCCAAATGTGGAAGTGACACAAATGTCCATAAACTGATGAATGGATAAACACAATTTGGTATATCCTTATAATGGAGTGTTATTCAGCCTTAAGAAGGTATAACTTGATGAACCTTGAAAATACTACATTAAATGAAAGAAGCTAGATACTAAAGGCCACATATTGTAAGAATGCATTTTTATGAAATATCCAGAATAAGCAAATCTATAGAGACAGAAAGTAGATTATGATGGCCAAGGGCTGGGGGAGGGGGAAAAGAGGAGAGGTCACTCATGGGGACCGTGATGGAGACACCATCAAAGACGATGGAAATGTTTGGAATTATGTAGTGGTGATGGCTGCACAACCTTGTGAAGATTACTAAAAACCTCTTTCCTCTGTGTGAAATACATCTCAATTTAAAAGACAAAAATATGCCTGATATTTGGTGGGGGAAAAAAGACTGATTCTTACTTTTTAAAATGTTTATATGCATAAAAAAGGTCTAAAAAGCCAAAATCCATAATGTTTTGGGTGACAGAATTAAAGACCATGTCTCTTTAAAAAGCTGCTATAAAAAAAAAAAAAAGTAAACCAGAGATTCTTGAAATTTGAACAAGTCAAGATGAATCACTGATTTTTTTCTAGTTTGCGTAGAAACCAGTCCACCACAACTAGCCTGGAAAAAGCTTGACTTGAATGAAATCAGAAAACAAACTGTATGGTAACTTCAAAGAACTGTACTATTAGAAAAACAACCCTGTACCATTTTCACTGAGGTAAAAGTCCCAAAGGTAGGAAGGGGAGTGCTGCTGACAACTGATACACATTATGTTAACTAATTCAGTTTTGGACGTGTGACGTATGTGTGTGTTTGTGTGTGTGTTTGTGTGTGTGTGTGTGTGTTTCTGTGTGTGTGTGTGTGTGCGTCTCCCCTGCACCTATGGTCAGAGAGGGTTTCCTTTGGTGAACCCACTCAATGTGTTTGGTCAGGGCTGGCAGGGAATTCTACCTGCGAGGCCACAGAGAAGGTTCTGGAATAGGCATACAGCTCCACCCAAGCCAGTCCCTCCCTGGAGCTGTGCTGCTGGGGCTCTCAGGAAAGAGAGCCGCTGTCTCCTAGACAGTTAAGCTGAAATCTGCTGCCACCAAAATCCCTGGCAGTGAGCGAGAAGTAAATGGTAGCATAATGCCAATCCCGAGAAAGAACAAGAGGCGGAAAGAGAAAAATGCAGCCCTAACAGCACCAGGCAAGGCCCAGGACCTCACCTGCATGGAGGCCTGCTAGATCCTAGGCTCCAGTCATGTGAGCCAATACGTCCTGTCTGACATAAATAGATCTCCAGGCTCCAAGGAAAGGTACCTGATGAAGGAGGGCCTTATTCCAAATATATGAATAACCTGTAAACCCATTGCTGACTCATGTGAACCTTTGTGGAACAGGCACGGGGGAAGATGGGGAAAGGGAGAGACATTAGGACAAGAGAGAAGTGGGCCATATAAAAAAAGCTTCTATACACATTTAAAAGCAAAGTTATTCCCAGAGGGTATCTTAATTTTTGGAGCCACACTGACTGGGTTTGAATCCTGACTTGGCCACTCATCACTGTGAGGTCAAGTTATTTCACCTCTTCGTACCTTGATTTTCGCATCTGGAAAACGAGGAGGATAACAGCACGTACTGTACAGGGGAGACTCTTGTGAGGACTGACTGAGGGAGCGCAGAGTTTCACCCGGGACAAGCACTCAGTACAAACACCCAATGCAAACACCAGCTACTGTTTGCACTGTTATGATAAGAACCCCAGAGTTAAACTTCTACCTTTAAAGTAATACACTGACAATAATTTAACAGTCATTCTTTAGGAAAGGAACGTGGTATTTAAAACAAGAATCTGATACATCCATCCAGTGGAACGTCAATACAGCCTCAAAAGGAGTAAAGTACTGTTCCATTCTGTGAGCTGGATGAACACTGCGGCACATGGAAGAGGCCACAAGCACAGGTCACATATGGGGATTGCCATTTACGGGACACACACAGAACCGACAGACCCACAGGGACAAAAGCCAGATCACTGACCATCACAGCAAGTGGGGAGAGGGTTTCTTTTCGGTGTAATGGGAACGTTCTGGAATTGGAGGGGGGTAATTACTGCAAAACATAATGAATATACCCCAAACCACTGGCACATACACCTTAACTTGGTGGGTTTTCAGTGTACTGTGTCTCAATTTAAGACTTCGAACAACTGCAGAAAGAAGGAAAAGTACTTCAAGTTTACAGGATCCCAGAGACTGTGGGTGGACACATATGCTTCTAAATTATCACCTAAAGGGCCACTTGTGCTCCTCTCTGTTTGTCCCAACACATCAGATGCCATTTAATTCTGACCTTCTCCCACAGATTCCAGCTGTCTGCTAATCCTCTGCTCTAAGACCTGTCTATTTCCTGATTGAATTTAGGGTATATCCAGAGAAAACCAATATGCACATCATCTGGTAAAATACATTAAAATAAGATGAATAAAATGTGTTAAGTAAAATATAGTAAAAGAATTAGAATAAAATGAATTAAAATAAATAAATATACATATGTATTAAATAAATATATTAAAACATCATGATGAAACAAAATCCTGGGAGAAGTTCAGATTTATTTTTGAAAAATAAGTGTATGAGAGGAAATTTCAGTCAGTAAGAATTTATCTCTAAATTACAAGCCCAAGTCAATGAGACACATTCACTGAAAAAATTTAGGAAGCACACCCAACAACAACAACAAAAGAAATCCACTGCCTTTCTGTTTGAAATACGGAAGATTACAAGGCAAGTTTGTATGACTAAAAAGGTGGCTTCTAACCAATTACTACTTCTGAACAGTAAAGGACTGCAACAGGTAATAAACAACAAATAAGAGAAAAACATTAAACAGAAACAGGAGACAGAGAACGAGAATAAATATCATACTTTATAAACCTACCTAAAATCAATATCCAATAAAAGGCTTTTAATGTTAGACTTCTTTTCACCTGATGCTTTCAATCTGATCAGCTCATGCAACCTAAAATAATTCATGAAAGCAAACTTAATGAGGAATCACAAATGCCACAGATAATAAGCAAATAAACCAAAACAACCCCACCAATGTTCTCCTGGTATTTCTAATATTTCAATGAAACACTGAAGAGAATTTGGCAGATATAACCAAGATTTCGGTTTTTCAAACATTTTTTTAAAAAGGTAGAACTTATCTGAAAAAGAGGAGTCTAAAACGATAAGCAATTAAAAAATCAAATCAGAAGAAATCTCCTATCGTATATCAGAAATCTACAAAGATTTCTCTGAAATGTAATGTAGATTACGAATGCCTCAAGAGAAGGATTGTGCTTTATACTTCTCTTGCTTATTTGAAACTGCATGCGATCTTCCAGAACATAGTAAATAACTACGTGATCATTTTTTCTTACAGTTTCAATAGTGGGGATGGTAGAAGTCTTTAAAAAATCATATAGCATACCTCGGTGTTCCAACACACAGGACTCTTGTGAATCCAAGGGTAGAAAGTAGGTCTACCAAGAACTGACAGCTCCGATCAGCAAACAGATACTGGGCATTTGTCTTCTTGTTTTCCAGTGGATAAAGAAGCTTACTGGGCCTTTTCAACTGGGTGATAGAAATATCACCTACCACCTGGTGCTCCTGATGCTTCTCCCAGTCGTCTGGCAACAGCAGCTGCTGACATCCCTGACAAAACTTCCTCTGAGACAAGGGCAACTCAATGAACTTCACGTACCTTCAAGACATAAGTCAACACAAAGTCACAGATTTTAAGGTGTTTTAAAGACAATTTCTCTTTGCTCTTTTTGGGAGGCACAAAGTACTATTACTTCCTTAAGAGTACTGTGTAAAGAAGCAAAGGTAAGAAAAATCTGTGGAATGTTGGCTGGAATTGATGTCCGGCTGCATACCTACAAAGTAGAAAAGAATCAGCAATTTTATAAGAATTGAGATGCTCCAATTCAGTCACTGAATGAGGATCAATATCCATTTAAAATGTGAATATAATATATTACTCAAACAACTTAGTAGTAATGGAGACTACCATCACGTTTAAATTTATTGACAAATCCATGTGTTCTAACTCTGAAGTGTTAAATAGTCTGGCTCAGTATGACAGTCATTTTAAAATGAGAAATTAAGATCATTCTTCAATTTTTTATGGCATACTTAGCAAGAAAAATTACCTCCTAGGAGAAAAAATGTTGCTACAAAGTTCCTCTATTCTTAGCAGCACCGAGGAAAGCAGTTCTGAAAAAGCTCATACCCCCAAAAGCAAGACAATATCCAAAGCCTTAAAAAACAAAACAAAACAAAACAAAAAACCCGTACTGATATCCCATTTGATCCCTTTCAAGTCATCCTCCTATCTGATTTCAAAGTTACCACTTTGGGTTTTTTTTCCCCCTTTCATTTTATTAGAGATAATTAGAGAGAGAAAATAATCACGGCACGTTATTTTAAAACTGCTGATTTTGTACATGCAGTAGCAGCTATGAAATCAGAGTAAGAAAACCAAAGAAAAACAAACACCAGTATCAAGGCCCACAGTGGGTCTGTAATGTCCAAATCTAAGCATGTCGAATACTGCACTAAAGGGTTCTTAGAATACGAGAAAAGGCCCACAGTTTCAACTGACTAACCCCTTGAACTGCACTGGAAAAACTGTGAGCTTCACATAGAACCAAAGTGGGCTTTAAAACTTTATATCTAAGCTCAGCTTCACTTGAAAGCACCCAAGGCAGTGACAAATCGATACTCTGAATGGCTACAGCAAGAAATAAGCTTATCGTGCCAGTAATTTAAATGTTTCTATTTCCATGATAACTGTGCTTCTGACAGCTTTATCTATGGCTGGGAAGAAAAGGAAGAGCGGTATTAGGGGAAACTTTTCTAGTAATTCAAAGTAAGAATGTCAGTACAGAAAAGGCCCCTAAGACAGGAAATGCAGTAGAAAGAACCAGTACATTCTCCAGCAACAGAAACACTGAATTTACGACTACTACCTTTCGTTATTAAAGGTAAAGAGTTGAAGGCTTCCACATCCATCCATAATGGAGTCACAGAGACCAGATTTACCCATCCTGGCCCTCAAAAATTTTTTAAACAGACAAAATATATGAAAGTACAGTTATAACATAATGGACAACAAGCAGCCCCAACAGTGAAGAGGAAAAGGGAACACACGAGGGACCGCTACACCTGCCCAGTTTACTGCCTGTGGAGAGCTGGCGACATGGGCACAGAGAGCCCAAACACAGCTCAATGACTTGACCAGGCAGAGTTAAGAAGTGCTGGAGGCGAGGGCGGCTGGAATCCACAAGGGTGAGTACTGGAGAAGATATATGTGGAGTCCACAGGCCAGAAAGCAGGCCACTGAGAGGGAGCTCCACGGTTTGCCGTGATTCCCCTCAAGTCTGTTGCTGAGTACTGAGCAGCATGTGCATGTGAAGAAAGACCCCAGAGCGAGGGAGAGAATCCCTGGAAAGGAGCAGGTGGAACAATCACCGGATATCCAACAGGACACAGAGATGGTTCCAACCAACGAGCCCGAATGAAGAAATCTTCTAAGACACAAGCATCAGGTACAGTGCTAAGGAGGGTAACTGCTTCAGAGTGGGGAGCAACTAGCCCTACCCTCCAACGTGCCCCAGTCTTGCCAAAAAGCTTAAAAATAAGCCTTTAAAAGCAAGGAACAACAAACCTTTTCTGTACAGGATCAGGTAATAAATCTCAAGCTTGGCAGGCCATCTGGTTTCTCGGTCACATCCACTCTGTGACTGTAGCACAAAACAAACTACAAACCCAGTGTAACTGAACAGGCCTGACCACAGCTGGCCCTCGCCCTGCAGTTTCCTGAATCCTGCTCCACAGTATCAAACTACAGCCAAGTAACAACGGCATTCCAGGAACGAAGCTCAAAAATATGGAGGGGCACCTGGGTGGCTCAGTGGGTTAAAGCCTCTGCCTTCGGCTCGGGTCGTGGTCCCAGGGTCCTGGGATTGAGCCCCGCATTGGGCTCTCTGCTCAGCGGGGAGCCTGCTTCCTCCTCTCTCTCTGCCTGCCTCTCTGCCTACTTGTGATCTCTGTCTGTCAAATAAATAAATAAAATCTTTAAAAAAAAAATACGGAAAGAAATTAAAACTCCCCAGGATACAAGAAGGTAAAATGGACACTGCTAGCACTGAATCAAGTATTAGCAGGTATGTAAGAAACAGGAACACATGACCCACGGCTAGGGGCACAACACCAACAATCAGTTCAAACTGAGTCCGAAATGACAGAGATGCTATGATCAGTAGACAGAGACATCAGAGCCATCTACTGTAACTATACTCCGTATGTTCAAGTGGTAGAAAAAAGCACGAGCCTGTTAAGTAAAAACACAGAAAATATTAAAAAGACCCAAATCGAACTTAAAAGTTTTTTTTAATTGTCTGAACTGAAAAATACCCTAGATGGGATTAATAGCAATTTAGATATTACAGAGAAAAAAAGATCAGTGTATATGAAGGCACACAGCCTTAGAAATCATCCAAAATGAAACATCAAGGGACCAAAATACATGAAAATGGACCCCCAAGAGGGGCAGGCAGAAAAATTTTTGAAAAAAGTATGGCTGAAATTTTCCAAAAATTACATCAAAAGATTGAAGAAGCTCAGAGAACCTCAAGCACAAGAAGCATGAAGAAAACTACAAGATGCCTCATAATAAAATTGTTCAAAATCAGTGAAAAAGAGAAAATCTTAAAATCAGAAGAAAAAAAGACACGTATAGAGTAACAAAGATTAAGAACAATACCAGACTTCTCACTGGAAACAATGCAAAAAAGAAGACAGTGGGGCAATACCAATTCCACACAAACCCTTCCAATACACTAAAGAGGAAAGTACAGTTCCCAATTCCTTTCATCAGGCCAGCATGACACCAATACCAAACCAGAAAAAAAAAATTATAAGAAAAACAAAGATGAATAAACCTCATAAACACAAACTCAGAAACTAATAGAGTTTTAGCAAATCAAAACCACAGTATATAAAGAAGGTAACAGATCATGACCAAGTGTAGGTTAGCCCAGGAATGCCAAGCTGCTTCAATGTTTGCATTCGATCAACACAAGTCACCATATTAACAATCATAAAAAAAAAAAAAAAAAGATCATCTCATCAAGTGCAGAAAAAAAGAACTTGACAAAAATCACTCATTCACAAGAAAGATTCTCAGAAAACTAGGGACAGAAGAGAACTTCTACAACCTCATAAAGGGCATCTGAGAAAAACCTATAGTTTAACACCATACTGGTAAAAGACTGAACACATTCCTCCCAAGACGGGGACACAAGCAAAGATGTCTACTTTTACCATTTCAAT
Source organism: Martes martes (assembly GCF_963455335.1). NCBI lineage: Eukaryota > Metazoa > Chordata > Mammalia > Carnivora > Mustelidae > Martes > Martes martes. The sequence goes on along the minus strand of NC_137889.1, from coordinate 159,042,090 downwards.
TCAACGATGACCAGGGATTCCAGCCACTTTGATAAGACAAGAAAAAGAAATAAAAGGCACAGATTGGAAAGGAAACATAAAAATTTTATCCACAGGGGCATCTGGCTGGCTCAGTTGTTAAGCATCTGCCTTCAGCTCAGGTCATGACTCCAAGATTTTGGGATCAAGCCCCACATCGGGCTTCCTGCTCCGTCGGAGGTCTGCTTCTCCCTCTCCCACTCCCCCTGCTTGTGTTCCCTCTCTTCCTGTGTCTCTCTCAGTCAAATATATAAAAAAAATCTTATCCACAGACAACATGATCTTATATGTAGGAGTCCTGAAGAAATATTTTTAAGAAGTTGCTACAACTAGAAAGTAAGCTCATCAAGATTACAAGATAAAAGATTAATATACAAAATCAACTATATTGCTTACAGACTGGCTAATTTGCACGTCATCAATCTTAAAATTACACAAAGTGAATAACCAGACATTATCTATGTAATACAAAAGGAAATGTACCCCATTACTTACAAAAGAATATTGTCCCCTAAAACTGAACACAAGTCTGATGATACCGCTACAAGAAATACAGGGATAGAATAAATGTTAAACATTACAGCATATAATCAACAAACCCAGAATGTGAGGAATTCTATAGGACAAATTACTCTGTTTCTTCAACAAATGATTAAAGATACCAACCGATTACAATGCATAAACCCTGTATGGATCTGATTTGAAAAACCAATTATAAAATGGCATTTATAGGGTAATTAGAGAAATGTGAATACTAATTGCATGTTATATATTAAGGAATTGTTCATTTTTCAGGTATTTTTAATAGTATTGTAATTGTGTTTTTTTAGAAGGCCTTATTTCTTGAGATACATAGTAACATATTTATGGGTAAAATTATACATATCTACACTGGAAGTCAGGGTAGAAGGTACAGGTGAAATAAAATTAGCCACATACTGATGACTGATAGAGCTGGGTGTGGGTGTAGGAGATTCTTTATAGTGTTCTCTCTGCTTCTGTGTATGCCTGAAATTTTCCATAATAATTGATTTTTAAAAGTTCTTTAAAGAAAAGGCAAGAATTAAATTCAAAGAAAACAAGCAAAGATGACCCCAGAAAATACTAAGCAAGAAATGGGTTGTATTCAGCCCAGAATCATATGCAATTTGGTTTTTCATTCTTTGGCAACAGGAATATAATCTGGGAAATTTCTCAGAACTAAAGAAGATGAGTTTCCAGTTTGAAAGGATTCACCCAATACCCAGCAAAAGAGAATATAAAAGACTCACATCAAGATAGGTAATCATGAAATGTCAGACCCACAGGAATAGTAAGATTCTTAAAAAAAAAATGACAAAGGGATCAAACAGATCACAGCTTATTTATGAAATCAGGAATGAACCTTCTAAACTTAAACTTCTCAATAGCTACAATGAATACAAAAGTAAATGGAACCTTGCCTTCCAAATTCTGAGGGAAAAATATTTCCAACCTAGAATTCCATCCATCTGTATAGGGATCAACCAAGTATCAGCATAGAGAAGTTTTTTCAGAAATACAGGTTTCAAAATTGTTGGGTGGTAAAAATCAGGTTGGCCTCAGACTTCTATAATATCAAATTTAACTCTAGAACAGTGTTCCTCACAGAGTGGCCATGCACTAATGCTGGCAGTTAACTATTACCAGTTCCTGATGAGACAAAGACAGATATTAAGAGTCTATGTTTAGGAATTTTTATACCAATCAGAGCACTTTTATGTGTATTCAAACTAATAAAAAATGTGGGCTTGTAGTTTGTACGTCTTCTCTTTTCTTTCACTTAATTTCCTAGTAATTTATTTTCATTATATTTAGAGAAGTATCTGATCTTAATAGGTAGGGAATAAAAACAAGCAAATAATAATACATAATACAAGCAAACAAAAGACTGATCCTTTCACAGAGATCATTTAAGAAGTACTACTGTGGAAGCCTTGAAGCAATCCTGCATTTGTTCCAAGGAAAATATGTAATCTGAATAATTTTATAGCTGGATCAGTGCCATTCAAGAATAAAGGAAGGAAATAAATATTTTGGGACTTGGGAGAACTCAGGTTTATGTAGTCACAGAATCTGGGTCCTTAATGAAAAACCTTCAGGATAGCTGGGTACCAGGTAAAAGGGCCATTCCAGACTGGAGCATTTCTGAAAGCCCTGGGACGGATTTCTTTAAGAAGATGAAACCAATGGATTATGCTACATCTGAATGTTCTTAAAGGACTCAGACATCTGAGTTTGCAGTGGAAGTAGTGATATGTACATAAATAAGCAAACAGCAGCTACAATAATAAAAAATCCAAGTCTATTATTAACTCCAAAAAAACCAAAAAGTTGTGTAGGAAAGAAAAAAACTTACTTTGATTTATTACACAGTTTAGCTCTGAGCAGTACATAAGGGTTATAATAATGTAAACAATAAAATATGAATCTAATTAAAATTATGATATAACCATATACAAATGGGGTAGGAAAAAGGCATGGATTATGGGGAGGTGGAGGTGGAGGGGAGAGGGCAGGAGAAGAGAGAAAGAAAGATAAACCCTCAACTTCCACAGGAAATAGATAATTCACAACTTGATAAATCAAGAAGTAGCAATATAAGCATGTTTTGTATTTCACAGACAGGAAGGTAAAATTCTAAACTAATTAGCCAGAAGAGCTGACTATAGTTGCTTCTGGGGAGGGGAAAATGCACAGGTGGAGACAGGGGTATTGTTCTCTGTAAAGCCTCTATTTGTTTTTGAACTATTTGATTCCATTGCCACATACAGATTTCATTTTTTTACTGAAATTTAATTCATGAACCATACAATCACCCTTTTAAAGTATACAATTTAGTGATTTTTAGAATGTTCGTGAAGTTGGGTAACCATCACCACAATCTCATTCCAGAACAATCTCATCACCTCAAAAAGAAACCCTGTAACCATCGGCAGTCACTCCCCTTTCCCCGACCCCCAGCCTCTAACAACCACTAATCTACTTTCTGTCTCAATAGATATGCCTGTTTTGGATATTTCATGTAAATGGAACCATACGATAGCCACACAGGATTCTGATTTAAAATTTTTGATTAATATAGGACTTTTATTTAAAAAGCAAAAACCACTGGAGGATAAATTTTAGCCAAATCGGAGATAAATGAAGAAACTACAGCAAAGGGGCCATCAGTAAGTACCAAATCCATTTAGCCACAGAATGAAAACAGAACAATGTGGGTATTATAGTTACAGTATAAAATGTAAATAATATAAATCCAAATATAAGAGGTGGGGGAAGTCCTGGAGAAAGTGGGAGATGCTGTAAGTATACTGATTTTCTCATGTGTCAGAGTTAAAGGCCAAAAGATATTTAAAACAGAAAAATCAAGTAAAAGCTGTAAGCAATATTCAAAGGCAAAAAGGTTATCCTTAAAAAGAAACAACCAAAACTGGATAGTGATTGTAGAGAAAGAGATCAGAAGATGAAATATAAGTTTATCATTTCTCATTTTTAGATGTATGAAGATAATCTAAAAACCAAAACATTTAAATATAGCAAAAAACTACAAAGGCAACTATAAGAACAAAAACAAAAACAAAGAAAAGAAGAAACACATATTAAAAAGAGAAAACATACACCACATAGTGAAAGAGCAAAGAGAAGCAAGGAAACCAGAAAGCATAAAATAATACAGCAAAACCAAGATCAAGTACATCTGTTATAGGAGGAGTCAAGATGGCGGAGAAGTAGCAGGCTGAGACGACATCGGGTAGCAGGAGATCAGCTAGATAGCTTATCTAACCATTGTGAACAACTACAAATCCAACGGGAAATCAAAGAGAAGAAGAGCAACAATCCCAGAAACAGAAAATCGATCACTTTCTGAAAGGTAGGACCTGCGGAGAAGTGAATCCAAAGTGACGGGAAGATAGACCCCGGGGGGAGGGGCCGGCACCCGGCAAGCGGCGGAGCGACGGAGCACAAAATCGGGACTTTTAAAAGTCGGCTCCAGTGGGAGACATCGCTCCAGAGGCTAAACTGGGGGGAAACCCAGGCGGGGTCAGCATAACCCCAGGACCCGCAGGGTCACAGAAGGACTGGGGGTGTCTGAGTGCCGCAGAGCTCGCAGGTATTGGAGTGGGGAAGCCGGCTATAGCGACAAAGCCGAGGAGTGAGCTCTAAGCCCAGGGTTACCTTGTGCCGGTCGCAGGCTGGGTGGGCTCGGAGCGCGGCCGGAGGCCACGGAGACAAAAGCGACCCGGCGCTTTTCTCCAGCTCCAACAATTGACTGCTTTCCTCGAGGCGCGACCGCAAGCCAGGGAGGCGGGACTGTTGGGCGCTTTGCTCTGAGAGCGCACTGAGGAGCGGAACCCCAAGCTCTCGGCTCCTCCGGGCCGAGAGATTGGGAGGCCGCCATCTTCATTCCCGTCCTCCGGAACTCTACGGAAAGCGCTCAGGGAACAAAAGCTCCCGAAAGCAAACCCGAGCGGATTCCTTAGCCCGGCCCCTGGCAAGGGCGGTGCAATTCCGCCTGCGGCAAGGACACTTGAAAATCACTACAACAGGCCCCTCCCCCAGAAGATCAACAAGAAACCGATCCAAAACCAACTTCAGTCACCAAGAACAGCGGAATTCCACAGCAGGAGAAAGCAAATCCTACCTGGACAAAATGACAAGGCGGAAAAACTCACCTCAAAAAAAAGAACAAGAGGCCGTACCGAAGGCTGGAGACCTAATCAATACAGACATAGGTAGCATGACAGATCTAGAGTTCAGAATGACAATTCTCAAGGTTCTAGCCGGGCTCGAAAAAGGCATAGAAGATATTAGAGAAACCCTCTCCGGAGAGATAAAAGCCCTTTCTGGAGAAATAAAAGAACTAAAATCTAACCAAGTTGAAATCAAAAAAGCTATTCATGAGGTGCAATCAAAAATGGAAGCTCTCACTGCCAGGATAAATGAGGCAGAAGAAAGAATTAGTGACATAGAAGACCAAATGACAGAGAATAAAGAAGCTGAGCAAAAGAGGGACAAACAGCTACTGGACCACGAGGGGAGAATTCGAGAGATAAGTGACACCATAAGACGAAACAACATTAGAATAATTGGGATTCCAGAAGAAGAAGAAAGAGAGAGGGGAGCAGAAGGTATATTGGAGACAATTATTGGAGAGAATTTTCCTAATATGGCAAAGGGAACAAACATCAAAATCCAGGAGATGCTAAGAACGCCCCTCAAAATCAATAAAAATAGGTCCACACCTCGTCACCTGATAGTAAAATTTACAAGTCTTAGCGACAAAGAGAAAATCCTGAAAGCAGCCCGGGAAAAGAAGTCTGTAACATACAAGGGTAAAAACATTAGATTGGCAGCGGACCTATCCACAGAGACCTGGCAGGCCAGAAAGAACTGGCATGACATATTCAGAGCACTAAACGAGAAAAACATGCAGCCAAGAATACTATATCCGGCTAGGCTATCATTGAAAATAGAAGGAGAGATAAAGAGCTTCCAGGACAAACAAAAGCTGAAAGAATTTGCAAACACCAAACCAGCTCTACAGGAAATATTGAAAGGGGTCCTCTAAGCAAAGAGAGACCCTAAAAGTAGTAGATCAGAAAGAAGCAGAAACAATATACAGTAACAATCACCTTACAGGCAATACAATGGCACTAAATTCATATCTCTCAATAGTTACCCTGAATGTTAATGGGCTAAATGCCCCAATCAAAAGACACAGGGTATCAGAATGGATAAAAAAACAAAACCCATCAATATGCTGCCTACAAGAAACTCATTTTAGACCCGAAGACACTTCCAGATTTAAAGTGAGGGGGTGGAAAACAATGTACCATGCTAATGGACATCAGAAGAAAGCTGGGGTGGCAATCCTTATATCAGATCAATTAGATTTTAAGCCAAAGACTATAATAAGAGATGAGGAAGGACACTATATCATACTCAAAGGGTCTGTCCAACAAGAAGATCTAACAATCTTAAATATCTATGCCCCTAACATGGGAGCAGCCAACTATATAAACCAATTAATAACAAAATCAAAGAAATACATCGACAGTAATACAATAATAGCAGGGGACTTTAACACTCCCCTCACTGAAATGGACAGATCATCTAAGCAAAAGATCAACAAGGAAATAAAGGCCTTAAATGACACACTGGACCAGATGGACATCACAGATATATTCAGAACATTCCATCCCAAAGCAACAGAATATACATTCTTCTCTAGTGCACATGGAACATTCTCCAGAATAGACCACATCCTGGGTCATAAATCAGGTCTCAATCGGTACCAAAAGATCGAGATCATTCCCTGCATATTTTCAGACCACAATGCTCTGAAGCTCGAACTCAATCACAAGAGGAAATTTGGAAAGAACGCAAATACATGGAGACTAAACAGCATCCTTCTAAAAAATGAATGGGTCAACCAGGAAATTAAAGAAGAATTGAAAAAATTCATGGAAACAAATGATAATGAAAACACAACAGTTCAAAATCTGTGGGATACAACAAAGGCAGTCCTGAGAGGAAAATATATAGCACTGCAAGCCTTTCTCAAGAAACAAGAAAGGTCTCAAATACACAACCTAACCCTACACCTAAAGGAGCTGGAGAGAGAACAACAAAGAAAGCCTAAACCCAGCAGGAGAAGAGAAATCATAAAGATCAGAGCAGAAATCAATGAAATAGAAACTAAAAAAACAATAGAACAAATCAACAAAACTAGGAGCTGGTTCTTTGAAAGAATTAATAAGATTGATAAGCCCCTGGCCAGACTTATCAAAAAGAAAAGAGAAAGGACGCAAATAAATAAAATCATGAATGAAAGAGGAGAGATCACAACCAACACCAAAGAAATACAAACAATTATAAGAACATACTACGAGCAACTCTATGGCAACAAATTTGACAACCTGGAAGAAATGGATACATTTCTAGAGATGTATAAACTACCACAACTGAACCAGGAAGAAATAGATAACCTGAACAGACCCATAACCAGTAAGGAGATTGAAACAGTCATCAAAAATCTTCAAACAAACAAAAGTCCAGGACCAGACGGCTTCCCAGGGGAATTCTACCAAACATTTAAAGAAGAATTAATTCCTATTCTCCTGAAACTGTTCCAAAAAATAGAAATGGAAGGAAAACTTCCAAACTCATTCTATGAGGCCAGCATCACCTTGATCCCAAAACCAGACAAGGATCCCACCAAAAAAGAGAATTACAGACCAATATCCTTGATGAACACAGATGCGAAAATTCTCACCAAAATACTGGCCAATAGGATCCAACAGTACATTAAAAGGATTATTCACCATGACCAAGTGGGATTTATTCCAGGGCTGCAAGGTTGGTTCAACATCCGCAAATCCATCAATGTGATACAATACATTAATAAAAGAAAGAGTAAGAACCATATGATACTCTCAATAGATGCTGAAAAAGCGTTTGACAAAGTGCAGCATCCCTTCCTGATTAAAACTCTTCAAAGTGTAGGGATAGAAGGCACATACCTCAATATTATCAAAGCCATCTATGAAAAACCCACCGCAAATATCATTCTCAATGGAGAAAAACTGAAAGCTTTTCCGCTAAGGTCAGGAACACGGCAGGGATGTCCGTTATCACCACTGCTGTTCAATATAGTACTAGAAGTCCTAGCCTCAGCAATCAGACAACAAAAAGAAATTAAAGGCATCCAAATCGGCAAAGAAGAAGTCAAACTATCACTCTTTGCAGATGATATGATACTATATGTGGAAAACCCAAAAGGCTCCACTCCAAAACTGCTAGAACTTATACAGGAATTCAGTAAAGTGTCAGGATATAAAGTCAATGCACAGAAATCAGTCGCATTTCTTTACACTAACAACAAGACAGAAGAAAGAGAAATTGAGGAGTCAGTCCCATTTACAATCGTACCCAAAACCATAAGATACCTAGGAATAAATCTAACCAAAGAGGCAAAGAATCTATACTCAGAAAACTATAAAGTACTCATGAAAGAAATTGAGGAAGACACAAAGAAATGGAAAAATATTCCATGCTCATGGATTGGAAGAACAAATATTGTGAAAATGTCTATTCTACCTAAAGCAATCTACACATTTAATGCAATCCCTATCAAAATCCCATCCATTTTTTTTAAAGAAATAGAACAAATAATCCTAAAATTTATATGGAACCAGAAAAGACCTCGAATAGCCAAAGGAATATTGAAAAAGAAAGCCAAAGTCGGTGGCATCACAATTCCAGACTTCAAGCTCTATTACAAAGCTGTCATCATCAAGACAGTATGGTACTGGCACAAAAACAGACATATAGACCAATGGAACAGAATAGAGAGCCCAGAAATAGACCCTCAACTCTATGGTCAACTAATCTTCGACAAAGCAGGAAAGAATATCCAATGGAAAAAAGACAGCCTCTTCAACAAATGGTGCTGGGAAAATTGGACAGCCACATGCAGAAAAATGAAATTGGACTATTTCCTTACACCACACACGAAAATAGACTCAAAGTGGATGAAGGACCTCAATGTGCGAAAGGAATCTATCAAAATCCTTGAGGACAATGCAGGCAGCAACCTCTTCGACCTCAACCGCAGCAACTTCTTCCTAGGAACATCGCCAAAGGCAACAGAAGCAAGGGCAAAAATGAACTATTGGGATTTCATCAAGATCAAAAGCTTTTGCACAGCAAAGGAAACAGTAAACAAAACCAAAAGACAACTGACAGAATGGGAGAAGATATTTGCAAACGACCTATCAGATAAAGGGCTCGTATCCAAAATCTATAAAGAGCTTATCAAACTCAATACCCAAAGAACAAATAATCCAGTCAAGAAATGGGCAGAGGACATGAACAGACATTTCTGCAAGGAAGACATCCAGATGGCCAACAGACACATGAAAAAATGCTCCACATCACTCGGCATCAGGGAAATACAAATCAAAACCACAATGAGATACCACCTCACACCAGTCAGAATGGCTAAAATTAACAAGTCAAGAAATGACAGATGCTGGCGAGGATGCGGAGAGAGGGGAACCCTCCTACACTGTTGGTGGGAATGCAAGCTGGTGCAACCACTCTGGAAAACAGTGTGGAGGTTCCTCAAAAAACTGAAAATAGAGCTACCCTACGACCCAGCAATTGCACTCCTGGGTATATATCCTAAAGATACAAACGTAGTGCTCCGAAGGGGCACGTGCACCCGAATGTTTATAGCAGCAATGTCCACAATAGCCAAACTGTGGAAAGCGCCTAGATGTCCATCAACAGATGAATGGATAAAGAAGATGTGGTATATATACACAATGGAATACTATGCAGCCATCAAAAGACATGAAATCTTGCCATTTGCGACGACGTGGATGGAACTAGAGGGTATCATGCTTAGCGAAATAAGTCAATCGGAGAAATATAACTATCATATGATCTCTTTGATATGAGGAAGGGGAGATGCAAGGTGGGGGGGTTTGGGGGGAGGTAGGAAAAGAAAAAATGAAAAGATGGGATTGGGAGGGAGACAAACCATAAAAGACTCAATCTCAAGAAACAGACTGAGGGTTGCGGGGGGGAAGGGGGACGGGAGAGGGTGGTGGGGAAATGGACATTGGGGAGGGTATGGGCTATGATGAGTGCTGTGAAATGTGTAAACCAGATGATTCACAGACCTGTACCCCTGGGGATAAAAATACATTATATGTTTATTAAAATAAAAAATTAAAAAAAAAAAAAAAAAAAAAAAAAAAAAAAAAAAAAAAACAAGTACATCTGTTATATCCAGTATGCAAATGAGCTAAATCTACCCATGAAAAGAAACCCTGATGGACCAGATCACAAAGCAAAATCCAACCATCCCATTCCATCACTTCTAAGACACATGTTTTCACATTCTAGCATCTACAACATAGAGATAGGATATATAATGCCATCAGCCAGACTGAGGTCATGACGTAGCTGGGATGGTCCTCCAATGTGCAAACCTGTCCCAGCCCTTCATGCTGTCATCTCTTAGACTCAGCACAGCAGACTGTTGGAACTACAAGCGAGGGTCACTGCCATCACCTACAATTTCAGTCCCAAAACACAAAGGTATCATACATGCAGTCAGGAACCACAACCGAGCAACAGAGTGTATGTTTGGTATTAGGGAAGCAAATACTCATCCTTGAAAGAATGACAACAATCAAGGGCTTTACAGGAAAAAAGAGAGGGAAGATCCCCATAGACAGAACTGTGTCAGGTTCTGTTACTTAAACACAATCAGAAGGACTGCCTAGCCCTCACCTCGTGATGCCCACTGAGGGCAGGGGAAGCTGCCAAATCACCAGGAAGAGATGAAAGACAGTTCAAAACCATGAAGGACCGGGGTATAATTTGCTCATACGCAGGACTGTCTGACGGCGCTTAGTTTAATGGCTTTTAAAGAAAGGGAAAAAAAATACTCTTAAATGAACCTCCACTTATATATCTTTGTGCTTTGTCAAAACTGTTCCTCAGAAAGCTTTCCTGATAGTTTATTAACCTTTTTCTGACAAAAGATAAACAGAGATCTCGTGCGTACTTCTTTCTATTCAAAATCACATCATAATCATTCAAGTACACTGCTTTAAATTTTGCACTCAGAAACAAGCTTTTTTCGAAGTACAGTAGGAAGAACACGCGAGTGGAAGGCTGAGGCTTACTCAGCGCCCCCTCCTCGTTGTCCTTTCTGCATAGACCCGGGGTGGGCAGAAGAAATCCAGTCTGCCGCAGGGCTCAGCATGATTCACAATTTGCAGGCTAGCATTTTGAAATGTCATTTTTATTGATCTCCGTTTGATGTTCCATTTGCCTTTCCTAGAGTAGACGAATTATGTTTATGGCATTTCCCTAATAGCAGACCTTGAAAATCTGAGTTTAAATGAGCTCTGAAAACACATAACCAAATGAAATATCAACTAAACAAAACTATATGGATGCACATAAATTAATACTTATTTTAGCATTAAAATAGATCTTCTCTAAGACTTCATAGGTCACAATAAGGTGCCAACATACTACATAATAGAATAACATTTAAGGGCAAAACAGGCAGCTAACAACTATAAGGAAAGTCAAATCTCAGACACAAAAGGTAAATCTGTCAACTGAACACATGAAATATAAAGCATGGTTCAAAGAGTGAGATTAAAAAAACGAATTATCAAATCCCGTTCTGTAGCACCTTGACATCTGTGGAGCAGTCCCAGCTCTGTCATAAAAACCAAGTAACACGGGCCCATTTATCTTGCTTGCTACCATAATTCCTTTCTAACAATTTGGAAGAGAAATTATCAGTGAAAAGCTATTGTGACTCCACAGTGACAGATGAAGGCTTGCATTATAGAACAGAAATCATGTTTAAATGTATTTTAATACTTTCAAATGGACTACTTATTTCATAAGATAATTTATAAATGAGTTGTAGAAAGTTAACTTCGAAAACAGTTACAATCTCGAGTAACAGTACACCATTCTTAGGTTCCTTTACACACGAGTTTGATCGGCTAGTCTCAATTCTCTCATCTAAGAGAATAGGTAACTTAATAACATGGAGTAAGTCTGTTAGTAAACTTTTGGATTTTAAAAAGCCAAAAGTTTAAACTTTTAGAGGAATGACTGATTTCAAATGTTTTACTCCACAGAAAGCCGCCAAGCAAGCATGACAGCATCGATCACAAAGGGGGGCAGCGAAATCAATGATACTACCTGTCAAAAAGCTTCAACTTCTCCCCATCCTCCACAACCTGTTCAAGTCTCGTGTCCTTAAACTGTACTGATCAGCGATGGCACAAGGTAGCAGCATCGTTGCTGACTTTCTAGAGCACATGGTTTTTCTTATCACTATTTTCTATGTTTAGCATATTCTTCTTAGCACTGCATTATCTTTACATATCTCAAGTCCACTACTAGCATTTTAAGTTCTTTTTGAGTCCTCAAAGAATGAATACATGGATAGAAGGAAGGGAGAGAGGAAAGAAGGAAGCAAGCAAGCTTGGGCAACAAAATTCAAGGTTAATGGGTTCCAGATGATTTAAAATATTAAGATACGCTCTCAAGAATCAACACCAGCAATGAGAGTATGGCCTCCAAGAAATAAACTTTTGGAAATTCTTTGATATTTCACATTCTAGCCAGTGTTTTCTTCTAATTAACATGAAATATGAATTTCCAAAATTATTATCAAAAAAACACACCCTGGCATTACAAAGACAGAACAGTGGTTTAACTCCAGACTAAAATTTGGTTACACAAGGAAACAAGATCACCTAGATTTTCTTATAGAGTTTAATTGAATCATCAATATCCTTATGATATAAAAACAGGCTTATCAGATAAAATCCATAAGGCAGAGTACAGGAGACTATGTACGCATTAAGGCAATGACCTTGTCAAACAAACAAACTTTGGTACAGATAAAAAAAGTCAGGAGAAAATATTACAAAATGAACAAGGAGATGGGTTCAAAAGGAGAAACAACCGGTGATGTTTTTCTGCTTTCTACTTTCTGCATCTTTGATATTCCATTTTATGTCATTATGATAATCTCATTATATCTCTATATAACTCACGTTTTAACTTCTTAAATCTCCTTAAATCATTACACATCATATGTTAATTACTATCTGCTTTTATGTTTAAAAATAACATTTTAGAATCAGAGGCATAAGTCGGAGTCACTGCTAAGTCATTTTAGCAGTAAGAGCTTAATGAAGTCACTCAACTTCTCCAGGCCTCAATTTTCTCATCTAAGTAAACTACCTTAGCAAGATTAAATAATTCTCATGTCAAACACAGCACACTAACCAGCTCACAGTAGTGCTAAATTTACAATTCCCTTGTAAATATGTTTTGTTGTTGATTGAATTTCCATGTAGTAAGTAGTTATCACTGATTAAGTACTTTGGTTAGGAGTGATCAAGTTATCTTAAGAAACAGCCTACTCCATCAAAAGACTTCAAAATGTAAAAAGTTCAAGAAGGTATTTTTAATAGAGCCCAGTTCTCCTTTCCACTTAACATAGAAAAGACCTCAGAATCCTCCTGAAAATGGCAGCCCAGGTAACCAAAGGAGTTGCCTTGAGAGGAAAAACCTCCAGCAACCCAAACCAGGGGCTTCTTAAGGAGCCTCTCCCAGCATACACAAATAAGGCCTATTACATAGGAAGAGGTGCTTTTCACATGTCTCCAAAGAGTTAAATCTAGGATTCAACTCCCAGTCACCCAATAAAACATTTCAACAACGTAGCTTTTCAAAAAGTGATGTTCACAGCATTCAAAAAATGTTTTAATTTTATTAGTATTTCAAAAAAGAAATAGTATGGTAAGTCTTCCTAACAGTGGATATAACAATGGATTCCTAGCTATATTACCAAAAGCAAAGAAAACAAAAGCAAAAATCTGATAAATTGGGACTTCATCAAATTTAAAAACTCTGGTGCATCAAAGAACATCATCAAGAAAGTGAAAAGGCAATCTACAGAACAGGAGAGAGCTGCACAAATCTTGCATCTGTTAAGGGCATAAATCCCTTAACATATAAAGAACTTCCATGACTCAACAACAAAAACGACAATCCTATTAAAAATGAACAAAGGACTCGAATAGACATTTCTCCAAAGAAGATACACAAATGGCCAATAAGCACACAAAGATAATGAAGATCATTACTCATCAAGGACCCAAAATTCAACACCACAATAACACATCACTTCACAACTCTAATTAAAAACAAAAACAAAAACAAAAACAAAAAACAGAAAATAGTAAGTGTTGACAAGGATATGGAGAAAGTGGAAACCTGGTACATTGCTGGTGGGACATGTAAAATGGTGCAGCCAATGTGGAAAGGAATTTGGTGGTTCCCCAAAAAACTACACACAGAATTACGATATGATCCAATAATTCCACTCCTAGATATGTATGCAAAAGAACTGAAGACAAAGACTCAAACAGATATTTGCATGCCAATGTTCACTGGAGCATTATTCACAACAACCAAAAGGGGAAAAACAACCCAGGTGTTCACTGATGGATGAACAGATCAAGATGTGGTGTATGTGCATATAATGGAATATTATTCAGCCATTAAAAGGTAAGGAGGTTCTGACACATACTACAACATGGAAGAACCCTGAAAACGTGTTAATAAGGCAGGCATAAAAGGGCAAATATTTGATTCCACTTACATGAGGTAGCTAGAATAGTGAAATCCACAGAGTGTAGTAGAGGTTACCAGGGTTTGGGAGGAATTGGAATGAGGAGTCAATGCTTAATAATAACAGAGTTTCTGTTTGGAGTGATGAAAAGGTTTTGGAAATAGGTAATGGTGAAAACTGCACAACATTGTGGATATAATTAACGCCACTGAACTGTATACTTAAAATTATTAAAATGACAAATTTTATGTAATATATATTTTACCACAATAAATTTTTTTTAAATGAAAGTAAATGCAAAGGTACAGGGAAAAAGAAAACAAAAACAATAAATAAAAATGGTAACACATCAGCACCTTTCCACACATTGCGTTCGGGAGAGAGGAGGCTGGCATTTTTGGTTATGAGCTTCTCGGGCAGCAAGTCTAGTTCCTGACAACTGAAAAGGAATAAAAACACCATTTAATAAACTACCAAACTTGCTACCATCCTAGAAAAACTGGTTTCGCATGCTAACATTAAAAAGCCAATTAAAACAGCTCAATGTTGTAAACAAGCATCTGTTTCAGGGGAAAATAAAAACAGAACACATTAAACTGGGAAAGTTCTAGAATACTATGAAGCAATACCTAACATATTAAAGCACTGCGAGATTATCTCACACATGGTGATTTTAACAGGTGTGCAGAAGTGGTAAACAAGATTTTTTTCCAATAAATCTAAGACAGCTGAAATTTTTCTAGGCAAAACTTTCTGAAACTCTAATTAGAGCTGAGTCCAAGAGGATACCAAGCTCATAGCCAAATCTCTAAGTGCCTTCATCGGTTATACAGTAGCAGTATAAAGGATGTTCAATGCAAATGTTTAAAAAAAAAAAAAAATGGGGGCGCCTGGGTGGCTCAGTGGGTTAAAGCCTCTGCCTTTGGCTCAGGTCACAATTCCAGGGTCCTGGGATCGAGCCCCGCATCTGGCTCTCTGCTCAGCAGGGAGCCTGCTTCCTCCTCTCTCTCTGCCTGCCTCTCTGTCTACTTGTGATCTTTGTCTGTCAAATAAATAAATAAAATCTTTTAAAATAAATAAATAAAATTTTAAAAAATAAAAATAAAATAAAATAAATGTTTTTCTAAAACACTGCCTAGAATGATCACAACCTAAACTCTTTATGGAGAAATCTGTATTTGCAAATAAATAAATAAATGATCACCCAACCAGTACTGATACCTTATTGTCTTAAAAACGAATGGTATTTGAGACAGTTTACAACATCAGTACTCAGAGTAAAGTTTAGAGTAAGTATAAACTCCAATCTCTCAAACCAAAAACGATAGTATCTTCAATTATCTAAAGAGATTTACCTCATTTAATGCTCAAGTTGCATGTTTTTATTGGTTTAGACATTCTCAAATTGTCACATACTTCAAAAATTTTTTAAAAATATGCCTAAGAAGTTGATATACCTTTTCATCTTCCCACTGAAAAAAATTACAGTCTTTTCTATCTCTACAGGCTGAGCAGGCATAGAATCTCCGTGTTTCTTCTTTCCCTTGGTTCACCTTTACAAACAGAAGAGTGGGTCCTAGTTCCAGAATGGGGAAAAAAAAACATGTAAAACTAGAGTCATCTACATCAAGTACCTAGTTTTCACCACCCTTAAATAAAACTTGATTTGGTTTTATGCACAATTTGTCATAATTAAGCCCACCACTCCATTTGATTACTTTTTTTAACCTATTATATTTAGGCACTGATCACTTGAGACCTAACTCTTGATAACTAGTCTCTGCATAAAGAAAATGCTATTGTCAGTTGCTGTCTACGTGGTGAATGATCCGGTATTGAGACTAAAATCTGGAAGGGATCCAGAGAACGGAGCACTTGGCCACCTCCAACCAATTATCATTTCGGTGAAAATCCGGGCTTTGGAGTTGGACACATCCTCTCTACACAAATTACAGAAAAACTGGGTCTGGTATCTGAGCAATTCATGCTATCCTTCTTCCTAAGTTTTTAAAATAAAAGGATAGCAAAACAACCAATGAAATCCCCCAAATACCTGACAACGGATTCACTCAGTAACATGCATCGCCTTTGCCTAGCTCGCCTCTTCCCTTGACGGGAAAAATAAAATGTAACAGCCACGGAGCCAAAACCACCACAGTGAGAACTTTCTATGACAGTTTCTTAAGTAAAGTGAAAACACTGCGTCCCCGGGAAAGGGCGTTTTTTGGCATCACCTGTGGTGAAAAGAGAGGAAGGTAAAAATCTGGGAAAACAGTGTGGGGGCCCTGAGAAGCCCAAGGCATCTTCAGGCTAACCTCCGCCCCTCGCGCCAGACCGCTCGGCTGAACCCAGACTCACACCCACCGTGAGGGCACAGCGGGGCGGGTGTGGCGGGATCGGAAGGAAATACCACCTCCACTCCCGAGCTTCCCTGACGACCCGCGATCCCCTCTGCCTCTACGGTTCCCAGCCAATCCCTGGGTGCCGCCATCTTCCCGCCACCGTCCCAAAAGTCTCAGTCCCTACCGAGGAGGCTGAGAAAGAGTGCCGCCGCGCCCCGCGAGGACTCACAGCGCCCCCATGCTCCTTGGAGGAACTGAGCCCCCAAAAAGCAGTCCCTTCTGCCCAGGCTTCCCCTAAGGGATACCTGGTGGATCCGCGGGATAGGGGTTTGGGAAGTAGGGGGCGGGGGGGGGGGGGTTGCCGGCAATTTACTGGACCTGTGCAATAAGTTCACCTATCTTCTGCTTTACCCTCAGCACCTCTAGTACCGTCCTCTCATTAAGAATACAGCCTGAGGATGAGAAGACCGTCTGGAGCAAAGATTTGGTGGGGTTTTCAGACCGAAAGGCAGCATCACCACCACCAGCACCTGACAACAGAAATGACTGCAACAACCGCGTTTGAGGAAAAAATCCTCTTCTTTTTTTTCCCCCAAAGTCAGAGTCACACTGTCCTCTTCTACCTCTTGGGCAACACTTCCCGTTGCATGTTGTAGTTGCGTATCCATCGACATTTATACATCAGAAAGAAAGAAACAAGACTGTCCCTCTTTGCATATGACACGATTGTCTACATAGAAAATGCCAAGGAGTCTGCAAAAATAATTCCAGCTGAAATTGA
Source organism: Martes martes (assembly GCF_963455335.1). Taxonomy (NCBI): domain Eukaryota; kingdom Metazoa; phylum Chordata; class Mammalia; order Carnivora; family Mustelidae; genus Martes; species Martes martes. The sequence continues at coordinate 159,024,731 of NC_137889.1, read as the reverse complement.
GTTCAGCAAGTTTGCAAGATACCAGATAAACAAACACACAAAAACCAGTCATACCTCTGTGTACTAAGAATGATCCCATGAACACCCAAACTAGAAATAAAACACAACTGCTCAGATAAATGAAATGCTTAGGTGTAAATCTAACAAAATATGTACAGGACTTGTATGCAGAGCACAACAAAATGCTAATGAAAAAATCAACGGTCTGAATAAACACAGAGACTGTTACTACAACTCAACATAGTGAAGATGTCATTTCTCCCCAGGTTTAGTGCATATACAAGTTTAATACAATTTCAGGGGGCCTGGGGGGCTTAGTTGGTTAAGCGTCTGCCTTTGGCTCAGATCCTGATTCCAGGGTCCTGGGCTCCAGCCCTGCGTTGGTCTCCCTGCTCTGCAGAGAGCCTGCTTGTTCCTCTCCTTCTGCCCCTCGCCACCGTCCAGCTCATTCTCTCTTTCTCTCTCTCTCTCTCTCTCAAGCGATTAAGTAAAATCTTCAGAAACAAAAAGTTTAACGCAATTTCTTCAGAATCTCAGTCAGATTTTTGTAGATAAAAATGATATTCTGAAATTCATAGGAAAAGCAAGGGAACTAGAATAGCTGCAGGAACTTTGAAAAATATTAAAAATATTAAAGTAGGAGGAATCAGTCTAACCAATTTCAAGACATGATAGTATACACACACCTACACCCACGGAGTTGTAGATGGACTGGTCAAATGTCTCTTACAGTACTGAAGAATTGATTTACACACCCATGGTAACATCACACACTTACACTCTGTGGTGTCTTAATGTAGAAACACTGCATTTTTCCACGCACATTTCATCCAGTAGTTTCACTTAAATCCTTCACCTTCACCTGTAGTATCTGGTCTGACGTAATAAGGGCCCTATTCAAACTGCCCAGCACAAGTTGCCAGAGCACCTTATCTGCACGAGCTCGTCATCTGGATGGAAAACTCTAGATCTAGCTATGTTGGTACTTTGGGAAATTTTATCTCAAGACTTAACTACACATTCTCATTAGCATTAACACTTCTATTTTAAAAAATTTCTTGGGGTACTTGGGTGGCTCAGTCTTAAGCATCTGCCTTCAGCTCAGATCATGCTCTGTATAGGGCTCCCTGCTCGGTGGAGAGTCTGCTTCTCCCTCTGCCTCTGTGATCTTTCTCACTCTTACTCTCTCTCAAATAAATAAATAAAATCTTTAAAATTTTTTCTTATAGGTACAGATTTGTGATCATTAAAAGAGTTCTTTACAAAATTTACAGTTGAGGTCATGAAATCATACCACCAAAAATTGTCACTGCATCTATATTTTCTGATTCTGTCTTAAACAACACTGATGCTGTGGGGTGACCTATAGAGGCAGGCCAAACCAGCATGGATTTGCAGCCTTGACAGGTAACCTTCCCTAGACAGTAAAAGCATGGCAAGTGTTGACCCAAAGAAGGAAAATGAGAGAGTACCCCTTAGTGGGAGAGAATTTGACAGTTTCAAAAATAAGGCAGTTCCTTCTTTTCTGGGGCACAATTTTGGGAAGGAAAAAAAAAAAAACCTCACCTTAGATTCAGACATTTATGGTAAAATTCATGTTCTCTGAATATTTGCTGAGAGGGGCATAGATAGGGGCTCACAACAGTAAGTTGGGAATGTTTCTTTTTATTGTCTATGTGTGCAGGAAAATCCTTGAGCAGAGGGAAACTGAGGGATGTCAGCAGGATGCTCAAAGGGGCAGAAGCGCAGAGCTGGAAACGGGTCCTCTGAGGCCAGAGCATGGAGACAGACTTGGGTGCATGCCTTCATACAGAGCCGACTCTCCCACATCGCTAAGATGGGCTCAGACTTGGCAATTCCCCCACCAGAGGATAAGGACAAAGCACGGAGCTTCCCACAGGGACCAGGAAGGCATGCTCCTTACTTTGTTAGTGGGGCAGAAGGACTTTCACCCTCAAACCTACTACAGAGAAAATGGTTCATGCCTGAGGAACATTTTCTAAGTAATGCCTGAGCGACTTCTCTGTGTTCTCTGTAATCAGCCCCTCAGTTTCCCTTTGGAAATCCAACTCTTCCCAATTTTAGCCCATGTAGTGGGAGAAATGCAAAGGACCAGAGGGGCTGGCTTGGATTCGGGCAGATGACTGGGGGCCGCTGCTGGAAAGGTTGGGAAAGAAACTACAAGGGTTACATTTTGTCATCTTAGTGGCATCTGTCATGTTGACTGTTCATATGTCACACACGTTCAGCCTTCCCACCTTGCCTGGGACAGGTGACTGGCTTGTCTAGGGTTGCCTTGGCGGAGGTAATTCATCTCGGTCCCATGTGTCTCTCATCCCCCTCCTGGAACCAGAGGGCCATCCTGGACATGTTTTCATATGGGAATGGCCGGAGCACAAGAGTTAAGAGAAAGGGACAAGCATCTGGAGACCTAGGCTTGGAGATGCCCCTGTCACTTCTGCCATACGCTTTTGGGTTAGGCGAGTCATGTGCCCAAGCAGGGTGAACCTCGCAAAGGGCATGGGTCAGAAGGGGGTGATGAAGTGGAGCGGGCAGCACAATCCATCCCTGAAGCACTTTCCACAGCAGCAACCACGGGTCTGTTGTATTTGCGGTAGTTATGGCTGCTGCGGTTTCCCACCACTCAAGGAGCCCCTGCCTTGGCAGAAAAGCCAGAGCAGAACTAGGAAATGGGAATGTGTGAGGATACCATATGAGCACCTAGATCCAGCCATGCCTGAAGTTTTCAGTTATAGGGGTCATAAGTTCCTTTGTCTCCTTAAGCCGGTTTGAGATGCGGTTGGTTCCATCAACCACACCCAAGAATGCCAACTCCATGGCTCTATGGCTGCGGCCATAACATGGGATGGATGTATCTGTGTTAATACACCTTGAAACCCTTTACCAGTCAAGACCAGCGAACCCTGCTCTCCTTTCTCCCTGCCACTCCCCCTGTCAGTCTGCCTGCCCTCCTACCCATCTATCTCTTCTGGCCTTTGTCATGGAACTCTGTCCCCCTACCTGCTCTTCTTCTTGCTGCCCCAAAGCAAGAACACAGGCCTACTTTATTATTATTATTATTAAGTAAGCTCTACACCAATTCATAACCCTGATATCAAGAGTCTCATGCTCCACCGACAGAGCCAGCCAGGCACCCCATGGACCTACTTCTTTTTAAAGGGAAAGCTGCCAGGGGAGACCACCAAAAATGAAGGAAATTTACAGACTTCACCTTGGCTGTCTCTGCTCTCTGGTTACGTATCCTAACTTCCCTGTTCACAGGGTCAGTGCTATGGACTGAATTGTGTCCCTCTCCCTCCACCGCCAAACCCCCACCAAATTGATATGTTGGAACTCTAAACCACCAATGTTATGATAGGGGACCTTTGGAATATAATTAGGTTTTAGATGAAGTCATGAGAGTGAGCCCCCAGATAGGACTGGTCCCCTTATAAGAAAAGGATGAGACATCAGAGTTTCCTCGCCCTCTCTTTCTTTACCTCTCTCCCTCCCTCTTACTCTCTCCCTCTCCCTCTCCTTTTCTCTCTTTCTTTCTCTGCCCAGTGAGAACACAGCAAGGAACAGACCACCCACTGGCCGGGAAGCAGGCTCTCACCAGGGACTGAATCTGTTGGCACCTTATCTTGGGCTTCTCAGCCTCTAGAACTGTGAGAAATAACTTTCTGCTGCTTATGCCACAGAGCTGGGGTATTGCTGTGGCCGCCCTTGACCAAGACAGTCATGCATACCCTTGACTTTCCCTCTCTGCTTTGATTTCTGAGGGGAAAACTCACCAACCCTCTCCCCACCCCTGAGAAGCCTGAATTCTGACAACCTGGCTGGGGAAGGACTTGGATCCAAAGGTACTTGTTGCGATTTTCCTCGGATCTTTGAAAAACAGCAACACTCTGAACCGAACATGCTGAAAGTAAGGACATTTGGGTAATCTACTGAGACTTGCTGGTCATCCGAGGTGCCTGGCTTGGCCAGCATCCTGGGGCCAGACAGAGAGGAGCCCCCCAGGGGAAGGGACCTCAGAGAACAACAGAGACAAAGAGCCCCTGGGAAGCACTCCAGGGGCTCTGAAGGGGCTTTGCCAACTCATCTCTTCCTGCCTCTGCTTGCCCCTCTAGCATGAGAGCTGAGAACAAGGGACAGAAGAGAATATGTGTATATGCATGACAGGGACTGTTTCTGGGAACACAGAGAAATGAAACTTAGGGGGTGCTTGGGTGGCTCAGTTGGTTAAGCATCTGCCTTAAGCTCAGGTCATGATCTCAGGGTCCTGCCTGGGATGGAGCCTTGTGTGCAGCTCCCTGCTCAGCTGGAAGTCTGCGTCTCCCTCTCCCTCTGCTGCTCCCCCTGCTTGTGCTCTTTTGCTCACCCTCTCTCTCTCTTAAATACATAAAACCCTTAAAAAAAAGAAAGAAAGAAAGAAAGAAATGAAACTTAAAAATAAATAAATCTATGAAAAGCAAAGTTCCATGGGTAGTGGGTTAAGTAGGACTCCCCCAAATAGTTGTACCCACCCAGAACCTGGGAATGTGACCTTGAAATAGGGTCTTTGCAGATGTAATGGGTTAAGGACAGAGGTGAGGTCCTACTGGATTCCAGGAGCCCTAAATCTGACAAGAGTGTCCTTTTGAGGAGTGGAGGGGACACAGAAAGACATGCAGAGAAAGCCAGGTGAAGACAGAGGGAGGCACAGATGGGAGCCCTGCGGCCACCAGCCAGGTGAACCCTAGGGTTGCTAGAATCTAGGAAGAGTCAGGAAAGGATCCACCCCAGAGCCTTGGGAGGGAGCATCACGCTGCTCACGGCTCCAGAGCAGCGAATACATTTCCATGTTGTTGTAAGTCCCCCAGTATGAGGCACTCTTTTAGGGCAGCCCTAGGAAACTAACACACCTGGTCTGGTGCTTTATGTCCTCCTCCCAGAAATCCCAGCTCTGCCGTTCATCTTCCCAGTGACCTTGGGAAGGTCACTATCTGAACATTCTCTTGAAAAATAACCGTGTCCTCCCCTGTAAAAATAACCATGACTGCTATCAAGGACTAGGTGAGTTGGAGGACCTTACAAAAGAACACAGAGGACTCTGTCAACAGCCCAATGATATGCACACATTAGTTATTACACTCTTCCTTTAGGGCTGTGCCCCAATGTTTGAGGGAGCCTCTGTAAAGAAGAGAATTCCATGTATTCCAGATCATTGGACATAGCAGAACCCAGGTGAGATTATAAGAAGGCAGATTTAAGCTAAAAAGGAACATAGAATTCCTGCATGTGGACCCTGGGATGCAGATTCTTTTGAAAGTGGTCTTTGGAATAAAAAACCTGTAAAGAAGTGAGGGGAGCTGGAAAGGGCAGGGGTAGAGCAGAGGCAAAGATGTCATTGCAGCCTAAGTTGATCCTCAGCCTTATGCACAGGGAGCTCTGATGTGTGACCAGCCCTGCAGCATTGCCTTTCAGGGGAGCTCTACTGTACCTCACCATCATTCAATTCTAACCCCAGACTAAGCAGATGTCCTCTGTAAGACCCTTAAAGGAACTGAGTCCACTGGGAGATTTATCAGCTTATTCTTCACCCCTTTTCCTTCCTTCTGGTGGAATGCAGATGTGATGATTGAAGCTCAGCAGCCATTTTGGGCCTTGAGGTAACCTCGAGACAGAAGGCAAAAAGATAGGAGGAACTGGTCTAACTACATTCCTTGTATGTGAGAATAAACCCTCATCTATTCAAGCCACTTATGTTGTTGTTGTTGTTTTAAGATTTTATTTAGCTCCAAGCCCCCAAGATTAGGTTGTTTGCTCCTTCTAGGTGCTCCTGAAGCATCCCAAATGTACCTCAGTGGTTTTAATTATCACTCCACATTAAAAATTGCCCAAATGCTGGCTTATGCTTCCCTCCACACTGTAAGCCCTTTGACAGCAATGGTTGTATATGATTCTTCTATCCATAATGCTGACACGTAACAGACATTTAATACATATTTACTGATTCAATGACAACTAAAATCAGACACAGAAGGGACCATTGAGTCACTTCATCTAGTGATTCCAACAAGGGCAATGCCACCTCCCAGGGAGCATTTTGGAAATATGCAGAGGTGTTTTGGTTATCACAGGGTTTGGGGGTGCCCCACTGGAATTTGGGGTAGGGGTTAGGTGCCAAATGATCTGTAACAGTTGGGACAGTCCTATGCCAGGAAGAATGAATTCCACTAAGTCTTGCACAACTTTTTTTTTTTTTTAGAATCTGGAAAGACACTTATGTAGGTGAATAACCTGCTTCCACTTATTTGAACCTAGAATCTAACTTTGATTTACACAATCGCAAAATATATTTGTACAATTTTAACATACCAGAATATACTAGGAATGCAACTACTGTGCATAGAAAGGAGAAATTATACTTTGCTTTTGTCTGGGTAGAAAAAAAGAATCGTGCACCATTGTGGAAAAAATGCATGAGTGATAGCAACACGGCTCAGGTTATCTGAGTGCCCCCTCCAAACAACCCCTCTTTGCCTGTCTTTATAGCTGTCACAGTCACCATATTCTATCTGCCAGCAATTTCTGGGGTACAAGCCAGTCCAAAACAAAGTGGCTGAAAACAGCAGTCATTCTCCCCCATGCATCTCAGGTTGGCTGGGGTTTGGCCAATCTAGGCTGGGCTCAGCTGAGCCGTTCTGCTTCAAGCTCGGTCTGCTAGGCTGGGCTCCACACTGGGGTCGGGTTCAGGTCTGCTCTGCGCACCTCACGGTGGGCCCAGGCTGCAGGGCCAGCAGAGAGCTGGGAGGAGCTCTTCTCATGACCAGGGCAGAGGTACAAGAGGGCAAGTCCCACTGCATGACATGTTTCAAGCCTTATTTCAGTCTTGTCTGCTTTTATGCCGGTTGGCCAAAGCAGGTTACGTTGGCAAGCCCAAAAATCAAGGGCTGGAAAAATAAAAGTATTCTGTCCTGGAGGTGGAGGGATAGAGTGAATATTTTGGGGCAAAAAAATCGAATCCACCTTAGAGGAGTGATCCTACACTCATCTCCTTACTTAGCACTGATTTTTAAATGTCCTGTATAGGGTCACCTGGGTGGCTCAGTCAGCTGGGTGTCTGCCTTCGGCTTGGGCCCTGATCCCAGGGTTCTAGGATCAAGTCCCACATTGGGATCCCTACTCAGTGAGGAGTCTGCTTCTCCCTCTCTTTCTATCCCTACCCCCAACCCCCACTCATGCATGCTCTCTCTCTCATGGTCTCTGCCTCACATAAATAAAGTCTTAAAAAAATGTCCTTATAAGTAAATAATTCAGCTTTGCCTTACTTTTCTTAAATCCAAGTGTCCTCATAATAAGAGAGCACGTGCCTCTGACTACTTTGTTATATTGTAACAAGGAACTCATGCTAAGTATTTACATAGGAAACACATGCTTTATTGTTAAGTAACTGTCCTCTTATTTTAAAATATTTTACAGAGGTGTCTCAGTGGCTCATTCAGTTAGGTGTCTGACTCTTTTTTTCTTTTTAAGATTTTATTTGTTTGTCAGAGAGAGAAAGAGCACAAGCTGGGGGAGAGGCAGGCTCCCCACTGAGCAAGGAGCTTGACTTGGGACTCCATCTCAGGACCCTGGGATCACAACCCAAGCTGAAGGCAGATGCTTAACTGACTGAGCCACCCAGGCATCCCAGGTGTCTGACTCTTGATCTCAGCTCAGGTCTTGATCTCAAGGTTGTGAGTTCAAGTTCCATGTTGGGCTCTGCAGTGGGTGTGGAGCCTACTTAAAGTAAGAAAAGAAAGAAAAACAATTTATATTTTATTTAAAATTGGGCCCTTAGGTAGATTATATTATGTATGAATTTTGTTTCATGAGAACCAGGGGCATCTATGAAGCCTTCCTTACAGAGAGAAGACAAAGGGAAAAGGTTGGGACCATGGAGGTAATGCAATATTGTCCAGGTGGGTGAAGGGCAGACACTCCAGCTGAGTCACAAAGACCTTCCTTCGAATCCTGCCAGATGATCTACAAATGAATTATGTAAGCTCAGGCAGGCTGTTTAACATTTCTGAGGCTTTCTCAGGTGTACTATGGGGATAATAATACAAGTCTTCCGGCTTGCAGAAAGAATGGGATGAGATCATGCATGGGACCGTCAGGATCCTGGCAGGAAACAGAGGACATACTCCAGGAGGGAGGTGGAGGGGAGTTTTATAAGGGGTCTGTTTACCAGCTTGGGGGCCGAGTTTCCTTCCTCTCCCCAGGGACTGTGCATTCTCTTAGAGCTATTAGCAGCAGGGAGCTGTTCCCGCCCCGGGTCTCCAGGGCAGAGGGGAGACATGCAAGGGGCAGCTTTACAAGAGCCATGACCTCCAGCGCAGGACCTCAGTCAACCATGACTAGCCCACAGGGAAGAAGCTAGGGGGTAAATACTCCAACTTCACCCTCCTCCTTCGGGCCCCAGAGCTTTGATCTGTCAGTGGCTCCTACTGGCAAAAACCACTGGAGATGAGATACGGGGGTGCCTGTTGACGGCATCTGTGGAAGTCAGCCTGCCAGAGCATAGCGCAGGAGCGGAAATGTGGAAAGCAGACCTGGATGGGCAATGAGAAGATGTCCAGCATGAAAAACACTCAACACAGGCCCTGGCAAGCTTTGTAGGTGGACTACAAGGACTTTGTAAGTGGTAGTGCTGTTAGAGGGACACTCACACGTTCGCACCTATATGCATGAGAAACGCAAATACCTCCCCAAGTTATGAATAGAACCTCCACTAGAAGCTACCTGATCTTGGAGGGGAGGGAAAAAACTCTTTTTCTTCTACCTATCGCGGATGCTCCCGCTCAGGTCCCATATATCAGACTAACAAAAGACACTAGCGCACTAGCAAGAGAAAAAACCAGCAGAAGTTCATTAGCAGGTGCGTTTAGCATAGGCTGGGGAGCTCAGAGATGAGTATCTCAAAGGGCTGGTTGGAACTGGGGCTTAGACAGCACCTTCACAAAGGAACGGTGTATTTTTAGGACATGACAAGACAAAGGAAAAGGACTTTGAGCTTCCTAAACTGGGAAAAGGCAAGGTATATGGGGAACCAAATGGTAAGGAAGGGTCTAGAATTGTCTGCAGTGATTAGCTTCCCTCCTTGTAGGTGTGGGTTAGAGGAGGGGGTGGCATCTTTACATATTATGTCCTGCTTTTAGGCAAATATAGGGGGAATGCAGAGGGCTCTTCTTAAATCTGCATTCTTCCATTGCCCTCAGCTCAAAATCAGCCTTATGCCAAAGCTCCACATTTGGAAGTGGCCTATTCTGCTACCTTTCAACCTCTTCAAGTCCCAGTCAAAGGCTTTTTTTTTTCCTGCATTCTTCTACAGATTATGCCAAATTTCTGCATCAACAATGACAACTTGCACTCTCTGAGCCACCGATGTTTGAAACTTAAAGATAATATCGTCCTTGAAACATATTGAGGGGTCTGTTATCCAGAAAAAACGAGCATCCTGTTCGCTAGAGATTCCAAGAACTATGCATTTCCAACTCCTCACATGCGGCAGGGATAACAAGTGTACATAGAGATGTTAACTCGCTTAGAAACTACGCTGGGGGGTGGGGCACCTGGGTGTCTCAGTCCTTTAAGCATCCGCCTTCAGCTCAGGCCATGATCCCTGGGTACTGGAATCGAGCCCTACCTCGGGCTCCCTGATCAGCAAGGAGCCTGCTTCTCCCTCTCCCTCTGCCTGCTGCTCCCCCTACTTCTGCTCTCTCTCTGTCAAATAAATAAATAAAATCTTTAAAACAAAACAAAACAAAACAAAAAAAAAACAAAAAAAAAAGGAAAAGGAAAGAAACTATTCTAAGGGCGGTGGTGACCTTGGTTTAAACCAGTACCTTGGTTTAAATACAGTTCCTGATTACCTTTAAGTAGTGCAATTTAAAACAAACACTAAGGATAGAATAGCTTTCTGGTTGGGTCCCAAAGCCACACTGAGATAAAAGGCAGTCTTATTTGTCCTGACAGGCATTCAGGCATAAGCATCTCTGAATCTGGTTAAACCAGTTCCCTGGCAGCCAAGGCATCAGCCCTGAATGTTTACACAACGGGGAGAAGCAGGGTTACCCTGCTTTTTCCACTCTTCCCTCAAGCCTCTGTAGTTTCAGAAGCCTGAACTGTCAGGTGGGAATTGTGTAACGGAGCTGAGTCGCAGACAGGCTTCGTGGAGTCAAAGGAAAAATGAACACATCTCTGTGTATACAGAGTAGCCTTGCTGCTGCTTTTTGATTTCACATGCTTTCAATTTTTAGGGCTAAAAAACCCACAGGCTGAAGCAGCAGCCATGGACGGTCACGTTAGCGTTTCACGGGCTAGAACCTGGCATCAGGATTGGAAACAAATAACTTTTTTTTTTTTTAAGATTTTGTTTATTTATTTGACAGAGATCACAAGTAGGCAGAGATGCAGGCAGAGAGAGAGAGAGAGAGAGAGAGGGAAGCAGACTCCCCGCCAAGCAGAGAGCCCGATGTGGGGCTCGATGTAGGGCTTGATCCCAGGACCTTGAGATCATGACCTGAGCCGAAGGCAAAGGCTTTAACCCACTGAGCCACTCAGGCGCCCCGGAAACAAATATCTTTTGAGATGACATTTCATTTCTCAGAGGATCGGTTTTGGATAAATCTCTTACTTCTATCCAGTGACCTCAGGTGCGTTTTCCTCTCAACCCCAAGTCAAGCCCATGTCACACACCACGAAGAGCTTTAAGATAGTCTTTTGATTCCAAATCTGTGGCCGATGCCCTCAGAAAGATGTTTTCAAATCCATATATTTGCATGTGCACATACTCTCTTTATGCAATAATCCAAACCCATAAACACGGACATAGTCTTATTTCATCTAAAGCAGAAAATCCAGAAATACTGTTAATATACACAGACAGATGCTTGGATAGAAACCCAATTTATAACTACCATAATTTGTTTTTTAAGATTTTATGTATTTATTTGACACACAGAGAGAGAGAGAGAGAGAGAGAGAGAGAGAGCAAGCAGGAAGAGCAGCAGAGGGAGAGGGAGAAGCAGGCTCCCAGCTGAGCCAGGAGCCAGGACCCAGAGATCATGACCTGAGCTGGATGCAGATGCTTAAAGGACTGAGCCACCCAGGCACCCCTAACTATCAGAATTTGTACCACACTTTTCACAAAATGTATCTTAAATGTCCTTGTTACAAACCTCTGAAGTCACCATTAGCTGATATATTTCACATGTGGCCAGAAGGCTGTTTTGGGAGATTTCAAGTTCTGCCCAAGGACACAGAGCTAATAAGGGGCAGAACCAGGACTTAGATACAGGTCTATTCCAATTTAAAATTCTTAGTCAAAAGAGAATTGTGGCATACTTTCCATTTATTGAAGATAAGTGATATTAGAACATAAGTAAGTTTAGAGTATTTTGAAATGACAAAAGTCAAATCTATTGCATTACTTGGTGTTAGAATAAAAACTCTAAAGCTTAAGGATTTACTTTCTCAAAGAACTCTTTACATGGATTTTGAAACAGGCTAAAAACTTACTGAATAAAATGATTCTGATTAATAATGCAGTTTGCTTAGCTAAATCATTTTTGTTATATACTTTCATTGTTCAATCCATGAGCCCAGTTAATATTTAGGGATCTTCCTATGAAAAGCACTGAATAATAGCAAAATAGCTCACAGCAAAGAATGACAGCTCACAAAAGTGAAATACAGCTTTGTTGTAAGTTAGGAATTTTATTCTTGAGATTTTAGGCTTAATGAATATCATTCATGACAATATTCTTTTGATATTGTGATAGATTAGTACATTTGCTTGATGAAAACCAACTCACCGTTATCATCCATCCTTTATCATCATCGTCATTGAAAAGGAGAGCTAACTTAGAAAAAGTCTTTGATAAAGAAGATGGGACAAAAATTAAGTTTTCAAAGAAATGGGGGGTATCTAACCACTGTCTGCGTAGACAAGAATATTTTTTGATTTGCGAACTGAGTTCCTGCTGCCACAACTCTCTGGATCCTTTGGGACTTCCTCTCCCACCATGATGAATTCTTCAATAAAAATGAAATCTCTTTTATCTAACCCTTGATGTAAATGCAATATGAAATGTGCAGAGTCATCTATGAAATATTCTTGTCAAAAATGTTTAACCTAGTCAAGCTTTCAGATCTCACCTCCAGGTTACAGAAAATACAGAGGAGAGAAGATCAAGCCAAACAGTAAGAGGAAATAATGAGACAGATTCAGAAGGGAGGATGTTCCAAAAGTTACTGTTGTGGGGAAAGTGAAGGAACTGTTCTGGATTAGAAGGACAAACAAAGGCAATGAATAAAACTTGACTGGATCCCAACTCAAGGAAATTTAGCTGTAGAATTTTGTATCTGGCAAATAATTGAAGATATTTGAATGTTGTTGGTATAAGAGATAATAGACACTTTTGTTGATTTTCTTCAGAGAGATGGGGTTGTGGTAAATAGTATGGCCTTACTCTCTCCACGTAACTAGCGTGGTAGACTCTGGGGAGTTGGATGTCTTACATGGGTGACTTCCCAGGATGAGGGTGGAGGCCAAGCCCCATACTGGTAGAGCTTTACTTTCACTCCATTTTGATGTTCAAAGCAGTTGCAAGGCCAGCTCAGACTGAAAAGGAGAGGGGAACAGCACTTCCTGATGGGTGGACTAGTGCATGCTTACAAAGTGGGAAGGAACTAATGGCAACCATCTTTGGAGATGATCTACTCTCCACCTCCGAAAAATATATCAAGTGCTGGAACAAAAGCCACACCTCCACAGTCCAAGAGAAATCTAGATATTTGCTTCTATTAGAAATAATACGTTGAGAGCTCAAGCCAAAGGGAGTTAAGCATTTAATTTGCAAAGCATTTACTCCCTCTCCCTTGTATGCAAGGAATTTACAAGCCAAGAGGCAAAGGTAGGAAAGTGCAAATGTAAGACACACAAAGATTAGAACGTTATTCTCTAGAAAATATTTGATTTTAGTCCTATTATCATTTTCGTGTTTTTCTTTTCTCTTCGAGCAGTCCTTGTAGTGCGAATCCAAGAGTTGAAAATGTATTTTACTGATTTTTGTAGTCCTACTAGCTTTTAGAGAATTTCACATACAGAGTACCCGACAAGTGCTTGTTGAATTCAATGAGTGATTTATACTTATTATACAATTCAATGAGTGATTTATACTTATTATACACACTGTTATCCAGCCAGGATTTGGGGTTTTAGGAAATGAAAAAGAGCCAGAGCAAATTCATGTATCTGCCGATGTTGAGAAATGAGCCATTCTGGTTCACAACTCATTGTTCACCATGAACCCAGCAATAAGCAAGAAGGTATTTCAGTAGTCAAAATAATTATTATAAATCCAGTTGAAAAGTTCCGCATGTTAAGAAAAAAGCCTTTCAGACCTTACTTCAGAAGATCTTACGATGATCTTCCTCTTCCATTAGGCATATGGCGAAGAAGAGGGCTGGGACTGTATATTTGGAGATAGAGCATTTAAAGAGGTAATTAAGGTTAAAGGAGGCCATATGCGTGGACCTAATCCAATAGGGCTGGTGTCCTTATACGAAGAAGAAGAGGGGCGCCTGGGTGGCTCATTTGGGTTAAGTGTCTGCCTTCAGCTCAGGTCATGAGCCCAGGGTCCTGGGTTCAAGGTCCTCTCAGGAAGGAGTCTGCTTCTCCCTCTCCCTCTGCTCATCCCCTGCCCCCTACCCCTGTTTGTTCGTGCTGTCTCACAAATAAATCAATAAAGAAGAAACCCCAGGATGAGTGCACAGAGAAAAGGCCATGTGAGGACATAAGGTGGCTTTCCATAACCAGAGGCATGCCTCACCAGACACCAATCCTGCCAGCACCTTTATCTTGGCCTCCCAGCCTCCAGAACTATGAGAAAATAAATTTCCACTGGTTAAGCCACTCAGTCTTGTCATGGTGTCTTGTCATGGTAGCTGGAGCACATTAATAAAGGCTGGCAAACACAGCATTCAGATCAATATGCTCCCATTTTTATAAAAAAATGAAATAATTGAAGCATATGGAAAGTAATAGAGAATAATATTAAAAAAATTTCCCTACCACTCAGATTTTAACAAAAGTGGACAGTATTTGCTTCAGATCATTTAGAAATAAATTTTATACTTCACGTGTGTTTGGTGCCCTTTAGATCTGCTTCCAGACCCTCCTAGCCCTCACAACTCTTCTGAAGTTGGAGAAGGCCATTCTAACAATAGAATGATTTTCATTTTAGAAAAGTTTTATATAAATGGAATCTTATGGTATGCTCTGTTTCCAGCTTCTTTCAGTTAGCATAATGATTCTGAAATTCATCCACGGTGCTGTGTGTACCAATAGTCCGTTCCTTTTTGTTGTATGGACATTTTTTCTTTTCTTTTTTTTTTTTTTTTTTTGCGTATCACCTTTTGGTGAATTTTTATTTCTAGTTTGGGGTATTACAAAAAAGGCTGTTCTGAATATTTCTATGTGGCTGTCTGTTTTTGTTTGTGCAGTAAGGATAAAGCCTGGGTGGCATGATAGATAGATGTTTAACTACACTCATGGTTTTTATTTGCATTTCCCTGATGATAATCCTGAGCCCCTTTTCAGGTGCTCATTGGCCATTGACATATGCCTTCTTTGGTGAAGGGTGTGCTTAAATCATTTGTTCATTTCTTAATTGGGTAATTTTACTTCTTTTTTTTTTAAATTTATTTATTTGTTAGAGAGAGAGAAAGAGCACAGGCAGACAGAGTGGCAGGCAGAGGCAGAGGGAGAAGCAGGCTCCCCGCCGAGCAAGGAGCCCGATGCGGGACTCGATCCCAGGATGCTGGGACCACGACCTGAGCCGAAGGCAGCCGCTTAACCAACTGAGCCACCCAGGCGTCCCGGTAATTTTACTTCTTGAGTTGTATAATCTCTTTATGTATTCTGGATTTCTGGATACAGTTCCTTTATTGGATATGTTTGTCAAATATTTTCTCCCAGTTTGTGGCCAGAAATTTCATTTTCTTTTTTTTTTTTTTTTTTTTTTTTTTTAAAGATTTTATTTATTTATTTGACAGAGAGAGATCACAAGTAGGCAGAGAGTCAGGCAGAGAGAAAGAGAGAGGAGGAAGCAGGCTCTCCACTGAGCAGGGAGCCCGATGCGGGGCTCGATCCCAGGACCCTGAGATCATGACCTGAGTCGAAGGCAGAGGCTTAACCCACTGAGCCACCCAGGTGCCCCAGAAATTTCATTTTCTTAAGTATGTGTTAAAGTGTACAAGTTTCTGATGAAGACCAATTTCTCAAATTTTTTCTTTTATAGTTTGTGCCATTTCTGCTCTGAGAAGTCTTCTATTAATGCAAGGTCACTAAGGTTTTCTCCTGTTTTGTTCTACAAGTTTCAGCTCTTGTATTTAGGTCTATATATGGGGAGAAGGTGAAGGTTCACTGTGTGTGTGTATGTGTGTGTGTGGGGGGGGCACATTCTGGTCACGTAACCGATTTCTGAGGGAAAGTATAGAAGGCAGAATAGCTCCCCCAAAATGCCCATGTCCTGCTCTCCAGAACTTGTGAACATGTGATATGGCTGAGGGGAGTTAAAGCTGCAGGTGGAATTAAGGTTGTATATCAGCAGGCCTTAAAATAGGGAGAAAACCTAGATCATCCGCATGGATCCAATGTAATCACAAGGGTCCTTAAAAATGCAAGGGGGATGCAGAATTCAGTGTCAGAGCTATGTGATGAGAAAAGAATTCAACCTCTTGTTGCTGCCTTTGTAGATGGAAGGAAGAGGGCTACAAGCCAAGAAATGTGTGAGGCCTCAAGAAACTGGCCATGGTAGGAAAACAGATTCTCCCCTGGAGCCTCCAGAAAGGAACGCAGTCCTGCTCACACCGTGATTTTAGCCCTAGCCCAGTGAAACATATCAGATTTCGAACCTGCAGAACTTCAAGATGACTGATCTGTATTGGTTTTGAGTCACTAAAGTTTGTGGTAATTTATTACAGCAGCAATAGGAAACTAATACAGATCCCTGAGACTTTTCAACAGTATGATGTTTGCTGTAGGGTTTTTGTGGATATGTTGTCTATTTGTTCTTGTAGTCCTTCCAGTTTATGTCTGATGTGTATTTTTAACTCTAATATTTGCTCTGAGCCTGTCAGCTCTCATTTTATTTCCTCCTGTTGCTTGCTTATCTAACTGAGCTTTTCCAATATTGACGTTATAGTCTTCTTTCTTGAGCTTCTATCATTCCTCAATTCCTTCATAATTTTTAAAAATATTAGATCAGTTTTCCTCTGCTTTACGAATGTTTGGGATCTTCGCTCTCCATGCGTATGCTATACAGTCTGTTATCCTTTTTTCTTTTAGAGCACGGTGTGAGATGTGGTTGTGTTTAAGAAGAATTTCCCTGTCTTTTTAGAAGATTCCTGTGTAGGAGGTGAGGTGGGGCAGGATAGTTTTCTAATTTTGTGGTCTGAGGGTTCTCCCTGCAGTTACTATGCAGAGGGAGGACATGGTTTTCTGTGTATGGCGTTAGTACTTTCCATATTCAGTCTCACTGTGTCCCCTCTTCTAACAGTGTCAGAACCTTCTCTCCTCTACACCCCCCCCCAACTTCCCTCCCTTGCCAGTCTGTGCTCTACACCTGATCATTTCCCTTAGGGCCGTCGCATGTGCTCTCCTGGGCTACTGTTGGGAACTCTGCAGAGTGGGTTGCCCTAGCACCCTCAGACCTTTCTGTGGGCCCCTGTTCCTAGCTGCCAACCGAATGCTCAATAGCCCTGTCTGTTTTGACTGTGGTTTTGGACCTAGACACTAAAAGTCCCCTTGCTTTGCTTCTGCTTACTCCTCGAAAGCCGTTCTTCCCAAGTGATCTTACTGCGACTGATGGTTTCAGCCCAAACTGCTCAGATTCTGGGATTCACAGGGTTACTACTCAACCATCTAATTTTAGCAAAGATGGTGTTTTTGTTTTTATTTTTTTTTGCTATAAGATAGCACACCTGGGGGTTCGGGGAGAGGAAAAAAACACTCGCTGCTGCTACTATTGTATCTCCTAAAACTGATTTTTTATTTTAAAATGATTTGTATTTTTCTATTTATATTATAATGCCAGGATAGGGCAGACAATGCCACAACAATACATAAATTCCAGACTTTGGAGATGCAACACAAGCACTTATTCCTTGCTCACATCACAGTCCACACAGCGTGCTCCCCTGGAAGTCTCCCAAGCTGTGACCAACAGGCCTTGGCTGCCTGCATTCTGCCAATTCTTTGTATATATGCAAACAAGAAGAGAAGAGAGTGGTCAATCATGACCACTGCAGGGGAGGGCAGTGAGTTTTACTGCCAGGTCTGGAAGTCACATCAATCACTCGTCCCCACATCTCACTGGCCAGCACTCAGTCACAGGGCCCCAGACAAACCACGACAGAGGCTGGCAGAGGTAGAGCGACCACAACTCTGTACCATTGCCCAAGCAACTCTGGGAGAAAAAACAGACTGTAAAACCTAAGACCCTATCTCTTCATGTGTCTGTAAAAGGATTTCAGGTGTAATGTGATAAAAGAACACTTGCTGTTTTTAATAAGGTTTTAATTCCATCAGTACAGAACTTTAAATAAAAAAAAAAAATTGTGACTCAAACTGTTTTCAAGTCTGCAAAAAACCTACCACAGGTTTTCCACAGCTGCCAATTGCTGACAATTTGGGGGAGAATAAGAAAGCATATAATTAAACAAAAGTAAAATGTCTCCAGTTATAAAGGTTCCACTTAAATAAGGCTTTTAGAATTTTAAAGAATTAAACTGTACCACTAATATACAAGGGAAATGATGGTTTGGCGTCATTTATAAACATAAATGTGTTCACAAACATTCTAAATATTCAATATGCATACTTCAGGAGAACTGTGACCTTAAGACAATGATTTTTATTACTTTTAGTCTACCAAGTTTGACACTATAAATATACTCATTGAAAAAATTAACACAGTATTTAAATAAGAATCAATTTCATGAAAATTTACAAAATATAACCAATATATTCTGACTTATGATCATATCTTAAATATTTCAACTTTACTCTTCTAGCCTGGGTCAAGCCATTTAAAAAATAGTTCCACACTATTTTTAACTTCAGGATATAAAACAATAGGAATTTACTAAGTTTTCCATTATAAAAATTAATAGAGCAATTCTCAAAATACCAAAAAACTGTTTTACAAAAGCAGTACCCACATCATAACAACTTATTTCCTTTAGAACACATCTTCAAAAGGCACATTTTAATTACAAGTATTTATCTAAAGATGGTAGCTGCATTTTGAATTTCCAGCCAATTTCCCACACTCTCAGCATGAAGATGGCGGAAAGTCGGGGGAGGCAGAAGAACACAGGTGTCCAGTGGGGCTGTACTGAGGGCGGCAGTGTTCTCACTCACCGCATCATCACGGAGACTGGGAGAAAGGTGAAGGAAGGGGGATCTGCAGACCTGTCTTCTGTCCTAATTTAACCTTCATGAAATACTTTTTACCAAAAATACTCAATTAAAAAAGAAAAAATCACAAGACAGAAAGCTAAAAAACCCAAAGGCCCAGACCACAAATGCCAGTTTAGTCTGAGTGGTGATGTTACTTGTTTGGGGCCTGAAGGAAAGAATGAAGCTTCTGGTTCCTTGCAATCACATCTTCATACTGGGCTTGTCTCAATTTAAATCACTTGGTGAGTTAAAGGTGCTACAAAGTCCTACAAAGTCCTAGGATGTCTGGCATACTAATTTTCAAAATCAAATTATAAATGACTTCATGGTTATCTCTGTCATGTTCCCCCTTAGTTAGGGCTGATATTCTAAAGTTGACTGTTTTTTTTAAGGACCCCAAAATGCAATCCAATATATACTTTGGGGTATGGTTTACTTTTCGGTGAAGTTAATACTAACTGAACTACTAAACTGAGTAAGATCAGTACTCTAAAGTACTAATAGATTAAGTAATTGATCCCATGCAGGAAACAAAAGGGACTTCTAATGCTATTTTGGAATTTCAAAATATTAGAGATCTGCCTTAATTTCCTGTTAGTCCCCTCCAGTCTCAGCTGAGTGTTCCATTTTTTTTTCTAAAGGGAGAATATCTTAGATTTGTTTCCTTACTATTACAAAATAATTGACCAAAAATATTCTGAAGTACAGAAAATAAAATGGTCACCTTTTACTCAACCAAAATATAACTTTCTGGTCCCTAACAGCAATGGTCACTTTAGGGGCACTTATTCAAGATCTAAAATAGCAGCTTTTTCAATTAAGGCAACATTGCTCTATTCTTACCTATTTTTCTATTAACCACTTATTAAAACTCACAAGAGCAGTTTCACCCTCACAGGCCTTTTATAATGTAAGAAGAGTGAACATGAACATCCTTCTCAATGTTTAAAAAGAATATAAAAAGTTATTCAAAGTCAACAAATACCTTACTTTCTACTTGGATTCTAAAGTAATTACAGTCATTTCAGAATATGTAAACCAAGAAATTACCTTTTAAACTAACATCAACAACATAAAATACAATTTTTCTACAAAAATACAATATAGGCAATCTATCACTTCTTCCCTGAAATAGAAATTTAATATTTGGACAAAAAAGCTGTAAACTTTTGATTACATTCAAAAGATAACCTTTTAAAGACTTACATTATTTGAGGTTTTGGCAATGGGAGCTCTTAACAGATTTGCATTACTGTATTGTTTTAACAACATAATGCCGAACGGTTTGTTTCTTTTACCCTTACAGCTGCTACCAGGAGGAAAAGAATGGCTTCCTGCAGTGGACAGTCTGGGTGAATGAACTGCTCGTATGGACAATCCGACCCTGATTTCTACCTTGACTGCGCTCCACAATCACACAGGGCATTTGTACCAGCTGAACAGGACTCTTCCCATCCTTCAGTGCCTGAGTAAGATTTAAGATCTGTGGAAAGAGATATTTTCACTAGTTCATAAGATAAAAACCTTCATTCAGTTCACTGACATTATTTTAACCATTTATTCATAACTACAGTTTTTATTTCATCCATTTATGCCCAACAGACTGAATAAAGTACATGGTTTCACATTCTCCATTTGACATAGAAGCTAAACGAAGACTGGTCCAAGTTGTCTGCTTTTTCCATAATTTGGCTATTGTTGATGGTGCTGCTATAAACATCAGGGTGCATGTAACCCTTCAAACCCTTCAAATCAAGCATTTTTGTATTCTTTGTGTAAATACCTAGGAGTGCAATTGCTGGATCATAGCGTATTTCTATTTTTAACTTTTTAAGGATCCTCCATACTGTTTTCCAGAGTGGCTGCTCTGGTTTGCATTCCCACCAGCAGTGTATGGCCACCATTGATGAATGGGTAAAGAAGATGTGGAATATACACATACAGTGGAGTATTACTCAGCCATAAGAAAAAATGGAATCTTGCCACTTGCAAAGATGTGGATGGAGCTAGAGAGTATTATGCTAAGCGAAATAAGTCAGAGAAAGACAAATAACATGTAATTTCACTCATAAGTAGAATTTAAGAAATTTCACTCATATGTAGAATTTAAGAAATAAGTGATCATAGGCGAAAAAGAGAGAGGCAAACCAAGAAACAGACTCTTAACTATAGAGAACAAACTGAGTTACCAGAGGGGAAGTGGAGGGTGATGAGGGAAATAGGTGATGGGATTAAGGAGCGAACTTGTGATGTGTTACATGGAAGTGCCGAATCACTCAGCTGTACATCTAAAACTAATATTACACTGTATGTTAACTGGAATTTAATAAAAACTTTTAAAAAGTCTGCTTTTAACTACATACTTGCCTTCATAAACTCATTCAGAAACAAAAAAATTATTGCATGCCTACTACGTGCTAGGCTCTAAGTGCTGGGGCCATAACAGTAAAAAACAAACAAAACCCCTGCTTCCATAGAGCTTACACTTTAGCAGGGAGAGGAGTCAATAAGCACAAATCAGTAAATTATACCAAGCATTACAGGGTAAAAGTGCGATGGGAAAGCATGATGAAAGCCAAGGGAGTTAAAAATTTAGGGAAGGTAGCCATTTAAAATAAAGTTTCATTTAAGAGTTTATACTCATATAGAAAAAATTAAACTAGGAAGATTAAAATATATTACATTCCATGTTTAAACATACTCTCAGAATTGCTACTTGAGAACATAAATAAGGTTATGAAACTCAATGCATAGCTTACAGCCTATTCTACTCTGTTCAGATAAAATAAAATTTTAATAATTCATTTTCTTTTTTTTCCACATATCAGGTAAAAAACTCCCTTTTGTTATGTACTTTAGAAACAAAGATGCTCCTTCGGGTATTTGAAAATATCTAATATACGGATAGTATACATTTTAGTGGTTCTTGTAAAGATTATTTAATAGTGATAGCATAAAGGTTTCAACATAAAGCCATACTAATAAATAAAATTCAAATACTTGGAATAGAATAAAACTGGATGGCTTAGATCCTAGAAAATCTGAAGTATTTAATACCTCAGAAAAATAAATCTTTATTATCTACGGTAGTTACTCATTGTATTTATGTTTTAGGATCCCTTTTAAGTTCTTCCCTTAAAATCTTCTAGGCTGGCTATACTTGGATAACAAGACACAAAGAATTCACGAAATTCACACTTATAAGCATTGTTTTTATCACGAAAATAAAAACCAGCATGGCTGAGGAATGAAATGTTCTGGTTAGTTTCTTCTTCTGGTTTTTTAAAAATTCTATTCTAAAAATGTTAGTCTAAATACACTAATTTAAGTAATATCTAGTATTTTCCTGACTCTAAAGACCTGATTGTTATAGAGAATCTGGAAAACAGAATGGTATAAAGAAAATGAAAGCCATTCTACAAGCTTAACAATTTTTAAACACATAATAGCAAAAATCACTAAAGCTATCCTAAATATTAACATTCTTTGAAAGTTGAGAAGACACTTGATGATCTTGCATTTATTTATTAAAGAAACATCTACAGAGCATGTACTGTGTTGGGGCAGAGAGAAGACTAAACAGGAGAAAAAAACACACACTAAAGTATACATATTCTAGAAACACACATTACACATATTCTAGAAACAGCCATATGAACAAATAACTGGAATGAAAAGCGATGAACACTTTAACAACAATGGACCCTATGCTCTGACTTAAAATCTGATTCCCTCCCTTACATATCACCCATTTTTTCATTTCAGAGAACAAACAAATCTATTATTGTGTATTTAAATCAGAGAAGACTATTTTTAGAAATAGACTAAACACTGCAGGCAAGGAGAAACACTCTAGTCTCCATGGGTGCCACATTTGAGAACTGGGTAGGGATGCGGTAGTTAGGCCAAAAGCAGGTTATATACACTCATAGACTTCCACATACAGACTTTGTTCTCCTTTAGACTAATTCACTGGTCCTCAAACTTTAGTACTTTACTTTAGGACATAAAATAGTATCTAACTTTTCCAGACATCCTTTTTTTAAAAAATAGATAAAACCAAAAAGATAAAGATACACACACACACACACACACACATACATATACATATATACACACATATGTAATCATGTACATAGTCAGGATACCTTATTCTTTCTGGCTATCAGAAAGACAAAACCAAATTAAAATTTTTTAAAAAAGCAAAATCAAATTAAAACATATAATCGGGCATCATTTATCTTTTTCTTCCCCCAGATCTTGAGTTTGTCATTTTTTATCTTATTACACAGATTTGTGTAATACCTTAATTCATTTGTGAATGAGACAGGATCTGAGTAAGTAAACCTAAAATAGCAGATAGCCTCTGGTCTAGCTTTGTGACAGACCTCAGAATTGGAATGTCTCCCTATCTTTCCAGACAAGCATTTTAAAATTTATATTTAAATCCCTCAGGTACTAACTTTAATCTACAATTAAAACAGACACAATTATTTACAGCTTTTCCTTAAAAAGAATTCCTACAATAAGATATATCTTTAGGGATAAGAGAATTCTTGAAGATGGAGCATACTAATAAATCAATTTTGTTTCAAGCAAAAGGGTTAACTTAAGGCATAATTATCTATGCCAGAAAATTTAGTTCAACTATAGTTTGGGATGGTAACACTCTTCAACATAATTATAGTCACTGATCACCAGAGCCCTTCATACATGCCTGCATCACCTACTTCACCTCCCTGCAAAGCTCCCAAGCTTCAGCCGCCTCATCTGCTGAGCAAATCTGCACCTCACTGTCCAGCCTCACCTTTTGCAGTGATCCTTAATCTTTGTTTGGGTTACAGACTCCTTTTGCTGATATATAAATCCTACTGCCTGTCCCCACCCCAAAATGCACATATAAACAGAATTTAACACAAGTTCAGGGAGTTCACAAAAGCAACCCAGGAGGTGTCCTCTCCAGAAATATTAGTCTCATGACAACGTTTCTGAATGGTAATCTCTCAGGGCTCCAAACCCTTCCACATGGAATCTGCATTCTGGCACTTACGGCCTCCAAGATCTAGCTGTGGCTTATTTCTCCAGCCATTTCGCTTACTATTTAAAATTTATGATTCCAGCAAAGGACCACATAAATACAATGGAGCACAGAGAGGTATATGAAGTAATAATCCATCTCTTTTCCATGACTCCTGGCCTCCTCATCACAGCTCATGCTCCAGGAAAAAAAGGAACTGGGTTTTGCTCATGGTTTTATTTCAACCACTAGAACACTTTCTGGTACTAGTTCTGTCAAAAAATATTTGGTGAATGAATGCTTATCTAATTTAATTATATGTATTTGTTAAAGTTATATAACGTAATAATCAGTACAAAAACTAGACTTCTTTGCCCCAGGTAGGCAGCATATAGCTACCTTAAATTAATTACATACTTTAGGAAGAAAAAGTTAATTAATAAGTCACTAAAAGACAATGTTTATAATAATTTGTTTATAATACTTACAAAATTATTTACAATAATTTATTTTCATGTCAAGTCTTCCTTTTGGAATCTAAATAGTACTAAGAGAGTGGAAGGACCAGACATGGTCAGTAGGTCAGCCAGCCTGCAGGTCCACACCAGCAGACCTAACACCTTGTATCTCTAAGTAAAGAAGGTATGAAGAATGACAGGACTGAGTTACAATTAGTACTTTTATGCCTCAGTCACTGCTCAGCTTTGGTGACACGGTGATTCACTGACTGCTCCGGGAAAGGCCAAACACATTCTGTGAGAAAAATCAACAGGCGACAGAACCTGGTACTGAAACATCCAAGCAAGTAGATTTGAGGAGGAAAAATACAGTAACACTCAGGAAAACAGTTATCAAAATGAGGACAAAAAATTCACAGGAGAGGGAAACTGGCTAACAAACGATATACAAAAAGGTCAAAAATAATTAATTTAGAACAAGAGGAAAGCCACTATTGAAATCCATTTCATTTTTAATCATATGCGCTATTTTGGTTCAGCATAAAAGAACTGTATCTTTGGGTTACCGTGGAGAAAAAAGTTAACAACTGTTTCAAAGAGAGATATTTTTCTTAATGAAAAAGATCACAATAACATTAACTTACCTGACCTCTCATCACAGACATCTGACTCTCAAAAGTGGCTTTGTTAAATTTTCTGTCGATCTTTCATGGAATAGGAAAAAAAAAAAAAAAAAAAAACCCACGTTATTATAATTTCAAAAATCAAGATCTTTGAAACATATATTGGAAAACAAATGAACTCTTCAACTTAGTATGTAAGGCCATTTCAAAGCCTTCCTAATAGTTAAAACAACATTTAAAGAGTATTTTTACGGGGTGCCTGGGTGGCTCAGTGGGTTAAAGCCTCTGCCTTCGGCTCGGGTCGTGATCCCAGGGTCCTGGGATCGAGCCCCGCATCGGGCTCTCTGCTCAGCGGGAAGCCTGCTTCCTCCTCTCTCTCTCTGTCTGCCTCTCTGCCTACTTGTGATCTCTGTCAAATAAATAAATAAAATCTTTTAAATTAAAAAAAAAAAAAGAGTATTTTTACTTGATTTATTTTTGGATGCCTCTAGAATGACAATAATAGTTTATTTATACTCCAACTGGATCCAAAAGGATTTTAAATGACCTTCCAGCCGATGGGTTTAGGCTTTTTTAAGCGGATTAAATCATAGCAGCTCACTAAGCATTTATTATAAATTATACTTTTGTAAAACCACAACTTTTGAAGAGAACAACCTGTCAAGTTTTAATAGTCTCAGAGAACCCTCAAAATCAGTGTTAGCTTCACAAATTTATGTTCCTGTAAAGTAAAACTGTTAATTCCTTCTTAAGTTAGGTTCTACTGCAAGTAGTGATACCAGAAGCAGTAAACTGCAAATTAGTTCTATTAAGAAAATCTCTTCTAAGATTTCATTTTCTGCAATAAGTGACTAAAAATTCACTTACCTTAAAAAGTTCATGAAGATCTTCACATAAATCTTGCACAAAGTTCATGTCAGAAATATATGGTAGAATTAAGTT
The DNA here is from genome assembly GCF_963455335.1 of Martes martes. Lineage (NCBI taxonomy): Eukaryota > Metazoa > Chordata > Mammalia > Carnivora > Mustelidae > Martes > Martes martes. The sequence goes on along the minus strand of NC_137889.1, from coordinate 158,999,192 downwards.
TCTTGTTTCTTCAGAAAAAGGAACTTTTGCCTGAGGGAGCCAAGCCCAGTGAAATGGATCTAACAAAAGAGAGAAAGAAAGAGAGGAAGAAGTTATCAGAGAATGATCATCCCGATTCCAAGTCTGGACAGTCAATTTAGATGGTAAAGTACAATCTCTTCTTGGCCTTTCAGCTAAGATCAAGTGCAGATGTAAAGCACAGGAAGGTATTACTGGAACTAATCAGGTTCCTGAGTTTTAAATAGTAAAGAGTAAGAATTTCAATAATGAGTCTATCTCAAACAGCCCTACATCAAGAACTATATCTGAATCTCTGGTTCCTGAGTTTGAAAATTACGGGACACGTATAATTTGTTCACAGCCCCAGATCAAATGCCATGGCTGACGTTTCCCTGCCCTCTTAGTCACAAATCATCAGGAATTGACCATGTGCATAAACATACAATGTTCCAAAATTTTAAATCATTAGTAGGTAAACAGGTTAACTGGCTTTAAGGGATCAAAGATCCAATATTCCAGGCTAATTCTAGTTCTCTCCTAAGAAGACCATTAAATCTACACAGTACTAGGATCAGAAAGATTTGTAAAGTAGTAGAATCTTCTAGAGTAAGTGCATATTCAGATTCCTGAAAGAAAGTGTAAGGCTTATGACAATATGATCGCCCACAGAACCACTGTGGTTTCATCCAATGGCAACCTCCAGCTTTGATGGCTCCTACCATTTAGAAAGCCCTAAGGAAATAATCTATCTAGAGTCACTCCTTCTTAACTTCTTTTTTACTATCTCCTTGTGCACTGTGGGAAGTACACTGTCCATTCCAAAGAAAGCCTTTCCTCTAGCCCACATCTCCCTGAAGCTGTATCTAATTTCGTTTTCAGTTTTTCCTGACCAATCCACACAAAAGTCCTTATTCCATGCCTGCCTTTACTTCCAATCCCTATCCCTCAGTTCAAACTCTCTCACCTAGGGGTAACTGGGTGGCTTAGTTTGTTGAGCGTCTGACTCTCAAATGCAGCTCAGTTCATGTTCTCAGGGCTGGGGGATTGAATCCTACATCTCCGTACTCAGTGCAGAGTCTGCTGGAGATTCTTTCTCCCTCTCCCTTTGCCCCTCTCCAGCTCAAGTACACTCTTAACCTAAATAAAAAAACAAAACAAACAAAAAACCTTTCCCCTAAGACCACAAGTCATTTCATAAGAGTCTCTCCAAAGGCCCATTTGTGCTCATGCTATTTAATGTCTCCGTAGCAAGTAGTGCTATTCTTGATCATCTCCTTCCGTAAAATTCTCTCTTGTGTGGCTTTGGAAACACTGCTCTCTCAAAGCATACCTTCTATCTTTTAAGCCACTTCTCTTGTTTGCTGGCTTTTCCTCTTGTATTCAATGCCACCACTTTCCCCTTTCTCTCCTTCATTTGCTAAACATCCATGAAACATTTACTGAGTATTTGTGTACCTCGCATTGTCCTAGTGATGGTATTTGTTCACCATGATTGCCCTGGACAGTAACCACACCATGGCTTCTGCTACCAAGGTGATAGTTTAAAACCTATATCCTCAATACAAATTCCTCTTTCAAGTTCCAGATTCTTAATTCTCATCTGTATATTTAGCAAAATTTCCCAGATGTATCATAGGAACCTTAAACTTAACACTTTAAGATAAATTTGCATATAAATTCCAAACTACTAGAGGGAAAAAAACAATGAAACAAAGACATCTTAAGTCAGTTCAACAAAGGATAGGAAAGGGAAAAAAAAAACAAGTGGAATTTATGGTTTATAGAAAAAAAATAAGATGGCAGGAAAAGTTCAAACACATCAGTAATTTATTGAGACTTTAACTAGAGTTGAATGTATCTATTAAAAGAATCTCAGATTGGTAAAAAACAAATCCAGTTAAGTGTTGTTTATAAATCATATACTTAAAACAAAATGATGGAAGCAAAAAATAGAAGTATAAAATAATACCAGGTAAATGCTAATAAAAAGAAATGAGGTATAGCAATGTTACAACAGATAAAATAAGAAAAGTAAAAAACACTGAGAGGGATAAAGTGGGATATATTTCACACCAATAAAACAAGCCACCACCAAGATAAAATACTAAACCTTTATGTACATGAAATACACAGCAAAAAGGGTATAGAATGCAGTAAGAAATTGCCAGAATCAATCACAGTGAACTTCAACTTTAACTCTCAAAAATTAACAGATCAAAAAAATTATGACTTGGCTAACAACTAATAAACTTTAATTAATAGACAGATGCAGAACTTCTTGTCCAAATGCATTCTTTTCAAGTACCTTCAAACTGACCATCTATAAGATTATAAAGGAATTACGAACAAATTTCAAACAGAATTCACGCAGCCACATTCACAGATCACAAAGCAATAAAACTTGATGACAACGGGTAGTTCTTTTTTTTAAATCAACTAACATAGAAAATTTAAGACCAAACAAAATCATCCTAAGGTACTCACGTCAAAGGGTAAATCTGATAGCATGAACATACAGAGCAAAACAACAGAACAGCCCCTATCTAATCTATGGCTTAGCCAAAAGGATGCCTATAGAAAAATATATAGGCAAGCAAAATAGGATGAACACAATAAAAGAAAAGAATAATGATGGAAAACACAAATCAATGAGAGAAAAAGCAAAGAAACATAGTGAAAAACTGATCAACACAGGACCAATTATCTTAAAAAAAAAAAGCAAAAAATAAATAAAGGTAAAAAGGCCAATGCTTTATAACAGATGAGACTGTGGCAAGCTTAATGATAAAAAAAAAAAAAAGCCCACTAATAAACAGCAGGTATTTAAAAAAGCATAGTCATAGATATAGAGATTACTTTTCATTTATTTTTAAAGTAAGATCCACATCCAAAGTGGAGCCCAGTGCAGGGCTCAAATTCACAATGCTAATATCAAAACCTGAGCTGAGATCAAGAGTTGGATGTTTAATCAACTGAGCCATCCAAGTGCTCCGATATGGTTATTTTAAAAATACATTACATATATTTCAAATAACAATAAAATTTAAAAAACAGTACAATTCCTATATTTTGAATAATCTAATTATTCTTAAATTTTTACAAAACATGTTTCACTTATCCCTGTTCTCCCTCCCCCTAAATATTTTAAGGCAAATCAGATATCATTTCCTTTCACCCCTTAATACTTCACATGCATAGAGGGGATTTTTTTTTAATTGTAAGAGAATTCTATAAAAAACTTTGTACTCTAAAAATATAAATCTAGATCTCGAGATGTCATGAACAATTTTAAGGAAAATAAAAATGTCTAAAACTAGCTCAAAAAGATGTAGCAAACCAGCCCATTAACCACAAAAGAGACTGGTCAGGTAGATAAAACAATAGTCACTCACTCGGAAGGCAGAAGGTGGGGAGATAGGCCTAAACTGTTTTGTAAGTGAATGCTACCAAAAACACTAAAGTTAAATTCCGCCCAAGTATGAAAAAAGATGATGCCCAGGTTGTAAACATGTAAAAAGTTATTCTATAAGACTAACATAAGCCAAAAAACCCAAACCAGACCCAGTCATTCAAAGCTAAGCAAACAATACGAGGCAAGGCCCATGCAGTACACGTCTCTGCATCCCCAGCCTCTAGAACAGAGAGCCCCAATCAATGGTTATACTTCATCCAGGTTTTCTTCTCCTTTTTTGATATCAATAAGTTTTGTTGCCTTCCTATTCTGGAATAGGGTAGTTATAGATTCGAGAGGTGGTTCTAAATACTCACATGCTCTCCATTCATCAGGATGCTTAAAGGGAAATGCCAGACCATTATCAATTGCAGCTATTTTAATAAGTGATTCTTTATCATCAATCCATTCCGTTTCCTAAGGATGAAAAAGATGATCTGCTGATAAGTTTTTTGAATATTTCCAAAAGGTCAAGCATTAAATTAATTTTAAAAAATTACTGAGGTTTATGACATTTTATTTGAAGAGCCTATAAAAATAAAAAATAAGTTGCCAGAAAATACAAATTTTTACCCTCAAAGGGGAGAAACTGTCTTATAAATCAGTAAGGATTTTATAATCATTGTTTTTTAAATGTTGTTATAAATTTAGGTAGTAACGGTTTCATTTTTTTCCTCTTTGGGAAAGAGGACCTGGAACTATTAAGGTTTACAAGTATGTTGTTCCAGATAATTTATTGCTAGATGCACTGCTTAAATGTATGACATTTGCAAAATGTTGATATTTTTAAGAGAACTTAACAAAGTTACCTTACTAAAAACTTAATCTTTTCTAGGGTTCCCTAGAAATAATTAGTCCAAATACAAAATGTTTCTAAATACAATTCCCCAAAGACCAAATAAATTAAGGTCTAGCAAAAGGAATCTTCAAGATACTATTAATTACAGAATGCAGGCTATTCCTAACTTCTACAGTCTTCCATAGCTGAAACAAAGACCTTGAGAGCAAGAGGGTTTTCATGTTAAGGAATACTCATTACATAAACATAAAAAGCTGCCATTATTAAGTGGCCTACATAAAAACAAAAAGTGAAAAAGATAACTTTAAAATTAAAAGTATTAGCATGAAGGTCTATTTGATATATGTCTGGTTTGTTTCTTTTAGTTTATATCAAGTACCTTAGCTCAATGAAAACACACAAAATACTTAAGAGTAAAAGAATGAAGTTTTCAAGAAAATCTAATTGCTTAAGATATACCAATAAAATATATTTAGAAACTATTATGAATATGTATATTTATGTGTGTATTTTAAACCCATTTCTGCTACAATTGCCATTTCTTTTCCTTTTTTTCTATTTACAACTTTACTGAGGTATAATTTACACACAATAAACTTCACATACTAAAGTGTACAATTTGATAAGCGTTTACAGATATGAAACCTTCACCAAGTTTCCTGGTGTTCTCCCTCCCTCCCTCACTCCCTTGGCCCCACCCACAGGCAACCAGGTCTGCTTTCTGTCACCAGGGATTAGTTTGCACTTTCTAGATTTTCATGTAAGTGGAATCAGACAGTGTGTTCCCTTTGGGTGTAGCTTCTTTCACTCCGCAGGATTTTGAGATTCATCCATATTATAGAGTCATAAGACTCAAAAGAAGTGAATTACTAAAATATAAACATGTTGACCAAAAAATATCAGAAGCCTTTATTTTTATTACATAAAGGCAAAATAAATCTAGTGGTTCTATAACAAATTTCCCAAGTTCTAAAAAATAAGTACCCAGCTGGTATCATTCTTCCATTCTAATACAACATTAAAAAAAAAAAAGTTACAGAGATTTAGAAAAATAGAATTTTAAAAATGCAATGTAAACAGAGGAAAGAAAGAAAAAAGAGAAAGACAGAAAAAGGAGATAAAACCAAGGATCTAAGTGAAGGAAATGAAGAAATGAAGGATAACATAAATTTAAGGAATCTTTTATAGAAATTATGTGTGTATGTGTATAATTTTAAAATTTCCTTACCTTAATTTCCTTTCCCTGTTTCTGCTTTTCATATTTGATTAACCAATTATCATTTCCCCTGTCTTTCAAAAGAAAACAAATTTGTTACTTTTTTTTTTTTTTTAAAGATTTTATTTATTTATTTGACAGAGAGAGATCACAAGTAGGCAGAGGGGCAGGCAGAGAGAGAGGGGGAAGCAGGCTCTCTGCCGAGCAGAGAGCCCAATTCGGGGCTCAATCCCAGGACCCTGAGATCATGACTTGAGCCAAAGGCAGAGGCTTAGTCCACTGAGCCACCCCGTCATCCCTGTTACTTCATTTTTTATGGGTACCATAGCTTAATATCAAAGGGAATAATCTAGTTGCCTTTTGGTTTTCAAGACCTTGACTGGTTATCTGTGGCATACGTTTACATATTAAGAGCTCCAATTTAACACACACAAACTAAAAAATACTTACAAATGTTAGCTAACATTTTTTGAGAGTTTACTCTGTGTCAGGCATTCTTTTAAGTATGTGACATGTACTAATTCATTTAATCCTTTTAACCACTCTGTGAGATATATATAATTATTATCAAGAACTATTAAATTGGGGCACCTGTGTGGCTCAGTCAGTTAAGTGTCTGCTTTCTGCTCAGGTCATGATCTCATGGTGCTGGAATCAAGCCCCACTTCAGGCTCTCAGCTTAGTGGAGAGTCTGCTTCTCCCTCTGCCTCTGCTCCTCCCCCATGCTCAGTGCCTGCTCACTCCCTCTCTCCTAAATAAATAAAAGAATCTTAAACTCCCCCCCAAAACTATTAAATCAAGGTTGTTAAAGTCCAGGATAACTTCTCTACCTAAGGAAGAAAAAAAATCTACCTCTATTGCCAGGCAATTTCTGGGTAGATTCTCACCTAATGTCTACATAGAAGTACTCTAGTCTCTACATCAATTTTAACATTAATCCAGGACCACATTAATTAAGAAGGTAACTCTGGAAAAGTGTAATAATGCTTTTCCAGAAACTAATATAAATAAGTAAACATTTTGAATCAGGGGTTCTCAAACTTCAGAGTGCATCAGGATTATCTGAACGACATGTTAAAACAGACTGGTGGCCTCCATTTGCAGATTTTCTGCTTTAGTAGGGCTGGGGTGCACTCCTCTGAGAAGATGCATGTGTAATCAGTCCCCATATAATGCTGACCCAGAAGGTCCAGGGAACCACATTTGGGAACCACTGTTTTAAATTATCTACATCATGGCTCCCTTCTAGAAGAGAAAAAGTTAGAGTTTAATGTATTTATAGACTATACTAACAGTTATCTAATGTCAAAATAAGCATCTCAAGTAATTTACACAAATAATTTTAATTATTCATATTATGCAGATAACATTTCTGGCTTTGTCCTACTGCCCAGAAATTCCCCAGTAGGGACAGGAACTGACCTCTATCACCTCAGCAGGAGCCTTCTAGGAGTTAGGATCTCAAGTACAGGATTAACTTTGCCCAGGGGAGTCAGTACTACATCTCCATTTTCCAAGGCAGGTAGATAAAAAGTGGCCTCAAGACTTCTGCTTCAAGAGTTGAATATATAGGGGCACCTGGGTGGCTCAGTTGGTTGGATGGCTGCCTTTGGCTCAGGTCATGATTTTAAGTGTCCTGGGATCCAGTCCCACATCGAGCTCCCTGCTCAGTGGGGAGTCTGCTTCTCCCTCTCCCTCTGCCCCTCCCCCTGCCTGTACTCTTTCTCTCTCTAATAAATAAATAAAATCTTAAAAAAATAAAGAGTTGAATACAATTTGCAAGCTAACAAGATCTGAGTGAACAAATAAGAGAGCTTCAATACCTGTATTTCTGATGATGTAATCCAAAATAACTAATCTTTCAAATTGTGACTGAAATTCTTTTCTAATATTCTCAGGCAAAGGGTCAGCTTCAAATTTCCTAAGCCAATATTCGGCCTCCTTGTAATCTTCAACAAATAACTGAAAGGAACCAATCTATAATTTTAAGAACTATAGTTAGAAAAGAAAGTACAAGAACAAAGGGATTACTTTTTTAACTTCTCAGCAGTATTATCATAAAATATGTTTTATAAACATAGTAAGAAAAACAAAAAAGTTAACACTAATTTATATAACCACACTTATCAAAACTATTTTTATACACTAATTTTAAAATAATTATACAAAGAATACATAGCAAATTAAAAATGCTCAACCCTAGGTTTTTGAGGAGCACAGAAACTATTTTAGGACAATTAAAAGAGAAAATGCCTCTCAAGGTGATAATCTCAACTCAGATTGCTGTTTTCTAAAAATATTCCTTAAAATGACTTTAATTATGGAAGCCAAATAGTACACCTAACCTGGTCACTTAATAACAGTGCAATTTTATCTTACTAAAGAAATACTTCAGGATTTTTTTTTTTTACAACATACAGAATATAGATTTATTTTAAAAAAGAATGCATTCTTTGACTTTGCAGATTACAGATCCTGTCATAAATTTTAAAGAACTTATCAATCAATCATAAACTCTACAGTGGTTTTTAAGAAAACCCTTTCCTTGAAAATATGTCCATTTTAAAATGCATTTCTGTCACTAAAATTACTACATGTATTTCTAGCATAGGACCTACAGGTCACCTAGCTGGCCTCATAAATACAAACTACCATAAAGAAAATCTATTTCTTATCCTAACACTATATTCTTGTTGTTGGCATGAAATTTTAACTACTTCTAGAAGGTTTTCTTTAAGACACTTATAATTAAGTCCTAGTTGTCATAAACATGGAAATAATAGCTTTCTTTAATTACACTTAATTTCAGCATATCCAAGGAATAACAGGCCTTATAAAAATTTTCAAACTTCCTGCTTACCTGGAGTACAATTTTAAAAACAATTTAAGTTAACCATGAGTTTTTATTCAGATTCTTTTATCTAGACAAATGCATTGCAACCACAAAACAAAATCACAATTAAAAAAAAAAAAACAGCCCAAAGTTCTTGTAGAATGCTTTCCCATTTACTGTCCCCACTCTTGCTTAGCTAGCTGCTAATCATTCCTGAGGTTTTATTTTACAGTGGCAAGAAAGAAGGAATCTAGTATGTAGCCAGTACACATAGTTACTACAACTTACTACACTGTGTGATGGGCACCATACCAAGTACTTGACATGAATTTCTTCATTTAATCTCACAGCCCCAGGAGGTAGTTTTTCTCACCTCCATTTCATAGAGCCTAGGGCTTAGAGAGTAGGACTTGCCCAGTTAGGTCTCAGAGCTAACTGGTGGAGAAGCTGGGAGGACAACCCAGGTATGGTTCTTTATAAAGCTGTAGGTGCAAACTCCTGGAAACACTCCCTGTCCAAACGAAGTTAGACACCCTCCTTTATGCTCTCTGACCTTCCTATATTTAACCATCCTAACAGCTTTATCATATTGCACTAAGATGGTTTGTTCACTATAAGCTCTTTGAGGATGAAAAACCCATTTTCTTTCCTATTATATCTGCAGCCTACAGCACACAGTGCTCAGGTAATACATGCTGAATTGCCCCCCAAATAAAACTTAGCAAAGTCATTTACCCATTTACCTTAGGAGGGAGTCCTATCCGATGGAATTTTCTACCTACTTTAGGCACTTTCTCTAAAGCATACTTTTTGCCTCTAGATTTTGCACGGTCAATTGCACTGTAGTTAAATGTCTCACTGACAAGCCAAACCACCTAGAAACACACAGTTTTAGAAAAATGGTTATTAGAATTGGCATTATAATATTTCTACTCATATACTACATGAAATGTACTTTAAAACCATCAATTAGCAGAGTTTAACCCTATAGTAAATGCCTCAGAGAATCTAAAAGAGAAAAGCTTAGGGATTTTGCAAACTCAGTTAAATGGCATATATTTCTGGGAGAGGCAGCCAAAAACCGGCCAGTGGAAGCAAAAAGTAATCGTCCGCAGATTTAGGAACAAATATTGTGAGGAAGTCTTCAAGTAAAAGTTTATAAAGGCTAAAAAGAAAAAAAAAAATAGCAGTCTTTCGAGCGCATTAGTTATCTCTACTTTCAGGAAAATTTCTAGAACCTCGATATTTTTCTGCTTTCAAACTGTTAGTTCTTTTTCCTCTTGTCAGCACCATCTAAGCTTGTATGAGTGAGGGATATTCCCCTTGAACACTTTGTGGATTTCCACTAGAATCAATTTATTAGTTTCTCCTGACTCTGGATACCAAACCAAAGGCTCAACTTTAGGCTGTCATTAGAAATATTACTAAAGTGTTCACAGAGAATTATTCTATAAATTAGAAGTACATAATTCAAAACAACTTCTCCTTTACCTTTGTTTTAGGTACAATGCCCAGATGAAGCTTTTCATCCACAAGGGAGGCACCAGCTTCAGAAAGGTATCCCTGATTAGGAAGCAGGCAGCCTCTACCAAAGCAGCAAGGGCAGCAGACCTTATGAACATATTTGGTCCATTTTGGATTCAGTTGACCATAAGGCTCTTCTGATTTGGGTTTAAACACACCTATAGTTTTCTATATAAAAAAGTAGAAATTTTGTTAGACTTTTGATATAGAGAGACAATAATCCATAAAATGCATTTTGAGAAATCTTTTTGTATTTCTTCCCACCAGATTTGGGCATTACCCTTACATATTAAGAGGTTCAGTTTTAATTATTTTTTTATATTCATTCTCATTCAATAATCTAAAATCAATAATCCTTTGGGCTAGTAGTTTTCAAACTGTGCTCTGAGAAATACTAGGGAAGGTGAGAGTAGAGATGAGGGTACGGCTCTAAGACCTCATGCCACTTAACTGGATCAACTCTGACTTTATCTGTTTTATTACTGGACTTCCAAGTTATGGAAGGGTTACAGTGATTTTACAATGTCTGAAAACCACTGCTCTAGGTCAAATGATTTTATTTTTCAGCATCTCTTAATTATCAAAATTATATGTTTATTTATCATCTACTATCTCATTAGATGTACCTTCTAAATGGCAGAGACTGCTTGTTAGGGCTGTATTCCAAGTACTCAGAACAGTGCCCGGTATGCAGTAGGCATTCAAGCATTTGTTAAATGAACTAATAAATCCAATGACAAAAAGTAGTCTCTAAATACAAAGGTAATGATAGCTATATGTGAACATTTATGCTGTGAGATTCTCCTACCCTAATCATTTTCCAATTTTTTTTTATGAATCAATTTTAAATAAATTCTCGCCTTTAAAAAAAATTGCTCATGGATGTCTAAAGTCTAGAATCTTTATTACCAGTCTGATAAAATATATTCATATTAAATTTAGAGGGTGAATTATCCTCAGACAAGATTTAAAAACCTTACTATAATTTTAAGTATATAATTGCTTTATAATGCAATAAAGTCTAAATCACTAGTAAAAAAGTCAACAAGAACAAATTACAAAATCAAACTCAGAATAAAGGTTGATAGATTGACATGACTTACATATACATTTAAAATTCAAAAAAGACTATGTTTTAAAATACAACTTCGATCTTTGTAAAAAATATTAGGATGAAATCATAATCTTTTTTACTCCTGAAAAAAGAACTGCTGGCTATGTATCATTTAGAAAGCTTTTAGAGATAATAACATAGATTTCTGAAAAATTCTAGACTAAGTAGAACAAAGTCCCATATCAACTTCTCTTTTCTGCCCTAGAATTATACTTTGGTTCACTTCACTATGTCACATTCCAATGCCTTCAATCTTCAGATTGCCCAGGCTCCTCTGGCATAATGCTGGGAAAAAATTCCTAGGACAAAATAAGCCTTTGAAAAAGATCTGGAAATAACATTGAATACGTTTTCGAAGTTTAAATTTCTACTTTGCTTGGCTAATATAGTTACTGTAAAGTAAGGACTTATGAATATAAACTCAACAAATCTTTTGCTGTGAATATGAGTATTCCATAAATGCTTGAGACCACGTATTAAAATAGTAGGACAGCAAACTATGACTTAAAATGAAGAGCTCTATTTCTAAATAATAGAGTATTTTAGTTAAAAACAACAAAAAACTTAACCTTTATTTTTGAAAAGGGTACAATCAGATTTATTAGGAAAATATCTTCAGAACCTCACAATGATTTCACATTTAAATTAGTGTTTTCCAAAACTTCTGTTATGTATACTAGATCTGTGAAATTCTCACCCTCTTAGGATCCTTCACAAAGTAACTTCCACTTGAACCTTGAGAGATTCTTTCTGGAAAAACTCCAAATTCTACTGCTTGCTCTGCTTTCAACACAGTATCAGCAAATTCAGGATCATCCAAGAATGTATTCAATGCTGAAGAACCAACAATTAACGCATTAAAAAAAAACAACAACAACAACAAAAAACTAATGTTAATATAGACCATGAAGAAAAAAAAAGTTCAGCTATGAGAATGCTCATGACGGGGACCTGTAATACTGGGATAGGTTATTAGCATTAGGACATTAAGGTACAGAAAAAAAAATGTAATCAAGCATCATATGGGTTTCTTGGATCCTTCCTTTTTTCCTCCCCAACCCCACTTCTCTTTAAACTTCAAGTAATGACACATGAAAAAGAAGATCCCTATTTGTTGAAATAATCACACTAATACCTCATTACTCTGAATTCCTCTCTTCCAGCGATTTTGTTCTCCAGCCTACCTCAACTTCCAACCGCAAAGTCATACCTCAGATCTGTCATTACTAATACCTGCAACCTCTCCGTACCTTTCAATTTCAAGTAACTTCTCTCTTTCTAGTTCATTCCCTCTGGTACCCTGAATCCCCAAAATTCTTCCAACCCCCTAGGGTATACAAAGCACTGATCTACCATGTTGTCACTAATCTTTGTGTCCTATGTCCCTTCTTGGCCAGCTTAAATTATGGTCAGTCATCACATAATCACTCTTCCTTTCCTCCCTTTCCTCATCATGGTCACCTGGAAAAATCCCAGTCCTGGTTAAACTCAACTGTCTGCTGAGTATGCCTAGGCCCAGACAGCTAAACTCGACTAGACAAACAAACAAAAACACAATGCCTGATAGCTCACTTGAATTTAAATTCATCACCAGAAACTTTAGGTGGGCCCTTCATGATGCCTGGGAAGCATATTAAATTCCTGTTATGGACTGACTGTCCTCTCAAAATATGTTGAAACCCTAACTCCCAATGGAATTATATTGGGAGATAGAGTCTTTGGGAGGTAATTATACTTAGGTGAGGTCATGAGAGTAGGGCCGCCAGGGCAGGATTAGTGCCAAGGGCATGCTCTCTCTCTCTCCCTGTGTCACATGAGGACACAGTGAGACGGTGGCTCTCTGCAAGCCAGGAAGACAGCCCTCATCATGTCAGCACTCTCATCTTGGACTTCCCATTCTCCAGAACTGTTAGAAATAAATGTCTGTTGTTTAAACCACTCAGTCTATGGTATTTTGTTCTAGCATCCTGAACTAACACATCTCCAGGTACACAGTCTCTCCCACTGTTGTGGACAACTCTCAAACCCTCCTCTCTTCTCAAATTTTCAACACCTCCTCTCCCTCAGATGAGCCTTAAGAGATGCAATCAGAAAAAACTATCATCAGCCCTCTGCACCACATCTGCTCTGATACCCTCTGCCTTCCACCTATTACTATAGATGAACTGTCTAAGCTCCAAGATCAGCTCATTCACTTTGTGTACCAGACCCTATCTCTTCCTGATGAGTCCAGAGCATTTCTTCCCTGAATCAATATTTCCCTCTTTATTGGATCATTTCCATCACCATACAAAGCATGCTATAATTTTTCTCATCCTAAATCTAACTCCCACATTACTCCTAGATGTTCCACATTTCTTGAAGGTCTCTATAGTTACTTATATTTACCATCTCCAATTTTTCTTCCCTGATTTTCTCTTGAACCCATTTAAATCAGGCTTCTGTCCCAATCACTCCATTCATCAAGCTTTTGTTGGGGTATGCAGTCATCCATATTGCTAAATCTAACCTCAAAACTCATCTTCCTTACCCAACTCCAACATTTGACCCTGTTGGTCACTCCCTCCTCCTTCACTGGCTTCCAGGATTCGCCTTCTCCAGGTTTTCCCACTTCATTGGTTCCTCTTTTTGTCTCTTTGCTGGCTCATTTTTATCTCCCTGACAGGTTGACTTTGCAACGCCTCAGATTCAGTTCACGGTCCTTTTCTCTTCTTCATCAGCACTGATTAACTCCCAAATTTATATTTCAAGCCGGGACTTCTGCCCTGAACTCCAAACTACTATACTCAATATCTCTACTTGGATGTTTAATGGATAGCTCAAACTTTACTCCCCCAAACTCAATTTTTATCTTTGTCGCCCTTTCTGACTGCTTTCCTCCCAAGTTTCCCTATTTCAGTTGCTGGCAACTCCAAATCTTTCAGCTGCTCAGACCAAAAACCTTGGAATCATCCATGATCTTAAAACTCTTACCATCAACATCTAAACCATCAGCACTTCGCATGACTCTATCCTACATAAACACCCAGAATCCAACCATCTCCATCCCCTCAATGTGATCCAAGTGACTATCAACTCAATCTGGATTATTGAGTCTCCTCACCACTCTCCGTCTTCACCCATGCCTTCTCTATACTCAACAGAGAAACTATAGCAGTAATTCTTTTAAATCATGACAGATCTGGGGCACCTGGGTGGCTCAGTTGGTTAAGCGCCTGCCTCCGGCTCAGGTCATGATCTCAAGGTCCTGAGATCAAGCCTTAGTTGGGCCTCCTGCTCAACGGAGAGTCTGCTTCTCCCTCTCCCTATGTCCTACCCACCCCCCACACCCAGCTCGTGCTCCCTCTCTCAAATAAATAAATAAAATATTAAAAAAAAAAGATGTCAGATTATGTCACTCTTGTACAAAACAGCCCAATGGTTTCCCATCTCACTAAAAGTCCAATCCTTATAATGGCCCCAAGGCCCTATACAATCCTCCCTAACTTCCACTTTAATGACCTGCTTAGCACTTATGACTTGGGATAATATATAATACCTAACAAATTATTTATTTATTTTGTGAGCTATAAAAAGACAAGGATTTCTTTCACTATACTTGTATAGTTCCTGGAACATAATAGGCACTCAGTACACACTTGCAGAATGAATTAACAAGTTATCATTTAAAGTGACAGGCAAGGCAAAAATTATTCATACTTAACTTTGGAACGTATTTAAATGCTATTACATGCATTCAACATTATGAAAATTCAAAACATAAATTTACCTTAACTTAAAATTTGCCTTAATTTAGGCAGAAATAAAACTGTTATTTATTTATTTTTAAAAGTATGTGCTAAGAAAAATGCCGCAAAAAGGGCAATTGGGCATATTTAACTTACTTAAAAGAAGAATAAATAATCCAAGTATTTTAGTCATGTCAATACAATTGATATGCTAATTCATAATCATTCTCATTTACCTCATGAAAATAATTAAGAATGGAGAACTTTTTCTTCAATCACTGTATATCCCTGGTACCTGGATAAGGGATCAGCATTTACTGAGTAGTTAATAAATATTTAATGGAATAAATGAAGTATTATTTATGTGCTAGAAGATGCCAGTAATAATTATCATTAGTCAAATGGTATTTCTTCTAGGCCAGGACTCTTAATAAGAAAGAATTTGAAAAGTTATTTATTTCAACCCTGCTCCTAGCACCAGTACACTCTTTTTTTTTTTTTTTTTAAGATTTTTATTTATTTGACAGAGAGAGAGATCACAAGTAGGCAGAGAGGCAGGCAGAGAGAGAGGAGGAAGCAGGCTCCCTGCTGAGCAGAGAGCCTGATGCAGGGCTCCATCCCCGGACCCTGGGACCACGACGCGAGCCAAAGGCAAAGGCTTTAACCCACTGAGCCACCCAGGCGCCCCAACCAGTATACTCTTAATATATCACTAGAAGGGGGTCTTTGGGCAACTGTTTCAACACTTTCAAGGAGACATCACTACTTTTTACTTGCTCCTTTTATATGGAAAAAAATATAAACTCCTCCTTTTTCTCGAAGTAAGTCTCCTGTGGATTCTCCCAATGTCCTAGACCTACTATCTGGAGCAAAACAAAAGTCCACTTACTCCCTTCTTCCCAGGGGTAGCCCTTCAAATAGCTGAAGATCATTTCATGCTCTCCTAAGTCTCCTCTATTCTCCATCTCCTTCCAGATGGAAGTGTTTTCAGGCTTTTTAGCATGTTAGTTGCCCTCTTGTTTCATGCCTCAGTTGTTCAATGTGCCCCATTAAAATATTGTCTCCAGAATCCAGAAACCCATTGCAGAGAATAGAGATGCCTGTCAGTGTTTGGCAGTATACCAAAATGAGAAGCATTCTAGTATTACATTAGTTGTTTAGGAATCTGGTCATACCACTAACACATATTGAGCTGGCTAAACTCTTAGACCACTCTTGGTCTCTCCCATGCCATACCTGAGCAGTTCTTGTGGAAACTATGTGCAGACTTGGACATACTGCTATTAAATGTTATCAAATTGTTTTATGGGCTAAGCTTTATGAGTTCATCATAGAACCTACCTTTGTTGCTTTCATGGAGCCCATGCGCACGCTCTGAGCAGTTAAGAATTCAGTTTTAAACAAAATCAGATCAAGTAGAAACATCCCTATAAAATCAGCCAGCATATTCTTAATCCCTTTCTCTTTAATTTGTCCCTTACTGAGCACCCGTCTTTTGGATAAATGAGATAATCTCCCCACATGAAAATGGGCATTCTTTGAAGATGGCCTGGATTTACCATCACTTGTTAGAATGATGCTTAAAAGACAACTGGTCTTACCATCTAAATGATCAGCCAGAAAAAATGACCACATATCAACTGTTCTAAAATCAAAGAAACTGTCTTTTAGGAGATAATTTTTCTTTAAGTCATAACTCACAATTACATTTTATTCATTTTATTTACTGAAATGTACATCTGGCAATTAGTTTAACTTGGATACCTCCCAAAGTTATGCTGCCTCAAGCTCTACGTGCTATGGGAGATTTGGTTTGAAGGTTTGTAGTCATTGTTTTCATTTTTAATAGTAGAGGGGCATGGTTAGCCACATTTTCTTTAATTAAAAGAAATTTTTTGGGGCGCCTGGGTGGCTCAGTGGGTTAAGCCTCTGCCTTCGGTTCGGGTCATGTTCTTCGGGGTCCTGGGATCAAGCCCCGCACTGGGCTCTCTGCTCAGCAGGGAGCCTGCCTCCCCCCACCTCTCTCTGCCTGCTTCTCTGCCTACTTGTGATCTCTGTCAAATAAATAAAATCTTTAAAAAAAAAAAAAAGAAAATTTTTTTTCAGGTAAAATTACTGTTATCCCTCTGAAGGAATAAACTATAAGGTTTTGATTTGTTGGCGTATCAAATTTTGATTTGTTGGCGTATCAAAGAATTTTCTGAGGAAAATATCACTTCTACCTCTGTGTACTCCCTTCTGGTCTCCTCTAAGATGTGGTGATCTTCTATTCAAGTTCCAGTCCTATTTGAGCTCCTCACTTTTCAAAAGATATCCAGCACATCCTCTCAACATTTGCCTATGCTATTCCCCATGTATATTCCAAGCTTCCTTCCCACAGCTAATTCTTACTGATCCTTGAACTCCATCTCTTCACTTGTAGCACTATGACAAAATGACCTAAGTTCCAGAAGGGCAGAGATTGTTGTTTTGCTCTCTGGTACACTCTATCCACTTAAAAACAGTGCCTGGTACCTAGTAGGCCCTTGATGAATCTCACAATTATTTATCAACAAACTATCCCCTTAACACACTTAAGAGTTATCATTGGCCTCTAAGCAACCAAAACTGAAAACAGAATAAGAGAATCTATTTTATAAACCTTTTATATAAGTACATGTGGTAATTATCAAGGTCTCATTTTAATAAATAAACCAAAATGAGCCCCTCCTCACTGCAGGGGTTGGGATTCTATCTTACCCAATGACCGGAATAGTTTCTAAAAAGATAAGTAGTTAGCTTACTGGTTTGGTGATCTGAACCCTGCTCTTGCGAGTTCCAGGGCCATTTTTCAGGTCTCAAATTGGATACTATTTCCTCTGCTAAGTGTTCCCTGGCCCCTAAATCCAGGACACAGTTCAAGGAACCCTGTTTTCCCCATTCAAATACACCGGCTGTTGGAACTGTTTTAACTGTTTCCACCATTAGGCTAAAAAGCTATGTGGGGACAAAGCTCCTAACTGAACACGCATCTGATATCTGGTCACCACTGTTTCCCCAAGGCCTCAGTTCCCACGGGCACCCAGCAGGCACTCAAGCATTTGAGAATGATATATCTCAGCAATAAATGGAAAACAAAGAATAGGTGTCTTCTTTTTACTGGTTGAAGAATAATCTCTTGAGAGGGAGAAGTGGCTTCTCAATCAGTACCTTTCAAAAGGTCAGTTATGGAGGACTGTCAAGACACATAGGGCATCTACTCTTCTAATACCTTCCTCTAAATTCAGCCAGATTATCAGCGTCTAGAATACAGATCCAGCAATACTTACAGCACCACCCATTAGAAATTCTTCAGGGCCGTTCTAAGAAATACCCCTACGAAACTCATCACTTTTATTACAAAGATACTATTCATCATGTAGTCTCTTCTCCAAAAGATACATGACAGATTTTCCTTTGTCAGGTCTGTTTTGACTCAGATAACTGGTTTAACTTTATGGGCACAAAGACTGTGCTCCTCTCAAGTTGGCTCCTCAGGAACTTTAGAGATCAGATTTATGGGCTGCCTGCACCAAGCGTCCAACGTGCATTTTGTGTACTCTTATGCCAGCCTCCACCACCTTACTTCCCACCCACGTCTTTCTTCCTTAAGATTTTTTTTTTTTTTAGTTATTTGACACAGAGAGAGAGAGAGAGAGATCACAAGCAGGCAGAGAGAGAGGGGGAAGCAGGCTCCCCGCCAAGCAGAGAGCCCGATGTGGGGCTCGACCCCAGAACCCTGAGATCATGACCGGAGCTGAAGGCAGAGGCTTAAACCACTGAGCCACCCAGGCGTCCCTCTTCCTCACTTTAAACGATGCTATTTTGTTCATACATTTATAAGGCACCATGAATCGTTAAAAGGCTTATAAATATACACTTCCTTTTCCTTTGGTAGTTCTTTGTGTTCTAACACCATTCCCTAATTGTAGACTCTCTAACAAAACTGTTGAGTGCTCCTGGTTTGTATTAACTGGGACCTTGAGAAGTCACTTCATCTCTCTGTGCTTCCTTAAAATGAGAATAACATATAGTAGACACTTCATGGGGTTAGTTATGAATTAATGGAAGTGAAGCACATAGAACTATGCCCTACACATACTGCTACCTAGGTATTAACTATTATCACCTTTATCACTCTCCAACTCACTGATTAAAATGACAACTACAACAAGGAATGACACTAATCTTTCTACTTTGACACTGATCGAACACTATGTTTATGCTGGTTCCAGACTTTGTCAGTGTCTTGCTCTAGTGAAGGTTACAGACATTCTTCCACTGGCTGAAGTACATAAAGTTCCTATTTACATTAAAAAAATAGTTAAGCATAAATGCATATGCATTAAGCATAAAATAAATCATGTTAATATCAACCTAAAGGTAAGAATTGCTTAGAACTAAAGAGGTGGCTTCCTGGAAGTTGGGTGGTAAAGGGCAAAGGAAGTTAATGGACTCATTAAAAAATAACTTAAAAATCTAGTTATATTACTCAATCATAAACTTTAGGAGACTAGTATGAAATTTTTAAAATACTTTTTACAACTCAAAACTATTTTTTAGTCCATTAAAAATAAGACTTCCATTAATAACCACAAGCAACAATTATTCTATAAAACTCGGGATCTACAGCAAAATGGAAAAAGTGCAGGGCATAAAAAGAAGAACTAGGCTCAGTTCTGGCTTTACCACTTCCTGTATACTTGACTTCGGCTTACCGCTGAAGTTCTATGATCTACTACTAGTCATCACAGTTTTATTCATTTTCAATCCTCACAACACGGATGAGGGTGAATAACAACTTGTTGTGCTGTTGTGAAAATTAATGAACTACACAAAAAGAAATCTTAGCCAACTGTAAACTGTGATATAAATTATTACCATTTAAAAAGGGAGGAATTCTCTTTAGTTACCAATCTTTATTCAGAGTACTACAGTCTATCTCACTGTTTTTCTAGACTTAATACTTTTTTTTTTTTTTAAGCAAAGCTCACTTTCACAGAATAACCACACTCAAGAATAACCACACAGAATAACCATACTCTTTTAGGCTCTATTAAAATCTAGCTACCCAGGTAACTTTAGAGTAGGGAAAAAAGCAAACCAGCCACACAGATTTTAGTTACTTTACAGAAGGGATTCTAGGTAATACAGAAACAAATTACGTAGCTAGGTGAATGTGGGTCCATTTGTGATCATGTTTGTTCTGTTCAGT
This sequence comes from Martes martes, assembly GCF_963455335.1. Taxonomy (NCBI): domain Eukaryota; kingdom Metazoa; phylum Chordata; class Mammalia; order Carnivora; family Mustelidae; genus Martes; species Martes martes. Next base: position 158,979,294 of record NC_137889.1, on the reverse strand, counting down.
GTTGTACCGTCAATGCACCTGTTAGCTAACGTAATGACAGCAGACCTGGCATGTCAGAGCAATTAGCTGAAGCTTTATTCATGAAAGACCTGAAGGGGAAAGTTTGGTTCTCCTGGGCCTCTCCGATTTACCTGAGAGGATGTTTGAATGTAAGCTCAACTACAACTTGAATAACCTATTCTGTCCCAAATTCCTTAAATTGTAGGAGCCCCATTATTGTAGTGGTAGCAGGACTTGTAAAATCTAAAAACTCAGGGATAAGCAAGCAGTATTAATTAAAGCTGCATTTTCTGTGGCTTTTCTTTAAGCCATCACATATGGACTTCTACTACAGGCACAGTACACACATCATCTCACTTAAACCATCCCAACCACCAACAAATAGATGTAACCATAATTTTACAAACGAGCCCATCTCATCTTCAGCTATGATTCATACAAGTGTACCCTATTTTACTATCAAAGTAGCCTAACTCGACTCAACTTGCCAAAAAACTTAACTTTATCAACGAATATCCATGCTTGCAAGAGGATGCCTACACTTTTTACTAGTCTTCAACATGGTACCAATTACCCTCTTTTCTATCTGAGGCTACCGGTCCACTTAATAGTGAAAAAGTGCCCCCCTCCCCCTTGAAGTGTAAGAACAGAAATGGCTCCAGAAAGAAAACTTTGCAAGAGAAATCACAGCTAGAGAAATTCAACTGCCTCTGCCCCCTCTGGCTAACGTCACAATAACATTAACCAGAAAGTTTTGAAATGTGTCCGGATGGCATCTAGATTTTCTTGCTGTTCATCTCTCTGCTGTCATCCATCTGCCTTGCAAATTCACTACTCGGGGAACCTTCCTGACAGTTCAGAGTTCTTAACCCAAACCTCAAGTCCAAACTTGAGGAAACAACTTACGTCATTTTACCGTGCTAAGTTTTTCTCAGTGTCTGATTTCAAAAGTTTAGGCTTTCTCTTGCGGGAGGCCCCAAGGATCAGAGTGACAACCACAGGCCTTAGGTGAAGTGGCCTATGCCCCCTGGGAAAGACGCGAGGAAACCTGGGAGCAGAGAGAAAGGCAAGGGGTCCAAGCTTCGACTGCCGGCGGGCCTCCTGGTCCGTGCTCCGGATGGGAGGGTTGCCTGCGTGACTGCCTTTCCTCCCAGGCAAGTGCTGGCGTGGGACAGAGATGGGACCCTGCAGGGGCTGGGCGGCGACGCGCTCACGGCAAGGGCACCGGGAGGGGGGCTGCGGGGTGGTGTAAGGGCCGGGTCGCACCTGCACCTCGGGGGCGTTTCCGGGTGGGGTGGGTGGGCGAGCTCCGGCGGACACTCACGCTCCGGGAGGGCCGTCTGGGCGCGTCCCAAGACCGGAGCAGCAGTTCCTTGTCTCCAGCCTCGCGAGGAGAGGCCGCGCCCTCCTGGCCGGCAGCCTCCACGAGCCTGACGGCGATCCCGGGGGCGCCCTTAGGTGGCTGGGCCCAGGCGATCCGCGGCAGCAGCGGCTCCCGCTCCTCGTCGTCCTCCGCTTCCAGGCTCCCGCCGCCGTCCTCCGACGCCAGTCGCCCGGACTCGGAGGACTCCGCCATGGCCTCCCTCTGTGCCTTCCGTGTTGAGACCCGCTCAGAGTGGCGGGCTGCCTGGCTCTGGCCTCGGCATCGCGGAGAACTGCAGCCGCTGTGGCGGGTCCAGGACACCTCACAGACTCCGCGCCCGCCAGGCGGTTGTCCCCGCGCAGTCGCCAGCCGCGCCCCACCTCGCGCCAACCCTGCGCCTGCGCGGAAGGGCGGGGGCGTAGTGGGCGGGGCGTGGGGCGGGGCCGTCACCTGCAGCTGGGGGAGCGGGAAGACGCGAGGTGGGGTAGGGGTGCTCGAGGAGCGCTGGGGTTGGCGTTAATTTACGTCCGCCGAGGCTCCCCCATCCAACCTAGGTCAGTTTATCCTACACTGCAGAATTCTTTCGTAGAATTTACCACAATCCATACCTACACATTTATTTCTGTGACTAACATTTGTTACACCTACTACAAGCCCACGAGCGTAGGGACCTTGTCTTTTGTTCAGACATTTTGGACTTTGGTTATTTGTATTTTGTCTCCCCCCACCCCACAATTAATTTAGCTAGAAGTGTTTTGGGAGGAGGGGATGAAATATTTTAATCTGATGGCAGCACATAATACTGTACAGTGAGCACACCCAGTTCCAGGAGATCCCCTCCAGGTTAGAAGGAAGTTCTCAAAATTAAATGAATTTGTGAGAGCCTGGCCCCCTGCTCAGGGAAGGAAGAGGGAACGGAATGAACAAAGCATGGAGGTCTGCTCTCCTGTCACTCGTAGACCCAGCTCTGAGCACCAGCTCTTCAGGCTGGAACCATAAGCCAAACTCCTTCTCCGCACTCTCCACGGAGTCGTTGCCGTGGATAATGTTCTTGCCAACTTGGGTGCAGAAGTCCCCACGAATGGTCCCAGGCTTGGAGTCCGGAGGGTTGGTCTCCCCAAGCATCACTCGGCTCGTCTTCACCACGTTCAGGCCCTCCCAGACCATGGCAACCATGGGCCCTGACTGCATGTACTTGACCAAGCCGGCAAAGAAGGGACGGTCCTTCAGGTCGATGTAGTGCTCCTTGAGAAGGTCTTCAGAAGCCTGAATTAATTTCATAGCAATGAGGCAGAATCCCTTTTGCTCAAAACGCTTGATGATTTCTCCCACGAGGCTGCGCTGGACCCCATCAGGCTTGATGGCAATGAAGGTGCGTTCACTGTTGGCCATGGTCCCCTCCAGCTGCTTCGGCTGCCTAGCGAGAAGTTTATAATTTTAAAAAATCTTTTCAAAAAGCCGTCTTTTGGTTCCACTGATTTTTTGTTTTCTAGTTCATTGATTTTGAGCTTTATTATTTCCTTCTTGCTACTTAATTTGAATTTGATTCCTCTTGTTTTGCCAACTGCGCAGAGTAGAAGAGTGTATTATTGATTCCAGACCTTTCCATTTTTTAAAAATAGAAGTATTTAAAGCTATGCCTTTCCCTCTATGCCCTGCTTTATCTGCATTCACAATTTTTGTTATTTTCTATTTTCATTTTCATCATTTCAAAATATTTTTTATTTCCCTTATGGTTTCTTCTTAGACTCATTTCTTTGAAATGTGTGTGTAATTTCCAAATATTTAGATGCTTTTCTAGAAATAAGTATTTATTTCTAATTTAATTCTGTTGTGGCCAGAGAAGATAAACCAAGATTTCAAACTTTTTCGAAATTTATTGAGACATTTCATATCCTAGCATGTTACCTGCCTTAGTAAACAGTCTATGTGCTCTTTAAGAAGAATGTGTATTCTGCAGGTGAGTGATTCTGTAACTGATGATTGTTTCTATAAATATCAGTTCAGCATTGATAGTGTCATTCCCATCAGTTATACCTTTATGGATTTTTAAAAAAGATTTATTTGTTTATTTTTTATTTACTTATTTATTTGAGAGAGAGGAGAGCGGGGGGAGGAGCAGAGGGAGAGGGACAGGCAGACTTCAGGCTGAGCACAAGCCCCACGTGGGGCTCAGTCCCCGGACTCTGAAATCATAACCCGAGAAAAAATCAAGAGTCAGATGCTTGACTGATTGAGCCACCCAGGTGCTCCTATCCTTATGGATTTTTATATTTAGTTGTTCTATCACTCATTGAGATGAGGGTTACGTTCTATGATTGTAGATTTGTCTATTTCTTCTTTTCGTTTGTTGAAGTTTTGCTTTATATATTTTTGAAGTTGTGTTATTAGGTGCATACACAGGATTTTTATGTCTTCGGTTGGGTTTTTATTTCTACCTGATGATTTTATTTGATCCTTTCCTTTCTTTCCTTCTTTCCTACCTACCTTCCTTTCTTTCTTCCCTCCTTCCTTCCTTTTATAATGAACTGTCCGTCCTTATCTCTTGTAATACTCGTGCCTTGAAGTCCATATTGTCTGATAGTAATGTAGCCACTCCACTTTTCTTAGGCTTACTGTTTGCCTGATAAATCTTTTTCAACCCTTTTCAATCAATTTGTATCTTTATGTGTGCATGTTTGTAAATATGCATCTCCTGTAATAGCTTATAGTTGGTAATAAAATCTTGTTTTTATTATTTACATTTAGTCTGATAATTTCTGGCTTTCATTTGGAGTTTTTAGTCTACTTATTTTTAATGTAATATTTTGGTTGGATTTAGATTTACTGTCATTTGCAATCGTATTCTATATGTTTAATCCTTTTTTTTGTTCTTCTGTATGTCCCTTCTTGCTTTCTTTTGGGTTAATCATTATTTCCTCATACTTCATCTTAAGTCCTCTATTGGCCTTCTGCTAAACCTCTTTACATTAATTTTGAGTGCTTATTCTAGCACTTACTGTATACATCCTTAAATTATCTCAGTGTGCATACAGTTTATATTATAGTACCTGATGTAAAATGTGAGAACCTTGAGAAAGTGTTGTTCTATTTATCTCCCATCCTTAATGTTATTATTGTCATATATAAGATCCACATATGTTTAAATATAGTGAATAATTTTTGGCATGAACAATTACATGTCTTATAAAGAAATTAAGAAAACAATGTATACTGTTTTATATTTACCTACATATTTGCCATTTCCAATGCTCTTTTTTTTTTCTAAGTGCTCTTCATTCCTTTCTGAGGACCCAAGTTTCCAACTAGTATAAATTCCCTCTGAAGAATTTTTTTAAAAACATTTCTTGTAATAGACATCAGCTGGTGATAAATTTTAAGTTTTCAATTATCTGAAATTATCTTTATTTCACCATCATTTTAAAAATATACTTTCTCTAGATAAAGAATTCTGGATTATGTTGTCCCTCTGCTCCCCCTCCAAGTTCAAGTCTAAAAATGTAATTTCATTGTCCTCTACCCTTCATTATTTCTGAATTATGTCCCTCCACCCACCCACCCAGGTTGCACTATGTCATTTTTTTCTAGATGCTTTTAAGATTTTTTCTTTATCCTTGCTTTTTCAATAATTTCACCATGATGCTCTTGATATAAATTTCTCTCTCTCTCCCTCTCTTTCTCTCTCTCTCTATATATATATCCTCCTTGAGTTTTGCTTGGGTTTCTTGGATCTGTAGATGTACGTATTCCAACAAATTTGGAAAAATTTCAGCCATTATTTTTTCAAACTTTTTCCTGTCATATTCTGGGATTCTCATTATATATATATGTTAGACTATTTGATAATGTCATAAAGATCAATAGGGCTGTATTAATTTTTTTCAATAAGTTTATCTCTGTTTTACAGATTATATAATTTCTCTTAATCTGTTTTTAAATTTGCCAACCCTTCAGCCATTTCTAATTGACTGTTAAACCCACCCAGTGGGTGTATTTTCAAATTTTGTACTTTTCAGTTCTAGAATTTCCATTTGACTCTTTTTAAAGAGTTTCTATGTATCTGTTAACATTTTCCATCTGTTAATTTATTATGACTATATATTTTTTTAAATCCTTGAATATATGTAAAGTGTTTGAAAATCTTTGCTAATTCTTATATCTGAGTTATCTTAGAGTCAATTTCTATTGATTACTTTTTTTCTTGACTATGGGTCAAATTTTCCCTTTTTTTACATATTTGTTATTTTCTTTAATTGTATATTAGATTTTGTGGATGATATATTGTGGAACCTCTAGATTCAATTTTCTTCCTCTGATGAGTGTTGATATATTCTAGTATGTAGTAAAGTAATCCAGAGTCAAATCCCACCTGAAATTTTTGATCATTTCTTTCAGCAATCTTGATGTTCTTTTTTCCTGGGCTCCTTGGAGTCTCCCTCATGCACTGAGTTCAGGAGTCAACCAAGGATTTGGGTAGGGTGTATGTGTAGATTTTGGAGTTCTCTCCCTCTGTTAGTCCTTCCTTTTCAGGATTTTCCTCCTCCATTTTTAGGTGTCCTGGTAGCCCCAGACTCTAACCTTAAGCCATTAGGACTGTGGCTTTCTGATTGACTTCCAGGTGCTGTTCACAGTACAGACTGAGTAATGCTCCCCCCACCATGAAAAGATGTATGAGCATAAATCATACTTGTTGTATTTCAATTCTTTGAAGAACAGCCATCCTTTCAATTACTGCCTGCCTGCTTTTGGTTGCTTTCCAGTATCTTCAAATAATTGTTTTTGTATTTTCCCTAAAGTTTAGCATTTTTATCCATTAAGGGGTTAGTCTGGTACAACCTCCTTTGACATATTTTATTGGAAATGTATCCTTTAATGAGATAAATGGTACTATATTTTTGTCAGTAGTTTACATGTTAGTACTGGACTCTTACTTATTGCTTGATAAGGCAGAATTCAGCATCAGTTCTATTTGCAGTTTTAGTTTTTATAGACATAAATGCTGAGAAAATCTGTTGAAATAAATAGATGAATATGGGAAACATTTTATAATAGCAATGTCACTCAAATCTTTGATCTTTCTTTCAAAATATGTACCAAAGATCACAGAGTATTTTATCTTATTACCAAAAATTATTTTTACGATTAATCATCACATACCTAATTCAGGTTCTCCTTTGAGTTTTTTTACTTTCTCAATTTCTGGAAAATATATCAAAAAGGCTTTTAAAAACATATCCAATTATTAATAATTGCACTGTAACTCTTTCACTTCAAGACACCTTATCTTTTAACTCATAATATGATATATTTATATATTTATATATGTAGCAAATATATTTTGCTAGATATAAAGATAAACTTATACATTATATATAATAAATATATTTTGTTAAATATAAATATAATATGATACTATCTGCTAAATAATATGATACTATTTGCTAAAAGGCTTTTATCTTATCAAAACCTTGGAACTATAGGTTTGACTCATTCAATATATGTGAAACAACTAACTTAAAAGTTAATTGGTAAAGCCAGGCTGCATTATTAAATCAATAAGTCAAAACAGACTTTTAAAAATTCACATGAATATGGTAAAATATGTTCCTGTGTCAACATCTCAGTTTTGAGGGCTCTGCTACCTTCAGTGTTTCTCACAGATATTTGTTTTGTTTCCATGGAATATTCCCTCAGGGGAGTGCATTTTTTTATAGTAGTCAGGGTCTAGAAGAGGCAAGATCTTTAAATGAAACTTGCCACCACTCCCACAAACTCATTCTACAATATCTATGTATTCAGGACATCTTAACACAGGACTAAATGCCCCATGTCTAATGTGGCCATCACTTTTAAAATAATGCTCCTTTAATAAGAAAATGCAGGAAGAATTGCTGCTATCTCATGGGGCCTTTGTCTAAGGAGACTTTTCCAAAATCTGTATTTTAAATCTAATCTTTGCTGGGAGCCTCAGGTTTTTTACACCTTGAAGCAAGGAGCCTTTAGTTGATTCAGGAGAGATACTCCTATACCAACTGGCATACTACAGTTCAATTCTGGCACTAATCATCCAGTATTAGCACAGATCCCGTAAGTTAAGGTATCAGTCCTCTGTAAACCTGCTCTCACTTCAGAAGCCAGCCATATTTCAGGGGGCCCCCAGGCCACTTGCATTTATGACCAACTGTCTACAAATTTGGGGGGATCCCATAACTCCCTCACATTTTGTAATTTGTAGAACAACACACAGAACTCTGCAAAGAGGTCAAGGTTCTTCCCCTCGTGGAGATTACAAGGACATGGAACTTACAGACAAATAAACAAGCAATTACAATACAGTACACTAAGTACCATGTAGAGACTACTATGAATTCAGGTAAGAGGGGCAAAGATCAGGAAAGGAGGTTAAGAAAGAGAATCTAGGAGTAGGGGAGAGACTTGGCTGGAGTAAAATTCCTCCTGAAATTTCTGACATTTCCTTCAGCAATCCAGCTGTTGTCTTTTGCTGGGCAAATGGATGAAAGGGAGGGCCCTCAGGGCAGATGACATTTAGTTTAGTTTTTTTTTTTTTTTAAAGGTTTTATTTATTTATTTGAGAGAGAGAGTGCATGAGTGAGGGAGAGGGGCAGAGGGAGAAGCAGAATCTTCACTGAGCTCTATGTGGGGCTCGATCCCAGGACCCCAGGATCACAACCTGAGCTGAAAGCAGATGCTCAACTGACTGAGCCACCTGGGTGCCCCAAGGGCAGATGACATTTAGAAGGAGACTTGGAGGCTGAGAAATAGCTGTTTATGAAAAGAATGGGGGAAAGAGAAATCCTGGCATAAGAGGCAACTTGAGCAAAGACCCTGAGGAGTGCCTGTTGTGATTTAGGTGCCAAAAAGAGAACAGAGTGAGTGGTGGTGGTGAGAGAGAGAGACACTGGGTTCAAAAGGTAGTCTAGGTTTTTATTGTGTTGCCTTTCATTACAAATCTCATGCCGAGATTTTCACCCTTTTGCTGAAGGTTCTGACCGCCCCTCTGTTCTCTGGCTAGAACCCAGGGTGGAGAATAGCAAAAGATGAGATTAGAGACTTAGGGCATTTATGAAGCTGGGCTTTGTGGGTCTGAAGAGAGCTTGGATTGAATTGGAAATTCATTGAGTCCATAGCTCTCTCAAAAAGGATAATAGCTTTTGCTTAAAGGTATTTTTAAAATTAATTAATTTATTTGACAGAGAAAGAGAGAGTGCAAGTAAGCAGAGTGGCAGGCAGAGGGAGAGGGAGAAGCAGGCTCTCCATGAGCAGGGAGCGTGATGTGGGGCTGGATCCCAGGACCCTGGGACCATGACCTGAGCCAAAGGCAGCCGCTTAACCAACTGAGCCACACAGGCTCCTGCTTAAAGGTATTTTAAGGATAGCTTAAAGGATTTTAAACAAAAGTTTGATTCTTCTAATAAGTGAACAGAACACATAACTCTAAAATACTGTTGAAGATTAATCTTAAGTATGTATCCACGCATTGAATGTTTTTAGAAATACACACAGAAAAGTGATAACCATGGTTGCCTCTGGAAAAGGAATGAGAAATTGAGAGATTAAATGAGAGATTGGGGTGGGCAGGAGATGTACTTTTCTCTCTATACAAGTGTCAGGACCAGGAGTGGCTTGTTGCTACTGGTTGGGCTCCATCAGCAACCCTCTTTCCTTCAAGGCTCCCCAATTTAAGTTGAAAACCATACTTACTAAGCAAATACAGATTCAAAATGTCCTAGTTTCTCTATTCATTCATTCAACAAAACTTACTCCCCTACTATGTGACAGGTGTTCTTCTAGTGCTAGAGTGAGAGGAGTGAACACATCTCTGTTCTCAAGAAGCTTCCATTCTCATGGGGGAGATAAACAATAACAGGTAATGAAGAGGATTTAGCACATAAAATGATAACACATGTAACGAAAAAGGACAATGCAGGGTGAGGAATACAGAATGATGGTGGTGTGAATGGGTAGGTGCTATCTTACATAAGGTAGTTGTAGTGCGTTGAATGGTGGTTCCCCCAAAAGATATGCCCACATCAAATCCCTGGAACCTGTGAACATTATTTTATTTGAAAAAAAGGTCTTTGCAAATGTGATTAAGTTAAGAATCTTGGGATGAGATTATCCTAGATTATCCTAGATTATCTTGGTTGGCTTTAAATGCAATGACAGGCAGAGGGAGCTTTCAGAGAGAAGACAAAAGGGAACAGATGTGAAGATGAGACACAGACTAGAATGATGTGGCCACAAGCTAGGGAAGCCAAGGAATGCCAACAGCCAGAAGAAACAAGTACAATAGTCAAGCACACCAGAAAAATATTAATAGAATTGAGTGTGATAGTGATAGCTATTAAGCTGCTGGGAGAATCTCCCAAATATACTAAATTCTTTCTATATGGAAATTTGGAGGAAAAAAAAAAGAAGCAATTCTGGAGCTTCGACTTCTGTATACCTTTCACACTATTTGAATTTTTTTAACCAAAAAATTACGTTCAAAATGATTTTAGGGCATGCAAAGTTTTAATAGCAATGGGGAAAAAAAACCCAAGAACTATTTGACTAAGACGAAAGTTTTAATTAGATGTGATTCTAAAGGTTGTGGTTCAACTGCTATGCAATCAGTAAGTGCAGAAAACAGAGAACCATACTGTTGGAGTCAATTTGGTAACAGCCACAGGTTGGTAATCTATTTTTGGCTTTGTTGATCTAGCTGCAGTGGACTTCTGCTTCACGGGGAATCTATTGTTACATTGAGAAAACAGAGATCTTCTAGATAAGCCTTTCGATCTGTATTCTGCTCTACTTCAACATTTACATGTGCATGTTGTAATTAGAATACAGGTATATTTAAGGGAAATTTAATTCCCAGTTTCCTGTCATTTTCAAAATTTATCTTACACTAATATTGGATCTTGCTTTAAGCAGAATCTGTCCTCAAAAACGTATGTATAAATAAAATGCTGGTTTAATGCAATATTAATGAAGGCTACAGTTTCCTGATAGTCAGCTGCTGTTCTAGGTACTTCGAGTTTATTAACATATGCACCCTCACGGCAACTTACAGAGGCAAGGATTCTTATTATCCACTCTCTGCCCATGGAAAAACTAAGGCATATAAAGGTTAAGTACTCTGTCCCACATCACCCACACATAAGTGGCAGAGTTAACACCGAAGACAGGTGGTCTGGCTTCATCTTCTTAAGCCACTCTATTATGCAGCCTCCCTTCACTTGGGATACCAATGGAAAGTTCTTTTGGAATCACAGTTTTGCTCATTGTCACTAATCTCTAATGCCATCTCATTGCTTGTCAAAACACAAACTAACAATTTACTATGGCATGTAATTCCTCCCAAAGACTGGGCTCTAGCCTCGGACATAAGCCTTATCTTTTACCTCGTCCCACCTATAGCCATCCTGAACTTCTCCCTCTTTCTAGAATCTAGAATATTTCATGTCTCTGTGTCTGTCCTTGCTATCAAAATATTCTTACCCTCTTCTTCGCTGAATTAACATCTACCTGGCATCTAAATTCTAGTTTAATGTCAATTCCTTTGGAATACTGCCCCTGGTTTCCCAAACAGAGATCATTATGTCTCTGCCTTGCATTCTCCCCAAACCCTTGCTGTGAACTCGGATGGAATCCTCTCCTACTGAAGTTGGATTATTTCCCTATTTGAAGGTACCACGAAGATGTGAGCCCCTTGCAAGGAGAAATGTGTTGTTCTCTTCTCTGTAGTTCGTTCTCTCCTCCTCTAGTTCCCACTAGGAGAGTGACCGGAACATAGAGTGTGTTTGACAAGTTTCAGAAATTAATGAAAATGAATGAACGAGTAAAATTGTATTGAAAAGAATTCTGTAAATGGATTTTGTAGTAGAAGCCATCACCCCCAACTCCTCTTTGATGGCACTGATATCTGCTCTCCAAATATCACCAAGATAATTTGCATTGGAGGTTCCCAAGAGCACCCCCTGGTTTGATGATTCACTAGGAGGACTCACAGGGCTCAGTATATAATCATATTCATCATGATTTATAACAGTGAAAGGATACAAAGAAGAATTAAGAAAGGAAAAAGGTACATGGGGTGAAGTGTAGAGGAAACCAGGCACTCACTCCCAGTGGAATCACACAGGATCCTCACACCTTCTCTAAACTATAAGTCATGACAACATGTGTGAAATATTATCTATGAGGAAACCCCATTAGAGACTCAGACCCAGGGTTTTTATTGGGGCTGGTCATATAGGTACCCTCTGCCCAGCATCCATCAAAACTCCAGATCCCTAAAAGCAAAGAAAGTGTTCAGCATAAACCATATTGTTTCTGCAAGCAGTTTGGATACAGTGAATCGCTCTTACCAGGAATGGTGGGAAACTCTCCTAAAACTAAGTTCTCAGATGTCAGCCAAGGGCCATCATGACGTTTTCAGTGATTATCACAACTGCCAAATGAGAAGAGGAGCTCCTGAAGTGAAGGATACATCTCAGCAAGAAGAGAGGGAGGGAGTTGGTCAGCCCCATGCTCCAGAATGAACAAAAAAGACACAAGCCTTGTTCCTCAGAGACTAACTCAGAAGGCAGTTAAGAAAAGAGTTGTCAGATTTGCAGGGCACCTGGGTGGCTCAGTGGGTTAAACCCTCTGCCTTTGGCTTAGGTCATGATCTCAGGGTCCTGGGATCGAGCCCCGCATCAGGCTCCCTGCTCAGTGGGGAGCCTGCTTCCCCCTCTCTCTCTGCCTGCCTCTCTGCCTGCTTGTGATCTCTGTCAAATAAATAAATAAAATCCTTAAAAGAAAAGAAAAGAGTTGTCAGATTTACTTTTCCAAAATCCTGGTTTGGGATAAGGAGGGGGATGGGTTCACGGGATGCAAAGCTGTGGTGGTGGTTAAAAATGCATGTAGTTCATTAAAATGCACTGGTACTTCCAGTTTGTGCAGCTTATATCAGGGAAATTTTAAAATACTTGATAACTATATAAATGTGTAAAACTCAAATTTTGTTTTTATTTCAACAGATAGAAAGCTAAAATCCCCAAATGCCAGTTTAATTGCAGGTGCTAGATAAATCCAGGAACAAGAGAGCAGGGCTGTGGCTTAACAAGTTTTATAAACATTGTCATTTCCCCAGGATTCTTAATTCTGTGGTTGCCTGTTTGTCTGAAGTAAAGAATTAAAAACACTGAAAATAAGGAGAGGGCTATGAACTTGTCAGCAGGAAAATAGGGAGCTGGGCAAACCGGGTATCCCCCCCCCGACCCCGCTGCTAGGCTTGGGGGAGAGCAGGTGAGTGGATGACAACAGGTGCTGAAAGAAAAGGAAAATAGGTCAAATCCTTACGTCCTGAACAGAGAGAGAGAAAGAGGTGACAGGTGCAGGCCTCCAGAGAGTCTGCGGCTCAGGCTTTGAAGCCTGTATTCATTTCCTGGGGCTGTCTTTACAAATTATCCCAAACTGGGTGGTTTAAACAACAGTCCTTCTCCAACAGTGGGGGCCTGAACTTAGAAATCAAGGCGTTGGTAGGGCCACACTCCCTCCAAAGGCTCTTCTTTGCCTCTTCCAACTTCCAGTAACTCCCAACATCCTTGGCCTGTAAACCCATGGCTCCAATCTCTGCTCCAAAGTCACTCAGCCTTCTCTCTGTGTATCTCTGTCTTCTCCTCTTATAAGAACACCAGTCATTAGATTTGGAGCCTTGACTATCCAGTATGACCTTATCTCAACTAATTATATCTGCAAAGACCCTATTTCCAAATAAGGTTGCATTCTGAGGTTTTGAGTGGACACAAATTTGGGGGGTGAGAGAGTCGAGGGGAGCTATGCATTCCACTGTAAAATGCCATCACAGTAACTTGCACCTGTTATTATCAGATGGAAGGTTCCCCCATCAAAGCCTTGGCATGTATATTAGTACAGCTTTACAGAAAAGGAAAACATTAACCAACCCAAAAAGTAGTCACAAGACAGAGTGAGCCAAAGAAAAACTGCTTCCTGCATGTGACCAGATTTGTACTTTTTTTTTCCTTAGATGAAAAGATCATGATTCTAAACTTCACAATGAAAAACTCTTTGTTGCAGGAAACCTTCCAGAAAATCTACCTATGAGGAGAGGAGTCAAGATGGCGGAGAAGTATCAGGCTGAGACGACATCGGGTAGCAGGAGATCAGCTAGATAGCTTATCTAACCATTGTGAACACCTACAAATCCAACGGGAAATTGAAGAGAAGAAGAGCAACAATTCTAGAAACAGAAAATCGATCACTTTCTGAAAGGTAGGACCTGTGGAGAAGTGAATCCAAAGCAACGGGAAGATAGACCCTGGGGGGGAGGGGCCGGCTCCCGGCAAGTGGCGCAGCAACGGAGCACAAAATCGGAACTTTTAAAAGTCTGCTCCACTGGGAGACATCGCTCCAGAGGCTAAGCCGGGGGGAAACCCAGGTGGGGTCAGCATAACCCCAGGTCCCGTGGGGTCACAGAAGGACGGGGGGGTGTCTGAGTGCCGCAGAGCTCGCAGGTATTAGAGCGGGGAAGCCAGCTACAGCAATAAAGCCGAGGAGTGATTTCTCAGCCCGGGGTTACCTTGTGCTGGTTGCAGGCTGGGTGGGCTCGGAGCGCAGCTGGAGGCCACGGAGACAGAAGCGAACGGGCGCTTTTCTCCAGGTTCCAGCAATTGACTGCTTTCCTCAAGGCGCGACCGCAGGCCAGGGAGGCGGGGTGGTTGGGCGCTTTTCTCTGAGGGCGCACTGAGGAGCAGAACCCCAAGCTCTTGGCTCCTCCAGGCCGAGAGATTGGGAGGCCGCCATCTTCATTCCTGTCCTCCAGAACTCTACGGAAAGCGCTCAAGGAACAAAAGCTCCCGAAAGCAAACCCGAGCGGATTACTTAGCCCGGCCCCTGGCAAGGGCGGTGCAATTCTGCCTGCGCCAAAGATACTTGAGAATCACTACAACGGGCCCTTCCCCAGAAGATCAACAAGAAACCCAGCCAAAACCAATTTCGCTCATCAAGAACAGCGGAATTCCACAGGAAGAGAAAGCAAATCTTATCTGGACAAAATGACAAGGCGGAAAAACTCACCTCAAAAAAAAAGAACAAGAGGCCTACCGAAGGCTGGAGACCTAATCAATACGAACATTGGTAACATGACAGATCTAGAGTTCAGAATGACAATTCTCAAGGTTCTAGCCAGGCTCGAAAAAGGCATAGAAGATATTAGAGAAACCCTCTCCGAAGAGATAAAAGCCCTTTCTGGAGAAATAAAAGAACTAAAATCTAACCAAGTTGAAATCAAAAAAGCTATTCATGAGGTGCAATCAAAAATGGAAGCTCTCACTACTAGGATAAATGAGGCAGAAGAAAGAATTAGTGACATAGAAGACCAAATGACAGAGAATAAAGAAGCTGAGCAAAAGAGAGACAAATACTGGACCACGAGGAGAGAATTCGAGAGATAAGCGACACCATAAGACGACACAACATTAGAATAATTGGGATTCCAGAAGAAGAAGAAAGAGAGAGGGGAGCAGAAGGTATATTGGAGACAATTATGGAGAGAATTTCCCTAAATGGCAAAGGGAACAAACATCAAAATCCAGGAGATGCTAAGAACGCCCCTCAAAATCAATAAAAATAGGTCCACACCTCATCACCTGATAGTAAAATTTACAAGTCTTAGTGACAAAGAGAAAATCCTGAAAGCAGCCCGGGAAAAGAAGTCTGTAACATACAAGGGTAAAAACATTAGATTGGCAGCGGACCTATCCACAGAGACCTGGCAGGCCAGAAAGAACTGGCATGATATATTCAGAGCACTAAACAAGAAAAATATGCAGCCAAGAATACTATATCCGGCTAGGCTATCATTGAAAATAGAAGGAGAGATAAAGAGCGTCCAGGACAAACAAAAGCTGGAAGAATTTGCAAACACCAAACCAGCTCTACAGGAAATATTGAAAGGGGTCCTCTAAGCAAAGAGAGACCCTAAAAGTAGTAGATCAGAAAGAAACAGAGACAATATACAGTAACAGTCACCTTACAGGCAATACAATGGCACTAAATTCATATCTCTCAATAGTTACCCTGAATGTTAATGGGCTAAATGCCCCAATCAAAAGACACAGGGTATCAGAATGGATAAAAAAGCAAAACCCATCCATATGCTGCCTA
Source organism: Martes martes (assembly GCF_963455335.1). NCBI lineage: Eukaryota > Metazoa > Chordata > Mammalia > Carnivora > Mustelidae > Martes > Martes martes. The sequence goes on along the minus strand of NC_137889.1, from coordinate 158,963,753 downwards.
CAAGAAACTCATTTTAGACCCGAAGACACCTCCAGATTTAAAGTGAGGGGGTGGAAAACAATGTACCATGCTAATGGACATCAGAAGAAAGCTGGGGTGGCAATCCTTATATCAGATCAATTAGATTTTAAGCCAAAGACTATAATAAGAGATGAGGAAGGACACTATATCATACTCAAAAGGTCTGTCCAACAAGAAGACCTAACAATCTTAAATATCTATGCCCCTAACATGGGAGCAGCCAACTATATAAACCAATTAATAACAAAATCAAAGAAATACATCGACAGTAATACAATAATAGCAGGGGACTCTAACACTCCCCTCACTGAAATGGACAGATCATCTAAGCAAAAGATCAACAAGGAAATAAAGGCCTTAAATGACACACTGGACCAGATGGACATCACAGATATATTCAGAACATTCCATCCCAAAGCAACAGAATATACATTCTTCTCTAGTGCACATGGAACATTCTCCAGAATAGACCACATCCTGGGTCATAAATCAGGTCTCAATCGGTACCAAAAGATCGAGATCATTCCCTGCATATTTTCAGACCACAATGCTCTGAAGCTCGAACTCAGTCACAAGAGGAAATTTGGAAAGAACGCAAATACATGGAGACTAAACAGCATCCTTCTAAAAAATGAATGGGTCAACCAGGAAATTAAAGAAGAATTGAAAAAATTCATGGAAACAAATGATAATGAAAACACAACGGTTCAAAATCTGTGGGACACAACAAAGGCAGTCCTGAGAGGAAAATATATAGCGGTGCAAGCCTTTCTCAAGAAACAAGAAAGGTCTCAAATACACAACCTAACCCTACACCTAAAGGAGCTGGAGAGAGAACAACAAAGAAAGCCTAAACCCAGCAGGAGAAGAGAAATCATAAAGATCAGAGCAGAAATCAATGAAATAGAAACTAAAAAAACAATAGAACAAATCAACAAAACTAGGAGCTGGTTCTTTGAAAGAATTAATAAGATTGACAAACCCCTGGCCAGACTTATCAAAAAGAAAAGAGAACGGACGCAAATAAATAAAATCATGAATGAAAGAGGAGAGATCACAACCAACACCAAAGAAATACAAACAATTATAAGAACATACTACGAGCAACTCTACGCCAACAAATTCGACAATCTGGAAGAAATGGATACATTTCTAGAGACATATAAACTACCACAACTGAACCAGGAAGAAATAGATAACCTGAACAGACCCATAACCAGTAAGGAGATTGAAACAGTCATCAAAAATCTCCAAACAAACAAAAGTCCAGGACCAGATGGCTTCCCAGGGAAATTCTACCAAACATTTAAAGAAGAATTCATTCCTATTCTCCTGAAACTGTTCCAAAAAATAGAAATGGAAGGAAAACTTCCAAACTCATTCTATGAGGCCAGCATCACCTTGATCCCAAAACCAGACAAGGATCCCACCAAAAAAGAGAATTACAACCAATATCCTTGATGAACACAGATGCAAAAATTCTCACCAAAATATGGCCAATAGGAGCCAACAGTACATTAAAAGGATTATTCACCACGACCAAGTGGGATTTATTCCAGGTCTGCAAGGTTGGTTCAACATCTGCAAATCCATCGATGTGATACAATACATTAATAAAAGAAAGAGTAAGAACCATATGATACTCTCAATAGATGCTGAAAAAGCATTTGACAAAGTACAGCATCCCTTCCTGATTAAAACTCTTCAAAGTGTAGGGATAGAGGGCACATACCTCAATATTATCAAAGCTATCTATGAAAAACCCACCGCAAATATCATTCTCAATGGAGAAAAACTGAAAGCTTTTCCGCTAAGGTCAGGAACACGGCAGGGATGTCCGTTATCACCACTGCTGTTCAACATAGTACTAGAAGTCCTAGCCTCAGCAATCAGACAACAAAAAGAAATTAAAGGCATCCAAATTGGCAAAGAAGAAGTCAAACTATCACTCTTTGCAGATGATATGATACTATATGTGGAAAACCCAAAACGCTCCACTCCAAAACTGCTGGAACTTATACAGGAATTCAGTAAAGTGTCAGGATATAAAGTCAATGCACAGAAATCAGTCGCATTTCTTTATACTAACAACAAGACAGAAGAAAGAGAAATTGAGGAGTCAGTCCCATTTACAATCGCACCCAAAACCATAAGATACCTAGGAATAAATCTAACCAAAGAGGCAAAGAATCTGTACTCAGAAAACTATAAAGTACTCATGAAAGAAATTGAGGAAGACACAAAGAAATGGAAAAATATTCCATGCTCATGGATTGGAAGAACAAATATTGTGAAAATGTCTATTCTACCTAAAGCAATCTACACATTTAATGCAATCCCTATCAAAATCCCATCCATTTTTTTAAAGAAATAGAACAAATAATCCTAAAATTTATATGGAACCAGAAAAGACCTCGAATAGCCAAAGAAATATTGAAAAAGAAAGCCAAAGTCGGTGGCATCACAATTCCAGACTTCAAGCTCTATTACAAAGCTGTCATCATCAAGACAGTATGGCACTGGCACAAAAACAGACATATAGATCAATGGAACAGAATAGAGAGCCCAGAAATAGACCCTCAACTCTATGGTCAACCAATCTTCGACAAAGCAGGAAAGAATATCCAATGGAAAAAAGACAGCCTCTACAACAAATGGTGCTGGGAAAATTGGACAGCCACGTGCAGAAAAATGAAATTGGACTACTTCCTTATACCACACACGAAAATAGACTCAAAATGGATGAAGGACCTCAATGTGAGAAAGGAATCTATCAAAATCCTTGAGGAGAATGCAGGCAGCAACCTCTTTGACCTCAATCGCAACAACTTCTTCCTAGGAACATCGCCAAAGGCAACAGAAGCAAGGGCAAAAATGAACTATTAGGATTTCATCAAGATCAAAAGCTTTTGCACAGCAAAGGAAACAGTTAACAAAATCAAAAGACAACTGAAAGAATGGGAGAAGATATTTGCAAACAACATATCAGATAAAGGGCTAGTATCCAAAATCTATAAAGAGCTTATCAAACTCAATACCCAAAGAACAAATAATCCAGTCAAGAAATGGGCAGAGGACATGGACAGACATTTCTGCAAAGAAGACATCCAGATGGCCAACAGACACATGAAAAAATGCTCCACATCACTCGGCATCAGGGAAATACAAATCAAAACCACAATGAGATACCACCTCACACCAGTCAGAATGGCTAAAATTAACAAGTCAAGAAATGACAGATGCTGGCGAGGATGCGGAGAGAGGGGAACCCTCCTACACTGCTGGTGGGAATGCAAGCTGGTGCAACCACTCTGGAAAACAGTGTGGAGGTTCCTCAAAAAACTGAAAATAGAGCTACCCTACGACCCAGCGATTGCACTCCTGGGTATATATCCTAAAGATACAAACGTGGTGCTCCGACGGGGCACGTGCACCCGAATGTTTATAGCAGCAATGTCCACAATAGCCAAACTGTCGAAAGAGCCTAGATGTCCATCAACAGATGAATGGATAAAGAAGATGTGGTATATATACACAATGGAATACTATGCAGCCATCAAAAGACATGAAATCTTGCCATTTGCAACGACGTGGATGGAACTAGAGGGTATCATGCTTAGCGAAATAAGTCAATCGGAGAAAGACAACTATCATATGATCTCTTTGATATGAGGAAGTGGAGATGCAATGCGGGGGGGGGGTGGGGGGAAGTAGGAAAAGAAAAAATGAAAAGATGGGATTGGGAGGGAGACAAACCATAAAAGACTCAATCTAAAAAAACAGACTGAGGGTTGCTGGGGGGAGGGGGGACGGGAGAGGGTGGTGGGGAAATGGACATTGGGGAGGGTATGTGCTATGATGAGTGCTGTGAAATGTGTAAACCTGGCGATTCACAGACCTGTACCCCTGGGGATAAAAATACATTATATGTTTATTAATATAAAAAAATTTAAAAAAAGAAAAAAAAAGAAAGAAAATCTACCTATGAAACACCACAAGCTGAATGTGGTTCCATTCATTTTGGGGGACATGTCAAATGTGCTCTGAGCTTCCTCAGGTGGTCCCTCCTCACTGAGTACATGACAGGCCCACCTGCCAGGATCCAGGTATAATCGGACAGGATCCATATGCTTGTAAACATACCCAAACCTGTCCAAGCCATCCATGAAGATGCCCCACCTACACTAAATGACCTCCAGCCACCCCCTTCTAGAAGTAGCTCCTCTACTAGGCTTTCTCTTTAAGTTGGCCTCAGAATAAAAGATAAGTTTATTTGTTCGAGAAACTCTGGCTCTTTGGAAATGGTCACTCTTGGCTCTGAGGAAACACTAGAGAGTGGCTGCACAGTCCTTTCTACTCCCAGTTAGACTTCTGGACACTGACATAGATTAGCAAAGAAATTTACATGCTGATACTATTTTTAACTTTTATCTCAGAGTTAGTATTTTTGGCCAATGAACTAGATGCAAGAGAACCTCAGAAGTTCAAGTGCAATCATTTCTGGCCCACAAAAAATTTTCAAATGTCATATTAAGCTATTAAGAAATTAGCATAGGCTAAATGTGTCCTGCCAAAATTTATACGGTAATATCTAATCCCTATTGGGATGGTATTTGAAGGTGCGGCCTTTGAGAGGTAATTAGGTCATGAGGTTGGAGCTCTCATTAAAGGATTTAGTATCCTTATAAAAAAAAAATCCTGAAGAGCTCTGGTGTCCCCTTTCATGACACGAGGACCCAGCAAAAATTTGGCTGCCTATGAATCAGGAATCAGGCTTTCACTGCACACCAAATCTTCTGGTGCCATTAATTGGACTTCCCAGCCTCCTCAAGTATGAGAAATAAATTTCTATTGTTTATAAGCCACCCAGCATGTGATATTTCTGTTAGAGCAGGCCTAATGGACTAAGACAGTCATTCTTAACATGGACAGCACTTTCCTAAGGATTTAATCTATCCATCCCTCCATCTACCCACTCTTCACCGTGTTGATTCTACTTTTGAAATATCTCCTAAGTCATCAACTTCTCTTCCCTTTCCTCACTCCCAGCCCCATCCAAAGCATCATCATCTCTGTCTTGACCACTCCAATAGTCTCTTAACTAGACTCCTGTTTCTGCTCTAACCCCCAAAATATTTAAGGTGTCATGGAAAGCAAAAACAGAAATCCCAAAGCAAACTGGTTTAACAGAAATTCATTATCTTACAAAGGAGGAAGGCCAGCAAGTGAGCAAGTTTGGGAGCTGGTTGACTCAGGGGCTCATCACTGTCACCAGAGACCCAGGTTCTTTACCATTTCAGCTCATGCTTAGTTTGTTGGCTTTACTCTCAGGCTGCTACCCTTGTGGGTGAACATGGCTAGGCAGTGTTGTAGGCATGTTCATACACAGACATGGCCATATCTATAGGAAGAGATTGTCCCCTAGTGCAATCCTACAAGTGAAAATACCTTCCCCCTAAGTCTCCTGTGATAGACCTCCCCTCAAAACTCCTCGCTGAGAACTGTTTCACATGCCAAAAGTGGAACCAATCACCGACAAGGAGAATGAGACCATTGTACTGACTTGGACAATCATAATTTATCCTTGGAGTTGGGAATGTGATCCCACTTTTCCTGAGTCAACTTGAAGAGATGGACACCAAGACTAAATTATAATTCTGGTGGTAAGAGGTAAGGAAGGAAAAGATATCAGCCACAGAAAGTGTCCGCCAGAACTTCCACTCCATGTCTCTCTTCTGTAGAGCTGGCAGAGTTATCTTCTCAACTTGCATTTGTAATTATGTTCCTCCTCTGCAGAGAGCTTCAGTGGCTTCACTTAGAATGTAATTAGATACTTAGAATGTGATCCAAAAACCTTGTTTGAGTTGACAAAGCTTTGCAAGCTCTGGACATTTCCCCTCCCCACTTTCTGTAACCCATCCTTCTGGTTTCCTCTCTCAGGGCTTATGCCTATGCCTGCACATGGATTGTATCAGTCAAGGTTCTCCAAAGAAAGAGAACCAATGGGATATAAAAGATTTATTTTGAGGAACTGGCTCATGTGATTGTGGGGGCTGGCAAGTTCAAAATTTTGTAGGTCAGGCCAGCATGTTGGAAACTCAGAGAGGAGTTGATGATGCTGTAGTCTTGAATTTCTTTTCAACTGATTGGATGAGAACCACCCACATTATGGAGAGTGATCTCTTTCATTTAAAATGAACTGATTATAGATGTGAACCATATCTCCCAAATACCTTCACAGCCATGCCTAGACTAGTGCTTAATTAAATAACTGGGCACTACAGTCTAACCAGGTGGACACATTGACCATTCTTCTCCCCCCATCTAGCTAGAACATACCCACTCCCTCTTCCAGGTCTCAATTTCCCTGGGAAAACTTCTTTGGGGCCCTCCTTCCCCAATCCAAATAAACTCTCTAATTAGCACTAATACCCAATTTTGTAATAAACTGTTTACCTATTTACCAACTAGAACATAAGCCTAAAGAACAAAAACTGTGCTTAGTTCACTGTCTTGCCCCATCAGGTAGTGCAGAACTTGCCACATAGCAGGTGCTCAATAAATAGCTACCAAGGGAACATATCTGGTCCAACTCCATTTTATGGTTGAAATAAATAAGTTTAGAGGTGAAAAACACCTTATTCAGGATTACCCTACCAATCAGTAACAGAGCCAGATTAGACCGCCTGGCTACAATTTCATGCATGTGCCCCTCCTCTTTGTGTGGGGAGGTTAAGGTCCACAATATGCGACAAAGTTTTGTATTTACAAGAGTGAGTGTGTCCAGCTCTTTTGTATTAAAAAAGAGATGCACACCCAGGTTCCTGCAATAGGGTTTTGTGGAATTTTTAAAAAAGTCTACACAAGATAATAGGAAGCTCATGTGACAGAAACTACCATCCAGTTGAACTTGAGAGAAACCTGGCCAGGAAGTAGCTTCTCTCTTACCCCCCACCCCCACTCCCCAGCAACAAGGGGTCACCAATTCTCTGCCATCATCCTAATTCAGCACTGCCCCATCTCATCTGTCCTTTTCCTGCTAACCACTGACTGCTCATCTGGTCCTGCTTTCCTGACCTCGTGGCCACTGCTTATGAGTACAATGGGCTCACTCATGCTTTCTCCTTGCAAGTTTTCAGAGTCTCTTCCTGCCACCCAGCCAACTCTCTCTTTGTATTTTCTAAATCTAGTTTCCAACAGGGCACTCTGGTTGGCTTCTTTTGTTACTATCTTTCCTGTTTGAGTAGGTTTTCATGCTTCATCACTTCAAAGGTTAGCCCATGAATGGGCTGCTTTTAGGTCCTGTCGGTTGTAATGGAGGAGGTCTGGAGGCAGACAGATCATGTAGCTTAGAACATTCCAGAGACTACAAGGGGGCATTTTTTTTTCTTTTCCAGTGACAGAGAGTGAGGCAGATACCTTCACTGACCTTTCCAATACAGCAGAAAAGAGATGACCAGAGTTTTCAGGTAATGGTCCAAAGTACTATCTCATGGCAAAATATGGAAGTATTTTAAAGTGGCTCAGGTGCCCTCATTTCTGGAACATGGTGGCAAATGCATTTTTGGGTTAAGAGGCTGGGAGTAAAACATCTGGGGGCAATGTGAAGAAAATGGGAAAAAATGGAAAATGGAAAGAAGTAAAATAATCCTGAGATTATAACATTACTTGACTTGGACAATAACAAGTGAATATAAATGAAGCTAGATCTCAAAGTGATTTCTATGAAAACAGACAACTACGTTTTATTTTTCTTCCTTTCTTCTTCTTCTTATCTTTTTTTTTTATAAAGATTTTAATGTAATCTGGTAGAGTAGAAGAAAATAACTCAATGTTCTGAAAATAAATTTCCCAGAGGAGGCCATTAAGGCAGCCCTTTTGTTTCCTGTCATACTCTGAATCAGTTACAAGGACAAACTCTATTTGTTTGGGTACATTAATTTTGCTCAATGGCCTTTCTATAAAATGAGCCTCAAATTGATGGGACTGGACCTCAGCAAAGAAGAAGTTCCAATTTTCTCTGGATGGATTATTCCGGACGTGCAGTGGAAAATTATTATTAATAGCGATTCATGTTTACTATCCAGTGAGCATGAGAGAAAGATAGAGTTTAGAAATGCAGCTGTATCCAGCTAAGCAGTGAGCATCATAGGACAAATTACTAGGGAGTGATGACCCCAATCTTCGGCTCCTGTGTGGCTAGTCTGTTTGGGCTACATTTGGTGTGTTGGATCATTGGTTTTTTCTGACTATGCCTTGGTTTGGGGACTTCAGGGAAGTAAGATAGGTTTTTGAAATGACCTAGTCATGTGAGCAGTCTTCTTGCAGGTTCCTTGTGGTGCTTAAGCTCTGGTTGCATCCACATGTTTATTTCAGTTGTTCAACTGAGCTGAACGGACATGCTCCCTTCCCTCATGGAGTTGATATTTTAGTGATTAAATTCGGTTCCTAGGTCTTTCTGATTCTGATTCAGCCTTCAAAGATAGAACAACAGCAGCGGCATTTCGTGGCTTTGGATTTTCCTTCCCAGGTTAAGGGGTTGGAGGTAAATCATGCTGGAAGAGGGTATGAAGAAGGAAATGCAAAGAAGTAAAATGTCTCCATGTTCTTGGGGCTTAATCAGAACCCAGCTAGTCCCTATGATTAGTGGGGTATGAAGAGTTACTATAATGCTCATTTCTCATACATATGCCTTTGTTACCTTTGTCATTTGAATTTTGTGCTAAGCTCATACCTGAGTTTATTTTTTCTTTTTCTTCTGCAGAATAAATGAAGACAAACCAAATGAGAACAGGCAAGGTGTCTTTATTTAGAGCTTGCAACAGCAAAGGAGTCAGCCGTCATCACTCGCATTTTGGCAGAGACTGAAAGGCAGGCGGAGGAGCAGGAAAATTTTATAGCGAAACTAAGGGAAGGCTTCAGGTATGTCCTGATTAGAGGGTGTTGGCTTGGGGAAGCTGGAGGTGGGCTGACTAGAAGGGGGTGTTTTATGTGACTGGTTAGGGGCATTCTATGTATTGGGCTATCTTTGGCTGGTCCAAAGTTAAAAAATTAAAGAAGTTCGCTTACTAATCAAGTCCTCGCTGTTTGGGGTCAGTTGTTACAGAGATTATTGTCTAGCTTAATGGCTGTTTGATAAAAATAGTGGTCTGACTTACAGATAGAAGGTTGGCTTCCTGGCCTAGTTACTATAGATAATAGGTTGGTTTCCCAAGCTCATTGCTGCAGGTTGTGGGTCAGAGTCTGTTTTTATATATGGTCTGGTCATTGTTTATATATTCAGTCTCTCATTCATTTGTTTTACTTAGGTTGCTTCATTTGTTTTAACTTTTAAATCCTTTAGTTTTTACATATTTATTAATAGCCATCAATTCTGCAACCTTCATGGTACATTTTCAAGAACTTTCAATGAACAAAATAATGCATGTTCATTGCATAAAAAGTTTTAAAATGGAAATAAGGAAATGGAAAAATAATTTTATAAACTCCCACCAACCATGTCCCTACTGACAATTTGCTGTGTTCTTCCTATGCATATATATCAGTATAATCTCATAGTACTTTGTACATTCATAACTCTCTTATGAATAGTAGTTGGTATGTATTTCTCCCACTGGGGTTTTGCAGGGATGGAGTGTATTTCTCATTCAACCGTTACTCCCCAAATATTGCAGAATGCGTTGAATATAGTAGTATATTCAACAAGTATTAACTGAATATTTTATGTTGAACCACATGAAATTGTCTCTTTTTAAGCAAAAAAAAAAAAGATCAAATAATGGCAACTTGATGTGGTTAAACCTATTGGATGGATGATTGGATGGCTAGACAGATAGACAATGGATGGATGAATTATAATACCTTTTACCATGGTCAACTCTATTCTGCATCAAAATTCTGGATGAATGTGTTGTGGCCTCTTGACAATGATTGGGAACATTGTGACTTCTGCTCTCAACTTAGTTATTTCTTCCATTTGTTTATGACTGTTATTTAGCCAATTACCAAATGGCAGTGTCAGTCCTTTTCATCCATATATACATTCAACATTTTTTATAAGACTTCAATCTCCTTGTCATGAGTAGATGGATCATTTCATTTTTCAATTATTTGAGCTCCAGTTTAGGATTTTGGCTAATTTTGCAAGACATTGATTAGAGAGGTTTCGCAAGACATTGATTAGAGAGGTCTTTTCTTTCCTGATTAAAAGCATATATGAAATCCTTTCTCCAGCGCTCTTTTATTTGTATCTAGTAATTGTGGATATAAATATATGACTCTGGTGATCTGTCACATACTATATTATGTGAATTTTTCAGGAAGCAAAATCTTTTTTTTTTAATCATTTCAGAATATTGTCATTAGTCAGACTAAGGATTCTGGAAGTAAATCTTAAGTAAAGTGAATTGTTTTCAATAAAACACTATAATAGCAAATCACTGCTGCCAACTCCTGTTTAATATTCCTCCTGTTATAATATCTGTTTATAATATCTGGAGTAGAGTTGCCATTAAATTATCTTTAATGCTGTGATCCTTAGGGCTTGATGTTTAAAACTATAACCAGTTGGTAATTGAGTATAGTGGGTAAAAGAACAAAGTTGGGGGATGCCTGCGTGGCTCAGTGGGTTAAGCATCTGCCTTCAGCACAGGTCATGATCCCAGGGTCCTGGGATCTAGTCCTGCATTGGGCTCCCTGCTCTGCGGGGAGCCTACTTCTCCCTCTGCCTGCCGTTCCCCCTGCTTGTGTTCTCTCTCTTTCTGACAAATAAATATATAAAATCCAAAAAAAAAAAAAAAAAGAGTACAAGATTGGCTGTCCTTAGTTCTCTTTCCTACCATGTCTGTCTCCTATAAGTCCTGATACCTCAGGCGTGTTACCTTTTCCCTTGGAGTCTCAAGTTACCTCCTCTGTAAAGTGGTGCCTCCAAGCTACATGTGTTAAGTCCTAACCACCAATGTGATGGTATTAGGAGGTGGGGCCTTTGGGGGGTGATTAATTCATGGGGGTAGAGCCCTCATAAATGGGATCAGTGTCCTCATAAATGAGACCCCAGAGAACTCCGTCACCCCTTCTGCCATGTGAAGCTACATGGAGAAGACTGCCATCTATGAACCAGGAAGTGAGCCTTCATCAGACACTGAATCTGCCAGAGCCTTGATCTTAGACTTCCTCGCCTCCAGAATTGTGAGAAAGAAATGCTTACTGTTTACAAGCCACTCAGTCCACAGTATTTTGCAATAGCATTCTGAAAGGACTAAGACAAATGGGCATAGTGTTATCTTGGAAGTTAGAGTTATTTATTCTTTCATTCAATATGCACTTTCTCATGTGTCCAGGCTCTGTTTTCACCACTGTTATTGGGTGTCACAATCCCACGAGAAATACACTCACACAATACATTCACTTTGCTTTCGATGTTCTAGGGATGCAGTGAGAAAGGAGGCAGGCAAGGCTTTTCCCAATCTTTTGTTCCAGTGTAATGTCACTGGCAGTTCAAAGACAGCGTGTTGTAGTTAGAGGAAGGAGTACTTGGGTCCAAATCTGTTATTAGAACTTGGAAAACTTCTAAACACTTCCTGCTCCATTCCCTCCTGGGCAAAATGTAAATAATGGCTTCTGCCTCTCTTACCCCCCAGAATTGTGGAGGCAGTTACTTATACCTGTTAGCAGCTTACATACATTATTGTAATTCAATGAGATCATCAAATGAGATTAACTCTTTGAGTGCCCTTTATAAACTGTCAAAGTAGTAGTAGGGATTAAAATTCTTACTTAAAAAAAAAATCTAACTCAGGTTGGTTTGAAGAAAGCAATGCTTTTCTGGTTTTTTGGTTAAAGAGTTAAACATTCCCAGAGGAGTTTTAGAACTCTTTTCTGCACTTGGGTAGGAAATGTATCCACAGCATTTCTGGACGGCATCCCTCTCCTCTCTGCTTATTAGCATTACCTGAAATACATCTTAGAAATACCTGTACCGGGGTCTCTCACCCCAAACCATTGCATTGCAGCCCCTGGGGATAGGACATTTAAAACAATTAAAAATCACCTCTAAGTGATTCTAATATGCAGCCAGGGTGGAAAGCGCAGCCGCAAGAAATGTTCTTCCAAACTAAAGCCTGCGATTTTGTCAGAATGACTCTTGATCATTACAGTTGTCCCGAGTGGGAGAGTGGTGGTTTGCTCAGCCTCCCTCCACCTTCTGAGGGAGGCAGCTATAGCAATGCTTGAATGCCTGGGCAGTAGGATAGAGGACCTGCCCTCCGCTCTTACAAATGGCATTGCCGGCATTTAATAGGCTTTATGGTAGTTATAAAATCACCTATAATTGAATTGCTTCGCAGATTACAGAGTGCTTTCAAATGCATCATCTCATTGAAATAAATTTATTTTTTTAGGATATAAGCAAACATACGCTCATCAGAGAACTTTTATAAAGTATAGACAAGTGAAAAAAGGCATTAAAAATCTCTCAAATCCCATTATCCAAAGACAACATTGTTAATATTTTACAAATTTCCTTCCAGCTGTTTTGAATGAGTCATAATTTTATCATAAAATTCTGCATATTCATTGTAAAAAATTAAATGCAGAGTTTATAAGACAAAAAAAAAGTCCCTGTCCTCTTCCTAACCCCCCACCTACCCCAAATTCTACAACCACCTTGCCAAATCACATTCTTCAGAGGCAGACATTGTTAATGTTCTTTAAATGCAAACACTTTCAGGTTTTTTCTTTCTACAGGCGTAAGTGAAAAATTTTTTGCTTTTCATGGTTGTATTCTTAAAGCAAATTCAATTTCTATTCCATTTCACCCCGTTGAAAATTACATCATAAGCTTTCCTGAGCATGATTTCTAATGGCTGCATAATAGTCTACTGCATATATGTATTATCATTTGCTTAATTATATGCTGTTGAATAATTAGGTTGTTTCCAGTTTTTCACTATTATAAATTCTGCAATGACTATCTTTGTACATAAAGACTTTTCTGTTCTATTTAGGCAATTTCTATAGGAAAATCCATATTCTGGAAGAGTATTCCTGGGTCACAGCGATGATTCTTTCCATGACCTTGGCAAGTTGGCTATGCAGGTGTCTGCACGTTTTATAGTAACACAGAGAAAGGATCACAGGCTTTGGGAGCTTGTATTCAAATACCAGCCTTGACACTGATTAGCTGTGTGACCTTGGAAAGTAACTTAAGTTCTCTGAGTCTCATATCTGCATCTGTAGTATATAGATAGCAATGTCAACTTGATAGTGTTACTATGAAAGTTATTTTGTAAGGCACTTAAAGCAATATAATCCTTAAACAAATACTGAGTAAAAAATGTTTCCTATGGGCACCTGGGTGGCTCAGTCAGTTAAGCATCTGCCTTCAGCTCAGGTCATGGTCCCAGGGTCCTGGGATCAAGCCCTACATCGGAGTCCCCACTCAGCCAGAAGCCTGCTTCTCTCTCTGCCCTTCCCCACCCCCACCCCTCCCCTCCTTGTGTGCTTGCTCTGTCTCTCTCTCTCTCTCTCTGTCTGAAATGAGAGTCTCATGCTCTACCGACTGAGCTAGCTGGGCATCCCTTTTTCTGTCTGAAATAAATAAATAAAATCTTTTAAAAAAATTTCCTATACCTCCTTTAAAAAAAAAAAGGCTTTTTTTATCCTTAAGAAAAATTTAGGCATAGCATATACAGTAAGGGGCACACCTGTGAAATGGACAGCTTGACGATGTTATACATGTGTATAAATTTCTGTAATCACAATTCAGATCAAGAACAATTTCTGTGACCATAGGGGATTCTTTCATGCTCTGTACCCCTCAATAACCATTCCCACCTCCCAGAGGTAACCACTGACTTCTATCACCATGGGTTCATTTGAACTTTATTTAATGGAATCATGTAGTACTCTTGTGTGTACAGTGGCTCTTACTCCATATTATGTCTGTGAGATTCATTCATGCTATTGTATTAATAACTTGTTCTTTTATATTGTTGTATAGTATTCCAAAGAATGAATATTCCAACATTTACTTACCCATTCTCCTGTGGATGGACATTTGAATTGTTTCTAGTTTGAAGGTATTATGAACACTTTTCCACATGTCTGTTATAGACAATACCACTCATTTCTTTTGGATATATGCCTAAAATTGCTGAGTTACAGGGTAGATGAAGATTAGTTCAGGTGGATATTTCTTTTATCTTCTTTGAAGACAAATTTGAAAAGTTAAAACCATTCATTTATTCATTCAATAGAGGTTTATTAAATGCCTAATAGACATCAGGTACTGTTCTAAATCCTAAGGTACAGGGGTGCCAGGGTTAGTTAAATAAGAGCTTCAAAGATGTCATTAAAAACCACTCTTCCTTTCCAACATCCTTAGAGGGTTTTAGAGTACTCAACATCAGGTTTATACCTTCAGTCTCAAGAAGGCTGCTGTAGCTCCAGGTATCACATCATTATAAGTGCTCATCCACAAACAACAAGTAGAGAGAAGGAGGGTCCTTCTTGTGTGTATGAACTTTATTTTATTTATTTTGTTATTTTTGTGAATTTTATTATTTTTTAAAAAAGATTTTATGTATTTATTTGAAAGAGAGAGCACGAGTGGAGGATAGGGGGAGAGAGAGAAGCAGACTCCCCACTGAGCAGGGAACCCAACATGGGCTGCATCCCAGGACCCCAATATCATGACCCGAGTCAAAGGCAGGTGTTTAACAGACTGAACCACCCAGGCATCTCTGTGAATTTTATTTTACTTATGATTTTCTTTTTGTTTTTAAAGATTTTATTTATTTATTTGACAGAGAGAGACACAGCAAGAGAGGGAACACAAGCAAGGGGAGTGGGAGAGGGAGAAGCAGACTACCCGTAAAGCAGGGAGCCCAATGCAGGGCTCGATCCCAGGATCTGCCCTGAGCCAAAGACAGACACTTAATGACTGAGCCTCCCAGGTGCCCCTGAATTTTACTTTTTAATCAGGGAGAAAACTTTCCTCAAATCCCCAGCAGACTCTCCTTCAGGCCCTATTGGCTAGATTGTCATATACTCATGCCCTAGCAGCAAAGAAGTTTGAAATAAAGTGTATTCAGAATTTTCAACTTTTTAAATGAGAAGCATGTTCAACATGCAAAAAAAAGGGGGGGGGATAGTGGTTGATGAGCAATCAACAGTATCTGCTACAGCTATTGTACAGCTGTTCAACCTTGGGTCAATGACTTGACATCTCTGAGGCTTTCCTATCAGAAATATGGGGGCAATAACACCTGCTTTAAAGGTTAGGGCCAGTACTAAGTGAAATAAAAGAACATGTGATGTGATAGGCAAATAATAGGTGCCAAAATAAATGTTAATACTCTCCCTTTATACTGTTCTTATGCCCATGCCCAGGTTACTCTATGTTTGTGGGGGATTTCGTCAAGAATTGTTAAAATGAAAGATCAGTTGATAAAGGTGAAGAGGAGAAAGGAAGAGAATGCATTTCACGTGGTGATACAAGTCTGTGTAATTTGGAAATTATATGGTTAGGGAAATTGTAGCTTCTTATTTTAGGATGCAAAAGAGAATGTGGAAAGCAGAATCAGTTACAAGGAGATGTATTACAGTTAGCCAAATTTTGTTGCTTCACAAATACATGAAAAAATATGATCTTGTGAAGGCTATTGGGTACCAAATGGGCTTTATTTTTTTTTCTCTTTAGGCTTTATTTTTTAACTGTTTGTTTTAATAGCTCATGAAAATATGGTGGTGCTTTTTATGGATGTAATGAATTTTAAGGGTATGAGACTTCACTTCAGCTTTCTAGTACTAAATCTTTTTAGTAGAGAGATAAGATAGTTATTATGCTGGTATCTCTCCATGCTCCTGGTGGCCAATTCCTCCTTCTGTCGCTATTCATGCTTTTCTAAAAATTGCAGCCTATGAGACATGATGATAATTTTGGTGGCAGTTGGTGCCTGGGACATTAGTACCATCCTCTGTGAGCCTCATTTGCCTTCCTCAGGTTTATTCTCATTTCTTAAATATTTTTAGTTTTAAATATTTTATTCATTTATTTGAGAGAGATGGAGATGCAACAGAGATAGCGAGACAGAGCATGAGCTGGGGAGGAGAGAAGAAGCAGGTTCCCCACTGAGCAGGGAGTCCAATGCAGGAGTGGATCCCAGGATCCCGGGATCATGACCTGAGCAGAAGGCAGACGCTTAACCGACTGAGCCACCCAGACATCCCTCTTGATTCTGATTTCTTAAATACGAACTTTTCTCCTTCCCTCTTTTGTTTTCTTAAAGAACATGAGCTATGGAACTGGAGTGCCTGAGCTGAAAACCAGACATTGCTATCCCTGGCCTTCTGGCTGTGTGATTTGGAGCATGTCACTTAACCTCACAATGGCTCAATTTCTTTATTTGAAAAATGGAGGTAATAATAGGAATTGTTGAGAGAATTAAGTGAATAATGCACATAAAAATACTTATATAAAGAGCTTATCAAACTCAACACCCAAAGAACAAATAATCCAATCAAGAAATGGGCAGAGGACATGGACAGACATTTCTGCAAAGAAGACATCCAGATGGCCAACAGACACATGAAAAAGTGCTCCACATCACTCGGCATCAGGGAAATACAAATCAAAACCACAATGAGATACCACCTCACCCAGTCAGAATGACTAAAATTATCAAGTCAGGAAATGACAGATGATGGCAAGGATTCAGAGAAAGGGGAACCCTCCTACAGTGTTGGTGGGAATGCAAGCTGGTGCAACCACTCTGGAAAACAACATGGAGGTTCCTCAAAAAGTTGAAAATAGAACTACCCTATGACCCAGCAATTGCACTACTGGGTATTTGCCCTAAAGATAGAAACGTAGTGATCTGAAGGGGCACGTGCACCCGAATGTTTATAGCAGCAATGTCCACAATAGCTGAGCTATGGAAAGAACCTAGATGTCCATCAACAGATGAATGGATAAAGAAGATGTGGTATATATATATATATACAATGGAATACTATGCAGCCATCAAAAGAAATGAAATCTTGCCATTTGCAATGATGTGAATGGAACTAGAGGGTATTATGCTTAGCGAAATAAGTCAATCAGAGAAAGACAACTATCATATGATCTCCCTGATATGAGGAAGTGGAGATGCAATGTGAGGGGCTTGGGGGGTAGGAAAAGAATAAATGAAACAAGATGGGATCGGGAGGGAGACAAACCATAAGAGACTCTTAATCTCACAAAACAAACTGAGGGTTGCCGGGGGGAGGGGGTACGGAGAGGATGGTGGGGTTATGGACATTGGGAAGGGTATGTGCTATGGTGAGTGCTGTGAAGTGTGTAAACCTGGTGATTCACAGACCTGTACCCCTGGGGCTAATAATACATTATATGTTTATAAAAAAATTAAAAATAAATAAATAAAAATAATAAAAAAAATACTTCACTTATTTGTGGAGCATAACAAATAACATGGAGGACATGGGGAGATGGAGTGGAGAAGGGAGTTGAGGGAAATTGGAAGGGGAGGTGAACCATGAGAGACTATGGACTCTGAAAAATAACCTGAGGGTTTTGAAGAGACGCGGGGGGCGGGGTGGGAGGTTGGGGGAATCAGGTGGTGGGTATTAGGGAGGGCACGGATTGCATGGAGCCTGGGTGTGGTGCAAAAACAATGAATACTGTTACGCTGAAAAGAAATAAAAAATTAAAAAATAATAAAAAAATAATAAAAAAATACTTACAGATAGACAGGATCTCAAATCACTTATTTCTAATCATCTAGGGGAAGAATGTATCTCCCTGCCCCCTTTGAAGTTGTGGGGCTTGGTCTTGTGATTTGACTTAGCTAAAAGAACGTGAAAGGAAGTGCCACGTGTTCCTTCTGAGTGGAAGCTTTAAGGGCAGTGTGTGTTTTGACATATGCTGGATAGCACAGAATTTAGCCTTTCCTGAAGAAAGGACTGGACTTTGCCCTCAACTTCGAGGAGGGGCTCAATGTCCTACTTGATAGGAATGTCTTTGGTGAGGGCAGGGGTTGGCCATCCCAGAACGACCAAGCATGTGATTTAGGGTGGGGACTTTGGGTCACATGTTATCAGTCAATGATTCAATCAATCGTTAAATCATTCAGTTAATTGTGCCTCTCTAACCTCAATAACAACTCTGGACACAGAAGCTCAGGTGAGCTGCCATGGTCAGGAATATTCTGAGTGTATCGTCACACATCGATGCTGGGAATGTAATGCATCCTGAGAACAGCATAGCTTTGTGTCTGGAAACTTCCCAGTTTCTGTCCTATGTGTCTCTTCCCTTAGCTGATTTTGATCGGTATCCTCTCCCCGTAGCAAACTGTAACTGTGAGCATAAAAGCTCTCAGTGACCTCTCTGAGTCCTTGTAGTGAACTATTGAAACTGAAGGTATTTGGGGGAAACTCTGAACTTGCAGTTGGTGTCAGAATTGAGGACAGTCTTGGGGATTGTGCCATCCAATTTTTCAGTTTGGTTACCTTTGGGTATATGCTTTTTTTTTTTTTTTTTTTAAATAGGACACTGACAATGTTCCAGATATTGGCAGCTCTATCAGCCTGGCTCTTAGGATAAAGAAAATATGCTGAAACACAGTCTCTAGCCAACCTGTGTAGCATGAGTGAGAAATAAAGTCTAATTAATTTTAAGTAAGATTGCACTTATTTTAGGATTGGTTGTTGTCACAGTGTAACCTAACCCACCCTAACGGAGGTAGCATGGCACAGGGCCACACTAATATTTGCTACTACAAATTAGTGCTATAACAGAAACACTTTTTTGAAACATAAGCATATTTACAGATCAGCTTTAAATTACAAGAAAACTTCCTACTAGTGTCCATTATTTAAATCTTGGGAGCTAAAAATATATAATTTCTGAATGATGTTCCGTAAATAACAAGTCCCTTTTAAGTTCTTTGTACAATGAAGACAATTGATCTTTGGAATTGCTGAGGATTTAGCCTTCCCAGCAGAGCAGCTGTTTTTCCAAAATCTACAGCCCCAACCTCCACCTAGAAAAAAATCTGGAGCATTTTTTTTTAATTGTGGGAAAAAAACACATATCACAAACTTTGCCTTTTTCTTTTTCTTTTTTTTTTTTTTAGAGACACCACGTGTGTTGGGGGGAGGGGCAGAGGGAGGGAGGGAGGGAGTGAGAGAGAATCATAACCAGGCTCCAAGCTCAGTGCAGAGCCCAATGTGGGGCTCTGTCTCACTACCCTGAGATCATGACCTGAGGGGAAATCAAAAGTCAGATGCTTAAGTGACAGAGCCACCCAGGTGCCCCATAAAATCTGCCATTTTAGCCATTTTAGCCATTTTTAAGTGTTCAGTTTAGTAGTGTTAAACATATTCACCTTGTTGTGTAACCAATCTCCATAACTTTTTCTTTATGCAAAACCGAATCTTTATGCCCATTAAACAATAATTCTCGATATACCCCTCATCCTGGCTCCTGGCAACCACCATTTTACTCTCTGTTTCTATTAATTTGGTACTCTACCTACCTCATATAATTGGATTTAAATGAAATTTTTCTTTCGTGACAGACTTATTTCACTTAGCATAATGCCTTAAGGCTCATCTATGTTGTAGCATGTGGCAGAGTCTCCTTCCCTTTTAAAGCTGAATAATTTTCCATCCTGTGTATGTAACATATTTTGTTTATCCATGGACACTTGGGTTGTTTCCACCTTTTGACTGTTGTGAAGAAAGTCGCTGAGTGTGCGCACACAAACACCTCCTTGAGACCCTGCTTTCGGTTCTTTGGTATATACACTCAGAAGTAGAATTGCTGCATCATAAAATAATTCCACACTTGACTTTTTGAGGACCCGCCATACTGTTTTCCATAGCAACTGCATCTTTATATTTCCATCAACAGCCAAAGCAGTTTTAAAGTAGTTTCTGCTTTGAAAGCAAGCATAGAATTTAGCCCAAGTCTACTCTTCCTAAGATCTCTTCAATTCTAGAAATATGGGGATTAAAAACAATCTTCTTCCTAGATTATATCTGGGGGGAGGAGTATTCAGGGAGATTAACCAAAGGAAGGGAGGAATCCACCACCTTAATTTGACTTCCTCAAAACCTCACCTCTTTTTTTTTTTTTAAGATTTTATTTATTTATTTGACACAGAGAGAGAGATCACAAGTAGGCAGAGAGGCAGGCAGAGAGAGAGAGAGAGAGAGAAGCAGGCTCCCTGCCGAGCAGAGAGCCCGGTGCGGGGCTCGATCCCAGAACCCTGGGATCATGACCTGAGCTGAAGGCAGAGGCTTTAACCCACTGAGCCACCCAGGTGCCCCAAAACCTCACCTTTTTTATACCTCTCCAGCTCCCATATAGTCTTAATCTCTTGTTCAGAATCTGCAAAGAGGACAAGAGCTTAACGGAGTTTCCATGTTTGATTTGCACCCATTACTTTTCCTCCTCTTTTTAAAAGGAAAGTGTTTTCTTTAAAGGATTACATGCTTCATTTTTTTCCCTCCATCTATCTTACCAGTATGTGAGTGGATAATACCTCGGGCTAACTGCTGGTTCTTTATTGCTATGTAACAAATTACTGGCAAACTCAAAACAACGACCATTTAATTATATGTCATGAATTTGTGGGTTATGAATTCAGGCAAGCTAAGTTGGGTGATTCTTCTGTATCTGATTGTCAGCTGGGGTCACCTGGTGGCTTTAGCTTGAGGATGACTGATTTGAAAGTCTTCACTCATCTGGTTTCTTGGAAGATGACTGGCAGGCTGGGACACCCCCCACCCCCACTGCTGGGGGCTCCCACACAGAGCATGGTGATCTCAGGGCAGTCAGATTTCTAACATGGTAGCTTAAGGCTCTCAGAGAATGTTCCAAGGACCAGGAAGTGAATGCTTCCAGTCTTTTAATGCCTACACCAAGGCACAGAGTGAGCTTTTGCCATATTTTATTGATGAAAACAGTTACAGAGTCCACCTAAATTGAAGGGGAGGTCATGTAGACCCTATCTCTTGATGGGAGGAGTGGTAAATAATTTTTGGCCATTTTTATCTTTTGCACTGTTTACATAAGAAGAAGCTAACAAGATCATGACTCAGGTAGAGTCTGAGTTCATAGTATATGGGAGGATTAAAGGACTAGCTTATGTTCAGCAGAGCAAACACTAGTAATGTTCCAAAAAGTTAGCTATAGCCAAATCCTGAAAAAATGAGTGAAAGGTTAATAGATTAGATGAATTAAATACTAAAATTACTAAAAAGAAAAAACAATAAGCAAGAAAAAATAGTATGTTTAATAAAAGGTTACTATCAACATAGAAAGAACTTCACAAATTAATGGTAGAAAATACATGTGGAAATGCCAGGGACCCAGAATATACAAAACAATCCTAAAAAACAAAAAGAAAAAATTTAAAGGACATACTCTATCTAATTTCAAAAATTACTACAAAACTATTGTAATTAAGACTATGTAGTACTGTCATAGGATAGATATAGATCAATAGAATAGAATTGAGAATTCAGAAATAAGTCAATTTATGGACAATTAGTTTTTGACAAAGGTGCCAAGAACAATTCGGTGGGGGGAAAGATCAGTCTTTTCAACAAATAGTACTGAAATAACTGGATATCCACATGCAAAAGAATGAAGTTGGATCCCTACCTCCTTCTGTATACAAAAACAACCCAAAATGAATCAAAGACCTAAATGTAAGAGTTTAAGCTATAAGACCCATGGGATAGATGCTCTTGTCCTTGGATTGGGCAATGGTTTCTTAAGATGTGAAACCTGTAGCATAGCAACCAAAGAAAACATAAATTAATTGGGTTTCATTAAGATTTAAAACTTTTGTGCTTCAAAGAACACTACTGAGAAAGGGAAAAGACAATACATAGAATGGGAGAAATGTTTTCAAGTCATATATTTAATAAGGAATTAGTTTTCAGAATATATAAGGAACACCTAACTCTATCCATTTGATAAATGGATACAGGATCTGAATAGAGATTTTTAAAAAGAAGATATGCAAATGACCAATGAGGACATGAGCACCTCATTCATCATTAGGGAACAGCAAATCAAAACCATAATGAGATAGCGCACTTCACCTGCTAGTATAGCTATAGTAAAAGACAGATAATAATAGGTATTGATGTGGACCTAGGGAAATCGGAATCCTCATACATTGTAGATGAGATATAAAGTGACAAAGTCGCTCTGGAAAACTATTTGATAATTACTGTAGAAGTTAAATATACATTTACCAAATGACCCTCAATTTCATTTCAAGATATATATCCAAGATAACTGAAATCATATAAACTGCTATAACATTTCTAGAGAGCAGATTAGAAATAGTTGTCATGACTTTATTTTATTTTATTCTATTTTATTATTTTTTTTAAGTAGGCTCCACACCCAGTGTGGAGCCCAATGTGGGGCTTCAACTCACAACCCTGAGACCTGAGCTGAAATCAAGAGTCAGACGCTTAATCAACTAAGCCACCCACGCACCCCAGAAATAGTTATCATGACTTTAAATGTGTATACCTTTCAACCCATAAATTTCACTTCTAAGAATATATTCCAATGAAACATATTAAGGCAAGAGTGTAAAAAACATGTCTAAGATATTCCCTGAAGTGTCATTTAATAGAGTTGGAAATAAGGTAAAATATCTAGAAATAGGAAATCAGTTATGACATGATTTCTATTAGTGGAACATTCAGCACTTCTTTAAGAGGGTATTGTGTTGCTGGGCTTTTTTTTTCCTGTAGTATCTCCTATCTTGTAGAAATGAAATGAACAGACTAGCGCAAACATCTTTTTTTCTTATGCACCCCTGGGCCCAATTCCCAGAAGATGGACTGTGTATTTGAGGCAAAGGAGGCAAATGTATGATATTTGCAAATTCTTTTTTGACAGTTCCTCTGGGTTGGGAGGGGGTGATGCTGAGTTGCTTTTTATGTGTCTGTTTGAGAGCTAGGGGAAGAAAGATGCCCCCCGATGTCCTAAATGAGAGACAAGAACTGTGATCCGGAGTGGACAGGGTTCACAATTTCAGTCTGGAGGAAGTTCAGTAAAAGAGGTGAGCACAGCTCCTGCCTGGGAGAGACAGTCCCACAAGCCTGTAGGATATCAGAGGCTGTTTGCTGTCTGCTTCCAAATCACGAGACAGCCTCCCTGACTCGGGGCCCAGCATCCCCTTGGTAATCTCTACATCTCACCTTTAGGGAGATGGTTGGAACCGTATGGGCTATTGCCTAGACTTTGCTTCACATTGAGTGGCTTTGCCCCTTTGGGTCCTGAAATTTCACTTTATTGCAATGAGTCTAAGTAAAACTTAGCTCTGGGTGGAGGCAGGGTAGCCAGTCTGGATTTTAACAGGTCCTATGATAACTATTTACTGAAAGGGAAACATGTCCATAATATATTAAGTAGGAAAAACAAACCTGAAAAATTATATATGGTTATTTCTATTTTTAATAGATGGACATTGGGGGAAGATACATGCTATGGTGAGGAAATAAATAAATACAAGAAAAAAAGAAAAAAAACTCCAAAAAAAAGCATACAAGTATTTGTATAGGCAAAATATTTTTTCAAAGATTTCTTTTATTTTATAAAGAGAGAGAATATGTGTGTGCACACATGGGTGGGGTGGGGGGAGCAGAGAGAGAGAGAGAATCTTGAGCAGACTCCCTGATGAGTATGGAGCCCAAGGTGGGGCTCAATTTCACAACCCTGAGATCATAACCTGGGCCAAAATCAAGAGTCAGATGCTTAACCAACTAAGCCACTCAGGTGACCCTAAGACACAATATTTTGATGGGCATGCAACTAATATGGTAACTGGCTACCCGTGGGTGGTGTGTTTTCAGAGGTGCTCTTTGTCTTCTTATTATATACTTTCTTTTCTTATCCTGCTTCACCAGTGTTTTGATCTTTTTTTTTTCTATGAGCATATATTATTTCATAAAAAGAAGAAACAAAACAATTTTTTTCTTTTTGGGTATGCCAATGTGAAAGGGTTAGGTAGATATTACTGGTCTGAATAGGTAGACTTTGGAGCCTGGCAGGTCAATGATAACACGTGGAAGAGCACACAACACAATCTGACTGTAGATTACAGGGCAGAGGGCATTTGCTTTCTGGTCCTCTTAATACCCATCTCTAGATGCTAGTGGCCATGTTTCCTCACGTGTCACATGGAAGTAAAAGGGAGGTCAGAAACTGGTTCTGCTAAAGCAAGAGTGTTATGGGCTGAACTGTTTCATCCCAAAATTCATATATGGAAGCCCTAAGTCCTAGCACCTCTGAATGCGCCTGTTGGAGATAGGGTCTTTAAAGAGGTGATTAGGTGAAGATGAGGCCATTCAGGTGGACTTTAGTCCAATCTGATTGGCATTCATATAAGAAGAGGAAATTAGAGAAATGGAGAGACACCAGGGGTGTGTAAGCACAGAGAACAGACCACGTAAGGGCACAGCCAGAAGGCAGCCAAGGAGAGAGGCCTCAAGAAAATAAACTTGTTGACACCTTGATCTTCCAGAGCTTCCAGAACTATGATAAAATGTCTGCTTATGCCACCACGGCTGCTGTTTTATTATGGTAGCCCTAGGAAATGAATACAAGGATATTCATGATTTTAAGTTTCTGCATGTTGCAATGTGTAAATTTTTCAGCCCCAATATTTTCACAAATACTGCCTTTTTTGCCTTCACTGAGAGTACCTTTCTTCAACAAATATTTCATAAGAAAAACCTCATCAAAGAAGTTGTCTCCATTTATGATGCTGCATAATTATAGGCCTCCTACATTTCATTTCATTCCAGTTCAGAACATAAATTGGTCCAATTAAAAATAGGTGCTTTAGCAAATGATTCATCTTAAAGTTGAGATATTTCAAAATGTAATTACAGAATTTCAATATTAATATTTTACACTAGTTCAAGTCTCATTGTTTAATTTGTTCAGAACCTCCTGTGCTTAGGAAAGGATAAACTTCCAGGCTCTCTCTTTGCAAATCATACTTCCAATAACAATTTTGGAACTTGATTTGATAGATACCTTGATGAGAAGAGTTCATTAAAATCACAATGAGATACCACTATATCCTAGGACAGATAAAATAAAAAAGACGGACACTACCAAGTGTTGTCAAGGATATGGTGCAATTGGAACTTATCCACTGCTGGTGGGACTATATTGCCACTTTGTATGGCATTACCTTACAAAGTTAAAGATTCATTATCATACAAGCACACAAGCAGAAATTCTGCTTCTGGCTATTTACCCAAAAGAGATGAAAACACCCATCCTAACAAAACATGTACATGAATGGTTGTAGCAACATTATTCATAGTAGCCCCAAACTGGAAACAAGCCAATGGTCCATCACTGTTGAATGAATAAACAAAATGTGGTATATCCATGGCATGGAAAACTACACAGCAATAAAAAGGGAAAATTTTTTTTCTTTTTTGGAGAGAGTAAGAAAGGAAGAGAGCAGAGGGAGGGGCTAGAGGGGAACCTCAGAACCTCATGTGGGGTTCCATCTTATGACCCTGAGATCATGATCTGAGATGAAATGAAGAGACACTCAGCCGACTGAGCCACTCAGGCACCCCAGAAGGAAATATTAATACAAACAACAAAATGGAAACACCTCAAAATATTAGACTAAGTCAAGTCAAACACAAAGTCCAAACTATGACTCTATTCATATGAAATTCTATAATATGCAAAACTATAATGGCAGGGATGTCAGTGGTTGCCTGGGGCCAGGGTAAAGGGAGATAAATGAATATCAAAGGGTCTAAGGCAACTTTTTAGGGTGGGAGAACTGTTCTACTTTTTTGAGTGTGGT
The DNA here is from genome assembly GCF_963455335.1 of Martes martes. Classification (NCBI taxonomy): domain Eukaryota; kingdom Metazoa; phylum Chordata; class Mammalia; order Carnivora; family Mustelidae; genus Martes; species Martes martes. Next base: position 158,937,852 of record NC_137889.1, on the reverse strand, counting down.
AGCAGTTAAATGTACAAAATTACATTCATCAAACTGGACACTTAAAATTACTGTAAATATTACCTGGATTAACAAAAAAGAGGAAAAAATTTCCCATTAGTTTTGAACAACATACAATCAAAATTTAGAGGACTTGCTTACAAAAAAGATGTTTGATGCAGTGGTATCAGGACAAGCAGATTTGGTATCAGATCGCTTGGTTGTTGGCTTGTAGCCTCAGGTGATCTCTGGGTGAAATTCAAAACTGGCCTCCATCTGCAAAGGGCAAGCTGAGACTGAAGAAAGAGGCATGCCACTCCAAATTGGTAGGTGGCAGTTTTAATAAACAAAGGAACTGAACAGATAAAACTAGTCTTGGCTAACAGTCAGATGAGTAGTTCTTTGCACCTGCTTATCAGAACCTTGGGAGTTTATATAGACACTTTAGTGGGGTTCGGTCATATGTAAAGTCCAGATGGTCTCAAAAACACCTTACTCTCTCAAGGCTACATTCTTGAAGTGGCTCCTGCTGTGGAAACAGTGGGAAGAATGTACATTCCAAGAACAGGGGAAGGAGTGAGGAGCCTCCAATGGTCCATGTCCACCTGTGCCTGGGTCAGCCAGGTCGCATCCTCTTGATGACCTCTGGCATAAAGACACTGTGCCAACCCTTTGATATCCTCATTTTGAAGAGGATAAAGCAGAGTGTGTTAACATGAGTAACTTGCCCAAGGAAATAGCTACTAAGTAGTGAGGCTGGGATTCAATTAGGTTTGAGTTCAGAGCTCACTTCCATCTACTACATGCCTTTGCCTTCTTAATTGGACCTGACATTAGTGTTTAACATGATCTTTTGGGGCCACTCAAACATGCTGTGAATGGTATTTAATAAGAAACCTCATTTTTAGCCCATTTTAAATGTTGTTTTCCTATCACATCCTCTATTACAGCACTATGCTCTACCAGCAGTCCCAGAATGAGTCTCAGGGGTCCCTCCTTCACACCGGGGTTTTCTTAATTTCATTATTTTAAAAGATTTATTTATTTACTTATCAGAGAGAGAGAGAATGCACAGAGGAAAAGGGAGAGGGAGAAGCTGGTTCTTTGCTAAGCTGGGAGCCCAATGTGGGGCTTGATCCTAGGACCCCCAGATCATGATCTGAGCTGAAGGCAGATACTTAACCAACTGAGCCACCCAGGTGCTCCTGTATTTCTTTCATTTCAATCTCTCACATCCCTTCACTACCCATCAGTGGTTCATACCCAGGAAAGTCCTGTCCTCCAAAGGGTACTTGAAAAATATGTGTGTCAGGAAGTATTTTGGACCTACTAGTACTTAAGGGGCAGAAGCTGGAGGTGGTGAGCATTATTATCCAGTTCAAATTTCCAATAGCACCCCCCCCCCAAAACCTGGGCTAAATCCCGTCTTTAGAGACCTAACCCAAGGTGCTCTGTAAGACTTTCTCTGCCCAACCTGGCCCCAAGTCAGGGGGCCTGACTCTTGAATGACTCTCTGCTGTTGTGTCCTCTGCTCTTCTGCATAGCTTTTCGTCCTACCTTTTCCATTTCTTTCTCTCCTTGCTGTCAAAGTCTGTATATCAAAGCACATTGGAGGCACCCTGGCTTCCGGAAGCCAGTCTGCCATCCCGTTGTGTCTAGCACTTTGGGGTTACCGTGCTTTGCTGGCTTGGTCACTCAATCACAAATGATTTAAAAAGGCTTCCATTGGCAGTGCCGTAGGAATTTCTCTAGGGATCCGTAGCTAGAGAGACAAGAACAGGAGGCCCCTCTACAGAATGAGTAAGATATGTGTGCTATGAATGCTAGGGAGAGATCCGGGGCTGGGAGAGGCTGGGTGGAGTGGGGGGCTCCAGCCGGGTCTGGCCTTTGCCCGGCAGCGTCGGAGCTGGTTCTCCCAAACCCTCCTGTTAGCACTTAATTCTGCACAGGCAGTCGCTGTGATTCATGCACCAGGCCATTAATCCAGGAAGAAGCCGCTAAATGGGCAGACGAACAAAAACAGGAAGCCCTTCTGAGAGCTGTAAATTATTTCTCATAACAGCTTTATATACTTGAAAGTGAAGGGTATTCCAGGAGCGCGATGGAAAGTACCTGGAACCTTAGTTTCTAATAGAAACCTAGGAAATCCCATTCAAGCACACATAGAAGACTTATTTTGTACCACTTGCTGGACTGGCACAGAGATGAATAAAAAGACAGTGCTTAATCTCTCAGGAGTTCAAAAACTCCACGGAGTGACTCTCAACTCTACTCTTCCCACCCCTGCCCCTGCTATCTTGTCCCAAGACCTAGCCCCTCCAAAGCCTCTCTGGACCTTCTTCTCTCTGCCCCTACTTCTGTTGCTAGGTTTTCTGAAAGTCTGGATGAATGGGGAGCCATGGCCTCTTCATCTGGTTTCCCGGGCTAGCCCTGCCCCACGTGACCCAGAGTCCACACACCAGCAGGTGAACATTTTGGAAAAGCAATCTGATCATAACGCCCAGTAAAAGGTGCACACCCAAGGCAGAACACTTTCAAGGCGCTCAAATGTTTTAAGGATGAAATTCGAACCTGTCACCCAGGCCTTTCATCACTGCAGCTCTGTTTGCACACCTTGCCTTTTTCTGATATAGTTCTTCTATCCAGACGTGCCAGCCCGCTGGCAGATTCCCAGAATTCTATGCTCTTCCCCTTGCTCCCTTATGCACTCCGTGTCTCAGCCCCTAGTCCGGCTAACCAAGCTCTCAAGATTCACCCCAGGTTCCGTGTCCTTCTCCTGCCCCCTGGGTAAGGGGTGCCCCTCTTTGTGCTCCAGCACTTTCTCACACATCACATGCTCCCTAATCTGGCTTCTTAAGGCTCTCTCAGCAGACTTTGATTTTTCTCAACTAAACCACAAGAACTATATCTGATCGGTCTCTGACTGCCACAGTAAATGCTTGCTGAATGTATCTGAAGGAGGGCGGAAACAAGGTCATAATAAGTAAGAGAAGAATAGCTAATTCAGGGCTGTCTTCATGCATGCTTATCTGCACGTGGTCCCTGATTCTTTTCTTTTTTTTTTTTTACTTAGCAAATGATGCTTTACCTTTTTCTTATTATGTTATGTTAGTCACCATACAGTACATCATTAGTTTTTGATGTGGTGTTCCATGATTCATTGTTTGTGTATAACACCCAGTGCTCCATGTAATACGTGGATACCCATGACCGGGATAACCCATTCCCTCACCGCCTCCCCCCTCTGAAACCCTCAGATTGTTTCCTGGAGTCTGTAGTTTCTCATGGTTCATCTCCCCCTCTGAGTCCCTGCCCCCCCCATTTTTTCCTCCCTTCTCCTAATGTCCTCCATGCTATTCCTTATGTTCCACAAATAAGTGAAACCATATAATTGTCTTTCACTGTTCAACTGCTTTGTTTCTAATGCTGCACGTGGAAAAGTTGTGGGCAATTGAATGTCTCATGGTTCCTGGATGATGTGTGGGAGTGCTAAGACCTTAGAGGAGACAGGTTTATTATCTTTGAGGAAATTGAAACACAAGTTTCCAATATAATTCTGTCTTACAAATGATACAAACCTTCATGTTCACAGGGGTATCTACATAGAAGATCATAGAATGTTCAGTAGGTTGAACATTTTGGTGAAGTAATTGAGTTTGAAACTTCATGAGTTTATTAAACAACCTGCCCTGCTTTTGACTTGGTTTTATTTAGTGGGACTGTATATTGGTTCTTAGACCTACCCTAACGATGGTGGCTTGAAACAACAGATATTTCTTCTCTCATAGTTCTGGAAGCCGGAAGTCCAAAACCATGTGTTGGCCAGCTGCGCTCCCCCTGAAGGCTCAAGGGTAGAATCCTTCCTTGCCTCTTCCAGCCTCTCTGGTTGCTCCTGGTGTTCCGTGGCCTGTGGCTGCCCCCATGGATCCATGCCTCTATCTCACACGGACTTCCCTCTTCTCCCTGTGTTTCTCTTTTTCTGTATCTTCAGAGGACACTTGTCATTGGATTAAGGAGATTACCCAGGTCATCCATGATGATCTTGTGTTGTTATACTTAACATGGTTAAATCTGCAAAGAATCTTTTTTCAAGTAACTTCATATTCACAAATTCCAGAGATTAGGGCATAGCCATATCTTTTTTTTTTTTTTTTTTGGAGGAGGCATAATTCAATCTACTACAGACTGTAAGGAATAATTTTAAATACATTTATAAAAGCCATTTGGATGAAATTCTAGGGACCATGATTATTTTACCTTAATTATAAATATTTTGAAATGCTTGTGTGTATGTGGGGGGGGGATCTTATTTCCTCAAGTTGGAAGGAGCTGCAACTGAGTGAGCATTCAGTTTTTTTGTTTTTTTGTTTGTTTGTTTGGAACATTCAGTATTAATATCAAACGGGAATGCCACCTACTGGCTGCTAAGATTCACAACTGGCAGAACTTGGATCTAACATCGAATGCAGAGCAACGTGTGTTTGCACAGATTGTAAACCTAATGATGTGGTACCTGTTAGGACATTTGAAAATGTAGAATGGCTCTTCAAACACCTTGGATATGTTGAGTCCAATAAAGACACTTGTCAAATTTGGTTTTCTCTTGGGTTTTAAAGCTGTGAGCTTTTTCCCCTTCAAGTTGATGTTATTTCATGCTCATTAAGAAGTGAGGAGAGGCAGATGTACTCCCTTAGAATCCTTGAGCATCAACCCTAGAGTTTACAATAAAAAGAATGGAAAAGTACTACATTTATAGTGATATGGTGCCATGAAATCAATTCATTCCTTCAGTCCAGGAGATGGCAAACTATGTCACAGGCCAAAGCTAGTCCACTGCCTGACCTTGTAAATAAAGTTTTATTGGAACAGAGCTATGCCCATTCACTAATATAGTGTTTGTGGTTACTTCAGCACTACACTAGGGAGTTGAATAGTCGGGACAGAGATATGACCCTCAAAGCCAAAAATATTTACTGTCTGGCCCTTAATAGAAAAAGCTGGTCAACCTCTGATTCCACTCAATCAATAATATTTAACATTTGGAATGTACATTATGGGTTAGATGCTGTGTTGTTTCATGTAATTTTATTTCATACCCCTTAGTACGCTATTAATTGACTATTATTATTATTAACATTTTACGGGTGACAAAGCTGAGGCTTAGAGGACCCGGGTCTGGATCACAAAACTGCTAAGTGAGTAGGTGGAACTTGAATGGATGTCTGTTTGATTACTAAACCTGAGTTTTCATTTATCAAACCAAATGCAAAATTTTTGGTCTCCTAATTACCTAAATTAGCACAGAAGAGTTTTACACCCCAAGGACCATAAGGAAAATAGTATATATTAGTATATATTTCTTATTTCTTTTTGAAAAACACAAAAATGATTTTTAAGCCTTGTTGGAACAATATTGAAAAATAATCTTTAGCTTATTTTATTCAGTTAATATTTGGTCACTTAAACTGAATCATATGCAGAGAGGCAATGAACTTGCCTGTGAAGTATACTCTTTTCTCTTGGTTATAAACATGATGAAAAGGAGATCCCTTTCCAAAGCTGCATGTGGAATGGAACCTTGGACGACAGACTTCATATAATATTATGGTTCTATTGGCAAGACCATGTTTGCAGTGGGGAAGAATGTCTCAAACCATGTTATCTGATGCCCAATTCTAAACTCTCCCCACCTGACTCTCCTCACCCTGATTCCGTGTTCAACAATCAACCTACTGGTTATTCAGAGCTGGTATGCTGCAGAGTTATGTCTGTGAGGGACATTACAGTCCATGTGAATGGCAGTTCCTAGGGTTCTGCAGTATACAGCCAGTATACAGCTTGGGAAGCTGTATGTAGGTGGCTCTGGAAAGAACGGACAACTCTTGCTGATGCCTATAGTTTTAATGAAAGTTACATCACTCGTAAAATAAATTGGTATTCAGTTGTATGCACTGCCATCTCTGAACCTTAATTAATGGGAGTGTACTACTAAAACTAACCCATGTTTTATGTGCTGACATGGTCAGAGCTCACATCAGTTTTGGATTTGGCAGATGAAGAACCAGTCCCTGAAGAGTGGTAATGTTGTGAGTAGGTGCCACATTATGAGGTCTTCAGGTAAAGAGCCATAAAATTCCTTGGCATTACCATGGTCAAACCATGTTTTCCCATTTGTAAAAGATGGTTTGCTGTGCCACTCAGAAGTGAGGGACTAATTCCCCACCTTTTGGGAGTGCCACCAGCACCGAGTCCTCAGCTGTCCAAATGGACTGTTTCAGCTATAGAGGGCTGCCTTTTCCCCTTGTTCCAAGTTGAGACAGCTTCAAAGGTCAACCTACTGTAGGTAGGTTTGCCGGGGGTGGGGGGTGGCTCCTACTAAGACAAAGTTGTCAAAACTTGACTTCTCCCACTGCCTAATCCTGCTTTCTTCTCTTCCTCCCCCAGAGGCTGATAAACTTCCTGCATGTTAATTTCCATCTCAGAGTCCGCTTCCTGGGAACCCTAACCAGTCCCACTCAAGCCTCAAAATCAGAGACCTCCAAACTTATGGCTTGGCAATCTATGGAAATGACAATGAAGAAATCTCTACTTACTCATCCAACAATTATTTATTGGGCACCGATGATGAGCCAAATTCCTTCTAGGCATTAGAAATACAGCAGTGAATGAGAAAAGCATCTACCTTCCTGGAGAACTTTCTTGTGTGGGAGATAAACAACTAGGCAACTAGACAAAACCAGATAACACTTTAACATGTCAGGCGGAGTTACATACTTGAAGAAAAACAAATCAGGGTGAAAGGTTAGAGTTTTGAGATGAGCCGGGTGGTGACAGGGAGCAGAAACCCAAGGGAAGTCAGTAATGCAAGTGTTCAGGATAAGAACATTCCTGCAGTCAGCTAAACCAAAAAGGCCTGAGGTGGGAAGGAGCATTGGATTTTTAAGGAATGGTAGGAGGGCCGGAATGCAAGGCAGGTTGTGAGGGGAGTGATCAGAGGCCCAGATGGGTGTCTTTTATTTTCAGCCCAGTGGGAAGCATTCAAAGTTGTGAGCTGGAAAGCAACAAGATCTGACTTAGGTTTTAAGAAATCACCCTGATTTCTTCTCCCCCACCCTGCAGTGGGGGGAAGACTAGAATCATGAGACCAGTGAAGAGGCATTGTCTAGGAGAGGGATCATGGTACTTAGACTAGTGTGGATGGGTTAAGTGGCTCCATCTAGGAATGTATTTTCAAGTTGGAGCCTCAGGACCTGCTGATTGGTATAAACTGAATGTTTGAGTCCCCCACCCCCATCCATATGTCAAGCCCTAGCCATCCATCCCCTGCCCTCCCCGCCCCGTGATGGAATTAGGAGTTAAGGCCTTTGGGAGGTATTTGGATCAGGTGAGGTCATGAGGTTAGAGCTCCCATGATGGGATCAGAGCCCTTACAAGAAGAGGAAGAACTTCACACTACCATTTGAGGGCACAGCAAGAAGGGAGTCATCTTTCTCTAAGCCAGGAAGAGGGTCCTCACACTAACTCACCCTGCTGGAACCCAATCTTGGATTTCTATCTCCTGGACTATGAGAAATATATTTCAATTCTGCAGTATATTGTTACAGCATCAGAGGTGATTGACACTGATGCGTTCAACAAGGGCCTAGGGATGGGGAGAGAATCAAGGTGGCTCACTGGTTTCTTGACCTGAGCATATGGATCAAGGGTGGTGCCATTTACTGAGCTGGGCATTCTCCCCATTTGCAGACTTCTAGAGTTCTTGCATACAATAACGTGCCCTCCCGGGGGAATCCTTCACTATAGGCCCGAGAAGAAAGTAGAGGAGATAATATTTTAGTTAACACAAATATGCACTTACTGTTCTATAAGAAATATTCCTGGCAGTGAAGTAAGGAGTCTGGGAGGTTGCGGTCAGGGACATTCTACTTTTATTTTTACTAGGAGAGTTGTCATCGCAGTGCAGAACAGATGTAGGGATGATACATAAGCTTTAAAACCAGAGCAGTGCTGAATGCAATTAGGCTTCTCTGGTCAGTTCTGCTATCCATTCATTTAATTACAGTTTTCTTCTTTAACTCGATGTAATAAATTTTACTGGTGTATTTCATAATGTTGAACCATCCTAGCAATGCTGAAATAAAATCTATATGGAAATGGTATACAATCCTTTCAATAGACTGCTGGGTTTGATTAGCTAATAATTAATTATCCAGCTAACTTGTTTATTAATATTCAATGTTCTTTCAAAAATAAGTTAAGGGTATTTTATGTCTATTGTCTTTGATTTTCTGTTTTATGAATTTTAGCTTTTAACTTTATTAACTGCCTTCTCCTGCTTTCTTTGTTTTATTTTGTGCTCTTTCTGGTTTCCTTTCTGTAATATTTATTTATTTATTTATTTAAGAGAGAGAGCATGCATGAGAGAGAGAGAACAGAAGGATGGGCAGAGGGAGAAGAGGAGGGAGAGAGAGAACCCCAAGCAGACTCCCCACAGAGCACAGAGCCTCATGACCCTGAGATCATGACCTGAGCTGAAACCAAGAGTCAGACGCCTAACCAACCGAGCTAGCCAGGCCTCCCCTCTTTCTAGTATCTTAAATTGGCCACCTCTTTCATTTGTTTTTCAGATTTTTTCAAATAATGAAAGCATGTAAGCATCAACCCAAATTCAAATTGCCATTTGAGTATCATGCTACCTGTATGCATAGGCTTAGGTATGAAATCATTTCTTTATTATTTCCTGGTTTAATTTTGCTTTGTTTTTAAAATCCAGTTTTAACATTCCCAAATCGCTTAAGGGTTGTTTTTTTTTTCCTCTACAAACAATGTATTTCAGAACTTATCGGGGTTGTCTTTCTGATCAAGTATATACCAATTTTTGTAAATATGCCTTAAATATTACAGTAGAAGGTAGGTAGGAAATGAAATTTCCGTTACTTGTGGGGTTTCCATGAAATTGTGCGATTCCCTGAGGAGCACCCATGATGTGTTTGACTCTGTTTAACTCTGTTAAGATGGTGCTTCCATCTTAAGCTGAGTCTGTGCCATTTCCTTCATTAGGATATCTCACTTGATCTCGTTCCTTCCACCGGGGCAATCTTAGTCATGTCTCTGCACTCGGAGCAGCCGCTGGGAGTGTACAGGCTGTCATTTCTGAGGGACTCAGCATGTCCTCACAGTCATGACCTTGGCATGTTTGAGGAAACAAGTCTTATACAGAAGATACGAATGATCTGGTCAATAGGCACCAGAATATCACTTTATCATTTAAGTCCCCTTGTTATAAAACAAAATCACCTCTTCTCTTCAGGGAAGAAGTGAGAGAATGAGGCCAGTGGGCTTCTATGGAAGGCCGACTTGGGTTCAAACTGCAGCTTTGCTTCTGACTGTCTGTGTCCTTGGGGCAAGTGTCTTTCCCTCCCTGAGCCTCACTTTCTTTACTCACAAAGGTGGAGCTTCACTCACTTGATGATTCCCTCATTGAAGCACTATTATTTGGGCATTCGGTACCTACTAGTGGCTAGGGATGCATTGATGAGCAGGAACAAACACAGTCCTTCAGATAATAATTTCTACTTCATAGTATTGTTGTGTGAATTAAGTGGGGGTAATTCGAATAAAGGGTCTGGTACAGAATACATTGGTATTGTTACTCTTAGCCTTAAATTGTATGTGATTCAAATGCCTAATGGAAGCAGCCACGCTAGGAACTTGGTCTTTTTGTTGAAGATGTCCAGCTTTAGGAGTACTTGTTGGTTCTTACCCTGCGCTGTTCACTCTGGCCTACAGAAGACCCACCACCACCTCATTTAGCTCAGTTAACTCTGTGCATCTGAGCAAATTATTAGCAGAAAGAAGGAAGGGGCCTGGAGGTACCCTCCCCACCCATTCCAGATTCCCCTTGGTTAGTGCATTCTAGGAGAGATCTTTCGTTCCTTCAAAAATATCGAGTATCTTTTGTACATTGGATTATGTACTAAAAGCAGAATAAACAAAACAAAGGAACGGTGGCCTTTGTCTTTGAGAAGCCAAGAATATTCGAGACCCAAATTCTAAAAATGCACCAGACCTCAGAGTATCCAAGAATGTAATAAAGAGGGTGTTCTTCAATGAATGTCCAGAATAGTGTTTGGGAAAACCTAGGTCTCATAATTTTTATAAATTCAAATGCAACTCGGTGTCGGTTGGGGATAGAATTTTCCCTGATGCCTTAACCATCTGCTAAGCAACTTTCTGCCTCCCTTTGCATTCACTTTTATTTCAGCCGGACATCTCCTAACACCCTGAGAAGGAAATGTTTCTAAGCTATAAAGAACTTGGAATGTGTTTTTCAAAAGTACACTTTTCAACATTCAAGGAATTTCAAGAAATGTACCATTTGCCTAAGGGCAGATCATTTAAAAGATCTCTCTTGCAATGGCTTCAAATAAGTTAGTGATTGGAAAGCTGATGCATGAATATAAGGCATTATTATTCCACACTGATGCTTCAGAGGAGGGAACTAGTTAGGGGTCCCTGCTGAAATAAGTCAAAATACCCAATGTTCTTTGTATTCAGAGGTGACACTGGTACCAGCACGACTGTCAGTTGCTGTCAATCCTGGGCTTCTGGAAGCAATGTCACGGTGCTTTAACTTGCTTTTCAGTTTGCTCAGCGTGTCTTTGAAGCATCGCCTCTATTCGTCTCTTCCACAGCTCACTGTTCAGCCAAATTGCACTATTTCGGCAGGAACTCAACTAAATACTTAAAAGCCAGTGGGCAAGCCTCCTCCTTGTTGAGGATTTAAGCCTGTGTTTTTCAAACCGTGATCCTTAGATAGGCAGGCAACAACCACATGGCCTGGGGTGCTAGCTACATTACATACTCCTGGACCTCATCCCCAGATGAAGGCCTTCTGAAATTCTGAATGGGAGATCAGATAACCTGTGTTTAAAACAAACGCCCCACTGATGCCCCGATGGTTAAGATCTATGAGTTGAGAGCTTTCACAATCACCAACTCTGTTTTGGTTGAGGCTCATGCATTTCTTTACACAAAGGACATCAACAATCTGCAGAAACGTGTTCCCAGAAATACACCTGAACATAACCAAGGGCAAGTCTGTTCATATGATTCAAATCTTCCCAGAAAACCCTCTGTCCTTTAAATTTACTATGGCTTGTATTTTGAAAACATCCCACGTGCAATCAAGTATACCTTTCTAAACCGCTAGACAGCAAACAAGTCAAGTTCAAAACATTAACATACTCTGAAGGAAGAGGAGCTTGAGTAGTGGGAGTAGAATTACAGCATCCATAGGAAGGGAAAAAAAAAAAAAAACCCTCTCTTGGCTGATACATAGGCAAGAGTTCTTTTGGGCATTTGCTGAGAAAATTAAAAGTGTAGCGCCTTCCAAGACAGGTACACCCCTGGCCCTGCTTGGGGCAGGTTACCCTCTTCCCTCTGGCTGCCTAGATGCGGTCCCATGGGCTCAGAATTCCATTTCCATCTATATTGTTTCTATAAGCAAGACAGCATTTCTGCATATATTTTTTTAAACGTTTGCTTTTGACATTGTAGATTTGTAGGAAACTACACAAAGACAAACATGCAGGGAGATTCCATATACCCAGTCCTCAGTCTCCCCGAAGATAACATCTTGTACAACTATAGCAAAATAGCAAAGCCAGGAAAATGAGGTTGGCCATTGGTACAATTCACAGAGTTTATTCAGATTTCACCAGCTTCACCTCCATGATTTTCACAATCACATTTTAATAGCCTTCAGGCAACCCCCAACCATGCTGAACTTCCTGCCTGGACTGTCCAGGTTGTCTCTCCAGGTTCCAATGACTGTTTTTGTTAGTGCCCTGGTTACAAAGTTACATTGAGTGCTTAGGGGTCTGACTATAATTCCAATATTTCTAAAAGCATTATTTTGAATGGACAATTTTGCTGAATGTGTGGTTTTCAGCAAACCATGTCATAGCAAACATACCTGTATAATGGCTGCAGTGTAATAGTTTATTTTTTACCTCCAGGAAGATGCAAGGAAGACCTTCTATCTGGCAATCAAAGTCACCCAGACTCTCTTCATCTTGTCACTCTGCCACTTTGATAGTTAATTTTGCTTGTCAACTGGACTGGTGCCCAGATATTTGTTAAGACATTATTTCTCAATGTGTCTGTGAGGGTGCTTGTGGGTGTGGTTAACATTTTAATGAATAGACTGGGTACAACAGATTGCCCTCCCCAAGTGGGGACGCCTTATCCAGCCTTTGGCAGGCTTGAAAAAAATAAAAGGCTGAGAAAGAAAGAACTCTTTCTGCCCGACTGTCTTTGAGCTGGAACATGGGTCTTCTCCGCCCTTTGGGTTCAGACTTGGACGGGAGCCACACCATCAGCTTCCTGGTCTGTAGGTCTTTGGACCTGGGCTGGCACTGTATCACTTGCTTGCCAGGGCTCTAGCTTGCCAGCGGCAGACCTTGAACTTCTCAGCCACCATAATCATGTGAGCTGTTTCCTTATAGTAAATCTCTTTCCCTGTCTATATCCTATTAGTTCTTCCCTCTTAGAGAACCCTGCCTAATACAGTCACCCTCTAGGGCCACGATGAAGTTGCAATTCCAACTCTCCAGTAGCTGGGGACAGAGGGAACGGAAGACACAGCTGCTTCTCCCGGCTTGGACTAGGAAATGGCACATTTCATGCTCACTTATGTTCCATTGGCTAGAACTCAGTCATTTGGCCACATCCAACTGCAACAGGGAGAAAAGTTTTTAGAGAAAGGTTCTCTCTCTTTAACTTCCCGAAAGGAAGGTTTTCTTAAGAGGAAGAGAGGAGAAAGGGAATGGCTTTTGAGTAGGCAAAAACCTAGTGTCTGAAATAAGGGTAAGTGCCTAGATAAGGCTACAAATTTTCATTATGGAATCATTTATAAAAGTGAAAATGTTTTAACAACCTAAATAAGCCATAATAGAACACTGGTTAAATACATTATAATGAACTCATACAACAGAAAAGAAAATGTAATGTTGAAAATGGTATTTTAGAAGAATATGTAGTTTAGAAGTACATTGAAGATGTTTATAATGCATTGTTAAGAGTGAAAAGCAGGGAACAAAACATATATATGACATGTTCCCCTTTTTTTGGAAAACCACCGCCACAACAAAACCAGCAAATATGTCCACAGAAGAGGGACTGGACGAACACATACCACAATTTTAACAAATAGTTATCCCTCTGTGGGAAATTACAGCTGATTCTTGTTTTTGTCTGTTTCAATCTGTATTTTCTAAAATTTTAAAGATATAACAAAAATCTGTTATGCTTAAAATAATAATTATAAAAAGTTGTTTTTTTAAGAAGGAGAATTAACATAGGTGACCATAAAGCAAGGATAAAAGGGACAAGGTCACAGAAGTGAACGGATGACCTGGGCTTGAAACTTTGCTCTACCCCTTATCAGTTTGTGACCTTGGATGAGTTATCGACTTTTCTACATCTTGATTTCACCCATAAAATGAGAACAGTGATGATGAAAATACTGGCCTCTCTGGCTTCCTGTGATGCTTAACTAAAATATTGTTCTTGTTGTTCCATACTTGGCACACAGTAAGTGCTCCTAGGCCTTCACCACTGTTCTCATGACCATTATTAATAGTGATAGCAAAGTGTCTTGGGGCAACTTAAGGTCATGGGGTAATATGGTGGTGTTTAAATGTTCTCTCTCCATCAGAGCCACATATCAATCTTCATAAAGAAAGCTCTGCTTCTCCCACATCAACATTGGTCTAGTTTCATCTCAGTTTTAGCACGATTCTTGTTCATAAACTTTCAAAGAGGTTCTTTGTTATTACCATCCAACCTAAACTCTGATCTCATTTTAAAAAAAAACTTCAAATTACAATCTTTATTATTTCATCTTAATAGAAGAAGATCATACCATCAGTCAGTCATCGTTAAAGATGACTTCTAAAGAATTGGGGTTTTAAGCAGGTGCATTGACCACATTTCACCGAACATATCTCTCTTACCACCAGCACACACATACATAGCACCATTCCCAGTGTTTCCTTTTATGTAGGGGTAAGTCTCCTGGTTTTCTCCAGTCTTTCTCTCACTCCTCTCCCTCCTCTCAACCAGGCCTTTCTTCTTTCTTCTCTCTGGGGAGACTGCCCTGGGCTGGCACTGGTTGGGGATAAATCCAGCTGATTCTGGATGCTGTATAGGAAGTCCATTTGGTGATGTCTATGACATGGACTTTATCAGTAATAAAAATGATATTTTGGCTTCTATCTGCCTTATCATTTGTCTTATTTCTTAATTTGTTTAAAACCTGGATGGATAAAGCAGTTTAGTTTATTGGGCCATATTCAAAGTTCCCAAGAAACACACACACACACACACACACACACACACACACACACACGAGTTTCTTGATAATACAACTTAATAATAATAAAGGTGACATTAATAAAAGAAAGAACAAGAACCATGTGATACTCTTAATAGATGCTGAAAAAGTATTTGACAAAAAATAGCATCCTTTCTTGATCAAAACTCTTAAAAGGGCAGGGATAGAGGATACATACTTCAAAATCATCAAAGTCATCTATGAAAAACCCACAGCAAATATCATTCTCAATGGGGAAAAACTGAGATCTTTTCCCCTAAGGTCAGGAACATGGCAGGGATGTCCACTATCACCACTGCTATACAACATAGTACTAGAAGTCCTAGCCTTAGCAATCAGACAACAAAAAGAAATAAAAACATCGAATCAGCAAGGAAGAAGTCAAACTCTCACTCTTTGCAGATGATACGATACTTTATGTGGAAAACCCAAAAGACTCCACTCCAAAACTGCTAAAATTCATACAGGAATTCAGTGAAGTGTCAGGATATAAAATCGATGCACAAAAATCAGTTGTATTTCTATACACCAACACCAAGACAGAAGAAAGAGAAATTAAGGAGTCAATCCCATTTACAATTGCACCCTGAACCATAAGATACCCAGGGATAAACCTAACCAAAGAGGCAAAGAATCTGTACTCAGAAAACTATAAAGTACTCATGAAAGAAATTGAGGAAGACACAAAGAAATGGAAAAATGTTCCATGCTCATGGATTTGAAGAACAAATATTGTGAAAATGTCTACACTACTTAAAGCAATCTACACATTTAATGCAATCCCTATCAAAACACCATCAATATTTTTTCAAAGAAATGGAACAAATAATCCTAAAATTTATATGAAACTAGAAAAGACCCTGAATAGCCAGAGGAATGTTGAAAAAGAAAGCCAAAGTTGGTGGCATCACAATTCCAGACTTCAAGCTCTATTACAAAGCTGTAATCATTAAGACAGTATGGTACTGGCACAAAAACAGACACATAGATCAATAGAGAATAGAGAGCCCAGAAGTAGACCCTCAACTCTATGGTCAACTAATCTTCGACAAAGCAGGAAGGAATGTCCAGTGGAAAAAAGACAGTCTCTTTGACAAATGGTTTTGGGAAAACTGGACAGCCACATGCAGAAGAATGAAACTGGACCATTTCCTTACACCACATACAAAAATAGACTCAAAATGGATGAGAGACCTCAATGTGAGACAGGAATCCATTAAAATCCTTGAGGAGAACACAGGCAGCAACCTCTTTGACCTCAGCTGAAGCAACTTCTTCCTAGAAACATTGCCAAAGGCAAGGGAAGCAAGGGCAAAAATGAACACTGGGACTTCATCAAGATCAAAAGCTTTTGCACAGCAAAGGAAACAGTCAACAAAACCAAAAGACAACTGAAAGAATGGGAGAAGATATTCACAAATGCCATATCAAATAAAGGGCTAGTATCCACAATCTATAAAGAACTTATCAAACTCAACACCCAAAGAACAAAAATTCCAATCAAGAAATGGGCAGAGGACATGAACAGACATTTCTGCAAAGAAGACATCCATATGGCCAATAGACACACAAAATAAGTGCTCCACATCACTCGGCATCAGGGAAATACAAATCAAAACCACACTGAGATACTACCTCACACCAGTCAGAATGGCTAAAATTAACAAGTCAGGAAATGACAGATGCTGGCGAGGATTCGGAGAAAGGGGAACCCTCCTACAGTGTTGGTGGGAATGCAAGCTGGTGCAGCCACTCTGGAAAACAACATGGAGGTTCCTCAAAAAGGTGAAAATAGAGATACCCTATGACCCAACAATTGCACTACTTGGTATATACCCTAAAGATACAAATGTAGTGATCCGAAGGGGCACGTGCACCCGAATGTTCATAGCAGCAATGCCCACAATAACCAAACTATGGAAAGAATCTAGATGTCCATCAACAGATGAATGGATAAAGAAGATGTGGTGTACACACACACACACACACACACACACACACACACACACACACACACTCTGGAATACTATGCAGCCATCAAAAGGAATGAAATCTTGCCATTTGCAACGATGTGGATGGAACTAGAGGGTATTATGCCTAGCGAAATAAGTCAATCAGAGAAAGACAATTATCATATGATCTCCCTGATATGAGGAATTTGATAGGCAGGGTGGGGGGGTTGTGAGGTAGGGCAGGAAAAAATGAAACAAGATGGGATCAGGAGGGAGACAAACCATAAGAGACTCTTAATCTCATAAAACAAACTGAGGGTTGCTGGGGGGAGGTGGGGGTATGGAGAGGGTGGTTGAGGTGGACATTGGAGAGGGAATGTGCTATGGTGAGTGCCTTGAAATGTGTAAGCCTGATGATTCATAGATCTGCATCCCTGGGGAGATAATACATTATATGTTAATAATAAATAATAATAATAAAGATTTTTTTTCTTTGTCTTTCTTCCTATTTTACTAAAGCTATGGTGGGAAGCAGGTAGCAAAGAGGGTATACTGAAATATCTAAAGTAAAACAATCTGACTGGAATAGGAAAGATTAGGCGAGTGCTCAACATGGATTCAGTTTGCATTTTTAGGATAGGATAGTTGCTTCTTAAAATTTAATAGTGCCAACGAATCACTTGGAGATGTTGCTGAAATTCATAATATGTTTCAACATGTCTGGGGTGAAGCCCAAATTCCATATTTCCAGTAAGCTCCAGGAAATGCTGATGCCTCTGGCCCATAGACAACCCTCGAGCAGCAAGGGTGTAGGATATTATGATATGGATGTATGATATTATTATTATTACATAACCTTCACACTGAATAATCACTTACCAACTTACTTATTTTGAACCCTATTTACATTAATAATTATTCTGTCTAATCTAGTATTTATGATGGACCTCCAATTTCCCAAGTGTACTTCCATCTGGGTAGCATATCCCATCTCTCACCTGCCCTTACTTTTCATGGTTCCTCATTATCAGTAAGATTTTGCTGCATTAACAAACCACCCCAAAATGCAGTGGCTTAAAACAACAACCATTTATTTCATTCACAGTCTTGTGGGTTTTAATTTGGGTTGGGTCCAGCTGAGGATTCTTTTGCTGGTCTTTACTGGGCTGAGGCTTACATCTAGAGCCAGCTGCAGGACACTAGGTCATTGTTCCCTGGGCCGTGCTGACTATGGACTGGCGCAACACAAGGGAACTAGACTACATTTTTTGTCCTCATCATCCAACAGGATAGAGCAGGCTTGTTCACTGGCAGAAAGATTCCACATGCGGCATCAGGTAAGTCCATATGTGCGAGCCCTTTTCTTACCTCTACCTGAATCACATTTGCTACCATCCACCCTACTGGTCAAAGCAAATTGCATGACCAATTTCAGCACCAGGATGACAGTTACCTAAGGGTGTGGAGGCTGGGAAGCAGAGGCATTTGTGGTTGCATTTGCAATCCAACTATTCAAGTTCTAATTGGCCTTGAGGGCCTTCCCCAGAAAGGCCTACCAGGCTTGTTATTTATTTATTTTTTTATTTCTACCGTTATTGCTCTCCCTCTTCTCTTCCCTTCTCCTGGAGCACTTTTTCTATTTTTAGACAGAGCCTTAATCCACTTTCAAATGCTACCTCCCACTTAAGCTTGATGTCTAAATTGAATGGGGTCTTCAACCATATAGCACATCTCATTCAGATAATTAATTATAGTTACCTATATACAGATGGCATCTTCCTCTACTAGACGAGATATTTCTAAAGGGTTTTTGCTTGTGGCTTGCCCATGTTTGTATTCCTGCAGCATTCAGCAAATAATATCAATTGCTACAATTTATTGAATGCTACTATCTACTGAACATAGTTACTCTGTAGATCCATCATGTCATACAAAGGAGGTATTCATATTGGCTCCTTTTTATAGATTAGGAAAGTGAAACAGAGAAGTAAAATAATTTGTCCAAGAGCACAGAGCCAGGAAGCTGTAGAGTCAGGATTTGAACCTCTATCTCTTAAATCCAAGAGGTTTGTCTTTTCAATTAGTCTCCCAATTGAACGAAAATACATGGTTTTGAATAAGCCACATGCTCATAATTAAGAACTGACCAAAGAGATTACGTTTATCTTCTTGGGAATGCAAGTCAGACTTTGAGGACAGAAGACAGTCTCAGAGTTGATGGGCTTTCATAGAGTCAAGCTCAAGATTCTGACTCAGGTCTAGAGGTTCACAAATGGTTCTCAGTTCTCTGTAGAAATGGTTCTCAGGCTCTGTAGAACTGAAGCACTGATAAGATGATTTCAGACTCACAAGGCTCGAAATAAGTCTAGAATGCTAACGTATTCATGTTTGGAGAGATAGAGAAGTGATAACCCCACCAGCATAGGAGTCCAATGGTCAGCCTGATCTTTTATCAATAGGGCAACTACGATGAGAAGGTTGCAGACTGTGCTTATCTCCTGCTCCTTCCAAAAACATTTTGAGCCCATTGCAAAGGGAGTGGGTATTTTTAAGTCATACAGTCATCAGGGAGGCATGATGAGTCATTCTTGATGAAAAGGCTGAATCTGTCAAACTAATGGGAAGACTCATATTGAGTCATCATTTCTCCATCTTTCTTGGGCAGTACTGGACAAATTCTTTTCTCTCAATGTCTCCATTTTCGACATTCCGTAAGAAAGTCTATTGATTGGGCTTCACTTTCTTGGTTTGGGATTGTGAATTTGGCTGTATTCTAATAACTCTGACTCTGATATTCCCTTCCCAGCATTGTAATTGCAGTTTGGGCAGCTGTTACAGGGGACGATGATGTCTTAGGTTTAGTTACTTAGGGATAGAGCATTTCTTCAGTCTTTCTGTAGTTGTGAATAACGCAGGAAAAGTTATTATTTATTTTTGGTGAAGTGAATGATGCTTTAAACTTGTTTTTCACTTGTAAAAATGTGGTACATGAGTGAGATTTTGGAGAAAAGAAATGCAAATGCCTAGAGTAGCAGTTAGGATTGAATGAAGGAAGCAGATGTGACTCTAGATATTTTAGCTATGAGGGGACTTAGCATAGGGAATAAGATGTTTAGAAAATCATTAGGTGGTCTAGAGATGTGGACTCTAGACTGGGCTTCTAGAACTGGCTCCCAGAATACTGCAGAACTGACCCACCAAGGGAGCTACCACCTCAAAGACCACCATGGGGGCTATGATGCCAAGAAGCCATTCCGAGACTGTTCTTGTGTCAGGAAGCCACACTGCCTCTGGACACCCAGAGGATGGACCCTAAAAGGCCAAAAAACCCTCATGGCACCACTGCCTTGCCTACCAATGACAACATAGTTGAAAGAAACAAGAAAATGCTCTCCACCTTCCAAGTCTGATGCAAGTACATCTAATGAGTTACGCTTAATTTGCTTCCGGAATGCACGTTGGGAGGGAGTTTGGAGAATGTAGTTTGTAGTTATCCAGCCTCGGGTAAGGTCCCTGAGAAGGAAGCTGGGTGAGCCAGTGCACACTCCGGGTCCTGTGGCTCCCTCGCTACTATGGCCATGACTAGCTGTAACAGCAGAGATCATGGCCTCACATTTGCCGAGTGCTCCTCTGGGCCCCGTGCTGAGCTGAGCCCCTGCCATCCCGCATTGCCTTCTCCTCATTATTATGATTCCCCTTTCGCAGAGACACAGCTGGGGCCTAGAGAGATCTGGTAATTCACATAAACTTATGGGGAGGAAAACAAAGAGCCAGTTGAGGACTCCATCTGCCTGATTCCAGAGCCACCTTCCCCAGCACCGCTTGACCACTCGCCTTTATCTGGGCTCTACCTCCCGCCCTTTCTCTATGTCAAAGGCCTGGGAGACTCATCCTCTCTGTCTTTCAAGTGTCAGCAAGCCCCAGGCTCTGGGCCAGTTCATAGACCCCAGACAAGTTTCCTGCAGCTTTTCTCTCTCTCCTGCTTTTACAGGGATTATATCCATCTCTGCAGATTTAGTGCTCAGAGGAGGTTTCTCTACCTACCTTTCCACCCTCTGGAGAGAGAACTGCTTTACTCATCCCAGGAAAGGTCTTAAATAACCTTCTGCTACATCCACATCGACTTTTATGTCATCTCTTTCCATCTGAAATAGAGAAGATGAAGGCGAGACCAAGTTTCTGAATTCTGAGTCTCAGCAAAATGTAATTACTACTTCCCCCCCCTAATCACAGGAGACTTCTCTGAGCAACCTAGTTACTGATTCTGCTCTTCCCCGACTCCCTCCTTCCAACTGCTCTTTGAAGCTTGGCGTTGGCGTGGAAGTTATTTTGCTTTGAATTGCTTAAGAGGCCTCGTTAATGAGGTTGATGACAGCCATATCCTGCCATGCTTCTCAAGACACTTGTCATTTCCCCTACCCCAAACATTCTGGAACACATGTGATTGGAATGACAAAATGGTACAGTTGTTATTTGTTATTTGCATCTGCCAATGGAAAATATCTCCTCTACAATTCAAAATGCCCTCATAATCTGAGATGTCACCAATTTGTTCCCGTGTGTCTGCCTTCTGCCCTCTCTCCTCACCTGGGTTCATTCAGCAACCACCAAATGATAAGCAATCTTTGGAATCCATTCTTATCATTTCTCCATTCAAAATGTTTGTGAATGCATCCCATGTGCCCAGCCCTGTGCTAAGTGCTAGGAAGATTAGGTGAATAAATACAAGCTTCCAGAAGCTCCCATTCCAGACATTACATAAGCAATCGATTCGTAAAAGAATTTTAAGTGAATATATATAACATTTACTTCAAATTAAGTTCTTGCTTAGATAAGACATTCAGGAAAGGCTTCTCACATGAGATGACACTTATACTGGAGGGGAACTAGAAGCCAGCCATGCAAAATGAAGAGGGCAAGGTCATTGAAGGCAGCAGGCAGAGCATGTGTATAGGTCCTGAGGTGAGACAAGAAACAGGTGTGTTTCTGGGTCTGTAGGGAGGTCAGTGAGGTGGGAGCTCACCAGTTGAGGGAGGATAGTGCTCAGTGTCTGCGGAGGGCTGGACCTTGTAGGGACTTACAAGTCAAGATCAGGAGCGTGGATTGCATGCTCAGCCTGCTGGGCAAACTTTAAAGGGGAAGCATGTGATTTGATGTAGAGTTAAAAGATAATTCTTGCTGCTGAGTGGGGACTGGAGTGGGATAAAGGGAGATAAGCCAAAGTGGAGAGTGGAGAGTGGAGTGCAGAGAGGCCACTGCATTTGTCCAAGGGGAGATGGCAGAGGCCTGGTCTAGGTGGTGGCATTGCCAGGGGGGACGGGGAGAAAGGGGTGGAGTGAGGCATGACGACATTGCTGACGGAAGAGGTGTGAGTGGCTCTGGAGCAGAAGGGTCTATAATGCTTTCTGCACTTTCAGCATCAAGGAATCTCGGTCCTACTACGGTGGTGTGCTCTTCTGTTCATAGGGTCTAATGAGCTTTGTGGCTCAGTACACTTCTTGGCAACTTGTTCTCTCTCCCCTTCTGGTTCTAATCTTGTCATTCCATGCACATCCCATTGGATAGAACCCTGAGACTACATATTGACAGGGTGGAAGAGTGGGAGAGAGCACAGTCCCTGAAGTCAGACGTCTGGTCACAATCCTGGCTATTTCCCTTGACCACCGGGGCCATCTTGCTTAACACTCAGCTTTGCCAGCTGTAAAGTGGAGTGAAGACACTGATACCTGCATTGTAGTGTTCCTGGGAGGATCGGATGAGCCATTGCAGGTAAGAATAGAGCAGCACCCAGTACGGGGGCTCGGTACAAATGCTTATTAGTGTAAATCAGAGGACCAGGTGCTTTTGAGCTATCTTTATTTCACTCTGTGACCACCCTGACAGCAGGATTTAGTGCTTCAAGGCATCCCCCAAATACACCCAAACCTATAGTGGATTAATAAGAAAAGACTATTTTACTAAATGTTTCATAAGGATATGGAGGATGGGGATTTCTTCCAGAAGGTACAGCATTTCACTTCAAATCCCCCATTGAAAATCTGGCCCCTTCTCTCCCTCCTTGGCCCCTTGCTGCCCATCAACCTCCCCCCACACTGCCTTCTTGCAGTTCCCTGGCCTTTGGACCTGGACTCTCCTCATTCCGCCTGTATCTTTTTTTTTTTTTTTTCACAGAAACCACCATTGGTTTCGCTAATCTCCTTTTTGTTTTCCCTAATTTCTGGTCTTTCTTCTTTCTTTCCTTCCATATTCTTTGGGTTTATTTTCTTTTCTTTTACTAAATTTTGAGATTAAATCTTAGCTCAGAGAGTAAAGCCTTTTTTTTCCTTTTCTACTATATGCTTTCCCTCCTATTCCCCCCACTCCCCTCTTGTATACTTTAAAACTTTCCTTCTAAGGATGGTTTGAGCTATTTCCTGTAGATCTTGATATGTGGTATTTTTATTATCGTTCAGTTAAAAATTCTTTTTTAATTTCTACGGTATTATTTTTTGATGCATGGATTATGCTTAATTTCCAAATAAGCCTTGTCTTTATTATTGATTCTTAGCTTAGTTGCATTATGTCAGAGAGTGTGCTCTGCATGATTTCACAGCTTTGAAATATGTTGTGACTTGTATGACCCAGGATATAGTCAATTCTGGTAAATGTTTCCTGTGGACCTGAAAAGAATGTACGCTTTGCAGTTTGGTATAGTATTCTACGAATGTACATTAGGTCAAGTTGCCAAACATCGTGTTTCTGTGTCTTTACTAATTTGGGAGGTTAACTTGTACTATCAGTTCAACTTGTACTATCCCAGTATGACTGTAAATTTGTCTGTTTTTCATTTTTCAAGTTTTGACTTTACATATTTTTAAACTATGTTATTATGTATATACAAATTTAGAAATATTCTATCTTCCTGGTGAATTGAATCTTTTATCATTATGATGTATTCCTCCTTATGTTTAATAATGCTAATTGTCTTAAAGTCTACTTTTAAAGTAATATTAGTAATCTATGCTGGCTTTCTTTTTGTTAATGTGTGCAAGTTATAACTTTCCCCATTCTTTTTCTTTCAACTTTTAATTTTTTCATAGGTTTTGGTTTTAGATGTACTCTCAGGAAAGAGCACGCAATTGCTTTTGTTGTTAAAAAATTTGTCTGTTGGGACACCTGGGTGGCTCAGTGGGTTAGGCCTCTGCCTTCGGCTCAGGTCATGATCTTGGGGTCCTGGGATCGAGCCTCACATCGGCTCTCTGCTCAGTGGGGAGCCTGCTTCCCCTCTCTCTCTGCCTGCCTCTCTGCCTACTTGTAATCTCTCTGTCAAATAAATAAATAAATAAATAAATAAAAATCTTAAAAATCTAGTCTGATAATCATCATTTTCTTTTTTTTTTAAGTTTTTTTTTTTTTAAATTTATTTGACAGACGGAGATCACAAGTAGGCAGAAAGGCAGGCAGAGAGAGACGGAGAAGCAGGCTCCCTGCTGACCAGAGAGCCCGATGTGGGACTCAATCCCAGGACCCTGGGATCATGACCTGAGCCGAAGGCAGAGGCCTAACCCACTGAGCACCCAGGCACCCCAAGTCCAGACTCTTTTAGTTGGCTCTTGAATTCTTGCCTGCCTGGTCTGGACCTTCTTCCCTAGTCCCATTTAGCTCACTTATATTTAATACTGGTTTCTATGTGTCCTATCCATTTCTTTTTCTCTCTTTCCTGCCTTCTTTTGAACTGGTCATTTTTTATTATTTTTCTTTTTTTCCTGTATTCATTTGGAAATTATATAATCTTTTACTATTTCATTATTGGTTACCCTAGAGATTAAAGAATAAGTTCTATATTTGTAAAAATCTAATGTCAATTGGTACTTTTACTCTCTTTTGAGATAATACAAATACCTTTGGAACAGAATTTCCTAAACTTTAATGTGTATGTAAATCACAGAGGAAGACTCTGTTGAAATGGGAATTTTGACTTAGCAAGTCTGGAGAAAGCACCAATATTCTCCCTTCTAATAACCTCTATGGGCCACTCTAGGAGTACAAAGCCCTTGGAACACTTCTCCTCTATTTACTACACCCCTCCCTAATTAAATATCAATTAAGCTCTTATATAAACCCCTCAACACATAACTGTAGTTTTTTATATAGATAATATTAACCCACTTTCACTCACAATTAACTAGCCATTTTTGTTGCTTTTTACCCCTTCTTGCATTTGATATTCCATCTGAAACCATTTTTCTTTTGCCTTAAGGACACCCTTTAGGGTTTCCTTTCATGGTGCTCTGTTGGCGAAAATTCTCAGTTTTTATCTGAAAATGTCCCTTTAATTTTTTAAAAATAAGCTTTTCATTTTGGAATAATTTTAGAATTACAGAGATAAAACAGAAGGTTTTCATATATCCTTCATCCAGTTTCCCCTAATGTTAATTTTATCTTACCATAATTTTAGAATTACAGAGATAAAACAGAAGGTTTTCATATATCCTTCATCCAGTTTCCCCTAATGTTAATTTTATCTTACCATAATACATTTGCCAAAGCTAAGAAGCCAACTTGACACATACTCTTGACCAGTCTTCAGACATTACTTGGATTTCTCTAGTTTTCTCATTAGTGTCTTCCTTCCACTTCAGAATCCAATCTAGGATACCATAAGTGATTAAGTCATTTGAATATCATGTACACTGATATGAGAAGGGCAGTGCCCCTCTGTGGCATTCTCCAAAACCAATAACCCTAGTCTAACCATGAGAAAATATCCAACTCCAATTGTGGGACATTCTAGAAAATACCTGACCAGTATTACTCAAAATTGTCACAGTCATGGAAAACAAGAAATGAAGGAGACATGATAACTGAATGCAATATGCTTTCCTGGATTGGCACATTGAAAAAGGCAAAGCAAAGATTGACTACAAGAAAGCAACTCACTTTAGGTAGAATTATGCCAAGATGATATTTGGGTTAGGTACTAGTGGGAAGCAAGGGACAAAAATTTTATTGATTTTCCTGAAGTCTTGAAAAAATTGATAATCCTTACCTGTTTGGTTTCTTTACTGACAAGAGTGGAGTATTACAAGGTTTTTTGCATGGTCTGAGAAGACCTTTGGATATAAGACCTTCAAAGATTTTATTTAGGGGAGGGGCAGAGGGAGAAGGAGAGAGAGAGAGAGAGAATCTCAAACAGACCCCGCACTGAGTGCAGAGCCTAGACACAGGGCTCAATCTCACAGCCCTGAGATCATGACCCTGAGATCAGGACCCTGAGATGGTGACCTGAACCAAAGTCAAGTATCAGATGTTTAACCAACTGAGCCGCTGAGGTGCCTCTGGATATAAGACCTTCAACTATAGCTTTGAACCCTTCCTTTGCTTCTGGCTTCAAAGGATATTGGAGATATTGGGTAGCAGTTTGGTAGGATCTATCTACTCTCTGGGTTCTGCTCCAATTATTTTTTTCTGCATCAAGAGACTTTGAAGGTCATAAAATGTCAGGTGTGATGACAAGGTTTTAATCTAGGAGGACAAAGGCATCTATCTATCTATCTATCTCAGACACAACTTGATTATGAATAGAGGAGTCCTCCAGAACCTTAATAGTTCCTCTGTTAAGCATTTAATATTACAATTCCATTTGTAGAGTAAGTCTCTCCTTATTAAATTAGCAGGAATGCTATCACAGAGCAGAAAGTAATGTTTTTCATTCAAGGATTCAAGTGCTACAGTTAAGGACTGGCAGGTAGGAAAAAAATCTGGGAGTTGTTTGAAAGACAAAATAATAAGTCTATTAGTAGACCTACTAATTTTCAGGAGTAGAATTTAGTGATTCATCACTTACATAAAAAACCCAGTGCTCATCACTATAAGTGCCCTCCTTAATACCCATCACCCATTTATTCAAAACCCTTCTTAAAATGTTTCAACAACTGTTCAGGAAAGGTGCTATTTCCTATTCTATTTTTGAATCAGTCTTCAGCTTCAGGTTTAACTCCATTGACAGATTGAGATGAAAGGGCTTCTTTCACACTGACACCTTTGGTGAACTCCCAAATGTTGTCAGAGGGATTTTCTAGTCTAGCACAAAAATCTCTCACATTTTTACTTTTCTGTTTTCATTATTAAATTATGGTCCAACCAATTTTTATTGGAAATGTTTAGGTATATTACTGGTAAGAGGCTTTGCCCTACTTTTCAGGCTTTTTTTTTTTTTTGACCCTAGCTTTATTATGGCAAAAGAGATGCTGTAGATCTCTTTCTGGGTCAATCCAATCAGCTTTGCTATTCAAGATTTAGCATCTGTGGTCCTGACCAACACGTGGACAAGCTGAAGTAGGCTGGGTAACCCTGAATCATATACACACAAAATAATTGTAAATTCTTCTAGGAATAGTTCCTGGTCTTGTTGGGGGTCTTGTAGGGAGGCCCTTAACTATAGCTCTTAATTCATCTTGGGTCCAAAGTTTAAATTCTATAGTTTCTGTATATCTGGCTCATAAGAGAGATGGATCTTTAGAGACAACTGACATTTTGTGGTGCTAGAAGGTTGTTGGGAAGTCATAGAGCGTCTGCTCAAGAGGAAGAGACAGACGTAATTGACAGAAGTGAAGAAAGAGATGAGAAGGATAAAGAGGAAAGGGGATATTGGATATAGGGAGGCAAGGGGAAGACAAGGAGAGGGAGGATTTACTAGGAAATGAGTTTAGTTTCTTGTTGCTTAGGCTTGTCAAATTGCTCACTAGCTTTGGCCAAATAATCTTTTAATGAAATAATTTTTGAACCAGACTTTCTTTTGGAGGCTTTGGTATACCAATTAAAAACTGCTGCCCATTGACCTAGGAAATCCTAATTCCCCTTCTTTTCTAGGGTGCCCATTAAATACAAAATTTATTCAAGTCAAATGTTCCGCAGAGTGGCCACTGAAGGCGCAAATCCTTACAGCTGAAGTTTTGCCATTTAGAGAGACAGCCACCAGAGCTGGGATTATAATGACAACACATATAAGAAGCAGCAGTTTTTCCTGGAGAAGGAGCGGATTTAGGCTCAGACAACCCCAGAAGAGCCTGCAAAGACTGATTGAAAGTGATGCTTGTGTTCTTTGTGTGTCAAGCACCCCGCCTGAAGGCTGGCCCCATCCAAACACTGACTCCCTGGCAGGTAGAAAATTAGAGAGAGCACTCCCTCTAAATTACAGGCAAATTAGGAAGGGGTGCCTCACCCAGTTAATAAAACTGATCCACAGTGAAGTTTGTCCAAATGGATGCCCATCTGGTGAGAACTGCAAACTCATTGGTCTGTGAGGCTGGCTTGAACAGCAGGTTTATAGGGCTGTGTCCTACCCTATGATCCTCCTTCTTATGACAAATCATACTTTTAGATAACACAATACAAAATGAAAGTATAAAAGAGGCCCCCCAAAAGAATGAAAAGGAATAGTGTGATTCCACCAAAGATAACGTAAGTAGAATAAATAGCTGAGGAACTCAATGCAAAGATAGCAGAGTTTGGACCCAGCACTGATGATGTTGGCACAGACATTACAAACCACACGTAACAAGGCACAAGGACCACATTGGATCAAAGCTTGGGGTCCAGGAGGTGATGGACAGTGCAGACCATGCCTCAGTGCAGTCTTTAGGAAAACTGTGGCAAGAAACAAAGACCACCCAGATAATAAACAGAAAATATTCATTCAGAGCTCGCTAGAGTCACCATCAGTTGCATTTGGCAAACTCAAGGGCAGCCAGGGAAGTGGAAAAGCTTTATGGTGAAAACTGGGAAGGGTTCAGATGAGCTATGATTGAGGTTTGTTGGCAAGGGGAAGAGGGAGGTAGGCTAACTAGAAAAGAGCATCTTAATTAGATCACTGGTTTAGGGAGAGCATATATGGCTTTCTCTGCTTGGACCTGAGTTGGAAGAGAGTGAAAAACCCGGGAAGCTGGCAGGCATTGACTGAGTCCTAAATGTTCTGGCAAGATTGATCCAGGGGTTCTAGTTTGGTTTCCTGAGCCACCTGTTGCAGAGATTATGGACTGGGGTTCTATTCCTATCAGACAGGGCTGGTCCTTGTCAAGTCTATCAAGGCAAAGATGGCCTGAGCAATTACATCTCATTTAATCATCATGATGGTCTTCTCCATGTCTCTGTTTTACAAGTGAGGAAAGCAAAACTCAGGGAATATGAGTAATGTATCCAAAGTTATACAACCAGCGACACAAGCAAAGTTCAGATCTATGAATGTTGGATCTATTTTTAACTATGTTATGTCTTGTAAGGGCAATGAAATTATTGATGTTGTCCTATTAAAAATATTAGATGCTCAATAAGTACTCATTGGGTGACAGAATGGATGAAAAGAATTTCGGAACACTTCTTTTGCAACTGTCTCCAGAGCTTGTATTTTTTAAAATAACTTCTATGAAGGCAGAGCTTGATTATGGATTTAGTTTGTAGAAACAAACATTTTTTTCCAAATTAAGACCAGAAACTAAGGTGAGAGAAACTGCTGGCTCAGAAACCTAGTGTATCCACTCGGTAATGAGATGGATCCTGTGATTTTTGCACATTTGCTTGTGATCGACAAATCAGTTTTGAAGGCTTCCCCAAAGGAGAAATTGCAAGAAGAGTTATATTTTGGGAATAAGAACTCATCACTTCAAAAGTTTAAAGGCTGATGCTTACTTTAAAAAATAAGCTAAATTCTCATTATTTTTGTGTTTTTATCTTTCTGCATAATTTCACAAAATTCTCAATGGTCTATCATTCAATAAATATTTGTCAAATATCTATTATGTGTTTAGTTCTGTGCTTTGAACACAGATATCAAATATTGCCTTGTCAAACAGGGGCTCACAGTCTAGTTGAGGAAAACAGAAAATTAACAACTGAAATGCAGTTTGACAAGTGCCAGGCTGACAAATGGTGGTTATCGATACCCTGGGAACACTTAGCAGGAACAGCAGTGAGTTGGTACTTGTTAAACAATTAATTCCTGGGGGAGTGGCAGGAAGGTCAAAGCCTTGTTTGCAGCATTTGTTGAGTATTTATTATATAAATACTCCCACCATGGCCAATTTCAAACTCACAATACAATGCCACCTAAAAGGGAGTTGAAAAGAGATGTGCAGCAGTACACCATCATGTCCTATCTCCACTGTCCAGACACAAGAGATGTAAATAATCTCAAAATCACAGATAACAGTAAAATGTAGAAAAAGTAGGTAGGAAGTGACAAGTTTGTGTAGTTACCACGTTTGCTTTTCATATAGTTAACTTTACTGTACACTTACATACACTTACATATTGTTAAAAAACAGCTGTATTTAAAAACCAGCCCATAAAATTACTGAACATTTAACAATCAGCTCTTGGAAAGCAAGTATGAACCAGTTCGAGTGGACTCTAGCACACCATTGAACAAGAGCAATGTCAGGAATTACTGTAGGCTCACCCAAGGAGACGAGCGCAAGGACACTGAAGGCAGGGATCCCACCTTTTCATTTCTGTATCTCCCATATCGAGCGCTAGGTTGTTGAAGGGTCAAAGCAATTCATCAATATGATTTTTTTTTTTTTTTAAATAAAGCCCCTACTGTATTCTGGGCACTGTTCTAGGCGCTTGGGGGTATAGCAACGAAAACCAAATCTGTACCTTTAGGATATTTACATTTGGGGTGGGGTGTACAAGAAAAAAGTAAAATCAGGTGGTGGGTGATTAGTGTTGGGGGTAAAAATTCTCTATTGCAGAGGCACTGCTATTTCGTAGCGGGCTGTCAGGCAATGGCAAATACGGAGACCTACGAAAGTAAGGAGGAAAGGTTCTGGAATATGAGAAACACGGTGTAAGACAGACAAGCACAGACTGCACAAATCTCACCCTTCAACAGGGTTGGAACACAGAGCAAGCTACGGAAGCTTTTCTCCAGAGAAGCCCAGACAGTTCCATTCCCCCTTGCTCTCCTCAGCCTCTCTGCACAAGGGCAGAAGTCTTCCTCCAAGTCGGTCTCAGGGATACTCTCCGAAACCCGCTTTACGCACGGACAGCCCTGCGCATGCTCAAATGCACGGTTTCTGGTGCACAAACTAGGACAATTTGCGCATGTGCGTAAACGAGACAAGATTTTTGACCCAAGGCCTTGCCGTACCGTCCGGGCGGCGAGTTGCATCCTGGTTCAGTTAGTGTGTACGGCGTGTGTCGAGTGTTTGCTGATCAGTGTTGCCACCAACAAAATGAACCGCGAGAGCTTTGCGGCGGGTGAGCGGCTGGTGTCGCCGGCTTATGTGCGGCAGGGCTGTGAGGCCCGCCGCTCACATGAGCACCTCATAAGGCTGCTTCTGGAGAAGGTACCGAGCTGTCGGGTCCCTCCCCAGCTGCCGCGCCCCCCAGAGCCTCTGGCTCCGCCCAGCGCCCCTTTAGTCCCGCGCACTGCCCACCCGCGGTTGTTTGTTGGTTGAGACCTGTGCCTTGAGTGTCTCGCAGGTTGCTGCGCTGTGCTGACTTGCTGCTCTCAGCAAATTCTCAGCCTCACCATAAACCAGCAAAACCCAGAGCGTGTGGTTAAGGGAGCTTGTGGGAGTCCGGGTTTTGAGTCCTTTTTTCCCCTAACTTGGGGACATGAAGTGAGGGGAAGTCCCAGTTGCTTTACTGTTTTGTTTGCGAAGAGGGCAAAGTTTGCACCTTCTCTCTTTCACTATCCCAAGGACTCGGGGAGTGCTTTGTGTTTGAAAACCAGGACACAGTAACTCAAACCGAGAACTGCCGCAGAACCTCATAGGTCTCGTTCCTGCCAGTAACCCGAATTTTAACTTCACTCAAGTTTGACAAGACCTAGTCTTAGCAGTCTGGTTTGAAGAAAACTCATTGAAGATACAGTTTATTGGTTTTCAGTTACCTTAACTTACTGTAACTTTAAACCCGAGTAAATGTCATCGTATTCATTTATTATCCCTTCTGGGAATCTGTAGATAATTGTAATGCAGTGTAACAAATGTTTTGCGTCTTCGAGGTTTCTTCTTTGTGCTGAATTTGTGTCTGAAGATTAGAAAGCAAGAAGCATGGCAAAATACACATTGCAAAGTTTAAAAAAATTCATTGAAGTACAGTTCTAGGGGATGATTTTCTGAAATATAAGCTTTTTTTTTTTTCCCCCTAGGGCAAGTGTCCAGAGGATGGTTGGGATGAAAGTACACTTGAACTTTTTTTACATGAACTTGCAGTCATGGATAGCAACAATTTCCTGGGCAATTGTGGTGTGGGAGAAAGGGAAGGGAGAGTGGCATCTGCCTTAGTTGCTCGCCGTCATTACAGGTATATTTTTAAAGTAGAAAACCTTTCTTTCTTTCTTTCTTTCTTTTTTTTGGTTAAAAACAATGGTGTTAATACTAATGTTAAATTATAAAACATCTGTTGGTGACCTACTTCTTCCCTATTCAAATGGGCATATAAACCAGTTGCAACAGGGAGATGGAAACAGTTTGTGTGAGTAGTTGCTTTTCAAGACAGTTGGGAGAAGGTTCTAGTTATCCTGTTTCGTTCTGGGTGTTTAAGAATACCGCCTATGCATTTAACATAATAAATCTGTTTGGTTGTGAGAGTTTAAACTATGGTAAGGTTGTTGATAGTTTGCCATATTTCTTTTCTGGTATTGCACGTTTCTTTAGAGAATGTTACGTAGGTAGAACTTTACAATGTTTGTCAGTATCAAAACCGAATCCTATTTTATAAATAACTTGCTTTGTTGCGGTAGATGTAGGAATGGTATGCTAAACTTTAGATTATTAAGTCAGTTTTCTTTTGCGATATTTTAGAAAGCTTTTCATCAATTCTGCTAACCATTTAATTGGTAGTGTTTTCAAATATGATCATTTCTCTGTTCTTCCACTTTTCTGTGAAATATAGGTAAACTTTTAAAAACTCCTGTCTTGAAATTTTCAGTGATGAAATTTTTCTGAGCATAGTAGAATTTTATTTCAATCAAAACCATTGCAGTCAGAACTAATGATAATGATCGTAACTTGGCTGAATAATTCGTGGTTAAAATGTGCTGATAACATGATTTATAATATTTGTTAAAAAATGCTTTGTACGTTAGGTTTCAGTAGTGATGAAGTATGACACCAGTGTTCTGTGATAACCCCAGTGTGATGGATTTCTGATATTACTATAAGTAGTACAAACAGATTTTTGATTTTGAAAAATACTCAGATGTATCTTTCATGTGTATAATTTCATCTTATTTAAAATGAGTGGATTTGCACACTGATTTTTCAAGGAGTGTATACAGTTGACCCTTGAATAATATGGGTTTGAACTGTGCAGTTCATGTGGATTTTTTTCAATGAACGCAGGACAGTATTGTAAATGTATTTGCTCTTCCTTATGATCTTCTTAATAACATTTTCTTTAACTTGTTTTATTGTAAGAAAACACTATACAATACATATAACATATGAAATATGTGCTAATTGACTGTTTATGTTACTGGTAAGGCTTCCAGTCAGTAGTAGGCTATTAGTAGTTAAGTTTTGGGGGAATCAAAGTTTTACATAGATTTTTGACTGTGCAGGTACCCTTAACCCCCCCTCCCAAGGGTCACCTGTAGTATTTTTTAAATTAAGGCTATATTTGAAATAGCAGCTCATCCCCATTGGAACTTAGTCCACTGCTCTGGTTAAGGAGATGAAAGAAAGAAGAGAATCTAATGTTGCATATATTCTGGTTCTCTATTGCTGCTAACAAACCACCTGAAAACTTAGTAGCTTAAAACAGTAATTTATTATTGTCTTTCACAGTTCTGTGGTAAGTTAACTGGGCTCAGTAGTATGATTATTGCTTCCAGTCTCTCATGCAGTTGTAGTCAGAAGTTGGCTGAGAGTTTAGTTATTAGGTCAACTGGGGCAGTTTATCCAGGTTGACTGACTTAGAAGGCTGGGAGCTCAGATGGCCTTCGCACCTGGCATGGGCCTCTTCCAGCATGGCATCTGGGTTATAGGAGGGAGCTCCCACAAGAGCAGGCCCTTCTAGAGGCCAGGTGAAGCTTTAAGTCTTCTTTGACCTAGGTCAGAAATTCCAGAGCATCACTTCCGCTTGATTCTTCCTGGCCAACCAAGTCATTAAGGCCAATTCAGATTCAAGTGGAGAGGAATTTGATTCCATCTCTTGGTGTTGACAATAGTGTGTGTGCATAGGGAGAAAAGGAATTGATGGTGGCCATCTTTGGAGACTAGCTACTGCAGTATAATTGATTTCAGTTTAACTAGGATATTTTCACATTTTTAATAGTTTATGAAATATATCTGCAATAGTCAAGTGTTGCCTCTAGTGTTTTTTTTTTATTATTGTATCTGTATACTTATACAGTGAATTACTTAGAACTCTGAATATTTTTGTCCAGTTGTTGGCCCATTTTTTGCTTAGGTTCATTCATGGAATTGGACGATCGGGTGATATTTCTGCTGTGCAACCAAAAGCCGCAGGTTCTAGCCTTTTGAACAAAATTACCAATTCTTTGGTCCTGGACATCTTAAAGTTGGCTGGTATGTACTATATTAATCATCATATTTTGGCTGACCAGCAACACCCACCTTTGCTTAATATCTTTTGTTAATGCCTCTTTCCAAACAGGTCCTGAAGGGCTCTTGAAAAGACATAAAGACATACATATTTTTAAAAATCCTTTAGGAAAAAATAGAAAATCAGAGCCATAAGCCTGGAGGATGAATTTGACAGTGAGCTTCCTGAAGTCAAGTACAGAGGAAGCACTGTCTATAACTCTTACTATTTGATTGAAGAATTATATCATTTCTTCAAGAAGGATGCTGGTTTTTTAGTGAAATAACTGATTTCTCCTTTACTTCTTATTTGTAGGTGTCCCTACAGTGACCAGCTGCTTTGTAGTTCCCATGGCAACTGGGATGAGTCTAACCTTGTGTTTCTTAACATTACGACATAAAAGACCAAAGGCAAAGTATATTATATGGCCGAGAATAGACCAGAAGTCCTGCTTTAAATCCATGATCACTGCAGGTAAAAGAAGAAAAGTGACATATATAATGTAGAAAATTCACCCTTTTAGAGGTGGATGAATGAAAAAGAAACTTATTGTGTTCTTATTCCTCCTTTTTATTGTAATAAAATATACATAATAAGATTTACTGGTTTAATCATTTTAATTTGATTATTTATTTTTAAAAATATTTCATTCATTTGAGAGAGAGAGAGTGTGAGTGCAAGCACGAGGAGGGGCGGGGAGAGGCAGAGGGAGAGGGAGAAGCAGATTCCCTGCTTACCAGGGAGCCCAATGCCATCTCCATCCCAGGACCTTGAGATCATGACCTGAACCTAAGGCAGATGCTTAATCAACTGAGCCACCCAGGTGCCCCAATTTTAATCATTTTTAAGGGTATGATTCTATGACATTAAATACATTCACAGGGTTGTGCAGTCATTACGTAACACCATCTCCAGAACTTTTCCATCCTCTTAAATTGGATCTCTACCCATTAAACAATAACTCCTCCTTCCCTGCTACCCCCAGTTCCTAGAAATCACCGTTCTACTTTCTCTTTCCATGAATTTGACTACTCTGGGTCCTTCATATAAGTGGAATATAGTGTATTTGTCCTTTTGAGACTGGGCTTATTTCATATAGCACAATATCTTTAAAGTTCATCCATGTTGTAGCATGTATCAGAATTTCTTTCCTTTTCTAAGAGTAATACTCCACTGTATATATTTATATCTTACATTTTGTTCATTCATTCATTCGTTGATTAATACCTGGATTGCTTTCACCTTTTGGCTCTTGTGAATAATGCTGAGTAAACATGGGTGCAAGAATACCTGTTTGAGTCCCTGCTTTGAATTCTTTAGGGTCTGTACTCCAAAGTGGAATGGCTGTATCATACATCCCTATTCTTTGAAATGGGAATATGATTATCTGTCTCACAACATTGTTTTGAGCATTGAGCAGGATGACATATGAAATACCCAGCAGTAATCCCTGGAGCATAAAGGGTGCTAAGGGGCTTCAGGAATGGTGGTTGTAGATACATAAATGGGATACATATAAATTATTACCATAAACCCAAGTGTAAGGATCCAGGCATCATTACATATAGGTGAGGCAAAAACTTTACATTGGTATTTTAGTATTTAGCTTGCTTAAATCAAGGTGAATTTGGGAACTTAAGGTTAATTTTGAATAGCCTTAGTCTGTTGTAGGAAGTAAACTATATTGGTCCGTAATTAAACTGCATAAATAATCCTAAAGAAATCTATTTAAAGGGATACATAACAGGGACATATAGCAGAAATTGAGAAAAAGATACACTGATTTATGTTAAGTAGTATAAAGTTGTCAAGTCTGTTTACTTACATCCTGTTAACCAAAGAACTAATTACCAAACTTATGGGAAAGGTTGCCATATTGAAAAATGGGAAACTTTTCCAAAAGATATTAGGATTTGTACTACAATGTACAGTTTATCCTTTCTTAGGATAGCCTATATTCTTAGGAAACCAGATAGTTGTATCCTCCAAAAAAAACTTGCGTTTTAAATGTTTGAAGGCAAAAATAGGATTGGGTCGAGAGAATTTGAAAAATGATAGAAAATAAGCTGTCATTAGGAAGACTACTTATTTAAGTTTTGTTTGTTTTGAAAGCTATGAAGGTATAGATATAAAACCTGGACATCGCTGAGCCACTATAATTGAATTGATGGTTTTAGAGTGGCCAGGTTTTTATATTTCTATAGATAGAATGCAGACAACTTGATATGGATTATTAAGCACAGAAGAATACTACTTGCTTATAACTGTGCTTCAATTTGCTGTGTGACCTTGGGGAAGCCACTAAATTTTCCTGAACTTTGGCTCCCTTATCTTTGAAACGAGTGAGTTGAGGTAAATAATTTCTAAGTCTCTTAGAGCCCCTAAATGCATAAGTCCAGCCTGCTGTAGATTTGTTATTTAGGAATACTGAAGATGTGACTACATAATAACTTGATGTGTAAAATCTCCCAAGTTTATTTTCTATCCAGTTTGTAAGACTCTGACCACTTAGATTTTACTTATACCCTAAGTACTTAGTAGCATTACAAAATATTTGGTTATCTAAGTGCTCTGTGCAGTGTTTGGTGTATATATTGCACATACAACTCTTGAAGTTTATGAATACCTAAATGTTCACCATACAAGATTACACAGTTATTATTTGGGGCGACCTTTGAGATCATATGCTAGTTAAGTGTACTAATTCAATTGAAAATTGAGAAATAGTTTTTATATTTAAATTGTAGAAGGCCCTTGTGAAACTGTGGGATGGGTCAGTGGTCGGTAAGCTACTAAAGTTCATTACTTTTTCTTTAGGAGTAAAATATTAAGTTGGTGATCGTGATTTGTTTTAGTACTTGAATTATATTGTTATTTTTGTCCATCTCTGAAATAAAGTGAACTTAAAAATGAAATGTTGCCAGGGGTGCCTGGGTGGCTCAATCAGTTAGGTGTCTGCCTTCCGCTCAGGTCATGGTGCCAGGGTCCTGGGATTGAGCCCCACATTGGGCTCCCTGCTCTGCGGGAAGCCTGCTTCTCCCTCTCCCACTCCCCCTGCTTTGTTCCCTCTCTCTTGCTGTCTTTCTCTCTCTCTGTCAATTAAATAAATAAATAAAAATCTTAAAAAAAAAAAAAAGTGAAATGTTGCCAGAGAATGAGTAGATTTATTTTTCTGGGGTCTGAAGTTGAATTGTGCCAAATGATCCTTTTTGTCATCAGTGACTGTGTTATTACTTTTATAGGTATTTATTTGACATTTGTTTTCCTTCCCAGAATTAGTCTTTGTAGCCCTATCTAAATGTTAAGTAAATTTGTGGTCTTATTTGTGGTCTACTAGTCCTTCACATTATTTTGGCCTGCTTTTGAGTCCTACCAATATCAAGCCATGTCTCTATTACTCGGGGAGGGTTCACTGACCAGATTTAGAGTTCTTGTGTGGAATAGCACTGCTTCCTAGAGTTCCAGGATCTTCCCTTATTTTAGTTTATCTAACATTTTGATTTCTGATTGGCTTGGTTAGGTTTTGAGCCTGTGGTGATAGAGAATGTTTTAGAAGGTGACGAGCTGCGCACAGACCTGAAAGCAGTGGAGTCTAAAGTCCAGGAACTTGGGCCTGATTCCATTCTGTGTGTTCATTCCACTACATCCTGTTTTGCTCCAAGGGTGCCTGATAGGTAAATCATTTGCAAATATTGTCCTTTAGGTTTTCATTTGGTCTTTTAAACAAAATGCAGATATGCTGATTCTCAAAGATGCTTAAGTAACATTGGGCAAAAATAGGTAAATAGGTAAATAGGTAAATGGACTAGCGGAGAAAAAGCTTGGTGGTTTGGGAAAATAAAAATTTGATATAGAAGAAGGAAAAACAACTAATCCCAAGTGGAGATCTCTTTATCACCTGTGTAGACACAGAACATCTCTGTGTTCTTGCTTTTTTCTGTTTCTGATCTCTTTGCATCTTTTCCTCGTTATTTAGAAGAAGCTTTTAAGCATAATGTTGGATTTACTTGTTTTCATTGCTATCTCTATCTCTTTGATCTTACAGTTAGTTTTCCTCTATAAGAACTATTAGTATTAACAGATTTTTTGAATAGGAAATTTTAGGATTATTTATTGCCTTTTGAATTTTTTAATTACAAGATTAACTCACATGTACACTTAAGTATACACAGTGGATGTCTCTGCATTTTGAGAAGAATGCATATATTTAAGAAAATAAAAGCATACTTTTCTAAAGGATGTCCACAAATTTAATTCTGAAAATGTAATAGGCTTGGGTATAGTAATACAGATTTCTAGTTTTGACAGCAACTCTTTGTTTCATTTTAACATTTTGAACAGAAGTGCTAGTAATTTTAAAAACTATATTGACTTTGGGCTATTTTTTAAGATCAAGTTATACTCTAGTTTTATTTAATTCATGGAATCACACAATTTGGCATTAATGAATGTATGTTACTGTTTATTATTTTATAGGCATGTTTTAAGAGACATGTTAAGACCATGCTCTTGAAAATTTACCTTGTTTCATTTGTGACTCTGAATTCTATTTTAAGATTATATTGCATATGCTTTACTTGTTTATGCATTACTTATCAATCAGTTTTTAAATTTGCATTGAAATATTAAATAAACATCTCTATTCATTCTTCATTGATGATTTTCCTATCTAGAAAAATTTTCATGTGATAGAAATAAGTCACATTTCTAAAAATAGCACATGGGTATTTGTGTTAGATTATTTATGCTTGAGGTTAGTTTTGTTTCATTTTGATTTTTTTTAGATGTTTACAGTATACTTGGTGTAGAGTTAAGTATTTTACATTGTTCTCTCCTTTGGAAATAAATCACAAAAGTTTTTTATCAGCAAATTCTTAAATGCCACTTTTTAGTTCTGTTATCTAATGAATGTTTCTGACAAGAGTAAACTTTAGGAAAATAATGATGCACAGTTATTAATATGTTTGAATTTCTGATTTTATTAAGTTTAAAATATATTTTGATTTCTTTACATTAAGCTTATTCCTTTATAGTCTTAATTTGAACAGGTATATATATATATATATATTGTCTTTATCAGTTAATTGGACAGAATATTGTGGGACCAGATCAGTGAAAGGAAATGTAAAAAAAAGGCATATCGTTTCTTCTCTCTGACAGACATCTTAAATTGGCCACTAAGTTACTATACAGTTTGATCCATATGGAGAATATTTTTTGTCTCCTTGCCTTTCATTAAATACCTTTATGCACCCCCTAAATACTAGCAGATTTAATCAATTCTGAATATTTAAAATAATTCACAAGTGATTTTTTTTTCCCTTCTTAAAATAGTACTTTATGTTATTATAGTATCATACTTTCAAGGAGCTTTATTATTAAGGAATGCTTTTATTAGAACACAAACATACAAAAGTGACTTTTATGAAGAAAATACTTGTTTGTACCCAGAAAAGTTCTGTTTTTTAAAAAGAACATTTGATTAATTTGAGTAATAGAAAGGTTCCTCTGTCAGTTTGTGAGGTTTATGAAAACGAATGATAAAATGACTTTTTAATTCATAATATCTTAAGGAAATAGTAAACTGAAAACCTGTGACAGAAGAACAGAATAATGTCATTCCTATCTGTACTTTAAGAACATATTAATAAACATCTAAAAAAGAAAATGTATTTTGCAAAAATAAATAATAAAACCATATAATATATATTTGAAATACATCCTTATGGGAAAGAACTTTTATTGAGTAAAAATGCTTTGCTTCCAAATTCTTCGTATTGTAGAAAGAACATTTTTTAAAAAAATTTAACTTTATTAAATCATAGGATTTAGTTTTAGCTTCATAGCATGTGAAGACATTTCTATTAGAAATGGCCTCGGTCATAAGTAGTATTTGGTTTTGCAAGGGAACATCATTTATTACACTCTAATTGAAATTTATTACCTTACTTTGCATAGAGTTAGACTCTCAAATTGTTTTAATATAAGGAGCGTCAAATGAAAAACTAAGAGTGAATTTAAAACCAGCAGCTATTTAAAAGATCCTTTAGTTTGCAAGTTGTTGGAAAATGTTATTTTGGTACTGAAACATTTAATGTTCTGTATTTTTTAATACATTAAAGTCTACTTGAAAATGTATTTTTTACTTTACGAGATGTTAAATGTAAGATTTCTTAAGATTTCAAGACATGCTAATTATTTTGCAGCTATTAGCTTTAGTATGATAAGCAACCAAAAGCATTTAAAAATGAACATACCACCTTGTGAAGGGGTCATTATAATCTGCTTCTTGTTTTTTATATGGGAAATCTTAAAGTGATTTAAAAGCTACCATCCATACAGATTTTTATAAATACCCATTTTCTCATTTATTGGTAATATTAATTTAAAAGCTTTTTTAGGTTTATCCTAAAGTGCCTGCTGCTGAAAATGCTAAAATACCACTGTAGAAATTTCAGTTTTCCCATTTTTTTTCTGGTGTACATTAAGAATAACTATTGAATTAAAGAAGTTTTCACACTGTAATTTATAAAAGCATAGTAGGAATATGTCTTTCTGTTGAATATTTATGTTTGTAGAGTAGAAGAACTGGCTGTGATCTGTGCTAATTATGGCATCCCACATATAGTCAACAATGCATACGGAGTGCAGTCTTCAAAGTGTATGCACCTCATCCAGCAGGTAAGAGAGTTTAAAAAGATAACGTCAGGAAAAAATGCTTTTAATATATTACAAGATTATTCCTTTGTTTTTCTTACTACTTAATATAGTAAAATCGACTGTGGCATCTTCACCTTCATGGGGCATTAGAAATTGGCATCTAATATCCATATGATAAAAGTGACTCTTCTTTGCTGGTAAATTGGACCAAGCTTTGGTCCAATTGACCAGCTTTGGTCAGGACCAACATAGAAATATTTAGTAGCTTATTTTTTTAAATTTCTGAGATTGTTTCATTACCATATTGTTGCTTTTCTAATATACTGGGTTATTGTATTTTTAAAACTATACTGATGATTTATTCCGTATTTAAGGAATCACTATACCTTATTATCCTAAGGTGGAAATGGCTTCATTTGTAAACATTTGAGTGTATAACTATGAAGTTGGCAGGTTTAAAAAAAAAGTTATGATTTTGTTATTTTAAGCATCAACCAGATCCTAGTCATCTGTTTTAGATTCTTTTTAAAAAATTTTATTTATTTATTTATTTATTTTGAGGGAAAGAGAGAGAGAAAGAACACAAGCTGGGGGAGGACAGAGAGAGAGGGAGAAGCAGACTCCCCATTGAGCAGGGAGCCCAACTCAGCCCTCCCACCCTGGACCCTGGGATCATGACCTGAGCCGAACCAGACGCTTGACAGACTAAGCCACCCAGGCGCCCCATAAAGTCTTTTTTTTTTTTTTTTTAAAGATTTATTTATTTATTTTAGTGAGAGAGAGAGAGAGAGAGAGAGTGCATGTGGGGGATAGGAGCAGAGCGAGAGGGAGAGAGAATCTCTAGCAGGTTCCTCCGACACAGGGCTCCATCCCACAATGCTGAGATCACGCTCTGAGCCAAAACCTAGAGTCAGATACTTAACTGACTTCACCACCCCGGCACCCCTGTTGTAGATTCTTATTTTGAAAATACTCCTGGGCATCCCGTCCTACTCAGAATTAGAGGCATAGCCATGGCTTGCAAGGCTTTGTGTATTCAGGCCTCTGCCCCCTCTCTCTGACCCGCTGCCTCCGGGCACATTTTTTCTGTTCATTGTGCCATGTGTGTGCGCACTGCCCTGCTTTTGCTCTTGTTCCTTCCTCTCACTGGGTTCCTCTTCCAAAGAGCTGCATGGCTTTTTACCTTTCACCCTGTCTAAAATTTCAGGTTCCTTTTTTTTGCCTGCATTTTCTGACTCCCTTTTCCTATTTTATATCATACTCATTTATTCTAAAGTACACATTTTTCTACATTATAACGTCTCTAAAATTGGGGTGTCTTAGAATCAGTGGTGTCTTAAAGTGTTTATTGACAATGTTTTTTCTTACCTAGTAGTATGGAAAATCTGGGTGCTTCTTAAAATTGATGGCCTCTTGTTCTTTTTCTCCATAGCACGTATCACCATTTGATATGATATTTATTTTTTTTATTGTTTAGTTATTGGTAATAACTAGAATTAAGATTCTGTTAGAGAAAGGACTTTGTTTTGTTCACTGTTATGTCTTCAATACTTAAGACAGAATCTGGTACATAATTGATATTCAGTGACTGGTTCCTGGAAAAATTGGATGAATAAATAAAATATTATATTTACTTAGAGTGGTTAATTACTTGTATTAAGATGTGGATAGCTATTATCCATGTATGGTATGAGTTATATAATCTATGTGCATAATGGTGTTAATCACATACTCAGTTTTGACACACATGTGGTTTGTGTTACCTGGGGAAGACTTATTCACAGATTATCTGTGGGCTTCTCCAGTGCAGTGGTGAATGCTCCTCAGTAGGTCCTAGCTGGTAAAAAAAAAATAATAATAATTTTTGGAGTATACTAGTATCATTTCTCATATAAATATAGTTTATATGATAGTATTAGCTGATTTGCTTAACTTCTTTACTGAAAGGTTGTATCAGGGCACAACTGGCTGCAGGTAATAGAAGTCCAACTCAAATTCAGCTAACCAATGAGGAAATGATTAGTTTATATAACATAAGTCCCCAGGTGGAGTGGCTGGTAGGCATGTTATGCCAGAGGAAGACTATTTATCATTACTTTCATATCCTTTTCCATTATTCCTTAACTTTTTAAGGAACTTTTCCACCACAATTCAGTTTTTTTAAAGATTTTTATTTATTTGACAGAGATCACAAGTAGGCAGACAGGCAGGCGGGGGGGGGGGGGAAGCAGGCTCCCCGCTGAGCAGAGAGCCCGATGCAGGGCTCGATCCCAGGACCCTGAGATCATGACCTGAGCTGAAGGCAGAGGCTTATTAACCCACTGAGCCACCCAGGCACCCCTCCAACATAATTCTAGACTAGATTATTTCCAATGTGAGTGGTAGCCAAGAAGGGTTGTATAATTTTCTACACTGGAAATCTTTTTTTTAAAAGATTTTATTTATTTATTTGAGAGAGAGAGAGAGCACGAGAAGGGTGAGGGTCAGAGGGAGAGGCAGACTCCTGGCTGAGCAGGGAGCCCGATGCAGGGCTTGATCCCAGGACTCTGGGATCATGACCTGAACGGAAGGCAGACACCTAACCAACTGAGCCACCCAGGCACCCTCTATACTGGAATTCTTGAAAACATTTTATTTCAGTGATTTGTTTTTATTTCCCTTTTCCCCTTTCCTCTTTAATTTTTAGCAGCCTCAATTCTTTTGAAAGCATGCTCTACTTTGTCATCACTTCTAATTTGTGAGGTGATTTTACTGAAACTTTAATCAGAAAATAACACTTTAAGATGGGTGAGTGATATTTAAATAGTTACTGTATTGTTGCAGATACTATATTAACTTCTAAAATTAGCATTTCTTAAAAGGAAAAAAACTGTGCTTAAATGTTTTAATGTTCCCAAATTGGCCCTCACAAAATGAGGTGTTGGCACTGTTGCTTTAAGCCAAGGAAATACTTGGGTCTTACTGAGTGAGAGTTGCTGTTGATGACATTCTAAAAAAAATTATAGTTAGCTCTAATTCATCTCCATAGTTCTTCTTAGTAATATGCCATTAGAAATGCCATTTATTGAGTACCCACCATTTGTCAGGCATTCTGCTAGACTTTTAAAGTTTATTAGCTTAATCCTAACAATTTAAGGTGTACTTATTATTTATTTCCTTTCTGCAAATGAAGAAACAAACTCTGAAGGATTAAGTGACTGGCCCTAGATCCCGTAGCTACAAAATGGCCCATTTAGTTCAGTGTGACTTCAGAGCCTCATATTTTCTCTTAAAAAACAGAGTGCTGAAATTGCAAATACATTCTTGAGAAGATAGTATTGTAGTAATCAGTCAGTGGAGAAAGAGCTATAACTAAAATGTTTCAGCTTTATTCATTTTATTTTATTTTTATTTTTGAAAGATTTTATTTATTAGAGAGGGAGCATGAGAGCAGGGTGAGGGGCAGAGGGAGAAACAGTCTCCCCACTGAGCAAGGAGCGTGATGCTCTGCTCTGTCCCAGTA
Source organism: Martes martes (assembly GCF_963455335.1). Taxonomy (NCBI): domain Eukaryota; kingdom Metazoa; phylum Chordata; class Mammalia; order Carnivora; family Mustelidae; genus Martes; species Martes martes. Next base: position 158,893,826 of record NC_137889.1, on the reverse strand, counting down.
CTCTGAGACCATGACCTGAGCCAAAGGGAGATGCTTAACTGACTGAGCCACCCAGGCACCCCAGTTTTTTCTTTTTTTTGTTTTTAAAGATGATGCTCCAGAATGGTTTAATGAAGAGCATATAAAATATTTTGGTATGCACGTGTCATCCCCAGGAAGGTGGCTTTGAGGAACCAGTACTTCTGTTTATATAGTAAACTGACTAATTTAGGAGACTGATGGAATATGGATGGTAGGACAGATTAATGGAGAGGGTTGTCGTAGAGTCACAGAAATACATAAGATTGATTATTTTAGATTTGGAATGGATTATAAAGCTCCCAAAGTGTGGGAAGCAGCAGCTTTGCTTACTAAGAATTTGCAAAAAGTAGGTGTTATACTGCTTATTCACAGACCTACTTGTCAGGTCATTCCACAGATACAGGGTTCCCCCTGATGTGCCAGGCATCAGGTTAGGCACTGGGGATACAGTAGTAAATACCACAGTGTCCTTATATTCCTGGAGCAGAAGGAGACAGTAAACAATAAGTATGACAGGTCTTGATAAATGCTCTGGATTGGGGAGGGGGTGTCAGAGTAAATGGAGTGATCCGGGAAGTCCTCTCCAGGAAGTAACATTTGAGCAGAGCCCTGAGTAATAGGAAGGGGTGAGCCCTGCAGCTCTCTAGAGTCCAGACAGAAGGTAACAGCAGCAAGTAAGTGCCAAGACTCTGAGGCAGGGGTGTGCTCGGAGGATGTGAGGAAGAGCAAGGAGGCCAATATGGCTAGACCAGGGCGAATGAGGACAGCAATGGTAGTAAGAGATTTGAGGTGCCCTAAGGATTGGGGATTTTATCCTTGGTATGGTTGTCAGCCACAGGAGGGTTTTGAGCAGAAGAGTGACATGTAATTTACAGTTTTCAGCCCTCATTCTGGCTGCTATGTGCGGAGTAGACTGTAGGAAGGCAAGAGTGGAAGGCTGTTGCAGAGCCCACATGAAATGTGTTGGTGGCTCAGGCCAGGGTGGTGGCCATTAAGGGTTAAGACATGGTTGGATTCAGATGTATTTTGAGTGGATCTTACAGGGTGTGCTGATGAATCAGACGTGAGGTATGAGGAAATGATAATCCAGGGACTCCAGGGCTTTGGCTTGGGTAGCTGGAAGAATGGAAATGCCACAGGAATAATATTTTGTTTTATAAACGTGGGCTTTTCCTCCAGGTTACCTCAGTTTTAGGTCCTGCTGTGCCTTTGATTGCCTGTGTGACTTTCAATAAGGTGCTTTAACTGCCTGGATTTGAATCCCAGCTGTGCTGTTAAGTACATTTCTGACCTTGGGTAGGCCACTTTAATTTTATTATGCCTTAATTTTCTCATCTGTAAAATAGCTATTATAGTAGCATCTACCCATATGGTTATTATGAGGGCTAAATGGGTTAAAAATATAGAGTGCTTAGAACAGTGCCTGATGTTTAGTAAGTTCTCAGTAAATTCCGGCAGAAATTTTTATTATATGAACAGTTATCTGTTTTATTTGCTACCAGGACCCCTAGAACCTTACGCAATGTTTGGCAGCTGATAGGTGCCCAGATATTTCTTTTGTGAATAAACAAGGAAACAAATGAACTGATAAATGGTAGCCCTTTCCTTCATAGCACATGCTCATGTGTTCCCTGTTTTATTTAAGCCCTTTCAGTCTTCTGGTGTTTTTTTTTCCCTCCTCATTGATATCCTCTGACTTCAGCGAGAGTGGGTCCAACTTGCTGCTTTTTTTTGTTATTGTTCTTTTTTGTTAAGCAGTTAACGTATTGAGCCATATTTGATGGATATTAACTAAACTTACTATGGTAGTCACTTCATAATATATGCATATATTAAATCATCATATTGTACACCTCAAACATACACAGAATGTGTCAGTTATATCTCAGTAAAACTGGCAAAATAATGTTTTCATTTAAAAAAATGAAAAAGCCATATTTTACTTCCACATTTATTTTATTTTTCCTTTAAAACATATGTAGGTATGTATTGGGGCTTATTCACTCTGTTTCTTTGATAAAACCATTTGTTATTTGTCAGGCTGTTTGTTTTCTTGCCACGGAGTGTGCTGCCCTTTATGCTTTCTGTGTTTTAGTGACGAAGGGTTCTAGCAAAGTCTGGCAGCGATTGTTCACTTAAAACTCCTGCTCCTGACTGAGACTCACATTTCTCTCAGGAAGCCTTGGACAGTACTTAAATGTTAATAAAAGACAACGCTAAGAATTCCTCTTTATTTTTAAGTTCTACTACTTTGCGTGTTGTTTGGATATTTACTCCATCAGTCATTATATGCTTCTTTCTGTTCCCTTGTGATATGGTGAGATTTTCTTTGATTTTAATTTATGAGGACATCAGAAGAGTAACAGGGAAAGGTTAAGATTTAAACAATCATGAGGTAGCTTCCAAAGTAGTCTGCTTCCCTTTCCTGCTTTTGTGCTTTCCCCTATTGCCTGGATCTGGTCTCTCAGATTAGGCCAGCTATCTGCTCCTTCTATTCTCCCTCAGATATGGATGTGGAGGGAAAGTGTGAAGATGAAGGTCAAATGTGGTTGTAATATTAATAGGAATGTAGATTGTGAATACAGATTGAAAATCTGTCACTACAGATAAAGAAAAAAACGATCTTAGTTGAAATTTAGATAATATCTCTATTTTTAAGAGGAGAAAATTGAAGCACATTAGATAGAAGGTCACAGACTATGTTGGATGGGGACTAGAACTTAGTTTTTACGTTTCCGGTAAGTAAGTATTCAATTTTTCACTGGGATATTAGATTTTCCCTTGAAGTTCATTTGCAGTAGAATGAGATCATCTAAGATTATAACATTAGGAAACGTGAGTTATACAGAAACATTGCCAAGAGTATAGAAAAAAAAAATTCCATTAGTTGATGTTAAAAATAAATTTTTTTTTCTTTTTTGTGATCTGAGTGGTGGTGGGAGCAGAGCTTGTTGCTTAAAGTGGTCATGCAAGTGGTCGATTGTCCCAGGATCAAAGAGAAGGATGTAAATGTATAACTGATTGATGGGCAACATGGGTGGCTGCCGTCAATTATATACTGGTGGCCAGTCTTGAACTCACAGAGGGTATTTAAATTGACTTAATAGTTGCAGGATGGACTGTTTGGTATTCTTGGGGAGGAAACTACTCTCCTAGCCAACTTTACAGTGAGAAGCTGAGTCCCCACCTAAACTAATACTAAAACTCTACCTTCCTCCCAAGGTTGTTGTGAGGATTTAATGATTTTTTTTGTTGTTGTATAAAAGCAGATTGTAAATAAAGAACTCTTTCACATAAAAGGAGCAACATTTAAAAACTCATTTTCATGCCTAAAAATGTTTTATTGGCACTGTTACAAAGAAAATAAGATATTTGATCTATTTATTATTTTTCTTGCATTATTTAATGGTATTTATTTCTTAATAGCAGTTGTTGTTTTTTTTCCTAGAAGCCAATATTTAACATTACATGTTCTTTCATTCTAGGGGGCTAGGGTTGGCAGAATAGATGCTTTCGTTCAGAGCTTGGACAAAAATTTTATGGTTCCAGTAGGTGGCGCTATAATTGCTGGCTTTAATGATTCCTTCATTCAGGAAATCAGCAAGATGTATCCAGGTAAAGAAATAACTAACAAAAATCCATTTATACCTAGGCTACTATAAAAAAAAATCTTAATTTCTAAAGGTTTTCCCCCCTTCCTGAATATAATTTGTTTATTCTTATCTCAGGAAGAGCTTCAGCTTCACCTTCTTTAGATGTCCTTATTACTTTATTATCACTTGGATCAAATGGCTATAAGAAGCTATTAAAAGAAAGAAAGGTAAGCTTTCCCTTTAGGTATAAAATAGGTCTAAAATCTTGACTAGAATTATTCCAAATTATTGGTGTTTTTGCCTTTGGTTTGCCACTTTGAGAGTATAGATGGCTAGTGTGGTCCTAAGGGATTTACTTTGATGTGGAATCACTCCAGGTGATTTCAGTTAATCATTTTGTCCTGTTTATTCAGATATTGTGAGTGATCTTGGACAGGTGAGTTTGCTTTTTTTTTTTTTTTTTTTTTTTAGAAACTCTTACATCAGAGATTCTTACTAAGTTTAGTAAAATTCAGTTCATTTATCACTTAAAGATAGAGGCTCTTGAGAGACAAATGGACAAGTTTTTTCTTTCTAGTTTTTGGAAGTCTGAAGACTTGTGTAGGTGTGAGGTGTCAGACACAAGAGGAAGAACCAGGTCAGAAGTTGGCCAGCTTCTTATTCTAAAGTAATACATTCATCTCTTGTCATTACTGGAATGCTGAACTCATTGGTTATGTTGGCTATGAAAAGAAAAGTGACATTAGTGCTTGAAAACTGGACTTTGTCTCCAACACTAAAAACTGGCTTAATTAATTCAGGACAACTCCAAAATTGTAGACAGAGACAGTGTTGGCAGGGTGGGTCAGACTAAAATGTTTTATTCATCTCCCATCTGGGAGACCTAGAGGCCCCGGGTACAGTTTTTGTATTTGTGTAAATTTTAACATTTAGTAGCAATTATAATCCCTGAGATTTATAATATATTTATGTATTTTATGTATTTTCTGATAGATCCTCTCAACAGCCTTATGAATATGTAACAGAAGTTGAAAAATTTTGTTCCTGGTTTCCTCTAGTTATCCCTTTCCCCCCACCAGTTCAGTCCATAGGAAAGTAATTGCTTACTTTGTATTATGAGGAGGACATCTCTTAAGATTTACGAGATACAGGAAAAGAGTCTCAAGCTCAGTCTTTAGGAAATGCCCCTGAAAACCTGGGAGATACCACTACACACCTAGGAGGAGGGCTAATGTTAAGAACACTGACAATACTAAATGCTGGCAAAGACCTCAAGCAAGTAGAGAACTCTCAGACATTGCTGGTAAGAACACAAATGGTACAGTAACTTTGGAAAACACTTTCACGGCTTTTATAAAGTTAAACATATGCTCACCGTGTAAAGTAGCCTTCCCACTCCTGGCTATTCACTCAAGGGAAATGAAAATTTATGTGTGTACAAAAACCTATACATGAATGTTCATAGTGATTTTATTCATAATTGCCAAACCCTGGAAACAACTCAAATGTCCATCATCTGGTGTATAAACAAACTGTGGTGCATATATACTCAGCAATAAAAAGGAACAAATTACTGATATAAGCAACAAAATAATGGCTCTCAAATGCATTATACTAAATGAAATAAGCCAGACTCAAAAGGCTGCATGTTGTTTGGTTTCATTTATATGCCATTCTGGAAAAGGCAAAAAATATCAGGACAGAAAAAAAAATCAGTGGTGGACAATCGTGGGTTGAGGGAAGGGACTCATGGGATGGGAAAATGGTCTGTATCTTGACAATGGGAATAGTTTCATAACTGTGTATGTTTGTCCAAATTCATAGAAGTGGACCCCTAAATACTGGGCCTCTGAAATTTTGCTATATGTAAATTATGCCTCAATAAACCTAACAAAGATTTTCAAATGATTAGAATAAAAGTCCGGTTTGATATACTCCCAAAGGTAATCATCGTGGCTTAGATTGTTGTAGCTACAAAGAGAAGACCTCAATAAATGTTCCAAGGAACCTTTTCCATATGACAGATGAAGCCTGATTATAGATGAGCAAAACTATCATGGGTTTATATTGTTTATATGAGAGCTTAGTTGTATTAGATGCCAGTGGGCCTTAGCTCTCCTATAACTGATTGTTTCACTATGAAAAAGGTGTTTGAACTCACAGATTTTTTTGTGAGGTGTTCCCATTATCCTCACTTTTACAGGAAGTAGAAGGATAGAGAAGTAACATGTATGAGGTAAACTGTGAGACTTGGGTTCAAAGCTAGGCAGTTGAGCCTTTGATCCACTGTCTTAACCTCTAAACTCTACTGCTCTTCCCTTACGTGGATAAATAGTCTGGCCTGGTAGCTATATAGTTATCTTATATAGCTATAAATCTGAAGACTTAGGTCTACTAATAGCCAGTGGAGGCAAAAACAATGAATAAATTTAGTGATCCTGGCCAAAAAAGCTCAGTTATATTTTAGAAAGGATAAGCCTATTTGCCTTGTGCAGAATTACTGTTCTTGGGAACGGCCCATCCCTGACTCCAGGTGATCCTAGCGAGACTATCAATCACAAAACCCCTTTCTGCTCTGTTCAGAGCAGTGGCCATGTGATCTGGCTAGCTTGGTTCGCAGGTGGGCATGTGGAGGTAGATTCTGTCCATCAGGTTTGATAGGTCCTTTAGAGAGAGAGGGTTTGCTGCTTTGCAGATAGTAAACTATAAGGAGATAATACTCACCTGCCATATTTCTGGCCATGCCAAGAAAGCCTTCTTGGGACTCGAGAATACGAGAGGGAAATGAGCTAAAAGTCATTTGAGTCTCTGGATCGAGCCATGCTTGCTTATAGACTTGGCTGTGAGTTGAACCAACAAATTCCCTTTTCCGTTTTAAACTAGATTTCTGGGGTGCCTGGGTGGCTCAGTCAGTTAAGCGTCTGCCTTTGGCTCTGGTCGTGATCCCTGGGTCCTGGGATCGAGCCCCACATCGGGCTCCCTGCTTAGCAGAGAGTCTGCTTCTCCCTCTCCCTCCTGCTCCTGCTCTCTCTCTCTCAAATCAATAGAATCTTTAAAAATAATAATAATAATAAACTAGATTTCTAACACTGATATTTTGATTCCCCTTACACCTTTGAGTCCTTTGTAATGTTTCTCAACATACATTTCCTCCTTTCCCCTTCCACTGCCACCACTTGTAGCTCAGACCCTTAGCGTAGTACACCTGGATGCTTACAGTAATTGACCAGTTCTTCTCCCAGTCCCCAATCTTAGTCTACTCTAATTTGCTATGTTATAGCATAGCATAGTGCTAGATTAATATTTTAAAGTTCTTCAAGTTATTCTGCTTTGGGTTACGGTTGCCTGCAAGACAAAGTCCATATTCCTTAGCCTGCCATCATGATCCTTTATAGTCTGTGCTCACATTTCTTTGGCAGTATTGGAACTTGTCATTCTTTTATTCAGGCAGAGAAATGTTTATGCATAGACCCTAAGGTAAATTCACAAATGAGACTTGCATAGTCTCTACTGTCATGGAAATTATAGTCAGGGGAAATCTAGATATTAAATAAACAATTAAAAATCTGTCCGGCATTATGAAAAGGACAAGCAGAAGGTAGGGGAGTGTGTGGCAGCTAACCCAGTTCCAGCAGGGGTGGGGAAGGCCTCCCTGAGGAAGAGACATCTGTTCTACAGAAGTACAGCTCGTCCATTTATTAGACTCCTGTGGTGTCATCATTAACTCGAATGGATGGCTAAAATAACTGTTGAACTCTTAAAGGGTATTTTAGACTGAATCTAGAAAGCAAAGTACTATGCCAGTTATTGGAGAGTTTGTTCTAGATCACTTCATAAAACTGGCCTTCCTTTGGGATAAATTCAGAGTCGGTCACTCTGGAGTGAGGCTCAAGCACCTGCATTTGTAACAGACTTCCCTGGTGAATCTGATGCACATCCTAGTTTGAAACCCATTGTTTGGGGGGCACACAGGTCACTTGTATCTATAGCAGAAACTTGGAGAAGAAACATAACAGTGTCCTAGCATTTGAATACATAGGTTGATAATATTTTATGGAGTTTGAGACGGACTGTATAAATATCCCAAATACCAAAGCTTAACAGTATAACTTGCTAGTTACCTCTTTATTTCTGATCTTTTCCATTAGCCTAGATACAGTCTTATATTATGGCTGCTCTTTACCTTACAGTGATCCCTCTGCAGATTTGGCTAAAAATTCATTTTTGGAATCTATAATAGCTCTGATAAGACTATTACATAAAGTTTTAAGTTAAACATTTAAAGATTATTCATTATAATATAGATAGAAACTTTAAAACTTTTATATGCTCTTTTTATTATATCAAGCAAGTATACTATTTAATATTTCCTATTTCTGTTCTTGAATTGAAACTGTATATGATAACTAATATTATTATATATTTGCTCTAATAAACTAAAACAGGTCTTGAGTGATTTTGTAGTTAAATTTATTTAACTAGCAAATTAAGCTGATTATCTGAGTGCATGCCCCCCAGAATCACCATCAGGTCTCTGAAATGAAACTTGGCTCTTGATTATAGGTAGTATGGGAGACTAGCGTCCACCTTGGAGTTTGCATTCATCCCTCTACTCTTCGTGTCCTTTGCTTGATATTAGTAGATGCTCATCAGATGTTGGTGGAATGAACTAATGGATGGTATTTGGGAACACCTGGGTTTAGTTTAATATAGTCATCTCTTATGTTGCACAGAATAAGTATCTTTCTGGATAATTAGAAAATAAATTAACTTTTTGATCCTGACTTACATTATGAGTTAGATATTGTCATATAAATATTTCTCTATATAGTTATAGTTGGAAATTTGTGAAAAGAAGTGAGTTGAAATGGTGATACCTGTTGTGTGTAACAGGTATTATACTTCTGGAAGTAGGTCTTCCTCACTAGCAGGTACTTCTCTTCCAAGATAATTTCCTTACGTTAGGATTTTGGACTTGTTGATTTTAGGGGTGCCCTGTCATCTTTTTGGAATCTAAGAATTTCCATGATGCCATGGTTCTTTTGACTTTTGACATTGAGGTTTTGACTTTAAAATTTGCAGATACTTTTAGGGAATTCCAAATACCCATCTGTGTGTAAATTTTGCTTAGCATGAAAAAGAAAATCCACCTGCTTTGGGAATGACCTGTAGGAATATGTAGCTTGACTGGTAAATAGATCCAGCAGGTAGCCTGGCTTTGCTTCCCATGGGGACTTTGTTAATCATTGTATAAATATTCTGTGGGCCAGATTTTATATTCTAGTGATATTTATGAATCAGATGGCTCCATCTCAGATATCAAGAGGTAACCTCTCTTTGTAACATCCAGAACTTTGTTCTTTTCCTTTTATCTAGATGGAGTAGAGTTGAATTCACAGGGATAGGACAAGAATAGGATTGTAGCTACAGGGTGTTAGCATATGTCTGTAAGGGTCCTGCCAGCTAATGTTAGTTATTATTTTTTAGTTATTTTTAAAAAGATTTATTTATTTATTTGAGAGAGAGCAAGCGAGCGAGTGCGAGTATGAGGTTGGGGGGCAGAGGAGAGCGAGAAAGAATCCGAGCAGACTCTGGACTGAGCGCAGAGCTCTAGGGAGAGCTCGAACTCCCGACCCTGAGATCATGACCTGAGCCGAAACAAAGAGTTGGATGCTCATCTGACTGCGCCACCCAGACGCCCACTAATGTTAGTTATTTTATCTGGAAACTTGTAGGAGGGAAAAGTAGGTGGGTGGGAAGTCGGCATTTTTATGAATGTTTGCTGTGTGCGAGGAGCTCTGTGAGGTTTATTATATTTATTATTTCATGTGCTACTTAAAGCAAGTTTATGAGGTAGGTATTACCCCCGTTTTACAGATGAAATTGAGTCTCAGAGACATTAAGTACTTATCCAAAGAGCACAAAAAGTGCCAGAACTGCCCCTGAAACCAGGTCTGCGTGATTCTAAAGCCTCTGTGCTTTGTGTCTCATCACCCTCTTCTCCCTGCTTCCGCTCACTCATCCAGCATCGAGGGAGGGCTTTCCCGCTCTGGGCTAGGCATTGGCGCCCTAAAAATGATGATCTCTGTTCTTAGCTACTGGAGGTATGTAAAACCCCAAAGCCTCTAATATATTAATTGGTTTTATTTAAAAATTCTTTGTATAGAATTTACTTAGAGACTACCTGAAGTAATCCTCAAAGTATCGAAGTGCTCCTTTGAGAACTCTGTCATTGTAAGTGAGTAAAAGTTTACTCTTTAACAACTTCATTCAACAGGCAGATCTTTTCTTTGAAAAATGTGAATGTCCTCGATAAACCCTAATTGCATATATGTAGCATAAATATTGTTTTTTTATTGGACTTGTTGCAGAAGTAAGGGCCTCTTTTGTTTAAATGGACTTGCTTTTGAACTGTGAAAATTTAATCGTGATAGTTTATCAGTTCAGCTCTGGAGAAGCTGAGGTAAAGCTATTTTGCTTCAGCCAGAGCTATTTATATACCATCACTGAGAGCTCCTTTTCATATTATCGGTGTTATTGCGTACTAAAAAAAGGAGTGTTAAAAGAAAACTTAGGATTTTTTTTTCCTGTGCCCTTATTCACCACAATGATATTTTTAGAGGTTATTTCATCTAGTATATCTCTTCAGAAAGGGCTTTATCTTTTCACAGTAGAGACAGACAAGAACTCAGCTTGAAGCCATTCCTTCTCAAGTCTTCTTTTTGAAGGGTGAAAGGATCAGAGAGAGTGGAACTGTGTGTGTGAATTGAACCTCTGCCCTTAGCCCCTTGCTGAGCCACACATCTTCACCAGGGGAGAAATGGCCATAAATTTAACTGAAGAGGCCTTTAAGAAAAGGGGTTAAAATTTAAGACACTGTTTCTAGGAGTTTCTCTCAGCAGAAAGAAAGATCAGTCTTAGGAGTTTCTCCTGACTTCTCTTTGCTTCCAGAGAACACCATCATTCTGCTTAGCTTTCCTTTAAAAGAGTGCTTTGCTGAACAGGGCAAGCAGATAATCATTCATTGTTGCAAATACCTGCTGAATTGGACGAGTACAGAACAGGAATGACAGCGGATGGCTGCTCCAGTGGCTAGCATTTGTTAGCTGAGGCTCTGGAAGACAAGCTAACTTCTAGAAGAACATCAGACATACAGCTGCAAACACTGTCCTGTAACAAAGCTAAGTTTGGAAACATGAGTAGATTTTGCCCTGAAAGTGGAGTTGTTGATGTCAACAGAAACATCTCATTTTGGGGCTGGCTGTGGGGTCTTGACAGAACAGCGTGTGGAAGCCACGCTTTAGCCTGAGCTGCACAGCTGGCCGAGAATGCCCAGGTTCTTTCGGCAGGCCGCAGGCCGAACCGTGTGCTGCATTTAGTACTGGTATCCACACCTACGGACCTCGGTGTGCATGGATCCGTACCCATAGGCTCTTGTCCATCTGCCCTTCCATGGTATTGTGAACATGTTAGACCACTTGTTAGGTTTCCCCTCTGATTTATTACCAACCCTATAAGACATCTTATAATAATTTGCGAAGTTCTCTTTTCATCTGCTCTTGTAACATGAAACAGTATGTTTCAGAAAACATGATTACATAGGACATTTTCCCTTAAAATTTTGTGAATTATGCACATTTGGGGGCTATGGAGAGGGATAGGCTAAATGTTGGGCTTCATGACTGCAAATCAATTTACAAAAGGCCATGTGAGAGATAATGCTTAATATAATTCAGCTTCCCGTCCATTAACATCCTGAACTATGGTGTAAAGTTTTGTATTTTTATTCTAGAAATATAGCTGACATTAGCATTCAGGTATGCAGTTCAGTTTATCTCTAGCAAAGAGTCTTTTAAAATTAAGTTAAATATAGCACAAAAGACATAGAAAATCAATAATATTTCATTTCTTTTAAGTAGGATCTTTCTATATACATTTGCTTTGGGTGCTTATAAATTTCTCCCTTTACAGAAGTATTTTATAATAAATGTCAGTTATAGATTTAACTGTGGCAAAAAAAAAAAATAGTGCAGGTTTTGTAGTACCTTTGATATATCAGGAAAAAACTGCTTAGCTAAGTAGTAGTGTAGGAAATAGTGATACAATCTCCTAAATGATATTTTTTAAATGTAGTGATATTAATGGGAGAGCATTTAGGACCTTAAGCTGTCAAATATTATAGGATTCATTAAGGTATTTAAGCTTCTTAACAACCTGAGGGTTTTGAAGGGACGGGGTGGGAGGGTGGGGGAACCAGGTGGTGGGTATTAGGGAGGGCACAGATTGCATGGAGCACTGGGTGTGGTGAAAAAACAATGAATACTGTTACGCTGAAAATAAATAAAAAAATGGAAAAAAAAAAAAAGGTATTTAAGCTTCTTTGCTTATTGGATTACCTATCATTACCCTTTACACAGAGTATTTGTAGGTGGATGTGAACTTGACTCACAAATATTTTCTTTTTTGTCTAATTACTCCCATACTAGTGATAGGTAAGATTTATTTTACCTTAGCATTATGTTTGTAGTCTTAAGATGTTAGCTGCAGTTAAAACTGCATTCTAGTGGCGTTAGGAAGTGATTGTTAGAACCATTTAAAACTGATTTGTTAAAGTATTAGAAATGGAATATTAGGAAAATCTCAATTTTTTAATAGCCATGTGTGCCTCAGTAAGTGTAAAAAGAGCCTCTAGGGGTGTTACTAAGGAAACATTTCCTCTTTTTTTTGGAAATAGCTAACTACAAATTAAGTACATATTAATTACTCATCAGGCTTCTCTTAGTTTATGTGTGACCACAGTGTGATTACGGGGGCAGCCATACTAGGTAGAATAGTATTTCAGATTTGTCCTCATCGCTGAAATAAGTATTTTGATGTTACTGTTCGGGTAGAAAATGTAGGAGTCTATAAAAGGCATTTCCTGTCTGTCAGATTTGTTTCTGCTTATGAGAAGTTGAGTTTGAAACTAAGAGAGATGCAGATTAAGACTTTGGTGTGTAACAGAGTTGATGAAAAATCAGCAGTTTGTATCTAAATTAAAATATGTCACTGCTTTTTTTTCTTTTTTAAACAATACAGAGCATTTAAATTAGTGATCTAATTACTTTATAGTTGTTGAAAATATTAAATGAAACCCAGAAGTTCTACTGTTCATTAACATTGGTATAGTACTAAAAGATGACGAATTACTCCAGTTGCCTGGAAAACTCTTGATTTTATGCATTCCATTTGATTATCTTACTGCTTCACCTTCTGAAGTGAATGTCAGAATAGTAGTTTAGGAGGGAAGGCCTTTCTACATGTCTAAGAAAAGATGCCCTAAACAGCTTTTTACAGTTTGCAAGTGGTGATAACAGTTGCCTCCTTAAATATTTCTCAGCACTTTTTTTTTTATTAAAAAAGAAAGGCTTACTACATCTAATAGTAACATTTCCTCGTAGCTTCATTAGGTATGACAAGTATGGATGTTAACTTTTTCATTTAAAAAAATCAGCTTATTTTAGTGATCTAAGATTTCCCAATTCTGACTTGCTGAGAGAATTGATATTACAAAATAGTCTAAAATTTTAAGAATGACTATTTAGATTTTTTTCAGGTCAGAGTATAAAATATACCATGCTGACAAGGATAAAAATGTTTGTGGTCTTACATAGACTCATTAATAATTAACAAACTTGGTACAACTTTTCCTCTTCTTAATCTTTACTTAACAAAAGATGGATTTAGTAGGATCAGACTATCTAACTTTTTACCTTAGAAAAAATGGAAGCAGTTTTTGTGGCCTTTGAAGTAGAAATATCATTTCCTGCTCTCTCCGCTTGGGTCCAGCTCTGTTGGTCATTGGCTCCTTGGTGTATCTCTAGAGTTTTATGTGTTTTGAATATGACTTGGAAGAGGTGAGTGCAAATGGGCTTCTTCAGGAAAGACTTATTAGGGCAGATTTTTATTTTAACACTTTATAAAGAGCTTACTAGAAGAAAGTATAATTCTCAGACAGTTGACAATTTAATATTTATTTATAATATTTTATTAAACTTTGTTGAACTACTTACATGTGTACATGAAATTTTATACTTCTAAAATATTTTTATTTTCTACTATTAGATATTATTTATTTTCCAGAGTAAGACTAAGAATATAGTTTTTCATTTTTAGTTGCTATATTCTTTTGATTTGAGGGAATTGTTAATTTTGAGTTTGTGCAATTTAAAGGAAATGCATTTTAAAGTACTTTTTCCTGAGTTACTCACATACTAAAAGTCTGGCACATTCTTCTTGGTGTTTGGAAAACAGTGAAGAACACCAAGTCCCTGCTTTCAAGTTTTCCCGTTTGAGCAGGTAGTCACAGGGAGTATTCATTTAAGCAAGTCCGTGAGGTATTTTCAGATTGTGATAAGTATAGTGGAGAACCCAGAATATGTAGTGGTTGGAGGGAGATGGGAGTACATTAATAGGGAAGTCATAAAGGGAGGTCCCATTCAGGGGAAGCAGGCATCGAGGTTCTGACCCTAGAAGGAGCTTGACACGTTCAGCAGTTGGAAAGGAGACTGGCTGCTGTTGGTGCTCTACTAAGTGGGGGAATGACTGTTGCTCAGTTGGCTATGTTGGCTGGCTAGTTCATTTGGGGCCTTCTAGGTAATACTTACAGAGAAGGGAGTCAGTCATTGGGAGGGACATGATCTGATTTATGCTTTTCAAAGACTGCATAGGGCCTGTGCAGGTAGAACAGATTAGAGGGGCCGGGAAGTTGGCAGAGAAATCATTTAGAATCTTTGCTGCGGTCCAGGGAATGGGTTGATGGCTGCTTGGACTCCAGTGGTTGCCCTGGAGGTTCTGAAAAGAGGATGAATTTGTGATAGATACATAATAGCCCCAAAGCAGGAAATATGCTGGTCCTTTGCCTTCTTTACCTAAAACCTGTGGTTTCTGATCATTGTGGCAGCTTTGAATCTCACTATATTGTGTCAAAGGAAGAATTGCTCGTAGGGCACGTAGATGAGTTAATTTACAGCACAGACATCACACCAAACAGATTTTGTCTTATTTAATCTGGCAAGTTGCAGTAAGCATTTATTTGATTTTTTTAAAAATGTACCATTTTGTTGTTGCAGGAAATGTTTTCATATTTGTCCAGCCAACTAGAGAAGCTGTCAGAATGCTACAGTGAAAGACTGTTGTATACACCTCACAATCCCATATCTTTAGGTAATATATTTTTCTTAAGGGAAAAAAAAAATCATTGCTTCTTAACCCTCCCCAGCAGGGAGCTGGTATTTCTAGAAAGAGTATGAATTCTTTGTGGTTACAACAATATTTCTAAATTCATTACAGTATTAATTTGGAAATTGAAAAAGTTTAGCCTTTTGAAATGCTTTAATGTATTTCTGAGATAAAAAGGATACACTGAAAAGAATCCA
Organism: Martes martes; assembly: GCF_963455335.1. Lineage (NCBI taxonomy): Eukaryota > Metazoa > Chordata > Mammalia > Carnivora > Mustelidae > Martes > Martes martes. The sequence continues at coordinate 158,878,795 of NC_137889.1, read as the reverse complement.
AATCAATATTAAGTGTTATAATGCATATGCAGAAAAGGATACTTTAACTCCTGCTTCTAACCAAAATAATTTAGTCACTAGTAAGAACTCTAAAAATTTTAAAAAGTTTCTACCAGTTAGCAAAAAACTATAATATTAGAAATTAAATCTGTGTTGTTTTTAATGCTGTGATTGTTTTCCTGAGTGTCTATGTTAGAGAACTCTGTGTTTATGATAATTTCCTTTGTATAAGGACTATATATTTTTGTCACATAGTACAAGGACTATGAAACAGGTTAATATGAATGTTGACTTTTACGCATTTAACTTTCAACTTTACTAATTATCCCTTTTGTGAATGACAGTTCCCCAATTTCATATTTTATGTGTATCTAAGGAAGGTAAGGACTCAATCATTTGTAACTGAAGCCTATTTCAGGAATAGGTTTCCATGGAAAACCATTTGCCACTGATAGATAATAAAACCCACCCTAGTTAGTCCTTGGCTGGTTTCTAATCTATGTAAATGTTGTCGAAGATGATAAGGTATGGTTTAAATCCCAGTTCTGCCATTTACTAACCTCTAACCTCCTTTCCCCTATCTATAAAATAGAGACAATGATCCCTCACATACAAAATTGTTAGAGAACGGTTAAGGGACACCTGGGTGGTTCCGTCGGTTAAGTATCTGACTCTTGATTTAGGCTCAGGTCATGATCTCAGGGTCATGATTGAGCCCCATGTTGGGGTCTGAGCACAGCGCAGAATCTGCTTGTCCCTCTCCCTCTGCTCCTGTCCCTACTGCTTTCCCTCCCTCTTTCTCAAATAAATTTTTAAAAATCTTTTTTAAAAAATGGTTGAGATTATCAAGTATCTAGTATACCATATCAGGAAATGGTAGCAAGCAGTAGTAGTGAGAATATAGTTTACCCACATAACATCAGAAAGATCATTCTTCTTTTCATATGCAGAAGTTGATTTTACTTAGCCTCACATGTGTACTGAAAATTTCCCACGTTCTCATCTTATATGTTCTTAAAACACGGTTGAATTTGAATAAACTGCCTTATTGATCGTGTCAGTGTTCCATTTTCAATTGGTAAGTTCACTCTTTAGAAGGGTGATAGGGAAATTCTATTCTGATTCTTACTGTGTTAATTTGTATTAACATCTTTTTGTCTGATAGGTAAACAGATCCTTACTATTATTTATTTAGTGCATTAAAACGAAATCATGCCACTTGACAATGAATAAAAAGTAATGTCTCCATGCCAGTTACAAAAAAGTATATGATTCCTTTTGTCAGAGGTACCTAGAGTAGTCAGAATCAGAGAGACAGAAAATAGGATGGCGGTTGTGGGGGGTGGGGATGGGCAGGAGGAGAATGAAGAGTTACTGTTGAGTAGGTGCAGTGTTTCAGTCTTGCAAGATGAAAAGAATTATGGGCATGGATGGTGGTGGTGTTTGCACAACAGTGTGAATGTGTTTAATACCACCGAGCTGTATGCCTAAAAATGGTTAAGATGGTAAATTTTATGTTATGTGTATTTTAACACACACACAAAAGTAGGGTCTCCTTCATTAAATGTTTATTTTTTGAGGGATTCTGTGCTGGTGAACCAAGGTGCATTGGGATCCTTTTTTCTTTTTCAGCTATGACACTTAAGACACTAAGTGAATACCAGGACAGATCTGTCACTCAGCTTGGCTCAATGCTTTTTACCAGACAGGTTTCTGGAGCCAGGTAGGTATGTGTGAAAGAGGCCTGGACTTATTTGCGTCTCCAAAAACTTAACTGTAAAGTATTTTTACTAAACAGTTGACCCCAAGTATATGCTGAGCTCCGTGTGAGTGTTTCTCATGGGTGAAGGAACGATGAGGTGGAGAGTGTGTAGGGCTATGGTAGCCCATGTGTGCAAGGCCTGCACTTGAAGCAGTCTCAGAAGGATAGGGACCTTGTCTGTTTTCATGGACATCCAGAAACAAAGTTTCATCCCCCTCCGTACAAATTTTTATTGTTATTTTCCTTTGTTTGATCATCTTCAGTGGTGTCACATTTTGGTGCTAGAGATAAGTCATCTTCATGACTAAATTCAGATGAAAACATTTTTAAGGAAATGCTCATTTCCTAAACCAAAAAGTTAGGCAATTCTTGTCTAAGTACTGCCTTTGAAAAATGTACTTTTTGCTCTTACATGTACATGGCTTAAAAATGCATTTCATTTTTCATTTTATATTTGATGAGGTCAGAGAAAAAGGACTTGAAAAGAAATATCTTGCTCTAAGTACTCTTCTTTACGTGCCTTTATTAAAGAATTTCTCTCTGACTACCAGAGATTAGAGATTTCACATCAAAGGACAACTTTTTAAAAGAAAAAAAATCTTAGATTAATTCAGCTTTTACCTTGATGAACTATATCCATTCATGGCATAGTTTTGACGCTTCTAAAATGGTTTTCTTGGTCTTGCTTTTAGTGTTGCCACTATTTGTCTTTTTGTTTAGGATGATTTAATTGACTTAATTTTTTTTTAAAGTACCGTTAGAAATCTGCTTATATCAAGTATGCCAATGAAATCAAGCTTACAGAATGCATGTGCCATCGCCAAATATCCCTTTATGCTGACCACCACTCCCTGTAAGCAGTCACAGAATTCTTTCTGGATCCTTGCTTTAAAACCCTCCATTGCACAGCACGGATCAGATAGGTGGAATTTCGGTTTGTTGATTGTTGGAGGTGATACACAGCAATTCGTCAACGTGGTTTGACTTAGAAATTTCAGTATTCCATTTGAAGTATAGATATGTGAAGTCAGATTCCATATTTAGTACAAAAACAGAAATAATTTTCTTTTTTTCTCTTTGAAGAAGGTGCAAAGGTATTTGTGATTCCTAGAAGTAATAGCTCTTAATGGAAGATAAGTCAGTGGTCATCTCCAGGCAGCACTCTTCTATGGAGAATAGCCGTGTATTGTATAATTTTATTTTCAGGCTGCCACCGTCTATTTTCATAGGCCCTGATTTCTGGCTGTTTTTAACTTCTTTATCAGTAGATCTAAGGCTTAGTAACACTGATATCTGTTGTTTATGGGTAATATTCTGTTAACACCACCAGACATATTAAATTGCTAAATCTTCTCCCTTTCAGGGTTGTGCCTCTTGGGTCTGTGCAAGCCGTGAGTGGCCACACCTTCCGAGGCTTTATGGCACATACAAATAATTATCCTTGCGCTTACCTCAACGCTGCAGCAGCCGTTGGAATGAAGACACAGGATGTGGACTTGTTCGTGAAGAGACTTGACAAGTGTTTAAAGACAGTAAGAAAAGAACAAAATAAAGAGAGTAATGCACCTGCAGTTGACAATTACAACAAAACTGAAGATGTAGATATTGAAGAAATGGCTTTAAAACTAGATAATGTGCTTCTTGACACGTCCCAGAATTCTTCATGACATGTGAAAGGTTTCATTTTGATTATTTGAAAGAAGTGATGAGGCTCCAGTACAAACAAGCAGTTTAAAGATAAGGCTTGAGGTTTCGGAACTGAGAATGTCTTGGAGGACATGGAGGATATGGAGGATATTTGGTCAAGGTACAGACTGGGGTCTGAGCTAGCCATCTGATGACTTGTTATGTTTTTTTTATTCTTAGACTGCCTCAATTATTATGTTCCTTAACAGATAAAATACAATTAGGATTTTTCTAATTGTTAGAATATTTGTCAATTAAAGCATTATGATTCAGATCATTCTTACTAACGTGACAAGTAAAATAACTTCTAATTCTTTTCGAAATGTGTAAATTGTTTCCTCCTGACCATTCTCTACCATTCACAAATGACTTCTGTTTCTGGTCACAGAGAATTGAGAATGATCCAGTACTGCTATTTACAAGATGTTGGTGTCTGTAAGTCACAGTCTGCCTGTGAAATGGTCATTCCCCAGGGAAGCAGAGTCCAGCATAAGCTTTAGCTTTCACTTAGTGGTTCTCAGCTGGGGATGATTTGCTTATATCTAAGCAACACCTGGGGACATTTTTAGTGCTCACAACCAGTGGCGTGCTCTTGACATCTAGAGCTGGAGGCCAGGGGTCCTGCTGCTCAACATCCCACAGTGGATGAGCCGGCTTTCTGGAACACAGCCCCAAATCTCAGTAATGCTGAGAAGGAGCAGTACCACTCTAACCCGACTCCTCAAGCAAAGTTTCCCGCAGCAACTTTCATTATTCAGTAGTGCTTCAAAGAAGAAAGCAGTAAATGTTACCAAATTATACAGCGATAGATTCTTAAGTGATAAGCTGGGCTGCCTGTTCTAAACCTGAGATTATATGGCATTTGTGCGTTTTTCCATTTGGGCCAGTGAAAGCTTTCTCCCACTGTTTCTGCTCTAAGCAGGCTTTGCATACTGGTTAGTTCAGGTGTTGTGCACAGCCATTATCAAGAGTGGTTAACCTGGGTATTTGGGGATCTGTTTTTGCTAGGGAGGTGAAAATGATGTGGTAGGATGAACAGGTGTATTTGCCTCCTCCCCTCTCCCACACACTCACTTTTTTATTCTGATATTCCAGACTTACTGGCTATAACAATTTTTGTTTTACGTTTGAAGAAATAGACTAATGCCGCCAAGCCTGAGGAATGAGTGAAAGTTTTGAATACACCAAAATGCCAAAGCCATATTTCTCAAGACCTGCTCGCTGGAGCGATGTTCCTACGAGATGCTCACAGGGAGAAAGTATTCTGTGGGCAGATCATTTTGGGCCTTCGTAAACCTGCCTATCAGCTCATTAAAGGCTCTGAGAATTCCTTGGAAACCAACTTAAACGTGTCCTTATCCAAATGTGGAACCCTTTTCTCAAATAAAAACCTACTGAGATCCCGCTGAACATGCTTTCAAAAACACTGTAGTTGAGAATGTGGCCTTGGTTTCTGGGTTCTGTTTTTCTCTGTCAATTGGTGGTATAAGCTATCTCACATGAGCTCAGACAGATACCACTCCCGTCAGTGCATAAGTTAAAATACTCTAACCCTAGCTTGACCTCCTTGGATGTCATTAAGTACTTAATTTTCGATATTGTAAAGGTTACTTTTAAATTAATTATTGTATTTGGGGTTCTAATATTTTAGATATCTTTTTTTTAATAGCTATAGCAACACACTCCGGAGGGGTAATACCTGGGTGAAAAGGTGGTGTGAGGTTTTTTATGCGGATTTGGGACCGAGTTGTAGAACCAATAAAGCGAAAGGGTCCCAGCCAGACCCCTCTGGAGTCTGCAAGAGGGAATGGAGCCGTGTTGCAGATGCTAAGTGCTGCTGGCACAGCTTCCTGGATGTGGGAGCCAGAGCGGGTTTCTAGAACAAGTGATCTATACCGTGTGAGCGTCATTTAGCTTGAGAAGGCCGGAGCCGAGAGACCAGCAAATGTTTTCTCATCTGCAGTGTATCAGCAGTTCTTGGGCTTCAGCTGCTGAATAGATAATAATTCTAATTGAAGATAAATTACATGAACCCACATGTGAATGATAGATGTGTTGTAACATTTCATTCCTGGTGCATAAAATCAGCTGCAGTTTTTATTATTAGTTCTTTCTTTTCAGAGGTTTTGGAGTAACAGCTCTGTTCCTGCTGGTTTAAATTTGACCTTGAGGTCCTGGAATTCACAAGAGTTTTTGAAGGGGTGCTGTAAGTTCTGCTGATTCGGGCTTGCCTTTGCTCCCACCCCAGTGTTGTTTTTGTTCACTCTCGCCCATTTCCACATGTAAGTGTAAAAAAAGTATGTATGTACAATTAAATTCACTTTAAGTTGCTAGTACTGATCGGTAAACCTCGTGATTGGCCTTCATTACCCTTGAACTGCGGTGGAGGGGCAATGGCTGATCCATTTTCCACTCATGACCAAGACGACCTGTCCTTACGATCCAGCTGCCCTTAAAAAGGCTCTCAGGTAGAGTTTTGGAGTTTGGTTTTTAAAGTCATTGGACTGTGGTAGTCTTCCCAGAAAAGAAAATTGAATAACACAAAATATTCTTTAGGTCACTACACAATGTGTTACTTCTACAGACAGCAGGGAAAGGTATTTTAAAATCCAGCTCTCAATTTGGCTCTCATGTCCTCTGTTGATGAATTCTCACTCTATCAGGGAATGATACGTGATACCAGCCTCAGGAGTTCAGTGTTCAACCGTAAATCTTTCTAGTTAGCTTTTTGCATTAGTTGAGTGAAGTTATAGACTGTGAATTATTGAATACCGTCTGTTCAGCCAATAGGCCCTAGATATACAGAATGGTAAATTTAAATATAAATTAAGTTTTTTCTGATTTTCTCCCCAGCACATAACTTTCCTGTGGTTCTGTTTCTGTAAGTTCCCCATCATGACTGTCATCGAGCCTAAGTTATAGGCTGTTTTCATTTGTAGACAATATGTCTATGAGAGGCTTTAGTAAAAGTTAAATGAACTAAAGACTTTTTTTTTTAACCAGTGATATTACCTTAATCTTGAATTAGTAGCTCATCATGAGAGTAAAATTCTGTGTTCTTTCAAAGAGGAGAATAGCTAACAGTTGAAAGTAATTGAAGCAAACTGGTGAGTCTCATTCATGTAACGCTCAGAGAAAGGTTTTTGCATACATACACATCGGGTGCACACAAGACTTGCGGTTTCTCCTCTCATTTTCTAAGATGTCCTAATTTCTCCCAAGCCCTTAAGTGATTTTGTTGTATTTTGCATTCATGAGGTTGACTTTATTTGGGAATAAAAATATAATCCAGTTTGTATACACAGAAGCCTGGTTATCTCAGAAGTTAGGTACCTTCTAAATAAAAACTATGAATATTCTATTAGCGGTTAAAAAACAGTTCCCATCAGTAGCTTTTCCTTGTCTGTCCCATTGTGTTGATTCTCTGTCTCTTGTGGCCGCGCCTAGTGTACAGGTGCAAGACGTCCCCACCATGTCCCTTTGTGCCTTTCGTCTTGTTTTCCTGTTCCTTCAGCCATATGGTGTGTACACAGATCAGCTGATAAGTGCAGGGCTAATGAATATATCTTTATAATCTCCTGCGTACTATTTAGGTCAATCTAAGGCCTTAGGCAGAATCTGGAAGTGTTTATACTGTCCTGTTTTTAGTAAGCAGTGTCAACTTGAACTTCTAGAGAAATGTGAAGAAAAGCTACATTTCACTGTGTAATTGTGAGGGACTCTACCTACTAGAATTAAAACCTATGTCGGCCTGCTACCCTGTATGCTTTACCAAAAGAGAAAGATGTTTCAAACAATATTTTCGGTGTAGGCTGTTTAAAAATGAATTAAATAATTTACAACATGAAATAAATTTTTAATAAATCATTGACAGTGCATTTCCTTAGTTTACCTAATCATGGCTGCAGATAAAATCTGAAAAGTACAGATAATGAACACAGATTACTTACTCATTTTTTGATTCAGTCATCAGTACCAATCAGCAAGAAAAGTCCTATTTATAATGGGAATCACGAGTCTCACAGGGTTGGGGGCTAGTTTGTTGTTGTTTAAAGAGGAAGGAGATGACATTACAGCAACCTTTTGCAAAAGATCTGTTGACTACAGAAAGTTAGATGCGTTTCATCTTTTCTAAAAGAAACACTTTATCTTTTATTTGAAAATAAAATGTGTTACTTCCCTCTTCAGATTTCATTTTTAAATTGTGCTGTTTGAATTTTGCAGGTAGTTCTCATTTGATTTGGAGCTGGATCTCTGCATGGGTACTTATTAACCATGTGAGCTCACATATTTAACCTCTGAGTATTGGTCCCGTCATATGTGAAATGGGTACAATCTTACAGGATTGAGGGTTAAATAAGATGATAATATATGTAAAGATTTAACTCAGTGCCTGATATAGCACTTTCTGTTTATAACTGCTATGATGCTCTACATAAAGTTAATTTGTAATAGAGTTAAATTAAAATACATTCATTTTCTAGTTAATTTAGTAGAACTCTTTTTGAGGGGGGGTCATCAATGGATTTTGTCCCTTCTCCAGTGGAAGTTAAAAAGTATAGTTGATTTTAGATGACCACTTTTTTTTTTTTTAACTTTCAGAGTTTCTATTTTGGTTTCTATGAATTTCTTTTTGTTTTCTGTTTACACTTGAGAATTATTTTCAAGAAACATTTAAAATGCATTCACTATTTTATGAACTTGAATTCGGATCACTCAGGAGAACTCAGGAGAGATGGACAGAAATAGTTCATGCCATAGTGACTTCCAAATTGGCTGTATTATGGACTAAAGTTTTTGGGATAGCCAGCAGACCTGCAAGCATAGCTAAGTTCATTATATTTAGCCCTATTCTTAGATGACTTTCCACATTCAGCAGAATGACTAACGCTCCCAAATTTACATCTCTAGTAGACCTCTTCCCTCAACTCCACACTCAATGAAACTGCCTGTTCATCTTTTAGATGTGCTAGACATTTATCTCCCTCATGCCAAGGGTGATTCCTTGATCTTTTCCCCCAGAAAACGTGTTCCACCCACAGCCTTCCCCTTCTCAGTTGAATAGGCTTCTTTCAATTACCTAATCCAAAAACCTTGGAGAGATCCTCTGCTCCTCTCTTTCTCACAGTCTGTGTCTTACCCATCAAGAAATCATATTGTGTCTACCTTTAGAAAGTATCCAGAATCAAACCCCTCCTTACCTCCTCCTCTGCTCCCAGCCACATCTGAACTGTCTGTTCCTGGTCTGGACTATTGCAGTATCCCACCCCTCCCTGCGTCCCCCCCAAAGAACCCTCCTGCCTTCTATCCAGGCCCCTTTGCAGTCTATTGGGAATACAATATCCACGGTGAACCTTTAAGACACGGATCCTATCGGTTGTCTGCTCGGACTCTGGTGGTGGCTCTGTATGCTACTGAGCAGATGCCAAAGTCCTGGCTGGCCCCAGAGGTTCTGCAACATGTGGCCTGCCTGCCCCCACCTCCGGGATTTTTCTGACTCTTCTTCCCACGCTTTACCTTTGCCTCCTCCGCTCCAGCCCACCTGGCTGCCTTGCTGTGCCTCAAACACTGCGGGCACACTCTGCCTCAGAGCCTTGATCCCGGATACCTCTAACCCCACCCCTGCACCCCTCCCCCCAACCCTCCCGCCTGGGAACCCTGTAGCCCAGATGCTTGGCTACACACCTCCCCTGCTTCTTGTTTTTAATCAGAATTTATCTTTTTGATGATGTCTACCCAGACCATCTCTTTTGTTTATTTATTTTTATTTATTTTTTAAAATGATCTTATTTATTTATTTGAGAGAGAGAGCATGTGCATGAGCAGTGGGGGAGGGACAGAGGAAGAGGGAGAAGCAGACTCCCCACTCAGTGGGGAGCCCGACTTTGAGGCTCCATCCCAGGACCCTGAGATCATGACCTGAGCTGCCAGCAGATGCCCCCAGACGATTCATTTTTCATACCATGGTTACTCCCCTCCCTCCCTTAATAGTGTCTCTCAAAATGGTCTTAAAATTGAGAATGAAGCCTCAGTTTTACTGTGTGTAAGAATCTCCTGGGGTTCTCTTTAAAATGCAGATTTGGAATCAGTAGATCTGGGGCAAAGTCAGCATTGCTAGCAAACCCCGGGGGGATACTGATCTCACGAACCACACACAAGCATACATCCAGCGTACCATGTAGTTTACATATTTATTGTGTCCTGTCGTTTGTCTCTGCCCATTCGGTTAGAACAGAACCTCCACTAGAGCGGGATCTTTGTTTCATCCACTCGTGTATCCCAAGCACGCAAAGAGTACCTGGCCCGTGACAGACTCTCAAATATTTGTGGTAGGAATGATTCGCTAGGCACTACTAAATACTTCTAGAACTATATATGAAATCCCATCATGTCTGATTGAAACTCTACTGTGGCTTTCTACTACTTCTAGAACAGAGTACCCAAACTCCTGGTCGTTGTGGCCAACACAGAGACCTTGCTTGGACATCCCTTCAGGAAAGGGCTAACTGGGGCACCTGGGTGGCTCAGTGGGTTAAAGCCTCGGCCTTCAGCTCGGGTCGTGATCCCAGGGTCCTGGGATCGAGCCCCATATCAGGCTCTCTGCTCACCAGGGAGCCTGCTTCCCCTCTCTCTCTCTGCCTGCCTTTCTGCCTGCTTGTGATCTCTGTCTGTCTGTCTGTCTGTCAAACAAATAAATAAAAAAAAAAGAACAGTGTGGAGATTCCTCAAGAAATTAAAAATAGAGCTTCCCTATGACCCTGCAATTGCACTACTGGGTATTTACCCCAAAGATACAGATGTAGTGAAAAGAAGGGCCATCTGTACCCCAATGTTTATAGCAGCAATGGCCATGGTCTCCAAACTGTGGGAGGAACCAAGATGCCCTTCAACGGATGAATGGATAAGGAAGATGTGGTCCATATACACTATGGCGTATTATGCCTCCATCAGAAAGGATGAATACCCAACTTTTGTAGCAACATGGATGGGACTGGAAGAGATTATGCTGAGTGAAATAAGTCAAACAGAGAGAGTCAATTATCATATGGTTTCACTTATTTGTGGAGCATAACAAATAACACGGAGGACATAGGGAGATGGAGAGGAGAAGGGAGTTGAGGGAAATTGGAAGGGGAGGTGAACCATGAGAGACTATGGACTCTGAAAAACAATCTGAAGGGGCGGGGGGTGGGAGGTTGGGGGAGCTAGGTGGTGGGTATTAAGGAGGGCACGTATTGCATGGAGCACTGGGTGTGGTGCAAAAACAATTCTGTTACACTGAAAAGAAAAAAAATAATAACTGACATTAATAATAAAACCAGTAACTGAAAAAAAAAATCTTAAAAAAAAAAGAAAGGACTAATTACCCAGCTGCAGGGAGGGCACTTAGCTGACAGCCTCCCTGCCTTGAGCTCCTGCAAGTTTAGCATAAACCTCCATTTTTGAGCCAAAGTCACACCTTTGGCCCATTTCCGAGCAAGGCAGTGACACAACGGCCTGGTTCCTTCCACCTGATGTGGGATTCCTCAAAGGGGTTGTCTTTGCTTCAGATCCCGCCACAGGGCAGGCTGAATTTTCTGGGTTCTGCATTGCAATCTGCTGGCTCCCCCTGCTGCAGCCTGCCCCCCCTTCTTTGACAGGCCTTATTCCCCTTAAACCCCTTGTATTCTTAAGTACAAAATGCAGGTTCTTTCTCAGCCTCTGCTTTCCTGAGACTCCAACCTAGGACACCTGTGGCCTCAGGGTGCGCTGTAGTCTCCTGCCTACCTTTCCCAGGACCACGTCTCCCACCCCCCTCTCCCTGGCTCTAAACAGACCAGACAAACCCAGAGGGCATCCGCTTATTACTATTTAAATAATATGAATGCATAATACGTTCCTCATTAGCCTAATTAATCTTTCACTTATTGGCCATCCCAGATTCTTATGTTGTTTTCGTCTGGCATCATTTGTTAGCTGTTTTGTAACTTAAAATACTAATTAATTTTTTTGACTATGTGGCAAGACTTTGTAATTTAGCACAACTCTGATGAGTGGTCAGTATTCTGGGAGAGAAGTAAATCCCCTCCACCGACCAACCTTCGGGAGGAGTTTCGTTCAAGGCCCTGTTGTGGCTGTGAAGTAATTAAAAGGCAGGCTCCCCCGGGTCAAGGGGGCTTGCACAAGTCACTTTTGACACATCTGTGAAATGGGGACAAAAAAATCTAAAAGATTTAATAAAGGTCTTATGAACTCATGTGTGTCAAGTACTGAGCGAAGACGGATTCAGAGCAAGTGGTCTGACGGTAGCTATTTTTACCTGGTGAGAGAAATGGAGAGTATCTTCCATTAAGTAGCACCAAAAACCATCATTTCACAATACAGCTGTGTGATCTTTATTAGATCCTATTTGGTCAGAAGAAAACAAGAACACGGAGATGAACTGCGCTGTGAGGTCTTGGTTCACGTGGCGGGTTCCCTCCTGGCCTGCTCCTTCCCCGCCCTGCTCTTTGCTTCTGCCCCACCCGCCACGGTTGGATTCATAGTTCTGTCTTAAGTCTGTTTTCTCCTGTTAATAGGTCCCTAACGTTGGGGCATCTGGGCAGCTCAATCCGTTAGGTGTCTGACTCTTGATTTCGACTCAGGTCATCATCTCAGGGTCATGAGATCAAGCCCCACATTGGGCTCTGCACTCAGCGTGGAGTCTGCTTGAGATTTTCTCTCCCTCTGCCTCTGTTCCTCACCCTGCCCATGCACTCTCTCTCTCTCTCAGAATAAGTAAAATAAAATCTTAAAAAGAATAAAATAAAATGCAGATACATCAAGAAATAGAAAGCTGCCATTTATCCTTATCAGTTAGCAACATTTTACCGTAGATGAGTTTATCACGTTTCCCTAGGAGTGGGTTGTTTAATTATTTAATTTGTAAAAGATTTTATGTACTTGAGAGAGTTCGAGCCAGGCGGGGGGTTGGGAGAGGCAGAGGGAGAGGGAGAAGCAGACTCCCCGCTGAGCTGAGGGCCTGACATTGGGCTCAATCCCAGGACTCTGAGATTATGACCTGAGCTGAGGGCAGATGCTTAACTGACTGAGCCATCCAGGTGCCTCAGGAGCGGGTTATTTAAAAAAAAAAGACCTTTTCTGGCAGAAAATGTCAGACATATATAAAAGCAGAGAGAACCATATAATGAAGTCTCATATCCATTACTCAGCTTTGACACTTATCAACTCACGTCTAATTTTGTGTCCCCAGCACCACCTTATTTTAATTAACTCCCAGGCATCATTTCACAGATAGCTCATTTAAATATGTAGCTCCTAAGTAAAAGACTCATTTTTTTTAAAAGTTACAATACCATTATCACACTTTAAAAAATTAATAATATCTTGATAGCATCAAATATGCTGTCAGTGTCCCATTTTTCTAATTACCTTTCTTTTTACGTTTGAATCAGGATCCAAATAAGATTTCCTTGGGGTGGATTTTAGTGGTAAGGGCAAAGAGGCGAGAAGTAGCTCGAGGAACCAGTGAAAATGTGACCAGTGCAGAGAGAGGAGATGCAAAACACCTGAGCTGGTGTTTTTCTAGCAACTTTTCCACAGATGGGTGATACTGGATTCATGAAGGAGATTTGTGCTCTGCATGGGCTCCCAAAGATGTCCCAGGATGCTGGGGAAGTTAGGATCGGACTTGCTCCCAGTTTTGCTGGTTCACCTAAAAAATGGACTTCAGTCCCTATGTGTGTACAAGTTCAACGCCAGCTTCCTTAGCATAAGGCTGCGAATTAGAACCCCAACTACTTTGGCCCACAGGGCAGTGGAGGTAGTCGTTCTAGATGTATAGAGGAACCCTTGTTCTAAATAAATGTATCAAAGGAGAGAGCCGTTATGTTGGTTCCAGCTGGCCAGGTTTAATGAGCCATGGAAACTAGAGTGCCATCCAAAACCAGTGTGCAGTGGGAAAGGAGGCAGACAAGCCCCCTGGGATGGATCAAAGGAGTGAAGGTGATGCTCTGGTGGCGAGAGTTGGCCTTGGGTTTCATGTGCCTTGTGCATCACATCAGAAAGACAAAGGAACTCTTAGGAGGTACTTGGAGTTTTTGACCAGGCAAGAAACTGAGAGTGCTGTTCTGTACTTCCCCCTCCAAAAATCGGGTCATAGGCAATAATGGATCCTTTACACTACAAATGCAGACAGTAGTTTCAGCTAGGAAGCTGTCAGAGGCAGGGGAAAAAAACCCCAAAACAAAACAAAGCAAGACAAAACCAAAAATAACAAAAAACAACAGTAACAACAACAAAAACAAAACAAACAAATGAAAAAACCAAACCCTTCTCCTTGGAGAGGTTAACCTGGAAAGGTGAGATCCACAGGTCCTAGGGAGCACACTGGTCCAATGGGACACCCCTGCCCCAGCCCCTTCAGCTTTCCCCAATAAGAAGACAGGTTTCTAGAATGTGACCCAAAATTGAGCAGCTAATTCAAGGTCAGAATTGAGGCCGAAGCCATGGGTGGACCCATGACAGGGCAGGGGCGGGTCTGAAGGAGGTGGAGAAACCCCTTGCAAGATAAAAGTTGATCCAAAGAACATTCACACAGCTTTGGGGTAAACTTTCGTTTCCCTATAAAACGCGTCAAGTTCTCTTTGTTCCTTCAATTTCCCATGGCTGGTCTCACTGTGTCCAGTGTATGCCCTATTTGCCATTGCTGGGTGACTCAAACGTTCAGGGGTGGCTGTGGGTGAGGTGGGAGGGTCAGTGGGAGGGCGGGAGACAGGAGCCTTTTGCATAGCGACCCCTGGGACATTTCTTGAAAGCCAGTAAAAATACTCTCCAGTTTTAATCTACTAATTATAAGCAAATGGACCTTTTGACATTAGGAAATTCAGAGGATTTTTTTTTTTTTTGGTTTGCATTTATGATCGTTGTCTATTTTCCATTTATTCCCATCTATTTGCAGTAAGAGTATTTTGGGGCCAACTTGATTTGTGCTATTCCCCCTGAAAAAAAGAAAAACAGCACAACTCCCAACCAAGCAAGCTGCGTATATGGCCATCCCCACGGAGCCCGGCACTTCCTAGGCATGAAATTGACTGACGCACACAAAGGCAGCAGGTGCGGGGGCCACATGCCACTTGCCGCCTTTTTTTTAGTGTGTGTTTATAATCAGTAAATGGCTGTGGATGTTTAAACGGTCCCCTAATACTGATGGAGAGCGGATGCCATTAAAACTTGAACTTGTATTGCCACGCAGATGGTGGAAATAAACATCCAATTCTGCACACAGTTTTGTTTGTCTCTCACTTTTAAAAAGATCGGCTGAGTGTCAGGCATGCACAGTGCCAGCGGGGGGACGCAGGGCGGGGGGCATAGACCGGAGAGCAGGGCTGCTGTTGGGCTCCAGCCTGGCCTTTGTGTGGAGGGCCTCCAAGACAGCAGGGCTTCTGTACGGGGGAGGGGGCTCAGCACAGCCACAGACCCCAGCCTGGAGTTACCAGGCACCAACTCCAAATACCCCTTCACACTCAAGATGTGACTCATGCCCGCGCCTTCTGTATTGCAAAACTATTCGAGCCTAACCATACCTTCTGAGACTCCTGCTGCCTTTTCTTCTCCATCTTTCACTTGCTTAGACACCTTGAGAAATAGAGTCGATTCAGCGCACAGTGGTGATGGCACCAGATTCAATTTCGCCTGCCCAGCCTCCCCTGCCCATACCCCGGATTGCCTCCTTTCTGGGGGGCATCATTGATCTACTTGGTACATTTTCCTCCTTCTCCTCTGCATGTGGAAGGGCCTTAGTAAATATCTCTTGAACAAATGATCAACTGACTTTCTCACTCTAGAGCAATAACCAATAGGGTTGACTGTTAGCCTGTTCTAGAAATATTCCTTTTTAACACGTTTGGAAAAAAGATTGGAGTACATTTCTGTGAAATCTGGCAAACCAGTGAGCAGAAGGCACAGGGCCCCTTTGGGGGCAGGGATGTCTTCTTAGCACCTTAAGATCTCCTAGGGAGGAAGCCCAATCCTTGGGGAGAATGCCAGACGTGGGAGGCCCCCTGAAGCCACTTCAGAGCAGAGGCACCAGTCTCAGATATGAATGCTGAAGGGTTAATTTCACTGGGCAATGCCCAACAAACCACTACATGAGCCCGGGGCACCGGGTTTATGACAAAAGCCCGTTTCTAGCAGGTTTGTTCTATTTTCTTATGAATCATGCAAGAGCAAAGTATATTTCCCTCCACCCCCTACCTCTCCACCCCACTGTCTTACTTCCCTTATACCAATCACCTTTCTCTGAATCCAATAATGCAGTAATCCCTCCCATTGCTAGAGAGTGCTTTCCGGATTACAAAATGCTTCTGCATACATTATCGATTTTTCATCTTCTGACAGTCTTCGGAGCCAGGCAGGGCATGGCGATGATCTTATTTTTATTTTATTTATTTATTTTTTTAGAGAAAGTGTGTGAGGAAGGAGAGGGGCAGAGGGAGAGGGAGAGAGAGAATCTTAGGCAGGCTCCACGCCCAGCTCAGAGCCCAACCAGGATTCGATCTCAGCACTCTGATTCATGACCTGAGCAGAAATTAAGAGTTGGACGCTTAACCGACTGAACCACCCCAGCGCCCCTGTGGTGATCCTTATTTTGCTGTGAAGCACAAGAGAAGTTTGATGAGTTAGGTGTCTTGTGTGGCCTCATTCTGAGGGCTAGGGTCTTAGAAACCCTAGCACTCAGGGCTGTGACCCCAGCCTCAGAACATCCTTGGACACTTTGGAGCAAGGGTTTCCAACAGGATTGTGTGACAGGGACAGGCGAACTTTTCCTCTCAAGCAGCGGGTAGTAAATATTTTAGGCTTTGCAGGCCATAGAGCCTCTGCCGTAATTACTCGAAAGCGGCCCCAGACAGTATGTAAATGATGCGCCTGGCGGTGATCCAGTAACACTTTATTTATGGACACCGAAATCTGAATTTCACATAATTTTCATGCATTGTGAAATATTCGTCTTCTTGGGATTTTTTTTTCAATCATTTAAAAGTGTAAAAACTATTCTTAGCTCATGAGCTGTACAAAAATAAGGAGGCCATTTGGAGCTTGCTCTGGGCCGCAGTGGGCTGACGCCCGTTTACAGCTGGTTTGGCCGGTCATGAAGTGTGTCATTTGGGCAGATCCAGAGGAGCCCCCGTGTCCTCAGCCACAAGGTGGGACAGGTGATGATTTCTCCCTGCGGGGACTGGACGATGAAATGTCACGACCGCGAAGTTTCAGCAGAACGTTAGTTATTCAGCAGAATGTTCGTTAGAAGTCAGCCCTTGGGGGATGGGAGGTGCCAGAACTCCCTGATGCTACATTCTGGGGAATCGTTTGTCCTCCCCAAATCTACTTGTCTCTTTCAAACAACCTCAGCCTTTTCCGCACCTGGTGCTAATGAAAAATCATGTATTGAAGAGAAATCCAGACATGCCCACAGGGCAGAAATACTTTTTTTTTTTTAAACCAAAGTTATGCCCTTAAAAATAATCTCGTCAGTGACAATAAAGGCCCAAACTAAATGAATACAGACTGCCTGTTGGATTTCCTGACCTGAAACCAGGATAAGGGATTTCTGTGTTCTAGCCTTAATTTCCTCATCTGAAAAATGGGGACAATAATAATAGACTCTACCTCCTAGGCTCCAGGGAAAGGTCAAGTGGGATAATAGGGGTCAAGGCATACGCTGGTGCTTTGCATAGGGTCAGCCCTCTTCCAGGGCAGGTGAACTCCCTGTTCTGTACCTCGTTAGTGGCCCCCTCCTGGCTCAGGTTCCAGTGAGACTGGCATTGGTGTCAATGCTGGCAGTGGTGCAGGGGCAAGCGGATTGTCTATTAGCCACACAGGCACCTCTGATTCCTGAGGACGCAGAGGGTGAGAACTTTGGGAACAGCATTCTGATCCTATTACCCAGAGAATTCAGACCCCAGCCAGGAGTCATCATCTATGGGGCTTGGCATCACCAGACAAGACTGGGACGGAGGCCGGCAGAAGGTGCTCGTGAGCGCAGAAAGCTGCCGAGGGGTTGAATCCAGGTAATAGCCCCGAGTCTGTCTGCTCAGCGTGTGGGCAGCTGGCCTCCATCAGCCCAAATCTGCCTCCCCACTCCCTCCTTTCAGGAGCAGATGCTTGTGGTGCAGACCCTATCTCTGGAATCCTCTAGAGACCCACCTGCTCGGATTCTACACCCCTGAGGAGTATCAGGGGTGTAGATTCTACACCCCTGAGCCCGGGAGGACGCAGGTCCAGAGGTGAGAGCAGGGCTCTTGGAGCCCAAGAGATGGTGCGGAGTATCTGCCCTCTTGGGCCTGAAGCTGCAGCTGGTCAGCTAGAATGTCTGCATGTGCCCAGGGGACCCCCGGCGCTCCCGCTGACCATGCTGCAAGGTGACATTTTTCCTCCCGGGGTGGTGGATGGTGAGAACCATGGGTTGCCAAGAAGATGGCATCCTGGGGCGAAGCATGAGTGAGGAAGGTCAGCTTGTGGCCACGCCTACTCCCCCAGGCAGCCCTGTTGCTGGTCAGTCACCTCCTCTGTGCCCAGGGATAGCTCTGGCAGTGATTTGGGGGATGTGTTTATGGGAAGGAGGGGGTATGCCACAATGTGAACAGTGGTTGCTTCTGCCTGGCCCATCCGTCTCTCCTGAGACTGCCTCCTACCCTCTGACTCTGACACAGACCATAGTCATAGCCTGTGCAAATGACAGGTCAACTGGGCTTCAAGTGGATGGGATTTCCAGGGCACGGTTGGGAAGGGCTACAGCATTTATCCTTCTAAGATTTACCGAGCTTTGGCTAGAGACTGCTATTTTCTTTTCAATATTCCCACCTCTCCCTTAGAATCCCAACTTTAACTGGGAATTATGGCACCCTTCCAGTGAAACTTCCCAGCCTGCTTTGGAGTTCAGTGTAGCCACATAGAAAGGTCAGGTCAATGAGAAGTAAGCAGAGTTGTTGTGTGGGACTGCTGGAAAGTTTCCTTGAAAGGGAAGTCATACACATTTTTCTGCTTCCCTATTCTTAACACAGAATTCAGGTGTGATGGCTGGAACTCAAGCCACCATCCTGAGCCCCAAACTAGACACACTAAGCCTGATAGAGTAACTAGGTAGGAGTTTGAGCCTCTGAAGATGACAGTTTCACAAAACTTGAACTGCCAACCATTGCACCAGCTCACTTGGTAGGAACGGAGGGGCTGTGCCCTGCCCAACTGTGCCCAGGCTTGCGGGGTGTGTGCACTGGGGCAGGGCCAGCTGCAGAGATCTACTAGCCCCAGGGAGGTGAGATCACCCACAGATGAGCTGGTGGGAGCATCAGTGACTGCTTGCAAACACTGACCCAGGAACCAGCCCTAAACCCAGGACAACCTTCTCTGGTGAGTCCGTGGAGGACCCCCAAAGCTGTGGGATTGCCTGAGGTTTGGGGAGTACAGACCGGTACAGGAGAAGCTTGGGGCCTTGCTCCAAATGTTTTCCAAGCCCGCCACCCCCATCACCCCACTTCCCACATACCGCCTAGGCAACCGTGGGCCACTGGTTCCAAGAATATCACTGGGCGGTTCACGGAACAGCAAATGTAGGAATAGTTGCTATAAACTAAGGGCCTAGGCTTTTCCTATATTATCATATGCCATCTGGTCTCATCTTCACAGCAACCCTGCAAGAGAAATCATTATTTCCGTTCTATAGAGGGGGATACTGAAATTCAGAAAGATTGAGCCACATGCCGAAGGTCACAAAGCAAGTGGCAAGGACAAGCCTGCGGGCCAAATCTGCCTGGCCTTGAATCTTATTTTCCTTCCTCTGCCCTATCCTAACCCTCACCCCTTGATGAGGTGGAGGAAGTTGAGCTTGGACCAGCTTTGTGGTCCTTGAGTGACAGCAGATCTATGTGAGCAGCTGCCTCAGTCATGCACAAATAAGCACAGCCAGGTTCAAGGGCAAATCCTCGGGAGGGGAGCATTCTCAATGCTTAGCAGGTCCCGGGAGTTGCCCCGCGGGCTCCCCGGGGCTCCACGTGGATATCGCCCAGACCATCTGCAGCTTGGGACAGCTGGGCTCCGCATAGCTGGGAAGATGTCTGTGGAACGTTTTCCCAGGGAAATGAGGTTTATTAGGGAGGGAAAGATGGAGTCTGGAACTAAAGGGAAGATTTGAGTTTCATTGAGAAGACTTCTGTCCCTGCCTCTCACCTTTGGATTGAGCAAAAGCACTGCCTTTTTGTATAGTGAACAAACGGTTTTATCTTCAACAGGTTCTTCAGGGAACCCCACCCCAAACACACCTTGACTGTGACCTTAGAACACAGAGACAAGGGAAAGGCTCTCTGCCAGAGCATTCTCCCTTCTTAGAAACGAGAATATGAGCAGAGATGTGGGTCTCGTTTGGCTTTTGCTCCACAACAGAGCCACACTCCATTAACATCATCCCGGCACCGAAACCTCTGAAAATCTAGTTTAGAATCTGGGCGCCTCGGTGGCTCAGTGGGTTAAAGCCTCTGCCTTCAGCTCAGGTCATGAGCCCAGGGTCCTGGGATCGAGTCCCACATCGGTCTCTCTGCTCAGCAGGGAGCCTGCTTCCTCCTCTCTCTCTGCCTGCCTCTCTGCCTACGTGTGATCTCTGTCTGTCAAATAAATAAATAAAATCTTAAAAAAAAAAAAAAAGAAAGAAAAATCTGACTTGGGGCACCTGGGTGACTCCATCGGTCAAGCGTCTGCCTTTGGCTCAGGTCATGATCTCAGGGTCCTGGGATCGCGGCCCACATGGGGCTTCCTGCTCAGTGGGGAGTCTGCTTCTCCCTCTCCCTTTGTTCCTCACCCTGCTTGTGCTTTCCCTCTCTCTCTCAAATTAAAAATAAATAAAATCTTTTTTAAAAATCTGACTTGACTTGAATGTAGGGCTCTTTTTAGTTTTCATTTAATCCACTTTGCGTGCATATGCACCCATTTTTGCTCTGAAGACATCCATATGTTTGCATACAGGATGCTACCCCACATGAACTTTGCCCCTTAATATCTTCTTTAACATTTTTTTCTTCAGCTAAGACAGCAGAATCCATGATTTATTGTACACCCATCACAGGTAGCCACAGGTGAAAAGAGAATTAGTCCCAAAAGTCACAGGTCCAGGGCAAAGGCCCCAAAGGGACAGCTTTGGTATGAGCAAGGTGGGTTTCTCACAGGTGGTCACTGTGACCAAATGGTGATGGATACTCTAAACCCACTGAATCAAGGTCTAGCAGTAGTCATGTAGTCCCCAGCCTCAGGCTTTCCTTATTTCTGCTCCTGTGGCTTCCACGGCCACCCGGGCCAGCAGCTTTCTTGGACCTCTGCATCCTCTTTCTCCTTTTCCGCTTCAGGCTGGTGGGCTTCAGGTTCCTCATCTGCTTGACAAGGTTAATAGCTGTACCTTCTTCACTCCGTTCTTGAAAGAATCACTTGTTAGCCTGTATGTAAAGCCCGTGGGACAATGTCTAACAGGTTGAATGTTCCTCGGGAGATGAAGCTGTTGTTACACAGAACCTGCGAGCCTGTGGGGAAGCCCAAAACAGACCATGACCATGCTTAGTTTGTTTCTAGCTTCTTCAGAGAGCTTACCTTTAAACAATTGTCTAGAGAATGAGACAACTGATTCTAAAGACCAGGAAGAGAGAGAAAGCATATAGGGCCACTCCCAAGGCTCAGCTAAATTGTACCCCCAGGACCCTGAAAAACTTGCTGACGTAGCCATAGAGCTGTTGTCGGTATCTGCCAAGGAATCAAGAGATAGGGGAGTGGTGGGAGAGAGCCAGGAATGGAAAGGGTTTTCCTGATTCTTTTTTTTTTTTTTTTAAGAGAAAAGGGTAAATTGTAGAAACTCCAAACTGACGCGATTACAATCCCTTGTAAAAATATTAGACACTTTGGGCATCCCTGGATTAGAAGAAATAGAGTATCTGGTACTCTCATGGGTTCACTATAAGTAAGTCATGCCAAACCCACTCCAAGTCTTTTGGGGATGAGGCTAATATGGATCTGGGAAATGCTAAAGACTTGGAAGACCTTGATATTGAGAGAGATTTATCATCAGAGACCCTAACAACAGCCTTTTGGACAAGAAGGAGAAATGTGGTCTGACTATAGCACAGGTAGACTGATTCATCTTTGATTGTAGCCAAAGAATGTTGAATAATGACCAGTTTGAGAGGAAGGTCTTAAGTCCTGGTTCCAAATGTGTCTGTTTTGCATTTTAGAAATAGATACAATGCTCTCCAGCACCACTCCTATTATTTTGTTTTTTTCCCTCTGAACCTTCTTTTAAAGATCATTTGTAGAATCATGTTAAAATCGTAACAACATAGGATAATTGTGCATTTGCATTTTTTTCTTAAACTTTCCCCCAATGCTGAAATGTTTCATTAAAATTCAATTTGGTAATAATTTCACATTTCATGTAATACTGAAGTCCCTGAGGCAACTTGCTGATGAAGACAAAAGTTGGTCAAAAAGCATTCTTTCCCGCTCTTGTTCCTTGGGGGACAAAAATTGCTTAATACCAACCACATGCCAGGCACTGTGCTTGGCACAAGAGCCTCACAGGATCATAAAACCAGAGGGAACCTGGAGTTTCTAGAGTAATGCAAAAGGTCTTTTCCTGATAACACAGGAGTTACGGAAGCATTTTAAGGAAAGCTCATGCTATATAGCCATCCTCAAAAGGTTTGCAACCTTCCTTACCCTTTGTGCTAGGGTTTTACTTTTGAAATAAAAGCTGGTCTCATGAGAGAGGCCAATAAAAACAAAATTGCGGCCCAGGCTTTTTTTTTTTTTTTTTTTTAGGCAAAAAGAATGTTCAGAAGAGAAGTCCTAAATGATTACATTTGCCCAACTCCAGAAAACAGGTAAACAACACCAACCTCTTTCCCATCTGCCCCCTGAACCCCATCCCTACCACCCAGCAGTTAAACATATCCCAGTCGCCCCCAGACATGGAGTCAGGCTCATGCCCTGCCTTAGTCCCTTTCCTGGCCCTTGGGGTGGTATGTGTGTGGTGGGACCAGCTGTGTACACTGTTCCTGGAACATCACAGGGCCATTTCCGTTCCTAAGTGGAGTGGAACTGAACGTGGATCATAGCTGTGACAAGCCAGGAGCCAACGTCCCTGAGTTTCCCACTGCAGCTGCTTTTCCTTACCTCGTGGACTATACAGCCTATTTTCTAAAAACCACCGACTGCTTTTAAAAACAGAAGGAGCAGTCTCCTGTTTTAGCTTAGCCCCCTGCCCCCAACCCCTCACTTGCACCCCCTAGATGACAGGGAAGTTCTCTGAATCAGGGGTGACTGGAATCATGTAATCCAAAGGGTGGTGTTTAGTCAAAGTTAGGGTCGCCCTGGGCTGCTGGGAGTTTGGGGGGGTCACATGCTTCTGTGCAAGTGGCCAGCACTAGGAACTGCCTCCCACCTGATTTCCTGCTGTGGCTGCCCATTAGGGGTGCCAGGGGCCCCCCTCCAGGTCAAGTGACCCACATGGCTTAGCGGGTGTCCTTCCTGGATTTCCATACTTCCTCAGATTCTTCCCAGGTGTTTCTGAACCACCGAAGAAGCAGGAGCTTGGGGTTCCACGCCAGGGAGACCTGGGTTTGAACTTGATTTTCCTGCTACCTTTCGATGAAGGTCCTCCAGGATGTTCCTTAGATTCTGGAGGCTGTTTTCTCCGTGATAAAATGGTGGTGGTGGTGGGGTGAGAGAAACTACCTTTCAAGGGTGGGACAACTAAATGACACACCTCGTTAGTGTCTGACTCACACTAAGTGTTCAGGAAACAGTTGCTGCTCATATCCCTATCAGGGTTTTAGTCATTGCCAGATGCTTGTAGACCTCGAGCTCACACTCCGTCCCGCAGAAGCCTCCTCCATGTTCTGAGGACTCTGTTTGGAGGTACCGGGACCCGTCTTCTCTCCCTTCTCCGCACTGAGCTCCTGTGTGTGCCTTGGCTCACCGCCACCGCCTCTCACGTTCATGGGGAGACTAAGAGTGAAACCCCGCCCACAAGGCATGATTGGCCCGGTGGCGTCACGTGTCCATTCTTGACCAATCACTCTAGCAGCGCGAGTGTGGGCTCTGACAGGTTCAGGACTGGGAGATTGGAGAAGAGTATCCCCCAGAGGAGTCGCAGGTGGCGTTTTGCGGGTGCTGGGGTAGGCAGTGGATGCGTGTGTCACACACCTCCCTTACTCATAGTTAACTATAACTCTGCGAAGGAAGAAGTCAGATCACAGGGAATAGGAAGGCACAAAAGGACAAGAAAGAACATTTAGGGTGCAATGCCTTTGCTCTCTTGATTGCAAAATTGCTTGTTAGTTCTTTACATACCAGTAATCTGTTCCTGGCTGCTCCATGAACAGATTCGAATCTCTTTCTTTGCTCACGCCCTTCCATCTACCTCGTGCCATCTACGTTCCTCCCTCTATGTGCACCCATCTAAAGACCACCCATCCTTCAAGAGCCCACTCAAATTCTCCTACTCCAGAAAGCCTCCTGTGAACCCCTTGCTCCTGTACCTCTTACCCATGGCCAAACGAAGTACAGTTCAGACTTCTAACACCATCTGTGTCTCTTTCATAGCATGTATCACTTTCCGTCTTGTACTACCATTCGAGTACATACTGTTGAGGGCTGAGTTTACTCAGCTGAGTGCCTTCATTAGTATGGTACTTAATTTTATGTGATGACAACTTGGTTGGGCCATAGTGCCTGGATATTTGGTCAAACATTATTTTGGATGTTTCTGTGAGGTGTTTTGGGTGAGACTAACATTTAAATCAGTTGACAGTGAGTAAAGGGGATTGCCCTCCATAATGTGGGTGAGCTTCACCCAATCAGTTGAAGGCCCCCATTCAACCAGTTGAATAGAACAAAAGACTCACTTCCACTGAGCAAGAGGGAGTTCTGCCAGCAGATGGTCTTCGGACTTGAACTATGATTAGCTTTTCCTGGTTGTCTGCCCTGTAGGTTTTGGACTTGTCATCCTCTATAGCTGTAAGTAGATTCCTTAAAATAAACCTCTCCATTTATATTTAAATATCATAACAGCTCTGTTTCTCTGGCATACCCTGGACATTACAATCACCTAGCAGAGTGCCTGGGAAAAAGTTAGAGCTCAGACAGAAGTGTTTGTCAATAAGTGAATGAATGAATGAGTAAATGGATCCTGCCTGGCTACTGAGTGCAATGCATTTAAGGGAAAACCTGGCTTTGCAACGGAAGCTAATGGGATTATAAACAGGCACATGCTTTACGAAAGGTCAAGCTCTACATAAGTATTTGTTGTTATATTTGTTTCTTCCTCTGCCACAACTGCCAACACCATTATGGTTCCGGGTAATACATGCCATTATACATTCGTCCAAACCCACTGAATGTATAACACCAAGAGTAAACTATGGACTCTGGGGGATTATGATGTGGCGACGTAGGTTCATCCTTAATAATAATAAAAAAAAATACACCCTTCTGATAAGTGTTGTTGATAATGGGGGAGGCTATGCACGTGGAGCGATAAGGGGGATATATGGAAAGTCTCTATACCTTCCTCTCAATTTTATTATAAACTTAAAACAGCTCCAAAAAATTTAAATATTAAAAACAAAAAACCCAGAAAACAAAGCCTTTGTGAATGAGAACAGTTTCTGAAGCCGATGAAAAGACCCGGATGAAAAATCGCCCCAATTTATGGCAATCCCAAACCGCTTGGCTCGGATAAGGGCGCTGGCAGCACCTCTGAAGAACAGCTGGGAGATCAATTTGGGTTTAGGCTTATTAGCCTTGCATCGGGCTTGGAAGGGTGTCTTTGGAGAAACGGGGTCTCAGGCAGGGGACCGAAGCCACTGTGAATAATCCTGACAGCACATGCGTGGCCGGGGAAGATTTAACAGCCTCAGCTGTGCCTCGTCACTCAGCCAGTTCCATGGAGCCTCTGCAGATAAGAAACAACAACCCGGGGCCAGCCAGCCAACCCCAGCCCGATGGGACCTGGATTTATTTCACCCGTTGTCTGAGTCGCAGCCTCTCCGAGCTTCCCAGGTGGAAGAGGCCCAGGAAAATCACAGGGTGCAGCTGTTGTTGGAGGAGGGAAGACCTGTGAGGCTCTCTGGGATGAGAGGGGGTCACCTTAGGACACAGGAGAAGGGCAGCAGCCAGGCAAATGCACACCTACTACCGGCCCCCCCGGAGTCAGTACCCTCTGGGAGCTCACATCTTCCTGGGGCAGAGTGGGAGGGTTTTGCCTTCCCAGGCACTGAGTTCTTTGGTGGAGCCTTGATACTATTTTGCTTTTTCCCTTGTTGGTTTGTTCATTCATTCACTCATTCATTCACTCATTCATCCTGTTTACAAAGATGGTATTTGCATTCTGTGTACCTGCTCGTGTAAAAAAATTAAATACAGAAAGGTTTGAAAGAAACATACACAACACCTTATGAGCCAGAAACAAATCCTCTGAACATTCTGACATCTGACAGCGAAGTTTTCGACACCTTTCTCTATGTATACACTCATGTAGACATTTATGTGTCACTTGACATAATGAGACATTTTCTGTTTCCCAATTTGCATTTTTCTTATTCAACAGTATCACAGAGAGCTTCCTCCAACAGTGACGACAGACACACAGCAACGTTTTAAATGGCTGCTTAGTATTCTGTTCTGTCATAATGTGGCATGGGTCAGCCATGGCATGACTTTGAGGGTGCTGCCGGCCTTCTGCTCTGATAACCCCTCTCCTCCCCACCCCCGACACCCATACATGGATGGGATCCACGCTCTCCTGTCCTCCTGCCTGCTCAATCACACTCTGCCCAGTACCCAGCTCCAGACCCGGTGTATAGAAGGTCCTCAGTAGATGTTTGCAGAACAACTCAAGTGAACACCTTGGTGTCCTTGTTCTGTTACCTTCTTAGAAAAAGTTCCTAGAACTAGAATTTTAGGATCGAAGGAAATAGATATTTTTATTTCAGTCACATATCACCAGATTGCTTTCCAGAATGGTCCTACCAATTTATAGTCCTACACACCCTGTCAGAGCTTCTCCTCACCTCGGCCAAAGCTGGGTGTTTTCCTTTTTTCAACCTTGGCCAATCCAACAGGTTTGAGGCTTTATACTTTACCTTCAGTGCTATTTATCAATTTTGGTTAGAATTATTTGTCTACTGTGTTCTTATTAGCAGCTAGGTTAGGGCCTGAAGCAAGGTTAATACTTAATATATATTAAATGTAGTAGCTCGAAAATATTTATAAAGTCTGTTGCCATGATAGGCATCATTTCTGCTGCTGCCCACATGGAGAACCAGGTGAGACCTGGAGTGGGGGGCACCTGCCTTTGGACAGAAAAAAGCCAACACCATGGGAGGGAGGACACAGGAAAGTGAGGGTCATCCCAAGTAGTAAATTACAGAGGCTGGAAGTGGATACAGTGTCTAAGGGATGGAAAAGAGGACACACAGAACACACCTTATGTTGGTACCCACACCATCAAGGAAAGATTCAATGCAGAAGGAAGGGACTGTGGGTAGCAAGCACATTTCTTTCTTTTCTTTTCTTCTTCTTTCTTTTCTTTTCTTTTTTAAAGATTTTATTTATTTATTTGACACAAAGAGAGAGCGAGAGTACAAGGAGGGGTAGCAGCAGGGAGAGGGAGAAGTAGGCTCCTACTGAGTAGGGAGCCCGACATGAGGCCCGATCCCAGGACCCTGGGATCATGACCTGACCCAAAGGCTGATGCTTAACCAGCTGAGCCACCCAGGTGCCCCAGCAAGCATGTTTCTTAAACTACCGCTGAGAGGCACCTACAAGGGAACCCTACATAGTACTTGCTTGATGTGCTTTGTCCTGGGTTCATTCAAAGCAACTTAGTCAGAACCCGTGGAGACTGGACAGGTCCTGACACAACCAGCAGGAAATTCCTTTACCCACCAGAATGGAGGAGCTACTGCTCGCTCAGGGCGACACCCACCTCATAGGTGTTAGAGTGAAACGCTCAGTCAGAGAAGGAGGATTTAGGGTTTAGACAAAAGCAAATAACCAGTTTGTCTGGCGCCCTCACTTCACTCACACACCCTCACATTAGCCCATTGTTCTGGTGTCAAGACTGCAAAGAAAATCTCTCTTGCTGATTCTTGTGTCACCTTGCTGCGGGCGAACATTCCTTCGTCTGAGGGATTTAGAGAACCAGCCAAGCGTGGATGCTGATGTTGACTAGGGGGATGCTGATGGACCTTTCCCGTAAGCACACTCACCATGACATTCCTGGGAGTCTTTGTGTAGCCAAATTGTCAACAAAATGGGAAATTCTCTTGGGCTTTCTGAGGATACTCAGGGCAGGGGCAGGGGAGCTCCATATACCACTTAAGTGGCCCCAGAGAACGGCACACTCCTACCTCCGGCTCCTCAAAGCCAAGTTTCCCTTCCCAGGCGGGGCCAGTTCCCCTCAGGGGAGTTGGTAAGGGCAGAGCGTGGGGGACAGTAGCAGCTGCTGGAACCTTCCCAGGTAGCTGCCCATAGAACTGAGGAATGAGCCACCCAAATGAGCATACTGTGGAAAATTCAATTTCTGCTTGTTGCCTCCTGCCGCTTTCAACCGGCCAGCCGCAGAGGTGAAGCCGGGAAGAGCTATGGAAATGTCAGAAAGCAAGTGACGCAGCTAAATCATCACACCGGCATCCATACATCCTGATCAGGCTTTACCGATAGTCTTGGCTCGCGGACCCCACTCCTGATGGAGGACAGGGTTGGGGGGGTGCAGGGGAAGTTGTGATTTCAGAGAGGCTGCCAGATGGCCGTGAGAGGCCCAGTGCACACATGTCACGCCGACTGACAGCATTGGGAATTATGCAGATGGAGATGGAGCCCTTTAGCTACGGTGGATGGCGTTTTTGCAGTCCACGGAATACCTATGTGGAAGGTAATGCACCTTGAAAACGGACCGTAAACTCTTACTAAAGGTCTGATGCGCTGAGACGGGGCGCCTTTTCCAGCAGCGATGAGGCTGGTACAGTCAGCATATCCGGATAATGTTTGTTGGAACCATCTTTGCCTGGAACCAAATAAAGCAGTTGCTCTTTCAAGTTCGCTGACTTAAGGCCAGATGAGTGAGGGATAGGAAAAGGGCAAACAGCTCCTGTCGTGGACCCCCTACTCTGCTTTGTTTTCCTCTGCCTCCTCCCACCTACAAAATGCTCTTCCTCTCCTTTAAATAACCGTGGAATCTACCCCTGCCTTCAAGAAGCCTTCCTGAATTTGTGGCACTCCAAAAGCCCACACCTTTCTCTTAGAATACACTGTTGGAGCGTAGTCCGTTGAGCATCTGACTCTGGGTTTTGGCTCAGGTCATGATCTCAGGGTCCCGAGTCAGGCTCTGTGCTTAGGGGGGGATCTGCTTGAGATTCTCCCTCCCCCAGCCCACCCATGCCCTCTGTTGCTGCTCCTTCCCCCGCTCATGCTCTCTCTCTCTCAAATAAATAAAATCTTTAAAAAGAATGTATTTTTAAAACCAGGCCCCCTCCAGTGGTAGCTTCCCAGGCCTCCCCCCTACTGACTGTGTGGCCTTGGACAACCTTCAGGGCTGCTGGGAGGATGGAATGAGTTAATAAAATGCTAAGAATGTAGAGGAAGACCCATTATAACTTGTATATATAACATACATAGTGTATTATATATACATATACAACATCCATCTAATCTAGGTAAATATAATACATATACATGTTATATACAATGTAATATACATACGAACAATTTAATAATAATTAGTAGTAGGTCAACAAGTATTCATCCATTGTGTGCCAAGCACGGTGATGGCCCTGGGAAATGGGGGTAAGAGGCAGGGGGAACAAATAGAAGGCAGAATAAAATGTCTCTTGTTCTCCTCAGCAAGGAACAAACACCTAGAATGGGAATAGGGCGCATATGCAACTTGATCTAACACAAAGCTAAAAAAAAAAAAATTCTTTCTAAGCAGAGGGGGCGGGGATGAGGCTCAGGGAGAGGCCAGAGGGAGAAAGAAGAAACTCTCAATTCATTCTAGTTGCTCAAAGGATGGGAGGGCTTTCTGGAAAATGCGAGTGTGTGCAGGGAAACTAAAGGATAGGCAGGAAAGGCCAGGAAGAGCCAAGGTGAGGGTCGGGGGAGAGTGGGCTGGACGTTAGGTGCTCACCCATCCAGAGTACATGCGCTGAGCACCCACTGTGTGTCAGGCACAGTTTGAGGCCCTGGGAATAGAGCAGGGAAGGAGGGGATAACACGAAGGAGGTGGAAATGCCTTTCTCACCCTTCTGGCCCCAAGAGGTCATGGAGAAAAAGGGCACCACGTGGAGACTGGAAAGGTCATGTGCCTGGGTCTTTGCTTTTCTGTACCCTGCTGGCCGCTGGTGGAGTGAATAACTTTTGAAATATCCAGATAGGCATGGGTGTGCTAGAGAGCTTGGGTCCTGGAGCTTTTCCACTGGGTGCTCATGGCTGAGGGGAAGGGACCCCCAGGGAACCCCAACTGTCAATCTGATCATACGTTTCAGCTATGGGTGATGGTGGAGAGGCAGGGGTGGGGAGTGGGCAGTCAAATGTCCCTGAGGTGGCATGCCCAGGCTTCCTGGGCTGGGGTCTTCAGCCTGCTTGTGTAAGGGAAAAGCATTCTTCTAAAGTCCTTTATTTCCCTATTTAACACAGGAAGGCCACGACTGGGCAGTTGCAGGAAGAATGGAAAGACAGGGCCCTGGTGGGACTCTGAATTTTTTTTAAGGCCTGAACCTCTCTTCTGGGGGAACTGAGAGCACATGTGGAAAAGCAGAGCTTGGAAGGGGAGCTCTGTCTCCTTAAGTGGCCAGGAAGAAGGTCCTTGGCCAAGAGTCAAGGGGGAGAGTCAAGGGAGTCAAGGCAGAGAGAGAGACCAGGGGGCTGCAGCACAGGACCCCAGGCTTGTGTAGCTGCCTACACACCCAAAGCTCCTTTCTCTGTCTTCCCTTCCTGTGTTTTGATGGGGGTGCCCAGAGGTTGTGAGGGGGGAGCTGTGCAGAGGTTGTGGCAAGCTTGGGGTAAGGAGACTTGGAGGGGAGCCAAGTGGAGGGACTGCAGATCAGCCAGGGGGCAAGGGAGGCAGGCTGGGCCCAGGGCTGGATGGAGACCGTTTTCTCTGCACCATTCCTCATTACTCCCCCTACTGAGAAGAGAGCCCTGACTTTTTTCAGGGAGTAAGTGGAGCTCTGGATAGGGAATGAGGATTGACCTCAGCCTGTTATGGTAATCGCATCCTCCTTTGCTAGATATTACTTTAACCAGCGTCCTATGCAGCTAGGGATGGTGTACTGTCCTACTTTGGGTCTATGAAGTGTGGGGGAAAGTCTGTTGAGGAAATCTTAAGACAGAGAGAGAGAGTGAGCAAAGAAGAGGGAGAGAGAGAAGGAAGTTGTTCTTTCTCATTACCTCTCAAAGCCATCTCTGCTTTCCACCTCTAATGTAGCCATGATGTCTGGAGCTGCAGCAACCATCTTGCTACCATGATGTGACAGGCATGAAGATGAAGAGACAACTCCCACAGGTGACAGAGTAGGAAGATAGGAACCTGGGTCCGTTGCAGCATTGCTGAGAAATGAAGCCAGCCTTCAGACTATCAATCTCCAGACCCTTTCTTGAGGTCTGAGAGCTGTTGCTGATGCGGATGGGAACAGGAAGAAAACAGAAAGGAGTAAGACTCTTCTCCCTATTTCCTGCCTTCCAATTTACTTCGACCAATAGAATGCGGCATAGGCATGTTCTAGAGACTCAGCCTCAGGGGGCCTCAGGCCTCCCAACTCACCCTCTCGGAAGCTTGCTCTGAGACAGCCATGGCACAAAAACCCGTGAGGAAACACCACATGGACGGAGGTGCCCTGCTGCCCCAGGCCATCCACCCGTGGAGTGTGCCTGCCTGTGTGAGCCAGGGCAGTGCCGACCAAAGAACCGACCAACCCACCAAAGTGGGAGAACCCAGTGTTGGGGTTTATTATGCAGCAATCCTCACCGGAAACAACATGCAATGAGAGAACAGTCTACATGGGCAGAGCACTCTGCCCTAGGACTGGACAGTGCTGGGGCAGGCGGGAGGGGCCCCTAGGGAGGGGCCGGGGTGGGAGGTGACATGGAAGTTGGGAGTCTCCGTTCTGACCTCTTGCCAATGAATCTCAATGAGAGCACAGCTGGGAGTTGGTTTCTTTGGGCTGGAAACTCATATTTACTATGTTCTCTCCTTTGGCAATTGGCTCCAAGCATGTGCCAGTCCCCCTTCCTGCAGGGCTCTTTGCTGGTTCCTCATTTAGCTCATTTCACGCATCCTCATTCTCCACTTCTATTACTCTGTGCTCAGAGCAGGCCTTGATGATCCTAAACCAGGGCCCCCTATATGCTCTCTTAGGACACTGAGTTTTCCTACATGACTTTCATCTCCGTGTGTAATTAGGTATTTATCTTGGTGTTTCGGAGGTCCAGACTCATCAAAACCTAAAGGGCTTAGTCACTGCCACTGTACAAGATGTGATTAGTTGGAGCAGAACTTTCTGGTTCCTCACTGTTCCTATTGGTTTCTCCAGACCATCGGTTCTCCAAGTGTGGGCCTAGAATGGGATCAATGTCATTGGCATTAGCTGGGAACTTATTAGGAATGTGAATTCTCGGACTCCACCCCACTCTAAGGGAATCAGAGACTGGGAGTGGAGCTCAGCGCTCCAAGGGGTTGGGTGGGGAAGGGGGTTTAGCAAGCCGTCCTGATGATTTTGAGGACGTTCCTAAAGTTGGAGAACCAGTGATCCAGACAGCAAGCAGACGGGTGAGTGGCAGAGGAAGAGAGCAATGACCAGATGGCACCTGGAAAAGAGACAACCCCTTGCAAGCTCCCTTCTCGTTCTGTTTGCCAAATGAGGGTGTGGTACGGGAGGGAATGGATGTTTGGAGGACATGGTTGGCGCAAGATTCTTTTCCAGTGAGAGAGAGAGAGGGGTCACCGGCCCCCACCTAACAGATGACAAATCGAACTTCAGTGGGATCAGGTTAACCTGCCCAGACTCCGGCAGCTAGGATGCGCTTGGGCCTGGCCTTGACCCCAAGTCCATGTGTCCCAAGAGTCTGCCTTGCTAGACGGCTAGCTCCTTGGCCAGCCTCACTATTATTTACAAACACATTTCACACTTTTCTTAAAGCAGCAGCAGAGTGAGCCTGTCTGCGGGGACATACCTGGCAGGTGGCAGTGGGCTCTGCAGTGGCGAGTGCATCAGGGGCCAGGTGGGCGGCTGGCGATTTCTGGGGTTGGAGCGGGGTGGGGTGAGGGGGGGTGTTGGCCCCACCAGAAGCTCCTGTGTCTCTTTCTATCTCTGAGTCCTTTGCTCCAAGTGCTCAGGGTGAGGCTGGGGGATAAACAGCAGCCGGCAATGCATCTCCCCGAGTTTATTTACTAAAACAACATTTTTTATTACCAGGACAAGTTCGCAGCGAAAATACGACAGCCTACATTTTATGTGGCCATTGATCTTTAATCCGAGCCTGCCTCGAGGTTTCCTATAAAATCAGGGCTTCCTGGCCCCAAATGTGATTCCAGCACCGGAATGAATGACGGCCCGGGCTGCTCTTTTCTCATCTGAAAAGGCTGAAATTGCTTTGTGTAAATGGGTGGAAAATGCTGATATTTGGATTCTATAAATAGCTTGCCTCCGGAGCCAGCCGCGCGGGGGTTTCATCCGCGTGGTCTCCTTGGAGTGTTTGGGGCCTTATCACTTTTATCCAGGGTGCGGCATACAAATGAACCCCCCCACTGCGCACCCCGCCCACCAGGGTGCATTCGCAACATTGGGGCGCATCATTGGGGTGCGTCTGCGGGTCACAGGCGGGGGGATGCAGCTGAAGGAGGCAGGGCATTGCCCAGGAGGGCAGAGGGTGGGGTGCTGCAGATGGGCACGAACCTCCCTTTAGGGGAGAGGGAGCGGTGCAGCTCCTTCTCCCCACTTCCATTTGCAGCCTGTGCCTGCCTGCGTGGGAGAAGCTTCTATCTATAGCGCGCTATTTTTAGCTCCATCATCTGAAGAACCTGACAGCCAGTTAATGACTGGGACCCATCGTGGCGTGTCTGCCGCGCTGTGGAGTGCGCACGCCAGGAGCAGATGTGCTGAGCCTCAAGGTTGTTGCATCTGAAAATGCCCTTCCTTCCCTGGGAGGCGGGCTGTTGGAGGAGCCTCACCGCCCCCCCCCCCCGACTTTCTGAGAACAGGGAGGCAGGGAGGGGGGCATCTTGTTCATTTCTGGTGCAGTAAATGACATCTTCCTACCCCGGAACCCTGTTCCCAACACTGTTAACACAGCCTGGAGATAGGGAGGGGGTGGGGAAGACTGGGAGTCGCACTTCACCTTGAGGAGATCAGAAACCCTGGAAGAAGACCGATGCACAGTCACACTGGTTAGGAAGCTGTAATTTTCCCCAATAAAGGAAAACTGTGTTGCAGAGATCCCATGCCCTTCAGAGGCTGTACTCAGCATTTGCCCCAACCCTTGTTTCTCTAGATCAGGTGCCTGGAACTCAGAGAGGCAGGGGACCTGCCCCGTACCACACAGCCTGCCTCTCCTGCCCCTACACCCTCTACAGTCACCAGACCCAGGACCAAGCTACAACTCAAAGGGCCCACTTATACTCTGTGGATGAAAACCAGAATGGGTTCAGTATTGATGCATTCATTCATTCTCCCACTCACCCTGCAGGGAAGGGCCAGGGCGGGCCATCCAGCAGAGCACCAGGAGGTCAGACTCAGAGCAAGGGGTCCCATGGAAGTGCCAGCATCAGAGCCCTGGTCGGGAAGACTCGGTGCAGTCCCAGGTGGAACTGAGGGGTAAGATGACAAATGTGTCCAGCGAGGGCCCCTTGGGGGCTTTGAGCACTTTTCAGCCCTCTTAGATAACGTGGGCTGCAGGCACAAATAGCAGATAGCATTGCTAGGGCACTAGCAATCAGCTGGTGAGGTCTCACGGCAACCACAGGAGATGGTATTCCCATTTTACAGATGGAGGAAGAGAAGGTAAGTAATTTGTGTAGTCACCTACTCAGGAAGTGGGAGATCTGGGATTCAAACCTGGGTGGTGTGGCCCCATGGTTCATGCCCTTAACCACTCTTCTTTAATGCCTCCCAGTCAAGCCCATCTGCCTTGCCCCATGTAAATCAGGCCAGATTTACAGAGCCTTGAAATTCTGAACGGGCTTTTCCTGTAGGTTCCTCTGAAACAGTGCCATCCACTCACAGAACTGTCCACAATGACGGAAATGTTCTAGATCTGCGCTGGCCAATACCAGAGACACTAGCCCCATGTGGCTGCTGATTATTTCAAATGTGGCCACTGTAATTGAGAAACTAAATTTTAAATTGTATTTAATTTTAACTAATTTCAATTCAATGTCAATAGCCACATGGGGCTAGGGGCTACTGTATTAGACAGTACAGCTCTGAAAAACTGGCTACATGAGTTTGAATCCACTGGGGAGCTTGTAAAGGTAACAATACCAGGATGTATTCTCTGAGATTCTGATTTAAGTGATCTAGTGTAGGCCCCAGCATCACTATTTTAAAAGATCTTCAGGTGATTCTTTTTTTTTTTTTATTTGACAGAGAGAGAGAGATCACAAGTAGGCAGAGAGGCAGGCAGAGAGAGAAGCAGGCAGAGAGAGAAGCAGGCTCCCCGCTGAGCAGAGAGCCTGACGTGGGGCTCGATCCCAGAATGCCGGGATCATGACCCGAGCCGAAGGCAGAGGCCCCAACCCACTGAGCCACCCAGGTGCCCCTCTTCAGGTGATTCTAATGCACAGCCTGGTGCTGAGAACCACTGGGCCCCAGAATAGCCTGTAGCCTCTACTCCTCTTACAGCAGACCCTGCAGGTGACTTATTCAACACCATTCCCCAAACTTTTATCTGTTTCCTTCCTCTACTATAGATGTTAGAAATCTAAGCACTGATTTCTCTAATAGCCAGACAGCTCAGAATGCCTCTATAACACTGTTCTGGCAAAGAAACATAACCAGAATCCTACTGGTATCTTTCTTTCATCCACTTCTTCCCGCCTCAAATATGTTACTAGATGCCCGGAGCAGTGGCAGCCATCTTACAACCATGAGGGAAGACCAGGAGAGTTGCAGGCACCCCTCTTGACATCATTGTGCTAACGAGTCAAACCCAGCAGCTGCCTACCTCTGGACTTCCTATTTTGGGAAATAATCCAAAGTATTTGCTTAAACCACTCCAGTTATTTTTTCTGCCCTTATAGCCTAAAGCATTCCTTTTACAGCCATCTTTAATCTTCCTTAGCCTTGAAATCACTCTAAAGACTAAACATGTTGATGTATGTGAGAGCACTTTGCAAACTGTAAAACACTCGGCAAATGGGCAATGTTTGCTATTGGTTTGGAAACACTGGCAATCTCTGCTTCAGGCAAGAAATCCAAACTCAAGGGTTGAAATCATGGGACACAGAGAGCTCTCTTCCACCGCAAAACATCTGCTTTTAGACTAGGCTGCTGAGTGACCCCAAATGACCTGACCACTGCTTTCTGGAAAAGCCATCAGCCAACACACTCCAGGCCAGAACATTCTCCACTCAGCATTTTGGTTGTGATTGCTGAAAATGAATTAGTGGCTTGCACACTTCCCTTCAAACCTCCACTTGTCCTATCTCTAAGAAAGAAGAATCGGACCCTTCAGGGGAGGCAGGGCTGGCCCGAGGACTGAATTTCCAGCACTTGGCACAGCCCCCAGCCCAGAGCCACCTTTCAGAAGAGTGGCTCTCGATTCAAGTGCCTTGGTCTGATCTTTGCTCTCCATCCCCAGCCGCTCTGTCTACATTTGGCCACTCCATCCCTCCCTCTCCTCAACCTCACCCCAGCTGACTTTCCCAGTAATTACACCAGCCCCTTCCATGTGAATGGTGCATTCTGGTTTGCAAAGGAAGCTCATGGGTATTATCTCTTCTGATTTTCCCCATGGTCTGGTTATTTTTCACTTCATTATCTAGATGAGAAAAGTGAGACTCAGAAAATAAACTAACTTAACTGTTGCCTTCCAACTTCTCTCTGCTCTTGCTGAGGTGTGAGAGGTGGTTCTGGACAGGGCTTTGGAACCTGACAGATTTGGCTTTGAAATCAGCCTCTTCTTCATTGTGTGACTTTGGGCATTTTATCCTTCACCTCTTGGCCATCAGGAGAATATTATCAGATAGTGTGTCTGGAGTTCCCAGGACAGTGTCTGGAACCCAGCAGAAGCTCAGAAGTGATCTCTCTCCCACTATCCCTTCTACCATGTTTAGACTTTAACAAGCTTTTAAAGGACTAAGAGTTCTTTAATAGTGATAGCTGACAGCCAAGTGCCAGGCACAGTTCCAAGCATTTGTTAATTCTCCTGGTCCATTCTACTCTCATTCATGTCCACAGATAAGGGAACAGAGGAGGCTAAATTATT
Organism: Martes martes; assembly: GCF_963455335.1. Classification (NCBI taxonomy): domain Eukaryota; kingdom Metazoa; phylum Chordata; class Mammalia; order Carnivora; family Mustelidae; genus Martes; species Martes martes. Next base: position 158,841,855 of record NC_137889.1, on the reverse strand, counting down.
GGTTTGTGGGCTCACGGGCCATGCATGGTTCCAGAGGCACATTCCTAACCAGCACACATCCTGCCTCTCCGAGATCCTTGTGCTGAATTCCAGGAGCTGGCAAGACAAGGTAGATGGAGGTGCCTTCTGGATCCCACATGCCTCTGTCCTTTTCCCATCAAGCAGAAATTTCCTTGAAAAATAGCATGCTAACCTCATCATGGTGCCCTGGCAGCCACTTGGGGGCTGTATCAGTTTCCCGTTGTTGCTATAACAGTTTACCCCCCAAACGAAGTGGCTTAAAACAACGTCGACTTACTGTTTTATAGTTCTGATGGCCGTAAGTCCTCACTCAGTCTAACTGGGCTAAAATCAAGGTGCTGGCAGAGCTTCATTCCTTCTGGAGAGTACAGGGGCGAATACACTTCTTTGTCATTTCCAGCTTCAGGAGGATTCTGCATTCCTTAGCCTGTGGCCCCTTCATGTTCACAACCAGCAGCATCTTCCTACCTATGACTCTAGTCTTTTCTTTATAAGGACCTGTGTCATAGGTAATCCAGGTTAATCTTCCCATCTCAGGATCCTTAATTTATTCACAGCTCCAAAGTCCCTTTGGTTGTGCAAGCAAACACATTAACACATCCTGGGGATTAGGGCAAGGGCATCTTTGGGAACCCATTATTCTGTTTACCTTAGGGGTGGGGCAGGGCTTAAACCCCTGCTCTACTATTTGCAGCCCTCTGTGCCTCAGTTTCCTTCCTTCTAAAGTGGGATAATGATGAGGCTGGTGGAAATACCTAAGGAGCCTAAGGGTAAAGGGGATGCTATATGTTAAAGGGATTTTTGAAGTTCTACAAACAGGTAGCTTCTTGTTATCAATATAATAGTACTTAGGGCGAAAAATGGGTACAGGCAAGTCCAGAGCCAGTTAGAAATATTTGCCTTTCTCAGCTCAGAAAGCCAACTCTGAGTAAGGTTACTTTTGCTTCTCTGATCAGACTTGAAATGTGGAGTAACCATTTCTCAGCCATGTGGCTCAACGAGCCTCTTCTTTTTGACCATGATTAAAGTCATGCGTGAACACCAACTTCCAATTCTGTGAAAGATTTGACTCTATCTAGGAATATCTGCTCAACTTGCTTTTTGTGCCCTCCCTTCCTCTTGTGTTCTGGGGCAGAGTGAGGAACTGCTTGAGAAGCAGGAGAACTGGAAATCCACACCCCTGCCCTTCCAAGGGGGGCAAGGAGGCATTCCCAAAGGGACCTCCAAGAATTCATCTGAGAAATCTAGGAGGTTGTGTAAGAAGTGTGACACAACCAAAAAACACTCTTCTGCATGCTTTTTGTAAAACAGCCCACTTAATCCTCAGAATAACCCCATGAGATAAGTATGGTCATATTCCCATTTTGCAGATCGTACAACTAAGGCACAGAGAAGTTAAACTGCTTGCCTAAGGTCATGCAGCTGGTAAGTAGCAAGGCAGATGTCTGGGATCTGTTACTACTTCCCTGGCCTCTTCTCTCTTTCTGCTCCCCACTCAGGATGTTTATATGTTAACAAGACATTAAGCCATTGCAACTAAATAATAATGATAGAGAAGAAGGGGATGATAATAGCAATACAAATAATGCATGAGGCCCAAAGGGAAGACTTTGGGGAAAAAAGAAGAAGACCCACAGGTGGAAGGAAGTTGAGAAAGGGAGACAGAACTGGACTTGGGGGTGGGTGTAGTATAGTGGGAGGGGAGGTAAGCCCTGGGGCAGAACCTTCTTTAGGCAGAAGCCATGAGGCCAGACATGTATGGGGACAACAAAGATTTCTCTTTGACTGGGCATGGAGAATTTGTGGCCCAGATTGGAATTTGAAGCCAATCCTACTCATTCATTTGACAAACATTCACTGAGCACCTTCTGTGGGCCAAGCCAGGTGACGTCCTTGGTGCTAGGGAATTGGCAGTGAAAGGACAGACAAACAGACCCTTGCCCGGATGGAGCTGCCACTGCATTAGAAGAGAGAGTAAGAACCAACTAATGAGAAAATATCAGGAACTTAGGTGGTACACTGAAAATAAAACCAAGCGATGGGTGTTGGAAGAGGCAATCCAATATGGGCGCTAAGTGTCCCTGCTCATCATTACTGGGTATGCCAAGAAGGGGAGACCCTCATTGCTCTCTACTAGCCTCCCTCATGATTGTGTTTGTGATGAGCAATCTTGTTTCCCATCACACATAGAGCAGGTTGGCTTACTGCTCACTATAAAAGCTATAAATTCCCCAGCATGGTGTTCTTCTGCTGGGATGTAAGTCCACTGTATGAGTGCCCTCCCGCTAGGCCCCCTGTGTCATCCCAACAGGACTTGGGAGATATGAAGACCAGTGTCAACATTGTGCTCTACTACTTGCAAGGCTGAGAGTAATAAATCCCTTTATCTCTGACCCAGGAGGCTCATGTCTTCTGCTAACGTCCATGAAACTGTGTCAGGCTTACTTAAGAGTCTGCAAGGAGGATCATGTCTCAGATCCTGACAGAATAGTGGTGATAGAGTATGAAGTGTGGAGTTGGAGAGGGTAGCTTGAGGTGATCTTGATCTCAAAGGATCTTGAGAGATCTTGGAGTTCCGTGTTGAAGATTTGGGGGTTAAAAACACCCACTAATATTATTAATTAGGTGATTTAGAAAACTCCAGCCGGTGACTATAAGGCAGGTAGGAGGATTTGTTGGGTTTTTCAATATGAGAGGAGAGTGGAGGTAATGGTAATGTATTATGTTTTCTATAAATTAATCTAAAATATTTTAACAGAGGGTCACCTGGGTGGCTCAGTGGGTTAAGTGCTTGGCTCTTGATTTTGGCTCAGGTCATGATCTCAGGGTCAAGAGATCAAGCTCTGCCTTGGGCTTGTGCTCAGGGCAGAGTCTGCTTGGGATTCTCTCCCTCTTCCTCTGCCCTCCCCGCCGCCACACTCTCTCTCAAAATAAATAAATAAAATATTTTGACAGATAGTATAATATGTAAATGTATGTGAGTTAGTTTTGATTCATGGTCTATAGACAGTTAGTATTTAGAGCATTCTAATCAGAGTGCTCCAGGGGTGGTTGGTTAGCATTTCAAATCAGTCTAACCTCTCGAGGTGGCTACCACAAGCTTTCAGCTATCTTCATCTCGGGTCAATGTCAGAGGTTTTGTTGATTAACATAATGGATGCTAGAAAGTATTTCTCACCAGTGAAAAATTTAGTATTCAAGATGTGCGGATGGGTTTGAATATTGTACAGGGACTCCTACTCTTGCACGAGCAGAGTTTTAAGTATCCAGGGAATCCAACCATGTAAGGGTTCTCAAACCTGGCTGCACGTGGTGATGGCGGGGTGGGACGCTTTAGAAATTCTGATACCCAAATTCTGCCTGCAGAGATTGACTTCACTGGTGTGCTTGTCCTTTAGCTCAGTTCCTTGTGAGCTGTGTGCCTTTGAACAGGTTACTAACCTCTGTGAGCTCAGTTTCCTCACCCATGACATGGGTATAATAAAATGTCTACCTCATCGGATAGTAGTGAGGATCTAAATGAGTTAATTTATGTTGAGCGTTTAGACCAGGATAGGGAGTAGTTCTCAATTAAGTGTTATTATATTATTCTCATTCACTCTATTTTTATTGTGATTTTTTGGAAAAGTTCCTAAGGCATGATTATAGTGTCCAGCTGCTAGTTGGCTGAAACATGCAGCTAGAATATTTGCCTTGAGTGAACCTTTCAGATGAGATGCTATGGAACTCCTAAAAAGACCAAGGGAGCCAGAACTCAATCTTGCTTCCAGAATACACTGGAGGAAGTGCTTTAGTGCCAGCTTGCTGAGAAATGTCTGTGTAGGTGGCGGGAGTCAGTCTGAGACTTGCTTTTAGTGAAACCTGCTGGGAAATTCGTAGAGTAAAGAATTTGGGCCCAGTAGAGAATTTGGGTAGGGTAGAGAATTTGAACCTCTGGTTCAGGGATTCTTATTCCTCTCTAGGGCTATGGGCCCCCCAGCAGCTGTGAAGCCTATAGATACCATTGTAAGATCGTGGTTCTAAATGCGTAAAACAAAATGTTAGTATACAGATGGAATCAATTACATTGAAGTACAGTTACCACAATATTAATGAACACATTTAGTATACTATATGCACTCCTTTCTTAACACCTTATGTAGCAATGCCTAGCAATGGGCAATGATAGGCATGAAAGATATTTGAGGATATTTGATAGCAATTGTCACATGATATGAAAAAAATTTGTGATTTCTATTAGTGATAGAGTCACAAGAGTTCTTTACTATTTTTTTTAAGATTTTATTTATTTATTTGACAGACAGAGATCACAAGTAGGCAGAGAGGCAGGCAGAGAGAGGGGGGAAGCAGGCTCTCCACTGAGCAGGGAGCCCGATGCTGGGCTTGATCCCAGGACCCTGAGATCATGACCTGGGCTGAAGGCAGAGGCTTTAACCCCCTGAGCCACCCAGGCACCCCGAATTCTTTACTATTGTAGTTTGTTGCCTCGTTCATAATTAAAGGCAATGTTAGATTTCAGTTAAAGGTTAATGAAAATAAAGATGTTATTTTTTTTTCCTTATCCAAACTCACGGACCTTCTTGAATTCCATGACCTTTAGGTTAAAAACCCTCATTGGGAGGCTCATAATAGCTGCACAACTAATAATTGGGCATGACAGAATGAGCTTGGTTAGACCAGACTGCTATGTCACACGCAATGGAAAGAAAAGAGGCCACAGGGGGATTTTGTTTTTCAGTTACTACTGTTTTTCAGTTACTACTCCAAAACTTGTGGCTTAGAATAATGATTTGTTAATTTCCTCATGATTGTGCAGGTCAAGTCATTGGCCAGAGCTCAGGTGGGCAGTTTTCTCCGGGTCTCAGTTGGGTTTTTTTCATGAGTCTCCTCCATTCACTTGGGAGCTTGGCTAGACCTGGACCTTCCAAGTTGGCCTCCCATTGTATGTATTTCTGCTCAGGCTGCCATAACAGAACACCACAGACTGAGTAGGCTTAGACAATAGAAATTTATTTCCTCTCAGCTCTGAGGTCATGGAAAGTGCCAGAAGTTTCGGGCGGTGTTTGGTTTCTTGTGAGGGCTCTCTCTATGGTGTGTGGACAGATACCTTCTTGCTGGGTGCTCACTTGGCTTCTTCTTGGTGTACGTGGGTAGAGAGAGAGCCCTCGTCTTCTTTCTTCTTCTTATAAGGATGCCAATACTATCGCATCAGGGCTTTACCCTATTATCTCACTTGATCTTAATTCCTTCCAGAAAGGACCTGTCTCCAAATAGAGTCACTTTGGGAACTAGGCCTTCAACATGAATTTGGGGGGGATGCAACTCAGTCCCCAGCATCTTCCAAGGCCTCTCTTCATGCATAACCTCTGATCATGCAGTTGACTAGCCTACATCTTGGACCATCATGGCATCTGGGCTCCCGAGAGACAAAGTAGCCCCTGCCAACTCTCTTCAGGCCTGGGCATGGCAGTTCAAAGTGAACTCTACAACCGTCTGTCAATCAAAACAAGTCACAGGCCAGTCCAGATCCCAAGGGAGGGAATACAGGCCCCACTTCTTACTGTGAGGGGGGAACGAAAGCACAAGGAGAAGAGGAATGACTGGGGCCATATCTGGGCTCTCTTCCCCAGGGAGACCTACCAGGCCTGGGAACTGCTCACACCCAGGGAGGAGTCAAAGCTGCCACTGAGATTTCCTGGTCCAGGTCTTGCTTTTTTTGCTCAAACATCAGACTTTTTCCCCCAGAGTTACCAAGAGTCTCCAGCTAAACCACCAAAAGCTATCCTCGAGGCTTGAGAAGTGTTAATCTAAATGAAAAAAAGTGCCAATTTTATGAATACTCATTAATGGACTTAATTATGCAGTGTGTCCTATACTGTCAATAACATAGGGGGCTGTTGCCTTCAAAATGAAAATTAAGTGCACGCTTTTCCCTTCATTATCTCAGCATGTCTGACTACTTCTGCAATCGAAGCAGAGAGGAAACTTCCCGCCTTTGGGAGGCTTTGCTGAGTTCTACCCCCATATCTGGGCGAAATCGGGCTGCCCTCCCTGAGCCCTGTAACCCCACACTTGCCTGTTTGTTTTCAACAGCTTTACTAAGCTATAATATTGATGCTATATATCCCTTGCTCGTTCTAGCAACACTGGATTGGAATAACCTTTTCCTGCCACTCTTACCAGATCGCTGGCTCTCCCCTTGGCTACATGTTGAGATCCTCTGGGGAACTTTAAAAAATACTGCTATCTGAGCTCCTCTCCCACCCCAAGAGATTCTGATTTAATAATTCTGGAAGCATTGGCACTTTTACAAGCTCCCCAGGTGGTCCTAATGTGCAGCCAGGGTTGAGAACAGTGCCTGAAGCTGTGGTCTTGTTGAGGGCAGGGGAACTGTCTTACTGGTAGATGCTTAATACAAAATGAATAAGTGAATGAGTCTCTGCCTTCCTTCTTGGGGAAACAGATTGTCCTCTTCCTTAGGCTCCCAGCTGCTGAAGATATTGAGATATGAAGTTTTTATAGGTCCTTATAGTAGTAGGTGAGTTGGTAAAAATGAGAAGCATTTTTTTGGTGGCGGGGAGATGTCTTTTCTCCCTCAACAGGGAAGCAGAGCTGGGACACTTGGAGTCTTGAAATGAAGTATTTTGTTATGCTTGGGCAGAAGGAAGAGACTTCTGTTTTTGAAAGCTTAGCTTAGAAGCCCAGGGGCTCCCAGGAGGATGGGGAGGCTAGGGGGCTGTGGAGGGTCAGGAACACTCGGAGGAGGAGAAGCATCAACAAAAGCTAACACGAACGTGGCTCTTACCTTGTGCTAGGCACCATGCCAAGAGCTATATATTAACTCCTCTATTCTTTGCTACAACCTGACCTGTGAGGAAGGCAAAATTGCTATTATTTTCATTTTATCAATGAGCAAACTGAGGCATTGGGCGGGTACGTGGGAGACCTCCAAGTAGCAAGTGTTGGGAGAAAGGTTCCCAAAGACTTGGAAGGGCATGGGTTTGGGACAGTGGCTGGGATGGCAGGGCCTCACCTCAGTTCCTTTGGTGTGGTTAGTACCCCAAAGGAGGTATGCTAAGCATGGTTTTCAGAGGGACTCCCACCTAGAACACCTGCAGGTCCTAGACCCTCAGACAATGGGCTCGTCAACATTGTCCAGTGAGACCTGGCCACCAAAGGGCCTTGTGGAGATGTTTTGGATTACTTTGGAACTCCTGTTCTCCCTCCACCTAACCCCCTGAAGAGTTTTTCCAAAGGAAAGAACTTGGTAGGCAGAGGTTTGACTCGTATTTAATTTTATGTGTAATTATGTAAATAATATGCTTTTATGTAAATAAAGCAAAAATAAAAGTCATACCTGGGAAAATGTCTGGGAGCCGTTCTCACCTCCTGTTTTGACCAAGTTCAAGGTCATTCCATCCCTAGGCTAGCTCCTGAAGCATGTTCCCAGCCTCCATCCCTCTGTTCCCCAGCAGCCTTGGCTTTCCCACTGGTCCCAGTGGCCTGGCCCTAGCATGCCTCATGCTTCAGCCTGTCTGAATTGGGTTTGTTTAGGGAGATTAAGGACCAAACCTAGCTTAACTCAGACTGGCACCAACTTGTTACTGCCCTGCACTCCTAAGCTTCAAACCAGCCTGAACAAATTCCTGTAAGCCATGGTTAAAGGGCCACCCCCCAAAAAATATTTCTGTCACACTTCTTGGCAGGTGTGCTAGGAAGAAATCTGGATTTGACTATTTATATTCATGTTTGGTTTTGCTTAATAGGATTTAGAATGTTCTGAGGGAAAGGAGTGCTTTAAGAGAGTAGCAGGTGACTGGCCAAGGGAGGGGCCATGTGAGGGGACAAAGAGAGACAGCATCTTCATTGCCTTTGACAGAATCTGAGGGATCTCAATGGAGTAGGCAACAAACTGCAAGTTAAAATATTGCTGCACCAAACTAAAAAGATTCTGCACAGCAAAGGAAACCATCCACAGAATGAAAAGTAATCTACTGAATGGCAGAGCCTGATGGGGGACTCAATCTCATGACCTCAAGATCATGACATCTGAACAGAAATCAAGAGTTGGACACCTAACCGACTTGAGCTGCAAAGGCGCCCTGTAAATAGTTTTTTTTTTTTTTTTAAGAAGACATACTGGTGGCCAAGAGGCACAAGAAAAGATGTCTGACATCGCTGATCATCAGGGAAATACAAATCAAAACCATAATGAAATACCCCTCACACATGTTAGAACGACTCTTCAAAAAGACAAGAAATAACAAGTGTTGGTGAGGATGTGGAGAAAAGGGAATCTTTGTACACCATTGGTGAGGATGTAAATTGGTGCAGCCACTATGGAAAAAGGTGTGCATGGTCCTCAAAAAAATTTTAAAAAATAGAAATACCATATAATCCCGTAATTCCACTTCTGGGTATTTATACAAAGAAAATGAAAACACTAACTTGAAAAGGTATATACACCTCCGTGTTCACTGAGGCATTATTTATAATAGCCAAGATACGGAAACAACTTAAGTGTCTGCTGATGGATGAATGGATTAAGAAATTATGGTGTATATATAAAATGGAATTTTATTCAGCCATGAGAAAGAATGACATCTTGCTGTTTGTGACAACATAGATGGACCTTGAGTGCATTATGCTAAGTGAAACAAGTCATACAGAAAGGGAAATACTGTATGATCTCTCTTAAATGTGGAATTAAAAAAACAAAAAGTCAAGCTCATAGATACAGAGAATGGATTGGTGGTTTACAGAGGTGGATGGTGAGGGTAGGAGAAATGGGTGAACTGTTGGTTTTTTTTTTTTTTTAGTTTAAATAAATTGAATAATTTATAGAAAATAAATTTTGTCACCAGGACTGTGAATACAGAAGGAAAAAAAAAAAGGAAGTTTTGAGGCAGTCTAGCTTCACACCAAGAAGTAACAATAATAGGAAGTGTTGAGAATAATATATATCATCATGTAGTAAGCACTGAAACCTTGTGTCAGGCACTGCACTGTTTCCCAGGCACCCACTCTCATCACCCCTGTTTTATACATAAGAAGACTAAGGACCAGAGAGGTTATGCAAGGTGCCTGAGACCACACAGGAGGGGCTGAGATGGGATATAAGCCTGAGTCTGTCCTCAGCGCCCTGTTTTTAGCAGCTCTGCAGAAAGGCAGCTGGGAAGAAGCCAGAACAGACTGTAGTCAGCGGTTCTCAGCTTGGATGCACATGAAAATCAACTGGGAAGCTTTTAAAACATCACTGGTGCCCAGGCCCCATCCTGGAGAGGCTGATTTAATTGAATTGAGCTCTGTCCTGAGTATCAGTATGTTTTAAAGCTCCCCAGGTGAATCTGATGTGCACCAGGGCTGGGAACTCCAGCTGGTTGGTACAGACCTGGAGTTAAGTCCTGAGGTGACCTAGACTGTAGGTCAATCCAGAGACAGGAGAGCCAATGAGTGTGGTGGGGGTGGTAGTGGGAAGGGGGTGCTAGGAAAAGTCCCCAGGATCATTACTACTGTATTCCCCATTCTTTGTATTGTTAAGTGACTTTGCATTCAAGATAGACTTTGAGAGTTTTAAACACCATGATTCCTAGATAAAGCACCAAAAGAGAGAATCAGACCAAACTTCATGTCCTCAGAAGTTTAGGGCCAGAATCAACCTGACTGCCCTCTGATCCAAATTCCACTCCCTAGCCTTCACTCTGTCCTGGAGTCAGGGTGACCCAGATCTTGGAGCTAACCCAGACCTGATTTTTAACTAAATATTTATTTTTAAAATTATGCTAAAATCTACCGAACATAAAATTTACCATTTTAACCATTTGTAAGCCTACAGGTCAGGAACATTAAATACATTAAGTACCTCCACTTGTTACATGATAACTGCCCATTCCTCCCCATCTCCAGCTCCTGGTAACCACCATTCTAGGTTTTCTATGAAATTGACTACAACCCAAACCTAGTTTTATGATGCATCATGTATAACTACATCAGCTCACATTCAAATAACAGTCACTCTGTTTGCATGAGCAATGAATCACACAGAAGCCTTGTCAGTAGCTTCTGTAACACTCATTATATAGATGTTCACAGTGTGGCAGGGACTGTTCTCAGTCCTTACACTGACAGATCACCTTGTTGAGCCTCTATGGCAGTTAGATGGGGCTACACAACTGGGTCTGGCCAATGAAGAATGGGCAGAAGTGATACGTATAATTTCCAGACCCAGCCTGAAACTTTCTGCACAATCTACCATGCTCTCTTCCCTTATCACAGCAGCCTCATGTTTAAGGTGGCAGTGTCAAAAGCTGGGAGGAGCCTGAATCCTTGAATCCCCGCTTGGAGCAGAGCTACCAAGAATTGGTGTTTAACCTCCATCAAACTGGCCCAGGAGCAAGAAATCAGATGGAGCTCTTGGGCATATTTGTTACTGCAGCAGAGCCTAGCCTAGCCTGACTAATACATAGCAGTTAAGCCACTTTAAAAAATCTTCTAGCTAGTAGTCACTGCAGTCAGGGTTCAACCCTAGCTCTTTCTGGTACCAAATTTTGTGATTGTCAACATTGTACTGTACTCCTGTCACTTTATCCTATATTGCTTCCAAACTATTCATTTGAGATCAACATGCGGTCTTAAAAAAAATAAAATAAAAGACAATGCTTACCACAAAAGAAGGTAGGCATTTTAATGTTTCTCCATACTCAACTGGCTTTTTCTACATCCTGCCCCCCCCAAAGAAAAATAAACTACTTCTGCTGAACTCCATCCATCCAGTTGATAAAAATCCTAACAGCCTCTAGTACTCACATCACGCAGACATTTAAACCTATTCTTTAAGAGACAACTCTCCAGCAATTTATTTTCTGTCACTGCCTGTGTTTCTGCCTATGAAGGATGATATTTTGTTCACCTTTAGTGCCTTTACCCCATCGTATTCTGTAGTAAGTGTCCCCAAACAATGCTTTTGCACTATCCATTAGGTATGGCTGTCTCGACTGGCTGTCACCCAGCAAGGGTGCCTCTTCCTGTCTTTGGTCTAAACATGATGTCATTTCTTCTTAGCATATCACCCACCACTATCTCCTGTTGAGTAACTGTGTGTGTACTTAAAAAAAAAAGTATTTGAAAGAGTGTTTCTTCTTTATTCTGTACCCATACAACACACATCACCACACATAGAGTTAGTCCAGTACTTAATAACCCTTTTAAAACTTTGAAGTGGAAGGTATAGAAAAAACTCCAAGAAATAGCACATAAATCTGGGAACTGAGGAAAGCAAAGTTGGATATAGAGCAGCAATAGTGTGAAGAAGAAAAATGCCAGGATACTTCTCACATTATGGACTTAGGATAGCAAGGGGAGTACTTTTTACCCACCATTGAAATAGAGCAGGGTAACAAGATTTAACAAATAAAATACTGACATTTACTGTAGGGTTTTTAGATGCTCAGAGCTGTGGTGTGTACGTTCTACAACTTACTCGCTGTGTGGCTTTGGGCAAGGTGTTCATCTCTCTGAGCCTCATTTTCAACATCTGTAAAATGGAGCTAGTAACATCTACCTTTCTGGATTGTTAGAGACATTAACCAATTGTATGTAGAGTACATGCCTTTACTCCATTCAAATCACTATTCCTGCGAGTGAAGTATTGCTCCCCAGCAAATTCTGTCCTCTTGAAAGTATGGAGCAGCCCAAGGTACCAGGAGCCTTCCTGAGGAAATGAAGTAGAACGTTGGGAAGGGCCAGGGGGAAATGCAACCCAAGGGAGCTGCAGAGGATCCAGAAGAAACCTTCCCTTTCCTTGAACTTTGCCCTGAGTGGGAGGAGCTCGGCTTCTGTTTTAGTGATAGGTTCCTAAGGAGAAGGTGCCTTCTGTTGCCCCCACACCAACCTCTCCTCTCTGATTTGTTGATGTCTGCATTTTCCCCCTAGAGGGCCCAAACTCTCAATCCATTAGTTTCTTCAAATATTAGTTGGGCACCTACCACATATATCCTGGTGGCAGGTGGCAGGCAGTGGTGGGTGATATGCAGGGTTGCTTCTTAGCTAGAAGCAAAAGCTCTGATGGCAGAATTTTAGGTACTGACAGAGGCACTTCTGAAAGGAGAAGGAGTTTTCCAGTGATTCTTGAAATTACTCTATATAATTCCTTTATTTAATGGGCATTTTTTGAGCACCTATAATGTCCTGGTCCATGTACTAGGGATTGAAGAGAAAGACTGAAGAGACCCAGTTCTAGTCTTAGAGTTTCTTGTAGCCTCCTAAGCAAGGTGTTAAAAACAATATAATGTGGGAAGTGATATAAGTGTAAGAACAGGATGCCATGGGAACACAGAGAAGGGTCAGCAAATTCAGACTCATGGGAAATCAAGGAAGAAAGACTTCCTGGAGGAGGTAACATTTGACTTGGGTCTTGAAGGAGGGGTGGATATTCAGGAGGGTGAAGAGACCAAAAAGAAAGACATTTCAGGCAGAAAATACAGCACATGCAAAAGTATGGATCAGCTCTGTAAGACCCACATGAAAATAATAAAACAACACCAAAAATAGTGGTAGCCAACACTCCCAGAATGTTTACTATAAGGGACAGCTCTTTGTATGTATGATCTCATCTAATCTTCAGAATAGCCCCCTTTGGAGACAGGTGTTACTCATTTTCCCATTCTGCAAATGAAGAAACTGAGTCATAGGGAATTTAAATAATTTGTCCAAATTTACACAGCCAGTTAGCACCTGAGCTTAAAACTGAACCTGGCATTTCCAATTCCCAAAACAAAACTCTTAAAGCCTCTTCCATACTTCCTCTGAATCTTAATTTGGCATGTTGAAGCCAAGAGCCTAGCATTCCTTAGTCATCTGGCGGCATATTTGTTGTTTTCTCTTCTCTTTCATGTGGGAATCTGGCCCAGTTTAAGACCCAGCAGATTGGGTGTATATCAGGGTTCTTAGACTTCCTTCCTGCCCTCCCCCTGCCCAGAATTCCAGGCATCCATCTCCACAAAACACAGAATCTGAGAAAGTTTCTGGGAAAAATGAAATTGATGACCATCGTCACTCCTGGCTCTTTAATGAGACTACAGCCATACTTAACTTGTCATGGCCTGCCCCTTTTGACCCCTGTTTCCCCAGGCACTTGGTCATCCCAACAGACTCCTCTGCTGCTGGAGATGAGAGCCCATTAGGAGTCACTGCAGTCTGTTAATTTGCCTTCCACTGTGGGCTGATTTTTCACTTGTTGACTTTCCTTATCTCATTTCCCTAGCTGGTCCATTTAGGAATAAATAATATTGTTAAGCTAAAAAAGAAAAAGAAAAAAAATGCGTTGGTCCTGTTGCTCTTGAATTCATTCCCTTTCCTGCTCTGTTCTGTATCTGAGGGAGCTGCCCTTGCAGGCTGGGCTCCCAGATTTCCATGTAATTGACTTCCGCCGTCTTCAGCCAGAGGGAGGCAGTGGTGGGAGCTGTGAGGGTGAAAAGAAGTCAGAAGGCAGGACATTTCTTACTCCTCTCTGTCCCCCAGTGATCCTAACAGTAGCTGCCTCTTCTCTATGATCTTATTCTCCAGGGATCTACCAAGGTCCTATAGGGAACTGTGGCTTTGGTAACACCACTTTTCCCCTTTGTTTCTCCTTCGTAGGGGACGACTCACTATCCCATGTTTTGCTTCTCAGCTCTCCCACCAACTGGGCAACCAATCCCCTGTATTAAATTCCTTCTGTTTCAAATACTTAGAGTGGTTCCTGTTTACCTGGCTGGAGCCTGACTGATACAGAAAAGGAAGCCAATTTGCTAAGTAATGACATCTGGGATCCAGCTCAATCTATACACTATTAGCAATCCAATCTGGCATAGTTTGGTTCCATTCAACTCAACTCAATTTAACTCAATTTAAATCAATAAACGTTTATTGAGCACCTACTTTGAAAAAGGCATTGTACTATGTGTTGTGGTGAGCGCTGTGTATTGTGTAAGATTGATGAATCACAGACCTGAAACAAATAATACATTATATGTTAATAAATAAATATAATAATAAAAAATATATACAGCCATTGTACTTACTAGGTAATTGGGATACAAAATAAATAAATTATAATAACCCCCACACCCTCAAGGCATTGATGGTCTAATGGAATAAATAGGCAAGAGAACCAAGAGGTAAGGTATTCTATGTAGTGAATTGCAATAAAATGTTTTATGAGGTGAGCCCTGGAGAGGGGAACGTTATTAGATCAGGGTCGAGAGAAGCCTCCCAAGGAAGCTGTACTCAAATAGAAAGATATGGAATAAAGGCTACCAGGCAGGAGAATAGTCCCATAATATAGGTGAGTAGATGGGCAATGAGGAGGTTTGAGAAATCTAACTTTCAGAAAACATAACATGACAGTAAAAATCTGCCTCTAAAATCCATCTGGAATAATGGATGAATGGAGCAGAAGATTTACCCCAGAAATAAAGCCTACAATAAGATTTTTATTTGATAAACATAATAAAAGAGTAAATAAAAATAGGTTAAAAATAGCTAAAGAAATAGTATTGGGACCATTATTTAATTATCAGAGGAGAAATGTAGATTTCACCTCATACTTTTGACCAGAATTACTGACTGGAGAATTAACCTCTCCCTTCAAGAAGTCAGAAAATCTAGAAGACAGTATAAGTTAAAGCTGATAGGATTTGGGGATGGAAATGGACTTCCTACAGTATGAAACATATGATGAAAAGAAAAACATCTTTGCACAACTTAAAGCTCAAATGTAGTATTAAAATTAACCTGAAATGAACTAGAATTGAAAGTTTGCAAAAGGAAATATGACAAAGGATTTGTATTCTTAATATATAAAGAGCTTTTACAAACAAATAGGAGAAGGCAAACAGTCCAGGGGAGAATATGAGCTAATGATACAAATGTGAAACTCATATAAAATATATGGGAAATTTTCAATCCATCAGTAACTAAAGATAGCAAAATAAAACAATAAGATTTTTTTCCCAATTACACTGGCAAACCATTCTGTTTTGTTTTCTAAATAAAAAATGCTGCTGGGTGTGGTATGAAAAGGGAGTTCTCATCACTTCTGGTAAGAGGATGAATTATTATATTTCTGGAAAACAATTTGGTGGCATGTATCAAGGGTCTTAAAACTGTATGATTTTTGTTCACATTTTAAAATCTATCCAAAGTAAATAAGCAGAAATCCAACCATCTTGGAATTACTTATAGTTAAAAATTGAAAATAACCTGTTTTAGGCAGTTTTACTGTGTAACATAATTACAGTGCTTCACACCATGCAACAATTATGATACAATGCAATAAAAATGCTAATCACAATGTTAAGTACAAGGAAAAGCAAGAAACCAGATAAGAAAGGAGCCAGTCTTCCTGGAGGTGTCAGGGAAGTTCTAAAGAGAAGGTGATATCTTAAACAGGATCCTGAAGGAATAGGAGTTTTCCAGGTAGAGCAGAGAAAAGTCCAGGCAGAAAGATGTATAAATGTAGAGACACCTGAAGGAGTACATTTAAGGAATAGAAAGGAGTTAGATGGGGTGAGAGCTTAGATTGTGCTCATTGGGGTAGGAAGGAAAGGTGAAAGGGGAGAAGCCAATTGGCACAAGAAGGGTTTGGGTGTCATCCTGAGAATCAGGCAGTAGACAGTCAGTTTGGATTTGCAAGCAGAATTGTGGAAGCATTTGTTCTGTTACAGGAAGTTCATGAGGCAAGAGACCAGCCAAGACTTTCTGAGGTTTGTGCTGAGGTTTGGCCCAAGGCAAAGGTGAGGGAAGGATTAGAGACGATGAAGGACTGGGGCTGCGGAGGCCAGGATAGCCAAAGATGTAATTCCTGGATTTGCAATTTTTTGAGACAAATGGGAAGAAATAATTTGAATACCCTTGGCACTTGCACTCAAGAATGTGAGAGGTACTGAAGAGGAAGGCAGTAAAAATAGATACTGGGGAAGAAAAATAGATTTCGGACTCAAATAATAGAAATTCCAGAAGAATACCTTCACACCTGGTGTCAGCCTTATCCAATGAAAACAAAACCTCTCATCCTCCCTGGAATGCATCTGGGCAGCTCAGTCCACTCCCGAGACCCTAAGTTTCTGGTACTGACCTCATTCTAGACTTTTCTCTATCAGTTTCTGCCATAGTGACAGTGGGAAAAATGAAAGTTCATGAAATACCACCTTTGAATCTGCTATGGATGAGAGGGTGCAGTTGGTGTCCAAATGCCAAATACGGATTTTCTGCAAACAGCCACAGTAGTCCCTCCCTGAAATGAGTGGATAATTTTGGACACCGGAAATTGGTTGTGCGAGGCACACATGCACACCACACTACCCTAAGCACCCTGCATCCATTTTTGCCATCCTTTAATGAGAGGCCCTTTGCAAAGCTGATCTGAATGCCCATGAAAACAGTTCCATATATTACTGTGACATTCTTTATATAATCAGAAAAAAGGCAAGGGGTGGGGGTTGGCTTGTAGGGCGGCAAGCTGTGTCCGGTAATAAGGCCCTCAGTTTATAGGTTAATTTTTCCATCAGCTGAAGAGGCTGCCTTCTCAGGCATGTCGGAGAGAGGAGAATTTATTACCCAAGGCACTGCTGTCATTGGGAATGCAGGTAAATAACCGCATTGCAAATGTGGTGTGAAGGGGACATGCTTCTGCTCAAAGTTGGCAGGCAGAGAGGTGTTAAGGAGAACTCAAGGCCTGGGGTGGGGTGGGGGACCACTTAGCCTATGTATTTGGGCTTTTGTCACTTGGGGACTCTGGCACGGTCCCCTGGGGAGTCCAGATACGCAGCCCTGGTTAAGCCCAGGACGGAGAACTGATGGCACATTTTGGAGCCTGTTTCCAAACAGCACTGTCATTATTACTGAGGGCTTTAAATAAGCGGTAGCCTGGTGACAAAGGGATTTAAAATGCCAAGAGTGTGATTGTTTAGTAAAAGCTGGCAATTAACCTCCACGACCCCTATTATCCACTGGTTTTCTCAGAATTAGGTGCCAAGCCCAGATGAAGTTTCGACCCTACATTATAGGCTCACAGTCTATGGTGACAATTAACATTCTGGGCCTAAGTCCCCCAGGGGACAAAGCTTGAAAAATGTCTTTTTCTAACTTCCACTCCGCTGTCCTCCCCTAAATACCCATCTTTGGACTGTCTTTGGGGTCCTCTCACTGTAGCTTTCATCTTGTGGACTCTCCATAATTTTTTGGGTAGCACCAAACTTGCAAAGATACAGAACCTCACATAACATTTTAGTTGAGGAAGATGGTATAGGTTGGGTGGAGAGTGCTGGTCTATTGAGATCCCTTTAGATCAGGAGTCAGTAAATATTTCCTGTAAAGGCCAGACAATAAATATTTCCAGCTTGTAGTCCAAATGGTCTCTGTTGTGACTTGTCAATTCTGCTATTATAACACTGAAGCAACTAGAGACTATATACAAACAAATGGACCTGGTTGAGTGCCAATAAAACTTTATTTACAAAAACAGGTGGTGGGTGGGATTTGGCCTGTGGGACATACATAGTTTTGTTCACTCTGAGCTAGATCAGTGGTGTCCAATTAAAAGACAATGGGAGCCACATGCATAATTTTTAATTTAGTAGCAACATTTTTAAAAGTTCAATAAATGTCTGGAAGTTTGTCATGTCAACATGTGATGGAAGTAAGTATTGATGAGATATTTTACATTCTTTTTCGGTATTAAGCCTTTGCTATCCAGTGTAGCTTACATACTTAGAGAGATCTCAGTTTGGAGGGACCACATTCCAAGTGCTTGATAGCCCATGTGGCTAATGGTTCTCATATTGGTGAAGCACTAGAGGGTTGCTCTTGTCTGCCTGGTTAAAACTGGTTCATTGACATCACTTTTGGATTCCAGCTCATGGGAAGAGGCAAGGGGAGCATCTCCCAGATGTAGAGTCAAAACTCCAAATCACATGTCACTTTCTTTGACCTGATATTGATAAGAATCCAGTCACGTGGACACATCATGCTGGAAAAGAGTGTGGGAAATGTAGTCTGAAGCTGGGTGGCCATGTAGCCAGCTAACTCTTGGCAGGGCCCATTCTACTACTGAGAAGAAGAAGAAGGGAAGGAAAGGTATTGGTAGAAGCAACTTTTGTCCTACCATCTAAGTTGTATTGAATTGTTCAACAGTCTTCTCTCTGATTCTGAAACCATAATCTGCTCTAGGTTGATCCTGAAAGTCAATCTGTTGGGATGGGAGGGAGGAGGGGTTGTGGTTTGAGATCCCCACCCATCCCTCTGTCTTTCTTTGAAGACCCTCTCCATCTCCTGCCCCAACAATCCACCTGTATTTCTGCTTCTGCTGCTGTAACAAACTATCACAAACATGGTGGGTTAAAAAATAGAAGGTTATTCTTTCACAGTTTTTGAAGCCAGAAATCTAAAATCAAGGCACTGGCAGGGCCACCTTCCCTCCAAAGTCCTTGGGGGGAGAACCCTTCCTTGCCTCTTCTAGTTTCTGGCCAATCTCCTGGCCTTCCTTGGCTTGTAGACCCATCTCTCCTATTTCTGCCTCCGTGTTGACATCACCTCTCCTCTGTATCTCTCTCTCTCTCCTTATCCTATAAAGATACAAGTCATTGGATTTAGGGCCCACCCCAAATCCAGGATGATTTTTAAATTATGCCTGCAAAGACCCTATTTCCAAATAAAGTCACATTCTGACATTCCAGGTGGACATGAATTTTGAGGATACTCTTCAAGCCACTGTACTACCTTGCTAGAACTCTGGATCATGCCAGAAGCTTTCTAAGCACCTTCCTCCACAATGGTCCTGGATTTCTGCTGCTCAAAACCCTTTACATGTACAAAGTTCAGTGCTGGAAAAGAGCCCAGGGAGCTTTTTGAGGACCTCGCAAATGGCAGGAGGATCCAGCAAATACTGAAGATGGATGTGCAGAGTAAAAGCCCCTCAGCACTGGAGGTGGTGGAAGGAAGTGGGAAAGAGAATGCAGAAGCAAAACTGCCTCTTTGCACACCTCCACTAGGAATAAATAAGTGTACCCATCATGCCCTATGGGCGGAAAAAACATAAAACTCCACATCCTGAGATAAAACAACAACAACAAAACAAAACAGAAGAACAGGATCACCCTGCCTAGTTCTAGTACCCAACATAAATGATTCTTTGAGCATTTCCTACCCATTGCTGATTACCCAGCAAAATGCATTTCTCTCTGACTTGTGCAATGCTGATTTCTGCAGACAGAAAGATGGTAGTCCTACCTGAAAATTGCTCTCATTCCACCAGGAATAGACGAGTGCAAAGTTGGTAAACTTGGTAGTTTTGTAGGTTTTTTCTTTTCTTTTCTTTTTAAATATTTTATTTATTTATTTGACAGAGAGAGAGAGAGAGAGAACACAAGCAGGGGAAGTGGGAGAGGGAGAAGCAGTCTCCCCACTAAGCAGGGAGCCCGATGTGGGGCTCAATCCCAGGACCCTGGGATCATGACCTGAGCCAAAGGCAGATGCTTAAAGACTGAGCCATCCAGGTGCCCCTAGGTTTTTTCTTTTATATGCCTGTTGGGTTTTTTATTTTCTGACTTTCTCAAAAAATTCTTTCTTCTGTTGCCTTAAGTCTTCCATCCTCAGTTTCTTCACTGTCAAGTGGTGAAAATAGTGATGTTGACCAGGATGAGCCCTTCCTCTTGCTCTGTAGTCCTGCTGATTTTGTCTCTTGTCTCTTTATTCTTTCTATTTCTGTCTGCCTCCACTCCACCATCCTTGTTCAAATATCACCTGGGGTATTGCAACAATTCTAACTGGTCAACCTGAAGCTTCTTGCCTCCCTATAGTTCAATATATATATATATATATATACACCAATCTATGTATATACACACCAATATATAATCATATATATATATGTATATGTATATGTATGTGTGTATACACACACACACACACCCCAAGACTATTCTAAGAAGTTTTATATAAACCAGTATTAATTAACATAATCCTCTCATTAATATCCTCATATTTCACACAAGTAAACAGAGAGATTAAGTAACACAGCTAATAAGTGGTAAAGTTGGGACTTGAACACAAGGAGATGGGCTAGAGGCCACACTCTTACCTACTGCTCTGGACAATAGCCTAGTGGTCTTTGAAATCCACCATGATGTGCCTGCCACCTCACCAACCTCCTCATTCCCTGCACTTCAGTGACAGTGGCCTGCTTCCACTTACTCTACCTCTTCTATAATCACCACAGGACCTTTGCATGCCATCTACTGAGCATGCTCTTCCTTCCCCTTTTAGTGAAGGTAACTCCTCCTCACTTCCTGGACCTTGGTTTAGGAATGCCATGCATGATCTCCTTCAGTAGATCAAATCCCCTCAGAGAGGCTTCCAGAGCACGGAGAACTTCCTCTGCACAGCACATACCACATTTGTGCCTCTCATCGGTTTGGGTGTTTACTTGCTAATGTCCCTGCCTCCCAACTTCCCACCTCTTCCAATGCACATGGAAGCTCCATGAGGACAGAGTTCTGCTCTCTGCTATCCCTCCAGGGCTCAGCATGGGCTCTGACTCACAATATCTGCAGAATAAGGAAGTGGATGAGGAGGATGCTGATGAATCACTGATGCCTGATATTAGATTTTTTTAAAAGTCCTTATTGCCACAGCTTACAAAAAAAACGAATAAGAGACACAGAGGACTGAAAATGTGGTTTTGTTGTCCAGTGTGGTGCTGGTTATGGTTCTTGGCCATTGGCCCTGACGCATGCAGCAGAGGCAAGCAGGTGGCCGTGGAGGGAGCCTGGGTCTTGGGTCCAGAGAGACCTTGATTCGAAGCCCTTTCTTGGGGCTAGTGTTCTGCCACATTTCCATGGATTTCAAATGCTCTTTTTTTCCTTCAAATTTTAATGTTTTTGAAAGCACAATTGATCTTACAACTGAGCTGTACACTTAATGAAGTGTATTTTTTGTTGGTCCCTGTGAAGCAGTTATGAAATCAATGGTGAGTCCCACAGTCAATGGCATTTTAGAATTGAGGTAATTCCATTTGTGGCCTTGGGTAAAGTCTTTGCTTTTCTGAGACCTAATTTCCTTATCTATAAAAGGGCAGAGTTGTCGTAAATATTGGAGATATATATAATGGCCTCCGCACAGTGACTCGTGGCTTTAATTCATCAATAGAAAGTCTATTATGAGTTTCATAAAATATGTGTCAGATGAGGGTTTTGCGAGAATAATCTGTATCCTTGTATGGTCAGTGACACATTTGGCTACTCACAATTTTAAAAAGGAAAGAAGGTTTGAGGGGCTCTATCTTCTTTACATTTTAATTAATGCTGCTCAAAACCTTTTTCTTGTATCTTTATACTGTGAGACTAGCCTTCACCAGTACCGTCACGGGCAGAGAGGCGCTGTTGAACCCGTCACTAGGGTGCACTCTTAAAGCTCCCTTGTTCCTTCACTTTCTGAAGACTCTATGGATAGTCTACATGGGGAAGCAAAGTCCTATGTACATTAAAAATTATACAGAATTTGACTCATCTACCAAGCACATCTCTCTCTCTCTCTCTTTAAACTCAGGGCAATTACTTGTTCTATTTCTACATCTAATGCTCTTTTCCAGTTTATTCTTGGTGAGCATTAGTCAGTGCCGCTATATTTTCGGAAAGGATTCTATTTGCTCTGAACCAGGAACTGGAGTATAATCTCAGTTAGTCATCCGAAGTCTTCATCTCTGTCACTGTTTGTGGTTCATCGACTTGAACTGGGATGCGGATAATGACATAAAGGAAGCCTTCAGATGGTCCCGTGAAAAATCATGGCTTTTTGAAGGACCTCTTAAAGTACCCTCAAAAATAATCACAAGACCAAGGGCTGTCTTAAACATATTTAACTTGGTAGACAAATAAGTGCTAAGAATAAATGAGGAAACATATATTTGGATTAAAAACAGAAAAAGCAACTGCTGAGTGAGGGCAGAGAAAGAGTATAAAGTGGACTGAGCACATTTTTCAAGAAAAGAGACTTAAATTCATTTCCTGCTGATTGGCAGAGTCAGCCATAGCGAAGGACAGACTTCAAAGCATACCTTTTCCTTTGACCACTTTTGCGATGTCGGCAAATCGTTTTTCGTCTCCATTTATGCTGCTATGATAAGGTTTTCCGTTATTTGTCATTCCATTACTCCTCAGGTCTTTTAAGATTTGATTTAATTTTGGGAGACAGCAAAAAACATTGAGAACTAAGTTGAATACACCTGATGATAAAGTAAGGTAATGAGTGTGTGTGCATGCGTGTGTACGTGCACACACACACGCACACACACGTTTGTATATGTGTGTACAAGATCTTCCAAACTGATGAAGATCTGGTCATAGCGGGTTAAACAGTGGAATCTGTGTGAATTTATTGAAGAAAAAGTGTTTGCAGAGATAATTAAGGATCTCAGGATGATATCATCTTCTATTATTTGGGTGGGCCTTGAATCTAATGACAAGTATCTTCTAAGGAAGAGAAAGGAGGAGACAAGGGACACAGCCTAGATAATGCCATGTGAAGACAGAGGCAGAGACGGGAGTGAAGCAGCCATGAGTCCAGGAACACGGAGCCTGTAGAAGCTGGAGCAGACACTGAAGGGTTCTCTGAGAGCCTTCAGAGCGAGGACAGCCCTGCCGACAGGCACCTTGACTGCAGGTTTCTGGTCTATAGAACTAAGGGAATGAGTTTATTTTGTTTTAAACTGCCATGTTGTGCTAATTTGTTACAGCAGCTCCAGAAATTTAATACACTGGCTTATTTTTTGGCTTGAAAATGTGGTTTTGAGACACTTCTCAAAGAGAAAGGAATTTCAGAACTAATCTGAGTAGTGATATTATCATTAGAATAAGTGTCTATTTTCCTCTAAGGTCTACTTAAAATAATTTCTCCCCATCTGTGTCAGTCATTGTCCAACTAGGGAAATTCAAACCACTGTGGGTATATATAGAGAGTGAAACTAATGCAGGAATTTATTATTCCACAGATGAGAGAAGCCAAAAGGACACAGAGAGGTAACCGAGAGATTGGCAGCAGCGGGAGGCCACGACCACCGCTTGAGAGGAGGTGGTGGTCAGAGGTCAGGGTCACCAACAAGAAGCTGGAACCATGGTGGGCTTATGGAGTGGGAGATTCTACCTGAGGTAGAAAGGGAGGGGAGGAATGCCTCAGCTTCTCCCATGTTGTCCCCTTCCATCTCCTTCAGTCCTTCCCATTAGCTGAGCTCAGCCAGCAGCTTCCTCACAGGGAAGCCCAAGAAACCACCTCCGGGGGACAGAACAGGGAAATGCAAGGAATGGATTAAGAACTTGATTGCCCAGGACCTGGGGTCTATCATGGGGACACATTGCAGGAAAAATGCTCTAGAGGTCAGATGGCATTCTACTTATTTCCCAGAAGATTTGGAATCATTCCCTTGTATATTCATACATATGTGTATATATATAAAATATATAAGTATATTTTTATTTATATATAAATAAAATAAGATATAATTTTATTTATATATAAATAAAAATATATAAGACATATATATTTTATATATATTTATATATAAATAAAATATATATTTATAAATAATATATATATATATATATTTTATTCCTCCCTCTGTGGCAGACAGGATAATGGTTGCCCAAAAATGTCCACATGCTAATTTCTGGAAACTGTGAATCTATTAACTTATTTGATATAAATGTGACTTTCTTAAGTTATCCTGGATCATCTGGCATAATTATGGGGGCCTTATAAGTGGGAGGGAAGAGAGTCAGAGATTCAGAAGGAGACACGATGCAGGCAGAGGCTGGAACCATGGGTGTGCAGATGGAGGCAGTGGCCACGAGCCACGGAATGCAGGCAACCTCCAGAAGCTGGAAAAGGGAGGGAAAGGATCCTCCCCTAGAGCCTCCAGCAGGGAATGGGGCCCTGCCAGCACTTCGACCTTAGCCCAGTGAGACTGATTTTACATTTCTGACCTCCAACGTTGTAGCATACTCAATTTATGTTGTTGGAAGCCACTCAGTTTGTGGTCATTTCCTACCAAGGCAATAAAAAACTTATTAGTTTTTTTCATTGTACTGCAAATAGCAAAATAAAACATTCAACATTATTATATCTCCAGCGGACATGATGTGCAAACAGCACAAATGGGAAACGGTGCTCTTTCCTTCCCACTCATTTCTCAATGTATCTCTCTGCAATGGAAGCTCCAGGAAAGTCGAAGGCTAAGCAAATAACGGTAGTGACTCCGTGGGATCCTGAGAGTTACAAGCCACACTGTTTACACTGAATGACATTACAGCCGTCTTGTGTTAGAGTTTGATTTGCACCCACAGATGGTATGCAGTTGAATGCCTCTAGGCAACAGGCAATCCCACTGCATTCTGACAGATGTCCCTTTTCGACCCTTTGGCATAATTGCTTTACTTTAGTGGGTGGTTGACATTACTTTGGTGTATTTATTAAAGCTATAAAATGTTTCATGCTATTACTGGAGTGTCTTCACTAAATGAAATGGGCTTGATTCAGATAGATTAAGTGGGAAAGCATATTTAATAAAATAATAGCTCATGTGTTTGCAGAGGCTTTTAAATCTAATTAACGGTAGGGCTCATGGCATGGACATTCTTTTCTTCTTTCCCCAGGAGGCAGGGAAGAGAAAGACAAAGTCCAAAAATAAGGACAGAGATTCTTTTGAAAATAAGAGATAACACTACAACCCGGCAATTGCATTACCAGGTATTGACCCAAAAGAAGTGATCGGAAGGGACACCTGCACCCCAATGTTTATAGCAGCAATGTCCATAATAGCCAAACTGTGGAAAGAGCCCGGATGTCCATCGATAGAGGAATGGATAAAGAAGATGTGGTTATTATTCAGCCATCGAAAAATGAAATCTTACCATTTGCAATGACGTGGATGGAACTAGAGGGTATTATGCTAAGCTAAATAAGTAAATTGGAGAAAGCCAATTTATCATATAATTTCGCTCATCTGTGAAACTTAAGAAACAAAACAGGAACATGGGAGAAGGAAGGGAAATATAAATAGGATGAAATCAGAGAGGGAGACAAACCATAAGAGACTAGGCCATAGGAAACAAACTGAAGGTTGCTGGAGGGAAGGTGGATGGGGAGATGGGATATCTGGGTGATGGGCATTAAGGAAGGCACTTCAAATAATGACCACTGAGTGTTGTATGCAACTGATGACTCACTAAATTCTACCCCTGAGACTAATAATACACTACATGTTAATTAACTGAATTTAAATAAAATAAAATTAGATTTAAAAAAAGAAAGAGATAACAGACTAATGATAACAGTAGTAGTAGCAATAATAATATATGACTTAACTCTCTAGAATCTATGCTATGGGAGGACTGTACATACCCTTTTCTTTTGGTTCTCATGACCTCATGAAAGAAGTATGATTAGTCACAATTTGCAGCTGAAGCAGCTGAGTCTCAGTAGATCAAGTTCATCCAGGTGGTAAGCATCTGAACTGGAACTCTGGAATTGAATTTTTTCAGCACTATATTCAGGTTTTGGGGTTTTTTTGCTTTTCAGCGTGGCTTTCTATCCTTTGGAAAGGGGAGAACACCTTCACTCAACAAAAATTTATGCGTGGCATGATTTGTTAAATATCTATCACATTCATGTATGAATAAATGAATGAAAATTTCCACCCAGCTACAGCACAACTCCAGGCAAGTTACCTGTTAATCTACACCCGAGCAACGTGATGCAAAAAGGCAGAACTGCTTCTGCTTTGGAAAATAGTGAATGACTTGAGTTCATTCATTTGTTCAATCATTCATTTCCTCAGTGAACAGACATCACTGAGGATTTACCATGAACCAGGTACTGTGCTGGCCAGTGGGGGTTAGGGGTAGGAAAGACACATTTCAGGGGCACCTGGGTGGCTCAGTTAGTTGAGCATCTGACTCTTGATGCGGGCTCAGGTCATGATCTCAGGGTTGTTACAGGGAACCACATGTCAGTCTCCACGGTCCGTGGAGAGTCTGCTTGAGGTTCTCTCCCCGTCTCCTCCTCCTTCTGCCTTTTCCCCTGCTCGTATGCACAAATTCTCTCCATAGGGCCAGGAACCTCGGCACACCCTGATACCTGGGACAACACCATAGACTCACAAAGCCTAGACCTGAACACGACCTCGGAAAGCATCTTCAGATGAAAGAGCATTCAGCTGACCAGCTGGGCTGTAGTTAAGGGTCAAATGGGCCTGGGTTCGATTGGGTCTGCTGCTTACTAGCTAGACCTCCAATGCTGTACTTGCTAACTTGGGGAGATTAGGAGGGAGATTCATCCCTGGAAGGCTAAAGTGAAGTTCAGAAATGACATAAGATGCTTAGACATAAGATGACATAACAGCTTGCTTAGGATCTGTCCATGGGAAGCACTCAGTCAAGGTTGAAATGTATGTTGCTCTCTTTGGCACGCTTTTGACTCACCTGGATTGCCTCCTGCCATCAGTGAATGGTCCTGTTCATGCAGTGTTCTTATTCTTCTCTGTTGCAAGTGCCTTCAGGATTGGTGAGACAAGGTGGGAATGTAAAATGTTGGGACTGCCTATTTTTCATAACTCTTTAAAGTGCAGGTTCCAATAAATACATAAATAAATAAATATAGCTTCCGGATAAATACATACATACATACATATATACATACATACATATATAAAAAGTACAGTTTCCAGATCGCAAGCCTCCTGGTACCATGACTTGTCGGAGCACCCCCAGCACATCTTCCAGAGTCCCTTCTCCAGGCTGCTCCCCTTCTTGCTTACTGTGTACAGTACAATCTTTACATGCCAGACCTTGTCCCTCCGCTGCCTTCCAGAGGCTTCTCATTGCACTTAAAATGAACGTAAGCCTCCTACTGTGGCCTGAGAGAGCTCTGCTGGCTTCCTGGCCCTCGCACCTGACGTTTCCATGTCCCAGATCCCTCAACCACCCTGCCTTATTAAATGCTGTGTCCTCAAAGGCAGTGCTCTGTTCCTACTCTCCAAACTTTGCCTGCTTGCATTCCCTTCATGATACTGACCACCGGGCGTTTACTTGTTTATTGTCTGTCTCCCGCACTTACAGAAGTTCTAAGAACACTGACTGCTTCCTTCACTTCTGCATTTCCAGGGCCTAGAGCAGAAACTGCCCCATATCAGGTGTTCCATAAATATCTACTAAATAAATGAGCAAATTCTTCACAACAGTGAGGGTTTTTTTTTCCTTCAATTCAAGGAAACCCACTTCTATACTTCAATAACATATTATGAATATCTAATTTTTCACTGTGCATGCTTGAATTATAACTGTCTGACACCACCACCAAAAAAGCATTAGAAACTTATTATTATTATTAGAAACCTATTCTCCCGTCCCATAGACCTGTGGGCCACAATGGACAGAATAGACAGAAGACAGGCGTTTATGTCCCACACCCCCAAAACACCAGTGAGGAAAACCTCCTTAAGCCCCATGATTGCCTGTGAAAAGCCCAGACAGACCAAATGAAGAAGAATGCCAGTGCCAAGGAAATTAAATCTGAAGCCAGAAAAGACAGGCTCTATAACTCCACAAAGAGGTACAGTATGTATAACCTACAACACGCACAAGGATGTGCCTTAGAGGTCTTCAGATCGGCCGCCGTGTTTCCTGGGCACTTGAGGAAAGTGACTTGAAAGTAAAGTAGCCTGGGTAGCAAGTCTTAACACTGATGGTTTGTTCTGGAAACAGATGCATTGGAGCTGTGATCCAGCGGCTGATACGGAAGGATGGCATGAGGCGATGCTGATCTCAATGTGCAAACTAGTTCTTGGGTGATGAAAACATCCTATTTTTATGTATAAAGCACAGATACACAGACAGATTTCACAGGGGAGGCAGTTAGGAAGAAAAATGTCTAAACATTACCCAGATGTAATTCACCTAAACAACCACTGTGAGGTTGGGATTGTTTGACTACTTTACAGATGAGCAAATTGATTCTCACTAAGAGTAAGGGGAACACTCAGGCTCACCCAACTGTAACTGGGGAGCAGGGACTGGAAGTTCCAAAGTGCCATGTTGTTCCAGAAAAATGTATTTCTCATGAAACCCCTAGGAGGTTCTTAGGTTCACTCAGTGCTGTTGGAACACTCTGTTAACAGAGCAGTAAATAAATTTGGGAGCTGGGTGTCCTTCCAACTTCCCACCAGGAAGCTTTCTGACGTCTCAAGGGTTCCAGAGCTCCTGCATCGGGGACCTGTTTGTCAACATGTCGGAGACCTCCCAATTATGTCATTAGTGTCTGTGTCTCCTTATGAGAACACAAGGAAGGAATGGAGGAATTACGCAGACATAACGAAGCACTAGGGGAGATGTAAAGGAAAACAAGAAAGAAATGCAAAATGAAAAACCATCAGGCTCTCTCAATGTAGGTCTTTGGGCCTATAAATGACAGTGAAACCAAGCTCTGTCCCCTATGCGTTGCATGACCCAGGCAAGTTTCTTAACCTCAGTCTCCCCATCCAGGAGAAGGGTGTGAGGTTTCCCCATCCGGGAGAAGGATGTGAGGGCTAAAGAGATATTCTGTGAGAACAGACCTCCTAGGCTCTGCTAGGGAAGGGGCTTGTGTCTCCATGGCTGGCCTGCTATCCTCTACGATGAACAGGTTCCTTTCTCTGGGGGTCCTTCCACTTCATTCTGACGTTTGGTGTGTCCCAAATGATTCATCAAGCAGGCAGGACAAAGCTCAGGGTCCCAGTGTAAATTTTCAAATGGATCCATCTTCTGTGGGCATCACAAGGAGCCATCAGCAAGCACAGAACTACTAGTTGGGCAAAGAGCAAATCCAGGGAGAATGGTAAAGTCACGTAAAACCTCAAATTATTTTCAATACTCTTGAATGTTTTAAGAGCCTCTATTTATATGCAATTGACATAATAATTCCTAATTACTTTTCCCCACTCATTAAAGCACATCTCTTAAGAGTGTTTACTCAGCCTCCCTATTTTAGGACCAGTTCTTTTCGTTCCATGTACAGGAATGTAGTTAATTTCCATTTTTTGATGCACAGGAAGTAAATCCTCCCCCCCCACATCACCTTACACTTCTGCAGTCTGATTTGCCATTTTGTTGCCTTTCCTCCTTTGTCTGGTTGGTATGTGTCTTGCACTTAGGCAGCAGTGGAGACTGTCAGAAATGCCACCCCCACTGGAGTCAGAAAGAAATAGGTGAGGGGCACCTGGGTGGCTCAGTGGGTTAAAGCCTCTGCCTTCGGCTCAGGTCATGATCCCAGGGTCCTGGGATCGAGCCCCGCATCGGGCTCTCTGCTCAGCAGGGAGCCTGCTTCCTTCTCTCTCTGCCTGCTTCTCTGTGATCTCCGTCTGTCAAATAAATAAATAAAATCTTAAAAAAAAAAGAAAAGAAAAAAGAAAGAAATAGGTGAATCCTAGCGCTGCCACTTCCTGGCTGGGTGAACTTGGGAATGTTGCTTCAGCTCTCTAAGCCTCTCTCCTTATCTGTGGGATGAACATGGTGACTCCTGACGTGTGAATTCATGAGATCTTGTTGACTGTGATAGCATTCTTCATAGCAGGTAGCAGAAAACTCAACTCAAATTAGCAGAAACAAAATAATATACTTTATTGGCTCATGGAACAATGAAAAATAAATCCAGAAGTATGGAATGTCAGAGATTCAGCCGATAATGTGAGTGAAAGGGACATCCCTCACGTCCACAGTGGGATAGACCACTGATCACATCTGCCTTCAAGATGGAAGACCAACTGTGTGCCTGCACTCTGCTAATACCAAAGGAAAATGATTCTTTTGGTACTTAATTCAGTTATTGTGAAACTTTTAAAGTCTGCTTTGTAAAATTTGGACACATGAGTCTACTTTCCACTGGAAATTTTATGAACTCTAAATATAGATAAAATATTTCTGATGAAAATTTAGTGCTATAAGAATAAATTATTTGAGCTATAAAATACACCAGTATATATATAAGTGTAAAGTATATCGCTGAATTCCAAAAGGCTGATAATGGAGAAAAATGAAAATATCTCAATAATTTTTATTTTGGTTACATGATGCAACAATAATATTTTAAATATTATAAATTATATTTATAAATTAATATATGTTATGAATTGAACTGTTATATGTTATGAATTGAACTGTGTCCCCTCAAATTCTTACATCAAAGTCCTAGTCCTCAGTACTCAGAATGTGACTTTATTGGGAAATCGAGTTACTGCAAATGTAATTAGTTACAACGAGGTCATACCGAAATAGGATAACCTTGTCAGGTGTCCTTATAAAAGGAACAGCATGTGGAGAGGAAGAGATACACACAAAGGGAAGATAATGTGAAGACCCAAGAAAGAATATCACCTGCAAGTTAAGAAATGCCAAAGATTGACAGCAAACTGTTGGAAGCAGGAGAGTATCATGGACCACACCCTTCCTTCCTAGACCCCAGAGGGAACCCGCCCTCTGGATACCATGATTTTAGACTTCTCCTCCACAACTATGAGACAGAACACTTCTGTTGTCTAAGCAACCCAGTTTGTGGTGCTTTGTTATAGTAGCCTTGAGGAGCTAACACAGTCAAGTTGAATAAGATATATTATTAAGGTTAATTTCACCAGTTTTGTTCTTACTTTTTAAATACGTAGTTAATAAGAAGTTAAAATTACACACATAGCTTGCATTATCTTTCTACAGGACAGTGCTTCTCTGAGGGATAACACAGGTATTAAAAACACAAAGACAGGGTCACTTGACCTACCTAAGGGAGCTCAGGAAAAGCTTCTTGAAGAAGTGGTGTTTAGAGTTTAGACTGAGGCCTGGACCATCTCTAGGGCTTTATTAAGTGATGGAATGCTGAGTGGGGTGTGGAAGGACAGAGGACTCTGTTAGGTCCATTATTACACGAAATGAGACTGAGACAAAGTGGAAGTTATTTAAAGCTTTATTTTATGCCAAGTATTAGAAATCAGACTGATTGGCCAGGGGAACAAGACTGAGACAAGGTGAAAGTTATGCAAAGCTCTATTCTATGCTAAGCATTAGAAGTCAGACTGACCGGTCAGGGCCATCTCTGAAGAGAGCGATCACCTCCAGCTTACAGGCTCAAGAATTGACTGACTAACCGGTCAGGGCCACCTCCGAAGAGGGCGACCCCTCCCCATCTTACAGACTACCTTTTATAGAGCAAAAGTCTGGCCACACATAGGTGGCCAATGAGATTGTAGTCATGTTAGGTCACACACAGGTGGCCAATTGAATTACAATTTACCCTATAGTAGCTGTTTGACCTAACCTATTACTCTGGTCAGAACTGGTGCTCAAGGTTGGCACCCAAACGGTGGGGTTTACATTCTTTGGTGGTTAGGGAAAAAGTATGTGTGTTTCTTACTGATTGGATGTCTCCACCTGGCCCGACTCATCCTTGTATTCTGGGCTCTGTTATCAAGAACTGGCCGACCTGGCCTTGTATTCTGGGCTCTGTTATTAGGAACTAGCTGACCATATTTTACTGGTTTCCCAGACTTGCTTCTAAGTAAGTTTCTCTGGGGGAAGGGGGAAGGGGTCAGTTTAAGTTTTACTGCACAAACAACAAAATGGCTTTTAACCAAGATGGAGTCGCTCTGGCTAAATAGGTCCTTACAGACTCCAAGTATAGGGAATGGTTTGCACAAACACTCAGGCAGAAAAAAGCATGGCTCTCGCCTGAGCTGTCCCCAGTAATGACATGCCCTCAATTGCCAAAACACTCCTTTGGTGCACTCAGCCTCCATGGGGGTAAATTCCTCCCTATAATCCCACCCTGTTGCCACAGAGCAACACCATGGATGTAGAATAGTAAAGAAGAATCAAAAGAGAGTCAAAAGTTGATGGGGCATAACAAATAACATGGAGGACATGGGGAGATGGAGAGGAGAAGGGAGTTGAGGGAAATTGGAAGGGGAGGCGAACGATGAGAGACTATGGACTTTGAAAAATAACCTGGGGGTTTTGAAGGGGTGGGGGGTGGGAGGTTGTGGGAGCCAGGTGGTGGGTATTAAGGAGGGCACGTATTGCATGGAGCACTGGGTGTGGTGCAAAAACAATGAATACTGTTATGCTGAAAAGATATAAAAAAAAATGAAAAAAAAAGTTGATGGGGAACATTGGGTGCAAATGAAAGTATGAGTAAATAATTTTAATAAACACAGATGTAAATAAGCCATTCAGACACACATGGAAGATAAGATGAGCCTGTTACCGAGTTTAATGATTTCAAATTACTAAAATATTCCCCCATCATCACTCAAACGCAACAACTCTAGTGTACCCCCATGAGTCAGTGGTGATTGTGACTTCTAGGTGTCTTTTTCATGATAGTCAATGGGACCTGTTTGTATTGGGTAATTGGAGATAACAATCCCAATCACCCCACAAGGGTTTTATTGACTAGAAGCCAAACAAGACACCCCCAGATCTAATCTCTGTGCCCAGAAGAGGAACCCATCATCCATCCAAATAGAGGATGTAAACCCAATACATCAAGCCAAGAATATGGATGAGCTAGGAAATTTGTTCAAGAAGGTAGCAGAATGAAAAGACAGAGAGAGAGAAGAAGAGTTATATATTGATTTCCAAGCTCAGTCTTGTACCTTTAAATATATCTGATTTCTTGTGAAAGAATTTCCTCTATACTTTGAAAAATGAAAATGTAGATGGTTAGCACTAGAAGAACATCTTGGAGTCAATCTAATCCCCCTTTCATGTTCTGTTGAAAGTTTGAACCACTGAAAGTTCCTACAGCATCATTCAATAATTGATTCAAGTAACCATTTATGGAGCCCAAAGAGGTTCAGTGATTAAGGTCACAGAGCCAGTTGGTGGCAGAGTCTATCGTTTTTGTCTGGAGCATCCGTCCCCATGATGATAGTGCAGCAACTTTCACGCCATGTGACAGGAGCCTCCTCATCTTAGACCAGAGATCTGAGCAACTCCAGGCGTCTAGAGTATTTTTGGTCCTCCCTGACTTCTCTTTGAGGTTTTTCCTCTTCATTAGGGTCCATTCCAAGTGCTCCAATCCCGACGCTGTGCAGGCTGCTTCCTCAGTCACACGACAGGGATGCCGGCAGGAACATTGGTCCTTCCTTCCTTCTTTCATGTATTCATCCAATAAATATTTGAGAATCTATCATTCAGAGACTGTGTGAGGCACTGGGACCAGAAGAGTAAACTAAAGATGATCGTCTCTGTCCTTGGGCCCCAGAAATATACCTCTCAATGCCATCCATTCATCCGTTCAATCTTCATTATTTACTGAGCGACTAGTCAGTGCTAGGAGCTTTTCTAGACCCTCGGGAGACAGCAGAGAATGAGACAGGCACGGTCTCTGCCTGTGTGGAGGTGACATTCTAATGAGAAAAACAATATTAAACAAATAAAACAGCCAGTGAATATATACTATGGTGAGTAGTGGGAAGTGCTTATGAAGGAAAAGCTGTGTGAACAGATGGAGGGTCATGGAGATGCCATTTTAGATGAGTGGAGGTGGGGAGGGCTCGGTGAAGATGGGATATGGGAGAAGATATGAGAATGAAGTGTGGGGGGAGCCTCTGATGAATGAAGACGAGTGATGGGCTATTAGTCCACCCAAGGGCAGACATAACAATGAAGGAGTCCTGTGTTGTCTCAGTACCTGGGGTGCCTGAGTGGGGGAGGTGCTTCTCAGAGAGGAGTGGGTCTTCCCAGAATCCCTCTGCCTGCCTCCTGGCTGATGAAGTTGTGTGTGATGTTGCCCAGTGTCCTCTTTGGCTGGAGACAGGACACCCTGGGGACTGAGGAGAGCCAGCTGGAAGAGTCAAAGTCAGAGTAACAGAAGGGACACTGACTGCCACTGGAGATCACAGTCCTCCCAGCCCTTGGAAGCCCTTCATCCGTTTAGGAGAGGGGAGCATCATTTCCCAGAGCTGCATGATTGGAACCTGCTTATCCCTGGGGCCATGAGTTTGAGCAGTGGGGTTCCTGTCACCTGGCTTTGGGAAATGGGTCAGCAGCCAGGACAGAATGTGCTGCCTACCGTGTGGGCAGGCTCACCCAGCACGCACCGCAGGGTCACAACCCTGGTACACAGATACTTTCCAAACTGGACACACCTTATTAAAAAGGGATTCGTGGACATTTGATCTCCTAGGCTGGAAAACGGCCACCTGGACCTATTACTTACTCTCCCAGAAGGCATCCCCCTCCACCAAGCTCAGGGGGCAGCTCTTAGCTTGTGACCTTCTCAGTCTCAGCCATGGACACTGCCTCCTCTAACGTCCTTCTGTCTGTCCAGCACATGTGGCTCTTGATGCTGCTCCTACCTTCCTGTTCAATCTTCTGGAAAGCCCACATGTCATAAAGTGAACAGCTCTGGGTGCCGGGGTTGCTGGAGCTTCTACGTGGAGACACGAGACCCAGATTTCCAGTGCTCAGCAATCAGTTCAGGGCAGAGCCAGGCCCCAGGCTTTTCCCTCTGCTCAAAGTCACCTCCATCCTGTCTCTAGTTTGCCTTTTGCTGTCTTCTTCCCTGGATTTGGCCCCTGTTATAGCTCCTTAGGGGTAACTACAGTTCCATTCTCAGCCAGTTCTTGCTCAAGCAAGGCCTCCCTGTTCCATAGAGAATTTGGTACGTCTGACTTGAACCTGCAGCTCATGAAAGGCCAGAGCTCTCCCCACGATTGCTGCCAGTTCCCAGGGCTTGGGTTGTCAAGGTCTCTCCATCTTGGGTCCCTGCTCTGAGCCAGAGTCTCTGTGTCACCCAGTGTGGGTGACATGAAAGCTTCTTCTGTTGCCTTTTACCAAAAAAATTAAAATTAAAATTAAAATTAAATCACTCATCTGAAACCTGTGTATTTTGGGTAGTTATTCCAAAGATCAAGGAGTTTTGAGGAAGGGCTCCTAGTTAGCAGGAACTTCCTCATCTCTCTGTCTCCATCCTTCCTTCTCTAGCCTGCTTTAACCCCAGCAAAACATATTCTGCTCCTCTCCTCCCATAAGGCATTTAGCCAACCTCTGTAGTCTCATACTCATACTATTTTTGCAGGCAGACCCATTGTTCTCCATGGAAAACCCCTAGATGTCCACCTCCACACAGCAGTGATCTCTTCTTCATCTCTTCCAAACCTCTCCCTGACCCAACTGTCTTCCCTGCATTTCAGATGCAAATTTCCACCTGGCCCTTGGGCACATCCACCCAGATGTTCCAGTGCTAGACCCTCAGAGGGTCTCTCTGAGAGGCTGTCTGAGCCTCAGACTCTCCCTCTGCATGTTGGGGATCCCAACACCTCCTCAGTGGAGATACATCAAGTCTTAAGTAAGATAAACTTATATGAAGTGCCTGGTGTAAATAGGCATTAGAATAGTGCTAGCTGTTATTCCTGCTTTTGTTAATTATAAGTGGCTTTGCTCATTCTATTCCCTCCAGGGAGAATGTCCCTTTCTTCATATCTGTCTGTTCAGATCCTACCCATTCGTCATGGCCTAGCTCCGGCGATCGTGGCCCAGGGAAGCCCGTCCTGGGAAGTTAGAAGAAATCACTCCCTCTTCTGCGCGTTTCCAGCTCTCTGTGTTATTAACTCCTGTTAAGCAGTGAATGTATAAGAAGAAATCACTGATAATAGTTTCTTGGGTTCAGAAAGATTTGAAGATCTCCTATAGCAATTTTTCTGGAATTCCTTTCAGTTTTTGTTAACTGATCAAGCCCAAATGTCATTCCTTTCAATAGCAATTGTCATATGATTTCTTTCATTTCTCCCATTATTTATCTGTTGCTTAAGTGTCAGCTCTTTTTTTTAAAGATTTTATTTATTTATTTATTTGAGAGCGAAAGAGAAGAGAGCATGAGAGAGCCAGAGAGTGGGAGAGAGCACCCTGGGGGGAGGAGCCAAGGGGGAGGGAGAGGGACACGCAGACTCAGCACTGAGTGCAGAGCCCAACATGGGGCTCGATCTCAGTCTCAAGACGCCTGAGATGATGACCCTGAGATCATGACCTCATGACCGGAACAGAAATCAGAAGTCAGCCGCTGAATTGGCGGAGTCACCCAGGTGCCCCTAAGTACCAGCTCTTGGAGGGCGGGGCTTCAGTGTCAGCAAACTTCATAGCCTTAGTCCTTTACCCAGGCTTTGCCATATGCAAGCAGCTCAATAGATAGACGCTGAAAGTTGCCCCATGTACGTTTATTGAATCAACTGATGACGTATGAAAGAATGGAATCTAATAAGCGGCAGACATCAGCCCCTGCTAGGCAACAAATTTCTAGGAAGCAATCACTGCTAATATTCTCTTGCATCCAGAAAGGCCTAGAGATCTTCTGTAACAACTTTGTGCCACATTCCCCCCCTTGGCTCATGTCAACTGTCAAAGCCCAGATGTCTCTTTTACTATTTTTAGCTGACCCCGAGAATCACAGCCCAGGTCTCTCCTTGTGAAAGGCCAGGAGTGTGCTTTGCTGACGGGTCTGCAGCTGTTAGGTCCTTTGGGATCCTCCTCGGCTTGCAAGCCAGGTCACTCCTCCCTCCAGAAACTCCTGGATTTGGCTGGGCAGGGCGGTGGTAGGAGGGCTGGCCATTTCTGCCTCTGGGAGACTCCAGTAACAGCTAGCTCTGTTTCAGAGCCCCCTGCCAGGGGTTGGCTGATCTTTGTGGGGTCTACATCACAATCTAATGGCTCTCCGGCCCCAGCCTGTTCCCTATCTTTTCTTTTACGGCATTACCCACCCCCACCACCACCACCAAAAAAAAAAGCCTTTGCACTCTTTTCTATTCCAGCTCAGCTTCTGCTTTGCAAAGATTCCAAATAGCACACCACTGCAGACCAGCATCCCAAGAGAGTTTAGAAGGAGCCAGAAGGGAGGCTGACCTCATTTTCCGGGAGCCATGAGCATTTATGGCACGTGAGGAGATACAGAATCCTGAGGGGAGACGACAGCACCAATTTCAGCCTTTGGAAGCCTGTCCAGTGGCCTGTCCATATACCAGGAAGGACAGCAGCAGTCCTTTGGTTTTTATGGGGAGATCCAGCTGTAATTACATTGTCCAGAATATTATAGTAAAATCGATCAGAAAGTACGCTATTCTTGTGGAAAATTTTCTGATTTCCCAAATGAGTCCAGAAACAAGACATTATTGATGAATCCCATTATTCCTCTCAGATGAGATATAGATAAAAATAAATAGTGCTGTCTTGGAGTGTCCACCCCCGGGGACCTGCGGGTTGGGGAAGGATGCAGAGGCTGGCAAGGGGTGGCTTTTCCAGCTGGCCGTGGGGTGGTCTGCAGTCTCCATGACTTACCCTGCTCTTCAAGAGTGACTATGTCTGTTCCTCCCTCTGCCCTTGTCTCCCTTCAGCAGCTCTCTCACGGTTCCTGGGAATTTTTTTTTTTAAGATTTTATTTATTTATTTGACAGACAGAGATCACAAATAGGCAGAGAGGCAGGTGGGGGTGCAGGGGGAACAGGTTCCCTGCTAAGCAGAGAGCCCGATGCAGGGCTCGATCCCAGGACCCTGAAATCATGACCTGAGCTGAAGGCAGAGACTTAACCCACTGAGCCACCTAGGTGCCCCGGTTCCTGGGAATTCTTGCCACAAGCCAGGCCTCCTTGGCAACAAGAGGACTTTTGTAGGGGGCCTTCATTCTGCCCGCTGCTCTTTTGCCCTCAGCTAGTGTTTCTGGGGATATTTGGAGAGGTTCATCATATAATGTCACATATATCATCTAGAAATCATCTAGACCTGCCTCTTGAAGGCTTGAAGAATGGTCCTATTCACTACAGCTCTTGGACAATTGTCCAACATGAGAGAGAAGATTGCATCAAAGACACCTAGGTAGTTTCCATATCTTGGCTATGGTGAATAATATGACAATAAACATGGGAGTGCAGATATCTCTTTGAGATTCTGATTTCATTTTCCTTGGCTATACGCCCACTAGTGGGACGGCTGTTTTCCATAATAGCTGTACCAATTTATATTCCCACCAATAGTGGAAAAGGAGGGGGGGAAGATGTCTTCAAATAACTTGGGCAAGATAGAGGAAGGGATATCATGGCTTCTGCTTTCTAGACTCTCATGGAAAGCATTGATCCGTTTATTTCCAACTCATCCCTAATCCCTGCCCCAACTCCTCCAGCAGGATTGGGATGGGGTAGGACAGTTCTATTCAGTGCAGTCTTTGACACATGGACATTGGCTGCTTGATCTTGGGTAGGCTGTGTAACCTGTCAGGGCCTCAGTTTCTCCTTCTGAAAATGTCTTCTGTTGCAGGGTTATCGGGGGGCTGCAGCTGAGATCATGGGAGTGAAAAGGCCTTGTTAACCGTGAAACCTCTGCGTGAACGTCAGACCTCATCATGGCACCCTTCAGAACTGCTTCAGTTCTTCTGCCAGGGAAGAGAAATATCCCAGCAGGGATGCTTGAGATAGAAACCCTCCCCAGACTTTGTTTCTGGGCTTTTGCCTGACATGAACCAAGACTGCCTGCTGAGGGCAATCGCGGGGTTTACAACTGCCCTTCTCCTGAAATAACCACGCCTGAGTGTCAGCATTCAGGTGGACAAACCCTCTTTCCCTTCCTTAAATGATGGATCATCCATTCTCCTATTGAACTAGCAGTCTCTAGGAGCCACACAAATTCTAAACTCTTAACGATCAAGAACAAGGAGGCATGAGATTGGTTTAAAGGATGGATATTTGTCCTAGCATGAGCCTGGAGCTGGTCTTGCCCTGGTGTAAGGGGAGTACTCTGAGAGGGGACTGGACTGGAGATACCACCCTCTCACCCCTTGGTGAGGAGCCTGAGATCCTGCCCAGTTGCGGGGGCGGGGGGGGGAGTGGGGCTGCTAATCCAAGGGCATAGGATGTCACCTGGATTTGCTGCATGCACAGGGCAGACCAACGGCAGCAGGAATCCACAGCTAGACCATAGTTTCCATGGCTGTCATTGTATTTCCAGAGCCTAGCACAGAGCCTGGCCCATGGGAGGCACAGAGTAAATATTCCCTGAACAATTAAACCAGTCTTTCCAGCTTTTGGATAAATGCGTGGATTCTGTTTCTTGGGGGCTATGGAGAGAAAGTATTGGGGAAGAACCAAGACATTTCTAAGGTACTAGCAGGCTTTCTTGACATAGAAACGTCTTATTTCTTGGGGTACATTTTAAGCTTCCTGAAGAGGATCTATTTATACCTGTAGCCATATCTGTAGCCACAGATATGGTCCTCAGTGAACAGATAGAGACCAAGGAGCGAAATGCTTAATTAACAAACTTGTACTACTTAGAAGAATTTTCACATTCTTCAACTGATTCCATGATTCAAGCCACCCAGGGTGATGTCCCCTGTCCTTTCCTGTTTACAGAGAGGAAATCACAGCTCTCAAAGGTGACCAGATAAGGTCTCTTTGGTGATAAATGATGAAGCTGGGATTCTAAACAGGCCCTCCAACGACACATTCCATGATGCCTCCCACTGCCTCCCTGCTTCTTAGCACCGGATTCTGAAGAGTGTGAGAAAGGAGGCATGGGGAGGGCTCTGAAGACAAGTTCTGGACACTTTTCCTTGGAACCGCTCTTCCTGGAAGACATGGGTGGGGTGAAGAGGAGGCCCATAGCTAGGCCTGTGGATACCGGGGGAAGCCTTAGCCCATTTTCTCAGTTCCGGACTCTGTCTGAAATTTCCCCCTTGGTGTTTAGCCTATGCCTCCGAGCTACACTCAAACACAAAGGTCCCTGGGATTGACAGCCCAATGAATAAACAGCCATTGAGATGAAATGTGGATGCATTTCAGGTACTTCCATCAGAACACATTTTGATGTGGGCTAGGCCAGTTGAGCAGAGAGGTAGGAGACCACAGATTAACTCAGATACTATGGAATGGGAAAATTATAAGCCCCAAATATCTTTAATTTAGTCTTGACTAAAATTAAGTTGAGATGAGAGGCCACAGGCTTCAATAGCAGGAATCTGGAAAGGATATATCCTTTCCCTGAGAGTACGAAGCATTGAATTAACCATTGTTAATGGATAACAGAAGAGCTTAGAGGATATTTACAGATCCATTATTAAACATTTTAGTTAAATCTGTACTCATTTGGTAACTCGTCCTCTTAAAGTAGAATTTCTGTCTAGTCTGTTTGTTAAGAAGAGCAAAGAGATTTCCTGTAAAATTATCATACTGACTTATACACTTGAGATCATGAAAGTTTGTTACACAAAAAACTGTCCTTGTCTTAGGGGATAGACTTCATGTACAGATCCACTGTCTGTGACTCACAGATGTACTTCTAATCAGCTCAACAAAACTCATAGATGGACTCACGCTCCTGGAACTAGAAATGGAGTTTCAGGCAGTTTGTCTTGTAAATGTAAACAAAGAGATATATTAGTCAGTGTTCTCTAGAGAAACAGGACCAATAATATACATACGAGAAGATTTATTATAGAAATTGGCTGACACAGTTTTGGAGGCTGAGAAGTCCCATGATCTGCTGTCTGCAAGCCAGAGACCCAGGAAAACTGTAATTCAGCTTTGTCTGAAGGCCCAAGAATTGCGGGTGGGGATGGGGAGTAGGAGAGGGACACCAGCACACAGGGGTAAGTCCCGATTTGAGTCCACAAGCCTGAGAAACAAGACAGCCAATTTCCCAATTCATCCCTCCTCCTCCTTCTGTTGTATCCAGGCCATCAGTGGATGAAGCCCACAAGCATTGGTGAGGGTGATCTTTACTCATTCAACCAGTTCACATCCTTCGGACAGACATCCTTGGACATCCTTTGTCCATCCTTTGGACAGACACACCCAGAAATATTTTACCAATTATCTGCCATTTCATGGCCCAGTCAAGTTAGCACAAAAAGTTAGCCCTTACAAGTGACTCTTGTCAAATAAAGTGACTTGTAAAATAAATTTACTCTAACTCATTAACTTTGTATAAAAAAAGGCATAACATTGCATAATAAGTAGAAGAAAACAGATGATGAAGATGAGAACATATAGTAATGAGGGAGAAAACGAAGACAGAGTAGAGAGAATCAACAGAGGCATAACTTGATTCCTGGAGAAAACGAAAAAAAAAAAAAACAGACAAAACTCTGGCAGTATTGAGCAAGAAGAAAAATGACCCAAACGATGCAAAAATTAAAAATTTTCCTTGCAAAGGGAAAGAAAAAGGACATCACAAAGTTGGGGAATGAGAGCAAAGAGCATTGAAGGACACACCTAGGGAAATGGAGATTTACCTGCTTCCTGGTTTTATCCTAGCTTGACAGCATGAGGCCTGATGTCTGATGGGCTAGTTAAGATTGGTTGCAACAGAGCAAAACCCATACTGTGACTAATGAAGCAAGTAAGGGAATTTACGGTTCTACCTCATTGCAGAGTTGAACGGGGTAGTTTGACAGGAGGCCCAAACAAAGCCATAGAAATCTCTCGCCCAAGTGGATGTCTTTCTCAGGATAGGCAGGTTCTCAGGTTCAGTTCTTAGGCTTGTGACCACAATTCCTGGGCAAGTGGGAAAGCGAGGCTCCTTCCTGATGTTTCAAGCAAAAACCCTGACAAGGGATTTTTGTTAGCCCTGATTGCTCCAGCTGTAATGTGTTCACTAAGCCAGTCAGTGAAGCTGGAAGGATGGAATGTTCTGGAAAGCTCTAGTCCTGACATTTGCAACAGGAGATGGAAGTATTTATCAAATAAGTCACATGGATTGAATGTTGAGAAGGAGTCATTTCCTCCAAAGCAAAATCATGACCTACTGTCAGAAGAAGGAGCAATTGGTGCTGGGTGAGAAACATCCCACACTGGTGTTGGGGCAGAGGTGGCAAGGGTCACCAGACACCACGGGCAGGGTCTTGAGGGCCTTTCCTCTTATTTAGGAAGTTGAATGAGAAATCCACAGGCAGCCCTTCAAGAACATGACAGAATTCAAGAGGCCAGTTGGGGCAAATTTGGAATGAATTCCAGACTTGTAACACCTACTGAGTTTATGAAAAGAGGAAATGGCGAAAGGCAGAAACGGCATCCACATTTGACCAGCAGCCAACCACAAGAGTGGTATATTGGGGTGATGTGGTCAAAGAGGGATTGGCACACTCTTTGATTAAAAAAAAAAAAGATGGATGAGACTTTTTAAAATTTTTACTCCAGGGAATCCAATTTGTAGCCATTCAAACCAAGTGCTTTTGAGGTTTGGATGAATAATTTTTCTTCCTTTGCTGACAGCAAGCCTCCGAGCCAGAAATGTTTGACATTAGGGAAGCCTTTCCAAAGCTTAGGGTTCTGGGGAAGACCAGCTGGGGGTGGGGGTAGGGTTTGGTTGGAAATAGGGGAGGAGGATTAGAAGCATGATGAGGTCTCTGAGATTCTTACAAGATTTACAGTTCGGCTTAGGATTTGAAGATCATTTTGAGTCTAAAAATAGATCCCCAAACAGCAATATTCTTAGATTCACACCCTCTGTAAGATTTCTCGTGCTCCTTGCTGATTGTACCTGAGAGATATTTTTCTCTTGAATGTCAGTATGTGCAAAATGTCATTCATCCACTCCCTCATCCAATCAACCAATTTTATGTTGGATGCTTGCTGAGATGGAATCAATGTTTCATCCAGGGTATGAAGATTTCCCATCCCCGCTCCCCCTTCATTTCCTTGCTATCCCCACTGGTCAGTGAGCTGCCAATTTAGCCAAACGTGGGTATCCGCTGGACGTTTCAGAGTCAACATCTCCAATACTAAACTGCTGGTATCACTCTCCCAGCCAAGCTCTCTTCTTGGCTTTCTCATCTCAAGAAATGGTGCCTTCCATCCACCACTGGCTCAAGCTAGAACCTGGGAGGCATTCTTGACATTTCTTCGACTCTATGCCTAAATCCAGCCCAGCATGTAGGGGGCTCTCAATCAACATTGACCAAAGGAACTGACAGGTGGTTGAATGAGAAGGGGAATGAATGAACAATGCCTTGAGCTGCCTACACCTGCCATTCCAACCCCCGCAGGAATCTCTCATGTCAGGAAGCCACAGCTTGAGTAAGTGTACATCTGAACAAGGATTTTTACATTTTGAAAAACTCTTGCTATTTCCTGGAAACAGACTGTGTCTCTCTGATTGTCTGTTAGGTTTTTTTTGTTTTGTTTTGTTTTTTTAACTGCTGAAGATCTTGGAACCAAACCAAAGTAATCTGCATTTCCATTTTTATATCTTAATTTATAAACTGCACCTTATAATTTACAAGCTTTCATTTGGTGTCTCTAACAGAGCCGAAACAAATT
The DNA here is from genome assembly GCF_963455335.1 of Martes martes. Classification (NCBI taxonomy): domain Eukaryota; kingdom Metazoa; phylum Chordata; class Mammalia; order Carnivora; family Mustelidae; genus Martes; species Martes martes. The sequence continues at coordinate 158,798,489 of NC_137889.1, read as the reverse complement.
CTTACCGTGCCAGCTCTGCTACCCTACCCGAGTCTTCTCTCTGCACTCTTCCTCTCAGGAACTTTCTAGTTTTTCAGGTTAGGGAAAGGAAGGACAATAATAATGATGATATGTCACATTTACTTAAGAAAGAGAGAAGGTCTGATTACCACCACCACCACCACCCCATTTTACAAATGAAAAGATAGAAAGATAGAAAGATAGAAAAGGCTTGCTTAGGATAGTGAAGTCAGGTCCAGAATCTTAATTTCCAGAATTCCTCATGCCAAGGGTCTTTCCAGGACACTAGGCGAGGGTCTCTCCACCTCAGTACCAGTAATATTTTGGTCTGGATCATTCTTTGCTGTGCATTATGGGATGTTTACTAGTATCTCTGGCCTCGACGCATTAGCTACCAGTGGCACCCTCCCCACTGTGACAACCCAGAATGGCCAAGTGTCACTACTGACTGAGAACCACAGTGCCAGACCGTGTCCTTGTCCCTGATTAAAATGGAGGCACAAAAGTCAGGAAAATTCCTCTCCTTTTAAAGCCCCTCTTGGCCTCTGTCTCTCACCTCCAGACCCAGGGTTTTGCTGAGAACTGCACTGCTCCCACAAGATCACAGAGATTCCTGAACAAACATCCAGTCCCTCCTGTGCGGAATTGGGTGCTGCGCATTCTTGGTCACCATTCACTCCCAAAGGTAGATACCAGCTCCCTTTTTACAGGTGAGGAAATTGAGGCTTAGAGAGGCTATCACTTGCCCACAGTTACACCCCATGCAGGGCAAGTTGGTGATAGAGGGTTTACCTTCTCGACCCTTCCACCTCGCTCCACTCTACAGGACTGAGAACCCAAGTTTCTTCTCCTGGGAGAGCAGGAAGACCCTGTGCTAGGAAAGCCTCATCCCTCCTCTCCATAAAGCAGTAGCCCATCCCTCCCAAGCCTGGTGTCTTTCAGATGTGCAGGACAAACATCCGTGATGGTGGGTCCATGTGCCTGTTGCCTTTCTGAGAGTCTGTGTCCTCAGCTCCCAGCACTGGACGCTGCTGAGGAAAGTCTCCATCCAAGGTCTGCCAATATGGCAGTGAGGGCCTGACACAGCAGAGGAGACACCTTCTGGCTGTGTCCTGTGGAGCTTGGCCACGAGAAGACTGTCTCGGAGCTCCGTTTTCCCATCTTTTAAATGGGAAGACCCCCTTCCTGGAGTACATGTCACAGTGAGATGGTGATGAATGGAAACTGATGGACAGGGATGCTGGTGCTGGAGAAACAATGCCCTCCAATGAACGTCCAACTCCCTCTGTGAAGCTGCCCATAACAAACCCGCTCTCAGCTCCCAAACTTCTCCTGGTCAGCCTGGAACCCCCAGGCATCGTGTGGAGTGACTTCTTTAGGGCTCTTTGCCCTGCTGGACTTCAAGCTCCTTGGGGATCCCAAGGGCTGGTCCTCTTGTCTCCTCCCACAGTGGCCAGCCCAGTTTGCGCTCAAAATATTTGTGAGGGATTGATAATTGATGATTCCAATAGTAATAACCTTTTCCATTAGGTACCGCCTTTTCTGGGTATCTCTCTCTCTCTCTTTTTAAAGATTTTGTTTCTTTATTTGATTTTAAAGAACAGGGAAGGGTAGAGGACGAGGGAGAGAGAGAATCTTAAGCAGGCTCTATGCTCCACACTGAGCCGGATGCAGGGCTGGATCTCACCCGCCTGAGACAAGGACCTGGGGCAAAACCCAGAGTCCCAAGCTCAGTCCACTAAGCCACCCAGGTACCCCTCCGGGTACATCTTAACATACAAAATGATTTTCCTTGGCTAGTAGCCCGTATGGTGCCCTTGATTCTTTAGCCCCAGCAGTTTGGGCTCTTCGCCATTATTTTTGGTTCTGCTTTGGCCATTTTCTTTGCTTTCCTGGGGTCACACCACCTTGTGGTAAGATTCAAGCTCAGTGTATCAAACGTGCTGAGTGGAAAGAGGGGCTCCGTAGGGTCCCAGTCCCCATCCTGCTCTGATCCCCATCCCTGCCCAGCCATTCAATCCTCCACCTCCGGTCAGCCACTGTGCCTTGGTTTCCACATCAGTGAATTGGGGAGATGAACAGGACCTGCCTCAAAAAGTTAGCAGAAGACGAAATGCACGGCGCCTCGGATGTATGGGCCCGTCAATCTCCAGTAATCCTTTCACTGGGGTCGGTGCGCTGCCCCTGAGCCCGCTGAGCGATGGAAAACTTTCCCAGCCTCTCTTGCTCTGTAGCAAGCCAGAGGCCGGCCCCGGAGCAGCAGGCAGGGGCGTGCACTGCTGCAGCCGCTCTTAGATCCTGCGTTCCTCCAGCTGGGAAAGGTGGCTGCCTTCAGTCACCCCCGGGTGCTGCGGGAACCCGCGCCAGATCCCGCCGAACTCAAGGGCAAAAATTCACTTCATTTCGTCTCTAAAAATTAGTGAAGGCTGCTCAAAATTCTGTACTCTTCAAAGCACCCAGCCATCAAGGACGGTCCCCCGGTGCTACTTCTTTTTTTTTTTTTTTTTTTTTGGCTTCACACTTTGTCCCAAGCTGAAAGGAGCCCAGTGTCTTCTCCCCCAAATCATTTGCAGCCCTAGGAAGGACTGCGGAGATCTGAGCCCCCCGCCGCCCAGCCAGGCCCCCGGGAGAGTGGGCGGGGGGGTGTCTCCGTCCAGGGCAGCCCCTCCCCCAAGGTCACCCAACTTCCCCCAACCCCCCCGGGTCCGCGGCTCCCAGGAGGGTCGGGAGGGTCCGGGCGGGGCGCGGCGGGGGCGGGCACCCGCCCGGCAATATTCATTGGCCAGAGCGGGCTGCGGGCACGAGTGCTGATGTCAGGCGGGCGCGAGTGCGGCGGGCGCAGCGGCGGCGGCCGCCCAGCAGCCCGGGCTCGGGTGGGGGGGCGCGAGTGGGGGTGGCGGCCAGCATGCTGCTCGGCTGCGGCTCGGCCTCCCATACCCGCGGCGCCCTCGTCCTAGCCAGCAGCGGCGGCGGCGGCGGAGCAGCGAGCGGCGGCCGCGTCTGCAGCGGCGCGGGGTCCGAGCGCGCGGCGCGGCGGCGGCGGCGGGCGCCCGGGCGGGGAGCGGGCGGCGGGGACCCGGCATGGCGCTGCGGCGGGGCGGCGGCGGGGCACTGGGGTGGCTGCTGCTGCTGCTCAGCGCCGCGTGCCTGATCCCGCCGGGCGCGCAGGTGAGGCGGCTGGCGCGCTGCCCCGCCACTTGCAGCTGTACCAAGGAGTCCATCATCTGCGTGGGCTCCTCCTGGGTGCCCAGGATCGTGCCGGGCGACATCAGCTCCCTGTGAGTGAGTGGGACCCCTCCAGTCCCCGCCCCACCCGGCGCCCGGCGCCGCTGGGGAGTTGCCTCTGGCGCTGGACCTCGCGACCCTGACCCCCCACTTCCAAGCCTCTTTTCGGCGTTTGGGTGGGGGCGCGCTGTGGGACGTGGGTGGAGTCTCGGGCCCCGGGGAGGGTAGAGGGAACCCGAGCCCCAGAGCCTGAGAACCCAGACAAGTCCCCGTGGCAGTGTTTCTTAAAGTGTGGCCTGCGGGCCACCCGCCTCAGACCCATCTAGGGGAGCTCGTGCCAATGCAGATTCCCGGGCCCGCGTTAAATGAAGCGGGGCTCTTAGGAGTGGAGCCTTGGAGTCTGCATTTGGCGTCCCAGGTGATTCTGGGGACGTATTAAAGTTTGAGAGGAGGGGTGTGTGGTAAGGGTGGTTGGGTAGGGGCGTGAATGTGCGGCCCAGCGTAAGTGGAATGAGCGTAAACAGGGGAGGGATGAGGCCTCACCGTCCCACCTCGCTCCTGGGGCGGTGGTTTACACCGTGGCCTCCTCCCGACCCGTCCACCCAGCAGGTTGGGAGGAACCCGAGTAAAGGCAGGCAGCCTCTGGAAGTGGGGGGCCACCTCCTGAGGCCTGGAAGAGGGGAGCACAGGGCTGGCAGAGCTTTGGGGCATGTGGGGCACCCAGGCCACCGGTCAAGCTCTGGAACGCAGCCTGACTTCTTGCCGGGAGTTCACAAGCTCCTCGCCCCTCTCCCCACCACACATTAGAGTGGTTGCTTTTTCAGCGCTGAAGGAATTGACAGGAAGGGTTCCACCTTACTTCTTCACGTGCTAAGAGATGCTTTCCACCTGCCCTCAAACAACCATTCAGGCCCTACAGTGGGCTCTCCTAATGGCAGTGGAAGGGGCAACGGGGCCGTAGCTTTACTGCTGGGAAATGTTTCCTGCTGAAAGAACTTCCTCCTTCCAGGGCTGGGTGCTGGGGTGATGCCCACTCAGTCAGAGACAGGGAATCCCAGGGGTGAAGTTGCTCAGGTCCCTGTACTACAAATCCCCTCCTTCCCACCCAGGGCAAGGTCCAGGAGTGAAGGGTTTCCCATTTGCACTATAAAAACTCTGGATGACCTGGCTGGCAGGAAAGGAGGGCCTTTTTTATTCCTAATGTTGCTAAGTCCTGTGACATGGAGGATTCCAGAAACTGGAATTCCCCTGGTTAAATCCTTTAGAACAGCAGCTGCTTAATTGATCTGCATGTTAACTGAAATAATTTCGAACTAATGTATGGAGGTCCTGCTGTGGCCAGAAAGGATAGTGGACCTGGTCACAAAAATAGTCAAGCAGCTTGCCCCCCGCATTGACCATTATATCTGGCAGATGGCATTGCCTCCCATCGCACATTCAAGTTCAGGTGTCTCTTGAGTTTTCCCCCAAGGCTTTCACAGTACATTTAATCAGAAGTGCTCTGAGCGTCTTTCAGAGATGTGCTCCCAAGGGGAATGCTTAATCCTACCCCGGAGTTTCCCCTGCCAACATTAATGCTGTGTCTACACAAACAGAATCATGGCCAGAGGTGAGGCAATTATCCATTTTCGACCAGGGCCTCCTGTAGTTAAGAAAAGGAAGTGAGGGGATTGATTTAAACTTGCTGAGATAATGTCTGTGGAAGAAGCTAGGCTGATGGTAAAGGTTTCTATTATTCAGACTAGTTTTCATATTGATCCAGTTCATTGGAAGAAGGCTTGACTCTTCTCATTTCTACCCCTGAGAAGCTCCTGGTTGACTATTTTAAGCCTCATCCTGCATGGAGGAGTTTGAAATACAGGTGGAGGATAATACTGGTTGCCCAGCCTGCAATCCCTTCTAAAAAAAACCCCAGGCCTTGTTTTGTTTCTGTCTTGCCTATAGGAGCCTGGTAAATGGAACATTTTCGGAAATCAAGGACCGAATGTTTTCCCATCTGCCTTCCCTGCAGCTGCTGTGAGTATGGGACGTTCTCTCTGAAAATGGGGATCCTGAAGGTGCAGTCCTGGGAGAAGCCATCTCTGCCTCTTTCGTGTCAGTCCTTCCTTACATACCCCAATAAACTCTTGGTGTTAACTGTCCTGTGGTGTCCCCACCTAACTGAGTCTCAGGCTCTTTGCTCAGTGTCCCCTCCTTCTTCTGACACACGTTTTCCTCAAGGACTTTATCATAGATCCCAACACTTGTATTTGGCAACTGGGGGATGTGATTACACTGAGCGATGGCCTGAATTTCACCTAAATGAAGTGTTTCCCAGACACCTCACTCTAAAAGAAAACCTACATTTTAAACTCTTTATGTGTCTTTGGAAATAGAAGCATTTGTAGTTGACTGAGTATATAAACGATTGGGCAGCATACTATAGGTTTATATGGAAAATTTTATTTAATCATCCCTGCAAGAGTCCTTTTATTTCCCCCTTGACAGACAAGAAGACTAAGGCGCAGAGAAGTTGAGTAACTTTTCCAAAATCCCAGCTAGAATTCTTTTTTTTTTTTAAGATTTATTTATTTATTTGAGAAAAAGAGAGAGTGCGCGCACAGACACATGAGTTGGGGGAGGGGCATAGGGAGAGGGAAAGAGAGAATGTCAAGAAGTCTCCCCACTGAGCTCGGAGCGCCTCACAGGCCTCCATGTCAGGACCCTGAGATCATGATTTGAGCCAAACAAAATCAAGGAAATCAAGAGTCAGACACTCAACCGCTCAACAAACTGGGCCACCCAGGCACCCCTCTCCCCACACTCATAGCTGCTCCGCATCTAGCCACTCTTGGCTAGTACTCCTGTCATGCCTGGTATCCCAGTTCAGTGATTGTTTGCTGAAGAAAAGAAATGTCCAAAAAGCAGTTTTCAAAAGCAAGTCAGTGATAGGCAACGCCATGAGTACATAGCTCATTCTGTTTGTCCTGTTTCTTAAATTGGAGATGAGATTAAAAATCAGCAATGCACTATAGAAAAAGATGAGGAAATAGCCATCAGGAGGTCACTTCTCCTCCTAACTAAACTTAGTGTTGATATTTTTGTTCTTGAAATGTTATGGACCTACTTATAACATGTACTTAACATTTTAAAATCTGTAATGTCTTGGTAATTGTAGTTCTATTAAAACATATTTTCCATATGCTGGAAATACAATTTTAGGTATCTCACCAAATAGACTTAAGTGGTGACTAATAGAAACCTGTGTGCTGATAAGGAGTCTTCTGAAGATTTCTTAAGCTTTTTAATTTTTCCCATAGGAACGTATAATATGGAAGAAAGGATTTTTTAATTTTTTAAATTTTTATTGTTTTGATCTCAGCTGTGTGACTTTGGTCAAGTCACTTAACTTCTCTGGGCACAAATTTCCCAGAGTTGGATTAGGTTCTTTTCCATCTCATGGTTACTTGTGCATGATAAAGCATTCACTGGCTGGTCAGTTGTGCTGAGCATTGGAATGTTTTGAGAGAACAGCTATCAGGTCTTATTTACTGAGACCCACAGGGGAGAAAGAGTGAAGCAGGGGGTGACCAGAAAATCTAGCCAAAAGGAATCCACTTGCCACTGTCCATCAGTGTCTGTGAGTTCGGGGAAAGGAGGCAGTCTTAGGCTCAGAAGAGCCCATGTTTGCCCTGGATCAGAACACAACAAAAGAAACAGAAAGGGTTTCGCTATTTTGCTTAAGGTATCCATCTCTGCGCTGAGATCTGTCCTCTCCTTTCAGATTGCTGAATTCTAACTCATTTACCGTCATCCGGGATGATGCTTTTGCTGGACTTTTCCATCTTGAATACCTGTAAGTTCAGTGCTTTGTCTCTTTGCTGAGCATCTGGTATGTCCATAGAGTCTCTGTATTGCTTGCCAAGCAGAACAGCATCTCCCAGAGATCTTAGGGGTGGAGAAAATGGAGAAAACCCCCTTCTCTTTTCAGCACTGACCTTTTATAGTTTACTTGTGTATAAACATGCTGGGACAGTAGGATGTTGGAGACAAAGCGGGTGAAAGCAAACAAAGAAGGAAAGATATTCATTCATTCTCTGCTGACATTTAATTTGGCATGTAGTAAGCACAATTGGAAATTGCATTGGATATTTTTACCTCTCATAACTAGGCATGAATTTGCTGATCAGCCAGAAATAAAGCTGAAGGATTCTGAGCGTTACTTATTTTTAAGGAAAGTCTCCCTATATGGGGATACACCTTCATGTTTTTAATTTGACTCTCCTCTATCCCATTTGCAGTATCTCCTGTGAGCTGCTGATGAGAGTCTAATTTTATTTTTTCTTCTTTAAAAGAAGAGGGTGCTTTGTTTTGTTTTGTTTTGTTTCCTTTTCAGGTGTGCAGTTTTCTTCCCTTAGCAATGAGCTTTGCCTGTGTTCTGATTTCGTTTCCTGATTTCCTTTCCGATTTGCCCCTCCCTGCCCCCTTCTTGTCCGTTTCCCCCTTAAATGCTTTCATCCTTGTCTTTTGTAACTTTGTAATAATATTAATCCCACTATCAGATGGGATTTCCTTACTTAGCCTTCAGAAGGATTTTTAAAGCCTCCTCTCTGCTTTCTTATCTGAGGTTAACAGGTAGATGTTTGAATTCTAAATGCATCCTGGGTCTAAGAAAACTCTGCTGATTTTATGTCCTTAGGACGGAGGTCCCTGAAGGAATTCTTCCTCCTGTGTACACATAATATGTATACTTTCACAACAGCCTGATATTATATGTAATATGGAAAGTGGGGTATGACTGAAATTCTAAGCCCTACTGGGTTCTATCAAAACACGGGAACAGCCGATGGTGGTAGCAAATGTAAAGCTATCAGTTTTCTCTCGTGAGCAGTTCATCTTACTGCCAAGGTTATTGAGGGGAAGTTCGCTTATCAGTCTATTCTGAATTCTATTACCGAATAGACCCCCGATTAAAAAAAAACAAAACAAAACAAAAAACAGACATCAAAAAATGTCAGCACGAGAATCAAGAACTATTTCACTAACGAGTGGCATTGTGTTGTGTTGCAAAGCCTTTCCCCTGGACTATCTCATCAAAGGCCCTCTTACATTTGCTGTCATGAGATGCCCTAAACTAAAATGTAGCTCCCTGGGGTCCTAGAGAATAGTTGGGAGTGAATTCACTTCATGTATTTCCCGTAAAGTCTTGAAGCATGGTCAGAGTTATTACTGCAAGGTCCTGTGTGCTAGCCCTGAGCCATGTTAGCACAGAGCAAGAAGTCTGGCCCATGCTCAACTTCATTATATTTCCTATTTTCTAGTGGCTTAGAGATCTTGAGAGAATCCTTGCCTTGTTATCCATTTGTTCGGAGATTAGACTGTGTAGGACATGCTGAAGTCAAGTTTGCCAGAAGCTGAGCTTAATGGAATTCTCCTTCGGCAAAAACTTGAAGGCAGAGATGTAAAACAATGGGCTCCCCCCAAGAGACAACGATATTAATGAAAGTATTAATAGCCAGGGACTGTGAAATGTAAGAAGGTTGGAGTGGGGAAGATGTCTGGAAGCATTCCAGTCTTGCAGAGGTTTAAGACTTCCTTGCCTTTGTATAGGGCTTTTTTTTTTTTCCTCCCTTTTCCCCCAAGATGTTTTTACCCGCGTTGCCAGCTCTGAATGTGAAGCCTTCCATACCACTTCTGGAAGGAGCGCCGAACATACGCTTGTGTGCACGCATTCTTGCACACAAACCCAGCTCCCACTTGGCAGCCGCTGCGGCTGACCTAACCCTCAGAGACGAATGTTTCAAATTCATGCATGCTTTCAGATTTTGTTTTGAATATCATTTTTTAGAGATACCAAGTCGAGAAAAATTCACTTGAATGCTACTGCTCTTCTCTTTAGGTTCATTGAAGGGAACAAAATAGAAACCATTTCAAGAAATGCCTTTCGTGGCCTCCGTGACCTGACTCACCTGTAAGTCCCGTGAAACATGTTGCAGGCCCTTTCATGGGTGGAATAAAGTCCACTTCCCGGTGCCTTGCTCTTTCTTGACTGCGCTGTCCATGTTGGTAACATTCTCTCAAGGAAACTACTTTCCAGGTGGCCCCAAAGTTTTCTGTGTTGGTGATGGGCAGCAGCCCAGTGTCATTACTCATGCACTTGGCTTTATGATCTTTTCGATCATCCTGATTGGCTGGTGTGGACCACGTGCCTGTATGGGCCATAAGGAACCCGCTGAGCTGCTAGGGATTGGGGGGCAGCTTAGGGAGGAGACAGGGAGGAAACCTTCACACACCTACTTCTGCTGCCTTCCCGGGCACAGGCGTGCGTGCTTCGTGAGGCTTCTTTTCTTTATCTCTCATGATACTTAGAAAATTTCCATTTTACAGATTTGGGAACTGAGGCTTCCATGACTCACTGAAGGGTGTTGAATGCGGGATCAAAATTAGGAAGAGGTGGAATAGAGACATTTCTGTGGCGGCTCTAATTTGAATGCAAATAGCTTTTTTTCTTTTATGTTGGATTAATCTGCAGCTTAAGCTAAGCTCTCTGGCTTCTTTAATAGCTTTCTGGAGGGAAAAAAAAATTAAACAAATTGATTTGAATTGGCATATCAGAATGAAGCAAGTGCACACACTTGGAAAACTTAGGAAACCGGAAAAAATTGTGACTGTGTTTAGGAAAATGCAAAAATAGTTATTGTCTTGGTAGGAGCAGTTTATTAGCCAGGAGCCGGTCCCATGTGCATGAGAGATACTTTGTGATTGAGTAAGATAACGTGTCTCATTTTGGTAATAAAAAGAAAACTGGGGGCGCCTGGGTGGCTCAGTCGTTAAGTGTCTGCCTTTGGCTCAGGTCACGATCCCAGGGTCCTGGGCTCGAGCCCCACATCAGGCTCACTGCTCAGTGGGAAGCCTGCTTCTTCCTCTTCTACTCCCCCTGCTTGTGTTCCCTCTCTTGCTATCTCTGTCAAATAAACAAATAAAATATTAAAAAAAAAAGAAGAAGAAAATTGGGAGAATCGGACAATGTTGGGTGGGGTTGGGGCAGGGGTGCTAGAAACTTCAGCAGGTGCAGCCTTGACTGCATACGTCTAAGGAGATAAACATTTCAGTCTTGATACAGCCAAAGGTGTCTGTCAGCAGGCTCAGGGAGCCCTTGATTCTGGAATCCTACCAAGCAGAAGTCCTATCGGAGTTAAATAAAGCTTGCAGACTAAGGAGATGAGGGAGGCGCGTGGGAGGGAGGTCCGAACATCTGGACTGGCACCATCGATGCCAGGAAGTATCAGCCTCTTGTTGCCATTATAGCTGCAGGTTTTCCTTCCTTTCTGGAAAAGTCTTGCTTTTTTGTTGTTGTTGTTGTTGTTGTTTTGTTTTGTTTTCAGATTGAACCCAGATACCAAATCCCCATATTCCTGTAAAGGTTAAGATAATGGATTTGGAGTCATGTAGACTTGGGTTCAAATCTCAAGGCCATCATGTATTAACATGGCTTAGGCTTTCTGAGCCACAGTTTCCTTATCCCAACGATGTGGGTGATTATACTGACCCCACAGGACTATTGTACATGGTGGGTTAATGCTTGCCTGCCATCATCTGGACCATTATCCTTGGTAAATGCTCAAGGACTCAAGGTATGGTTGGGGTTGTTACCATCATCATCAACAGCAACATCATTGCCTCCCTTCACTCATTAAGCAGTCTCTACTTTCTTCATGGACTGCTGAGGACCTTTGGCAGTGAGAGTTGCCAGACAGGGTCTGCTAAGAAGACAGCTGGGGGTGTCTGGAGAGGAACAGCTGTGGCTAGATAGATCTGGTTGCCAGAAGTCAGGAATGAGGGGCTTTGTTTTTGAGCAATAGCTCTGGGCAGATCATGAACCTGAGCAAAGACCGTGTGACTGGCTGAGTTAACCCAATTTTTATTTGACCAGTTGACTATAGGTCCTTGGTCTGAACAGAGGTGTGACTGTGCAGGTATTGTGCATGTATAATTGCATATCTTTGCACACATTTGCTCTGATGCATGGACTCTGATACATGGGTAGATATGTGTATATACTGTGTGTGTACATAACTATGTGCGTGCTTGTTATCTGTCCACACGACCCCATGTGTATGTAATGTGTGCATATGTAGAGGCATCTCCTATTCTGTGTGACATGTAGAAAGCAAGAGTCCTTTGGGTACTTTTTTTTTTTTTTGAGGTGGAGGGTACGTGCATTGTGGGATGGGGGGAGAGATAATGGGAGAGGGAGAGAGGACTCAAGCAGGCTCCATGCCCAGTGCTGAGCTCGACACAGGGCTCGATCCCATGACCCTGAGATCATAACCTGAGCTGAAATCAAGAGTCAGATGCTTAACTGACTGAGCCACCCAGGCGCCCCAGGTCCAGAGTACTTCCAATGCAATAATACACCTGTCCCAGTGTGCAGTGCCATCCTACAGTCAAGCCTACGGAACCCGCCTCTCCCCAGCTCTCCGGCCTCATTTCCTGAAATGTCTGCAGAACACTGATCTCTCTGTGGACCCCTGTGCACACCCAACTCATCCTATTACTCCCATCCCTCCCTCGCCCCAGATGTTATTTCTTCTACCCTCCACCTCCTGTAATCCGCTTTTCCTTCAAAGTCCAGTTTAAGTTCTGTCTCCCCCCGGAGCCATTCTTGATCTCCCCTCTGCCCTTCCTGTAGCCCTTGCTGTGACTCCACACCCCCAACCCCTGACCATGGCAGGGGCTGTACCCGTTGGTACTGTTTCATGATGTCAGTTTGATCCCCCTCTGGCTGCACTGAAAGTTCCCTGAGGGCAGGGCCCAGGCAGATGGTTCATTAGCGCTGCTCTTCCCCGGCATCTAGCTCAGGGCTGAAAGCCAGCAAGACATTCTTTCTGATTCCCTGGTTGATCAATGGGTTCCTTACTGAGCTGGATTTTCTTTATGTACTGTGCTTCTGGGCAAGCTAAGGGACTTTCAAAATTAACTCCTCAGGTTGGAGGTATAGATAGTAATTAAAGCATTTAATACACTATTTAAAGAACGAACCAGTCCTCCCCACTTCATCCCAGTTTATGTAAACTTCTAAGCAAAGAGAGCAAGAAGTCACTATCTGGAATTTGCTTGTATAATTATCTGGTTTTTATCTTTTAAGGCTTTTTCCAACACCTACAGGCTCACATTCTTGTTCTCAAGAAACACATATCAGGTTTCAAAGCATTGAAGAAGCAATCCCAATCGGTAACTAAAATCTAGGCCATTTGTTTTCCAGCAGTCCTATGAAGCCCAAGGGACAGGTTGCCGTTAAGTAGTTTTAGAAATGAAGTAAGTGCCATAAATTTGTAGACAAAATGAAGTGGAAAGTGAGATGTTATGCACTTAGCGTGAGTGCAGTGAATAGTCCATCTAAATAATTTGGCTTTCTGAAATCTAAATTGAACACTTGGAAAGGTTGCTAAATATACCGCTTTTTTTAGCTTTGACCAGCCCATCTATTCTTGTCACTTCAGTACAATACGTTTCAGTTAACTAAAGATGTTTAGCTGAATAATTAACCTTTAATTAGCTAAAAAAGCTGTTTGGGCTTTCAAGAAGAAGTGACCATCAACCAACAAAAAAGCAAAACAAACTTTTTTTTTTTTTTTGAATTTTAGAAAGCTACTTCTAGGACATGTTCAGTCTGATTCCATATTCAGCCTATTTTCCAATATCTTTAAAAATGTACCAATAAATCATTTAGGAAAGGAAGATAAAAGAGTAGATGAAATTGTATTTTAATCCATTTGTGGTTACCTAGGTGGGAAGGCACATAATTCTGAAATGATTAGGTCTCCCCAGAGTCTCTTGGTATCTTGTAGAAAGCATGTTCGGGTTAAAATGGGCTCAGAGCTTTCTCTGCGAGCTGATGCTAAGGAGAGAAGAAGGCCCATTTCTGTAATTTCTCTTTCTGCCGTGGATCACTATGAAGCTACAAAAGGCTAATTTCATACATATATTTTAAAGAGGTTGGCGCTGACTTGCCTGTGTGTTTATGATTTATGTGTCTTGCTGTTTGCACTCACCCATATAAAAGAAAACAAAAGCAGGCATCGGTTTCCTGGCTGATTCCCGTTAGAACACGATGCCCAGGGGGGAAAGCACAGATTTGATGTGTGTCTTTCAACACCCAACGCCTCTCTACATCAACAGCCCAGCACCACGGACATCCGTCTTCAGCAGGATGATGACAGGGCACTGCATGATCCTGAATCATCAGAAAAAAGGGTTGATGATATTTGTTCTTCCTGGAGAGGGAGAACAGACTAGGACGTTTTGGAAAGATCTTCAACACAAAGAGCAAAAATGCAAAATGGCTTCTGGTCTACCTTAGTGAGAAGATGAAATTGATCACAGTCAGCTGTTCTCTAAACATTTTAGTTCATTGCAATTTTTATCTTATCATGAGGTTACAGCTGAGCATCTTTATGTCAAAGAGTAATTTACTGAATCCTTTATGGAGTCACAAGTCATAGAATTCACTTAGACTGTGAGGGAGCTTCTTGGACAAGACTGTACACCTTTCTTTTATCTTTCTCACTTGAGTGTTTCCTTCATTCACTCAACAAAAACTTAGTGAGCACCAGCTATGTGCCAGGCACTGTTTAGATGCTAGGGATGCAAATGTGGACAAACCCAAAAATCTCTGTCCCTGTGTTGCTTATGTACAGGGAGAACACACAGCCAATAAACGAATAGATCATTAAAATAGGTAGTATGCCAAGGGACAGCTGTGCAGTGAGGATCAACAGAACAGGGAAGGGAGATGGTAGAGGTCAGGGAATGGGTGATTGCTGAGGGCGGACCTAAAGGAGAGCGAGCTGTGTGTTGGAATGAGCTGTGTGGGTAGCTGGAGGAAAAATGTTCAGGCAGACGAATCACAAGTTCGGAGGCCTTGGGGTGGGAGCGTGCCTTGAACATTTGAGCTGTAGCAGGGGGCCAGTGTGGGTGTTCTGAGAAGTCAGAGATTTAGTCCATCAGTAAGTGGGAATCAGGGTAACTTGACAATGGAGAGTCTTGTATGCCATCAAAGAGATTTGGCTTTTATTCTGAGAAACACAAGATGCCATCCAAAGTTTCAGAAATGTATATAAACAAAGAGCTTAATAAATGCTTCCTTAGAAAACAAAGAAAAAAACTTACATTGTACTCTAGCATCTCTAATACTGTCTTTGTACAACAAAACTCATTTCCTTATCTCAGTACCAATGCACCCAAGCCAGAAATTGAACCGTGTTGTGCCGAAGGGGGTTAGAGCTTTGTTTTAAATCATTAGCTTTGTTTCAGGGACTTCAGAATGACAGGGCATGAGGATAATAACCACATTAAAATATGACTTTCTTGTTCTAGTTCTTTGGCCAATAACCACATAAAAGCACTCCCAAGGGACGTCTTCAGTGATTTAGACTCTCTGATTGAACTGTAAGTAAGGAAAATTAAGTTTATGTGTGCCTGTCATTGTGCCTCAGTTAATCTTGTCTTTAAGCCCCCTTTAAGCTGCATTTCTTTTATGTTGTGGTTAGAAATCGGTGACAAAGAGTGCATGGTGGGAAACAGCATACAGTTGATATTGTATTCGTTAGGTCTTGCCCTATTGGAATACACTTAGTGGCGTTAGGCCACTGGCAAGGTAGGATTGCTGGTGTGAGGTTTCCCTTCTCAAGATGGCGGATCCCTCTGCTTTATCTTCGAGTGTCTGTCACTTCTTACTGGACATTGTTTAACAAGATCTTAACGTTTCAATCATGTTCATGAAAACTATCTTCTTAGAATGCTCTGATTTTGTTTTTGAGGACCTGCATCTTGGGGCTTGGTATTCTTCTGTCAACCCTGTCCCCTCTTCCCCATTTCCAGCATGGCTGGTGACAGTTTCAGAAGAGTTTGGGGATATGGTGATAGGTTAGCTCTGTGAGCTCTGTGCGCGCTCTAGTTAAAACCATGGGCACCGAAGATCATTAAATACAGTCAGTGATAAGTACAAGAAATAGGATGCATTAAAAACATTTTTTTTAAAATATCACTTTTTGGGGGTATTTAATACATGAGGATGTTAAATCATGCTGGAGTTTCATACGACTGCTGAAACATGTTAGGCCTGTCTGTTTCTCCATCTACGTGTTTGCATTTTGTTTTGTTTTTTAGCGATTTAAGGGGCAATAAATTTGAATGTGACTGCAAAGCCAAATGGTTGTATCTGTGGTTGAAGATGACCAATTCCACAGTCTCCGATGTCCTCTGTATTGGTCCACCAGAGTATCAGGAAAAGAAGCTAAATGATGTGCCCAGCTTCGACTATGAATGTACCACTACAGGTATTCCGAACCTCTGTCACTGAAGACCGTTATGGAGGATAATCGCTCTGTTTTTCTTCTAGGTCATCCACGGGGAATGGAGAAAAGTGGGTGTAGAGGCATTCTACCCAAATTATTTTAGGCGACGTTTAAACATTCTAAAAGAAATGGTGTGGTCAGAAAAGTATCTCAGAAGTTTGCAAGGATTTTTGTTAACTGCCCTTGCCTTAATTTTGGTTCCTTACAAAATTCCAATTTCTCTGAAGTTTTTTTGTTTTTTTGCTTTTTTAAGGGTCAAAGTATAAACTGGCAAGTTGGGGATAAGTACATGTACAAGTCAGGTGGAGCACAGAGAGGCCCGCGCTCCTGCTCTCGGGTCCGTTGTGGTCACACTTCTCCTGATTGAATTATGTGAAGTTTACTGACCATCCAGCTAGTAAATGCCAGCCTTTAACATCCATAAATTCCTTTTGTGGTTCTACGTACCAAGAGATAACTTGGTGAATTAGAACCAATGGCAAAATAGAAATGTAAGGGAACAACTAGCTATCTAAAGAAAACCACTCCTGTTGAGGAAAAATGTAAAGAAATTTTGATTTTGCATTTTTCCACAGCCTGCCTCAAGGTTTCCATTTATGCATTTTACAGGTTATAAGACAAAATTAGAATACTAACGGCCTCCCCTGTCACATCTCGTGGGGGAGCAGGGGAGTGTCTCCGTCCGAAAGGCCTTGGTGAAGTCTCTCCAGGTTCTAAAGCCAGGTTTAAAGGAAAGCAGATCAATCCCCAGTATGAAACCTGCTTACCAAACTTATAAAAATAAACATTTCAGCTGAGAGCTGATATCTGCAAAGCCTCAAGGCATGTCAGTGGGAACAGCAGGCATGAGAACTCAGAAAACAGCGACAGAGACTCAAAAGGCAAAAACAAAATGAACCTCCAAGAACAAACTGTGACATTTAGGCCAGTCTTACGGCTGCCCTCCAAACAAATAAACAAACAAGAACTCACAGAGTAAAAACTATTTCTAGATATCTGAGTAAATAAGGGACCTGACAAGTTCTGTCTTTACCAGGAGCAAAGGTGCAGATGTGTGGCTGCCCTTGCCTCCCAGCATTGGGTAGGGCCTTATTCAGCTGTGTAATTGGCCAGTGCCCATTGGCCAGCAGAGGCCATGAGCCGGATATTTATTATATCGCAGAGCAGTGCAATAAATCAGAGGTCATAGTTAATGACATTTGCACCGGAAGGTGGCATTCAAGGCCATTTGGTGTGAAATGCCAAATCACAGCTCACTGGGGCGCCTTTCTGTCTCTGCTCCAGTTTTTCTAGAGAGTTCTCTATCTAAGCCCCGGGTGAGGTGAGCCGCTTTTTCATTGTTCTCTTCACGCCTGGCCAGAGTGGCTGAAAATTTGGCCAGTCTCTGGGAGACATGCCATGGGCTATCCAGGGCCTGGAACAGGGAATAATTTATATGAGAAAACATGATTTCTGATTTTTGCACCCTGGGGATGGTCATGAAAATGATCTGGGCTGTCAGAATTGTCACGAGAGGAAAGGGGGCTTGGAACCAAGGTAGCCACGTCTGGAAACCTGTCCTAACCCATGGGGCAGCATGAACCTGCTAACATTTTAGGGCATCCTCCCTCTCTTATATATATTTGGCTTTGCTAGAAACCTTCCTACTAAAATTTAGATCGTCAGCACTTCTCCCTGGTAATAGGCAGGTGATGACTCTATCTTTGCTACCATCTTCTCCCTTTAAGACTGACGAACAAATTCGCTTTTGCACATGGTTTCCTCCATGAAGAATAAATGGTGTGCCCCAGCGGGACCTACCCCCAGATGTAGTCTGGAAGAACAAAGTCAATAAATTCTGAGTCTTTTTGGTTCCAGTCTTCCGCTCATATCAAGCCTCGTCCTTTGGTGCCTTATTAAAAGCTGGGAGGGGAACGCATGAGGATGTATGGCAGCTAGAAAGTCCAATGTAAAAGCCTGGGGACTAGTGAGGACGGCATCCTTCCTACATTTTTGGTAAGAAGTACACTCTCTGAGGGCATTATTTTTCTCTTAGCTCAGAGTTTCAGGAAAGGCGTAAATCCTTCAGGTAGAGGAAAATCTTATTCTTCCCAGAGAGAGGGAGACTCTCTTGCCATTGTGTTCTGGCGTCCGGGTATAATTAACAAGGCAGAACCACCGCCGGACTGTTTCAGCTTCTAGATTAATCACCGTCCTTCCATAACCCTCCGCTTTCAAGTCTATTTTTAACCACCTCAAAAATCCTTGTTACCTACTCATGATTCCCTGTGTTAGGTGGATAATTCGCTAAATTCCTTAGAGGGAGAGAATTTTGCATCCTAATTGTCCTGTTAGCCTCCCTATTGCTGGGCTGATGAAATGCAAAGAGAAATAATGCATTAATGTGCAGTTTCTCTCCCAATAGGATCCGCGTCATGTATAATTTATTTTCTGCAAGGGCTATAAATAGCTATGTAAAAATCTGTTGATTCCAGTGGGAGCAAGGCCTAAATTGTAAGCGTCCCACTGACATCATGAACTTAATCCAACGTGAATGGAAGTGGCCAAGCTTTGTGCGGAGAATGCCATTAATATTTTAACACTTGTAAATTGATGTCATATCAATATGTATATTGTTGGAGATCTTTGCATGAACAAATGTGCTTTTGCTGGTTGTGAAAGATGAATTAAAATGGAGACGGTAGAGTATCTTAAATTCCTCCAGCACCTCCCCTCGCACACCCCACCCAATACATAGTGATCCATCATTTTCTTTTAGACATTTCTTCCTCCTTCTCCTCCTCCTTCTCCACCCTTTTGGGGGTGGGGGTGGAGGACGGGGAGAAGGACTCTCCTATTAAGAATTAGATTTATAATTCAAATGATTTAACAGTCTGTGTTGTACCAGACAGTCAGTATATAGAAAATATTATGAAACCAATGTTTTGGGAAAACAAATGAAAATAGAACCGTTAAAAGCTAGATTTGTAAAATGCTGTCTAATTTTGGCAGCTCTCTTTCGTTCTGGGATTTTTTTTAATAAAAAATGGAAACTTTCTGGTCTGCCCTTTAAACAGCCTGCGTTTGTCAGGGAATGCTCGTGTTTCTGAGATGTCAGCGTGCAGGCGGGAGACGCGGGTCGGAGGCAAGGCAGGAGTGTTCGGACCCTTCCAGGCTTGCGTTAGCAGAAGGCAGCCGAGCAGTAGAAGGGGCGTGTGGCTGTCTCAGAATTAAAAGAATGCAGCCGTATTCTCAGAGTCCTTTTCTGTCTCCAGAAAAGGGAAGCAGACGATGATGGCTAAAATTTCCCTTTTTCTGTTTATCTACTGGTTGAGTTTACTCTTTGATGGAGCAGCAGCTGGGGGTGGAGGTGGTGTTGACAAAGGGGTGGGGCTGGGAGCCTTTGTGATCCTAAGTGTTCACGCTCCAACTCAACACGGCCATTGTTCAACAGCATACAAAGCTAGCACATAAAGCTATGGTATCAGACTCCCCATACACGAGGCTCTGCTGCTAACACTTGACGCTCTCTTACTTAGTCTCTAGGGCAACCTCACGACATAGGTGTCACCCTTACTGATGCAGACCCTGAGGCTCGAGAGTTTCTTGCCCAAGGGCACAGAGCTGCAAATAGAAGCGGAACCAGAAGCCCAGCAGGTCTTACCTAAAGCCTCAGCACTTGAGGATGCTCTGCTCCTGGCTGTGGGGGTGAGGGGATCCCCATCCACTACTGTCACTTGTCCCTGCTCTCCCTTGGCCACGTCTTGCTGTCAGGTGCAGAGGCGGCCTCTTCTTTGCTTCTCCCTCTTGTCCCTGCACGTACCTGCGTGCATCATTCGCTCATCCCCAACCTCCTTCCCACACCGTCTTCAGAGTATTTATTAAGCACCTACTGTGTACTCAGAATAGGGATAGGGATGGCTCCAAAAGTGAACATGTATTGAGCCCTCACTGTGTGCGACAGACAACTCCGAGTAGAATTAAACTATCCCATGAGGACACTAAGCCAGACAGAGGTGGGATAACTTCTCCAGGGTCACTCAGCAAGACACTGTAGTCACAGCTCTGCCATGTTGTTTTAGATGCCTTTAGGATGGACATTTCCTCAAGAGACGGCACAGGGTTGGGTGGGACAGGGGAGGCAGGCTGTCCTTTCTCAGACTTCAATTCCATATTTATGAAGCATCTACTTCATGCCAAGCCCTGAGATGGGCATTTCCACCAACATTACCGGTACAGCCCTGCCATCAAACTTGGTAGGTAAGAATCATCCCCATGTTACTGAAGTAAACTGAGGCCTTGTCAGGGAAACAGCACAGCCCAGGGCCTCAAGTGCAGGGAGAGGTTTCAGGGGGTCTGAATCCAGGAACAGGGCTCTTTCCTGTGTCTCATGCTGCCCTCATTCCCTCAGCCCTGCTCCCTTTTCCCCCGTCCCTGATATCATCAGGGATCATCAGGGATACCTGCTCTTCTCACCCCCGCTCTACTCGTCTCACCTCTCAGTGTCTCTCGGTCTCTCCCCTCTGTTCCTGCATCTGCCCCATCTGCCTTATCCTGCCTCTGCTCACCAGGGTTTTCTCAGAGGAGCAACTTCCCTTAGCCAGATGCCCACCACCATTTGACCCTGGGTGCGTTCAGCTTGCCAAGAAACCGGGCACATTGAAGAATTTCTAGCCCTAGAAATCACTTACCTCAAACTTTCTTAGTGTTTGGTTTTGGTTTTTTTTTTTTTTAATTCCTTCTTCATTGTTTCTCCAGCTCCCCCCCACACTAACTCCCCTTGCATCCCAGGGCACTGCTCACCCAGTTCCTTGATAAAATGATACCTCCTTACCAAGAGAACACAGTGAGTCAGCGGTAGCTCAGGGGGCCTTTGGATGAGGAGTGTTGACTTAACGTTAAGCGTAGGAGTAGAACACATGCTCGGATGGGACGGTCCCACGTGGCATGACAATCCCGCAGAACTGTAATTATTCATGGAGCCACGGGACACTGTCCAGATCACAGACATAGCTGTTGTTCACCCCTGAGTCCGACAACCAATAAACGTGCTTCAGTTAACTTCTCTGCTCTCAGGGCTGCATAAATCTCTGGGTCTGTATCAGAGGGCTTGGTTTGGTTCCCACAAGTGCAGTGTGCCCTGCGGGGAGTTTACTTTTGGTTTTGAACCTGGAGTAGGGGAGCGTGAGAGTTTCACAGCTACTTAAACAATCGCCTGGGCAGGTAAGCTTGAGAAGCGCCCCAGTAAGCAAACCCAGACAGGCTTTTTGCTTCCAGGGCCATCCCGAGATGGCTAGAAATAACAGCATCTCCCAAACCAACGAGACCTCCACAGCGCTTCTCCCAGAGTGATTTTCATGATTGTTTCTGGAACGTTGTTCCATGGCATCTTTTCGCTGGTGTTTTTGAAAGCCAGGTTTCACCAAATTTGTTTAAAATGTTGAGATCCGGTAGCCAAGCCGTGAGCTATTGGTCTCAAAGAAGCTGCGTTCGAAGCTGTGCGTTCATTATCCTGTCCAAGGCAGGACCCTTCTGGAATCATCCAGAGTAAAACATGCTGTGATGTGTGTGTTGCTTCTCTCTGATCCTCCCTCCTCCCCAGTCCTCTTCCAATCCAATGCTACAAAGGGTAGAAGGGTAATGGTGGGTGATAATTCCCGCAAGGGATCTCATGGAAACTTTTCTTTTTTTTCAATACCCATTCCCAGATTTTGTTGTTCATCAGACTTTGCCCTACCAGTCGGTGTCAGTGGATACGTTCAACTCCAAGAATGACGTGTACGTGGCCATTGCTCAGCCCAGCATGGAGAACTGCATGGTACTGGAATGGGACCACATTGAAATGAATTTCCGGAGCTATGACAACATTACAGGTGTGTTGTGACTTCGATCAGATGTCTTGACCTCGTTTCATTATGGTCTCAAGCTGGTGAGAGAAGCAGCATTCTGGCATCCCAGGGAGGGAAGGTGTGGCTCTCGGACGTGTTTTGAGTTGGGAGTCACGTTCCAACCCACCCTCTTCTCTCCAATTCCTTCTCAGCTTGGTCAGTTATTGGTGAGAACAGAAACTGGGGGTGGTGATCTTATTTATCCTTGGTGATCCTTTGAAGAGGGAGAGAGGATGGGTTGGATATAGTGGGGGGCATTTTCCAGTAGTGGTGAGAAGTCACCTGAGAATGCCTTAATCCTGAACACTTCAGGAAGCCTACGACAGCAACAGCATTTTAGTAGCTAAATGATACCTTAGACTTTTGCTATGCTGATAGTTAACTAAAATGCTAACTTGTGCTCATGTGCACGTGCTCGTGCACACACATGCATGCACAGACACACATCCATCCATGCACACACAGACACACATCCATGCACATAGACACACGTCCATGCACATACACACATAGACACATGCATGCAAGCACACACAGGCACACATCCATGAATGTACACATACACAGACATCCATGCACATACACAGAGACACATGCATGAAAGCACACACAGACACACATCCATCCATGCACACACACGGAAAAACACGTCTATGCACATACACACAGACACACATGCATGCATGCACACACAGCCACACATCCATGCACTCATGCACAGACATGCATTCATGCATGCAAGCACACACAGGCACACATCCATCCATGTACCACACAGAGGCACGCATCCATCCATGCACGCATGCACAGGCACACATCCATGCATGCATGCACATACAGACACACGTCCATGCGTGCACACATAGGCGTATATCCATGCATGTACACACACACAGACATATGTCCATGCTCTCACACACAGGCATACATCCATGCACGCACACACAGACACACATGTATGCATGCACACAGAGACACACATCCATGCACGCACACACAGGCACACATTCATGCACTCACACACAGGCACACATTCATGCATGCACACATACACACAGGCACACATCCATGCATGCATTCACATGCACGCATCCATGCATGTACACACACATAGACATATGTCCATGCATGTATGCACACACAGACACACATCCATGCACTCACACACAGACACACATTCATGCACTCACACACAGACACATATCCATGCAAGCACACAAGGCACACATGTACACACATGTATGCATGCACTCAGAGACACACATCCAAGCATGTATGCACATACAGACACACGTCCATACATGCACACACAGGCACACATTCATGCATGTACACACAGGCACACTCTATGACTTGTTTCGGCTATCCTCTTGCCAGGTCCTGGTGATCACTGTTTCCTTTAAATAAATACAAAAAATGTAAGAATAAATGGCTCTCTAAATTCATGCCTTTGGGTTAAGACCTAGTTAATGCTTCTCAACACTGTCAGGAACCCAGTGTCTCAATGCTACTAAAAATGGGCTGTCTACTTGGTTTTTATTTTTCTAACTTTTTTTTACTTGCTTTTTAAATAAGTGGGTAAAGTCAATAACCTTTTAAAGACTTCTCATTTATCAAGTGCAATCTGATAGTATTATTGACTTCAGAGACAGCACCACGGTAGCCTAACTGTGACCACATGAGAGGATTTCCCGCGGTGGGTCCCGATTTGGAGTTAGAGCAGTACTGTGCTATTGCAATGAGAAGTGTGTCAGGTCAACATTCTGGATCGGGAAGCTCCTAGGAAGCTCGCAGGCACAAAGTTTTGCAGCAGGTGCAGGGGTGGGGGGAGGCAAGGAGAGTGTGGTTTGGGCACTCCCAGAGCAGAGATGCTCATGGAGCCTGATCTCAGCAGTACAGGGAGCTCTGTGAGGCGGACAGACACCCCGGAAGCCCTGAAGATGCCCTGTCAGATGTCCCTCGGATGTGTGGCCCCCTGGCCTCCTAGTGCTGAGCTCACACTCCCGCAAGCAACCCCGCCCCCATCAAGCACACATGCAGTACAGAGCACCTCAGGTGAACCTGGCGAGGAAGCCCAGGCCTTTTTACCCTAAACCCGGTGCATATTAAAGGGGACAAGGAAGGGAAGACCCACTATCCACGTACTCTTTGCTTCCCTCTTTTTCCAGACCTGGGAGATGGGTGAGGGATGATTGGGCTAGCCCCTCGGCCTCCCCTCCTCCCACCCCATGCTGGGTGGTGGGACCAGAGGGAAGCTTTGCTTTGTGCCAGGCGGGGGAGGGGGTCCACACCAGGTCCAGTTGCCAAGGCTGGTGAGGTCCTGGATACTGGTTTATCTCGTGCTGGAGATCTCAGCATGGGGTGCCTGCCCGCAGGTAGAACACAGAAGCTCTGTGCGAGGGAAATGGGCAGAGAGATGATAAAGAGCTCGGGTTATGGAAACTGATGAACATGGATTGTACTCCGGACTCTGCCAGGCACCAAGATATAATATGGACTGTGGCCCCTGGGGCTCAGTTTCCTCATCTGCAGAATGGGCATTGCATGTACTTTATATGGCTGCTGTGAGGAGTCAGGGAGTGCCAGGCACCGAGTGAGCAGTTCTTAATGAATGCTGGCTCCCTTCTCCCACCTTTACAGACGGAGCGACCAAGGCCCAGGTGTGCTGAATCACTTCAGAGGCAGAGCCCAGGGCCTGTCGCTGCTGCATGGCACCCCTTTCCTCTCTCGGGTTGACCTCGGTAGGAAGGGACGGCACTGCCCTCCCCTTGCCCTTCCGACTGACTACAGCTGATCGCATTCGATGTTTATCAAGTTCTTCGTTCATTCATTCATTCATTCATTCACAAGGGTTTCTTGAGCCCTTACTCAGTGCTAGGCATAGTGTTGGTGCTGGGGCCATTGCTGTGCCCAGGCCAGATGAAAACCTTCACCCTCAACGGGTTTGCATTATAATGGGAGTGAGAGACAACAAAAAAAAGATAATTCTAATACAGCTAACACATCAGATAGAAACACGCTAAGAAGGGAAAGGAAGGGGGCATGGGAATTTTGAAGAGCGGGCCATAGTTGACATTTTAGACTGTATCTGGTAAAGTCCTCATGAGGAAGGTTGTTTGGAGAAGCTGAGTGGGACATGAGGGGTTGATCCATGGCGACAGTTTGGGGAGGAAACGTTCCAGACAGAGGCAACAGTAAGTGTAAAGGTCCTGTGGCAGAAAGCTATCTTTCCTGTCTGGCTCTTCCAGGGGGCCATTTTGGCCTGAACAAAATGCTCCAGAGGGAAAGCTGCAAGGGACAAAGTCAGAGAGGTAGGGAGGGCTGAGCAAGGGACCTTGCAGGTCCTGGGAAGGACATGGGTTTTTAATCTGAGTGCTCTATGGAACCATAGCAGGCTTTGTCCCAAGGTCAGCAGGGTTGCCCAGGATGAGGCAGGGGCCTGGCACAGGTGCTGGGCTGTGAGCAGCCTGAGTTGGGGACAGGGGACAAAGGCCAAAGCAGAGCGACTAGCTGAGAAGCTCATAGGGGTTCCGAGCAAGCAGTGATGGCAAGGGCCCTGGGAAGGCTACCGCCACGGTGTGTAGGAAGCCTGCAGTGAGGGAGCACTGGGTGTGGCCAGGGCCAGAGCCGAGGCTGGGCCTTGCTAGCTTCTAGTGACTCGTTCTCAATCTTCTGAGTCGTGGGAAGCTTCCCATGACGCCCACCTAGATCCTCTTCACAACCAAGCCTGAGAAAGAGTTACAATAGTGGGGTAGTTCAGCCTGTGAGTTCCAAAAACATCAGGCTGGTTTTTGATAGAACTGGCTCCAGCTCTTTCTAGCTGGTGACCTTGGCCAAGTTAGTTACGTTCCACAAGCCCCTTTCATCTATAAAACGGAAGTATCATGAAATCTCATTTCATCTGTAAAATGGGATCGTCATCCTTTCAGACCCATGAGAGTTTAACGGGGATCATGTGTATAAGGCTTCGCACAGGGCCGGGTATATAGTAAATCCGCAACAAATGTCAGTTTTATCACCTGGGGATAAATAAAGGAGCAACCCTCTTTCTCCCCACTCCCAGTCCCTAAATCTTTCACTTCAGGTAAACTTCTCAACAACTCTCATCAGCACAGGAAAGGAGGGACCAGCACGGAAAGCACACTACCCCCTCCACCACCCCACCCCCCACCCCCAGCAAGGGAGCAAGGGAAGAGGGTGTTCATAGAAGCCACAAGGATCCCTCTGCACAGAAGAGAGTGTAGCTGGCTGGGATTGAGCCCCGTGTGAAGGAGAGCCTGAGGCAACCCATACCCGGCAAGACCAGGGCTCTGAGCCATGGAAGGGGCACAGACGTGCGTCTTCCTTTGCCTTTCGGAGGAGCCAGGAGTGTGGTGCCGAAGGGACAGCTCCAGCCATGCCTCTGCTTCTGCGCTTCTGTGAGGAGAGGGAAAGCCCTGATCAGGGTCACCCTGAGGGTTTGCATTTCCCATCTCCTTTCTTTCCTCTTCTAAGCTCTCCTGTTTTATTTTGGGTTTTATTTTGTTTGCTTTTGATTTCTCCATGCCAGGTGTGTTCCAGCCTATAATCTCTCTTCCTGCATTAAAACATGCACACACACACACACACACACACACACATGCACACCCGCGATGATCTCTGTTGCTACTGACAGTTCTATAGACTAAAATTGTTTAGCTGGATGGAGGTGTTCTGGCACATCTCTGTCTTACACAACCCCTCCTCTGAGACTGGCAGGCAGGCCTGTAGGACACTCCTGGGTGGCATGGGCCTCCCTAGCTAGACCACTGAGGAAGGGGACCCGGAATATCCACTGGCACTTAGCATTGGCAGGGAGGGAGGCAGTGCGGCTTCCAAAGAGCAGTTTGGTAGTTTAAATCCAGAAGCCTTCGAAGTGTGCACAACGTTTACCCCGGCAACGCCTACATTTAAGAACACTGCCAGATGGTTTTCAAAAAAGATTTCTCTACAAGGAAACATGTTACGCAAAATAATGAAAAGCTAGAAATAACCGCAATGTCCAACAATAGGGGATTTGTTAAAAATAGGATACACCCATACAACAAAATGTCTGATAGTATTTAAAAATCAAGTTGTAGAAGGTGCAGTAAACGGGGGGTGGGGGAGATGTTTACAAGGTAATGGTCAAACGAAAAGAAAAGTAGGTCATAAAAAGCTCATGTATCCTATAAGCCCAGCTTTATTTATTTATTTATTTATTTATTTATTTATTTACTTTTAAAGATTTTATTTCATTATTTGAGAGAGAGCATGAGTTGGGGGGGTGAGAGGTTAGAGGAAGAGGGACGAGCAGTGCAGGGAGCCCCATGTGGGGTTCAATCCCAGGACCCCAGGACCATGACCTGAGCCGAAGGCAGGTTAACTTAACCGACTGAGCCACCCAAGTGCCCCCTGCCTCCAATTTTATTTTTAAAAAGCACATTTGAGGAGCGCCTGGGTGGCTTAGTGGGTTAAAGCCTCTGCCTTTGGCTCAGGTCATGATCTCAGGGTCCTGGGATCGAGCCCCGCATCGGGCTTTCTGCTCAGCGGGGAGCCTGCTTCCTCCTCTCTCTCTACCTGCCTCTCTGCCTGCTTGTGATCTCTGTCTGTCAAATAAATAAATAAAATATTAAAAGAAAAAAAGTCTGAGAACTGCTTAAAAAAAAAAGCACATTTGAGGGACGCCTGGGTGGCTCAGTTGGTTAAGCAGCTGCCTTCGGCTCAGGTCATGATCCCAGTGTCCTGGGATCGAGTCCCACATCGGGCTCCTTGCGTGGCAGGGAGCCTGCTTCTCCCTCTGCCTCTGCTCGCTCACTCTCTCTCCCACTCTCTCTCTGACAAATAAATAAAATTTAAAAAAAAAAAAAAAAAAAAAAGCACATTTGAGTATGTGTGTAGAATAACGATTAAGGAAATATATCAAGACGTTAAGTGTTATTTCAGCTTTGTGGTACAAGTCATTTTGATTTTCCTCTTGTGCTTTTTGGCATGTTGGCAGTTGAGTGTAGACTGGAGCCAGACTACCCAGATTTAGATCCCAGCCTCCACCACATACTAGCTGTGTGGCTTTGTATAAGTTCCTTCACTTCTCTGTGCCTCAATTTTACCCTTTATAAAATGGGGATGATGGTGGTGATGGTGATGATGGTACTGGTCTCATCGGGTTGTTGTAAGGATTAAACGAGTGAATACATGTAAAATGCTTAGTATAGTGCTGGTCATAGTCATAGTACACACTAGAAATGTGACCTGTTATTTTTAAAATTTGCTTTGGGAAACATTGAAAACTTTTTATACTCAGAAAAAAGGAATAGTTAGTTTTAAACAAAAGAAAGAAACCAAGTTCTTGCAAGAGGCCAAAATAGTGAAAGAGAAAAGTAAGTATCACTCTAAAAACTACCCACTGGTTGCCCCCAAAATTAAAAGTGAAGACAGGAATTGAATAATTATCCTTGTAATTTACAGACCAAATTCACTTTGGTCCAAATCGCCTAGGAAACCGGGGGGAAGAAAGAACTTTTCATCCAATGACCTACATGGAGGGTCAATATGTTTTGTGTTGTAGGTGATCCTACTGCTTGCTGGTGGGCTGAGGAGGTTGGGGGACAGTCTGGGGGTCCGGGTGTGGTGTGGGGGAAGACAGTAGGAGGTGGTCCAGACAGGAGAGTTCCCGTCGTCCAGCAGAGTTCCGGTTCCAAGCTGCCTGAGCTGGATCATTCCCGTCGTTGACCATTCTACAGGTGTTTACACTGCGGCTGCTGCGGAAGATTTTAAAGGGACGAGGTCTTTTCACTATCAAGACAGTTGTTTCAATTCTCCAGTAATGGTAGCTACTTATTGTTGACTACTTCCTGTTTCGGGGTGCTCTGTTCTAAAAACACCATGAATTTTCTCGCTTAGTCTTTACTAACCCTGGGAGGTTAGTGCTCATAGCATCCTCACTTTATAGATGGGGAGCCTGAGCACAGACAGTTAACTGGCTCAGGATCAGAAAGCTTATAAGGTACAGGCTGCATTTCAACTCCTGGGCCACCTGGTCTAGAGTTAAACAGCTTAACTCTCCTCTGTTCAACTTCCGCCTCTGTTTAGTTTCTTTTGTCTCCGGAAACCAGAAGGGGCCGAATGTCTTCACGAGCCCCTCATTACATTCTTTTCCTCCTGTCTCAGACCTGACTCCTACCTTTTTACCCTCCCTTACACCCAGCACCCCAAACAGAAGCCCATCGGTTTCATTGGGAGTTGGGAAACAACTTTTTTGAATAGGCTGAAGACAGTTCCTTTGGTGTTTGTGCCTTTCCTGAATTGTGCTTCTGCCTCTAAAGATACCAGAGGCTAGGAGACCAGCATGTAATGGAGACACATTTTTTAAAAGTTTTTAAATATGTTTTAATTGTGGGAAGATATGCAGAACATGAAACTTAACGATCTTAACCATTTTTAAGTTCAGTAGCGTTAAGTGCGTTCACAGTGTTGTGCAAACAATCTCTGGAACTCGTCATCTTGAAAAACTAAAACTCTGTATCCATCAAATACTAACTCCCCATTCTCCCCCAGCCCCTCGTCCCCATCATTCTGTTTTCTGTCTTGATGAATCTACTTTAGGGACCTCATATAAGTGGAGTCATGTATTATTTATCTTTTTGTGACCTTATTTCACTTAGGATAATGCCCTCAATGTTCATCCATGTTGTCATGTGTCCTCTGTGAGGATTTCCTTCCTTTTTAGGGCTGAGGAATGTTCCATTGTGTCTACACCACATTTTGGTTATCCATCCATCAGTGGAAAGGGGTCACTTCTACCTCTTGGCTATTGTGAATAATGCTGCTATGAACATGCATGTGCAAATTCTCTTAGAGACCCTCTTTTGGTACTTTTGGGTACTTTCGGTACTTTTGGGAAGTGGAATTGCTCGATCATATGGTATTTCTATGTTCAATTTGTCCAGAAGCCGCCATGCTGTTCCCCACATCGGCTGCCCCGTTTCTCACATTTCTTTACATCTGTCCCCGTTTTCCAGTTCACCGGGGTTCCAGTTTTGCTACAGAGGGGCATTTCCACCTGCGTGCCTTAATCCCCTCTCATTTCTCTTGGGGCGCAGGTCAGTCCATTGTGGGCTGTAAGGCCATCCTCATCGACGACCAGGTTTTCGTGGTGGTGGCCCAGCTCTTCGGCGGCTCTCACATCTACAAATACGACGAGAGCTGGACCAAATTCGTCAAATTCCAGGACATCGAAGTCTCTCGCATTTCCAAGCCCAACGACATCGAGCTGTTTCAGATCGAGGACGAGACGTTCTTCATCATCGCAGACAGCTCCAAAGCTGGTCTGTCCACGGTATATAAATGGAACAGCAAAGGGTTCTACTCCTACCAGTCTCTGCATGAGTGGTTCAGGGACACGGATGCGGAGTTTGTTGACATAGACGGGAAGTCACATCTCATTCTGTCCAGCCGCTCCCAGGTCCCCATCATCCTCCAGTGGAATAAAAGCTCTAAGAAGTTTGTCCCCCACAGTGATATCCCCAACATGGAGGACGTACTGGCCGTGAAAAGCTTTAGGATGCAGAACGCCCTCTATCTCTCCCTCACCCGCTTCATCGGGGACTCCAGGGTCATGAGGTGGAACAATAAGCAATTTGTGGAGATCCAGGCTCTTCCGTCCCGGGGGGCCATGACCCTGCAGCCCTTTTCTTTTAAAGATAACCACTACCTGGCCCTGGGGAGTGACTACACGTTCTCCCAGATCTACCAGTGGGATAAAGAAAAGCAGCTATTCAAAAAATTCAAGGAGATTTACGTTCAGGCACCTCGTTCCTTCACAGCTGTCTCCACTGACAGGAGAGATTTCTTTTTTGCATCCAGTTTCAAAGGGAAAACAAAGATTTTTGAACATATAGTCGTTGACTTAAGTTTGTGAGGGGGTGATTGGTGAATTTAAAGACACGTAGAGCTAGCTTTCACGAGAGAGGACCAAGAAGCAGGTACAAAGCCAAGTTCAGGGCTCTGCAATTAAAAATGCACTGGGGAACTAGTTAGAAGTTTTCAACATGTTAGAACTCCCATTTTGGTCAGGGATTGCATTTATTGGCTAACTGCATGACATGTCCATTCTCCCATTTAAAAAGACATCTTGAAGCCTGTTATCTCTGAGAAAAGAGTACAGCATTAACTCTTACCATCTAGGAAAGTAATGTGCTTTTTTTCTTTTTTCTTTTTTTTAAGTGAGAAAGGAGGAAATCGGATAAGATGGGACAGTTCTTATAATGGAAATAATAAACAAACAAACAAACAAACAAAAAGACCAAACAAACTATGGGCCCTTCTCATTCCATTTTAGCAATCTTTTTTGGTAAGAACTCTTAAAGTCAAAGAAAGCTAAAAAGATTTGCTGATGATTCGTTTTAAAATCTGATAACACTCAGCAATGCTATTTTTGAGTCCTTTCAGTTTCCTGAATCCCCCTTCCCAGCAGAACGTTGGCTATTCCATTGGCTCCTATGGATACTCGTCATGGGAATATTAACAAAATAATGCTGGACATCGCTTCCTTTGCCGCAAAGAAAATATTCTGCTGACACGCATCCAGGCCCTGCACAGGCTGTAGGCCCATGAGTGAGACAAAGGCATTTCCCCCTCTTCCTTGTGGTTCAGAGCCGACCCTGTGGCAGCCGGAACAATATTGCTTGTTAGATGCCCTCCATGGTTCGGCTGCTTCCCTGAACCCGCTCTTTGAGTTTGTGGGTAGTCAGCAGACGGGCCAAAGACTGAACGGTGCTTTTCATCCCATCCTTTAAAGTAATAGAACAGGTCTTTCCATCCGATGAGCATTTGGTAGGATTTCGGAAGCAAGATTTTGTGGGATCAAAGAGGACTTTACACAAGTCTCGCTGTACTTTGATACCTAGAGGTGGCCCTTTGGTTTGTGCATGGCCGTGCCCTCTGGGCAGCTTCCTATTTCGAGTCATTGAATACCAGCCTACCTTCCTGCCCACCTGCCTTCCTCCCTATTCCCATGTCAGTCTTGCTTTGCGGATATGCCATTGCCGCCGCTGCCAATGAGGGGCTGAGGCACCAGACGGCAGAACCTGGGATGCCCTTGGTGCTAGTGCCTCTTCCTTTCCCAGTAGTTTAACAAAGGAAAGCCCCCTGGAGGGCTCACACTGTGACATGGGACCATGTACTGGCAGAGGGCTCATCCTGAATAGGCTGGTGGGGGTGGGCCGGGCTCAGACCGATCATTGGGGATCCACTTTGGAGCTTGACCCACTGCATCCCACAGACCAGGTCTGTGCTCAGGGGGCTGGAGGGTCTATTTCAAACTGGGCTTCTCTGGTGTGGATTATCAGGGAGCCCGTGGGGTCTGGTTTTACAGAAGCTTCCCAGTGGGTGTTCTGCCTGTTTAGTGGGTTCTCCTGAAATGGATTTTAGGAGTGGCTCTCAAAGAGCCACCCAACAGCATCTCTGGGAGCCCCCAAACCAGCACAATCATGTGGTACTGGAGCGTTATTTTTTGATGATCGTTTGCTGAGTCATGAGTAGGTAGAGGTTTTGCCACATGTTTGGGTGCGGTGCTGTTTCTGCTTTAAGCGATGCAGGTCAAGGCAACAAATAGCATGGATGTTGCAACAGCACTCCTGGGTACATCCCGGGCTGAGGGCTTCCAGCCTAGGACACCTGGGAGTTTGGTGAACTCAGTCACCCACACGCAGTACAGCATTGCTGCTTGAAGTTTTCCTGCTAGGTGCCAACCAAACAGGAGAAGTGGTTTGTTTTCATTTCTGAAGCACAAAATCACCCTTCCGTGTTCTTTTGCCTTCCTGGTTGATTTGAATTGACTACAAACGCCCAGATCCCCGCATCAGCAGCAGAAAGTGGGACACCTCTGCTCTTCCTCTATTAGAATGGGCAAGAAATTCTCTCTGGCACATGGAACCCCTCAGACAAGCCTGGGCGGAAAGACGGGCCCTTAGCAAACAAGGTAGGGGACATTTTGACAGTCTTAGCACTCGTGCCAGTTTGAAATGATGTTCCCGAGTCCTGCCGCTTGTTGGGAAGGCAACTGGGGAATTTTTTCACAGGGCTGCCTCTAGGGAACGGGGCACCAGCCCCCCAGCTTCCCCTCTGAGGGGAAAGTGCCTGTAGAAACCATCTGCATTCACCATGCTGGTAACCATTGCCTAGAATCCAGAAAACCAGGAAACCCGGGGTGTGGAGCTGGGGACAGGGGTGCTTTCCGGGTCCAGGGGAGACATTGGCCAGTGGAAGAAAGATCTAAGGAATTACGGGCGAGGCGAGGGCAAGAGGTTGGGTAGTCCACAAGGCTGCAGTCAGGCTCTCTTTTTCTTTTTAAGAAATTAGACAAGAGCAGAGTCTGCAGCCTACAAGAGTCTCGGCTCTGAGGGAGGAGATATTTGTTCTGGCCAACTTGCTAAAGGAGCGGAGATGTTCTTGGCACGAGGTTGTGGAAGCTTTGCTTCATTAATCTCGCTGCTCCATCCCAAGAATCCCTCTAGTTTTGAACAATTTCTGCAAGAAGCTTTTTCCCAGTAATAATGTAAGACCAAAAAAAAAAAAAAAAGACAACAGTAACAGAAACCCAAAAGCTGAGAGACACGTGGGACCATCCACTGTGGAGAGAGTTCTGGGAAGGGCTTCTCTTGTCCACTCCTTCCCATCACCCATGGGTTGCCTTCTTGTCAGCTTGTTTCTTCTTTGCAATCTCTGTAGTGAGGCTAGGTCACTCCACGTAGCCAAGTGGCCACGCCACACAGCCTTAAAGCATGGGATCTGGAACAGATCTCTCACAAAGACTAAAAACAAGCCTTAGATGTGAATGGCACGGTGTTCTCGGGCAACGGAGAGTAAGCCCATCCTGCATCTCAGCAGACCTTTATGATTTTTTTTCAGTGTGCGTTTGTGTCCATCTCATTTGTCCATAAGTAGTTCTTCAGTTTATTGGTGGGCGGGTATTCTAATTTCAGAGAGCATGAAACCAGTACGAAGATCTAAGTCGATCGCCTGCTCAAGATCATCTGGTAGTGAATGGTGAAGGCAGAGTTTACCCCTGCACAGCGGGCTGTGATTTGTGACTCTCTGACATGGCTTCTGAATAAAGACTTTTTTTTTTTTTAAATCATGATTCAGAATGTAGCAACACCTTGAGATAAAATAAAAAATACAATAACATATGCATAGCCAGGAGGAAAATAGAGCTGAATAGACACCATCTTATGAACTGGTCCCTTTTCCAATCAGACGCTATGGGACCCCTATTGCACGTGAGGCCCCACTCTTGAAAGTCTTCCAGAAGTTTCAGATAATTTTCTGTTCTAAAGAGGATTGCTAGTTGGCACGGTTGCTTCTCCACACACACCGACCCCTCCAATAGCGATGGGGCAATGTTGAGGTCGAGACACATCTGGTTCTTGTCACAACGTCCACAAGATAAACAAGAAGTTCTATGAGGGAACAACTACAAACTCGAAGGCACGAGTGATGATGAATTGCTCCAGGTCATAATCAGCCTTTGGGGAGCATGCTGGAAATGCCAGTGTTGCATTTTTCTTCCCCAACGGAGTGAGAGGCTGTGTATTTTTAGGAAAGAAGTCAGCTTGGGATGCCGGAGGTTTGGCTGCCAGGAACACTCAGGATGGAAATTTCTCAGACTGGGGGTCTAATGAAAGAGAGATGAAGGTCTGCTGGAGGGGAGTCTGTTTGCATGCCACCTAAAGGAAATCCTTTAGCCAGGCTTCCAGATTCTTCTGCAGATATCAGCCCCTCCCTCCGCTCCACAGTTTTGGAAGAGAGTTCTTTAATTAGGCAGTGGCCAAAGATTCTTTTGAGTAGGGCTCTGGAGTAGAATGCAGTCGTCTAGCTGTTGGTGCTGTAAGGTGGTCCAGACTTAGGACAGTCTAAAGGGAATGGGCAGAAAAGCCGGGCCGATGGCCATGGAGGGAACTCTTTTGGGAAAGTAGAACTAAACTGGAAGGAAAAAGGTCATCATGACTTCCTTTGCCTCAGCCAGGCAAGTAGAGGTTGGAAAGAGGAGGCAAATTACAGCCAATTATTTAATAGCGAAGAGAGCCCATTGTAATGCTAACTGAAATAAGAATTGTGTTGTAAAGCTAACTGAGATCTAAACCTAGAGAGGCACTCTTATCCTTAATGTTATTCCATTACTTGTATCAGAATCTACCTTTTTTCTAGTAGACTATGCATTCCCTATCAATCCCTTTGACTATCAGGAATGTATAAGAACTGTGATAAAATAAGCCAATATGCCATTTGGTACCATTTTTATGTATCTGAGATGCATAACTTAGGTAAAATAAGAATAGTTTCTATGTATATGAAAGCAAATTTTGCAGTATGCAAGCTACAATGGATGCATTTTAAGGCTGAATATATATTTAGATCTCTTTTGGTAAATACAGTTAACAAAAAACATGCCTCTTAATTCGATATATCCTGTAAGTCTATGAATAAAAAGTAGCTCATGCCTAATGTGGCTTTGATCTCTGGTTTGCTTGAATACGGATATGCCCACTCGAGTCACGGAGTTGAGGGCTCACAGGCTATTGTGGAAGGGCGGAGTATGCCCATTTATCTTTGTGGCTTACTCCCAGTTTAAATGGAAATTGAGCCCCGTAGGGGACTTTTGCTTCTACTTGCAAATCAAAAAGTCGCTAAAAAGTCACTGAGGGACTTTACAGCTCTACCTGATCTGCAGAATCATAATCTTGACAAACTGACAAAAAAACTCTAGGGATCTTTGGGCATCCTCTGATTCTGCGTGGTGGGAAGATGAGGTTACAAGATCCCATCGATTGGGCTGAACCATGAACAAACTGAACCATGAACAAACTGAGGGCAAGACTTTTGTCTTGTTCTTTGCATGTCTCCGCTCGTGTCTCTATGTATGTCTTTAGACCCATCTGGTTTCATTGGACAGAGGAGAGGTCAAAAACTCAAATCATATTTGACTGTGTACTTAACTGTGTGTCAATTACTTTAATATGCTGTGGAGTTTTTGAAAAAGTGCAAGAGCAGAGGGGCGCCTGGGTCAGCTAAGCTTCTGCCTTCAGCTCATGTCATGATCCCAGGCTCCTGGGATAGAATCCCTGCATCAGGCTCCTTGCTCAGCAGGTAGCCTGATTCTCCCTCTCCCTCTGTCCCTCCCCCTGCTCAAGGGCTCATGCTCTCTCTCTCAAATAAATAAATAAATAAAGTCTTAAAAAGTACAAAAGCAGAGTTCTTGCTCTCCAGAGACTTAAAGCCAGTTAAAAAGAAAAGTCATAGGTCTTGCAGTCACTCAAAGGGAGAGGATTATAGGGGCCCCTGGGTGGCTCAGTTGTTAAGCATCTGCCTTCGGCTCATGGTCCCAGGGTCCTAGGATAGAGCTCCACATCGGGCTCCCTGCTCAGCGGGAAGCCTGCTCCTCCCTCTCCCACTCCCCCTGCTTGTGTTCCCTCTCTCACTGTCAAATAAATAAATAAAATACTTTTTAAAGGGGAGGGGATGATAAAGGACTCATGGGGTAGGGGGTCACCTTATGATGGTGTGTCCATCATAAGCACCAACCAAAGAGAATGGATGCCCAGCTGGTCAGGTAGGTATTAACCATAAACAACTATTGACCTGCGCCCAGTGCATTCCAGTGAAATACAAACTGTGAATACCGATAATAAATTCATAGGAGGAAGGGTCACTTCAGGTCAGAGCAAGTACTCTTTTGACCAGGAGAGGGGAGAATGGCCTGGTTCCTTTTCATTATCATTCTACCACTAAATTGTTGTTTTGTATTTGTGGAGAAGTACAGAAAAGAACTGAATTTTTCCAGACCTGCAAGTCAGAAACTCATTAATCCCAATATTTCAGCACATTTCATCTTGCAGCTAAAATGGTGGGTAGATTGCTCAGTCCTGACCGTGTGGTCATTAGCAAGGCAAGTACACTCTATTTCTTGGAGAGCTAATTGAGGACTGTCTAGGAAGAATTGGAGGCATGAGTAATGTGTCACTTTCATTGATCAACTGTTCTTACAATTGGTTCCTCTACCTGCCTTCCAGATGGGACAACCCTCTACTAACCAGAGCCTAATTGGCACAGATGACTTTTTCTAACAAATTGGTAGCAGAGCTGAGACTCCAGGCCTGGGGTAAGACCCACCTCTTGGCCTCGGTTCCAAGCAGCCTCTCATTAAGCCTCAGCCTCTGCCTTCAGCCAGGCAACAAACCAAGGCAACACAGGGAGAGGCCTATAGGGTTTTAAGTGCTACCCCCAAATTCCCAGCACTTTCTGAAATCTGTATGTGAGCCCTGGAGAACAGGCTCCTGCGTATGTCTCCAGGTGTCTATTCCAGGAAGTCTACCAGAAATCAAGGGGAAAAATACAACTAACTTCTTTCATCTTGCAAGAAACAATTGTTAGGGCAGAGGGAAACCTGTCCAGCTTTCCTTGCCCCACCTCAGCCCATGTGTCATCCCCAGAACTGACCCATTGGCACCTCCAACAGTAGGGCTGAGAGATCCCTGCTTGTGTCACGATGCCCACTTAGTCCCTGTTTGCTTTCAAGGGTTGTGTGGGCTGAAGAGCATGTGAAAGTAAGGTTGGGGCCTCCAGAGAAAATAGTAGTCTTGACACTTGTCCTGGAACCCAGGCTCCACTCTATTCATTCCTGGTGGAATCACCCTGTATCTCCTGCACTTGTTTCTTCTAACCCATCTAGGCATTCTGGACACTTGGCAACCTCGAAATATCTTTATTACAAGTTCTCATAGTTCCTCTATCCCTTTGGATCATAGCATCTTCTTGACACATAAATCATGTGAAAATCCAAATTAGTATTTTCGCTTGATTCTTTCCAGTACCCGCTGTGTGAACAGTGCTGTGCTAGGTCCTGAGAATACAAAAGTCTCAAGATACAAAAGCATTTGAGAAGTTTTAAAAACAGTGCTTCCTTGCTATTTTACATTTGTGGCGGAAATTCTCAGGGACTGTGAATGTAGCCTGAATAAATAATAAGACCCAGGTGATCTAGTTTCATCACAGCGTAGAGTTTAATGAAACAACCCCTAAACCAGGGAGTAATTACAAGTAGTTCTGGTCTCTTCTTGGGTCCCTGAAATAAGAAGAAAGCTTGGTCATAACCCTCCACATGTTGCTTCTATTTTTTTTTAAAGATTTTATTTTGAGAGCGAGAGAGTGATAACGAGCAGGGTTGGGGGGCAGAGGGAGAGGGAAAAGCACGTCAGGCTTGATCCCAGGACCCTGACATCATGACTTGAACTGAAGGCTGTTGCTTAATCTACTAAGCCACCAGGTGCCCCCCGACTTGGGATGCTTCTTAAAGCCAGTTTCCCCCAAGCTTCCTGCTCTCTAACATCTCACATTCTGCAGCAGCCCCTCCTGATCCTCCA
This sequence comes from Martes martes, assembly GCF_963455335.1. NCBI lineage: Eukaryota > Metazoa > Chordata > Mammalia > Carnivora > Mustelidae > Martes > Martes martes. Next base: position 158,760,641 of record NC_137889.1, on the reverse strand, counting down.
GTGTTCTAAACCCCCTCCCATATGCCACCACTCCATCTGCTACCTGGCCTCTGTCCCTTCTCTCAACATCAGTTTTCCTGGAGAAACAGTGGAGGGGGAAAATGTCTAAATCCTCAATTGTTACTATATTTTATTCCTGCCTTAGTACCTTCAGTAAATTTTAAGATTCTTCTGCTTCTCTTTTTCTGAACTGTCTTACCCATGGTGGTTTCAAAATATGTTCACAAATTCTTTGGGGCCCCGTCTTCGGGAGGTTGGAGACTGATTTCCCTCCCATGAATGCAAGCTGTATTCACTGACTTGTTTCCAAGGAATAGAATGTGGCAGAAATGTTGGGTAACTTCTGAGAATAGGCCTTCAAAGGCAGGGGGCTTCCCCTTGGCTCTCTCTTAGATAGCTCACTGGAAGGCGTGCCTGGTTAGCTCAGTAGCTTAAGCACTGACTTCATCTCAGTTCATGATCCCAGAGTTCTGGGATTGAGCCCCATGTAGGGCTCTTTGCTCAGCGGGAGCCTGCTTCTCCCTCTGCCTGTTGCTCCCCCTGTTTGTGCTCACACTCTCTCTCTCTGACAAATAAATAAATCTTAAAAAAAAAGATATAGCTCACAGGGAGAGGCCAGCGTCAAGCTGTGAGGCTGTTGAGAGGGCCACATGGAAGGACTTGAGTCTTCATGCCAAAGACCAGCACCGCGTGAGTGAACCATCTAACAGGTGAATCTGTCAGCCCCAGTCAGGCCTTCAGATGACAGCATCTCCGGCCAGCATCTCGACTATAGCCTTATGAGAAACCCGGTGTCACTAAGCCATTCATGGGTTTCTGGACACAGGCTGAGATAATAAGTGTTTACTGTTTTAAGCTGCTTAGTTTTGGAGTGATTTGTTGTGCAGTGATGAATGGCCTGTACACCATCTTTAATGTCTTGTAGGAATGAGATTGCTGCCAAATGAACCCTTAATTGGAGAAAGTTTAGGAACCAACATGCACCAACTCCCCACCCCCTGCACATAAGCCACATCACACACACACTCTACACAACAGGTGCACACATATGTCCCCCACAACACCCCACAGTACACACAGCCACTACGCCCTCTACCACACACACACACACACACACACACCACTATACTATGTACCACACTTATACACCCCCTTCATTCCCCACCACACAAACCCTACACTACACCACACTCCTACCACAGCCCTTACCACACACACACTATACCACACACTACACACCCCCTTCACTCCCCACAGCTCACACTATACCACACACCACATATACCCCTACCACACCCACCACACACACACACACACACACACACTACACTATACCACACATACATCCTCTTCACTCCCTACTACACATACACATACCACACTACACATACCCCTTACCACACACATACACACACACTACACATACCCCTTACCACACACATACACACACTACACGATATCACATACCACAAATACATCCCCTTCACTCCCTACCACACACACACACACACACACCACACTACACATACCCCTTACCACACACACACACCCCCCTTACCACACACCACACACTGCCACTGCAATCCCACTCCCCCCCACACACACATACACACACCACATTATGCCACATACCACACATACACGTACACACCACAAACATACATACATGCGCACCCTACCGTTCCTCTCCCTCCATACACATTGTTTGAGGGTCAGGCACCATTTCCACAGTACTCAGGGGAGGGTGAAGGCATTTAAGTGAAGTCTTGACTGGGAATTGAATATGGCAGAGAAATGTAATTGCCTTAGCTTCCTTAACCATTCCCAAGAAGATTTCTTAGTGACAATGCAGCGTCTGGCCTATATTTCATGGGTTGTGGCTAATGTAGAGAAAGATAATGATGCTCTGAAGACCATCCACGGTTCCTCAGAGACAGCTAGGTCAACCCCCCCAGTTTGGAGGTTAACTCTGTCACCAGCTGCTATGGACTGAATGTTTCTTTCTTCTAAAATTTGTATATTGAAGGCCAACCCCCAAAGTGAGGGTATTTAAGGGTGGAGCCTTTGGAGGTGATTATTAGATTATGAGGATGAAACCCTTATAAATGGAATTGGGGCCCCTATGAAAAGAGGAGGAGACATAGGATCTCTTTTTCTCTCTCTGTTCTCTGCTGTGTGAGGATATAGGAGAAGATGGCCAACTGTGAGCTTGGATCCTCACCAGACACCAAGTCTTCCAGCACCTTGATCTTGGATGCCCAGCCTCCAGGACAATGAGAAATAAATGTTAAGCCATCCAGTCTATGGTATTCTTTAATAGCAGTGCAATTAGGCTGAGACACAAGCTCATGTTCTCCTTCTGAAAACTATACCCATTGAAAAACAGTAAAATGCCAGAATAGTACCTTTATTCCTGATGGGGTTTACATCAGAGTCTGTGACAGAGTCAGAGTCTGCAGGCAGGTGGGTTTCCTAACATTGAACCCTGAAACAGACAGACATCGCCGGTGACAGACAGACAGTATGGAGGAGCAGGGGACAGCCCTTTACAGGAGGAACAAGAGGGGGAGGGGGAGGTTGGCTTTGGCATGCCCATTTCTCCGTGCAAACTCACCAGTCACATCAGGACGTTCCACCTCTTCTCAGTGAAGGGAGGGAAGCACGCAGGTCTGTATGGGAAGTATGATGCTCCTGGGGTTCCCTCCGTGTGGAAGAAAACACCAGGAGTAGGCAAGAAGTCTTTGTCCTGCCCATATCAACAACTCAGGACACCACAGTGTTTCTGTATCCACAAGCAGACCTGGGGAAGAAGAGCTCCCTATTTCCTACCTCTGTGTGTAAGTCATCCATGGAGACCAGGAGAATGTATTTTTTCCCACTTGGCAAAGATCTTTCTGGGTTGAAATATACCTGTAGAAAAGGGAAATTGGCCAGGCCTGAGAGAGGATCTTTTCTGTGGGTGATGGAAGTTGGTAGAGTTTAGCAGATCTCTCTTCTCCCCCATACCCCCCTTCTAGTGTGTTATTCGCTACCTCATCAGCCTTTTCACACTGAATAGCACCAAATACAGTGAAATAGAATGTCATTCTGAGGTCCTGAAAGAAGAAGCAGGTCAACTTCAAGTGTCTTTCGGTAACATAGGAAGTCAGGAGAATTTTCTGGCATTTCATATTTTCAGCAAAGTGGAGTATCTGCTCTACTTACTAAAAATGACACTCTCTTCCCACCGTTTCCATCTGCATTTACGTTCTGTGCATACTGCTGAGGTAGCTTTTTTCCCCTTATGTTTACTGCCAACCCATTTGCATTTTCTGTCACAATAAATAACCCAGTAAAACCCTCCAATGAGTAGGTTCTAGCCCTGGCTCTTTCTAAGCATGGAATCACAAGACAATGATTTATAGTCGTGATGGCCCAGGGGAAAGAAAAAGTGGACATTTGCAAAGCAATAATAAGTGAATTCAAACAAACACTCAGTGGATGTTAGGAAATTAAAGACATGCAATTTCTATAACCATTAAAGTCATGGGTGGTTAAACGAGGCCATGGCAGGAGGCCTTTAAACAGAGGGCTGGGTCTATGCGGGTCACCACTGTTTCCCCAGCACCCAGTGTGTCGCGTACCCAAAAGAGCGTCTCAATTCATATTCACCGAAAGAATGCTGTTTGAATGATGGTTGGCATCTGTTGAGCGCTGAGCTGAGTGTTACCTGCATTAGCTCATTTATTCTCGTAACTGTTCTGTGAGGCAGGCACCCTCATCTCCCTGTTTTACAGATGAGAAAATGAAGGTACAAAGAGATTGAGGGCTTCTCTGGTCACACAGCTTAAGACTGCAAAGCCAGGAAACCATGCATGGCCCAGAGCAGTTGGGTAACTTGTTCAGGTTTGTAGAGCGAATAAGACCTGGGATACGAACACAATTAGTTTGCCTCCAGAATCGGATTTAAAATGCAGGGTGTCAGGTTAAGTTAGAATTTCAGATAATCCAGTATTTTTTTTTTTTTTTAGTCTAAGAATGTCCCAAATATTGCATGGGACATATGCTAAAAAAAATTATTCTTTGTTTTTCTAAAATTCAAATTTAACAGAACATCTCGTGTTTTTTGTTTGCTAAATCTGGCCACCCTAATCCAGAAACCACTCTTTTAACCACTGCACTGTCTTCAAAATGCTCAAAGTACAGTCAGGGAACACAAGCCCCATTCTCATTTTAGTTTATATATCATATACATGGCATATAACATTTTTGCATCTGATCCTCATAACCGAGGGGCAAGGCCAAATTATTATATTCTTTTACAGATGAAGAAGCCAAGACTCATAGCTCACATCACTTGCCCAAGATCATGCTGAAAAATACTAATCCTTTCTAACCCTTATGTGGCACTTGCCCATGCCAGGCGCTTTCTAAGAGCTTCTACCTGTTTTTTTCATTTCCTCCTCACTAATTCTGCAAGGAAGTCCAATCATTCTCCTCCTTTCACAGATGAAGCAACTGAGGCACAGAGGGGTTAAGGAAATCACCCGAGTCCAGAGACCTGGTTCAGGTGGGCCTGACATCCTTTGGAAACCTCTGGTTCCAACATTGTTGTTTTAGGTGGGAAGCCGATGCCCAGAAATGGCATGTGTATTAGCCATGAGTCTCCAGAGTAGCTGAACCAATTGGAGACAGAGAGATGATAGATTTATTATAAGAAATTGGTTCACTCCATAAAGAAGGCTGAGAACTCTCTAGATCTGTAGTCTGAACACCTGAAAACTGCGAGAGCCGGGTGGCGGGAGCTCCAATCTGGGTCTAAAGACTGGAGAAGACCGGTGTCCCAGCTCCAAGACCATCAGGCAGAGAGCGTAAATTCTCCATCGGTCAGTCTTTTGTTCTGTGTAGGCCCTCAATGAATGGGATGATGTCCCTCCATACTGGGGAGGGCAGGCACTTTGCTCAAATGCAATTCTTATTCTAGTTCAAATGCAATTCTTATTCTGAAGCACCGCCATAGACACACCCAGAGATAATAGCTAACCATATATCGGGGCACCCCATGACACATAAAATTAACCGTCACAATGTGTGTTGCCCAAGGGTCATAGACCCAGCAATTTCCTGCTTTTACTTTGTCTTCGAAGAGAAGATTTTGAACAGGGCAGCCCCTTGGAATTTGCATCTTTAACCATCTCGGTTCCAAGTCATGAAGACCATAAAAGCCTCTGCCTTTGTGATTGACTGAAGCAGCTCCAAAGTAAAAGCTGTACGTCTGCTTGGAAGGTCACACAAACACTTGGTTATTGGCAGGCTCTGTGTTAACTGCTACACAATCCATGGCCTTGCGTGTTTGTATTTTGTTGGGGAAATTCATTCACCTGTTTGTTTGTTCGTTCATTCAACAAGTACTTGTTTAAGAGCCAGCTATGTGTCAGGCATTGTGCTAAGCACTGGGGACTCAAAATCTAACAAAATAGATTTGGTACCTACTTGTGTGGACCCATTTGCTATTAGGATGCCCGGAATCTGGTTCCCTGAGGTCTGTGGTCACATCCCAAATGTGTCAGTGATTTGTAATTTTTGGGAGGATCAACTTTGGATAAGATGAATAAAGTCATGAATCTTCCCAGAAAAAAAAAAAAAAAAAAAGAGGGGCACATTTCCATTTAAAAATATGTCCAGAATCTGACCATCTAACCATTCCTTGTTACTATTGTCTCCTGCCTCAGTGTGTGCAGTGGTCACCTCACTGGTCCCCTCCTGCCTCCTTAACTACCTCCAGACTCCTGTCCACCCAGTGGCTGAAGGGATCCTGTCCAAATGTCATTCAGATCAGGTGGCTGTAAGAAAAGTAAGGGATGCTATCACTCACAGAGCAGAAGTCATGTCTCACCAGCAGCCTATAAGACCCTAAACTACTCTCTGTTCCCGTCTGCCAGTCTATCTGTCTCTCTCTCTCTCTCTTTCTCTCTCTCTCTCTCTCTCTCTCTCACACACACACACACACACACACACACACACACACACAACCTCTCCTGCCCTATTCGGCTTTCTGGCTCAGCTTCAGCCCCTCCAACCTTATCCTTCCTACACCTGAAATATTCCTTAGGCATGGAGGAAAAAAGGATGGAAAGAACCTGGATCCCAAAAGTGGCTCACCTCCAGATTGTTAACAGGGGAGTGATGTAAGCTTTTGTCTTAACTAAGACACCATATTTGGGGGGTTCTTTGTTATTCTGTAGCTCCATACTCTAACACAGGCACCAGCATATTAAGACTCTTAGGTCAAATCTGGCTCTGGTTTTTGTAAATAAAGTTTTATTAGAACACAGCCGTTCTCATCCATGTATGGATTGTCTGTGGCTGCTCTCCTGCATCAGGAGCAGAGTGGAATAGTTGCAAAAGAGATTCTATGACCTGCAAAGTCTAAATTATTTATTCCCTGGCCTCTCTTGGAAAATGTTTACCGGTCTCTGGCTCAAACAATATTTACTTGCGATTGTCATTTAACATGTGAAGAAGATGAAGCCTGAGAGGGTTAAGTTGTTTAAAGTCCAATACCAAATGAATAGCTCAGCTGGAGTTCAGACCCAGAACTTTCTGATTTTCAAGTTCAGATCAAATTGCTCCTTAGATAGAAGCCAGACTAAGAAAAAAAGGTCAAGTCATGGATTGATTTGCATTCCCCTCAAACATGCAAAAAATTAAGCTTCTTTAGTTTTCCTCTAATTGACCTAACATTTTTTATGGACCCCTCTGCACTGGGTGGGCAATGAGTCAGTGTAGGCCAATTCCATAAACTTAGTTTAATCCAACTGTTTAAATAGTCTAGTGAGATCATTCAGGTTGTAGCAAGTAAAATGCACAGTGTTTCAGATATCCCTCCTCTTGGCCTCTCCTTCAGGAGAACTTTCAGGGTCCTTGTGGCAGTGGGAGTCAGACAGAAAGGGTCCTCACATGCATTCAGAATGCCTGCAGAATAGATACTCCCCCACCAGCCTCTGCCCTGCCCTGGTTTCTTCCCCGGCCTTGGGACTACTAAGGTCTGGCTGATTCTATCTAACCTTGCTGAGGAGCCTCAGACAGGTTTCCTTATTTGCAAAACTTGGATCACAATAGTACCTACCTCACAAGATGAATTTCAAAGACCAAGTGAGATAACAGTAAGGTCTTACAGCAACACCTCACTTTCACTAAGTGGTCACTATGGGTCAGATGTTGTTGGCCAGGCCTGACACTGGGTCTTGGCCATTTGCCCCAGTCTTAGGTGCCTACCTGTAGTGGCCTCTTTGACCCCTAGAGGCCACTCTTCCAGCCCTCCACAGCACCCCCTGTTCTCTCACCAAGGCACATAAACTCTGAGAGCCCCAGGGGCCAGAAGTGCTGCTCTGTCAAACTTACTGTCTTTGACCTTGCGCCATGTTGGAAGAGGCCACTTGGTGGGCTGTTCCTAGATCCTGGAAGTCTCTGCCTGGAAGCATGGGGAAGTATGTCATGGCTCTGCGGAGTTCTTGGTCCTCCCCTTGACCTCTGCAACATCCCCCCACCCCACACCCCTGCATCCAGAACCTTGGCCAGCCTCTCTGCTTCTCCTGCCTCTCTCTCCTCTCCCTCCCATCATCTCCCAAAGTAGAAGGAATGGTCTTTGCATTGTCCCTGCCTCAGACCATGGCTTCCTCCTCTTCTGTCTCTAGGTAAAACTCTTGGATCTAGTCAGGCAAACTCTAATATCATAATGACAGTGGAGGAATTTGAAAATCCTTCTCTTCTGACAGTGCCGGACTGTCAAGGCTATTGTCTTACTAAAGAGGTCAAGGAAAGCAGCTTAGAGATTCAAGCTGATGAATGGCCTCTTTCTTCAGGATAGAACCTTCCCTTTCCTTCCCTGGGGCAACTGGAAGTTATGATTATCCCCACTGGAGAAGCACTCTGGCAGGCCCACTAGGTGGGGATGTTGTAGAAGGGAACTGAGCCCCAGATGTCTGCTTGGCTGGAATGTCCTCCCAGGCCCTTCCTAACTGGAGGCACTAGAAACAGGGAGGGGCCTAGCTAAGGACCAAACTCTTTCCAAGGCCATTTCTCATGGTGCCAAGGCACACACTTCCAGTCCACTCACTATGATCATGTTTCCCCAGGCTCGAACAATGGATCCAGCCACTAGGAGCAGCAAAGGTGGGATGAAGGAAAAATCTATAAAAATATAAAAAATGTTTCTATCATCTATCAAGGCATCATGAGAAAATGTCCGACTGGAGAGTCATCAAATGTGGGCAGCATGTTTGGAAAAGCCTGTTTTATAATACATGGACACCCGCTGGTGTGTGTCTCCTTAAAGGAAGAGACAGACATCCTCCAGGGGAGCTCGAATGGGCCTCAGTAGAAGCCCAGGTGAGGACCAATTGGAGAACACACACAGTGTCAATAACATTGATGTAGATGCAGGAAGCAAGCTACGGTTTCACATATGAACCATGAATTAAAATTCAATGATGCAGGTGCCACAGGCTGTGTTTTCCAAATCTGGCTGCTGCAATACCTCTGGTCCCATTATTTGAATTTGGGTGGGGTTATGGCTCACTTGCACCCAAATGAAACACAGCAGAGGTTGTGCTGTAACTTTCCAGGCTGGATCATAAAAGGTGGATGTGGTTTCCATGCTGCATAACAGATGACCATACACTTACTGGCTTCCCGCAACATGTGTTATCATCTCACACTTTTTGTGGGTCAGAAGTCCAGGCAGGGCTTGGCAGAATTCTCTGCCCAGGTCTCTCAAGGATGAAGTCAAGGTGATGGCTGGGTGGTGGTCTTATCTGGAGGCTCAACTGTGTAAGGATCCACTTCCAAGCATCCTCAGGTTTTTGGTAGAATCATGTCCTATGACTGCAGCCAACTTCTTCCAAGGCAAGCGTATTCATTTGCTAAGGCTGCCAAAACAAAATGTTACAGATAAGGTTGCTTATACCACACAAATTTATTTTCTCACAGTTTTGGAAGCTGGGAACCTGAGATTGAGGTGTTGGTTTGGTTTGGTTTCTGCTGAGGGTTGGCCCCTCCCTTTGGCTTGCAGACAACTTCCTTGTTGTCGTGTCCCCACATGGTCCTTTCTCTCTACACATGCCTCCTGGTATCTCTTTGGGTGTCCTAATTTCCTCTTCTTATCATCATCAGTTGGATTGATATGGGGACCACCCTAATGGTCTCATTTTTATAAGACTTGTGTCTTCTTCTTCTTCTTCTTCTTCTTTTTTTATTAACGTATAGTGTATTATTAGCCCCAGGAGTACAGGTCTGTGAATCGACAGGTTTACACACTTCACAGTACTCACCATAGCACATACCCTCCCCAATGTTCATAACGCAACCACCCTCTTCCTAGCCCCCTGCCCCCAGCAACCCTCAGTTTGTTTTGTGAGATTAAGAGTCTCTTATGGTTTATTTCCCTCCCGATCCCATCTTGTTTCATTTTTTCCTTCCCTACTCCCCAAGCCCCCCACTATGCCTCTTAATGTGTGTTCTTTTTTAAAAGATTTTATTTATTTGAGAGAGAGAGAGCACAAGTGGGGTGAGGGACAGAGAGAGAAGCAGACTCCCCACAGAGTAGGGAACCTGATGCAGGACTCGAAGCCAGGCCCCTGGGGATCATGACCTGAGCCAAAGGCAGTGTTTAACTGACCGAGCCACCCAGGTGTCCCTCCCCCAAGCTTCTGAAGCCCTTACCTGTTTTATGTATCTCCACTGCTCTCGCCTTCCGGCACACACTATGTTTACTGTTTGCCTGTTGTCTGTTCCCCAGCCCACCCCTCTCCCCCCCAGGGTACGAGTTCCATAATGGCAAGCCCTTGGCCTGGCAGGAACAGAAGCTCAGTACAAACTTTACTAGTTCAACTGTGGACGGCTGATCTAACAGCTGCAGGGAGGCCAGAACAAGAAAGCAAGTGTCCAGAAGAGGTCAGGAGGCCAGAAAACCGTACAGAAATAGAGCAGGACTGGTCCTTAGTGAGCATACAGTTCAATGACACATTTTATCCTTGAGAGAACAGCTGCCCGGAGAAAAAGACCTGAGTGGACCTACTGGGAGGTTAATGACGGGGCTGACTCTGAGCACCCAGGCCCCTGACCCTACTTCTTCAGTTCTCAGTGCTAGGTCACATTCACGGTGAATTGACACAAAGCCTTCATATCTACACCACTCCCTTAGGCTTCTGGTAAAATTTTGCCTGAACCTATACCAATTGAAAGGTACTTAATTTCTTTTAATGTAGATCACTTCTTTTTATTTCTCCATTATACAGTTAGAGCATTATATTGATTTTTTAAAATACTACATGTGGAGGTAGGTTATTATAAATGAATGGATGGATGGATGGATGAATTTCAGGAAAGTCTATGGGGGTTGGATGAGCCTGGGATCCCCTGGCTCCCCAGGACCTGAGACAAAGCCCTCTTTGCAAGGAGCTCCAATCAGGGAGCATGACCCATGGGGGCAGGATTGAGGAGCAGGGGGAGGAAATGAGTTCGCTGATGAGCTGGGGGCTGTGGCCTAGTCCCACTAGGTCCTTCCAAGTGGCCCATGAACTGTACTTCAGAGCTGCCTGCCAAGGGAGTGAAACATTAAGCATTAATGCTTCAACTCTCATCCCCTATTAGCCAAGAGGTGGCCTTGCAGGCATCCACCGCTGTCCCCTTCTGGGGGTGCCCAGCCTCTGAGGGTGCTCTGCAGGATGGCATCAGGATGCATGTCGTCCCAAGCCTGGAGGACACAGGTGTAGGGTGAATCTCACTCAGGGTGCCCGGTTGCACACATGTCAAGCTGGTCAGGGGCTGCCGGGGAGCAAGGGTTAAGAGGCGAGGCCCTGGGAATCATAAGGGGTATTCAAGAGAGCTTGGTCTCATCTCCCGACCTCAGTTCTTTCCAGCGTGTCAGTAAGTCAGCAGTGGGAGGCTGCTCCCCCAGAGCCTCTACTGTGAGCCCATGGTATTTCTGGCTAATCACATGCCCCAGATTTGTCACCATCAAGTCCTCTAGGAAATTCCATCCACGGCATCAAAGTCATAGAGAAGTTCAATGTGCCTTTATATTTGGAAAGAACTGAAACAAAATCCCACTTCTGGGAATTCTTGGTTGCCTAAGGTTTCCAGCTACCTTGCTGCCGCCATGGGTGTCAAATTTGTCCCCATGCGGGCTCTGATATGTGGAGCTTAGTGAGGCAGAGCTAGAATCCAGCTTGCTAGCCAGGGAAGACACCACGAGAAAAGTCATCTGCGCTGACAGGTAACAGCCATCAGTAGCTGAGAACATACTCTTTCCAGACCCTGGGCTGAGCTCCTAAGAGCTGTTTCCTCAGTTAATTCTCACCACAAACCTGAGAAGTCAATATTATTCCCCTTTTATAGAGGAGCAGGATGGACTACATAATTTGCAAGGCTCTGTGCAAAGTGAAAATGCAGGGCCCCTTGTCCAAAAATTGGGAATTTCAGGGCACCTGGGTGGCTCAGGTTGTGGTCTCTGGGTCATGAGATCGAGCCCTGCATCAGGCTCCACACTCAACTGGGAGTCTGCTTGGGATTCTCCCTCTGCCCCTTCCTCCTCCCCGCTCCTCTACAATAAATAAGTAAATAAATAAATCTATCTTTATAAAATATTGAGAACTTCAAGATGGCAACAGCAAAGCCTGAAACTAAGTCCTGGGGCATTCTAAGTTGACAGGGTCCTATGTGACTGCACAGGTAGCAGGAGCACGAACCAGCCCCGCAGAGGAGGAAACCAAAGCTCCCAGAGATTAAGCAAGCTACCTAAGGTCGTAGAGTGAGGAAGTGTTGGTACAGTGGCTGGAGTCCTGTTGTCTAACTCTATATACCCTTTCTTAGGCTGAGGCAGGAGAATGGGGCTTGAACAACTCCTCGCTCCTCACAGAGGTCTGGTCTCTGCCTACTTTCCTCCTCAGTGCTTTCAACCCCAGAAGCCCAGCACTGGGCAGGGGGACACTGGAAATGAGATGGGTGGAGGTCATAGGAGCTGTCTGGCATTTTGCCCATGCCACAGACGCTGGGCTGCTCCTGCTAAAGGCTCAGGGTCTTTCCTTGGGGACTGGAATTGAACCGGAGACTGTGGAGGGGTGAGATGGTTGCCAAGTTCACAGCCACTTGCATCAGACCTCTGGGTCATGGGCGAAAAACACCGCTGACATGGGCTGGCCAAGGGAAAGAGCTGTTTTTTAAAAGACGGCCGGGCATACTACCTGCACCCCCCTCTCGGGTTTCTCCGAAGTGAAGCCTCCCTTCCAACGGTCTGATCAGCAGAGCCTTGTGCTGGGAGGAAACTAGCATTTGTGTTTTCTGAGCTATGCCACGGAGAGGCCCAACTCTTATGGTTGGAATTTCCTCAAATAGAGCAAGGATGCTCCCGTGTTCAGGACAGACTGAGAATGTGCTAAGTATCCACAGCATGGACTCCAAAATGAAATGATGCTCACCAGTTAGACTCATGTTCAATTCATGTAACAGAAGCCCAACTGCAGGGGAATAATCCAGAGGTGTTCATTCTGCTCACATCATGAAGAGTCTGGGGGTGGGCAGGGTGGGCCGGTGATACTGCTCAAGCAAAGGGTCTCCTTCCTCCCTGCCACCATTCCTAGAGTATGACTGTCAACACCTGTGGTTCCAAAAAGGCTGCTCTACCTCCAGACGTTGTGTCTGCTTTCCAGGCAGGAAAAGATGGGGAGAGCCATAGGCAAAAGGCACGTGCTAGCCACGTCCCCTTTTTCTCACCTTAACGATGGCTTTCCTAGAGGCCCCATCCAGTAGACTTCCATTTGTACCCTTTGGGCAAGAATTGGTTTACATGGGAAGCCAAGGAAGGGCTAACACAAGGCCATCTGAAACACAATCAGGATTTTGTCAGTCCAGAAGAAATGGAACCCAGATATTGGTCAGGCTGGTCTAGCAGTGTTCGCTCCTGCAGCTCTGATACGGTAGGGCTCCAAAACACGTCCCACCATCCATGCCAGCTCTGTCTGGTTAGGAATAGAACACAAACCACAAGCTCAAGCTGCAGGTGGACTTAGACAGTTTCTAGTGGCCAAATTAAAAAAAAAAAAGTAAAAAAGAAACAGGTGAAATTAATTTAAATATCTTAGTTAACACAGCATACCCAAGGCGTCATGATTTCACCGTGTAATCAATATTTAAAAATATTCCTAAGATACTTCAAGGCTTTTTTTTTCCCCCTATGCCAAGTCTTCAAAATCCAGGGTAGGTTATTGTAATACATACAGCACATCTCAGTTTGGACAAGCTTCATTTCAAGCTCCCCAAAACCCCAGGGTGGCCAGCTTCCATCCTGCATAGCACCCACCTGGGCTTTCAGAAACTAGTTCTCAGCTGGGTATTTTTAAAAGCACAGGGGTGTCAGAAGTCCTATGTGAGGGTGCACTGGCTGCGCCCTGTGAGTAGAGATGCTGAGGGTCCGGCAAGCCCATTGACAATCATACGCTGCCGGGACGGTCCCAAAGAGGATAAAGAATTGCACTGCCGAATGCCAAAGGCGCTGCTAGTGGGGATCACTGCTTTCATATGTGCAGAGTGCTCAGAACGGTACTTGGCTCGTTGTGAGCACTCGGGGCAAGTTTACTGTTATTGTTATCATTAGCCAGTCAAGGCCAGATGTCATCTCCTGGCACATAAGAAACACACACACATCATACCCACAGTAATATAGGAGGTTAGTTGACCTATCTACTGTACCTATTACAGACGTTTATGTGTATGTATGTGTGTGTGTATATGTCTGTCTACCTCCGGGCTCCTCCTATTTCATTTCATTGGTCCTCCAGTCTGACTTGGGAAGGGGTGAGCATGATCAGTCCCATTGTACGGGTGAGAAAACGGAGGCCAGGGAAGCTGAGCTCATTGCGAAAGTTCGCACAGCCAGAGAGTGTGACTTCCACCCTTTCCGTGAGTGGTTATCCGTGAGTCTGGGAGTCATCCTGATGCTGAGGCTGTGGGCATCGTGGCCGGGACAGGGCATTTTCCATCTCCAGAGATCTGCCAAGCCCTAGATGGGGCAACACACTGGAAAAACCGTTCTCCCCACCTTGGGCCTCGGACTCACCACCATTTCACTCCTATCCTAGAAATGAGCGTGGAGCGGGCGACAAAGAGAAACATCCCAGCGCAATTGCAGCCTCGACAATGACACTGATGAGGCACAATAGCGGGATCTGGCCTGTAATCAGTCTGAAGCTAGACTCAGCTATTCCGACGTCCATTCCGCTCGCTCCAGAGAGGGCGCGGGGAGAGGCACACACCCCTCAAGTTGGGTTCCCTGCTCATCATCACAGCGCACCATGCAGAAAAAGGACCCCTTTGTGACAGCACCGCAAATTACAGCCCAGGCAATCTGGAGTCGCGGCTGGAGCAGCCTCTTCTCTCTCTCCTAAAAGAAAAATCTGGTTTAAGCTTAATTATAGTCTGTCATTACCTGCAATCTTGTAATGATCCAAAGTCTCTGGCAAAATGATAACAATAAAAAAGAGAAAGAGAGAAAGAGAGAGAATCAGTTCAAATAGGAGTTGAAAAGGCGCAGACAAGTGTGGGGAAGGGAGATGATAGCGTCATTCTTCAGAAACCATTGTGAAACGAAGATCAGAGCTTTAGAACAGTAAATAGTTATTCTGGCTCGATTGTCAATTTATCAGGCCCCGGGGCTCAGTGTTAACCTTACCCACTTTCTGAATCTTTAATACTGTTGTTCCAAAATTCACCTTGTAAAACGTAGGAGCAGCTCCCAAGATAAACTGATGCCCAAAATCAAATGACCTAGATTTAATAGGACAATGCTTCTCAGATCCCAGGAGGAGGCACTGAACAGACTAAAAGTGTTCAGTGATTGTTCTTGGCATGTTAGCTAGAAGATGCTGAGGTTTATCAGAAGACACCTTTTAAATCAAGTTTTCTTTGTCAGTTTTCATGGCCTGGACTAGAATTCCTTTCCAGGTACAGCCAACCATTGGGAGCTCCCTCTTGTGGCCATGTTGGGTATGGAAATGTAGGTATCTCTTCCCACCTCCCCACCCACCCTTGAAAGCAAAACTGAGAAGACCAATTGACCCAAGCTGATGCGTCTAGAATTGGATCCTAGAGAGGCAGGCTTTCTGGGAGTGTCAGATGTTATTCTAAATCTACCTGGAGGCTGGCTGTCCTTCTGAATCCACGAAGCTTTGTGAAATGATGTGAATGTCAGGAGAAATTTCTTCCTTTCTTTTCCCATTTACCTTCCTCCTTGGTGGTTTTTCATAAATAACTTGTGGAAATAATTATTTTACATTGCATATAAAAGAACTCCTTCATTATTTTTTTATTGGTTGCTCTGTGAGAATTTGTGGAGTCTCGAAGAAAAATTTAAACCTTTGTGCTCCCCCAGGAGGATTCTTGGTGTGAATTTAGTTTTCTGGAATAAACATCATTGCATTAGATATAGAATTTGGTTTGAAACATGGAGCTGACTGTGTTGAGAGACCGTTGAAATGAGTTCCCTAGTAAGATGCCCTTCACAGGAATGGCCACCGGGTCACAAAAAGAACTTGGCCACGAGCTCATGTGGCTCCTCATTCTCTTACCATTGTGTTCTGGTTTCAAGAAGGAAGAGATAGCGTGACTTACCCATAAGCCCCGTTTCCTGGTTTTGAAGCCACAGGAAGTCTTCTCAGTTAATGGGAACAAAGCTAGCAAATAAATGAGTTAAGAATAATTGTTATAAGTAACAGTAAACTCAGCTCAAGCCAGATTAAACAGTATATGAAATTTATAGGTGCAGGTAGATAAGAAGTCTAGAGATAGGCTTCAGGTAAGGCTTGATCCAACAGACCGGAACTATCTTGCTTAACTATCTTAAGATCTTGCTTCCTGACACTTCTCTCTGTCTTCTATGTAGCATCCACCTTCTCTATGTTCTGCCCATTTTCCTCGTTTCAGTCTTTTAAAAGGTCACCTGCAGAAATTTCTTTTTTTTTTTTTAAGATTTTACTTATTTATTTGACAGAGAGAGATCACAAGCAGGCAGAGAGGCAGGCAGAGAGAGAAGGGGAAACAGGCGCCCCGCTGAGCAGAGAGCCCGATGCGGGGCTCAATCCCAGGACCCTGGGATCATGACCTGGCCGAAGGCAGAGGCTTTAACCCACTGAGCCACCCAGGTGCCCCCACCTGCAGAAATTTCTTGTATGCTCTTAAGTTTCCTTTTATTTTTCTACCTGTGGAAAATAATTTTAATAATAAATTGTATTTAACTAATATATCACAAATATCCTTTCCCCAGGTAATCATTATAAAAATTGCTAATGTGGGGGCGCCTGGGTGGCTCAGTGGGTTAAAGCCTCTGCCTTCGGCTCAGGTCATGATCTCAGGGTCCTGGGATCGAGCCCCACATCGGGCTCTCTGCTCAGCAGGGAACCTGCTTCCTCCTCTCTCTCTGCCTGCCTCTCTGCCTACTTGTGATCTTTCCTCTGTCAAATAAATAAGTAAAATTAAAAAAAAATTGCTAATGTGATAGTTACATTATTTTTTAAAAAAATACTTAGTCTTTGAAAGCTGCCATGCACTTTACACTTACACCACATTTCAGTTTGTACTAGCCCTATTTTGTTTTATTTATTTTCCATTTTATTTTATTTTATTTCTTTTCAGTGTTCCAAAATTCATTGCTTATGCACCACACCTAGTGCTCCATGCAATATGTGCCCTCCATAATACCCACAAGCAGGCTCTATTTTAAAGTGCTTAGTAGCCACCTGTGGCTACTCTCTAAGACAGCACAGATTTAGAATGTAACTTGTTGCTATGTTTGTCTTGGGCTTCAGAATTGCAAAATGCTTTCATATGGATGTTATCATTTGGTCAGTATTCCTAAAAGGCAGACCCCTGGGGTATCATCATCCCCATATTGATAATACCTTAGGGAAAGGTATTATCAGGAGTGGTTAAGCTGTTTTCTACCCCTTGGGGATAGCAGGACAGGCACTTGAGCCAGAATCCAGTTCTGTGTGCCTTCGTATACATGCATTTCATCTGGGCTCATACCATCTTTTTTTATCCTCTTCAGTATCAAGTAGTTGCTAGAGACATTTTTTGATTACCAGAGGATATTATTCAGGATTTATTTGACCACAAATAACAGAAACACAATTCAAAATGGCTTAAATTGAGAGGGTAGGGAGTGAGAGAAAATATTGGTTTATAAAGTGAATGCAGTGGTTTCAGGAATGGTTGGATCAAGGGGTAAAAACTGATGTTTTCTGACTCATCACTCTGCTTTTGTCTATGCATAGTATCATTCTCAGGCAGGTTCTCTCCCACAAGATGGCAAAGATGATCACCATCCTGCCAGCTTGACAGTCTCAGTGGAAAAAGTATACCTCTTCCCTAATAGTTACAGTAAAAATCTTTTGGAGGGATCTCCTTCGTCTGGTATGGGCTCATACCCGCCCTTGACCCAGTGACCATACACCGGTACTGACATGTGACCACTAAGTTATAGAGTGAGATAGGAACACCATAGCTCCCCCAAAGAAAAAGAGAATAATGAGAGCTGGGCAGGCGGAATCCATAGATATCTCTCCTGTGGATCTCACAAGCCTGTCTTGGGATTTGTATAATTAAGAATGCATTGCTTCTGGTCAGGGTCCTCAGTTAACTCAAACCTGGAGAGGAGTAACTGGAAGTGCATGGGTTCTGCTCTGGGGTGATCCATGGATATTCCTGTAGTGGCCAGATGTCCCCATATCTGGCATCACTTCCAAATGCCCCCATGGTTCAGAGCCCATATGAATCACACAGCACAGTTGACAATCCTTTGGGCAGGACACAGTACCAGCAGAGACCCAATGATGGCACATTTTGGGTAACTGTGTCCTGGTGATCCTCTAAACCGCTACCATTTCCACCTTCCCTCTCTTTAGAGTCACACTTCTACCTTCCAGTCTCTCCACACAGACCCAGTTCCAGGGCCAAACTACCCAAGCAGGAAGGATAACTACAGAGTGCCCCAGCAAGGGACTGCTCTGCTTTCCATGTTGCTTTGTTTGTTAAGTGGGCCCTAGGATGACTCTGAGGGGCCCAGATGTGTTCTTCACGATCCCTTTGAGTACCAGGTCCTCTTAAAAAACATTAAACTGACTTGAGGGAGAAGGTCATTTATTGCCCCGTATAACAGAAAAACCCAGTGTAAGCATAAACTGAACAGAGGGGTCTCAAGGGTCTGTCACCAGAAGTCTTCCCTCCCCTCCTAAAATGGACAAGCATTTGAGTTTGGGAGAGAGGGACAGACAGGAAATGCACAAAAAGGAACAAGATAATATCAGAGGGTGACATGTTTAGTGAGGTCAGAGATGAAGGGAGGGTCCCCCTTGGACACAGGGAACCAGGGAGGCCTCTCTGAGGAGGCAGCAGCCGAGCAGAGCCCTGAGTGAGAGAAGGAGCCAGCTTCCACAAAACTGGGGTGGAACATGCTAGACTGAGGAAACAGCGGGAGACAGAACAACGTCTGAGAAACATTGAGGTGGGCAGTGCTGAAGACAACACTGTTTGCAAGATGGGGCCAGATCACTAGGGCTCTGAAGATCATGGTGAGGAGTCTGGATTTTCTTCTAAATGCTAGGGAAAGCTACTAGAAGTTTCCAAGCGGGGGAGGGGTGGGATCGGAGCCACGCCTACCTCCTGAGGTCCTCGATGTCTCTGTTTTGAGACATCAGCCCTGACCCCAAGTAGGCTTCAGTAGAACAAAGATAGATGGAGATCCCCACAGACTCAGAGAAGCTTCGCACAGCTTTGAGTTGGCAAGCGGACAAAGACACCCTCAGAGGCAGGGGGACCCTGAGCCCCACCACGGGAGGACATGCAACCCAATATGAGAAGATATGATTCAGTTATATACTCATTGGGCAGACATTTATTGAGCACTTACTGTGTGCAGGCGTGGTGTGGCGGTGTAGAGATGACCTGGACCTGCTTCCCTCCACCCTCCCTCTCACATACACACCGCCCCCCTCCCCTTCACACGCACTTGTGAAGCTCAGAATCTAAGAGAGTAGAAAAAGGAAAACACATTGCTAGAGCACTTCCTAAGTCCGGGGATTATCTCCTTAAATCCTTGGGATGAGTCAGCCAGGAAGAGGCAGAAATTCTAGTTCTCTCTGGGTGTGACAGAGGATCTGGGAGGTCTTATCAGCTCAGCCTGGTTCCAGAAGGGTCACTCTGCCCTCTGGCCCCACACACGTTGGTCACTTGAAAAGACTACATCTCCTGGAACTGCTGACAGAGCAAAGCAGAGGGGGTACCCTTGGTGGAATTTGAGAGGTTTTCATCTCACTGGGCTCCAGGTTGGAATGGGGGCACCCCTCCACCCCCCATGGACATGGGGGGCCTGCAACCAATGGTGTCCCAGGTCTGAGTCTCAAATCACAGATGGCTGATTGGTGGGGAAAGGAGCCGGCACCTGCAGGTCACCTTCGGGAACAAACTGTCAAAAGGAGTTGTGCCTGAGGCTGACCTAGTTTGACAGTGGGCTGCACACAGGTGCTCTCCTTTTCAGGATTTGTTCCAGGCGTTTGTTTATTTGCAAACCACTCTATTTGTCGCTAAAAATACTCCTCCAAAACAGATGCACAACTGACCGTGACTCTCTGTGAAACAGCCCAGCGCCCAAGCACTGAAGCCCGTCCCCCGGGGCCTCTGAGCTCAGGGACCACAGGAGAACAGGCAAAGGCCTTCCAGCCTTACGACAGGCAGCACTGGTCACTCCCCATGCCCCCAGATGAATCCCTCCTTAAGATATGTGCCAATTAGGAAGGGCCTCTCTGGCTGGCTGTGGACACTACTATGTTGAACTTTTCAGTTGCAACGGAGTCAAATAAGCTCAGACTGAGATCATCACACACACACACACACACACACACACACACACACACACATAGATGTATTGTCTCAATGAGCAAAAATTCCAGGGGTAATTTCAGGTGCAGCTGGATCCAGGTGCTCAATGGATCACCAGAATCTGATCTTTCCCTGACCTTCTTACAGTTCAGTTTTCTTCTGGGTTGGCTTCACTCTCAAGCAGGTTTTCTCCTCACCATGTCAAGCTGGCTGCCAGTAGCCTCTGGCTTATATAGTCACAGCTCCAAGTTCAACTGAAAGAGGGCTGGCTTTTTTTTTCTCCCTGATAATTTTTTAACAGTTTTATTGAAGTACAGTTGACATATAGGAAACTGTACATATTTAAAGTGCATGATTTGATAAATCTTCACATACATACACATCCATGAAACTAATCACCACAAAGTAGCAAGTATATCCATGACCCCCAAAAGTTTCCTGTGCCCCTTCATACTCTCCCCCTAGTCTTCTTTTTCCCAACTAACTACTGATCTGCTTTTTGTCACTTTAGATTAGTTTGCATATTCTATAGTTTTCTACAAGTGGAATCATACAGTATGTACCCCTTGGGGGAAAGGGGAGTCCTGGATTACTTTGAATTTAATTGGCTCTTGTTTTTCAAGTTCCTTAGGGTAGAAGCTGAGATCATTGATATGGGACCTGTCTAAAGTCTGACGTATGTGTTTAATGCCATAAACATTAAACATTAAACATAAGCTCTCCCCGAGAGCTGCTTTAGTAACAGGTCACAAACTCTATGTTGTGTTTTCAGTTCCATTCCCTTCAAAATATTCCTAACTTAATTGTTAATTTCTTTCCTGACACACATAATTTAGAAGTGTGTAACGTAGTTTTAAGCATTTGGGAATTTTCCAGAAATATTTCTGTTATTGATTTCAAATTGTTTCCACTGTGGTCAGAGAACATACTTGGTATTACTTGAATCTTTTTACAGTCTTCTTTAGGGGCTGCTGTAAGTATTACAACATCTCTAGAAGTCTGACCAAGGAAAGACTTTTGGAGTCTGATGGCTGAGTCACTGGTCCACGGGGCTGTTTTGTGTATCCCCTGCAGTGGGTACAGCAGTTTGGGGAAGTTAAGGAACTGTTCGGAGATATTACACATTATATCTGCTTTCCGGGTTCTGTACACATGCCTCTTCCCCAGACCCTCCTGTTTCATCTTCTAGTCCTGCCTCTTCCAGTCCTCTTCTCAACTGTCTAAGTTAGGAGCCAGCCATCCTTTTCTGAAAAGGGCCAGAGAGTACATATTATAGACTTTGTAGGCCATACACATGGTCTCTGCCCAAGCACTCAACTCTACACTGTAGGACAGATGAACTAACACAGTATGAGAGTGAATGGTGTAGCTGGGTTCCCATAAAACTTTCTTATACATTAGGCTGGATTTGGCCCCCAGGCCAGTGTTGGCCAGCTGTGATCTAAGTCAATCCCTGTTGCTCCTGAGAATATGCGTTTCCTCGCCTCCATCTCTTATTGCTCTGTGCAGAATGGATGACCAGGTGCATTGTCCAAGGGAGGATCTTTCTCTTGCCACTTTCAGGATCACTGCCCAGTGGGGCTGTCGTGTGGCGGTGGTCCGTTTTAGGCCAACCTGTACATGTCAAGTCAGTGAATCAGTGGCTAGTTTTTCCTCTTTCAAAACATTGTAAAGAACCCTATGTGAGGTTTGAGATGGGTGCTGCAGGAGAGTTGGGGAAACGCTGGTGGGTGACGTGAGATCTGGGCCACTTGTTTGTGATGCTTCTTGTGCCCTCTGATCCTGCTTGGGTCTGACCCTGGAGGTCCATTTCTGTGTTACAGTGGACTGTCACTTGGTCTGTCTGTATTATTGCTTGTTTGGTTTGACAGTCCCAGCTTAGGACAGGAAGCTCAGGCCATATAGTCACTTGATGTCCTGTGGTCAGCAACTCAGTTTCCACCAGAGTCCAGTCACATGCGAGCAGCTGTGTTTTGAATGGTGTATAGTTCTCTACAGTAGACTTCATCCCCTGTTCCAGAATTCAAGGGGTCTGTGTTGTGTCCTTACTATCAGGACCAGAGATTCCACAAAGCTCTTTCTCTTGCACAAACACCTCTAATGACATGGGACTTCTTGGTTACATAGCAGGAACAACAGGGATGCTCATACTTCAGTGTAGTCCTTCTTCAGAACCCTTCTGTGCTCTGGGCTCCACTCAAAACTAGAAGCTTTCCATCTCACAAAAGCCTAACAAGTGTGTGTCTTCTTCTTAGTGGTAGGTGGTTTCCTCCTACCTCAGACCACTGAGCATCTGTAAGGTTCACCAATGTGGCAGACCCCTGATTTTTATAGGTTTTATTTCCCTCTCCTGGAGTGTCCCACTGTGGCATTCTACTTTTCATGCATTGGGCCCAGTTTACATGATATCGTTGGTATAACAGACCGATGCATTGTTCTTAAGGTTGTCCACATAGCCCAGGTCCCTTCAGACTATATTAGGACAGAAAGTGGAAAAACCTGGAGCAAACCGTGAGTATAACTCCAGAGCAAGATTGTGACAATATTATTGCCCATCTCATGCAAAGGCAAACTGCTTCTGACCCTCCTTCTCGATGGGTGTGGAAAAAACCACATTCATCATAATGACAGCCACATACCATATTCCCAAGGTCATGTCAATTTGCTCTCGTAAATATACCATATACAGCACATTAGCTGAAATTGGGTCTATTACTTTGTCAAGGTTGTGATGGTTCCTGTTCATCTACCATGATCCATCTGATTTTTGCAGGGGCCAGATTGGGGAAGTGAACTGAGAAATGATGGGGACCATCACCCACACATCCTTTAGGCCTTTGAAGATGGCACTCATCTTAGCTGTTCCCCTCCCACAGGATTAGATAGATAAATAGGCAAGTAGAGTCATATTTATAGTTCTAAAATTTAATATAAAAATATATATATATTCTTTACTGTCATGTCTTGGCAGGGTGAGGGGATGCTGAAATTTCAGGAGCTTCCCCTTGGTGTTTACAGATCAAGAAGCCAATGTGAGGCCTCTGCCAATTGCTAAGTATGTCCATTCACATTACACGTTTGACCAGAGATATTGCCCAGTGGACCCGCTGTGAAGCAGACCTGCCCTGGGATTCCATTTATTACTGACCTCATATGTCTTCTCTAATGGTGTTGATTTACGACTCTGGGTATCATGCCAATTTAGACCTTGCGTCCCAAAACCCTTGAGATCTCTGGCTACTCCCTTCCCCAGGCTACCTGAGTTAATGGACACAGATCTTTTGAGGAAGGACTGACACCTACCCTGTGGTCGTAAGATTCATTCTCACAGGGACTTGGCTGCTTCTTCAGTCAGTGGATTCTGGATCTGAGGCGTGGCTCTGGTCTGGAAACTGGGCAAAGGATCATGACTTTCTACCGAGGTGGCTAATCATGGTCTTCTTCATCCATCCTTGATCTCTCTCTGTCTCTCTCTTTTAAGATTTATTTACTTATTTTAGAGAGAGAGAATGAGAGCATGAGAGCATGGGAGGTGGGGGGAGGAGAAGAGGGAGAGCAAGAGGGGAGAAAGGATCTTAAGCAGACTCCGAATTGAGCACAGAGCCTGAAGTGGGGCTCAATCTCACCACCCTGAGACCATGACCTGAGCCAAAATCAAGAGTCAGACTCTTAACCGACTGAACCACCCAGGCACCCCCACCTTTGATCTCTTGATCATGCATATGAAACTGTACCCTTGTTGGCTGCCCATCCATCTCGGCCCTGGAAACACCATGCTCTATGGGCCAAAGAGTGGTGGTGAAGACACGGCGTAGCTGGGGTAAGGTGTGAGTGTGGGGTGTGTGCTAGGTGTAACTGAGGTAACACATCACAAAAATAATTTACATTAATAACCTGAAATTGCCTAGATCTGATTCAGTCCTCACAGGCTGGCGGTGTGGTAAATTCCCAAGTTCAGGCTGGAGAATGGTGTCCGAAGCCTGTCAGCAGCCTTTAAACAAACAGGACAGCTTTAGAAGTCACTTTGAACGTCTTTACATATGTTAATAGAGGGTCACCAAGAGGGTGAGTTGGGACCATTCGGCCTGGGGCAAGTTCAGAGAAATCCTTGTTATGGGGTTGAGTTGGGTTAACTAGGTTTTCTGTCATCTCACAAGAACTACTTTGGCTTCTACCTCAGCAAAGGAAGAAATGACTCAGCATACATCCAATTAATTTGCTAGAAGATACATGAAAACCCTGAGGTTGGTATTTTTGCCTCTTAATACTCTTACAATTGTGCCAAAATTTTTTCAGAACCACCTCTGGAGTCTGTATTACGTGAGGCTTCCTGCCACCTTCTTGGGTGAAGATTAAAACAAAAATTGTTTTCCTTTCTTTGGGGGAGGCAGGGGGAGGGAGAAGTGTTTAACAGAAGCTCCCAGAAGAATTTTATCTTTGTTTCTTCAAATGAAACCTAGGCATGCCACTCCTTTTCTTTCTACCAGAGGAAGTTGGTCTCACTGACTCTCATGCCTGGGGAGAGTTATCTTGGCCGCTGGGAACCCTGGTGCCTTCCGGGGCTGATGAGAAGCTAGGACTGCGCCTTCAGAAATCCTGGCAGTGAAAGAGGAGGTTGGAGGGAGCTGTGCCCCCACAGCATTGGCTCTGCTGGGGTCCCCCACCCGCCCCTGTGAAGGGCTCTGTGTCCCTGCCCCAGCTGTCCAGCTGTCACCCACTTGTCCGTCCCCTCTAGACCAATAGCTGGAGGACGATGACAATAGGAAGGGGCCTGACTTCTGTCATGGCAGGAATAAGCCCTTTACCAGAGGGGCAGGTGGATCTCTCAGGGCAGCACGGAAGGGGCCTTTCTATCTCCAGTCACGTCATACCATCATCGTCTCACAGAAATGCTCAAATCCAACCTTCTGAGAAAAAGACATTTCTAAAAGGACAACTACTAGATGATTCCACTGATATGAGGCATCCAAAAAAGTCAGATTCAGAGAAAGAAAGTAGAATGGTGGTTGCTGGGGTTGGTGGGAGGGGAAGTGGGGGAGTTACTGTTTAATGGATCTAGAGTTTCAGGTTTACAAGATGAAAAATTGTTGGGGAGGTGGGGTGGGGAGGAAAGAAGAGGGTTTTCAGGACAGTGAGAATGTTCTGTATAAAACCATATTAACTGATACATGTAATTATACATCTGTCCAGACCCCTAGGATGTCCACGACCAAGAGGGAACGTGATGGAAACTGTGTCCTTTGGGTGATGACTATGTGTCCGTGTAGGTTTATGGGTGGTAACTCAAAGGTCCCGCTCTGCTAGGGGATGAGGATGATGGGGGAGACTTCGCATGTGCAGGGGCAGGGCTGGGGGGGACATGGAAAGTTTTATCATGAACCTAAAACCGCTCTAAAAAACATAAACTTGTCATTTTTAACAAATCTCCCCCAACGAGTTCTGGGGATCTGTCATACAACAGTGTGTAAATATGCTGAAGACTACTGTACCCTTAAAAGTGGTTAAGATGGTAAATTTTAAGTTATGTATTTTTACCACCATAAAAGACATCTTCAGAAGGCATTGAAACCTCACCTACTTCAAACCCAGGTGGCTCCAAATGCTAATGATAGGGTATGCCTATGTATAAACAAAGCCGATGTCCCAGGTGCATCTGTTTGCATGCTCTGCAGGTGACTGTGTACACACAAGCCCCCAGAACACTTTCAGGAGGGGAGATTTATGAATGTCCTAAAGCCAGGTGGAGAAAGACTGCTCAGGGCGCTGGGAACCCACGCTCCTGTGTCGGAGGGATAAGAACGGGGAGGCCCTGAGAGACAGGACCAGGGCCTGTCTAGCTGAGCTCTAGCTGAGCTGGGGCGATGGAATCGAGGGACATGGGAACCCCCCAGAAGAGGATTGCAAAGGCAGAGAGGTGAGGCCTTGCCCTTCATGGAAACTTCTCATCCTCTAGGACCGGAGGAGCCACATTTACATCCAGCGCTGACCCTCTGCAGAGTTTTGGAGGCTACATCTGCGGTGTGGGCCTTTGTGAAGATTTGGATTATTAAGATGCAAATTAATAATCATAATTCCTGGCCCTTTAACGGCCCCTCTTCCTGAAAGGCCTCAGAGAGCTTTACTATTTACTGTTCCACACAAAATGCTGCTTTCTCCAATAACACTGTGAGGCATAAATGGCCACAAAACTGATATAAAAAGAAAACATTTCACATACAGTCACTATCGCAGGTGCATTTTGGATAGGAAATGTATTTGGTCGGATAAATTGTTATCAGCTAGGCTTTCCCCACTTTTCTCCCTTTTTAAGCCACCATAAAAACCCGGAGTAAGTTACCATGAAAAGCTATAATAATGCTAATTTTGTTCCCATTTCCTGGCTTTTTCCACTAGACTTGAGGCTCTTTAATATGACTTTAAAATTTTTTTCCATTAATAATACCTTTTCTTTTGGGCTCTGCTCTTTTGAAGTTGTATTATTATTTCCCTCAATGACTGACTGCGGCATATTTGCTGTTTAAAATCAACTCCTAATGCATGAAAGCACATTCCCAAGGGCCACGCTGTCTACCCTGAAGTTTAAAAGCTCCCAAAAATGAGTGGGGATGCATCATTCTGAATGGGAACATTTGGGGCAACTTGCCCTGAAACCTCCTTGTGAACAGGCAGGTCTGGAGCATGGGACACATCTCAATGAGGAGATGTGCATCTGATTTGTCACTTGCTGCCTGCATTCCTGGTAACAGCCTGGGCACATGTGAGACCCACACGTGTGGTAGCGCCCACCGAGGGCAGGGCAGAGGTGTCCCACACGCTCCTACCCACAGTTCCCTCTCCTCCTCCCCAGCATGGAAACAACTGCTTTTTCTCCAGAAGGGGTCCCCAAGGGTACACAGATGCTACGGTGTTGAGAGAATCAGAGGGCTGAATTTGAGAAACCTGGGGAGCATCCAACTTAGAAGTGAGAATGGTGTCAACTCACCTTTGTTCGGGGACCTGCCCATCGGGAGCCCCAAAGGACCAGGACATGTGCCTTAAACCCAACCCAACGCTGGGGAACAGGTTTGTGTAATACGCTCAGTTTGTTTGGTGAAAAAAAAAAAATCTGTTTATTAAAGAAATGAATGAATGCGTATATGGAAAGTAGAGAAGTGGCTAGCATTAAGCCCCAGCACAACTCTAAGAGGTAGATGCTATCATCATCGGCATTTTATAGATGACAAGCCTAAGGATCAAGAGGGTAAGGTCTTGCCAAGATCTTAGGAGGGTAAACCCTTCCTATGAACTGGTTTATGGCAGAGCTAAGATTCTAATCTCTGTCTTACTCCAAAGCCTAAAATTCTTCTCCCCTTTTAACCTTGTGTTCATGCCCACTGGCAAAATTCTCACCTTGATTCGGGGACCATCTTGAAAGTGTTTTACAACTTGGCTACCAGTGTATGAAAATAGTAAAGTGAGGTGGATACTCATAACCAAGACGTACATGGCACTTACTGTGCCTCAGACACTGTTCTAAGGGCTTGTGTATATTAACTAATTAAATGTTCCCAACCCTCCTAGGAGGTAGGGTTAGAACTTGCCTTTACACAGGAGGAGAATGAAGGCAAACATATTACATGTCAGCAAGTGTCAAAACCTGGATTCCAAGCTGGACAGTCTGGTTCCTGAGTTCATGCTCACGAGCTTCACATTGTTGAATGTGATAGAGACAAGTGCTCTTGTGTATTCCCTCTGCCCCTTTTGGGGCTGAGGAGTGTCATGGCCACACCAATATCAGTCAGAGCAGGACAGAGATGTCACATTCCCATGGGCAATGGAGGAGAATTTAAGGAAGAGATGATTTATGAAGGTGTGGGTGTGGATTAAAGGAAACCCGGAATGGATGATGATGCTCTTGAGATGAACTACAGCAGTTGCTACCCATATCTGAAGGGGTGAAATCAGGGGATGGTTCCGGAACCTGGCAAGAGAAAAAGAGTTGGGGTTGAAGGAGAGAAACACCAGGCAGGAATACAGCCACTGTCAACCAGCAGCCCCACTGGGAGGGACTTGGGGAAATAAATATCTTGATTTCTCCCCCTGCTCCCAACCTTGGGTGGCTCCTCCCACTGGCTGAACCCAAGTGGAAGCAAGGGGTTCTCCTCAGGATCCTGGAGCTCAGAGCAGGGTGAAGAAGGAGGGTGTCATAAACCATACAGGCTGCTATACAAAACTATCCATGGACAGGTGGCTTAAACAACAAACATTTATTCTTCTCTGTTCTGGAGGCTGGTGAGTCCAAGATCAAGGGGCTGGCAGATTCCGTGTCTGGTGAGAGCCCAATTCTTGGCTCACAGATGGCCATCTTCTCGCTGTGTCCTCACATGCTAGGAGAACATAAAGGGTCCTTTTATCAGGGCACTAATCCCATTCCTGATGGCTCAACCCTCATGCTCTCACCTACCAAAGGCATCACCTCCTAATACCCTCCCACTAGGGAGGAGGTTTCAACACAGGACCCTTGGGAGACAAACATTCTAGCTATGGCAGGTGGCGTGTTGGGTGGGAGGAGGAAACCAAACATGAAGCACAGTAAGTGATGGGCCGGCTGGGAAACCGGGGCTCCAAAATGGCGGATCTTCCCGCCAACCCTCTCCAAGATGGCAGACTTTCCCACCACCCTCACTGCGGCCTCCACGTCACCATCAGGAGACTGACACTCTCCACCCAGGAGCTTCCAAATTGAGAACTGCCCATCATGTACCACCCTCGCCCCATACCCTCCGATCACCACATACCCAATGGGCGCAAGGCTATGCCCTACCTCAATCCGATAAAAGACGCCCACCAACTCCCTCTCAGTGCGACTTCCCCGACTCACTATCCCCCTCTCTCTCTCTTTCTGTGAGTTGCGGAACCTCGCCCGAGGGTGCTTGCAATAAAGTTCATCTCTCGGATCCATTTGCCTTGTAGCCTCTTTTTTTACCATCACCAGCGGGAGCAACTTTACGGTAAGATAAATCACTAACTTAAAAAAAAAAAAAAAAGCCTTCTGTGATTGGGAAAAAAAAAAAAAATCAAAGACGACTTCGGAAACCATGACTCTGGTCCAACCCCCTTCTTTCACACGTGAGGCAATGGAGGTAGAAAATAAGGTCTTGAGCTGATCCAAACTACAAACCTAGAATTCTAGTCACCTGACTACAAATCCTTAATTTGTCCTCAAGAATATCCTTCTCTTTCTCGTGGACATACTTCAGAGTCACATGCTCCTCCAAGCACTGGTGTTCGGAACCACTTGCTGATTTTTGATGATAGGTCCCTTAAATCACCTGCTGTAACCCACTGCCTGGCCACTCCGAGGCCTCTGAATTTACAGTTCCAGTTAAAGTCACGTCCATGAAGGGGGAGGGAATGAACAGCTCTCCTATCCCTTCAAGCCCCCAAATTGATTTGGCACTTGGAGTCACTGTTATATTTTATACTGAGTCTTCTGAATCAGTTCATTGAATTTTAGCTGTAGCTATATAAAATCCTCTCCAGTGAAATTATTTGGCCATATTGCAGATAGTTCTGCCATGATCTATCAATGCCACTAACTATCAGCAATAAAAAAAAAAAAATCCTCCTTCTTCTCTTTTCATTATAATGAATTTTCTAAACTCAAATTGAACCTTGGAAGGTGCTTTACTGGATTTTTAATTTTTATAAAGGTAGCATTTTGTATTGTATAGAAAACACGCAAGTTGGGGGAAGGCAAATTTTGAATTTTTTTTATGCTGAAGAAATGTTGCTGGGGAGATTCGGGAAAGTTGGCTTGGATTTCTTGGGAGGAAAGGATGGGTTTGGGGAGGATTCAGGGGATTCAGGGGGATGGAGTTTAAGCAAAGGGCAGCTGTGAAAATCTGGCTGGGATCATTTCAATGCACTAGTGCCTCCATAACGGGGCATAATGGATCCAGTGGTTGCAAAAATACATATTATTGTCCTGCACAAGAACCCAATTTCCAGGTCAGAGCTCCGCAAGCCAGCTTTAGGAAAGCATTACAAAATGGCGTAGGTGGAGGAAAGCAGATGGCATCACAAAGAGGAAATAATTCACAGTTCGGGGAGGAGAGCTATGAGTACAGATGAATACTTAGACACCACAAATAATGCTGTATTAAAAACCTAAGTCTTATACTCTTAAAGTGCATCTGGAGTTAATGTAAATGAGATTTTTAAGGCAAATCTTCAAGTAATGATGAAGCTGGAGTTAATATTAACTTGTTCAAAAAAAAAAAAATGTGGGACAGGAACTCCCCACCCCTTGCAAGGGTAAATTTTGGGGGTTTACTAGTGCTTTGGTCCTTGTAGACAGACTTTTAATATATATGTTCCCTCCTCAGGGGAAAGCCCTTTAGTTAGTCAATATTATGTCCTCTCACTGTCTATTCAATGGGATATACAATGACAATTTAATCAATGGAAAACCACTTAGGAAGATTCAAAAAACAAAACAAAACAAAACTTCAAAAATCACTCTTTGTTGAAGTATTTTCATCAGTTTTGTAATTGGGTGGGGGGAAAACCCAAAGTGTTTCAATACAAAAAATGTTATGTTTGAATGATAGAAAATTTGAAGTAAAAAAATGAAGTCCTCATTCCATTCCACTTTCAGAGAAGGGAAGAACACTTTAAGGACTCAAATGAACGCAACAGATACTCTATTAGTTTAGCTTCTTTGGTCACAAGCAATGCAGCTGACTTGATTAATTTCACAAAAAGAACTTACTGGAAAAACACGGGGGCCTCACAGAATCTCCAGGAGGCTGGAGGGCTGGCTCGTAGGTGCAGGGCCTGACAACCAAACCCTGACACCCATCTCCTAGTGGTGTTTGGTCACAATACTGCAAAGAGTAAATGCTGTATGTGTGTGTCTGCGTCTCTTGCCTACAATCCGAAGTCCAAGAAGAGAGGGTGATTGGCTAAGTAGGGGTTCATGCCCACTTCTGCCTGTATTATTCCAGGCACAAAAAGGGTCTAGCTTCAGAGTAAAGTCTTCTGAAATGACCGTTTCAGGGGCAATTCCCCGAAAGCAATATGAAATGCTTTGGTACAACCCCAAAATAGCACATGTCTGCTACTGACCCAAAAGGAAAAAAGAAATGTCAGAACCTCCCTTTTCTCAAAAATATGTTATCACCCAAATTCTATATTTTCTGGTGGAAAGGTACTTGACAGTTTCCCCCCTTTTTCTAGAAGAGTAATTCTCAGCAACCACTGGTGCACTAGTTTTCTAGAGCTGCCATAATGAATTACTACCATTTGAGGTGGCTTAAAAAACACAAATTTATTCTCTCAGTTCTAGAGGCTAGGGGTCTGAAATGGGGCTTTGGGCAGGACTCTGCCCCCTTAGAAGGCTCTAGGGGAGATTCCTTCCTTGTCTCTTCCTAGTTTCTAGTGGTTGCTGGCAATCCTAGGTATTTAATAGCATGTTGACGCATCACTGTAATTTCTGCCTCCTTCTTCACATGGCTTCTCCCTCTGTCTCTGTGTCTCTTCTCTTCTTACAAGGACACCAGTCATACTGAATTGAGGGCCCACCCTAATATAGTAAGACCTCATCCTCATCTTAACTCATCACATTTGCAAAGACTCTAATGCCAAGAGAGGTCATCTTCTGAGGTTCTGGGTGGACGTGAGTATTGGGGTGGGGGGGAGACTATTCAACTCAAGTTCACCCAGGAAAATTCAAATCCTCAGAAATGCAAATTCTTAGGCCCCCACCCTAGACCCATTGAGTCATAAACTTTGGGAGTAGAGCCCAGCAATCCAAGTTTAAACAACACATCCAGGTGATTTGAAGCCCTCGAAAGTGTTAGGACCAATGTCCCAGAAGCAGCCACACATGCATCTCTCAATTCAGCACTTGGTTCTCCCAGAAAACATAGAAAGTTATCATTTTAAGGAGAAACAAGGGTCTGATGGGAGAGGGAATGTGGTAGTAGGGGAGCAGGGTAGAAGGAATACAGGTCTTCACTATGAAGGAAAAGTGGACTTGCACTTGAACTCTAATAACTTTGCCAATGGTTAGAAGCTACTGTGTACCTACGCTTACCAAAAATAACCATTGTCATGTTTATCCTCATCATCCATCTAAATCACATATGGCAGAAAACAAAAGTCATCACATAGAACATCTCAGAACTTGTTGATTGGAGTCAAATGATGGTCCTTCTACCTTGGCAATAGATTTAATTTTTTTAAACTATGTTTTTAGTCCTTAAGGTTATTTCTTTCCACTGGAGAAATTAAGACTTTTCTTAATAGCCAAAGGAAAAATAAATAAAATTCTCTCTTAAGATTTCTGCATTCTTAAGATTCCTCCTGATTAGGGCTCTCTGTCATTTCTCTTTAAAGCCAGTTATTGATATATGGTACAACTCATTCTCAGGGGTTGGCTGAATTGAATTTATGCCATTTGAGGATCTTGGTTCAGATGAACTATAGCTATTTCACCATGATTAAACTTTATGCTTCATATCAATCAATCCATCAGTCAAGGAGAAATTTCAAGCATATTCTCTGTGCTCCAACACTACGTAAAGAATTTTTAGAAAGGAATAAAAAGGTACACACAGAAATATTAAATATACGCCTACATGCCCCTCCCCTCTTACACATATAATTGTTAAGAAGGTGGTGTAGTATTTAGGAAAGAGTGTGAATTTTGTTTCTGAAGACCTTGGATGTTAATGTTAACCTCCTTCTTTCTGCTCCAAAACATCATGTGGCGGAGACATTTACTGCTTACTTAATGCCATATGCTACCCCATAAGTCCCTGCTCCCTTACAGTTAGGCAATCATGTGACTGATTCTGACCAATAGGCATTAGCAGAAATTATATATGTCCCTTCTAGGCCAGGGCATTTGAAATCCCGTGTGTGACCTCCCGCTTTTCTCTTCCTCTCCTTCAGAAAGCTCTGAAGCAATATACTGAAGCAGAGCTCCCAGTACAACCTCCGTCAGCCTGAATCACTAAGTGACCAAGTGGAACAGAGCCTCCTGCTTACTTACAAGAACTGAGCAAGAAATAAGTCATTGTTGGTTAAGCCACTGAGATTTTTTTTAAAGATTTTATTTATTTATTTGAGAGAGAGCAAGAGAGAGAGAGCAGGGGGAGGGACAGAGGGAGAAGCAGGCTCCCTGTTGAGCAGGGAGCTCGATGAAGGGCTCGATCCCAGGACCCTGGGATCATGACTTGAGCCAAAGACAGATGCTTCACCAACTGAGTAAACCATGTGCCCCAAGATACGGGTTTTTAATGTTACTGCAGCACAGCCTAGTCTCTACTGACTAATAGAGCCACTGGTCTACATTCAACCAAGTAGTTACCCTCCCAGGACTTTGAGTCTTGAGTAAGCACCTCAATATGTGAATAAATGCTTGGAGAACTTTTGTCACACTCACGGTTCATTCATTAGACTGTTCCTGCTAAGAAACAGATACCACAGTACACCTTGTCCAGCCACCCAGGGTTCTACTCATTCCTGCCCATTTCCTAGCCAGGTTGTCCAGAATTTTGTCAATTCTGTGGGTCTCTTCTTATCCCTTAAGATGTTCACCTTCACTTTATTTAGCTAAGGTCTGTTTCTTTTGGCCTTGGTAAGGCTCCTCTCCTTGGCCTTGGCACCACTGACAATGGGACTTTAAAGAGACCCACCTGTGCCCTTGATGAGACTCGCTGTTCCTGCTATGGACACTGCCCACTTCATGCCAAAAATCTCAGAGGCCAGGCCCAAGAAGGGGTTCATAATTAGAACTGGTTATCTTCTTCCCCTTGGGGACCATCAAGACCAATCTCATTACCTCAAATACCCCCAAAAGTGCCAGCCTCCCAGGCCATTTCTGACTCATCTGATTCCCACACAGCTCTGGGTATTTCCTAATGTGACTCAAGCTGTCAACCCTCCCCAACCCCAGGTTGTTTCAACATACCTCTAAAACTCATGTTTGATCAGCAGTAAAATCCCACTATTCCAGCCTATTCTCTTATTAAAGCCTGCATTTCCTTGTGAATGTGTTTTCCCCTAAAGCCCCCTCTAATCATCATTGGCTTTATCCTAGAAGCACAGGGCATTCTCCGAAATTCTCCATCTAGACCACTGCTTTCCATCCTACCCTGGCCTCCCTAACCTGCACACCCTTCAGCTCACTGGAAGCACATAGACCCACTCCTTTCCTATTGCACTAACCTACCAGCCTCCAAGACAGGTCTCCTTATTCAGGGCAGAGTAGAACTAGCTTGACCCATTGTATTTTCTCTCTAGCATCCTTGGGGGCTTCAGTACCTATGGATATGGCTCATCCAAAATTCTGGCCTCTCAGTTTCTATCTCATACCATCTCAGCAACCCATTCCCAGAATCATATTCTATACTTTGACATGATCAATAACTCTACCCTCTCCAGAATCTCTATTTCAAAAAACATCCTACTCTCTGATTGCATCTTCCCATCTCCCCATCTCACTCCTTCTAATATCCTAACTCCAACCAAACCTTTCAGTTCTATTGATCCTTCAAACTCTTTGCTGTCCATTACTTGCTTTGTGTTTCTACTTCCCTCCTTACCCATCCCTACAGACCCTGTCTTGTACAAATCCTCTGGAGAAGCATTGCAGGGGTTGGCAGCACAGGCTCAGAGTCAGACTGCCAAAGTCAAATCCTGGCTCTGTCACTTACATGTTAGGTGTCCTTAGACAAGTTACTCAATCTTCTGTGCCTTGGTATATCATCTATTATAAAGGAAGAGGGAATAATAGTATCTATCTTTCTCAAAGGGTTGTTATAAAGATTGAATGGGTTAATATTTAATATTAATATTAAATAAACAGGTACTTACATGTGTCTGGTACATAGGAGCACTATATAAGTGCATGTGAAATAAATTTTGAATACTCCTCAACCATTCCTGGAAAAAAAATCCATCCCATTCTCTCGTTTTTTCACACTTGGCAAAAAACAAACTCTTGGATAAACTCTCTTCTCCATTTACTCCATATCCACACCTTAGTAGGTACAAATGGCTAGAGAAAAACACACAGTCATATTTTACTCTAAATTTATAATTGTATAACCACATACATCATGTAGGTTCAGAATTCTGCCTCATTCCTTAATGAATGAATTCTTCTACTCTATTTTTAAAGCATAATTCTCTCACTGTAAATCTTTAATATCTCTACCTAACCTTTAGCTGACAACCTTCTCTCTCCTTTTATTAAGAAGCCAAAACAGTTTCAAGAACTTTCTCATATTTCAACCACTGTATCAACTAGGCCAAACGCATCTGTATCTACCTACTCTTCTGTTTCAGGCCAAGCCTTCCTCTTGGGCACTAGACCCCATCCTCTCTTATCTACTCAAAGACTTGGTTTGTAAAAGTATTTTCTTCCTCCCCTGAAATATAAGTTTCTTCTTATCAATAATACACATTCCCTTCCATGTAAAAGCATGCGTTAATATTGCTCTTCTATTAAAAAACTTAAAATCTCCCTTATCTATAGTTCCTACTGACCCATTACTCTCCTGCCCTTTTAAGCAAAAGTCTTTGCAAGAGATGTCTTTATCAGCTGCCTCTATTTTCTCATCAGATCCCCCCTCCCCTTTACTCATTGAACTTGCTCTTGTCAAGGTTGCCCAAAACTTCTGCACTGGCCAAAACCAGTATGTCCTCAACCTACCCGGCCAAAAACAGCAACTTGGTGAGCACTGCCTTGTTCTTGAAACACCTTTTCCCTGGTGTTTCAAGACATCATTGCCTTTCTTGTTTGTTCTCCTCATACTGGTCATCTTTTCCTCTGTCTCTTTTGTTGGCTTCTCCTCTTCCTTACCTTCCTTACCTCTGAAAGTTGAGAGTCCCAGATCCCATTCAGTTTCGTGGTTCTAAATACCAGTTATACTTTGATGACTCTTAAACTTATACCTTTAGTTCCCCCTCTCCCCTGAAATCTGGACTCATATATCTAACTGCTTAACTAAAATCTATATTTTGATTCTGAAGAGTCACCCTGAACTTAAAATATCTAAAACATAACTCCTTATTTTTACCACCCCACCCCAAACCTGTTCCTCTTGGGTCTTTTCCATTCCACAAATGATAGCATGATTGATGCTATTGGCCAGGCCAAAAATCTTGAACTCAGCCTTAATTCTGTCTTTCCTCTCCCTTCTATATCCAATCTATTAGCAAACCTTACTGGGACTAACTTCAAAATATATCCAGAATCTAATATATTCTTGTGTGCCCATTGCTACTACTCCACTCTAAGCCACCATATCTCTCACCTAGATGATGAAGGGGTCTCCCAGGTGGTCTCCCTCCTTCCACCTATACACCTTTCCTCTCATTCATTTTTCACACAGCAGCCAGTGTGATCCTTCTGACACATGAGCCATTTCATATTACTCTTCTGTGAGAGCTTCTTGTCACATTTGGAATAAAATATAAAGACCTAACTATGACCTTCAAAGCTGCTGTTAATCTAACTCTAGCTCTGTCTCCATCAACTGCCTATTTACTCTATTGCTCATTCTTCTTTAGACACATCCCCAGGATCTTTGACCTATTTGTTAATCTTCAGACACACTATGTGCATCCCATCTCAACACCTTTGTCCTCATGCTTCTCTCTGCCTAAAGCACCCCCCCCACCACAACACACCCATCTTTGTCATGGTTCAACCTCTCTCCTCATTCCAGTCTTTGTTCAAATGTCATTTATTAAAACCATCATATCTAACACAGCCTGCTTCCCAACCCATTCACTCTCTGTTGTAGACAGTGTCCAACGATGGCTTCCATCAAGTCTGCCCATTGGGAGATGGAGTCCATTTACCCACCCTTGAATGTGGGCTGGTCTCATGCCTTGCTTTGACCAATAGAATACGGAGGAAGTGGCAGTGTGCCAGTTCTAGGACTAGTCTTTAGCAAGCCTAGAAGTGTCCACGATGCTTTCTCTGGGGAGGCCAGCTGTCATCCCATAAAGAAGACCAAGATAGACTACTGACTAATGAGACACCATGTAGAGAGAGAGAGAGAGAGAGAACACAGAGAGGAGCATGGAGGCACCACACATATGAATGAATTCTTGGACCTTTCAGCCCAGCCCAGTGCCAGTGAATGTGGCCAAGGGTTGACCAACTGTGACCCCAGTTGGTCAAACAAGACAGCTGAAACATCCCTAAATTTCTGACCCACAGAATCATGAAAAATAGCAAGTCCTTGTTTAAAAGCCACTAAAATTTGGGGATAGTTTGTTATAAGGCAATAGAAAGCTGAAATACTTCCTAATACCTCACTCTGTGCTATAGACTAAATGTTCGTGTCCTCTTCAAATTCATATGTTGAAACCTGTTCTCCATTGTGTTGGAGAGGTGGGGCCTCTAGGTGATTAGGTCATGAGGACAGAGCTTTCACTAATGTGGGATTAGCACCCTGATAAAAGAGACCCCACAGCTCTCTCCCATGCTCTTTCCACCACCTGAAGACGGCTCTAATGAACCAGGAAGTGGACTCTCACCAGACATCAGATCACAAGTCACCTTGATCTTGGACTTCCCAGCCTCCAGAACTGTGCGAAATACACTTCTGTTGTTTATGACCCACACAGCCTATGGTATTTTGCTACTTCATATTTTCATGATGTTTTGTTAGAGCAGTCTGAATAGACTAAGACACCACTTACTTTTTTTTTCCCATTTCTTTTTCTTCATAGCAATTATTTCAGCAAGAAATTACGTAATTATTAGTTTACTTCTTGTTTATTATTGTCTTTGCCTCCAGAATATAAACCAACAAGGAAAAGGACTGTGTTTTGTTCAGCATATCATTCCCAGTGTTTGGAATAATCTCTGGCCTATTTTAGGACTCGATAGATATTTGTTGATAAATTAATATACCAAGAACCCTAATAGATAATGAGTCTTACTTTCCTACAAAAAATCATATGCATCCTTATGGAAACACTGTCCTTTAAGTCCCAGCATCCAATTATATTTTCCCTTTAAACCAGAGACCTCTATCAGGTTACTAGGAAAACATCGGGCTTCCCTCCCCGTGGCCCCCAACCCGCCCACAATCCACCCCAGAGAATACTTTGGGTCAAGATCTGCAGTGCATTTTAAGATGACTTGGATATTGTTACCACTCACTGGATAGTGCAGAGTGATCCTGTGGGTTGGTTAATGATAAAGTACCACTTAGTCCTCTCATCTTCCCAGGACAGACTTCTTGTGCCATCCAGCGCCTCCCATTTAAATACATACAAGTCCCCATTTTAAGACAGAGCATCCCGGCAGGGGCTGATAGTTCTTATTAATTCCTGCGATCCCACCAATTTTTCCATCAGGGCAACATGAGAACAGCCCCCTCTGTGTTAGTCATCGAAGATCATTTTCTAGTATGCTTCCTCCCTGACTCACTGGCCCACACTGTGCATAAGATAGCAGACACTGCCACATTGGGGATTGCCTTTCTCTGAAATAGGTTTACTGTGACTTCTTTCGTGCCTGGTTGGAACACAGAGTCATAATTAGAATGAGGCTCCTCTCCCAGGTCATTGTTCTGATAGTTCTAAATTGGTTCACACAATTCCATTTCTTTCTAAATGAACAGGACCTTTGTTTTTCTGATTGGACACATGTGAGATTGACCACCAGGTCCCCAACACCTCCCTGAGACTACCATTTTCCCTGGTGTTTTGGGGTACTCTGCCCTATACATTTCATTTGGGGAGCCACATTGCTAGGTTGTAATTTAATTTTTCTAAATTTAGTCTGTAGAAGGCTCCCAGCCAATGGAAGGGGATTATAGCTTACTAGGAATCCACATTTAAGCAGAAGAAAGTCCTCTCTGGGGATCTGGATTTATTTACGGAGTTTGGGGACTCAAATGAAGACCAAATAGACTTAGCAGCCACACTTCCCCACTGCAATTTAACAGTCTCTTAAGCACAAAATCAAACACAATATAAATAAAGTGGCTTGAGTCTTTCCTGAGTGTCTTACCTTAACTTCCACTGCCTTCTGTCTTGCTGTCCCCTAGATGTCCCCAAAGACCCCAGTCTATCTTCTTGAAGAACTGTAGCTTTTTAAGGAGAAACAATCACCTATCCTGAAATGCTTTCTGATACCTCAGGAGCAATCCGGCAACGCAGAAAGAATTATTCAAAGATCAGCTCTGTTGAGGTTCTTAATTAGAAAAGGTACTAGTTGTGTGCAATCCCTTTCAGAAAGCATGGTATGTACCTAAACCTGTACTTGGCATTATGGGAAATAAAGAAATGAATCAATTTTATATCTTACTCTCTGCTAATAGGGAAGTTAAAAAGACAAGCTGTAATATAGTAGAGTAGTTCAGAACATACACAGGGGAAGTAAATTGGCTGTGCTAGAATTCTGGCTGGAATCTGGTTAGGATACTTCGCCTTTCTGTGCCTCCATTTCCTCATCTGTCCATTAGGGACAACAAGAGGAGGTACCTCATTGGATTATTATGAGTATTTAAATGAGTTGATAAATGTAAACAGGAGAGCGTTTCACATGCTGCAAGTGATTTCTTTTTTATATAGATGTCTATTTTATATGGGGGTGTGTGTGTGAGAGAGAGAGAGAGAGAGAGATCTTCATACAATGTAGAAATTGCCCCGTGCAGGGGAGGTTCCCATATAGTGCTCTCAGAATCCAGAGGGAGGAGACATCATTTGCAGCTAGGAAGATCCAGGGAGGATTCCTGGAAGAATGGCAAAGATGATTGTGCTCACTAAATATTACTTTGCTTTGCCCACTTCCCAGTTCTTTCGTCGGGGTCCCATAGCATGTTCTGGTGAGTGGCATGCGTGTGAAAGCGCCGGGCTTCTTTGGTCCCTTCCCTCATGCAGCAGTCCATGTAAAGGCTCTGCATCCCAGACAATGCAGCTCCAGATGGTAGAAAGTCCATCAGTCCATCAACCTGAGTACATGAGTGTTCGGCATGGAGTACAGACACCTCCTCCGACCCAAATACACACATTCAGCCCTCCGCCAGGGATATTCAGCATGGGCAAAATATCAATCTTTCATATACTAAGCCACTAGGAGTTTGCCATTGTAATATAACCTTCCATATCCTAAGCCACTAGGACTTAATCACGACCTAGCCTGTTGTGATTAAGTATATCTCTCTATATATGCATATAAAATTTTATGTGCATTATGTAAATAAATAAATACATATAATTAAAATTACTTAAAATTTAAATATATATATATACACACACACATTAAATGGTGGTGGAGCAACCTGAGAAAAAGAAATAAAGTATGACAAAGCACAATATTGAACAAAGGTTTGTTTGATCACAAAGGAAAACTAGGGTCAGATCAGGGAGGGCCTTACATTCCAGACTCAAGAGTTTAGACCCTTTTCCACATGGGAACAGGGCAACATTCAGCATGTTTCCTGGGATAATTACATCAAACAGGGAGTGCCAGTGAGAGTTCTTTGAAGAGCAAGAGGCTGTCACGAAGTCCAATACTTTCAGGTGGTACCTGTTTGAGCCAGAGAATCCCTCCCTTCCCCAAACAGTTCAGAACACTAGAAGCTCATGGTATGAATGAGTAGCAGGAAGAACTGGGTTTTATGATCTCTAACACAGAAATTTTTTTTTTTTAAGATTTTATTTATTTACTTGACAGACAGAGATCACAAGTAGGCAGAGAGGCAGGCAGAGAGAGAGGAGGAAGCAGGCTCCCTGCTGAGCAGAGAGCCTGATGTGGGGCTCGATCCTAGGACCTTGGGATCATGACCTGAGCTGAAGGCAGAGGCTTTAACCCACTGAGCCACCCAGGCCCCTAACACAGAAATTTTCATCATGATTTCTAACCCATCTCCACAAACCCTCACAGTCCAGGGTAGTAGGGACCCTGCTCTGAATCTGCTGTTGGAACTGAAGCAATGTGTCATTATGACAGTTTCTTGAAAGAACAACCAAATTCTCATGCTCCCCTCATTGAGTGGGGGCTTTGCTGAGTGAGAGCATTTCTGAATGTGGAATGGCTTTAACTACCTCCACAACCAAAACGAAAAAGAAGGTATGTTTCTGCCCAAATTGGGAAAAAAAAAAAAACCCGTTGCCTAAGAAAACCAATAATTATGGTTTTTACACTTTTTCTCCAGAAATATTAAAACTTATTATATTAGTTAAGGTAACCATAGCTACTATAACAAATAAACCCCAAACTGTTTAATGGCTCAAACATGGTAGACATCGGTTTCTTCCACAAAATCCTAAATGATATTTCGGATTTGAAGATTGGTTCTCTCTGTGTGATGATTCAAGTGTCATGGCTCCTTCTACCTTGTGGCTTTGTCCTCATCCAGATGTATTGCCCAAGGTCCTAGGTCACTTTGCTAACCTGCATCTGGAAGGGGAAAGTGAATGCAGGGTCACATGCAAAGGTTCAACAGGCAGGTCTAGAAGTGGTGGACGCCATTTCTGCTCACTTTCCATTGGCCAGCCCTCAGAAGGTCTCTTCCAACTGCAAAATCTGCAGGTAAATGTCATTTACCTGTGTGTCCAGGAAAAGAAAATCTGTTTGGGGAATAACAGCCAGCCTGCCACACTTGCTATTGTTCCCTCTTCTGACATATATCTGTTAAAACAAAACAAGCCGGGACGCCTGGGTGGCTCAGTGGGTTAAAGCCTCTGCCTTCGGCTCAGGTCATGATCCTAGGGTCCTGGGATCGAGCCCCGCATCAGGGTCTCTGCTCAGCAGGGAGCCTGCTTCCTCCTCTCTCTCT
This sequence comes from Martes martes, assembly GCF_963455335.1. NCBI lineage: Eukaryota > Metazoa > Chordata > Mammalia > Carnivora > Mustelidae > Martes > Martes martes. Next base: position 158,718,930 of record NC_137889.1, on the reverse strand, counting down.
CTGCCTGCCTCTCTGCCTACTTATAATCTCTGTCTGTCAAATAAATAAAATCTTTAAAAAACAAAACAAAACAAGCCACTGAATTAAAATTCTGGTTGCTCATTCTTTCAGTAGCTATTTATTGAACACCTATTGTGTTCAAAGCACATGCATGGTGGCGGGGGGGTGGGAGGTGCAGGAAGAATGTGACTGAAAGCCTCCCTGGAGGAGTTGATGAGGCAGAAAATGACAAAAACTCCAGGAGAGGTTCAGATGGGCTTTCTGGAAGTTCAGCAGAGGGGTCAGGTGGAGGATCCCTTGATAGGGGCGGGGTGCTGCCAGGTAACAGGAGCAGAGGCACAGGAGGGGGTGACCAGGGAGTCCTTGAAGCAGGAAGTGGGAGAGTCCTTCAGACCGGAGTGAAGGGTGAAGGAAACGAGAGTGAGTGTAAGCTGGACACTTTTGTTAAGGTCCAGTGCCCTCAGATTCTTACCCGTCACAGGTGATAACGTGCTTTCTGAGAAAGGCTACTCAATCACCCTCTTTCCCCACATCTGTTTTTCATTAAGCACGTACCCCGCTCCCTTTCCACTTCAAATAATTATAAAGATGATTATGGAAATGATAGTGTTGATGGTGCTAATGATTAGGAGAAAGAAGAGATTTTGTAAAAATTTCCTAATCTACTCAGAAAGCTCTGCCTCTCAGAAGGATCCTTGAGATCGTCATTCATGAGCTGCTCTGGGCCGACTTCCACTCCCTTGGAGCTCACAAGAGAAAAAGTACAGCAGGTTAGGGACGGCTTTTGAGAATCAGCAGAGCAGGGCGGCTTGGCAATCCGTTTGGAGAACACAGATGTCACAGAGCAGCACACTGAGGCCAGCTCTGAATGAGACCAAACTTCTTCACCAGACCATGGGACTGAAAACCTCTGGTGTTGAGACAAGTTTCCTCCACCCTCAGCCTTAAAGAAAACAAAACAAAACAAAGCACCAATGCAAATAAGAGCTAGGACACCGGGCTAATAAGAGTGCCTCTTCATGTGAATCAGGCAGACAGACCAGTGAAGTGCATGGCACTGTAGCAGCCTGACGGATGAAGTTTCGCAATGATCCAAATCATTTCTGTTGACACCAGTATCACCAAAGAGAAAGGGTGTGTGCTGCCCATCCTGTCCTGTGGAGTGCAACTGCCCTTCCTGTCCTTTGCCTATCTTCTTTTCTGGACTTGTTTCAGATCCCAGACATGTTAGAGGATGATGGGAGAACAGCCCTATTCTGTGAAGACCCTGAGACATTTGTCTGAGTTTGCAGGTGGGGCTGCCATGCCAAAGTGCCATCAAATTGGTGTCTGAAAACAGAAGCGATTTATTCTCGCAGTTTTGGAAGAGCACTCAAAATGGAAGGCACGAGAGTTGCTAAGGCTTTGGGGTGGGATGGCACATGGCCAGGTGATGGCCATTCAGAAAGTGAGAGAAATACAGGAGATCAATGCCAAGCCTTCTTCCACTGTTTATGCCGTCCATTCCCTCGTCATTCCTAGGCATCCTTCCAAATCGACTTGGGCTCACTTCACTTGAATCTGCCTCCTCTCTGGGTATCTACTCTGTCTACACACACTACCAGTCTTGCCTTCTTTTATGCCCAAACCTCCAATGCATGTATCTCCAGAAAAGTACCTAGCGTGTTGCTTTGGCCACAGTAAGCGCTGAGTGGTGTTTTCCCTTCTTAGCTCCTAAAATTCTTACCACAACTTTAGGGATTTTCACTGCAAATCAAATCTGAACTGAGTTGTTTTTTTTTTTTTAAGATTTTATTTATTTACTTGACAGACAGACACAGCAAGAGAGGGAACACAAGCAGGGAGAGTGAGAGAGGGAGAAGCAGGCTTCCTGCCGAGCAGGGAGCCCAATCCCAGGACCCTGGGATCATGACCTGAGCCGAAGGCAGACACTTAATGACCAAACCACCTAGGCGCCCCTGAACGGAGTTTTTAGAGAAGACCACGTTTACGTGCAAAGACACAGAGATGCAACAGAATCCTTTCAAAGAGCTCTCTTAACTAATGCTAAATCGTAGGGAATAATGCATTTCCTGACATTTTCAGATTCCCAGACCACACTTACACTATGATCAAGGGGAGAACAGGGGTGAGCAGTTTTATAAAGGCTCTTTTGTCCAATCCTTCTTCCAGACTATATCTTTATTCGTGGGGCAAAGGGAAGGAATTCACTTAGAGTTCATGGATGACACAGGTGTGTGTGCCCTGACTTTTGTCCAAGCCAAGTCTTATGGAAAATATACCTATTCTGTAAAAGGAAATCTGAAGGACTCCAGGGGTATAGAGGAAAGTCTGTGTATGCATGTGTGTGTGAATGTGTGTGTGTGGCATGAGAGAAAGCAAGCGCGTGCAAGCTTAAATTCATGTATGCTGGAGAGGGGAGGGAGTGGTGGATCAAGTTAACGTAAGGAAATTTAATCCGCATTTGACTGCTTAGCCAAGTATAGAAGTAGTACCTACAGGATGACATCATTATAGGGGAAGGTGGTTGTTTCTAAGTGCAACACTCCAGGCTTAGAGAAGGTTTCAGCACCTGCTTTAATCAACCTTACAACTATTTTTATGAAGATTTACACTTATAGAAGTTTGAGTAGTTTTCTCGAGTTCCTTCCTTTTGCTTATAGTTTGGAATTTTTCCATGTTTTTGGACGCAAATAAATGCAGCTGTTTGCTCTATAAGAGCAAGGGAAAACATATATTTATGCTGCATTTGTAATATAGAGAATGTTCAATTGAGACTGGATTTGGCTTCTTGCCTTATGTTTCAACTTTTCTTTTTAATAACATAAGATCCTTTATTCATGCAAATGATGCTATTGACTCATCAGCATGGTTAAGCAAAAGAACAGAGGTCTGGGCATAAAAACAACTGAGTTTCAGTTCTGCTTCATCAGTAATGACCTTTCTGGATGTGGCAGATTCTATTTTCCAAAGATGGTCCCCAAATCTCACATCACGACGTCTTGACAATGTGACCTTGACCCTGTCCCATTGGGAGGAGGAGTCTGTCTCCTCCTCAATGATCCAAATGGGCTTGTGACCTGCCTGTAGCCAATGGAATGTGGCAGAAGTCACTCCCGGACCCCACTTCTGAGGCTGGGTCATAACAGACAACACAGCCTCCCCTGCGTTCTTCCTAGAATGTGACCATCAGACACTGAGCTGCCATGTGAGATGTTTGCCTCTCCTGAGGCGGCTGTTCTGTGAGGAAGCTAAGCAGTATGGAGCAACCACTGATAGGCACTTGAGTCGAAAGTCCTGGTCTTTGCTGGGTGATGTATGGAGTTGCTGAGTTACTACACAGTATCCCTGAAACTAACATAACACTGCATGTTATCTACACTGGAATTAAAATAAAAACTTAAAGAAGTCCCTGTCTTGGAGAAAGACAAATACCATACGATTTCGCTCATGTGTGGAATCTAAAGAACAAAACAAACGAATAAACAAACAAGCAGAAAATAGATTCAGACCTATAAATAAAGAGGACAAGCTGATGGTTGCCTGAGGGGAGGGGAGTAGGCGCAGCATAAGGAGTAGAGCCAAGGATATGGTGATGCTGTTGTATGGTGACGTGAGCAGCTACACTTGTGAGTGTCATGTAATATATGGAGAAGTTGAATCCCTATGTGCACACCTGAAACTCATGCAACATGGTGTGTTAACTACAGTCAAATAAAACAAAATTTTAAAGGGCTGGTCTTTGAGTTCTTGCAGCCCAGGGGCCAGACACATGGTTGAAGAAGTCTTCAGATGAGCCACACTCTCGTCATGAAGTTCCTCAAGACCTTGGAGGGTTTCCAGCTGAGGAACCCGTCAGGCCAGAGACCAGCTATCTGTGCCTTGCCCTTTCTGCCCTGCTGGCTGCCATGTGAAGGAGAAATTCAATTCTTTCTCATTCAAGTCCCGGTATATTTGGCTGTCAATTACTCAAGCTCAGCTTTGAGCTTAATAAACCCATCAAAGGCTCTTGGTACTTGTATGATAAATTCCCACTTCCAGAACGAGGCTAAGGCTCCTGTCTTCCCTCCAGCCTGACCTCCTGACACTCTTCCCCACTGCCTGTGCTCAGGTTCAGCAAGTCGTCATAAAGTTTCTTTGCTTACACACAGTTCTCTCTGCCAGGACAGCCCTCCTTCTCAGCCAATCCTATTGCCCAGCTAACTCCAGGTTTTATGCTAAATGACATTTCACGTGGATTCCCTATTATAGTATTTTTCTTTCACGGTACTTATTACCTTGGTGATGGCATAATCATTTGCATGACTGTTTGGTATCAGCTTCACCACTACGCTGTAGGCCTTATGAGGACAAGGTCCATGTCCCTCATGTTTCCTGATCTATTCCCAGCACCCGAATCCTGCCTGGCACATAATAGTTTACTCAAAGACTATTTGTTGAATTTTATTGAATGAACTTGTAAGATAGCTGACCAAAGTTTGCAGGTTAGGCTTGTGGCTAGAGAAGTAAGCAAAAGATGAACCTGCCCATATTGGTATCAACCTATGACCTTCATAGTTATTACACTCACAAATCAGCTAAGCTCACCCCACCAGGCTGCAGGCATCCTGAGTTTGGTCCCCATAGGCTATCTTGAGTGTCATCAGGGACACTTTTGATAATAGAATCTCTCTCTTTAAAAAATTGGTTTATGGATGAAAAAGTCCCAAGTATATAGGATGCTGAGTTTAGCAGAATCTGTATGTAAATTGGTATTTTGCTGGTGATCAATCTTGTGCTAAAAATGGAAAATCAATAAAAAAAAAGAAAATCTAAGGGGAAAAATAAGTTGTAGACATTTTTGGTCCAATGAGTTTCCAAGTCCAAGGACACAGCATCTGAGACCAAGGTTACCGTCTGTTTCGAAGGAGTGTGCAAGAAAACCGGATGACCATTTCATATACACAGAATATGGCTGAAGCTCTCAGTGAGAGAAAAGTTCCAAAGACAATGCTTCCTCTCAATTCCTGGGAAAAGCCTTTTCAGTAGCTCCTTGAGACTGAGAAGGGATTCATCACACATGACCAGCGGGATCTCTTGAGCAGCAGAGTTCACAGAACTGTTGAAGGTACAAGAGTGGAAACAGCAGTGAGCTTAAGGACACTGAAGTAGCATGAGAAAGAAGGAAAGTCAGTAAAAAACACCTCATCTGAGATCCTTCAACTAGATATTGAAATGGGTTGGCACAATAGAAAGACATGGACGGCACTGGGCAAGAGCCCGTGTCACCAAGTAGTGCCAATTCAAACCACTTCTGACCGAAGTAAGGGGGAAAGACTTGGGAATGGTGAGGCATTAAGGAGGGAACTAGTAATCCTATATACCGTGAACTTTCTCCAGATAATTTATGTAGACGCCTAATTAATTTTGTTAGAGATGAGGGGAAGTCTCATTAAGAGAAATAGCTGTTAGAGTTGAACTGTGTCTCATCCCCCAAATCATACGTTGGATTCCTACTCATCAGTACCTCCAAATGTGACCTTATTTAGAAATAGGGTCATTGCAGATGTAGCCAGTTAAAACGAAGTTATACTGGAGCGGGTAGGCCCCTAATCAATCCAGTATGACTGGTGTCCTATTGAAAGGAGAAATTTGGACGCAGGGACAGACACATATAGAAGGAAGACAATGTGAAGAGACACAGAGAGAAGTTGGTCATCTACAAGCCACAAAGAGAAGGCTGGGACAGATTGTTCACAGCCAATTTTGATTTCATACTTCTAGCCCCCACAGCTACATTTCTGTCATTAAAGCCACCCAGTGTGTGGTCCTTTGGGACAGCAGCCCTAGCTAATTAATACTGTTGCATAGCATAATAGAGTGCAAGAGCACAGAGAAAGTTTAGTCCTGATCCACCCTTACTAGCTTGGTCAGTCATTGGAAGACTCTTTAATATGCTCAGTTTCCTCTCCACTCACATGTAGAGAATCAGGAATGATACCCTAAATATTTAACAACCCCTAAGGCACACTGCAGAGGCTGCCAATCCCACAGGCGGCCATAGGAGGTGACTTCAGATGCATTCATTCTTGAAGCCGCCTTCCAGTCTTGGACAACGAGATGGACACCAAGCACTTAACCTGTTGAGGTAAGCAGCAGCAGCCCCGTCCACCACCAGGCTCCATCCACTCCTTCAGCATTTGGTCAGCTCAGGCCAGGGAAACACATGGGGATGGGAGCCATTGTGGGGGAACCATGAGGAGAGCTCCCTGCTGGTGCCCACATGTGTCTCTCCTGGGCTGAGGTATTTGGTGAGAGAGCTATAAGGGTACAGGGTTCATTCCAGGGGCACAGAGCCTCTGCCATCTACCAACCTGTACGGAAATATTTTCCACTTTTTTTTTTTTTTTAAGATTTTGTTTATTTATTTGACAGAGATCACAAGTAGGCAGAGAGGCAGGCAGAGAGAGAGGGGGAAGCAGGTTCCCCGCTGAGCAGAGAACCCAATGCAGGACTCGATCCCAGGACCCTGAGATCATGACCTGAGCCAAAAGCAGAGGCTTAAACCCACTGAGCCACTCAGGCACCCCTATTTTCCTCTTTCAACAACCAACTGGGTCTTCCCGGCTTTTACCTGCTGAATATCAGGTCTAGGGTAACTACAGATACTACATGGTTCTGTGAAAATTAGGTGAGGTGACATGTTTCAAGTGCTTAGCAAAGTGCTGGCATATGGATAATGCTCGAAAAACCCTAGTTTACATTAGCATTTTTTTAAAGATGTATTTATGTATTGGGGGAGGAGGCGCAGGGGGAGAGGGAGACAGAATCTCAAGCAGATTCCCTGCTGAGTATGGAGCCCAATGCAGGGCTCAATCTTGTGACCCTGAGATCATGATGGGAGCCAAAATCAAGAGTTGTACACTTAACCAACAGAGCCACCCAGGCACTGCATGTTTACTTCATTATTGAGTAGATTGTATTTAAATAGAACTCAAGGAACATTTATTAAGCACCTGCTATGTGCTGTGTACTATCCCGGGTACTAGGGATCTGAAGATGAATATGACCCAATCCCTGTCCTCAAGGAATATATTTTTATTCTTTTCTACTTCCCTGATCTTCACAATGAAAGGAGATTGAGTCTTTCAATATTTCAGTGCCCGTGACTATGGGTTCCACCTTCCTTTCCACACAGCATGTACTCATACCTCATCATTTGGGTATTTCTTTAGGGACTCCTCTATGCCATGGTTTGACTTGAGTGATTCCTGAACTGATAGCATCTAAAACAAAATGAAACCAAAAATTTGTATTGAAGCCAGAACTCCATTGATTTTGTATGCATTAAGATAAAAAGAAAAAAGTCAAGCTTGGTTAATATGTGCCCCGTGTTGCTTTTTTCAAAGAGGGCATCAAAGGATCATGATAAAAATCAGAACTGCTGCTGTGATTGTGGTGTTTCCAAAGATGAAATTCTTTGGAATCCATCTGTCCCTATGTGCACATGGATGGCTCCATCCCACCCTTATCCAGTGCTGGCATCTATGACCCTACCCTCTTGAAACTGGGCTGACTTGTGACTACTTTGACCAAAAGCTTGTGGTGGAAGTGATTCCATGCCAGTTCCAGGGCTGACCTTTTACAGGACTGGCAGCTTCCACTTTGCTGTGGTCTGAATGTTTGTGTCTCCTCAATGTTAACAATTTTACCCCCAAGCTGACGGTATTAGCAGGTGGGGCCTTTGGGAAGAGACTAGACCACAAATGCTCTGCTCTAGTGACGGGGGTTAATGTTCTTATAAGAGACCCCGAAGGCCCAACTCGCCCCTTCCACTGTGTTATATCATAGTGACCAGATGGCCATCAAGGAACTGGCCCTCACCTGACACTGAATCTGTCTGCACCATGATCTTGGACTTCCCAGCTTCCAGAACTATGACAAATAAATGTCTGTGGTTTTTAAGCTATTCAGTTTATGGGATTTTGTTATAGCCTCCTGAATGAACTCAGACACACTTCCTCTTCCTTGAAACACTTGCTCTTGAGAAGCTCTTTCTGGGAGCCATGTAGTAAAAAACCCGACATGGCGAGACAGGAGTAGGTGTTCCAATCGCCGGCTTTAGCTGAGTTCTCAGCCGGCAGGCAGCACTGACTGCCAGCCTCAACTGCCAACCGTGTTAATGTGCTGTCTTGGACATCCGGTCCAGCTGAGTCTTCAGAGAACCACAGGCCCAGCCTCTGTCTGGCCTCCACAGGGGAGACTCCACATGAGAACGACCCAGCTGAGCCCAACCAACCCACAAAACCCCGGAAGACAATAATAAGTCAATGTTGGAGCCACTAGGTTTGAGGGAGTTTGTTGCATAGCAATGGGTGACCAGAATTCTGCTCTTTGGAAACTTCAAATATTCTCAACTTCAAAGCACTGGAAAGAGGCCAGAGCATGGGAATCAGAAGCTGGGCTCTGGCCACAGCTCTGTCCCTAACAGGCTCTGTGACCTCGGGCATGGTGCTTCATCACTTTGGGCCTCTGTTTCTTCCCTAAGGGGTCCAGATCTCCAAGATTCCTCATACTTCTAACTCTTTACGGTGCTGTAATCTTTCTTGGATGGTGGTTAACAGCCCCTGCACTAACCATTTGTACAGAGCTCCACCCAAATGTAAAATTCTGCTCAATTTCATAGAGCTGCAGGCCCTCAAGGTCATCTGGCTCTACCTGCTCATGGTATAGACGAGGAAACACCAAATCACGGGGTTATGAAGGTGCCCCACCTCCCACACTCACTGCTCCAACCCACTGCTCCCTTTCTCAAGCTTTGTCCAACTATTACTTCCTTCACCTTGGAAAGGAGTCATTGCTTCTTTTTTCAAATGATCTGGGGTGTGGTGAGTAAACTCACCAACTTATGTTTTCTGTGTCTTTGTGGTCTTTAATTCTGCCCTTTCACAGTAATTGCACGTGGTTTTTCTTTTTTGTGCATTTTTAATTTTTTTCAAAAGTTTTTTGTTTTTGTTTTTACTTATTTTTATTATGGTAGGATATATAGAACATAAAATTTGCTGTATTAACCATTTTTAAGTGTACCAAATGGATCTAGTTCTCATGATTCATTCCCAGTTCCTGGGAAGGGCGACTATGTGACAATGATATAAAGCCGTAGAGGCCGATTCTGGAATATTTCTCCATGTTTCTGCAGTGTTCAGCTGCTTGGGGGAACTTGGCCACTAGACTAAGAGCCTCGAGGACAGAAGACAGCGTCTTGACCTGGTTATCAGAAGACCCTCCTAAGAGCTCTTATATTGTCTTAAGATTGTTTTTCTGGGCACCTGGGTGGCTTAGATGGTTAAGCATCTGCCTTCCGCTCAGTCAGCTAAGCGTCTGGGCCCTGGGATCCAGTCCCACATCTGGCTCCCTGCTTAGCGGGGAGTCTGCTTCTCTCTCAGCCCCTCACCCTGCTCTCATGCTCTCTCTCTCTTGCTCACTTGCTCTCTCTCTCTCTCAAGTAAACAAATAAATAAAATCTATTAAAAAAAGATTGTTTTTTTCTGCCTCACAGGAACAAACAGGGTTCATCAATGGCAGCTGTTGTGTCACAGGTAGGCAAATGGGAGGCTTTCCCCCCAAAGCTAAGCTACTCAGTAGAACAGCAGGGACATGGTGCACTCATAAATACCCTTGTTGACAGTCTCTCTTTCGAAATCATGTTTATTTGCCAAGTTGTGTTTCTGCTAGAGAACAAAGGGAAATCTGCCCTTTGGTGACTGAATGAGGTCAAAGCATTATAATCGGTGTCACCAAGGCCTGACAGTTTCTGCCCCACAGATGTAATGAAAGCAAGCAGATCACTGCCATTCTCTGAAACATTTGCTCAAGTATACCCACAGGCTGTGGCCACGGGCTGCAGGCAATGCCTCTTCGTCTGCCCCCAGCCAGGGGAGCCAGCAGGCAATGCCTCTTCGTCTGCCCCCAGCCAGGGGAGCCACAGCACCTTGACCGTTTGGACACTGAAAGGAATCACAGCTTTGGTGGAAAAGCGAATGGTGGTACCATTCGCCTCTGATGGGAATGAAGGGGCAATAAAACCCTTTGGGTCGACCTTGCGTCCTGGGGTCTTGAATCTGGTCTCACTATGGCCGCAATTTGCAGAGGAAGGCTGGGCTCAAAGAAGCTATTCTCAGAACACCGTGAAGGGTTCACTTTGCAGTCACGGTCATGGACAGGCCGCTCCCAACAGGGAGAGGCACATCATTAGATAAATGTCATGACCCCGTAGGAAGGGGGAAGATAAAAATCAACATCCAGGGTTCTGAAGGACAGCCTAATGGACAATAAATATTTTACCAGCTTCAACCATTTATATGGAATGCCACCTTTTCACCCTATCAAATTGTTTTCTTTGTGTTTTCTTCCCTCCCCCAAGTCCCATTACTTTTTCATAGCGCAGAAGGGAAAAAACAACACTGTTGTCACTTTGCTAGTGAATTCTGTACACACAGTAGTTTCTAGATAATGTTAGTTCTCTTCTTTTGGTGTTCCTTTTCACTAAAATAAGCCTGCCTGTCTCTACTGGGTAAAAACTGTCCCCCCACCCTATGAGAAAATTAGACCAGAGGACAATGTAGGTGATCCTATTTTAGACAATCATAAGACTTTTTTTTTTTTTTTTTTTTTTAAATAAGCCTGGCAGAGCGACAGGGTCAGTCCCTCTCTTGGCCTGCAGGAGAGGCCAGTGGCCCCCAAGTCAGCCATTTCTATTTTCGGATCCCCAAGTCCAGAGAGCTAACCTCCCCTGTGCTGAGGGCCACGCAGCCAACCCGCTGGCAGATCGGGCCTGCCGCCTCTCCGCATTTACATTTCCATAAATTTACATCAAATTTGTGCTGATTCATATCCCCCCCAACCACCGCCACCCCCCCCCCGCAGAAGAAATGAAATACATTATCAATAAGTACAACAAATCTGAATAATCAGAGCGACTTTCCCTGTCTCTTTACCATTTAACTCCTTCCTTGGGGCCCCGACTCACACCATTTCCCAGACCCGCCAGAGCTGTTTTTCTCCCCAACCCAGCCCTGCGCCTGTGCTTCCCCCGCCCCCCTCCGCCCTTCTCTCCCCACCTTCTTGATTTTCTAGCCTCTTATCAGGTGTCCCACCGGGCCCTGCCTCTCTCCTTGCCCCTCCTTTCCTTCCTTGCCTCCTCCAGCTCTAGGCCCTTCGCTGCTGACTTCTCGGACCCCTTCCCAGAGCCGTTCCATCGCAGGAGCGGCCCCTCTGCCTCGGCAGGTCCCCACCTCCTGCCCCCGCCCCCCGCCCCGCAACGACCCAGCCAATCACGTCCAGGCCTGCGCCCCTCCATGATGGCAATTGCGGGTCCCGGCCTGCCAGGCCATCATCAGCCCCTCTCAGTCATTTGAGCACCTCAGCGGCGGTTCAGCGGGAAGTGGAACTTCCTTCCACCCCCTGCTGCCGGGCTGATTGGCAGCCAGCGGGGCTGGGGGGAGGGGGAGCAGCAGAGAGCAACTGATTGTTTGCTGCTGGGTAAGGAGGGCTTGGTGGTGGCAGAGAGAGGGCCCAGGAGCTCAGGAGGCAAACAGACAGAGGATGCTCTGAGTCAGGAACCCCGGGCAGAATCGAGGTCTGTCTGATGTCTGGCTGCCAGCCCTGGTAGGGAAATGATGGATGAAGTGCTTTGCAGAGCATCCCCAGGTAGGTGAAGAGAGAAGACTTATCTTTTACAGAACTGAGGCCAGTGGCCCAGGGGACCTCGGGTCTCAGGGCTCTGTAGCAAGCCTGACTGCCATAGGATACTAGGACCTACAGTCCTCTGCAGTCCTCCACCCGCCCCCCCCCCTCATTAAAATCAAGAACAAGGGAATGCACTTAGCAACCAGCTGAGGTGGGGGAGGGCTCCTGGCAGGATCTGTCTAAATGTCCCTCCTTTGACAAAAGCAAGAATTGGGGGACCTTGGCTTACATGGAGTTAATTTTTTTTAATTATATAAATACACACACACACACATATATATATAGTGTGTGTGTGTGTATGTGTGTACATAACATACATCATTATTGTAAGGACCTATTTTATATTTTTATTTTAGCAAGAGGCTTCCATTGAGGTTAAACAATAACTTTGTTGTTTAACCCTTAAACTGTCCCTGCTCCCCTTCCCCCAGGGGACTTAAAAACAAGTCCCGGAAACCAGTTCCAGGTAACAAAGCCCAGGTACAAGGGTGGGTCAGGCCAGGTGGAGACATCCGATCAGTGGGGGCACATGCTGTCTCCTAGCTACCAAGGTGATGGGCTAGTTTCCATGGCTACTGTGGGGTGGATTGTAATTCAATTACCCACCTGTGTGTGGCCAGGCCCAACCACATGAACTTTCCTCTATAAAAGTTAGTCTGGAAAGCAGGGAGGGGTCGTCCTCTCTGTAGGGGCATCCCCGACTGGTCTGTTTGACGGTCGGTCTGACTCTTGATGCTTGGCGCGAAATAAAGCTTTGCTTGATCTTCACTTTGTATCAGTGTCGCTCCTTTAATCACGGACCCATTATTGGGGTACCCATTTTTGGGGGGACCTAACAATTATGAACCATATCATTATAGGTCATTTTCTTCCCAGGCTCATCAGACTGGATTTCCTAATTCAGACAGGAGAAAGGTGACTGGGGGAAAGGAGTGGTCATGGGTATTGCCCCAGTTGTGTAGTTCGGAGAAAAGCTGAGCCAAAAATCTCAACTATAGATTTGCTAAGTTCCCTTTAAGGAGAACATTGACATTTTTGCTTGGGCAGCCAGAATCTGAATTGAAAATACTGTCTGGAGAAGTTGTATCAAAAGCTTTAGGGCTTTCCTGGGTGTCTGGGGCTGTTGGGACTTGGCCAAAGTTATCTCGCAAGTCAGTGGAGATGTGGTGAAGAGAGGCCACGTTTCCAACAACAAGTTCAAGTCGTCCTTTCATTCCCAATCTCTCCAGAGGTTTTTGTTTGTTTGTTTGGCTTGGCTTGGTTTTCATCAGTATCTATCTGCTGCTTCAATGTCTTAGATTAAGCTATTCTGGAGTTGCCACATCTAAAACCCTCTCAAACTTTTGAAAGTCAGACACATCACTCAAAAGCATCTAAGCACTTTCTTCTAACACTATAGGTACATATAAATAAATAAATAAAGCTGGCCCTGGGGCTATGAATCAATATGGAAAAATTGGGACCCTGGAGATTTTTCAGAGTGCTAAGGGGGTGTGAAAATAGAGGCAAAAGCCAGCGTTTCAATACTTAGTGTCTGGGTGGCAAATTTAGGAAAAAGACTTAAGACACTCCTGGTTTTCCATTGGTCCTGTGCAAATGGACTGTGGGTTGGAACATTTAATGTACCGCTTTTATCAGATATAAGGACAGTTGGTGAGCAGTTTCAGTTTTTTTCTTTGACGAAAGTTCACCACAATATAATTAGCTTTGTTTTTGTCAGCCTGGGCTGCTGTTGATGAGGTATCTAGAGGCCTTCTGGTATAGGTGCCTAAAAGCTTAAACTGCATTTAATTATTATTATTACTCAATGTCAGGCTACATAAATGAAAAGAGATAAAAAAGAATCGCTTGCAGCTCCATTGCCTCGGTTCGTGATTAAATCATATCTCACAAGCTAAGCAGCTTCAAGCTGGCACTTGGGGCACGGAAACCTCTAAGGAAAACCCCAGGCAACTACAGAGGCCATGTCAGTGGAGTTAAAAGTCTCCCCACATGCTGGGGTGGGTAGAAGCTCGCTGCTCTTTGATTTTCCTCCCCAATTTTATTTTTAAATACCTCAATAACTGGTTGACTAACTGCAGGGAAAGAAAGCACATAGGGGAAACAGAGTCATACAGAGGATTGTCTTAAAGGTATGTGGTCTCTCAGGTGAAGATTCCTGGGCTTGCAACTGCTTCCGGATTGTCCTGCTGCCTGAAATCACCAGGGAAGGCTCCAGAGCAGCAGCTGACCTGAAAGCCTCAGCTGCACATGGTAACAGGAAAGGAAGGGCTGCTTTTCTACCTGAATGCCAGCTGAGACGAGGCACAGACCAGGAGGCAGTGGAAGGCAGATGGACCGGGTTATGCCTGCTCTTCCTGCAGTGTAGATCCTCGACAGGTCGGATGAAACCAGATGGTTTGCCAGAGGGCAATATATTGGCAGACAATCCCTTGCTTTGTAGCATGAGGCGTTGATCAGGCTGTTAGGAACAAGTGTTTGACACTGAGTTAACCCTAGACATTCAATTCAGAGAATGAACCTTCTTCCCACCTCCTCGGATTAAAAAGAGAATGGATTAGGTGGCCCAGCATGGTCAGGAAACCAGAAGCCTTAGGATGCATTCTAGCCTCTTCTTTCTTTTCTTCCCATTCGCTAGAACAGTACTTTGCAAAACCTCGATGGTAAGGCTTGCAGACCCTCCAGGACAGGGACCATGGTCTGCAATATTATTGAACATTCCCAGGATGTATACAGTATTTGTATACAATAGGCACTGAATAACTGTGCTGCCTGGTTGACTGGCGGGCTCCTTCTCAGAGCCCCTGGCCTGCCAGAATCTGTTGTAGAATCTTCTTTAGATGAAGGCCTGGAAGGTCACGATGCCAGGGGCTATTGCTTGTTAATGACTGCCGGGGACAGTTCTGACCAACAAGGCTCTTTTTCAGTAGCCTCACCATCTATGCCGGTTATTTGCTGATACATAGCAAACCACCCCAAACCTTAGTGGCTTCAAACGTAGCAGCCATGTATTTAGCCATGTGATCTGGGGTCTGCAAATTGGGCCAGCCTCAGCTGGGTGGTTCTTCTGCCGGTTCCTACTGGCCTCATGCATGAACATCTCATCTGTGGCAGCTGGGGGTCATTGGCGTCATTCTCATATACGTGGCAGTTGGCTGGTTGTTGGTCTTGAGTCCATCATCCAGGAAGCTATCCTGGGCTTGTTTGTATGGTAGGGCACACAGGTTCCCAAGAGCATAAGCAAGGATTAGCCCTCCTGCACATTTGTAAACACTGCGTTAGCTAAAGCTAGTTATGTGGCAGAGCCTAGAGTCAAAGCTACAGACACGGGCTGGGGCACAGGCAAGGAATTATTAACATTTTACAGATGGTCTGCAGGTCGACAAAACAAGGCCAACAATAAATGTGGTATGTCCTCCTCCCAGGTGTGGTACCTAATGTTCATCCAAGATGCTGAAGAGATCCTCTGGGGCTGGACGTCCTAGCCAGGTCTGTTTCTCCGTTTTTCAGATCTCTGTTTCCATATTGGATACATGAAGAGAACACCCAACTCACAGGGTTGACCCAGGATCCAAAAGGGGCTAAAAATTATAAGTAAAGGCTGGCAATGATGCTCCCAGCCTGTGTGAAATGGTTCCATAGCCTCTTAACCTACCTGCTTATCCCCTTAGGTAGGGCTTCTGCAAGACTGGAAAGCCCACATTGGTGGTGGTCCATGAGAGTTTAGGAGACCTGGGAAAACCATCCTGAATATTAACGACTTATTTGTGAAGATTCCCTGCCCTCTGCAATTTTCTTCAGCCCTTCCTCTCAGGAGATGGTCTCCGTTTGAAGCCAGCCTGTCCACCCCCCCCCCCGCTCCTCCCCACCCCCCTGAAAGAGTGCAGCATCCCACTCAGAGCTTTGGGTCCTATTTAGAATTCAGTATTGTTTTATTTTCAATTTTTTTTCATTTGCTTTCTATTTATGACAGCTGATAATTTGAGAAATAAATACAAGTAAACATTAAGAACTTCAAAAACAATGTTAAATATATAGCACGTGGTCGCTTCATTCCCATGACCATCAAATATTTGTACAGTTCCTACTATGTGCCAGGCCCTGTATCTGACGTTCCCTGGAGAACAAAGCCACTGACTTGCCCCGGGGGGGCTTACTCTCTGGAAGCGGGTCAGGGGCTCGCTGGATTTGGGGGCTTGGCTCTTGCCGTGGACACGCAGGTGCTTGTGGAGCCCACTTCCTGGCAGGGGAGAGCAGGAATCCCTGAGCCAGTAGCGACCAGCATGCTGAGGCCCCCTCCGGCCCCTTCCCTGAGAGGCTGGGCGCAGGGGCGGCGATGGCCGGCGTGGGGCCAGGGCCCGGGCGCGGGAGTCAGGGGACCCGCGTGGAGATCGGGGGTGTCAGGGGCTGGGTCCCGCGTGGCAGTCGTGGGTCGGGGAGCGGGAGGCCGGGGACCTGGAGGTCGGGCGGCGCGGGGAGCCCCGGGACCCGGCGGACTGTGGCTGCGGCCCGGGCGGCCGCGGCTCCTCCTCCCCTTCCCGCGGAGGCGGACGTTGAGTCAATAGCGCGGGCGGCCGCAGGCGGCGGCGCGGCGGCTCGGAGGCGCCCGGCCCTCTTGGGGCCGCGCGGGGCTCGGGTCGGGGCGACGGCGGCGGCGCGGCGGGGGGAGGCGGAGACGGTGGAGGAGGAGGCGGAGGCGGTGGAGGAGGAGGTGGAGGCGGAGGCGGAGGAGGGCGGCGTCCATGAAGCCGGCCCGCGCCTGCAGGAGGAGGCCATGAACGGCGACGGGACCGAGAGCGACTGGCAGGGGCTGGTGAGCGAGGTGAGGCCGAGGCGCCGGCCGAGGGGACAGGGCCGGCTCGAGCGGCCGCCCCGGCCCACAGCCCGCGCCCCCCAGGGTGGCCAAGCGGCGCGGGAACGCGCGGGGGACGCGCCGGCCCCCGCCCCCGCCAGGTGCGCCGTTCCTCCCGCGCTTCCCGGGCGAGCCGGGCGCCGCTTTGCTCCGCGCCATCTGGTGCCAGCTTCTGGGGAGGGGCCTTCCCACTCTCCCCCCACCGCACCCCGGCAGGGTTTGGCCCGGGATTGGAGAGCGAAGCGCGGGCATCCGGGCGGAGAGGCGCCAAGCCCCACCTGCTTGCCTGGTCACCACTGTTCTGGAGCCTCGCGATTGGACGGCCCGTGCCGAAGCGGAAAGGGGGTGCGGGGGGGGGGGCGAATCCGGGCCCTGGGGTTCCACTCGGGCCAGGTGGAATTACCTGCAGTGGAGGTTCGGGTGGGTGAGTTCAGGGTCCTCCGTAGCCTTCATGCAGTCACTTAGTCATTTTTTTTAAAAGATTTTGTTTATTTATTTGAGAGGCAGAGATCACAAGTAGGCAGAGAGGCAGGCAGGGGGTGGGGGGGGGGGGGGAAGCAGGCTCCCTGTCGAGCAGCGAGCCCGATGCGGGGCTCGATCCCAGGACTCTGGGATCATGACCTGAGCCGAAGGCAGAGGCTTTAACCCACTGGCCACCCAGGCGCCCCACACTTAGTCATTTCTGTCAACACGTGTGTACGGTGGGCCTACCCCGTGTACGGCGGAGAGCCCTTATCAAAGGCTGTGAAAGGTGCAGAAGTCATTTGATCTGTGAAAGCAGAAACACCAGGCCCCCCGCCCCACCCCCACCCCCGCCGTCACAAACACCCCTGGGGTCCACTTGTAGTCTCCTAAGCTGTTCCCACTTGAGCCCACCTGAGTTTTTTGGCGTGCGAGAGGCTGTCCACAGACTCCTCCAGGTGAGAGTAAGGATGATGTGTCCCTCTCACAGGTAGGTGGCTCTTCCTGACTCACCACCATATGTGACAGCAGTTAGCCACCCTACGGAGCCATGCTGAGCATCCCTCTGAAATTTTCCATTCTCTCCCTGCTGAGAACCATCCCCCTGCCCCAAGGCCAACTTGGGGTTTCTTGGACTTGACTACTGTGCACACAATGTGGGGTGTAGTGGTTTGCTCTCTTCCTTCCCCTTGTGGATTGTTGGAGGGAAACCCGGTAATGTCCTTCTCCTTTAGTCATTTTCTGGGGCTCCAGGTCAGTCTGATAACAGTACTTAATGTCCAGTGTGTGGGAAGCATTGTATTTTTGAAGAGGAATAAGATGTCATAAGTTCTCTTTGGTTTAGTTTGTTTACTCTTGGTCTCCTAGTTGAAAGCTCCTACCTAACTAGACAGCATTCTGATAGGTTGTTCTACCTGGGTTTCCTGTAACGATCAGGCTTTATGTCAAGGGACAGATCCTCTAGAGGACTTTTCTCTTGGCCCTTCAGGAATCATACCCGGTAGTCAAGGATGCCGGAGGTGGTTCTCCATAAAAGTCCAGTTCTGGGTGCTGAAATGGCAGCGAAATGTTCACCACTCCAACCGGTATTTATCGAAAGTCTATTAGCAGCCAGATACATGGTGCTTGGGATTCGGTACAAAGAAAACTGACGACCTCTTCAGCCTTCCAGGAATTTCTGGAGCATATGTTGCAGTTAGGGAGAGTCACACAATAGACACAAAGAGTGCTAAGGAATGGAATGTAAAGGATGGAAGACCAAAGGAAGGAAATGCTTAATTGCATTCGAATGTGCCTCTCCGTGGTGGGCTTACCTCTGCCTTGCACTGACCACACTGTATTGCAGACTGGTGGTTCCTACCCACCCCCCAACCCAGCGTGGGTTTTCCTTGGCTTTGTTCCAAGTGCCTACACACAGCTCTGTACACAGCAGGTGCCTCCAGAATGCTTATGGAATAAATCAAAATCCTGAAATGGGTCTTTCAGAAGTGGCCTTGCCTGTCCCAGCTGCATTTCTTCAGGGTAAGGCCTTCTTGCCTTCCACGGACTTTCATTAAAGACTTTAGAATGTGGAAGGCACACAGCAAGGGTGTATACTTGCCACTTTCATGATAGTGAATGTCTATTTCTTGAGTCCCTCAACAATGTTAAACACTTATATAGCCTCAATCTCATCACGGTATAGAGTAGGAATTACTTTGTATTTTACAGATAAGGAAACTGTGGCTCAGACAGGCTAAGGAGCTAGAGAATTTGAACCCTGGTTTGTCTGACTTTCTTGGAATCATTAGACACTACTTTGTATTTTTTTTTTTTTTTTAGGATTTTATTTATTTATTTGCCAGGGAGAGACAACAGTGAGAGAGGGAACACAAGTAGAGGGAGAGGGAGATGCAGAGCTCCCACCAAGCAGGGAGCCCAAAGCAGGGCTTGATCCCAGGACCCTGGGACCATGCCCTGAGCCGAAGGCAGACGCCCAATGACTGAGCCACCTAGACTGTACTTTGTATTTTAATCATTGGTTCACCTGTCTACATCTTCAGCTAGACAGTAGGTTCTCCAAGGGAGGGGATCATGTCTTATTCAGCTTTGAATCCTCAGAGACTAAATCAGTGTTTGTTAGAGTATGATCTACACATCACCTGCACCAGTCATTTGGGGAGCAAAAAGTACAAAGAGTCACTCTGCATTATTGGGGAAAATGCAAGTTTCAGAGTCTCTCCCCAAGTCTATTGTGTGCCCACTCCTCACCATGGCTGCATCCAAGTCCTGACCCCTGAGTAGCTGTGAATGGAAACTTATTTGGAGATAGGGCCTTTGCAGATATAATCGAGTTAAAGACTATGAGATGAGATCATTCTGGATTTAGGGTGGGCCCTAAATCTAATGGTGTGCTTATAAAAGAAAGTAAAGCTAGATTTCAGACACAGAGATACAAGGGAGAAGGTCTTGGGAAGACAGACACACACAGACGGAGGCCATATCAAGATGGAAGTAGAGATCGGAGTTGTACAGTGCAAATCCCGGAATGTCAAGGTTTGCCAGCCGCCTCCAGAAGCTGGAAGAGGCACGGAACAGATTCTCCCTCGGAGCCTCCAGAAGGAATCAGTTCTGCTGACACCTTGACTGTGGACATCTGGTCTCCACAGCTGTGAGAGAATAAATTTCTGTTTTAAGCCACCCAGTTTGTGATAACTGGTTATGGCAGCCACAAGAAACCGATACACCCATGGCATGAAAATGCCCAGGAGTGTAGCCTCAAATCTGCTTTTCTCAGAAACTGAGCTACCCAGGGGATTCCCCTGCCCACTCAAGTTTTGCTGGCTGGCTGTGGACTGAGTCTGGCATGGAGAAGATATCTGATACTCAGCCAAGCAGGATTCAAGGAAGAGAGTGGTCAGTGGCCGGAGGTGTTTCACAGTGATTTTGGAGCCCAGCCGAAGGAACTGGGGAAGATGTCACCAGACATCTGACCTGAGCTGAGTGGGCTTTTTGACAGCTCCCATTGGTTTTTCCACGGAAGACGTGGCTTCTGCCTCCCGCCATTACCCCTCCTGCCCAGAGCCTTGTGCTCGCTTTCAGTCAGTTTTCTTCCTCAGCTTGCTTGACTCTAGGAAGCAGTTTTCATTTAAAATGATCCTACAGAGATGAGTTTTATTTTCATATTTTTAGTATAACAAGCTGAAATTACAGCCTCCTCTCAGGCCCCGAAGTCAACACGGCCATGCGTGTGAAAAAAAGCATGTCTGATGTGCTGTATTGGAAATTAAATGTCTGGGGAGGAGGAAATGATGTTCTTAACGCCACCTGAGGTGATCTTTCAAAATCGGGGAGAAATCTTGAAATACAGCCATGCAGACAATCAATACCTTTCTATTTCCAAAATAAAAATGCTAGCCACCTCTCAGCCTGCTGCCCTGTGATAAACCATGCTGAGTTCAATGTCGCTATTTTCACTATTTGAGTGTTGGTTAATTAATTAGATAGCAATCAGTCTCATATTCCTTGAGTGCGTTGTATGACCCTGGGCCTCTGCCCAGAGTGGAGCCACTGACATTTGAAAGAGAGAGATTGAATAGACATATAGTCTATTCAATTCTATCTATAGTTGTCCTATGGTTAATGGCACAGCTGTGGGTCTCAGCAGTCGACCGAAATTGGGGGATGAACTTTGGCTACCTCTTTCTGGGTGCAAATGATCAAAAACCCAGCCCAAAGTAGTTAAGCTCAGGGAATTTACTGGCTGGTGTTGGGGGTTGAATTGTGCTCCCCCAAAACATCTGTTCAAATCCGAACCCCCACCTTACAGATGCAAACGTAACCTCACTTGGAAATAGAATCTTTGAAGACATAATTGAGTTAAGGTGGGTTCCTAGTCCAATGACTAGTGTCCTTAGGAGGAGAGGAAAATTTGGACACAGGGATTCACAGAGGGAAGATCATGTGAAGTTACAGAAGAAAGAAGGCCACGCGTGATGAGCTATGCAGCTAACAGGAGTGCCCCCAGTTGCTGGCAACCACCAGAAGCTAGGAAGAGGCAAGCAGCAGTCTTCTCCTAGAGTGTTATTAGGGAACGTGGCTCTGCTGACACCTGAATCTTGGACTTCTAACCCCCAGGAGTATCAGAGAGTTCATTTCTGTTGTTTCAAGCCCCGCGGTTTATGGCAATTTGTCACAACAACTCTAGCAAAACAATGCAGCTGGCCTGCTACTAATTCCAAGGCAGGGGTGGTTTGGGGCACAGCTGGATCCCCGACTCGAAAGGACACTTGGCTGTTTGTCTTCAGTCTCAGCCTCCCATACTTTCAAGTTCAGAGGAGAAAACAGAAGCTCTTAGGTAGTACATTCCATAAAACCGCAGGAGTCACTCCCTGGGAACTCAGATCACTTGCCTGCCCTGGAATGAAACTGCTCTGGATTGGAGTCCTGCCTCTCCCTTTCCCTGAGCTTGTATTTGCATCCTAGGGGGCTTGAGCAGGACTCCGCCCTTGGCAGGGGTGATGCAGTGGGGGGCACACTTCTGGTGCTGGGCCACAGTCTCCTCATTTCAGGATAGTATCTGGTCAGAGGTCACCGTTGTGTCCCTCCTTGTCCCCCTCTCATGCTAATCATGTCAATGTAGTGCTTAGTCACTGCTCTGAGCCTAGGGGACTTCGCTGTCTGGCTCAGGCTAGGGGTAAGGGGTTCCAATTCTGCCTGCCCCTAAATCACTCCTGAGCAGAGGGAAACTTGTGGAAACTATTGTGCAGTTGTCTGGGTAGATGTACCACACAACACTTGGCTGGGTCCAAGACCCTTGAGATTATGTCCTACTTACTCAGAAGGAAGAGTAGATTTGTTAGGGTAAAGTCTAAGCCACTGTAACCAAGATACCTACCCTCAAAATAGATCGTTTTAAAGTAGGTACATAGGTCTCATTCACGTTACAGTGTGGTGGTCCATCTGGGGAGGGCAGATTCAAGAATCCAGATTTTGGGGCACCTTCTTACTCCAGTGGGTCCTGGGGGTGGTCCCCAACTGTCTGTGTAGAACTGGTTGGTGCCATGTTTTTGCTCCAGCCCAGGAGAATGGAGAAAAAGAGGGCAGGGGGTGTTCAGGGCTAGGGGTTTTTCTTTAATGAGGGATGACTTCTGCTCCCATCCCCTTGGTCTGAGCGTAGTCACGTGGTCTCCCCTCGCTGTGGGAGGTGTTCTAGTGAATATAATCTTTAGCAGTATGTGCTTAAATTTGGGAGGGTTCTTCTTATCACCACCTGAGATTTTTTTTCACAATTTGGGAGATTCAAAAGTGAGAAGGGTACATAGGACATGAAAAATACAAGCCATAAAAGGAAAAAAGGATAAATTTGACTTTATCAAAATTTAAAACTTCAGCTCTTTGAAAAGCTCCATGAAGAAAATGAAAAGATAAGCCACAGGCTGGGAGAAAATTTGCACAGAGCACATACCTCATATCTGGAATATAGAAAGAACTTGCACAACTCAATAATAAGAAAACAAGCAACCTAATTTTTAAAATGGCAGAAAAGTTCAGTAGACACTGCCCTCAAGAGATCTGTATGGAAAACACGCCCATGAACAGATATGCGTTATTACCGTCGCTAGAGAAGTATAAGTTAAAAACCACAGTAAGATGCCCTGACACACTTATTAGAATTGAAAAACAAATAAACAAAAAAACGAATGAACCAAGTGCTAACGAGGTTGGAGAGCAGCCGGGAGCCCCATGCGTCGGTGGAGGAATAGGACATGAAAATCCTTTTGCAGTTTCTCATCAAGTCAAACATACACTTAACTCAGCAACCCAGCAGTCCTACCCCTAGGAGTTTATCCCAGAGAAACGAAGACATATGTCGACACCAAAACCTGCATGTGAATGTTTATAGCAGTTTTAATTTATAATTGCTGAGAACGGAAACAGTCTCCACGTCCTTGAACTGATGAGTGGGTAAATGGCTGCACATGCGTGTGACAGAACCGTGCTCACCATTAAGATGAAACAAATCACTGATCCATGCAAAAATATGAATGAATCTTTAAGACATTTGGTACACCTGAAGCTAATGTAACACTGTGTGCCAACTATACTAAAAAAAAAAAAAAAAAAAAATTGGCAAGTGAAAGAAACCAGAGGCTCAAGCCAAGCATACCTACTATAAGATTCCATTTATATGAAATTTCTGGGGAGGCACAGCTATACAGGCAGGAAATAGATCGGTGGTTGCCAGAGCCCAGGAGTGGGGTGAGCAGATTGACTGCAGAGGAACATGAGGGAACCTTCTGGAGTGACGGACATATTCTATGCCTCGATCAAGCTGACGACTACATGAGTTGTGTGTGCTAAAATTCATGGAGCTGTATACCCAAAAAAGAGGAATCTTTCCCTGTGTGAATTATATCTCCATAAAACTAATTATTTTTATTTTTTTAAATTTATTTATTTGTTAGAGAGAGAGAGCGAGCGAGCACAGGCAGACAGAGTGGCAGGCAGAGGCAGAGGGAGAAGCAGGCTCCCCGCCGAGCAAGGAGCCCGATGCGGGACTCGATCCCAAGACGCTGGGATCACGACCCGAGCCGAAGGCAGCCGCTTAACCAACTGAGCCACCCAGGCGTCCCAAAACTAATTATTTTTAAAGGGAAGGCTTGAGTAGTCAAGATCACCATTGCTCTAGAGAGCCTTACTCCTTACCTGTCCAGGTCCCCACCTCATCGGGTTTCCATCAAGACGAGCTGGGCTCCCCAACCCTGTCCGCTGGTTTTCACTCTGCTCTCCCAACCCAGGCTGATTGGGCGGAACTCCACGTGCATTATTTTTTTTTTTTTTAAAGATTTTTATTTATCCATTTGACAGACAGAGATCACAAGTAGGCAGAGAGGCAGGCAGAGAGAGAGGAAGGGAAGCAGGCTTCCCGCTGAGCAGAGAGCCAGATGTGGGGCTCGATCCCAGGACCCCGGGATCATGACCTGAGCCGAAGGCAGAGGCCTTAACCCACTGAGCCACCCAGGTGCCCCTCCACGTGCATTCTTAGAGACTCCCTGATAACCAAGCTCTCTCCTCCTTACACTCTTGATTCTGTCCTTTCCTTAACTTTGGAGATCTTTCTAGTCTTTTGGGGGGCTTTGGGAGAGGAAGCTCCTGGAGACACTCTTCTATGCCCTGATGTCTTAAGGACCAAACTTTCAACACTGAAAAGCCAGTCGCTTTGTTGCCTGTGTTTTGCTGGGTGCTCCTTTCCTGGGGACATTAAGGCAGAATGACTGGCTTCTTAAAAAGGGAGAGGAATATGTAGCAAGAAACAGGATAGGGGTTTAGGAAGTGAAGGCAAGGTGGGTAGATAGAACATCAGTTAATATCTCAAGGCATTATTCATATTAATAATATTATTATTAAATGAAAAAGCAGTACCCAACAGTGAGCACATATATAGATAGTTGGTAAGGCTTGAGCAGTAGGAAAAAAAGCTTCTCAGAGGCAGTGGAACTTGAGCTGGGTCCCTCCCCTTTGGTTGAAGAGGGCATAGGTGATCAGGACAGGAAGCAGGCATGAACCCTGGGCTGGTGGTTGACTTTTGAGGATATGCTTCTGGTAAAGGCTGAAACCAGTGGGTTGGAGTATAGCAGACATTAAGCCTGGAGTAGCCAGGGTGGGCCAGATGGGGAACGACTTCAAAAGCAAGACAGAGGGTGTGCGCTAATGTAGCTGGTAATAGAGAGGCACTGGGTGCTTTTTTAGCTAGATTTCAAGTTGATGAAAATATTTGGAATAGATTTCTTTCCACTAAACTCAATGATCGCAGAGCCTCTTACATCTATGAGGCACTATGCCAGGCGCTGGGGATGTACAGGCAAATTTGGTAACTTTGCCAGGAATCAGGGAAAGACAAGATGAGAGACCAGTAACCCGGTCTTTTCTGTCATCACCGACATTCCCAATTATTCCTTTTGCACTGAAGTCATGCCATTAATCACACGGTTTTCTAACTAACCCGTAACTTGTCTGTCTCTCCACGGAACCCGAAAGATCTTGAACTCCTTGAGAGTAGGAACCATGTGTTATTAATTTGTGGCCTTAGCTCTTTGTACCATATTTTGCCCTTTGTAGGTGTTAACTGTAGAATATATGAATTTGGATGTTTTGAATAAATAAAGTGATAAGGAGACATAGCATCTGTAGGAAGAGAGGAAAAAGAATGGCTGTGAGGAAGATTTTTTTAAAAAGACCCCAACGGGATTTCATAGTCAGCTGTTTGGGAAGGTGAAATCAAAGGAGTCCGAGGTGACCTAGAGAGTTGGTGACGCTGGGTGTGACAGAGGGGTGGGGGTGGCCAGGTCTGGTGAGAAGAGATGAGTTCCATTTAGAACTCTGCATTGTTCAGAGTTTCCTGGGAGTACTTGAACTCTTGCAAGGCAAGCTTCGTGCTTACTGGGAACATTTTGGATGAGCAGCTATCTTCCTAGTGGCAGGCTAATTTCAGAGTAAGTTTATTAAAATTAGCATGTGGGGGAAAGTGAGCACAACTGCTATTTTTAACTAATAGGATTCATGTTCTCTCCTGTGCAGGGAAATTCGCATATGTGCTTCTAAAATTGACAATTTCTACTCTTATTATGTTAAAAAATTAATTTAGTGGCTTTCACATTGAATAAAATACATTGGCTGAAGATTCGAAGAGGACTTTGCTAGTCCCTGAATGAAAGTGACCAGAGTGAATGACATTTCTCACTCACCGCCCGGTTTCCCACTAGTGAAACCACACTGAGGCTTTGGGTGCCTCACGGCAAAGGACTTGGCTTAGTGGAGAGCCTGCATTTCTCTCTGGCCCATAGGGTAATGTGGTACCAGTGGGAAGAGATACCTGGTTCCCGAGGAACACAAACCTTTGGTGATTTTTTTTTTTTAAATTTTGAAGTCTTCCCATTTTCATTTTCTATGTAAATTTGCTAAGTAGTCAACTCTGTTTCCATTGCTTTATGCTGTTTTATTGTAACAAGCATTTATGTGCAGGATATCAAATCTTCTTCAAGCCAGTCTACCCTCTATCAACTAGCCTGTTATGCGCCCTTAAAAAGAAAAGCACTTTTCATGCCTTCTATGGCTCCCCATTACCTGGTATTCAAAGGCGCCCTCAAAGTAGCCTTGACCTTTCTAACTTTATGTCTCACTACTCCCCCTCTCCCCCCCCCCCCCCCAGAAATTGGCTGCTCTAGACACATTGATCTGTGATCCATTCTTACCTTTACCTTATTCTCACATCCTGATCTCGTCTGGGTGGACCTTCTACTTCTTCCCAGACCACAGCTTTTACTAGTCCTTCCAGGTGGAACAGAAGCCCACACCCCTCATAAAATCATCCATGACCACCCAGGCTTCAAGTGAGCTCTTCAACCTGTTGCCTTATGTAGCTCAGGTTCCAACCCACTCATCCTGCATGAAAAAGCTCCCAGAGGAAGGAAGGGACCTTCTCTGTGTGTGGATCTTAACTCCTGCACCAGTTATGAGCTCCTAAGAGAAGGGACCGTGACCGCCTGTGTTAGGTAGGAGATAGGAATGTGTTTCATGCTATGACTCAAGAGGAGCAGAAACTGAGAGGAGATACTGAATAACACCCCAGAACCAACGTAGTTCTAGCCCATAGGCAAGACCTCTACTTGGATTTCACATCCTAACTTTTGGAAATTAACTCCATTTATGCACAGGATATCAGATCCTTTGTTATATTATATATAATATATATATAAAATATATATTGATCTGATATATATTATATCAGACCCTTTAGCTTTATTAAATGGCTGACACACAGGTAGAGTATTAGTGACATTGGATGGATCCGTTCCTGCATGAGTCTGGTTGGTTGGATGGAGGAGTAAAGGACAGCCTTTAAAATGGGACAGGGGATAGCAGCGGAGAAAGGTCAGTCTTCAACACAGCAGACCCAGATTGAGAACTACTCTGTGCAGGGCCTTGGACACCAGATAGTCGCTCTTGAGGGGTTTAAAGTCCAGTGGTGGTAGAGAATGGGGATAAGGCCACTACCCTGTGACACACGTTTTGGTAAGTGCTCTGCTGGTCAAGGGGAAGTTCATATAGCTTGGGGATTGAGGAAGGTTCTTGTGCCTGGAAGGTTGGGCAAGATTTGAGCAAGTAGAAGTATAAAGGAAGGGTGTTGTAGGCAGAAGGAACAGAAATAACAAAGGTGCAG
Source organism: Martes martes (assembly GCF_963455335.1). NCBI lineage: Eukaryota > Metazoa > Chordata > Mammalia > Carnivora > Mustelidae > Martes > Martes martes. Next base: position 158,691,688 of record NC_137889.1, on the reverse strand, counting down.
AGGTGGCAAAATGTAAGGCTTGTTTAGGAATTACCAGAGTCTGGTTTCTGGTTGGTAACACATAGTGGTGCTTGGTGTAGTGGTTGTTACACAGACCTTGAATGCCCTGTTAGCTATTTAGAGAGTGCTAGGGTCCCGAGTGTGGCCTTTACTCTCAAGGGGACGATGTCATGATCGTACGCTTTGAGCAGGGGAGAAATTACCTGAATGCATTGGGAAGGAAGGTATGTAAGTGGTATGGATAAGGATTGAGCCGGACACAGGAGCCCAGCGGTACCTCTTTCTCTGTCCCCTTGCTTTCATCACTCTCAGCCCACCTTCTACCCCTTCTTTACTCCTGCAAATGCTCTTGCCAAGGCCATCCAGGACAAGCCTCCTGTTTGCCATGCGCTGTGGTCTGTCTTCAGGCTTCAGCCTTTGTGGTCCTGACCTTGCAGTCTATGACACTCCACTCTTTTTTCCCTCCACGCTGGGCATCCCTCCACGGAGCTGTTGGACATGTCTCTGGGCACCTCACACTCCCTGTGCCCTAACCTCAATTCATCCTCCCCCTTCTTTCCGCCGTTCCTGTGTCTCTCCCCTTCTTCCATCCCATCTCAATTAATGACATCACTACAGAGTCTGTAATTCTTCCTCCCAGCGGAACCCAATCTAATTATTAATGAAGGCCCCTATTTTCTGCTCAGGGACAAGTCTTTAATCAGGGCTCTGGGTCACCACTCCCACTATCCCACCATGGCCCAGGTTCTTAGCCACTCTCCCCAGAATATCTGCCACACCCTGTAAGATCTTTCTTCCATGTCCAGCTGTCCAGCTGGATTTGTCATTAGAAGCACTGAAAGGATTTACCACTCCTTTGCCTCAAGCCCTCTGATGGCCTCCGGAGGCCTTAGGAGTGAAAAACCAGGCCCTGCAAGGGCCCTACTCCCTCCTTATCTCCAGCAACTGCCCTTCTGCTGCCACTTCCCCCGCTCTCCACAGAGCTCTTGACAGACACCAGATCATTCCATGCCTTGAGGCACCTCTAGGCCTTTGCTTGTGTCCACAGTGACCTCCTACAGGTACTTTGAGGCCCAGGTCAAATATCACATCCTCCACTTGAGTTTCTTACCTCCCCTAGACCTGGTGTATTTTACTTGGGCAGTGGATAGTATATTTGACTTGGGATGATGGTGTGGGGGGCTGTTGGCAGCACGACAAGATGAGGATTCCAAAGGACGGGGACCCTCAGAGAGGTGCGTGGCCAACAATATCTAGTACAATTCCAGGCACATGAGACTTAGCAGGGACTTGGGGAAGGAAGGAAAGAAAGGAGGAAGGGAGGGAACAAAGAGAAGGAAAGGAGGAAGGAAACGCAGTTCATGCTACCATTTCTGATATTCTCTTTGAAGCCAGCCCTGCTCATCCGAGGCTGTGCCCCCCTTCCAGCCTCTCCCCCCACCTGATCATGGCCCTGAAGACGCTGAGAGTGAGTGTCACGTGGCCTCAGCCCATGGCCGGTGTCCTGCCAGCTGCTGGGCTCAGGCTGCAGTGGGTAACCTAAGTCATCAAGCCCCACCGAATTTCCTGACTTCTCCAAGACCTCAATTCCTCTGGACTTCCTACCGTGAGGATATTATCTGTCTATTATCTGTCTTGTATCTCTCACCTAAGATGGGGATAAAGTGAGGTGAGATACGTGAAAGTGTGTTTGGAAGTCCTCAGCCCTCTCTGGTGGAGGTGGTGGTCCAGTCCTTGTGGGGCTTTGGGTAAACCCTTCCCAGGGCTTCGGAGATGCTGCTGCCGGGAGAGGTGATGTGTCAGCTGCTGGTTGTCAGCACGATGCCATTGAAGATTCATGTCGATGGGGTACAGGTGGGCGTTCTTGCCTGATTGGCCGTCTGCAGACCCCATAACCGAGGCGTTGTTAGAGGGGGCAAGGAGGGAACTCCTTCTTTCTAGCCAGTTCCAATTTGCTTTTTAATTTGCTGCCGTCTGGTGAGTGCCACTGGGGCCGGTCTGTAACCTTTTCTCTGACGGTCTCCAGCTTTGCCGGACCTCCTGGCGCACGTGCAGGTTACTTAGTCCCTCCTGGGCGCCTTCCATTTCCCTGGCCTCTTCCACGCACCCCTCCCTCGCCCTCCGGCCTTGCGTCATTCCTGCTCTCCCTGAGTCCAGCCTCCTGCTCGCACGCCTCTCTGGTCTTCAGAGCCGTCTGCTGATCACTCTCCTTCCCTCGTTTGTTTGGGGCGGAAGAAGCCTGTCAGGGAGCGGACTTCAGTGCTCAGGCAGGGACTCACAGAGAACTAGCAGTAGCCCCTCCCTGGAGAAGGTGTGCCCGCGTCAGCCTTCCTGCCTCCTGCATCCCCTTCTGCCTTTCCACCCTCTCCCCTCTGCCTGGTCGAGCACCTGGAAGCCAGACTGGGCTTCTGGCCTTCCTTGCTTGAAAGTCTCTGGAGCTCCTGCCGGCTCTCCCTTGGACTCCCACTCCACTTACCTTCACAAAGCAGATGTTCCCGCCCTATCTTCTGTTTCTCCTTTTCACGCACGGGTCCTGTGCTCCTGCTCCGCGGAGCCTGTGTTTCCACACACCTGCTGTTTGCTCAAGCTGGGCCCTTGGGCAGGGGCTCTGGTTCTCTTGCTTCTTCCCACTCCTCTCCTGAGGCTCAGTGGTAATGACCTTCACCTCCAACCAGAAGGTCTTCGGCCCTCTGTGGCCCCATCGTATCCAGGTGCCCCTCTGTGACCCTGGCCACCCTAGGTGGGAATGATTTACGTATGTGCCTTGTCTCCGGCCTGGAGTTCCTCAGAGCAGGAATGGGCTGATGCAGATTTGAATCTGCCCTTATACCCGGCATGATGTCCTGCTCATAGCAGACAAATCTGAAAGAGATGCCAAACCTCTTGGGTTCTCCGTGAGTACCTAAATCGAAAAACTCCTGAATTTGAAACAAGGACATTCATTTTTGGTTTATCAGAACAACATTCCCATTTATTTCTTTCCCCAAAGCCCCCTTTTATCTGTCTGATCTCACAGACCTTCTGACTTCCAAAATACAGATTGTGATCTTTTAAAGGTAATAAGTCAAATCGCCTTTTAATAAGCTCCAAGGGATTTATGAATTCACTACAAGTCATTTCCCCCCTTCCCCTCTCCCTCTCAGCCGCCTCTTCTTTCTCTTCTTTTTTCCCAAACTGAAATTTTATTGTATCAGATATATTGCTTGAAAGAGTCAGGCAGAAGCCGCGGGTGGGAAATCATTTGGTTCTGAAGAGCTACTTTCCGTAATGGGCTCTGACCTGTATTTTAGCGCGTCTGAACACTCACCAGTGTCCGCCTCTGCTCGGGACTAGATGTGAATCCCGCTGCAAGGTTGTTGGCTCCCACAGGTGACTTTCATGCAAAGAAGTTATACAACTTCTCTGGTCCCTGCAGTCATCTTCTCGTCACGAGAAATAATTAGTAAAAAGAGTACCTTGGGGCGCCTGGGTGGCTCAGTGGGTTAAAGCCTCTGCCTTTGGTTCAGGTCATGATCCCGGGGTCCTGGGATTGAGCCCCACATCAGGCTCTCTGCTCAGCAGGGAGCCTACTCTCTCTTTCTGCCTGCCTCTCTGCCTACTTGTGATCTCTGTCTGGCAAATAAATAAATTAAATCTTAAAAAAAAAAAAAAGAATACCTTACATCTGTCTGCCTTCCACTGATATTTAACAGGGTGAACACAGCTTCAGGCACTTTGCTAAAAGTTGGGGCTAGAAAGCAGCAGGGAGTTGTCACCTTCCTCTCCATTCCCTTATCCTCGTAATCGCCTTATCAGTTAGAATGAGCAGGGGGGTAGTTTCCTTTTATAAATGCAGAAATGGAAATGCAGAGCCCTGACTGATGGTCACTCAGCAAGAAACAAATGTGTGGAGACATCCCTCTTCCCTTCAAGTCAGATGTTTTTCCCACCCAGAGGCTTGGATCCACACCCTCTGCACACTCAAGCCGGCTGACCGAGAGAGAAGCCCCAGCAACTGGAGTTGAGATAGAGACTTCCGGGGTCTGGTTCCAGATCCCTGCCCAGATGTCAGTAGAGGCCGGAAGTTGAGCCAAAGCAGTGTCAGGGACACCTGCAGACGTGACCAAAACCGAAGGACAGTTGGGATGTCACCTCTGCTATGGAGACTGAAGACAGGTGCGCCAGGCAACGTAGTCTTGTCTGAGCAGAGGCTCGGGGCAGCGTGAGAATCTAATAGTGTCAAGGGGCCATTCTCCTCACCCCCCACCCTCGTCCTGTCTACTTGACCCATCACAGAGAGTTCCTCAGGCAGCACTGGGGGCCTTACCCTTGCGGACTGGAGTCTGGCAGTGAAGAAGAAAAGGCGGGTGGGGAAGAAAAGTGAGTGGCTATAGGTGTCACCTAGAGATGATCAAACTTTGGGTCGGGATGGATTTAACTTTAAATGTCTGAGTAGGTTGACACACTCCCCAAATTTGGAAAATGTAAGTGTGTTTAAAAGGAAAGAACTATAATTCCAGTACCCAGAGCTGATTGCTGTTAATATTTTGGTGTATAATCTCTCAGGTATTTTTTCATGCTCGTCTTTGCTTCCTCCTTCTTTCCTTTCTAGCCTCCCTCCCTTCCTTCCTTCTTTCCTAAAAGATCTTATTTATTTTAGAGAGAGAGAGAGCATGTGTGTGTGTGTGTGTGTGAGCAGAAGGAGAGAGAGAATCTCAAGCGGACTCCACACTGAGCACAGAGTCCAACACGGGGCTCCATCTCAGGACACTGAGATCATGATCTGAGCCAAAAGCAAGAGTCAGACGCTTAACTGACTGAGCCACCCAGTTGCCCTCCATGTCTTTATTTCTAAAAATGAGTCTATATCACAAGCTGCTTTATTTTATTTTTTTTTCATTTGTGTTGAGGCTAACACACATACAGTGAGTGCACACAGTGAATGCTTGATGTCTTTTGGCGTGTGCATGCACCTGTGTAACCACCACCCAGGTCAAGATCTAGAACATTCCAGCTCCCCAGAAGGCTCCGTATGCCTTTCCCAGTCAACTCAATGTCCCCGCACCCCCATAACCATTATTTTGAATTCTGTCACTGGATGCTATTTTTATAACTTGTTCTTTTTCCTACTCAGCAATAAGTAGTGCCTAGTGTCCGTGTCCCCCACTCATCAGCATCATCAACACAATCTCTGTGGCGGCGTGGGATTCCACCATATTGACAAACCATATGCTTGCTGGAATTTGAAGCTATGTCGTAGAATTTCTTGCTGCATTGTTTCCCATTATCAGAACGCTCAGATGTCTGACATCAGGGTTCTTTGAAGATCTTGAACAGGCTGCAGGGACAGTGACTTGGAGATTTGCCTATGGTTTTTTGCAAGGCCTGTTTGTGCCTTCCCTGGCTCACTTAGTTGCTTTGAATACGCATGAGTTATGCTGAATGTCCTAATAACCAATCCTGTGCATCGGCAAGGACATTTCGCGTCCTACCGTGTGGCGTGTAAACATCTGTACGGGAGAGCAATTTCTAGGGTGTTCCTTCATCCCATCCCTCAACTTTTTAAAAATTAGTTTTAAGAGAGGGGAGGAATTCATTGGACAAAATTTAAACACCTGGGTTTAGAGAGAGGCTCTTTTCCGATTACAAGATTGCTCGGTGAGTGAGGAAAACAGCTGGTTTGATTACTGGGAACAGTCATGAGGATTCATGAGAAAAATGCCATGCTTCCCCCAGAGACAGTCTCCTGCCCTGTGCTGACCGGTTCCATTCTGATCATGTAGGCATTCACCGTGCACATTTGGAGACATTCTGGCTCTCACCCTTTCTTGGTTTGGCTTTCGATTATTTTACTATCACTGTTATTAGAAACACCACCATGATCCCTACTACTCCCTCAGTATCATTATTATGACCAACAGCAGTAAAGTTATTCGTACACGGTTTCCATTTATTAAGCCCTGGTCATGTGCCAGGCAGATAAGGTTTGGTCCAGGGACATGTTGGAAGGAAAAAGGACACAGGTATTGGGCACTATTTAATATGTTATCACTTGCTGTGCTTCATTTATTCCCCCCAACCACCTTGAGAGGCAGCTAGAGTTACCATTTCACTTGCTATGATCGGTATGGCTAAGAGTTGATGAGGAAGCCCAAGAGAATATGCTAGTAATGCCAGAGCTGGGATCTGAACCCAGGTTCTTTTGACCCCAAAGTCTGTGTTTTCCCCACTTGACCTTGGCCTCACCAAATGAGTGAATGAGGGAGTGACCAAACAGAGTTGCTACAGTGTTGTGCTGGTATAGTTTGAATTATCGAGCTGAAAGGGAAGTATTCTTTAATTTAAACCCTATTCAAACCTTGGTGTCGTACTTCTATGCTTTCATGTCATAGATATCCAGTGACACTGGCCAGTGGTGACACAGGGCTCTATTGTGAACTCAGTTACATATCTTCCATTAAAAGGTACCACATTTCCTCGGTATCCATTGTTTGGCCATGTTGGCATATTTTGGGGGATTATTTTAAGGTAATACCAGAAACAGTGGTGGTTTGGATAAGATAGAGTTATCTGTATTTTTCCCTCAAGTACAGTGAATTTAGAGGAAGACCATCTAGGGTTGATAAGGTGGCTTACAGTTTGTCTGGGACCCAGGCACCTTCTGTTTCTCTCGTCCACCATTCCAAGAGCGGAGCTTTCTATTCTGGGACCAGTATTTTGCAGGATGAAGAAGACATGAAGAAGAGTGGGCTCCTTCCTTTAAGGAAACTTCCCAGCAGTCTCCCAGGACACTTCTGCTTCCCTCTCATTGACCAACACTTCTACATGGATGTAGGGGATCCTAGTAATACCTACCTTATAGGGCCTCACTGGGAATGTGTGTCAAGTGCCCAGCATGGACCTGGCATGCAATGAGGGGTGCAGGAGGGTCTGCCATCAGTGTTTTGTCTGATGCACCCATGGTCATATGTGGGATCTAGGCCCATCAGGCTTGCTAGGTCTTATTCAACAACCTGTTTTGACTACTCTGGTCTTTGCACCCTCCCACACAGTACAGGCAGCAACAGTTATCATGATAGCCATGAACATGATGCTTGTGGATCGTGAGGATGATGATAAAGATAACTTCTCACTAATTGCCAGCTACATGCCAGTTACTGGACTAAATGCCTTGTTCGTTCATTATCTCATTTAACCTCACAAACCCTATGAAGTAGAGACTCTCATGGTCCCCATTTACAAATAAGGCATCTTCAGCTCAGCAAGAGGTGGATTAACTTGCTTGAGGTCATTCGGCTAGAACTGGCAGGACAGAGACTGGAATCCAGGAAAGTCTGACCCCCCACCCCGTCCCAAGCTCAGGGTCTTACTCGGGATATCCACTGCCATCCATCATATCGTTTTAGGTCTCTCTGCCTCTGAAATTTCATCTCCTTTTAGAATGGTCTCCTGGCCATATATTTAGTCAGTCCTTTTGACGCTACTGTCTGTAGCAATCCTGATTATCACTAAATTTCCTTACTGAAAGAGAAATGCCCAAGCCTTGACACTACCTGCATCAGTGATGTCTTCTCCGAAGGAATTCCTTTTAAGTGTCAGGTCTTGTGTCTGTACTTGCAGAAGACTGAACTGGAACAACCCATTTCATTGTCATTTAAACGGTTTTCTGATGACCCGTGATGGTGGTGGACAAATGGCCTGTCAAGGGAAATGAGAAAATCATCCCCAATATTGGCTCGTGGCTTGTTGGTGATGTGGGGCAAATGAGGATTTTGCCCTCCTCCCTGAAAGCCACAATAAATTCAGATCATCCACAGGAGCCCTTTCCTGGCATAATCGGCCCATCGGCACCTGTACTAGCCGGAGAAACAGACGTGGACAGAGCCCTCACCTTAAGAAGCATTTACAGTTTAGTCCGTTCTCTGAAAGCTCCTGTGATTTAAATCACCAGGATTGCACACCCTCCCATGTTCCAGAACGCCTCTCCAGCTTGCTGCTGCGGGGTTGAGTTCTGAACCAACCCCTTGTTGAGGGAAATTTCCCACTCATCAGTGCTGCCCAGAGGTGGTGACAACAAGTGCAGGAGCAAGGGAGCCGTGCTCAGAAGAAGGTGAGCTAGTGCAGAGAGAGGGCAGCACTGGCTCCCAGCCGCAGGCTTCAGCTGCGGACGCCTTCATCCTGTTGCCAGAAATGTGGGCCCAAGTGGCCCCTTGAATGATGACTCCGTGGTTCTCACACAGAGAGAACCGCGGGGGGAGCCGTGATGATCATGACTGGTTGGCATCTTGGCAGATGGTGGTAAGAGCTCTATTTACTTGGATAATTAAAATGGTGATGGATTTGCATGTCTGATGTCAAGATCTCTAGTCTGCAGATGACTGCCTTTTGGGGCACACAGGGATGGAACCCCTCCTTGCTTTGGAGTATCTGCACCTGACTCAAGTGTCAGAGGGATGGGAGCCAGGGAATATTCCCACAAATGCTCTGTCTTGAGTTGAATCTCCGTCTTGAGCACTCTGACCCTCTTATGGAGCTATTCATCCCAGCAGGGAGATGACATTTTTCAGAAAGGCAAGGTCTGCTGACAAGACTTAGGAATAAAGGTTGTTTTCCTTCTTTGAATAGGACCGATGTAGTTCTTTGGATTATTGTGATTATGAGCAAGATTGGTCCCTTTAGAATTTATCGAGTATGTTTTAATTTTTATTTTTAAAAATATTTTATTTATTTTGAGAGACAGAACGTGTGTGCATGCATGCATGGGGGTTGGGGGAGGGACAGACACAGAGGGAGAGGGAGAGAATCAGAAGCAGCCTTCACATCCAGCATGGAGCCTGACGCAGGGCTCAATCTCATGACCCTGAGATCATGACCTGAGCCAAAATAAGAGTTGGATGCTTAAATGACTGAGACGCCCATGTCCCTCAAGTGCTTTTTCACATGCATTTTTTTTACAGAATCTGTATGATTCTTCTCTGGGGGAGGCATGGGGCACTGTGGCAGGAAGGGCAGGAAGGGCGTGGGACAGGCTTGGGTTTAAATCCCACCATTGCCACTTACAAGTTATGTGACCTTTTTTTAATCTCCCAGAGCCTCGGTTTCTTCATCTGTAGAAGGGAATAATGTCTGCATTTTGGGGTTATGATAAGGATGAATGATTTATATATGTGAAATGCTAAATCACCTTTGGGCACAGAGTAGACCCCAAGATGTTGATGGTCGGTCACACAGCATTTATAAAAGAGAAAACCGAAGCCCAGAGCAGGGTGAGTGGCTTCTCATGGCCATTCGTAGGTGGACGGCCATGAGAGCCACATCATTTCACTCTAAATCCCAGATGCCATGTTGTGTCTATTCATGTCCCTTTGTCTTGGTGCCTCCTAAATTCCTTTCTTTTTTTTTTTTTTTTAATATATTTGATGAGAGAAATCACAACTAGGCAGAGAGGCAGGCAGAGAGAGAGGAGGAAGCAGGCTCCCCGCTGAGCAGAGAGCCTGATGCGGGGCTCGATCCCAGGACCCTGAGATCATGACCTGAGCAGAAGGCAGAGGCTTTAACCCACTGAGCCACCCAGGCGCCCCCCGTAAATTCCCTTTTATTAAAGGATAGTCCTCCACTTATAAAGTGGAGGGTCTGATGGAGGTCCCTTCTGCCTTCTGGTATTTGGGGGCAGATCTGAGAAGTTAGGAGCAGGTGGATATACAGCGGTTGGTGGAGCTCATCCATAGTAGGATTTTTAGGGTTTTGGGGTTTTTTTAATGATTTCTTTTTGAGCCCAGGGGAAGATGAGCCACAACAATGTTATAACTTTTAAAGACAGTTTGACCAAAATGTTGTCCATGCTTTGCTGGCTTTTTATTGCTACCCAGCCCACAAGAAAAGCTTTCTGCAGCTGAATTGAATTATTATCCTATAGTGAAGTGACGAGTGGATCTAGCATCACATTCCACATGTGACCGTCATATGTTATGATGTGTCATTGCATATGTGAGCATTGGTGACATGGGCTGTCACCTGTATCTAGTGTATCCCGGGCCCCTGGCAACCTGGGTGGAAAAGGGAGAGCCTCAGATGCATGGGTAATTTCAGCCCCCCATCCCGAACACCAGATCTCTGAAATGAACCAGAATTGCACACCCTGTCATCAGCATCGCGGCCAGAGGCAAGGTCGGATCAGCCCAGCTCTGCAGACAGCACAAACTCACTCTAGGCAAGCAATGATTTTTAAAAATATACGCTATCTTCAGCAAATGAGAGGGATTTCCTCCACCATTTATGGTCAACTAGGAGGAAAGCCAGTCGTTTTTCCTTGCATTTCCTCCTCATCTCTGTAGGCCTGCAAAGAACAGGAGCACACACAGACAGCATAGAGACTGAGAAGGTGGGGAGAGGGAGGAAGGGAGAAGTAACAGGGCGAAGGATTGAAGTAGATATCCAGGCAAACCTTCGTTATTCCTGACTCCAGTTAACCAAGACTGTCAGTGAATTTCACATACCCCCCAGCTACTATAGTTCACATTATAAACTCTTCCAATTACCTGAAATCTCACTTAACTTAAATTTCAGCACATCCCCTGGGGCACTCGAATAATCAAAGTTTGCCTGTCGAAAGTAATACCGAAGAGAGGAAACTGCCACGGTGACTCCGAGAAAGATAGATCATAAAAAAAAAAAAAAAAAGTCATCTTAGAGAATGGCATTAGAATCATTAAGTTACCAACCTGAAATTGCTGAAATGTTATCTAAAAATTACAGAGGCAAACAGAGATTTAGAACAGGGCCGTGGAAATGCTCGGGAGCTACAGTATAGCTGGAGACTGGGGTACACGGTCACGTCCGGCGAAGGTGGCTTGCGCAGGTGCTGGCAAGTCAGCGCGGCTCGGTAGGGGTGCCTGCAGGTTGCAGGACCTCAGTGACGTGACCATCTGCGTGGGCTTGGCCTCACTTGGCCTCTTACCCCATAGATGCCCAAACTTGGCCTGGCAAGGTTCAGGGTATCTCCAAGCAATAGTCCTCAATGCCTATCCAGAGTACGAAGGTGGCAAAGGAAGTTTATGCCCTTGTGATGTGGGGAAGTGCTCATTTTAAGCGATAAAAATGAGGTGACCTGCAAATGCCATTTTGCTAATTCTATGGGAGCCATCTTGTGACCTCTCCATATATACCAAGTTTTTGCAAACAGACGACTTTTTCTAACTGATGCCAAAATGGAATTTAGAGTTTTAGGCTTAACAATAAATAATAATTGATTAGCTTACTAACGTGTAACAAACATATATATTTACATATATGTGTATGTGTGTGTGTCTGTCTATGTGTGTGTGTGTGTGTGTGTGTGTGTAAATATATATTTCAGCTTACTAGGAACCAAAATTCATTTTTTTCTCAAATACTTACTGAGCACTCACTCTCGGTCAGGAGCTTGGCTCTGGAGATGCAAAGGTGAATGAGTTGGACCTTGGCTGCAGGGAGGTCTCAGTCTGTGACGAAGCAGACAGGTGGGCAGATGGCTGTGATGCTCTAATTAAGGTGTACCCAGAATGTCACATGGCTATGAGGAGCCAGTAAGAGTCAGAGGTGGACAGCAGCCAGGAATTGAGAGGCTCTTGTTTGTCAGTCTTCTTAACAGAGATATTTTTAAGATGAGTGAGTGGCAAGACCTGATTTATGGTTTTCGAAGGGTCTGGTACCTGCTGTAGACAGGTAGGGAGACAAGGAGGCCGTCGTGACGTTCCCAGCCAGACGTCACAAGGCAGGGCAAAGTAGGGGTTCCAGAAACGGCGAGAGTGGCTTATCCGCAGGTGAAGTTATGTCATTTGTTGAGTACTGTTTACCTGAAGCTGCAAATTGGATGAGAAAGGAGGTATCCTGGGTGGAGGATGGAAGATAGGGTAGGAAGAGGGTGTGACAGAGTACAGGGGGACCAGGGGAGGAAATACCTCTAAGAAAAGAGTGAGTCTGTGAATTGAGAAGTTTCTAAATTATTCCTGAACACGAACCCTTCAGCCACATAGGTTTATCATCATGCGGCAAAGCCTTTGGGGATTGGCAGGTATGTTCTTGCAGCAGCTAATGAGAACTAGCCTGATTCCATCAGTAAAAATCGCCAAGGCCCATGAGTCACTGTTTGAGGGTGAGCGTCACTTGGTGGAGAGGTCCCCTTCCTGACATTCCGGCTACCTTCATCCCTCTCCGCATTTATCTGTTCGTAAAGCCATCTAAATAGTAATGTAGTATGTCAGATAGACATTTAATTATTATGATCTTCCTTGTAGCAAATTATGATTTGCTTTATTGCAGATAACGGTAAACGGGTAGATAAAAGCCACTCAGTGGTGAAAACTATGGGTCTGGGTTCTTCAGATGATCAGCACAAGGCTATCTTCATGGTGCTTGTGTGCAGGCATGAATTAACATCGACAAATGACTTGTGAATTGTGCTTTAAAAATATAATTGAAATGCAATTCAAAAGAAATCTATATTTGAGAGGGTAATAAAAATATTTCATGATGTCTAATATACATGCCGAAAACTGGGCATATTTTACCAAGTTAATTCCGTTCACGTTTCACCGATTACCCGGTATAGTTGGTGTGTGTTTTTTTCTTTCCCCAGTAGGTAGGAGTTTACCCCACTGCAACCTGGAAACTTCACCACTGTATGTGTGTTTCTGGGTATGATCAGTAAAGACTCAGGGGTCCATTAAAATAAAGGGAATTGTTATTAAATGCCCACTCTTTCTTTTTCAGTCTTTATTCATAAATCACCAGAGGGGAGGGAGGACCTTAGCAAAGCTGAGAAATAAATTCACTAGAATAGATCCACCCAGATGAATGGGGTGAACATTCATTATTCTCTGCCTCCCAACTACACCCTGCTTTGGAGGGTATTACCACTGGATGTAATCTGCAGGGAGAGCACAGGGTGACAGCCCGGGTGTCCTGGTCTCCCCCAGGGGAAGGCTGGCACACGATCTGCTTTGGGCGGCTGGAGAACCCCTTGAAGAGAGAAAAAGGCTGAAATGTAACGGAGTTCTACCCGATCGATTGGTGGCCTCTGATCTGATCTTTCCTGCACGGACACCTCATCTTGCCTTCAGCCTCCAGAGTCACCTTGCCGCCTCCCTGTGTCCTGCTAATTCTATGTGTGCCAGAGTCCCTCCAGGACGTGCCTACGTGAGAGGATCAGTTACTGTTGCTTAACGACCAAAGGATCCTGGTTCATCAATGCAGAGAACAGTCTGGCTGTGCTACTCGTTCCTTTAGTAATGAGGGATAAGCTGACCTCGTTGAGTTTCAGTTCCTCGTCTCTAGAATGGGGCTAATTGTAAAACCTATTTCATAGATAGCTGTAGGATTGAATATAATGTTTCAAGTCGAGCATTTAGTACAATTTGGAAAGTAACAATATTCGCTGAATAGAGGCTGCTACACTTACTATGGTAATGAAATAAAGGCCCACTTCTCCTTACTATTACTCCTAACAGCACCTGGGACGTAGAAGACATTCCAAAAGTACGAATTTGTTTTCTCCTTCCTCTTTACTGAAAACAAAGGCAAACCCGCCTTTCCTTGGGTAGGGAAGAGAGCAAATATCGCCAGCCCCTAAACCACACTCAAACTTACCAGGCAGAATTACACCCTGACTAGGGAGCAAAAATGGAAGCCTAAGGAGAATCAAGTGTGTCTCTCTTGGCCCCACCCAAGTGACCAGAAAGTGGGGGCATTTTCCTGTGGCTTGTCCCCCTGGGCTCAGCCCTTGGACAGGGGGTTGGGCTGCCAAGCAACCCATTCGCCCGTCGATAGGATTCTGATACCAGCTGCTGAGGCTGAGGCCAGACCCATGCCTGTTTCTTGTTGCCTGGGCAGCACCCTCCCTAACAGAATTGCGTTAGACAAGGTGATAACAGAATCCATATTAAGAAACAGCAAAGTCAGTATGTTCTTTGTAGGCTTGACAGATCAGATCAAACGGCAGGATCCAGAGGTATGTCTGCAAAGCAGGCCCCCGTCCCCAGCTGCCTTCCCCTCCCCCTGGGAGCTCAGCAACCAATTTTACCCAAGCAGTAGAGTCAAAGATAATTTATGCCACATGATGTCAGGACCCAATTGTCTTCCTCAAAGGATTCTTAATGTCACTCCCCTTTTCAGAGGCCCTCAGGGCTCCTGCTTGCTGGAAGAATAAAATCTGAACTCTCCAGCACGACTTCCAGGCCCTTTCTGACCTGACCACCCATCTGTCTCTCTTTCCAGCTTTATCTGATGCAGGCGTCGTTCCCACTCCGACGCCAGAGACAGCCCAGCGTGTCTTCCCATGTGTCACCTTTGTGCTTTGCTCTGGCCATTTCCCTGCCGGGAATATTATTTTCCCATCACCGCTACCTGTCACAACTTCATCTACTCCCCAACAAAACGAACCCCTCCACCTGTCCTTTGGGATCCCTTCCAAATGTTCACATCTTCCTCCAAATCTTCGAGCCCCTTCTTTGCCGAGCTGTGATCCTCTCCTTGTGCTTAAAAAGATCAGAGTATCGGGGCGCCTGGGTGGCTCAGTGGGTTAAAGCCTCTACCTTCGGCTCAGGTCATGGTCTCAGGGTCCTGGGATCGAGCCCCACATCAGGCTCTCTGCTCAGCAGGGAACCTGGTTCCTCCTCTCTCTCTGCCTGACTACTTCTGATCTCTGTCTATCAAATAAATAAATAAAATCTTAAAAAAAAAAAAAAAAGATCAGAGTATCAATATGCATACGGCACTTACTATTTTAAGTGTGTTATATATACTAATTGCTTTAATTCTCACACGAGCCCTATGAAGATACTATAATTATACCCATTTAACAAATAGAGAAACTGAGGCACAGAGGAGCTGAGTAATTGATCACGTAACCAGTGAGCGGTCAAGCCAAGATCCAAACACAGGTATTGCAGCTCCTTCCAGCTGGAGGTAAGGAAGCTGATCAGATCCCACAGTCGGACCTGATCTGTCAACCATCATTCAAACTGCCTTTCCCTGTGTTTCTGGGAGCTCCATGTGTACCTCTCTATAGCATTTAGCATGCCGTAGTTAGTAATGATTAATGAATGATGATCAGGTCACATTATCATTTGTGTTATATTAATAATTTTTATTACTATAAAAAAGGACCAGGCACTGTTCTAAGTTTATAGGCATTCATGTCTTGCTAGGGATGTGTACCTTGATTTGGGGGGTGGAGAGAAATGCACTGGACTGAGAGGAACCCTCAGCTTAGGTTTGGACTAGCCAACCCTGTGTAAGCCAGTGTACCATGCTGAGTCCCAGCTTCCTCATCTGTGCAATTAGAGGCCTGCCTTAGAGGATTCCTGGGGTCTTTACCACCTGTGAGTTTGAGACTCTGTCAAAAGGAGACAAAACTACATGTGTCACAGGATGTCAAGGTAAGATAAATGTATGCCATTGTCTCATTCATTATATGTATGTATTGAGCCCCAGGTAGGTACCTTGCATTGTTTTTAGTGCCGGGCATCTGGAGAGAGAGAGGTTGAGAATAAACCAATAGTGAGTTGTATAACTCAAGGTCAAGTAACAAGTGCAATGAAGGAAAGTAACACAGTACGAAAAGATTGAGATTCTGGGTGGTGACAGACAGGGACGAGCTTCCTGAGAAGGAGACATTACAACAGATATCTGAAGGAAACCTGGGAACGGGCCATGCAGAATGGGCCAAGTAGAAGAAACAGCAATGCAAAGGCCCTGAGGTTGGAGTGGGCTCGATGTGGTCATAGACCAAGCTGCCCCTCATATGTTCCAATGGAGGCGTCAAGTTAGAGATGAGAGTGAGTACAGATGAGAGTCTGAGCTGGTGACACCAACTTAGGTGAAATCAGCACAGAGATGATGGAAAAGCCATCAGAATGAACAAAAACCCTGGCTGAGGTCGGGGGAGGATTTGGATTAGCCAAGAAAAGAGGCCCCGGGGCCTGAATCACAACCAGCATAACTGTGTGCAAGTGCCCTTTGAAAAACGAAGTGTCTCATACCTGTGATTCACTTGGTGTTGAGCCCTGTGTGATCATCAGCACCCGGCCGGCCAGAACTCTTGGGGACGGAGTTGGCTGACACCTGAGCAGATGGCTGGGTGGCCCCTTATGCCTCAGCCCTTCCCCAGGGAACGTGTTTGAAAAGGCCCCAGGAGAGCTGCCTGTCTTCCAAACGGGGCCTCAACATACTGTGCATAAAATGTGCTGCTTGGTGCACAGTGATTTCTGAGTGTCTTGTTCTGAATGTGTTTAGACCCAAGAACGGTAATATGTGGACCTGCTACTCATGTAATTGGTACCAATATCGAATACTAAAAGAGCCTGGAATTTATAGTTACGCGTCATGGTTTGAGGCAGGGACACCTGAGTGGCTCGGTTGGTTAAGTGTCTGCCTTCCACTCAGGTCATGATCCCAGGATCCTGGGACCAAGCCCCACATTGGGCTCTCCGCAAAGCGGAGAGTCTGTGCCTCCCTCTCCCTCTGCCTGCACACGTGCTCATGCTCTCTCTCTCTCTCTCAAATAAACAAATAGAATCTTTTTTAAAAATGAGTCCTGGTTTGAGCTGACAGTAGTTAGTTAGGTATGTGACTCTGGGAAAGATAATCTCAGCTACTTTGTCAAATGGGAGAAACAGTTTTTGTCCCACTTGTCATATAGTGTGGACCATCCAACGAGGGAGTGTCTGCAAAAGTGTTTTGTTTGCTTTAAATGTGAGAAGAATAATACTTCTAATTTTGAAAAAGCATATAAAGTCAAATTTCGCACAGCACCTTCCTTTTGGAGCTCAGTGAGGCGGGCAGGGCAGGTCTGAACTAATCAGGGATGTGCCTTCATCCCAAAGCCCTAATTATCTGCATTGCATAATGGCCCCCATCTCTCAAAACTCACCAAGCACCAAGTCCTCCATGTAGGTTTCCTCCCCTGCCCTTGAACCCACCCCCTCATCTCACTCTTGTCTCCCTTGGGGAGCTTCATTCCGTATTTGTCCAGTGAATGAGTAAATGCATGGAGTGGCTTCCTACAGAATAGTAGAGAACAGGTCTGTAGATGACGGTCCACAATAAATGTGTGACAATACACAGGGGTGTGTGTTTATTCCTATACCCATGTTCTAAAGGAGAAGTCTGGTGAAACTGCATGGGTGCTATCTTCTGTTCTGTGCTGCATCTTTTTTCTTTTCTTTTTTTTTTTTTTTAAAGAAAATGAGGGGTTGCAAAGTGAATCGATCTCGGTACCCAGATGAAGGTGTCACGACCCGTGACTTGGAAAACACTCTTAGAAAATATCCAGCAGCCAGGAACGTTGTTCTTTGTGGTTTTGGGCAAGCCGCGTGGGTTATCTGTGAGGTTTATCCCAGTTCCTGCATTCCATGCTAATTCGAAAGAAAAAAAAAATAGGCTATGGGAATAGACCCACAGCATTACGGCAGCTTGAAGGTTTACTGCATGTAATGTACTTTTAGTTTTTCCTGGTCTACACGAGGAAGTCAAAATCTAATAAACGCTTAGGTTTGGGACAATTCCTGTTTGAGAAAGACGGGGTGTTAATCACACACGTGTCATCGAGACTACGTAGGGATTGGTGAGGGAGACTTTCAAGTAAAAGTCAGGTTCCCTACCCAAAATCCTTGGGCCCCAAAGTCGTTTCAGAAGCAGGAGTTATTGGAATCTGAGAGGAATTGCCATAAGCATACAGAATATTATGTATTGGCCCCAGCAGACTCTAGGGCGGTGACTTAGTCAATAATCAAACACATTCATTTGTCTTCAGCAAATATCTAAAGATTCACATTTAGTAGCATAAAGACTATAAACGCCCTCATATCCCTGAGGTCACTAATGGGATGTGAACACGTTTTCGGTCTTCAGAACACCGGGGAGATTCAGAAAAACCCGTAAGGGATTGGGAAATAAGGTTTCTTATCCAGGTATCATGTTTTTCATTTTCAAAATCAACAGGACCATTTATCCCTTCAGGGGACTGGTGTTTGGCTCTGTGCCTCACACAGAGAAGGCACCTAGGAAATATTTGTTGAATGGGTGGCTGAGACCAGCTACAGCTTACAGAAAACTGTTCCAGCCTGGCCGCTTTGGAGGAAATAGCCCTCTGGTTCTTTTCTGATGCCCTGTAGTTTATCCCATTTCTTTTAAGTGGATAGTAACCTTATCGCTTCCACTTGGCTCCCTCTCAAGGAGCACAGAGGAGGGATGCTTGTAGAGTCCTTTTGTTTTTTCCCCGTCTTCCTTCAGGCTTCATCTAAGGAAAGGAGAGGCAGGCCCCCGAGAAGTAGAGGGGAGTGGGTGAAGAGATACAGGTTTCACTCATTTGTTCCAGGTCTAAAAACTAGCTAAGCTCAAAACTGCCCTTCCATAGCCCCCTCGTGCTGGGAATACCAACTCACCGTAGGAAGCAACTCCATGAATATTCTGGTATTTTTCTTTCCTTCCTTTCTTTTTCATGGAATGCTTAGTTTTTAAGGCACTGGGGCTTCCCGGGGTTGGCTCTACAGAGATCTGGGTTCAAATTCTGACTCTGCTTGCCCCTCAGCACATTACATAAGCCCTTCCACACTGTACACGATGAGGTCAGAGTGACCTCACAGTGTTGGTGTGAGAATTGAAGGCACCCACACACGGAGAGCATCTGTCACAGAAACTATGTTTTTGGTTGGCAGTGATAATAATAGCAGTAATGGATCTTCATCTTTGTGGTGGTTCAACAGAAGCACAGACCAGGGGCAAATATCCTCTTCACCGGTCTCCCTATGCTCGTTCTCTGATTCGACTCCATGAATTGGGATGGGCTAAGTTAGGCCCCGGTAACAAACACCTCCCCCAAATCTCCATACCTTAACACCACAGAATTTTACTTCTGGATCATGTCAGGGTCTCTGTGGACCCCGCGGACTCTCCAGGGCAAGTCATGGGCTATATTGACACCACAGTCAAGACCATTTCGTCCTCAGGGCCGTACCTGCTTCCACACCCATTGCAGCCGGGGAGGAGAAGGACCG
The DNA here is from genome assembly GCF_963455335.1 of Martes martes. NCBI lineage: Eukaryota > Metazoa > Chordata > Mammalia > Carnivora > Mustelidae > Martes > Martes martes. The sequence continues at coordinate 158,672,675 of NC_137889.1, read as the reverse complement.
GCGATTCTCACCTAGACTCTCAAGTGCTTTCACCCTGGGAGAACCTCATGTCCCTGACAGGCCCATTTTATGGGATAAAGCAAGTTATATGGCCCTACCTTTCTCCAAAGCACAGAGAGGGACAGTCCTGCCATCGGCCTGGAAGGAAAGGAGAGCTGGAAATATTAGAGAGAGACGCTCATGTTAACCGCACAGGCATTAGCCTTTTCTCATTCTGCCATAAATTGTTATTGCAATAACAGCCTCTGCCCAGCACCCACAGCAGCTAGTGGGCTTCTGATAACCCCTGCTATATAGATTCTGAAACTGCCATGGTCACGGGTGATCTTTGGAAACCACTGAGCCAGCTCTGTCCTAGATAAGGCAGAGGAAGCAATTTCTGGGCGCTTGAAGTGAGTCCTACCTCCTGGACTGGAGCCCCATCCCTCCCCCTCCACGTTTTCCTGGACACCCTTTACCCCCAATGATATTGGATAGTGGGGGCAAAATCATGGGTTCCTCAAGTTTCAGGGCACCCTGGTTGCCCCTCTCATCTTCCAGGCGGGGTGTGTGTGTTCTGTTCTGTGGCTCTCCCAGGGCCCCCACAGTTCATGATTAGCTCCAGGCGAGACCCGCTTCGGGATGGAGGACTCCTGGCCCTGCCTGCTGATTCTCTGTTGTCCACCTCCTCCGTCCTCTGCACTTACCCCGTCCTCCTTTGGGAGCTGAAATGTCTCAAGCACAGTCACTTGGTTGGTCCGGCTTCCTGTTCTGTTTTCGGTCCCGCCCGAGGCTGGGGCTGGATCCCTGCACTCGCCCGTTCAGAAGCTGCCGACAAGGAGGCTCTTCAGGACCTTTTCCTTCCCTTCCGGTTTTTTCGTCGTTTTGTTTCCAATTGGAGGGCTAGGAAATGGGTCATTTTAACAGCTTCCACTACAGGGACCAAACAATAACCATTTTAGAATGAGTGCAAGAAATTCCTTCCCATTCCCCAATATTGCTTCTCTCCCCCTCCCGCCACCGCCCCCCCACAGTTTTCTGTTGTCCCTTTGATAACAGACATAGGCTCTCTGTCCAGGTGCAGGAAAACAGAGCCCTTGTTTGTACTTTGGTCAGAACCCCTCTGGGCTACAAAACATGGCACAGAACGGTTCTGAGACCGTGCCTTGCCCCTGGACCCGCGGGCCACTGCTGGCCTCTCGACCTGTTGCAGTTAGGGTTCTAACTCTGGACACAGTATGAAGCAGGAGGCCTCCAGAGCCTGGGTTTTCAAGGTGTAGCCAGAGTGAGATTCCCCGTGCCGTGGGCTAACGATGCAGATTCCTGAGCCTGAGCTGGTACCAGAGATTCCGACTCCGTGGCTCTGAGCTGGGGCCGGGCATCCGCAGTCTCACCAGCACCCCCGGGGTTCTGGCGGGGTGGGGGTGGGGGGACACAGAGCAGGGTTCTCTAGCCTTCTTCCTTCTTGATTCTGCCACACCAGGGTCAGGGGACTCCGGGGAAGCCGTCTCGTCTTTGGGGCAGCACCACTTTGAGCTGCTTCAGAAATGAGGCTCCAGCCTGCGATTTGTTCTCTTGATAAAAATAAACGGCATGGAGGGCAGTTGTTGCCGTTTGCTGTTCTAGACCAGAGTAAGCGGAAGAAAGAGCAGTCGAGCAGCTGCTTCCGGAAGACCACCCTTTTGCTGCTGTGGCTCTAGATTCTGTATGGAATGTGTTTGCTTTAGGACCCTTTGGGGCAGGTATAATGGTCCTGTTTTTCATTCCTTGAAGGGACTCGAGCTGCAGGGACGCCCCTCAGCAAATCCCAGGTCACTGTCTTCACAGAGGCCTCTGTGCCTGTTTTCTGCCAGGTACTCTGGACCCAAGGGAAGGGAGTCCAATTACAGCCCTTCACGGCTTCCAAGGCCCTATCTGAGCCAGGCCTTGGGAGAGAAACTGCTTCTCTCTTGGATCCTAATAGACAGCAGTTCAAGGTCAGGGAACCTGAATTTCCACTTTGCCAATAAGGGGTGGCCCTTACCTCTTCCCGAGACGGATGTTACGGCTAATCTTGCCTACAGCACCTCACAATGTCTCCACGCAATTGGAATTTTCTTCCCCGAAGGTGGAATACGGTGTCTTTGGGGTCTCAGAGTTGAATCTGATCAAGTGAAGGGACAAAGGTGGCCGTTCTTGTGCCACCAGTACTAACAGCCCTGACAACCGAGGCTTGCTGATCCCGGGCAAAAAACCGAAGGCGCAAGGGCAGATCTGTTAAATTGTGTGTAAACGGGATTTTTTTCCTGTGAAATCTCAATACCTCCCTTAGGACATTGCAGTTTAGGTTTTGAGCCACTCTCCTCTGATATTTACTCGCTGGGGATTTTACTCCTGAGAAATCACAGTGGCAACAGAACCATTTTGCCTCCACGAAGACGATGTCAAAGTCTTAAAAATCCAGGACGTTTTAAGGCAGGATTCCAACCTCATTACTGCCAGGAATAAGATTCACCCAAGGTGGAAGTGTCCTCTCTTAGAACTCAAATCCGTCTCAGAATGGCTTTTCTTTCCCCTTTGTTTTTGAAGCTAAGCAATTACTTTTTTTTTTTAAAGGAAAAAAAATTGTGCTAATGCACAAAACTCTCTTTTCCCCCTTTCATTTATTTGAAATTGAACTTAACAAAGTCAGTTCCAAGCAAGCACTATATATGAGTAATGCTTTTTGTCCATAAAAGAGCATTGACTCCAATGGTTTGGGAGCGCTGATTCTCTCTCTGCTTTGTGTGAGCGTCCATAATGACAAAGTGCTCATGTCAGAGTGTATAATGAAACTATAAATTGTTTTCATGAATGCTCTGAATTTGGGTCTTTTACGGGGCAAATTCAAAAGGTATTTAATGCCACATTTCACATACGTGAATAACGCCAGACGGTGCAGTATATCCAATGAAAGTAAAGAGTCCCAGTCAGGTTCACACTGGCCCGTGTGGTGGCTGATTATCAGGTAAGGGTGGTTCATGGTCAGGGTGGGAATGGGCTGATAGGGAGAAGGAGAGATGAAGAAGTCCTGTCCCCCTGAGGAAGAGTTCCAGCTAGGTACACCCAACCGTCTGGGGATAATCGAAGTGTGGCTAAAATACTTAGCTCATTTGGTGCTGGGTAGTAAGTGCCTGTATTGGAGTTATACAAGTTGTACACATCTTGGTGGAGTTAGTAAGCGAACATTCTCAGGTAAGAAAATGTCTGCTGGGTTGGATGGACAAGGGAAATCTTCTGCAGTGATTTATAGTTCAATTAAGTTATTTCTAATAGCACTTTTTGTATTTACTTATTATAGTAGAGCCATATGGGTTTCTTCTAGAAAATTTAGAAGACACAGAAAAGCACAAAGAATAAAATTATAAAAAACACGTGGCCAAGAGTTGTTACTAATATTTTACAAAATTTGTATTGAATTATTTTTCTGTGTATATCATTTCATTGAATTTTAATAAAATTTTACATAATCTTACCTAAATATATTTTTTTAAAACAAAATTTGGGTCCAACTATCTATCCATGTCATTAAAAAAAATTTGCTTTTTTACTTATATGTTGGCTAAAGTATTTTATCTGTTTATCCCAGTTTGTTAAAGTTCATGAACATCCAAGGTTTTGGTTCTGTCGTGAGGGGCGTAGGTCAGGTACCATGGCAATCTGCATATTGTATACCTACTGCATACATCACTTACTGACTGACCTCTCTGGGTATATGTTCTCTAAAAACAAAAAACTCCACGAAACAAAACCAACCATGCTGGAAGCATGAAACAGGGGGTGTGTTAAATGGAAGTCTATTGACGTTTTTGACCAGCTGGTTGGATTTTTTTGTTTTGCAGTACCTGGTGTGTAAAAGAAAGCTGGAGAGTAAAAAGGAAGCCCTGCTGATCCTCTCCAAGGAGCTGGACACATGCCAGCAAGAAAGGGACCAGTACAAACTCATGGCCAATCAGCTTCGGGAGCGCCATCAGTCCCTGAAGAAGAAGTACCGGGAGCTGATTGTACGTGTTACATCACGGCGACATTCTCGTGCCCTCATTAAGATAGAAAGTGGGTTACACTGGAATTAAAATTTTAAAAGAAAAAAAAAGTGAGGATTTTAACACACCAGTTCTTTAAATAAAAGGTGGGGGGGGGAGGCTCCCATTCAAACAGTTCCAACATGGAAAAACGAAGAAGTGAAAGTTGTCACCCCTGTTTCCTCCACAACCCAGCCCCAGTCGCTAGCAGACGTGTGTACTTGCGGACTGCCTCCTCTGGTGTCTATGAAAACTCATACAAATGTGTTTGTACATGCCTCTTTCTTAGTTTAATTGTATGGGGCTTTTCATCGTTTTTTTATCATTTTTATCACTTTTTGTTGTTTCTTTTTCTTTTTACCTTTCTTTTCTTTTCTTTCTTTCTTTCTTTTTTTTTTTTTTTTCTAAGTAATCTCTACATCCAGGGTAGTTGGGACTAGAATTCACCACGTGGAGATCAAAGGTTGCTTGCTTTACCCACTGAGCCAGCCAGGAAGCCCTGTTTAAAGAGGATTTGTGTTATAAATCTGGACTAATCCAGAAGCTACTAGCCACATGTGATTATTTAAATTCCATTTCAAATTAATTAGAATTCAGTGAAATTGAAAACTCCGTTCTTCAGTCTCGGCACATTTCATGGGCCCAATCCCTGCAGGATACCATGTGGGGCTGTGTGGATGTAGAAGAGTTCCGTGATGGCCACTGTGTGGGGACGGTGAGATACTGAGCGTTTCCATCATTGCAGAGTTCTGTTCATTCCCACTGTGTAAACATAGTTCCAGCACTTGCTTTTCACTCAGTCCTTTGGTCATTTCTCTAGGCCATATGAACAAATTTAATTCCTTTTTAAAAACAGTTGCATAGTGAGATTTCCATAATTTTTTTAACCTTACCCTTATGCCGGGCATTTAGAGTCACTCTGGGTTTTCATGTGGCAAGATTTTTAAGGCTGCAGGTTATACTGAGAGGAGGGTACCAACGGCAGAGAACTAGATGCATTCCACTTTTTTTTCCTCGCAATGTTACAATCTCTGTTTTTGAGTGCTGACCCAATGGCTAACATTTAGCCATCTGAGCTGGGGTCATTGAACTCTCCTGGAGCAGAAATAGAATAGGAAGTTTCCACATGATGTTGACTTATATTCAGGCAGCATGGGAGACAAGAGTACTGGTTTACTGAGCATTTATGTGTCACCTGAGTTCTTTTTATTTCCAGGTGGCACCAAAGGGGTGGAGGAGAGGAAAATGAATCCTTTTAAGATAGAAAGTCTGAGAGGACTGCAAGTTCTCAGTTAATTCTCTTTTATCTTGACCATATCCTATCCCCTCTTCCCTACCGTAACCCCCCCTCCCCCCAACTTTTTCTGCCCAAAGAGAAAACTCAAGCATGTGTGCATCCACTGTTATGCCTTTGGATCTAACTATTTAAAAGAGGGATTGAACTCAAACCAAATGAAATACTATCTCAGTTTTGGCTCTGCTCAAAGATAAATCCAGTTTTTTCATGTATTTATGTGGTTCGTATGGTTTTAGAAAGTATCTAGGTTTGGTCCTAATGGGAACTGATTTCCTAGAGGTTTTTCCAAAATAACTGGTTTGGTTTATACTTAATTTTTTAAAAAGTATATGTGAGGGATGCCTGGGTGGCTTAGTTGGTTAAGCATCTGCCTTCAGCTCAGGTCATGATTCCAGGGGTCTGGGATCGAGCCCCATGTTGGGTTCCTGGCTCAGTGGGGAGCGTGCTTCTCCCTCTTCTCCGTGCGCATGCTCTCTCTCGGTATTTCTCTCTCTCAAATTAAAAAAAAAAATCTTAAAAAAATATATTTGAATTTGGTTCAGCACACTATTGATTGCAGGGGGAAGGAGTGGGAGGGTCTGAATTTAGTTCGGAGTTTTGTTCAGTTCCCTGAATCAAAGCACACTTTTTTTTTTTTTTTTTTAAGTAAAGTGTAACATTTGTTTCTTTGTAGGATGGAGATCCGTCACTTCCCCCTGAAAAGAGGAAACAGGTAAGCCTTATTCCTGAAGTTTGGTAACTCTTGGATTGTTCATACTGATGCCTTACAATGACTGGGGAGTCAGGGGTGTCAGGGAATCCAGAATGTGTAGAGAACTTCTCTTATCTTCCCAGAATCCTTTTGTGTTACAGAGTGGGGAACAGGTAGTAGAGAAATGCTCACTGAGAAGAGGGGTTGGCGGTTGTGGGGGTGATGGTGTGGAAGGAAACCCAGTACGGTCTAACAAGGGGGAAGAGGGCATACCAGTTGACAGCATTCCCTTTCTTGTTGGGAATCCTGTCAGGAGCTGAGTTGGGAGCTCAGGGCTGTCACTCTTTAGCATACTGTTCATGGATGGATTCTGTTCTCCCATTCCGCCTCTACCATGTCAGGCTTTTAAAACCATCTTACCAGCAAAACGCACATGTGCTTTTCTACTAAATGATAGCCCACGTCATTTATAGGTGAATCCATTTTTCCCCCACAGATTTCAGATACTTAATTTGTGTCGTTGAACAAATCTTATATATTTGTAGATCTGTTTCTGAACTTCCTGTTCTGTTCCATGGAGCCTGTGTAGCCCTGGTGTTGTACCACATTATTGTATTGGTTTTGGCTTTGTAATACTTGTGACGTCTGTCTGGGCTAGTCTCCTTCCCTTTGCTCTTGCTATTCACGTGTTTCCTATTTGTTACCTTTTCCAGATAAAACTTACAAACATTTTATCAAGCCTTCCTCTCATTCCACCAAAACAAATCAACCAACCTATTGGTATTTTGATTGGGGCTTTGTTAAATTTGTAGATTAATTTGGGGACAGTTGAGATTTCTATAACATTATGTCCAGGAATATCATAAACCATATTTCTTTTAATCCAGTTGCATACATACATACATACATACATATTTATGTTGTTGTTTTCCAAAGGTATCTCTGTCAGACCTTCCCTCAACTTGGTAATTGTTCTCTACTGACATGCCCTGAAATACAGCTTTTTATGGGGTTGAAGTGAGCCCAGATGATGGTGATGTTAATGCTATGTGTTCCACGTTATGGAGAAGCCTCTGCCTCAGAGCAGGGCTTCAAAACTAGGAAATAAAGATACAGGAATTGCTTTGTTTCTTCATAGCTGTAATGGTTAATTCAACATCCTGTTTTTGTTCATTGACGATATACTTGACATCACATGTAAACTTGTTGGGTCCATTTCCTTGAGATTTTTGATGCTGAGTAAATAGTATGCCACACACACACACACACAGGACTTTCACCCTTAAACAGCAACGCAACTTCTTCCTTCAGTTACCCCTTTGGTTATTTAGTTCTACTCATTCCTATACTCTCTTCCTATTTTATTTGATTGTTTTGTACCACTCCAGGTTTGATCTGAAGTCAGATTTTGCTATAGAGCTGGGTTTTTTTTTCTAAATAAAATTACAAGGGTGTTATTTTATCATGAATGTCTAAAAATTGTCCTTAATATGGAATTACTAGATGTTTTTGTGGTTTTTGGTGGCTAAGAACAGTCATCCTTGTTGAAATTTTCAAGTTTGTTAGTTTTCATGAAGGGGTTTTACAGTTTAAGTGAATTCACGTCTCATGACTTTATAATAAAAAATTTACATTGACCAAGGAGAATCTGAAGAATTCTAGCAAGTCTGTCAAGCTGCATTCATATAGCTCTGAAAAAGCAAGTGCCATGTCTTCAGTGATGGCTTTTTAGATTTGAATATAGCGTTCAATTTCTGTCCCCTTGGGATTTGTACAGTGGTGTGACTTTGGCTCTACATCCTTCCTACCTGGTTTGGAACCTCTGACTTGCTGCATGAGATAGGATGGGTTGGGGTGCGGGCAACAGAAGTTCTGAAGTGTTTAAACAATAAAGATATCAATGAACTTTGCAAAACCAGAAGTTCAAAGGTAGAGCATCCTGCTTCTCCATTATGTGTACTCCTTCTCTCCACTGTGCCACACTTAGCAAATAAAACACAGGACCCCTAGGGGGTGCCTGGGTGGGGGCAGAGTCAGTCAGGCATCTAACTCAAGAGTCGACTCAGGTTACGATCTCAAGCCAGGAGATGGAGGCTGGTGTTTTGGCTCCACGCTGAGTCCCTGCCCTTATGAGCATGCACACGCTCTCTGGCTCTCTCATATAAATAAATAAATCTTAAAAAAAAAAAAACAGGACAGTTGGGAAATTCGGGTTTCAGATAGACAACTAAAACGTTTTTAGGATAAAAGTATAGCCCTTGGGCTATCTGGGTGGCTCAGTCAGTTAAACATCTGCCTTTTGATCTCAGCTCAGGTCATGATCTCAGTGTCCTGAGTTCAAGCCCCGTGCTGGGCTCTACGCGGGACATGGAGTCTACTTAAGAAAAAAAAAAAAAAAAGACAAAGACAAAGTATGACCCATGCAATATTTGGGACAAATTTATGCCAACACATTATTCATTATTTATATATAATTCAAATTGAACAGGGCATCCCATATTTTATCTGACCACTCTACCACTGTGCCAATTTCAACACCAGCTTTCTCTTGAAGAGATAGAGAACTCTTGAATTTTCTCTTTCTTCTTCTTTACTTAGAATAAAGAACTTCACCTTCTTCTAAGGCTGGTTCCCCTAAGCAGGAGAGGCAAAACCCCCAGCCATGGAATGGAAGTGCTTTTCTCCAGTCTAATTGGGTTAGTGTAGGACATGCTCCCATTCCTGGTCTACTGACATTCACCAGGAGAGTGCCATGTGTTAACTGGCTTCGATTAATCACCGAGGATAGAAGGGCTGCTAGGAAGCCAGCAATGACACTGTAAATAACTGTGTGGCCTTGGGAAGTTTCCTTTGGGTGCCTTAGTCTTAGCAGTCTCATCCATAAAATGGGAATAAATATGGTACCTACCACATAGTGGTGCCAGCAGAGTCCTCCCCATGGTGCCTGGCAAAGGGTGAGCACCAATAAATATTTTTTATCCTTTCCTTCTCCACCTCATCCCCCTTAAATTTTTTTTTAATCAGTTATATAAGGGGGTGTTGAATCTGCCCACCATGGCCCTTGTCAGGACCCTTTTGTTTCCATTTGGCAGGTTAAACTAGCTGGGGTCTGTGAGGGGTTTCCTGGCTTATAGGACCTCAGACGGTTATTTGAGCAGAGAGCAGGGAGGCAGAAATACAGCCAGGGCTTTGGCTACCCCAGCTCCCTCTTCTGCGCTCAGCAGCCGTTGTTTCTTTCTGTGAACCTGCTTTCTCTGTAGAATGGGAAATGTGACTCCACATCTTTGATCTCTAGAAAAAAGTTGTTCCTCAGTCCCAAGTGAGAGCTCCTCTAGGCCAGCCTCAAGCCGGGGGCCCATCTCAGGGTTGGCCAGGCACAGCCAAGCATTCTATAGACACGAGAAGACTTCTTCTGTTGTCATGGTAAGGGGTGCTGGGTAGGCTGACATAACTGTCTGCTCCACGCGCCTTCTTCACACAACCTTGGAATGACCAAGAGTAATGATGGCAGCCAACCTTTTGGAGTGCCCGCTCTAGCCGTGTACAGACCCTGTGCTCGGCATTGTACTGTGGATGAGCTCATTTAGTTCTCACCCAGCCATGTGAGGTGGGTGCTCTCATTAGTGTCGCCATCTGACAGATGAGGAAATTGAAGCATATGGTGGTCAAGGAAATTACCGCAGGGAAGTGACGTAATTCATTGGTGTTGGAGCCAGAGTATGAACCCCTGCCGTCCACTCAGAGCTCATGCTCTTAGCCACATTGACTCAGTACCTATTTATGGAGCATCTCATGGGTGTCTTGTGCTAATTTAGACAGTGGGGACACAGGTCTGAGAAAAGTCAGATCCAAATCCCCGAGCTTCTGGAACTTGCATTGTAGTTAGGGCGACCACACCTTTGTTTCCCCAGGAACATCTCCATTTTGTCCTGGCATAATTTGTATTAGGGCTCCTTTTCATCTCCAGAACCTCTTGGTTTAGATGATAAATAATATAATCACTTTAATTCTAGTGGAGATGCTATGAACAAACAATAAACAAAATAATTAAAATAAATCAGATGTAATGACCATTGACGCTATGGAGAGAGAAATACAGCCCAAAGCAAGGGAGAGAATTCTGGCTTAGTGATGGAAGATATGTCTTGATAAATAGTGGGGAGAAATAGTTCCAGGATTTGGAAATATAAAGAATTTTATCCATTCAGAATATATTTTTGAAATTTTATTTACTTTTAGTTAATTTATAGAAACATGTGACTGGTTTTGGGCGGTGAGTGTTAAGATGCCTTCCTCCTTAGCACGGTATGGGGACAAAAATGCACCAGTAAGTATTTCGGTCCTGGTTGCAACGAGACTTTGCATTTAGCCAGAAGCAGACAGCTTTGACACACATGTGACAGGACTGGAAGGGAGAGGCAAAATTATTTTCTTCACTTTTTCATCTAGCAGGAACGGGGTAAAAGCATGCACTCTGTCCTGGTGTCTCCTATATTGATTTACATGTTTATCACAAAGGCAAGACAGTGGGCAAAATATTTACCCCTCCAGCTGGAAAGCAGGTGCACTTACTTAAGCAGAAAGCACTGGAACAAGAGCCAGCTGTCATGTTAACAGAGGGGACATGGAGGACCAAAGATCCACATATTAGAAAAGGAGAAGATGCCACACAGAGCCATTTCATTGCCCATCAGCCTCGTTTCTTGATTGGGAAGGTGGAATTTCTGTGGTCTCTACTTCAGTCTTCCCTGTTCGTGTCTCCACTCAGAGGGAGAGATTGCTATGATCATTGTTATGGGCAGGATGTCTGTGTCCCCCCGACATTCATATATTGAAACTATGCTCCCCCAGTGTGATAGTATTAGAAGGTGGGGCCTCTGAAAGGTAGTTAGGATAAGAGGTCATTGAAGTGGAGCTGTCATGAGCGGGATTAGTGCTCTTCCAGAAGTCATGAGAAAGCTTGCTTTCTCTGCTCTGCTCTCCGCCCCCTGGAGGATGCCCCAAGGAGTCACAACTGAAGAGGATCCTCGCTAGAGTCTGACCACACTGGCTCCCTGGTCACAGACTGTCAGCCTGGAGAACTCTGAATAATAGTCTCCCGGGTTTTATAAGCACCCCCTGACTATGGTATTTTGTCATAGCACCTTGAACTGAACACAAATGCAGTTGAGGGTTCTTCTCAAATGTAGGTAGAAGCAATACCACATCTTCAGCCTCGGTAGTGCTTTGTGCTTTTCTGAGACCATATATGCATGTATGTATGTATGTGACCTCCCAGCTGTCTCCCAAAGTCACACTGGCAAGTTAGGTCTTGCACAAAGTCACAAGGCACCGTTGCAGCTCACAGCAGGCCGAAAGAGCCCAGGTTTGGCATCCGATCCTACCGATGTGAATTTCACCCTTCTGCCTGCTGGTGGGTGATCTCTGGCAAGCTGCCTACCCTTTCTTAGGTTCACATTCCTCCTATGTGAACGTAACCATGAGACGCATTCATAAAGTTCCTCTGAGGAACTGGTATGATAGATAGTGTTCATCACGCTCATTGCCTGGGACTTGCTGAGTGCTCAATGAATGTTGGCTGGTTTCTGTTTTTCCCCTGATTTGCCCAAGGTCACACAGCCAGTTCATGGAGCAGAACTAAAATCCAGCTCTGCTAACTTGTAGTTCCTTGTTCTCGTTCAGGTTTTTTGTTCTATATTCGACTCTTAGACTGAGTAGGGAGGAAGCATAGTCAGCATTTAACTTAACCCATTTTGGAAGTCCGGAGATGAAGTGCTTTGATGTGCTTAGAGAGTGGTGGAGAGCCAGAAACAGCTAGGAATCTTTACCTGGTAAAGCCAGTGTTCTTTCTCATGGTGACTAAGGGTCTGGTCATAAATACTTCTTGCCTCTTTTGTCTCCTCCTTAGAGGACAGGCCAGAACTTTCAGGATTATAGTTCTAGAAATATAGTTGTCAAGGCTTTCTTTTAGAACTTAGAATCTCTTTGAAAACAACTCAATTTCCAATGGCAAATCATGCGTTAAGGAAACTGTGAAGAAATCGTGACAACAGCAATGCACTAATAACTTCTCCTGGGATATTGAAATGAAAACGTCTTCTTGATACTCTAGGCAGAACTATACACAGAGCACTTCTTTCCACTGCAGAGAGAGAGCACCAGAAGATCTCAAACAACCCTTTCAATATTTTTCTTTTGTTAAACAAGCAGTTCCTCCAAAGGAGACAAAGGGAATTTGAATTATCTTGGGTTAATCTTCTTAGAAGATGGGATTCTTTGGGGTCACGGCAGCACATTCTCCCCATTCCAACTCCTCCTTGAATAAACAATCAAACGCATCTTTGTCTTCTCCTGTTTTGATTTCAAGCCGACATATCACGGGAGGTATTCCTCCAGGTTTAAGAGGGAGCCTTTGCTTTCTTCCCTTAAAGAGTGACGGCTTATTTAGATAGTGTCATGCGCCAGACTGAGAGCCTGGAGAAAACAGAGCATGGGTTGGCCCTTTGTGGAATGGGAGGGAGCCTTTTACTTTTCAGTACGAAAGTCTTTTTGGTTAATCTTATTTTCGTCCCCCGGGGACTGCAAATCAGAGCGGCTCTATGTATCTTGGATTTGATGCTCACAACCTAAAACTTCCTTCAAAGATCTCAAGTGCTTTGAGATGTTTCTTTTCACGACTCTTTGAACAGTGCAACTTTCCTGTTCCACCAGGGAAATTGGGAAGAAATTCAGGCCCGGCTTGCAGGAGCCCTCCCGAATGACGTGACTGTAATTTCATTCTGAGTACTAGAGGGAGGGTCTTGCTATCAGCTCTGTGGATCTTTGTGGGGACTTTGGGAGGAAGGTGAGTGTGCACACCACCCCCCCCCCCAATTATAGATGATGATGTTTAGGCTCAAAGAATCTAGAGAAATTGAGAGTAGGCCAATGCAGAATCATAATGGCCAAGATGAGGCAAACATTCGTGTCCACAGCAACCTTCCAGACCTATGGACGTGTGTTTGCCTATGGGCCTGGAAATGCATTCATTCACAAGCACGTGTGTTGAGGTTATGAGGTAGGAGTCTGCCAAGGGCTCCTTGCACAGCCAAAACATATGTATGGCAGGAGCTCTGGGTGGTTGTTTCTGTGTAAATAGGAAAATTGTCACCGTAGCAGAGGTCATCACTTTGGCAGTTGCTATGAATAGGGAGCCCTTGCTCAGCAAAGCAAGTCTCCGTCTATTACTATTAACACAGGACTCACCATAGACCAAAGCAGAGAGTCAAAATTGCAATTAAATTTGCTATCAATCACACTGCTCAAGTATACTTGATGTTTCATCAGACATTTTTTTAAACATATTCTTGTTTAATCTAGTACTCTGCCCTCTCAAAGGTATGGCTTTAAGGAGTCCACAGCATCAAACTTCTTTTAAAAAAAGACTTTATTTATTTATTTCAGAGAGAGAGAGAGAGAGCACGTGTGTATGATACCGTGAGTGCGAGAGAGAGAGAGAGAGAGAGAGCAAGTGAGCGCACAAGCGGCGGAAAGGGGCAGAGGAAAAGGGAGAAGCAGACTCCCTGCTCCACCCCAGCCCAGGACTCTGGGATCAAGCCTGAGCTAAAGGCAGATGCTTAACCAAATGAGCCACTCAGGTGCTCCAACACAGCATCAAACTTTTTAACACCTCATGCAGCAGCATGGTTTCTGAATCTGGTCTCTGTCTCTTTCCCCTCACCCTATCTTTTCCTTATTGTTCTTGAGGAAGTGCATAGGTCAAGGTTTTACCTGTCTCTCTCGCTCTTACTTACCTTTTTTCCCTCTCACTTTTGATAAGTACTTTTAGGTCAGCAATTTGATAAGTACCTTTATGTCAGTACTTTTATGTCACCAGGACTTTCCGGTGTACATCATTTTTACATTGTGATGTAGACTAAGTTTTCCATGGCTAGGTTCCTGCAGTGATATGTGTCTAATAAATTACAGAGATTCAGGATGACATGAGGGATTGTCCCTGGAGTATTGCCCCTGACGCCTGGCCACTGGTCTGAATTATTTAAGGACTCAGGTGGAAATATGTAGCCCACCCCCTTTTCTGCTCTTGCCGGTGTCTGGGCTAGTGCAAGGATGGATGGTTAATCTTAAACTTTTCGTCACTTTCTTTTATTTTGTGTTTTTTTTTTCACTCTATACTCTTATGTTCAGTACATGGGGGCCTGCAACTTTAACTAACAAAAGACAGAAGGGAGAGTATACAATTTTATGGCGATTTTTATATGTATGGGAGTTCACTTTCTTTAATAAAAGAAAGGGCATTTGGGCTTCAAGGGATGATCAGCTATGGGAAAGTGACTAGAAAATGTATAGGAAATTAATGGGAGCTAAGGGTTATTTTAGTAAGTCTTGTATAATGCAGATCTTGGGGTGCCCCGAATGGCTCTCTGGTGATGGGCTGCTTACTTCTTCCTGGTACGAAAGAGGTTAGGACAGCTTCACAAAGGGAAATTTATGCCCTGCTTTTAGGTAGAAATGGGGAGGAGGGAAGGGAACTCTCTGTATCTGTTGATTCGCAATTGCCTTCAACTCAAAATATCCTCATGGCAGAGTGGAATATTTTGGAGTGGCGTATTCTGATCCCCTTCATATCCATCTTTACTTTTCCTACTTTAGGGAGAAAAATGGTATATAGTGGATCCTTTTCTTCCCATCTGAAGGATTCAGGGTGGTTTTTTATAACTAGTGTCCTGAAATCCCTTCCTTGTGAGCCAGTGTTGATTACTTGATCATTGGAAACAAGGGTCCTTACCTGTGATTGTCATTGCCAAATGTGATTATATCATTGATTTTTTTTAAATCTCCCTGCCATCACTTCTTATAAGTTTAAAAAGTATACTGCATCTAGAATATAAACTGTTCTGACATATTTTATGGCACTTATAGGGGAATCAAAACCCAGTGGTTGAGGCAAGAGCTGGAGCCTAGGATGCGGTGGGACTGGAAGAAAGCTGGATAAACGGCTCCCTTGGCCCATGTTGTTCTCTGTCTTAGTGAGTTGCTCTCTGTCTTAGTGCCCCCCAGAAAGCGAAAGGTTGGGGTGAGATCACACTGCTCTCACACCTTCCAGATCTTTGCCCCCACAATAACCATCAGGGTTTGTGGCCTTCATCTCTATGCAGAGAGAATTGGGGTGAGAGTCATGGTGCCCACACCACGGGCTGGCCTTGGCAGTGCATTTCTATAGACATCACTGGGTAACGGGGGATTGACTTGTTCCTCAATTGACTTGTTCAGAAGGTGTGTCTGAATCCTTTTGGCCTCGAATGTCCCAGAGACGTTCCCATCCAATCCCGCTCGTCTCTCTTCCCAATCACGATGTTCATGAACTTGCAGCTAGAAAGAGTCACTGCAGTATACGGGTCCTACAACACATGCTACTGTATTCATTCCCCTGTTATCAGAGCTAAAATGTCAACCTTTCCTGTGAGCCGCGGCTAGATCTGAATATTTAAAAGAGCTTTTAAACCTTTTTACGATTTGCTATTTATGCTAGCTCCTGCCCCAGAGATCTAGGGGAAATGATCTCTCAGTTTGGTTTTCCTTCCCTGCAAAAGCCTTCCCAGGGTTAGGCGGTCTGCCACTTTTTCTTTGACATTTCCTTTACATAGTGTGGCTATTGCCGACTGATGGTCACAGAGTCCTTCTCAATAACACAGAGACAAAACGCCCTGCATAGCTGATAAATTATAAGCAGACCCCACGTGTTAGCTTGATGGATTGTTAGAGTGAGCGTGTGTGAGTCATGGGTGTTATTTTTGGTCAAAAGAATCGTGTGAACTTTTCTCCTCTATTTCGAGTGCTTTGAAATGGACTACTTTTCTTTCTTTTCTTTTCTTTTTTTTTTTTTCCTCTTTAAGGTATATGTCAAGGAATTAGGTACCCTATCAGAGCAGTCATTTTCCAGTTCCCGAAGTTATTGTTTTGGAGTTGAGGAGGTGGAAGGACTGAAAAGACTGAATAGAAAAGAAATGTGTGTTGACAAGTCACCCAGCCTGGGAAATGTGAAATTACAGCCGAGCGCTTTGAAGCGGGGTGCCTCCCCCACCGTACCCAACAGCGGGGTCGGTTTCAAAGCGCGGGTAGATTTACTCAAACCCAGCATGGAGGCTCTGCACTCCTAATGGACCACCATTCTGTGGCTACTATGGAAATGCCTGGCTTTATTTTGGTAGAATTCTGTTCAGCCAGCTGCAGAGTAAATGATGGTCGTCACTCACATCACCGGCTCCACAAATCCTTGTTTCCAGAAGCAGCCTTGTCCTCTGCTTCCCGTAGCACTGGAACCTGTGATGTGAATACCAGGTGCCCGCCCTGTGTTAATAGCTAAATAACCTGGCAGCTCTCCAAGCTCAGGGCTTTTCAAAGTGAGGCCCCAACTCCATGCTGGGAGCCAGGCGGCTTGCTTCTGGTCCGTGATAAACACAGAAATTGAGGAAGTGTTTGGAAACTGTTTTTTTTTTTTTTTAAGATTTTATTTATTTATTTGACAGACAGAGATCACAAGTAGGCACAGAGGCAGGCAGAGAGAAAGGAGGAAGCAGGCTCCCCGCTGAGCAGAGTGCCCGATGCGGGGCTTGATCCCAGGACCCTGGGATCATGACCTGAGCGGAAGGCAGAGGCTTTAACCCACTGAGCCACCCAGGTGCCCCTGTTCGGAAACTTCTGTGGCAATTTGACAGCATGATTTTATGTCTGTTGACTCTACCAAACACTTGGGGGTTTTATCCTGATGCCATTTAAATTCATTTTTTTAAAGATTTTATTTATTTACTGAGAAAGAAAAAGCAGAGGAGAGTAAGAGGGAGAAGCAGACTCCTCACTGAGCAGGGAGCCCAATATGGGACTTGATTCCAGGACCCTGAGATCATGACCTGAGCCAAAGGCAGATGCTAAACTGACTGAGCCACCCAGGCACCCAAATTCATTTTTCTAGTGATTGATTTTTATTGTATTTTACAAAAGTTCTGCTCTGTGCCTGGTTGGAGGTAGAGGACTAGCCCTTCTCCACTGATGGATCAGGTTGCACTGGTTTAGCTACGACCTGAGGCTGGTGAGGGAGCATCAGGGTCTTCCCGCAACCTGAGGAGCTCAAGCCACTGTTGACTCAAAGAGAAAAGACTGGGGCACCTGGGCATTTCAGTCAGTTAAGTTGTCTGCCTGTGGCTCAGGTCATGATCCCAGGGTCCCGGGATCAAGCCTGCTGTTGGCCGTTATGATCAGCAGGGAGCCTACTTCTCCCTCTCTCTCTCTCCCCCTGATCCTGCTCTCTCTCTCTGTCGCTCACTCTTTCTCCCAAATAAATAAATGCAATCTTTAAAAAAAAAAGAAAGAAAAAGAAAAGGTTAAGGACATTGCAGATATGGGGGGGCGTGTCTTTTATTAAGTTTCCATGGGTACTCTTTTTTAAATTTAATTTTAATTCCAGTATAGTTTACATGCACTGTTATACTAGTTTCCGGTGTATAATAGAGATTCTGCAACTCTATACATTACTCAGTGCTTGTCCTGATAAGTGTCCCCTTGATCCCCTTCGCTGTCACTCTTACAGGCATTTGTTCCTGAGCGTCCCTTCTGCTGGTTAGGAAGAGGCAGGCACCGTGAAGGTGAATTTTGCTGTGTCTCCTGCAGAGGGGGTGCCGAGACGCTGCTTCCCCGCCCCTCCGTGGGGCCAGTCCCTCCGGTCTGTGAGGGAGGGATTATGCTAGCTGAGCTCATGTCTGGGAAATGTTCTGGGGTTCCGTGGAAGGAAAGCAGAGGCAGCCCACTTGTGCTACCATGTGCTAAGGAAGGAGAGTGGCAGATAGAGGGGAGAAACCAGGAAAGGGAAGTCAAGAGCTAAATCATCACTGTACTGTGGTCCCTGGGGTCGGCCTGTCCTTGTGGCCTTGAACTGTTCTCCAACTGGAAATCGGGAATCAGAATCCTGTGATGTGTTAGGAGTGAGGGAAACAGGGTGCCTTTTCCCTTATCGGGAACTTTCCCCACTCCCATCCACAAGGCTCATGCCGGCTCTCTCTGCTTTTTTAAATCTTGGTTTAAATGTGGTCCTTTCCTTGGGCACACTTTGTTCCCTTTGCCCACTTTGTTTTTCTCATCACTCAAGCACTAAGTCATTCTGTATTTTATGGCAACATAATGTAACTAATGTAATATCACCTATTCAAATGGGCATGTACAAGGGCAAGGCATTCTGTCTGTCCTGCTCAGTGCTGTATATCCAGAGTCTAAAATACATGGTAGGTGCTCAATAAATATTTGTTGTATAAGCAAATGGATGAATAAGGAGCAGTAAAGGGGCAGGATCACAAAGGAGCTAATTGTGTCCGAGGAGGCATTCGGCCGTGTCTATCCAACCGTTCGCTGAGTGGTTGAGTTGGGGCCACTGGAAGGACACAGTCAGGAGGAGCTAACCCTTTAACCAGTATCTACTGTATACCAAGTACTGTGGGAGTTGTCCTGTGTTCGTTATTCAATTTAGGTATCACATGGTCACATGAGATATGTGTGGTCAGCTGCATTTTCAGATGGGGAAACTCAAGAGATCGAGGATTTCACCCATGTTCACTCAGTCCTGTAAGTGGCAGAACTGGAATCCAGCTTTCTAAAAATTTCCAGATTTCTAAAAATTTCCAGAAGTAGTGAGTTGGTCACAGTGTCTCTTGGTTTTTTGCTTTTTTAAGTGTAAGATGGGAATTAATTTTCTGCATCCTTCACCAAATTTTATCTGATAAGAATGGAAAACTGAGAAAATCAGAACACAGCTATTCTAAAATATGAACCTCGCACATACAAGGTTGAAAATTAGATCACATTGTTGAGGAATACAGGTCTTGGTTAAATCCAGCCAGTGGGGATGATTCAGGTTTCCACGCAAGACTCTGTGCCCAGCACTGGCTTCAGTGTTGGTACATACTGTTAATATTCCATATTCTTCCCTAGGCTGAGACCACCATCTCCAGACTCAACATACTGTCTCTCGTTTAGAAAATATTTATGGAGCATCTACTAGGTGCTTGGGGTAGATCATAGAACAAAGTTCCTTGCCCTTCATGGAACTTCTATTTTTGTAGAGAGAGGGAGGCAGGAAATAAGTAGTAAGCAGTAGGCCATGAAATAAATCACAGGATATCTTAAAAGATGGCATGGACTACAAAGGAAAAAAAAATAGCGTAGGGGAAGGGGCTTAGAAGATCAGGGTGGAGGCGAGCAGGTTGCTGGGTTAGATTGAGTGTTAGATCGAGTTAGTGTTATATTGAGTGGTCCAGGTAGGCCCTGTTGAGACTGTGGCTTCTGCACAAAGTCTTGAAGAGGTGAAAGGGAGAGGGAGCCGAGAGGTATTCTGGTGGGAGAGCATTCCCATGAGAATTCCCATGAGCAACTGCACCAGGATGGGAGCATGCCTGGTGTGCTCGGGCAACAGCAAGGAAGTAAACTTGGGAGGTGCCCAGCCAGAGTAGGGAAGAACCTGAAGGTAGAGACAACCTGATTCCCCAGTAGATGGGACCTGGGAGATGAGACAGAGTGCAGAGTCAGGGATGAGCCAAACCAAGGCTTAACTTTTTTATTCTTCCACCTTCATTCCTTTTTTAGGAGCTGACATTGAGTATTCCCAAAAGTATTAGCATTAAAAAAATTATTTTTTTTTAATGTAGGCTCCACGCCCAATGTGGGGCTTGAACTCATGACCCTGAGATCACAAGTCGAAAGTACCGACTGAGCCAGCCAGGAGCACCCCCAAAAGTATTAGCGTTAAGGTGCTTGGAGATTTGGCCACTACACTTACACTGGTCCCCTAATGCCTCTGCATTTGGGTTTCTTCAGCTGTAATATAAAGGGACTCTTCACAATAATCTTAAAAATCCCCCCTCCAGCTATTTCTGAATGATTCCCCACAGGCCATATTCTCATTGCTTGCTTGCTTCTGTCCCTCCTTCCTTCCTTCATTTATTCCTCATGAGTTTTTAAAACATTTGCTGGAACACAAGCCCTTCC
Source organism: Martes martes (assembly GCF_963455335.1). Taxonomy (NCBI): domain Eukaryota; kingdom Metazoa; phylum Chordata; class Mammalia; order Carnivora; family Mustelidae; genus Martes; species Martes martes. The sequence goes on along the minus strand of NC_137889.1, from coordinate 158,652,637 downwards.
TGAAGCAACAGACATGGATGCCAAGGAAAGGGGGAACAGCATCTCTGCCTTTCCGTCGCTTGTAGTCTTCTCGCTGAGGTTAGAGGAGAGGGCAACAAGCAAGGCAAGAACCAGAGCAAGCAGCAGCTAGCAAAAAGGGGAACAGCGCGGCGCGAAAAGCAGTCACGTGACCTCATTTCCAAGCTCAGGGCACCTGTGGAAGGAGTGGGGGCATGGTTAAGAGGTGCTCACATGCTCTAGGGAAGGGGGCAGTGATGATGTGAAGTGGAGCTGGCTCGAGGTGGGGAGGCTGGCGCATAGAGAGTGGGCCATATGGGCCAGAAGGATCTGGGTCTGAGCAGGAGGCACAGCCTATGGATGGGATGATGTCATGAACCCAGGTCAGGCAGGTGAACGGTCCTGGTACCACGGGGCCAATAGAAGGGAATAAGGAGGTGAGCAACCCAGCCCGGGACTGTTGGATGACCTCCAGACCCTGACTTCTGAAGTGGTTGCTCATTCCTCATCCCCTCTCTGGCTGCCTCATCTCGTGATCAAAATTCTGGGCATTGAGGTAGCAAAGAAAAGCTCACTAAACCAGTTCTATCTGAAGGGGAAGAAAACGATCTAAACAAGGAAATGAAGCTTTCTCCTGTATTGTTGGCTTAAGTTTATAATTGAACTCTACATCCATTTGCAAGATTTTTAGCACAGAGCCCTTAACATTTTTTCTCTAAAAAGTCGAATATGACTGACCCCTCCATTCCTTGTCCGTGTGCCCTTCTGGAAACAAAGGAGATCCCCGTGCTGAGGTTCACAGCCAGCGCCATTGCCCTCACCAGGCAGTTGTCGTGGTGTGATGTGCACACTTGCAATCGTGGATGCATTTATCTAATGGGCTTTGCATGGCTCCACTCGGCTGGGGCGCCGGCCTTGGCGAGCCCAACAAAGCCCCACATTGATCCGCTCCCGTGTTTCTGATTGTGTTCCATAATATGTTGACATTTCCAGGCTAATCTTGCACAACTACTGCGAGATTCTCAGGACCGAAATAAACATCTGGGAGAAGAAATTAAAGAACTTCAGCAAAGGCTTGCAGAAGTCCAGGGCGACAATAAGGTACTGTGAATATTTAAAGGGAAAAGCTCCGCCATGTAATTGTGCGCTTAGAGGTTTATGGGGAACACATCAGAAAAACGTAATGCTGCATTTGCTGAGAAATTTGTTATAGATTTTTACATTTGCAGTGAAAAGTCACAGTTTAGCATTTCTTATCTTTATGACATCCCTTTTGTGTGTGTGCACATGCGTATGTGTGTGCTTCTGGGTTGCTCCAAAATATTGCCACAACCCACTGTGGAAGTTTCATTATATTCAGCTTGGTGGTGAATAACATTGCGGTTGAGGGCAAAATAAAACCCAAAATGCTATGCTTTCCCCCTTCTCTACAAATAATGGATTTGTGGCTCAGATGATTTGGAATTATTCGCATTCAGTTTTGAATTTTAAGTAGTCATCCTACTAATTATGTTCACATAACCAATTTATTTTATTGCTAAATTTGGCAATTTGTATGGAACATTGCTCAAAATCCACTGCGTGGTATTAATCAAACTCCCCTGTTGGCAACGTTAATTATAAAATATGAACTCATAAACTCCAAACTAAATGTGTGCTCTCTCTCTCCCAGCTGAAGCTGTGAACAAAAGTACAATTGAGAAAAGGAAGAAAAACTATCAAAGTTTTAATTCTGTCCCCCCCCCCCGAAAAAATTTCTGTTTTGCCATGAGAGATCCATTTCCAACTCCTCGCCAGAGGCAGCTTTCCTCACAGAGATGGCCATTGGAGTTCAACTCAAAAAAAACCCATGGCAGGGAGGAGGTCCTTTCTTGGGAAATGTCTTGTAAATGTTACCAGATTTTCTTGACAAATGATGGTGATGTTCACTGTTTCTGGGAGTTCTTGGTTAGTGGAAGGCGCCATTTTGAAAGATGCTGGCTCTTTAAAAAATGCACGCGAGAGTCTGCGTTATACAGAGAAGTCTTCCATGATCAAAGATCAGAGAGGATTTTCTGCTGCTGGTTTGAGAGGCTCAGTCTGAGGACCAACTGGGAGGTCTTCCTGCATAGCCTCTTTTCCACTTAACCAGCCTTTACATTTTTTTTTTAAACCCCTTGGATTTACATATATTTGGAAAAAATTAGGCTTGACTATTCCAGGTCATGAAGTAGGGGTTGGGAGAGAATGCCTGAGAAGGGTTTTAATTAACACTGGGCAAGCTAATCAGGGCTCTGGTATGGTTTTATGCACCATTACAAGGATTTAAGTTTTGTAACCTAGGTGTTTGGTTCATAATTAAAGGCCAGACCTTCTTAGTTGCTTCCTCAAGGTTTTCTAGAGAATGAAATGAGATGTGTGTAGTAGTTTCCCTTAAATCCATAAAAATACTACAGAAATTTTGGGGACATAATAAATCCACAAAATATTAGAACATTTTGAAAAGATGTGATTTTTGGATTCATGGTTCTTGATTGACTGATTTTATTTCCTTATCTCTTTTTTTCCCCCTTAAATGAGCTATCCACCTCCCCAACTTTCCAAAATATACTTCTGCCTCATCTTTTGGTCACTTTTAATTTTGACACCTTTTAGACATTGGACATTTGCAACTGGTATTTCAAGGAAAGAAAGGGAGGGTGTGTGTGTATGTGAGTATGTGTGTATGCATGTGCGAATGTGTGCAGGACTGAGTGTGTTTGTGTGTATGTATGCACGTGTCACACTAAGCACAGGTCTGGGGCTCCTTGTATGTTGGCACAGTCTGAACTTCTTGATTTGTTTGTGTTCTGGGTCTTTATTCCAGTAGCTGGACACATTTATCAAACTTTGTTTTCTTGCCCAAGGTTTAGAATTTAGTGACTCATATTCATGGTCTGTGAAGTAATATGCCCACCAAAAGGTACAGGGAAGATGCTATAATGTTCAGCAGGCCCCGTATCTCAGTATCCAGCCTCCCCTCCTCAAAAAAAGACCAACTGCAGTGAGCCCCAGAGAATCCATTTATTCTCATTTGCATCTATAGTTATAGGGCTGATTTATTTTCAGATCCCTGTGAGTCATAGCCACCCTCCCCCCAACCCCCACCCCCGGTTGTCAACATTAGGGCCAGATGACTCATTCAATAATGACACCAGGCATCTTGGGAAACGCAGAGGCCTCTGTTCCTTGGTATGTGGTGAAGAATGGGTTAATCCTTCATTTGTTCTTTTTTGTTGTTGTTTAATTCGTTATGTCACTTGCTATTCCAACGTTTCTATCACCTTCCAAATCCAGTTCAACCTCCTTGCCGTGGTGGGTAGGCCCTCCAGTATCTGGCCCCTTAACTGATTGCTCCAGCCATGTCTATTGCCACTAGTCACCTCATACTTCAGTGCAACAACACTAATTTCAGCCCCTTTGCTGAACTTTATTGTCCTATGCCTCAGGGCCTTTGCACCTGCTACTGGCGCTGTTTGGGACACTTTCCCTTTACTTCCCTCTCCATCTCTGGTTCATCTTTCCAATCTTAGATCAAATGTAGCCTTCTTCAACTCTTAGGGGCAGGTCCTTTGCGTGCCCACAGTGCTCCGCTCTTTTCCCTCTGCTTCTACACGTGTATGGCACACTCTCCCCAAGAGTAAGCTCTTTGCAGGTAGAATTCCTGACTGGGCTTTATTGCTGAGAATTAGCACTCTTAGTTCCTGGTACATGTACATTACTTAGTAAATCTTAATTGAAGGAATGGAATGGAATAAATGAGTGAATGAAGAAACGGAGAGAATGAAGGGAAGGAAAAGAAGAGCCAAAGGTTGAAGAAAGAGGAAGAGGAGAACAAAAAGGACAAAGAGTATAAGAAAATAAGCAGACTGAGAAAATAAGCTGTGGTTGTCACCAGTAACTCCACTCACAGGCCAAGAAGTAGTTTCAAAATTTGGAGAAATGAGCTAGAAACGCAAACTTTCATCTAAGGAAAAATAAAACCAAAGCAAACCCCAGGTGTGAGACCTTGGGAAGCCCTTGTGGAGAGAGCAGAGTGTCTGAGGCTGAGCCTTGGTGGACTCAGGGTGAAAGTCCTGCCCATAGGCTGCCTCAAGCCTGTGAAATTCAAGAACACTTAGTATCTGATGTTATTGGACTACCCCTCCCCCAGCCCATACCATTCCAAACAGAGGGCCGATGGCATCATTTTATGAGCGACTGTTAAAGCAGAAGATTTTTATCTCCAAGTTGCCATTTTAACTGATGACCCTTATCCATATTTTGGGAAGCCCAGATTCTAGATGTTAAGTACATTTAAGAAACAAGGTGATAGGAAATTACTTGCCTTGGATATTTTAAGGTAGACTAATTTTTCCATTTGTTCAGCTAGAGCCTTGTAACCCTACGTGCCATAAAGCATTTTCAAACAGCCTCTTGAAAGATTTGTTGCCACCCTGGCTTACAAGAAGCTTAGCCCTCCCATGGGGTTGGGGGGGGGGGTCTGGGATAGGGTGGGGAGTCCCATGATCAAACACCACCTGCCATCTCTCTGAACTGTGCCCAAGAATTTCTCGGAGTTCTTGGGTGGACACAAACCCCCAGTACAAGCTAGAAGAGAGGCGTGAGGAGGGAAACTTACCAGACACCCTCCGTTTCCTTGATAATTATGGCTCTGAAAGGTTAATGAGGAAAGAGGAAGCATGTGGGGAGGGGAGGACTCATATCTCCACAAATCACATTGGGAAAAGCTTTTCATGGGTGGTAGATTGCCCTGGGCTCTCAGGGTGTCAGTCTGTGCAGAATAAGGACCAATTATGTGGAAAGACCCAGACAATGCTGGGACCTCGAGTCTGAAAAAGAGCCCAGTAGGAGAAATGCAGCTTTCCTTCCTGCCCTAGAGGACTGCCTGCTCCTTTTCTGGGCATTAAAAGAGTGGATTTAGGGAAAGAGGACCAGGAGGAAGAAGGGGTTCTCTGAGAATTTAAGGATTTGTAAGAGTCACCAACAAACCGAGCAGAGCACATTTGGGTCAGATAGACAGAGGTGAGCTGGTAGACCAGCTCTCAGAAAGAGGAAGGCTGGTTGATAGTGCTTTGTTGATTTATAACAAATCATGAGGCCGCCAACATGAAAGTACTGAGCTGTGAGTTGGGAAGATTGGCACTCCAGGAAAGACGAGCTCCAGCCTTGCCAATGTCAAGTGGTGTAGAGAAATATAGTCTAAGAAGTCCAACTTTGGAAATTGTTTGACCCAGATTTATAGCTCTGCCAGTGGTTGTTTTATGGCCTTGAGCAAGTCAGTTTTCTCTCCGGGCCTTAGCTTCCTCATCTGGAAAATGGGAGCGATCGTATCTCACATTGAATTGTTGATAGGTTTTATCATTTATTCATCCACACATAAATGGGGACTTACTACGCACTGCTTAATGTTCTAGGAGCTGTGGATACACCAAGGTGTAAGAAAGACGACGTACCCATTCTCACAGAGCTTATATTCTAGTTGGGGAGAGATACAGTAAGAAAATAAAATATACAAGATCATCAGATAGAGGTTAGTGCTGGGAAGAAAAGAAAGTAGGACAAGGAGATTTAATGATTGGGTGTGTGCATGCAGTACTCAGTGTTTGTAAAGGGTGTAGCTTAGTGCCTGGAACCCAGGAAGTGTTCCACTAAGGGTAAATGTTGCTGGTATCTTAGCATGACCTGGGGCCAGATTGGCTTAGAATTCTCTTTTGCAAGTGTTCTACCAGGAAGCTCAGGTCTTCCTTCCTATCGATCAAGTATTTCCAGTGAACTGGGTACATGCCTCCCAGGAGAGAGACAGAAATTGTGGTGAGAAGCCTCGCCTCTGGATCCCCCAATCTCAGCACTCCTTATAACCACCCCAGACTTTCCAGCACCAAGCATGCTTCCTTCAGTGCAGAGCTCCTGGAAGCTTCCTTGCATTTTGTGTGCCCCTTGTAGAATAGGCACCTAACAGAGCGTGCCAGGAACAGGAACTCATGTTCCCAGTGAGACAGCCAGAACTCGGTTTTCTTGTCCACTTGCTTTTGTTTTTCTTCATGTGACAGCTTATGGCACTTTATTGCAGAAGAACAATAATGCAATGCAAGGTATTCAAAAGCAAGGATGTTCAGGTAGACAGCAACTCCTAGCAGTGTCCCGCATCCGAATTTTCTGAGCCCCCACTGGCCAATTGAAATGTAGCTCTTTGTAATATTGCATAAAAACAGGGTTTTGCCCTTAATAATGAGCTTTATGTTACACCAGCTGATGGCCTTTAAGCACCTCTGTTTTATGTGGCGTTGGCACCATAAAACGATAGGGCCCTTCTGTGAACATACCTCTATTGACGTGAGACTTTTGGATGGATTCAGAGAGCAAACCAATTAAGTCAAAGCCACGAGCCAATAAAGACAGACCAAGGAGTATGCAGGTGACTAATTAAAGTATATTTTGTTTTTTTAAAAAAAAGAAAAGAGTGCTCAGCTGTGGCTGTTTGTAATGGTCCGGAATGAGTTATCAGAAAGCTTTTTGTAAACCGTTCCTCTTTATGCTTCAGAGGAACAGAGAGATGTCCCAGTCTGTAGGAAACCCAAATGAAGAGAGCACTCTAATGAAAAGCTCTTACCTTGGGGCATTATAGAAATTAATTACAAAGAATTGAAATGAGTGATAAGGGCCCTTCGCCTGCTCCAGCCCGAGCATATCTTGCTCTAACTGGGATCTTGACTATGAACTATAGACAATGCTCAGATCATTCAGCAAGCAGTCAGAGCAGATCAGTATTCCCTAAGGTTTTACTGTCAGATGAATTAGACACATTGGGTCTCAGAGACCATACTGGAGACCGTCCCACCTCAGGTGAGTGCGTAGCTCGAGTGGCCCATGAGACCAGGCATTGTAACTTACTTCTTATTTTTTAGTTTTTTCAAGTATTATTTACTCTCTCTCTTTTTTTTTTTTAATTTAAAATCAATGTCATTAAGATACAGTGTATTACTAGTTTCAAGCGTAGAGTTTAGTGATTCCTAGAGAACTGGTTCTGAGAGATAGTGGCCCAAAACTCCTTCTACAGCACGTCACATCCAGATCACGCTCAAGAGCTAGGACATTGAAGTGCCTTATGGCTGCTCGGTGGGGCCCTATAACGACTGTGGCTCCGAGGCTGACGTGTTCTGAACTGGCTGACGGTAATTCAGGGGCTTCCTAACTGTGTGCTCGTGGGCCAGCTGCTTGACTTCTCTTTGTCACAGTTGTTCTCCTCTTTGGCACAGTGGAGATAACAGTAGTACTTGCCTTATAGTGCACGGCTCAGTGGAAATCATTTCAATAGAGCTGTACTGAGGCCCCAACTATATGCTCTACAGAGGGGGAAATAAACAGGGAGTCCCTGCTTTCATGGGGCTTCCATTCTAGTAGGGATAGATGAACAGTAATCAACTAAACAGATATATTCTATTTCATAGATTCTGAGATGAAGGTCTTCACATTTGAACATCTTTGGTATATAATAAGTGGTATTGTGTTGTTACCATGGACATTTTTTTATTCCTTTTAGATGTACATAAAGATGGGTCTTAAAGTTGATGGAGTTTTTTTGTTTGTTTTAAGAATTTATTTATTTTAGAGAGAGCTAGAGAGCATGAGCAGGGGAGGAGCAGAGGGAGAGGGAGATAGAGAATCCCAAGCAGACTCTGCACTAAGCTCAGGGCCTAAGGTGGGGCTCAATCCCATGACCCCGAGATCATGACCTGAGCCAAAATCAAGAGTCAGACACTCAACTGACTGAACCAATGAGGCACCCCTGGAGTTTTATATGATAAGATACAGTATGACATGTCAGAGGATGTTTAACGCTAAGTGAAAACATGACTTAGAATACTATGGGGTGCAACCAGGGCAGAAGGGGAACACTATATTAGGTGGTCAGGGAAGGCATATCTGCTCACAGGCCCTTTGCTGAGAAACTTGAAGAGTGGGAGGTGGGAGGTGGTCAGGTAACCAAGGGATAAGGTACACAGCCCTGAGACTGGGACAAGCTTGGGACAATAAAGGCATGGCAGGGAGGCCAGTGTACCTTTTATGAGAATTAAATATGAAAAATTATGTTGCATAAAGCACTTGACACAGAACACACTCCCCTGGGGGAATGCTGTGTGGTCCCTGTCGTAGTTGTGGAGAGAGGCGGTGGAACATGAATTCCACAACCCTAGGTTGCCAGGGTGGACCTCCCAGCCCTGCCATTTGCCAGGTTTACGGTGTGGGCAGGTTGCTTTACCTCATCAGAGAATGGAGATACAACAGTATGTCACAGGGTACCTTGTTGGACTTCACTGGGTTCATGTATGTAAGCACTGAGGCCGGGTCTTGGGATGTGGGAAGAGCCCACCTATGTTCCCTGTAAGCAATAAGAGATTGCAACCTTCAGAGAGGGGGCACTGTGACTCACTGAACTCAGCGTGGACTCAGGGCAAGAGCCTTGATTTCAGAGCCTGTGTCAGCCTCTCTGTGGGGTGGGAGGGTCTCTCCTGTAGAGGACATGACAGTGTCTGCTTCCTGGAATCATGGGAAGCATCGAATGAGAGCCCTCCTATGTTTAAAAAGTATTTAAGGGCCCCTCCAGTTAGCTAGACACCACTGTGGGTACCAGATGTTCCAGAGCACTTGATAAGGGAGGTTCCAACTATGGTGGAGCTGTTGGTGGGGATGGCATGAGAGACGAATGAGATCATTTCTGGTAGGCGTGATGAAGACAGTAGAGCTGGGTGGTCTTAGCAGGAGCCACTTCAGGGTGAATGGCTCTCATGATGGTATTCAGGGAAGACTTCACAGAAGAGGTGACATTGGATCTGAGACCTGAAGACAGAAAGGAAGTGGGTTCTGGATAGACCAAGAGAATGTGCAAAGGTCCAGGAGCAGGCACAAGCATTTATGTTTGAGGCATTGAAAAGAAGCCAGACAGGCTAGAGAACAGAAAAAAGGCAAGTGGCTGGAGATGGAGTCAGGAGGCTTGTGGGGAGCAGCTCATGTCCTCATGTTGTGCCTCATCAACCCAACTAAAAACTCTGGCATTTGTTCCAATGCAGTGCAAAGCCACTGAAGATATGATGTGTCAGAAAAGCTTCTAGCACATTGTTTGGCTCAAATTGGGTGCTGGTTAACCGGGAGACATTGATATACACACTAATGAGTGCATGTGATGATCTCCAGAGCCTTGGGAGGAAACAATGAAAACAACCGTGGTTTTTTTGGTTTGGTTTGGTTGTTTTAGTGACAAATTCTTTTGTTTAAAGCTAGAACTGGATTGAACTATAGATCCATGAATTTGGACTCTGGTGTACACAATAGAGTTGCAAACTGGAGCCTTTTTAAGCAATTATGTTTAATTTTATCAAGGGTATTTCAAAAAGGTCAGAGGGCAGTTGGAGAGCATATGGAGAAAACCAACAGGAAAAGTCAAGATAGGCAGGGCCTTGTTTATTAAGTCGGCAGGCATGGCACTATGCCAGCTGAATGTCTATTAAATGCCTTTTGATGCTGACCTCTCCCTAGGTGAGCTATTTGCAGCAGAACACAGAACTGGGGGGAAGGGAGGGCTAGCATCCACTTCCTGTTAGTAACCCTCTCATCTGATCTTCCCCATAACCTGACAAATAGAGTCTCTGCCTAAGAACGGTAACCATACCAACTGTAACTGGGGATTGCACTTTTAAAGCTCTTTGGAGAGTTACATCAATAGTCATCATTACATTGTAGCTGCACTTTATGAGGATAGAGACAGCCTTCCCCGAGAGCTGGCATTGTGCAGTGCACAGGATGGGCAGCCATACAGAGCTGTCTTGTCTACAAAATAGCTTTTATCCTTATTACAAACTGAAGGTATCCCCCTGAAATTCTTATGTTGAAACCTAACCCCCACTGGGGTGGTATCCAGAGGTGGGGCCTTAGAGAGGTGAACAGCTCAGCCTTTATGAATGGGATTAATGCCCTCATGGAAGAGACCCCAGAGAGAGCTCTTAGGCCTCTTCTGCCAAGTGCAGATACAGCAAGAAGATGGTTGTCTGTGAATGACGGAGCAGGCACTCAGCAGAGACGAAATCCGCCAGCGGCTTGAGCATGAGTTTCCTTGCCCTCAGAACCATGAGAAATGCATTCTTGTTGATCAGAAGCCACCCAGTCTATTGTATCCTGTTATAGCAGCCCAAACAGACCAAGGTAGGAGTTGGTCCTAGGAAGCGAGATGCTGCTAGAGCAAGTAACAAATGTGGAAGTGAATTTGGAACTGGATAATGGGTAGGGCTGGGAGAGTTTGGAAGTGTGTGCTGGACAAAGCCTACATTGCTGTGAATGGACCATCAAGGGCAATTTTGGCAAGGGCTCGGGAAGAACAGAGGAGAATGCCTACGTCTTCTTGGAGAATACTAAAGTAATCCTGAAGAGGATGTTGGTAGAAATATGGACAGTGAAGGCCATGGATGAGGCCTCGTAAATAACTAGGAACATATTGGAAACTAGCGGCAGGGCCTTCCTTGTTATGCGGTAGTCAAGAACTTGGCTGAATTGTGTTTGAGTCCATTGTTTTATGGAGGGTAGAACTTGTGAACAATGATATACGGTATTTAGCTGAGGAGATCTCTACGGAGAGTATTGAAGACATGGCTTGGTTTCTTCTGATTGCTTGTAGAATACAATAGAGAAATGACTTGAAGATGGAGTTGTTAAGCAAAACCCAGAATGAAAGATTTGGAAGTCCTCAGCCTATCTGTATTGTAGAACAAATGAGACCACCAAGGGGATGGCCAGGTGACCATTTGATAAGGAGATAAGTGCTGACCAGCCAGCTCAGACACGACCCAGGGGTTGTTCTTAAAAACAATGAAAGAATGAATATGAAGACAAATCAGAGACCACCCAGTCGGCCTGGTGTGCATGAGCCTGGGGGCCCAGCAGCCTGGTTCCAAAGGTTGGGGTCACCCAGACCTGCACGGCCAGCAGAGAGCCCTGTGAGGTTGCATTACCAAGTCATGGGGGTGAGGTTGTCACCCCTGGTGGGTCCGAAGGCAGAACATCAAGCCAGAGAGGATGATCTGGAGCCTAAAGGTTTAACATTGTTCTGTTCAGTTTTGGACTTACCTAGGACCCAGCACCCCTTTCTTCTTATCTGTTTATCCCTCTTGGAATGGGAATGTCCTCTGCCTGTCCTGTCTTTGTATTGTGGGAGAACACAGCTCATCTGGTTTCACAGGCTCATGGCCAGAGGGCTTTGCGGCAGGACCAATCATGACTGGAGTCTCACCCATGTCTGATTTAGGTGCTATTTCAATGAGGCTTTGGACTTCAGAGTCAATGCTGGTATGAGTTAAGACTTTGGGGGCTGTTGAGATGGAATGAGTATATTATGTATGTGAGAAGAACATGAATTTCAGGGGGCCAGAGGCGGACTGTTAGAGACTGAATATTTGTGTCCCCCCACAAATTTGTATGTTGGGATCCTAACCTCCCATGGGATGGTAGCAGGAGGTGGGGCTTTTGTGCAGTGATTAGGTCAATCGGAGGTGCTCTCATGATTGGGACAGGTGTCCTTATAAGAGAGGCCTCCACCTCTCAGTCACGTCCTCCACCACATGAGGACACAGCAAGAAGGCGGCCATCTCTGAAGCAGGAAGCAGACACCACATCTGCCAGCACCTCGATTTTAGCACTTCCAGCCTCTAGAATGACGAGAAATAAACGCTTGTTGTTTAGAAGCCACTGAATCTGTGGCAATCTGTTTCAGCAGCCTGGATGGATTAACACAGTCCCCATTTTCAGAAAAACAATGACACCCAGGGCTCAGCGAGGTTAGATGACTTGCCAAGGTGGCACAATGAAGATAAGCAGCACCGGGATCTGAACACAGGTAACACCTGCGAATAGCAGCCGTTCCTGCCCCTGGCTACCTGTCACCATCGACAGGGGCAGACGGGTCCAGGCAAGCAAAGACCAGATGAGAAGGGGATGTGGAGGGCTGAGGGGTGAAGGCTGAGAAGAGATCTTGGAAAGGAATGAGTCATTCCGACGGGGGCCCCCAAGGAGGACCAGAATTTGAACAGGGCCTCCACAGAGAAGTTGGACTCCATCCGCGGGGTGCGGGAGGGGCACCCAAGAGCCATTTTGCCACATGGTTTTGTGGCCATGTCCCTCAGCCACATCCCAGCTGCAGCTGCTCCTCAGCCATAAGCTGACAACTCACACCCATAATTCATTCATAAACGTTTATTTCCATCTAAATCAGCAAATGAATACATCTATTGCTGGCGTGCATGAGCCTTATGGGGCCATGATCTGCTTCTCGGGCTGGCGCAGGGAGGTTGGCCACGGAGGTTTGATGGCCCCGTTTGGGGGAATTAAGTGGCCCGAGCAGTTGCTTCATGACCATTTCCAAGGTGGGACGTTAGCATCATTGCCTGCAGTGTATGGATAAGGTTGGCTCCAGTCTGCTTCTTTCAGCTTGGAAGAAAGACTGGACCTTCCTGGGGGGGGGGGGGGGGCGTATCTATGGGGACACTCACATGGAGGATGACAGTGATGACAGTCATAACAAGAATCGTAATAGCAGCTGACAGTGCATACATTCTTTGTTCCAGGGGCTGTGCTAAGTATTGCAGAAAAATCCCACCATCTCTTAGGATTACATCCTAAAGTCAGCACGTGACAGGCAAAAACTTGTGTCTAGCCTTGGTCCCCCCAGTGGTCCCTTAAATTGTCCATAAATTTCAGGGCATGTGGCATTTAGGTTCCCGAATCGGGCAGTATGGATAAATAAGAACAACGTGCTTGTGTCTGAATGTATTAGCAGCCACCCTCCCACACCCCTCTGTCTGGGACCCTGAAAGCAGGGGTGCATAGTGGCCCAACTGAAAACATTGTGCTCGCTCATCCTCTCTTCTCCACCGCTCTCTTCCTGCCAAGCACGATCTTTGAACTCCTGAGTTAAATGCTCACTTAAACCACCTGCACTCCTTCTCAGCTCATGCTTAGAGCACCCGCTTGCCCCCCCAACCCCCACCCCCTGCAGAAGCTATACTGTTACTGCTTCAGTGGAAGATACAGCAGCTCGGGGAAGGTCAGGCCTGTGTACAGTTGTACAGGTAGCAGATTGTGGACCCAGACCCCAGGCCCCAACCAAGACAGATTCCAGGCCCTGCGGGGCTGCTGCCCTGGAAGTCAGGAGAACTCTTCCCGCTGCATCCCTACCGCAGCCCCCTCCTTGGGCCCCTTCAGCTGGTTGCACTTGAGTTTCAGACCAACTAATGATCCAGCTATTACGAGTGTGGGCCTCACTTTTAAAAATAAATGTTTCAACCAGTCCAGCCCTGCAATTTAATAGGCAATATTGTATGCATATTAAACACCAAATGATTGTTAACATATTTATTGAAGCATAACAGGCATTGGGCATATAAAAGATGACTCTCTTATATGGCTGTCAGACCTCAATAAACATGTTTAATAATTAATTGGCGTTAAGCAAACATAATTGTGTGATTCTAAATTAGGTGTTCAGTGAAGCATTCTGTGCATGGAAAACCACAGCAGTGTTTTATTACTTCAAGATCAGGCTGTCAGTCTGGCTTTTCACATATCAGGAGAAGTGCTCCCCATTCCATGCCGTGTCAAAGGCCTCCTGTAGCCTCACGCCAAAAAAGGCATGAGCCCTCTCGTTCCTAGACCCTTTGATCTGAGAAATGTTTCTCATTTGGTTAGCTGTTTGTCTATCTGCATATCCACTTGGGTTCTGAAAGTTCTGAGCCAAGAAATTATCTGATGCAGAAGATGTTTTCACATCCCAGCCGTTGGTTGAACTAACCAGTTCTGCCATAAACGCCATCTCCCCCCCAGTTCAGGTGATTCACATCATTCACGATAGCTCTGCTCTCTAAATTCTCTGCAAACAGCAAATTAGCAAATACCAAAGATTGCTCCTAGGGGAAATGTAAGACGAGGTTCCTCTGAGCCTCCAGTCAGAATTTTTTTTTTTTTTTAATCAGTTCACAGAGAACTTTGAACTCAAGGCCCATAGCGCTATAAGTCACACCTGACGCGTATTCTCCGTCAGGCACCTCACGACCTAGAACACAAGACATCGCTTCAGCACTGTGCATTTTAAACAGCAGAACACCAACAAAAAGCACAAATGCATGAACAAACAGGACAATGACCAGACCACGAAAGGGGCACCTGTTTGCAGTACAAGGACTGAAACAAGAAGGTAGACCGTCGCTTTGTTCTACCTCAGCTGGAAACGCTCCTGTCGGAGGAGTCACATTCTTTGCAACTCTGTTCATAGCCGCACATATCCGGCCATGATGCAAAAATGCCACGAATGTTGATTTTGAGATTGCAAATAGATGTACAGGTAGGTAAATTCACACCTGCAGGATCCTTGAGTTATGAGGATCAGCTGTAATCAGGTTCCATGGAGCGCAGCTGTCTATATCCCTAAGTATCCTACGTCCTCCACTGGCCCTTTGTACGAGCTGCCCAGAGAATTGTCTGCTCAATATCAGGGCTGCTTTAGCACATAGTAGGTGCACAATAAATATTAGTCATATTCAATCGAGTGGTTTTCAGTAAAGGACCCAAAATAGTTGTTGTTTGAAAGTAGATGCTCGTTGCTTCTGTTTACACCATTGTTTTCCTTGGTGACTGCTGGTATTTATTGTCCCGATCTAGTTAATATTCAACCTTGGCTTTTAACTTTCTTTCTCTCACCTGCCCCTAAATCCTTTAGAGACTTGAAGATCCATTTTCTTTGCTGGCCACAAACCCCTTAAGATTTATGCTAGGTGAGGAAGAGCGTGCCCCAAGTGGACATTGCTGGCTGGATCATAAAAATCTGTCTCCAGGTTTTCCATCTACGAAGCCCATCCACACACACCCTACAGGAAGGTGGGGAGTCAGGCTTACAACCTTTGCAGAAGAAGCATCAGGAAGCAGGGCCATAACTTGAAAAAGTCAGCCTCATGGCCACCCCGTTGGCACTGAGCTAGACACTTAAGGACAGTTCTGGCCCCATCAGATCTTCTGGGGATCACTGTTTCCTTTATGACCCTACCCGAAGGTTTGGAGTTGCACATGGAGCTAGGCGCCAGAGTCTGGAGCAACTCTAGGTCTGCAGGGATCCTTTGGAAAATTACATTTTGGAGACTGGAATTTTATCTGTAGGCATTTAAAAACCTATAAATGAAAGTCTGTTATGAAAGTCATGTGTGCTTATTCGACAAGTTAGAACATAGAGCACAGAACAGAGAACATACGTATCTCACCATCACCAAAACACACACATTTAAAAATTTGGGTGTAGGGGCGCCTGGATGGCTCAGTGGGTTAAAGCCTCTGCCTTCGGCTCAGGTCCTGATCCCAGAGTCTTGGGATCGAGCCCCACATCGGGCTCTCTGCTCAGCAGGGAGCCTTCTCCCCCCCCCCCCGCCCCCGCCTCTCTGCCTACTTGTGATCTCTGTCCATCAAATAAATAAACAAAATCTTTAAAAAAATTGGGGTGTATTGGGTCACTTTTTCTTTTGTGCACAGGTTCTTTGTATGATTTCAGTTTTACTGCAAATGAAAGTTAGTCTTCTGCTTTTTGTTCTCCGCTTAGCATGCTATCATAAGCATGTTCTGTGTTATTACACAGTTCATCACCCTTATTTCCAACAGCTGCAAACTAGCCCATTGATTAATTGCACTACACTTTGCTAGCCATCCCATTCTCGTTAGATGTTTGTTCTCGTTCTTTAGCTCTTTCTGAAAATGAGAGTACAGTCCACTTTTTCTTTTTTCCTAAAGCTGGTACGTGTTTGGGATTGCTGTTAGACCAGGTTGTCAGAAACAAGGTTACCGGATCATTGGTTGGGACATTTTTAAGGCCCTTGATGACGTAGCCTCATTGCTAAGATGTGGGAACAACAGGCCTATCTTACTAGATGCTTCCAAAAAGTGTGTTATCATTTTGTTGTCTTTGTTGAGTATAGAAGAGACCCAGAGTTTTTTCTTTACTGTGCCAGAGCTGCAAAGGACCTCCACCTTCAAACGCCCAGGCCAGTGCTCCCGTTAGACTTACATGGTGTGTGCATGGATATAGGGGTATATGAATGTGTGTGCAAACTACAATATATATTTAACTTTTCTTTATTCATGATATTGGCAAGACATTTCTTTGTCTCATGCCTTTCCTCAGTATTTCTTGAAAAGTCGTACCTTCCAAAACTTTTTGCTGAATATGCTCAGGTTTTGGTTTGGATCTATTCATTTTAACACACACACACACACACACATTTTCTTTCTCTCTCTCTCTCTCTCTCTTCCTTTTCCTACTAATGGAAAATATAGCTCTTGAGGATGACAATTGCCAAACAGCGGCTCGGAGACGAAGAAATTGGCGTGCGGCATTTTGCAGCCCATGAGCGTGAAGACTTGGTTCAGCAGCTGGAGAGAGCTAAGGAACAGGTTATTGCTAACATCTGTTAAGAGTTGGGGATATGTTTGTACCGTTGGACTGTGTCCCGTTTCTCAGAGAGGGCAAGGTGCCTGGGATGCCAGCCGGAGGTGGAAGGAGGGTGTGAGTTGAATGCTTTGACGTTCTCCCTGCCCTGTAAGTTCCTGATCTGCCTCTTGTGGTCCTTGCTTCCGGCAGGGCTGTTCCCCTGGTTTGGGGTGCCATTGCTCTGAACACAAGAAACATCTTCCCCTCCCCCCATTCAGGATAGACAGGGAAGGAACAAGACATGACAAACGGGCCTTAATTTGCAAATTTCCCAAAGTGTCAAGTGATGCTTTTTAGACAAAATCTCAACGGGTACAGAGCCCTAGTTAGGGGACAGGGAAGAGAGCCTAGACTTCATTTCCCTCCTCTCGCAGGTGGGATGAATACGCCCTGTCAGAGTCGGTCAGCAAAGCGGAAGCCTCCATCTCTGGCCCTAAAATGATGTCTGAAGAACATCTTAAGTAAGGACACTTCCTTGGTTTCAGATAGAGTCTCTGGAGCATGATCTGCAGGCCTCCGTGGACGAGCTTCAGGACGTTAAAGAAGAACGGTCTTCCTACCAGGACAAAGTGGAGAGGCTCAACCAGGAGCTAAACCACATCCTGGGTGGGCACGAGAACCGCATCATTGACGTGGATGCCCTCTGTATGGAGAACAGGCAAGTGGCCGGGCCCCGGCATGCACTCAGGCAGGACACCGGCCGTGCAGTCTCAGCAGCCCAAGGTACAGCTGCCTTGCAATGAAAGGAAAGTCCCCCCACCAAAATGGTGATAGTAATGCCACGTATTAGCTTCGAAAGTCAGAAAGGCACCACACCCCTATACGCTTGCCTCCCCAACCCCTGTCTCCTTCCCCTGCCCCTCCCCGCCTCCCAGCTGGGCAAGAAGGGTAGGGAGCCAGTGAAAGCTACTTGGTATTGATATCAAGGAGAGGGGAAAGAATAAGAAAATAAATTGAGAAATTCCCTTAGCTGTTTCTTTTCCCCGAGGCAAATTTCAGAGTGTGTGTGTGCGCGTGCGTGTGTGCGTGTGTCTAATTTAATGTTATGTCTGGTGTCGCCTCTTCCTGCCTGCCTTCCCAGTGGAATCATCTTAATGAGAATTATGTGAAAACTGTGTTGATATCCCTTAGGGGATCTCTGCAGAAGGCTGTTCTAAAGTGGGGTTTCTGTGATTTGGGCATATTTGACCTTGATTACATCCATTTAAGAAGAGGTCACCAAGATGCACTTTTCTTCTCCTCTTTTGGTGAAGAGAAGGCATTGTGTGTACACAATGGCTCTGGAGGCGGGTTGTTTTCTTTTTTTCTTTTCCTACTTGCCTATATGCTTTTTATTTTGTGCCCAGACACTTCCTAGTTGCATGTTTTTTCTCCTAGGTACCTTCAAGAGCGATTAAAGCAACTCCACGAAGAGGTCAACCTCTTGAAATCAAACATCGCTAAGTATAAGGTAGAGAATGATGATGATGCTGTTAACGACTCACGATTGTACATCTAAATGCCATTCTATGTTAATTCCCTTTTATGTGCCAAAGACATGTGAGTGCTTGCCCGCCCTCCCAGATAAAGTAAGAGCTTTCACTGAGGTAACCAGGAAGAATGAAGCCCAAAACAACAAACACAACAAAAGTAGCTTTTGCAAGAGCATTTTCATTGCTGTCACCTAGACAGGGCACATGGAGCCTGCCCAGATCTGGACGTGGCCACTTCACTGCCTCAGTCCCTGTAGAATTAGGTTTCTTATCAGCGCCTCTAGAAAATGTTCCATCATCAGACACTGCTTGTCTCATAATCATCCATAAGAAAATGGTTTCCGAGCGACAAGAAGAAACCAAGATTGGGGAATCACAATCTGAGCGAGAACGTTCACGTCACACTGAAAGGACAGAATGTTTAAATTCTCCCACTGTTGTTTAGACTCATCCCAGCTCCATTAGTCTGATAATATCTATTTCTGCAGATGTTCGTTGTGAGTGTTATAATTAGAAACATCTCCTGGGTTTCTCTGCTTTGAAAATAGATTGATTTCTCTTCCTGAGGGTAGAGTTTTATAGCAGTCTAGATGCTTGGGAGAACCGTCTCGTTTTCCTGGCTTCTGACGTTAGCTTTTCTTCCCCGAAGTCTCTATTCTGTTCTCCCTTTTCCATGCTGTTAGGGGCCACACTTTACACCAGTCTATATATATACACACACACACACAGCCAAAGAAGAATGCAGCTTTTAAAGTTGTATAATTAATACATACATTTAAAAAATGTGTGTATGCATTCATTTAACAGCCTTTATTTGGTTCTTCAATGTGCCAAGCACTGCTACCCAGTGCATATCAATTGTAGTGTAAGGGTCTGTGATAGGAATGGCACTTTGGTCGGCACCTATGTGCCTTCTTATCTTGTGTCCGTGGCAGACGTCATTCATTATTTGTGGCTTTTTCCAGTCCAACCACGGAAGTCTTCCAAAGACCAACAGCAATCTTTTGGCATCAGCAGAAAAAAGTAAACCTGTTCTCCATCTCATGTCTATTCAGAAGGGGTTTCCATAACTAGTGACTTCACACATTAGACGGAGCACTTGCTTTCGGATTTGATTTAATTTAATGAATACGCATTGAGTGCCTTTTATATATAGGAGAAGGTAATTGCTGTCATTCTGCTGGGCACCAACTTTTAAAAAAAACAAAACAAAACTCTCTACCAGGTCCATAAATTTCATACTTCTTTGGCAGGGACTTGGAATTTTAAAAGTTGGGTCAGCATTTGGGGTTTGTCAAGGGGTCTTATGTGCCTGATGGGAGCATGCATCTACTCTAAGTAGGTATTTTTCTTTTTCTTTCTTTCTTTCTTTCTTTTTTGGCTTTTTTGATAGAGATTTGTATTTTCTCCCAATGCCGCTTTAGAATGCTCTCGAAAGACGGAAAAACTCGAAAGGCCAGAGTAAATCTAGCAGCAGTGCGCTGACTGGAGTCCTATCTGCAAAGCAAGGTAGGGTTTGTTCTCTGGAGGGGTCTCAGAACCACAGAATGCCAGAGCTCGGGGTCCGAGTCTCCGTTTGTGGTGGGGGAACCAAGGTGGTTCTTAGAACAGCCCTTCCCAAACCTCCATCTGCATCAGCATTGGCTGGAGGTCTTGTTTGAAAACACAAATTACTGCCCCCAACCCTGTCCCAACACACACACACACAGAATTTTTGACTTAGTAGGTACAGTGAGGCCTGAGAATGCACATTTCTAGAAAGTTCCCAGGTGTTGCTGATGTCAGTTCTGGGATCTTGCTTTGAGAACCACTGCATTAGATGTTTTTCTAATAATGGGACGCCCTTCACATCTGGTCCCCTAGCCTGTGCTCTTCCTTCAAGAACACTTTCCCTCCTCCGATCACCGGTTTAACATCCACGAGTCCATGTTCCAACCTTGCAGAGTTTCTCCTTTTTCTGGCCTCTGTGACCAGAATAGAAAAGTCTCGCAGCTGCTGAAATCATTTTATCACGGAACATGTGCCTTTTTCAAAGAAGCTTTTATTGATTGCAATTCTGTTCCTCCTCCTTGTCGATTCTGATGAAAAATAATGATCTTCCAGGAACAGTCCAGGGGAATAAATAGCAGAGAGCTTGCTTCTGACACTTAATATTTGGGAACTCAGTTCTCAGCGTAAGCCTCAGGTTGAACATGGGCGACTGGCCCAGTTTTGGGTTGTCGGCCACGCAGACCAGCAAAGATCATGGGAGAGTCTTAATCAGAGCTGGAGTGGCTGGGGAAAAAAAAAAAAAGTGCTGAATCTTCAGCCGGCCTAATAACCAAAGCACTTTTCTAAGCAACTTCTGTTTTTCCACTCAACTAAAAAAAAGACACCCTAGAATTGTTTTTAAACAGAAAATCTCAGTACTCCCCAGAAATGTGAAGTAGCCATGTGAGTTCAGCTCTGTATACCCTGGACAGCCAAACATCTTTGAATGGTGAGACCCAGTCCCATCACTGATGTGGGGAATGCCAGCCACATTCAAACACCACGCCCTAAGCCTGCCAGAGCCTTTCTGGATAACCCTCTGGCAACTTATTTTGACAAAGCTTGAACTCATCCCCTTTGAGCAGCAAGAAATAATTACCAACGTCTGAAAACATACTGCTTGAGGCAAGTTCTTCCTACATTAGTTATGAGAAAAAAAAAAAAAACCATAGAAAGTAACATAAATGTCCAGCAGGAATTAAATAAATTATATCTACATATGGGCTCCCAAGCTGCCTTTACATTTTATGTTTTAGGAGATATTGAGGATGAGGAGTTGGGTTAACTGAAAAAAAGAAGAGCTTTTTCTCATTTCAGAAGAAAAATGTATGAATCTGTGTATCTATGTATAGGCATATAGAAAAGGATGTTCAGAGATGTAGTGAGAGATTTATTTTTTTCTGTCTGATAGGAGTACAGGCTGTGTCTTTTTTATGGTAACTCATGGTTTCTAAAAAGATGCAGACACAAAATATATTTTGTATTTTAAATAATGCCCCATAGGATCTTGCCGCCCACCGAACATAGCACACTGTAGGAAACTCTGCCACAAAGCAGGGAGCTCGGGACCAGGGTCATTGCCATTTGCATGGCTGTGTGACCTTGAGCTGATGTTTTTATTCCATCAGCACCTTGCTTTCCTATCCATAAAATGGGGATAAATAATACTTCCCAGGTGGGTTTTATTTTATCTTTTTTTTTTTTTTTTTAAATTTTGGTCCTCAAATGAGTTAGTATAAAGCATTTCGAAAGGGTGAAATGCTGGACAAATGCAAAAGATTATTATCCTTTTAAGAAATGGGTGATAAAAGTCCATGAGAACTTCCTTGTTTCTGCTCAGCCCTCACACTAAATTTTATTTTGCTTTAAAAATAAACAAAAACACCTGAAGTGGATTCTTCAATACTTCATCATAGCATTTAGGAGCCGGGAGCTTAACCCAGCTTCATCATCCAGGAAGAACGGACACAGATTTACATTGCAGTGTTCCAGAAGGACTTAAGACTGAGTTGTAAACTTTGTATCCCACCCAGTTCAGGATCTATTATCCGAAGATCACGGGTGCAGTCTCCCAGCCACTCCACAGTCCATTGCTGATCTGAAATCTCTGGCAACAGCCCTGCTAGAGACGATCCACGAGAAAAACATGGTCATCCAGCACCAGAGGCAGACCAACAAGTAGGTGACTGGACCCTTGGGTGGGGGTAGGTGGGAGAGATGTGGAATGCTGACCACCAGTGGGGGGTTGCAGTCAGGTGGGATGGCAGGCCTTTGGGGGAGGGGAGGGGAGCACTTAAGTCTGGAAGGTCACCTCCTAAACTAGAATGTTGTGTCCACATTGTGACAGCATCTCAGCCATCTGCCAGAGTGGGGGAGGGGGAGAATACTACCAGCCATTACAGACCGAACACTTACTTGGAGCCACTCACTGAGGAATGCAGACGACATGGGCAGTACGATTGCCCGGGTGACTCACCCTACCTCTCCTGCAGGTCTCCTTCAGGGAGGGCACCTCCTCGGTGCCATCGTAACTTACAGCATGACACTGAGGGGTTCTGACCAGCAGGAAGGCCAAGCATCAACTTTCATAGGCAACTGGGACTAGAAGGGAGTGTCGTGTCACTCTTCCAGAGAAGCAGAGAAAGTGGTGGGACGGAGCAATTAAAATAGAGTGTCTTCCCTGATTCTTTTTTTTTTTTTTTAAGATTTATTTATTTATTTATTTATTTATTTGACAGAGATCACAAGTAGGCAGAGAGGCAGCCAGAGAGAGAGGAGGAAGTAGTCTCCCCGCTGAGCAGAGAGCCCGATGCGGGGCTCGATCCCAGGACCCTGGGATCATGACCTGAGCTGAAGGCAGAGGCTTTAACCCACAGAGCCACCCAGGCGCCTCTTCCCTGATTCTTATAAACATATCGACTCAAGTTAGTAGCCATTAGAGACACACGCAAATTGGAGGTGTTCAAAGAATGGTGAACAACAATAAGTTAAAGCAACAGACACCGTGAACAGGGCTGGCTCTGAGGACAAGCGACCATGCTTGGAAGGGCCCTGCCCTTGGTTCGGAACTCCATGGTCGCCATCTTGAGGTTCTTAATCATTCTTGAACAAGGAGGCCTGCATGTCCATTTTGCGGTGGGCCCCAGAATTATGTAGCTGGTCCTTCTTATGAAACCTGCACGTAGCCCCAAAATGAAGCCGTGCAAGAAGTGAGCAGGCTCGCAACGCTGGGGCTTCCAGCAAGGAAGGGAGGGGTGAGGGAAGCAGGGTCCTGACGAGGGGGAGGGGCACAGGGAGAGAGGCAACTGGAACATGATTGAGAGTATTGTAAAAACAAAATAGAAAAAAAGAGAAGCCGGGAGTGAAGGAAGATCGCGCAGGAGATTAAGATATATATAAAAGAAGGCAGGGAGCAGTGGAGGGAGTCTGGGCAATCTCAGAGGGATGACAGGGTAATTTATTGACAGAAGAAGTTTTTAAAATTCTTTTAAAAGAAATCTTAACCAAGGAATGAGACAGTCAGGTGCTAAAATGCAGAGACATCTCAGGGGAGGGAGAAGAAATGGAAATCTCCCCAGAATAGGTACGAGGTCTATTTTATCCAGACAGAATCCCCTGCAGCCGGTAGCATTCTGCATGAGCCTTCTTTGTCCTCACTGACTCCCTATGAAGCACCCACTGGGGCTCTTTCAAACCTTCTCAGGTCTTCTAAACCCTAGTCTGTTCTCAGCAGGTAACCTCAGCTGCTCTTTTACTGAAAAAAATAGATGCGCCTTCCCAGGAACCCCAAGACTTACCCTCCCCTGGAACCAGTGCCTCCACCCTCTCCCTCCTGGCCCTGCGAAACACACCCACCCACCATCCTGTTGGTCCACACCATCTTCCCTCCTCTGGGCTTGGCTCCCCTGTGAGCGAGTCACCCCACCTAGTCCACTCCTGCCCCCAACCCCTGGCTTCTGCCTCTTCACCCAGACACCACACAGAGCTCCCTGAACCCCCATAGTCTTTCCCCAGCACTGCAGCTTCCCCTGAATTCCACTCACCCAGCATCTTTGTGAACAAGAAGGCTGCCTTTACTTCTTCAATAGCACCCCCTCAAAGTGTGTTCCTGGGAGACCCATGTCAGAATTACTCAGAGGCACTGGTTCTGAAATGCAGATTCTGAGGGATTTTCTGGAGGGAACGTCAGGTTTCTGGATCTGAACCAGCCCCAGGAAAGAAAGACCACCTCGGCTTCAACACCTCCTAAGACCTCTTTCCAGATGTTCCACAGCCATCTCCCTTTGAGGGTCTCCAGTACCCCCAAATCCCACTTTCTGAGTCTGTTTCTTTTCTGATTTCTCTGCATCCCAATTCCCATCTTGCACTCATCTCCTTGGATTCCTTTTTCTCCTCATCCCCTTGATCCCCTCCATGCCCCTTGCTTCAACCCCAGGTCTCCACCAGGCCTTCTGCTCTCCTTACCCCACCTGGGGGCTTCATCTCTCCCACCCTCTGCAAGATTGCTTTTCACTTTCTGTAAGCACTTCTCAGAACTCTTATACCTGCCTCACCACCCAGAGCAGGACCCACATTTCCAACAATAGGTTGTCATTTTCCCCCATATCCCTTCAGCTCTTCACGTTCACGGAATCTAGACTGTGGGCCACCCACTCCTTTGTACGTTTTAAGACCCTTGAAAATGCTTGCACCCTTTGACCCACACGGTCTGCATCTAGGAACTTACCCTAAAGAAAAAAATCAGTATGATGTCCTCGGGTTCACATAAATGGATTCATTTATAACAGGGGAGAAAACAGAAACAACCCAAATGTCTTTGTTTATATTTTATTGTATTTTGAGACGGGGAGAGTGCATGAGTACAGACAGAAAGAATCACAAGCAGACTCCATGCCGAGCACAGAGCCTGACGCAAGCCTTGATTTCACAAATCTGAGATCATGACCTGAGCGGAAATCAAGAGTCAGATGCTTAACGAACTAAGCCACCCAGGTGCCCCCCACCAATGTTTTTAAGTTGGAGACTGGTTAAGATTATAGTAACTCCAGGCACCCCCGGCTAGCTCAGTCGTTAAGTGACTGCCTTCAGCTCATGTCATGATCTCAGCCCTGCGTCGGGCTCCCTGCTCAGAGGGGAGTCTGCTTTTCCCTCTTCTGCTCCCCGCCGCTTGTGTTTCCTCTCTCAGGCGTGCGCACCTTCTCTCTATGTCAAATGAATAAATAAAATCTTTAAAAAAAAAAGAGTATAGTAAATCCATAAGATAGACTATTATGCAGCCATTTAAAGCATGATTTGAAGAATATTTAGTGGGCTCTGCCCACCTTCCTGATACTCACGTTCAACAAACCTCCACATTATGCAGGTTGAAGCTGTTCCACTAGAACAGAATCGCTGTTCCCTCCCAGTACGGAGGACAGTGCTGGGCCCACTGTATGTCCTTACACTTATTTAATGAATAGATGATGGAATCATCTTTTAATCCTTTTTCTTGTTCCCTTGATACTCTTTCCGCTTTTCCTGGACTCTGTATATATGTCAGGTCCTTGTCCTCGGCCTTCAGTCTACATGCTCTCCCTGCCCCCTCAGCTTCGGTCCCACCCCACTATCCCCTCTCCCTTGGGAAGACCCTCCCATTGATCCTCCAACCACAGACCCCAGACCCTCCGCCGCCGCCCAGCTACCCCCCTCTCAACCCCACGCCCCCAGCTACAGTTCTGATGACGTCACAAGCCCGCACTAAAAAGCTGGACTTTTCTTTTCGTGTTTGTTTCAAGTTTTTATTTAAATTCTAGTTAGTTAACATATAGTGTAATATAGGTTTCAGGAAAAAGCAGAACTGTTAAAGCTAAATCCTGCTGCCTGCTGAACTCAGGAACCCCAGACTGTCAACCTGACGCTCCTGACGCTCCCGCCTCTCAGGACACATTGATTTCCTAGCACCTGGCCTATCTTAACCCTACCGTGACCAGCCCGCCCCAGGCTCCGTGGGTGCGCGTCCTCTGTGGAGAAACAGAATTGCTCGTTTTGACAGATTTAATTTTGTTTTTTGTTGGTTTTTTTAAAGATTTAATTTTGTTTTAATGTACCTTGTCATTTGTAACTATTATTCAATAATTCTGTCCCATCTCATGGTTCAAATTTTAAAGGTTAAACAACACTGTGTCTCTAAACTACCACCATCTCTCAGCCCCAATTCCCCTTCCTGGAAGGAACCGCACTGTTCCATATTTCTTATGTATCCCTTTCCAAGGATGCATATGAAAATAAACATATACCACATTTCCACAGACACATATAAATACTCATATATACTTGTATAAATATAGTCTTTTCTCTCTTCCTTCCTTTCTTTCTTCCTTTCTTTCTTTCTTCTTACAAATGGTAGCTAGTATTCACCAAAAAAGTGTTTTTTTTCCCACTGTTCTTCACCTTGCTTCCCCCCCATAACAATAGATCTTTTGTTGTTGTTGTTTTTGTTTTTTTTTGTTTTTTTTTCATAACAATAGATCTTAAAGATTGCTTCGTATCCGTACATAAAGTACCTAATGTGCCATTTTTAAAACTTAGAAGGTCTTCGCTTTCATAGTTTCAGTAAATGTTTTATTTGGGGGCATGTTAAAAAAGCTAATTATACAACAAACAGAGTGGGGGCTAGGAATAAAATCTGAATTTGGTCTGCTTGCTGTGATCCCCCTTTTGTAACTAAAATAATATAATAGTTTTGTGTTGGTGGAGCATTCGAAGTGAGAATAAAGGTATTCTGTTCTGTAAGCCTGTGCTCCCCCTACTGGCTTTCCACTGCCTGTCACTCACCCCGCCTTGAGAAGGCCCAATGGGAGCCATCTTGAAGAACGAATGGATCCACACAGGACTTTATTTTTTGAGAGGATTTTCAATTAATGGGCATTTGCTTGAGGTACTCATTGCCAAAGAGTTGGCAATTGTCTGACTATTGCTAAAGAAGGGATGAGCATCTGTGACTTATCAGCAGGTAGCAAAGCAGTAACAGAAGAGGCAGGTGTTTAAATCATGTTTTACCGAACACCCCATTTCGTTTTCCAGTCAATACTTTGCTGGTGGTCAGGTGCCGGTGCTGGTGATGGTGGTGGGTACATGAAGATAGTGACCTTTCACTGCCCTTCCTGCCATCCTAATACTGTTTATTGCTCTCCCCCACTCTGGCCAAGGGTAAATGGCTCCGAAGTTCAAGACACTGAGAGCAGCATGTGCTGTCGTGGATCAGAGCAGAGTCAAAAGAAGGCCACATAGGGTTGGAAGGGAGGACAGGATAGAGCCACAGTCACGTCTTGAGGACTGGGCTCTCCCCAAGGACCCTCAGGGATTTCTACTCCCGTGTTGTCTGGGGAACAGGAACAGACACACAGTGATAGCCAGCTCCTGAGTTGGTTCTGTCTTTGCCAATCCCCTATCACGTTGTTACTATCAGAAACTACTACTGAAAATCTGTCTGGAGGCCTGACATCTTGAGGATTTTCCTGGACTGCTAGGTAGACATATGCTGAAATCCCTCCTAAAACAAACCATAGCTAAATAAAAAACCTAATTTTAAAATCTCTCCCCTCCTACAAAAAAAAAAAAAAAAAAAAATCCTCTCTCAAACCTGTTTACGCCTCAAGCTACTGCCCTAGCTGTCTCTTTCGATTCCCTGCTAAACTACTTGAAGAGTCATCTGTATTCCCTGCTTCTGGTTGCCCCAAGTCTGCTTCTCCCAACCCTGTCATTTGGATTCTGGGTTTCACCCCCATCCACTGTCCTGAAACATCTCTCTCAAGGGTCAGGCACATCTACTAGGTAGACTTTTTCATCCAATGTGACCACTTTCCAGAATAAAACAGTATTGACATCCCACCTGGGTCTCTCACACCCCTTGGCTTCCTGGCCCCATGTGGCCTGGCTCTCCTCTTCCCTGTCCAGCTATGCCTTTCTAGTCCTTTCTTGCCTTAGACAAGGATACTCAAGGGTCCTGTTCTTCTGACTTCTCACCCTCTGCAGGTGAGCAGATCTACTCCCCAGCCTCCATGCCCATCTCTGTGTTCCCAGACTTTTCTTCTATCACGTGACTGGCTGTCTCCATGGATATCCCATAGGCACCTCAAGTTCCTCACCTACCTCGGTATTGTTACTCCATTCGGCTGACTTCCCACATTGCCCCCTGGGCTTGTTGGAGGCCACCACTATCACTGACTTGGACATCACCCTTCTGACTGCTCTTCCTGCTTCTGCTCTTACTGATTCCAGTCCATTCTCCACTCTGCCTCAAGAATACTTTCCCTAAACATCATCTTGCTGCACCTCTGCTTCAGACCTTCCAATATCTCACTTTTGTTGCCGATGTAGAAAAGTCTCACCCTTCTCAATAGGGCAACAAGTTCATTCATGATCTGGGTCCTTCAAAACCACTCTGGATTCAGCCCTCATTTACTTCACTTCCACTCTGTGGTTCACTCCCACTCTGAAGTACTTGCATGCTTTCAGGCCCACGTTTCTGGACCCTCCACTTAGCAGCTGCGTCACCCTGGGCAAGTTAGTTGACTGTTCCGAATCTCTGTTCCCTCATCCACAAATGAAGCATATTAAAAGCTCCCTCTTCAGTTGTTGCAAGGGGTGAGGGAGATACTGTCTGTGTGGTGCTTAGAGTAATGCCTGCTAGAGAACAGGTGAAGGGGAGGTATTATTCAAACCTTTGACAGGCTCTGTACGTGCGTGTGTGTGTGTGTGTGTGTATCCACATCTGTTTCCCACCAGACTTTTAGTCCCTCAAATACAGGGACACAGGCTGCTTCTCTTCATTATCCCCTACAGCCTCAACAATTGTGTGCTGAATTGGTCAAACTGAATTCAGTGGACCCTGTTCCTGTGTTTACTGCCTCCCTTGATGCCTGCTGCCCTCTCTCGGTGGGCTGCACCACCCCACGTTCCGTGGACCACCGGCTGTATTTGTTCAGCGTGAAACCCATCGGGAAGAGTCTTCTTATCCTTTGAGGACTCTTGGGCCCTGTGATACAAGCCAGCCCAGCTGCATCCACATTTCAATTATGAACAGTTTTTAAAGAGGTCTTGCTCTAGGCACAAGCATGCTTGTTTTACAGGACCCCTGTGAGGTGTTGATTAAGACCATGTATTGTGGCAACAAACAGAGTTGCAGGTTCAAATCCTGAGTCCTGCTTGTGGTTCTGGTCAGATTAACTAATTTCCGTGCCTCTGTTTCCCAATGGGAGGAGTAGAATGGGGTGGATGAGTGCACGGGGGGTCGGCAACAGACACAGCTTGGAGATAAACTGTATACCCTTGGGCAGGTTGCTTAACCTCTGTGTTCCTTATGGTCCACATTTGTGAAAGGGTAATAGTACAACGTACACCGCAGGGTTTTTGTCAGGTCAGATGAGATCATGTATGCTCAGTAGCTGCTCAGCATGGGCTCTGACTCAGAGCCAGGACTCAAGAAAGATTAGTTTTGCTGTTCATGGTAACGGTGGTGTGGTTGCTAGCGTTCTGGATAATGTTATTGCTACTATCACTACTAGCACAATTCCCATTGGGTCCATTTTACTACCTCCTTCTCTGTATCAGATGCCCGTGTCAGGCCAAAGAGAACAGGCACCGCTGACAAACAGGCAGGGTCCCTCAAAGTAGGGGGAAACAGCAAATTCACCTCAGTCCATTTCTGGGAGACAGAGCTCTGTTATCCGGGGACGTGGGGGGGGGGGGACGCAACCAAATGTCTCTTCACCACGCCTTCGAAGGTTGCTCTGATGGCATCCTTCAGGACACACAGAAGAGTTAAGCCTTATCTTTTGTTTCCAAGAGGCCTCCGCTCACAGGTGATCTGATCTCGTTAAGAAACAGGCATCAACTTGAACTCTGCTGTGATTGCATCTCAAACCCATCAGCTGGTGAAAAGGGAGCTCGGATCAGAAGGTCTGAGCAAAATATTGAAAGCAAGATTACAAAGAATGGTCTTTATTGAGGGTCAGGGACATGAAAGCAGAATAGACCCAACAAATAAGGTGAAAACTGAAAGTAATTGATAAAGACTATGCAGAATTTAAGACTTAAGGAAAAGAAGAAAAGCTCCGAGTACCTAGGTGAAGAAAACCACAGATAGTAACGTCAGAGTTTTCTGGGAGCTCAAAGGGAATATTAATTAAGATGCTACAAGTCAATTCAGGTAAAATAAGGATGAATCCAAAACCATATATATATGTGTAGATACATACATATTCATGCCTCTGTATGTATGTGGGTGTGTGCAGCCATCTCCAGGATATAAAGAGAGGTAGGAGAACAATTCTAGCATTCTGATTTCTCCTGCTGAAAGGAATTGAAACTTTGCTATTAAGGTGATTTCCGCATCATTTTAACAACGGCAGCGCCAAGAAAATCCCCCAAATAATATAAAGACTGGGTTTTCAATTTCTAGGCCAATGGAAAGTGATTCAAGTTTGAGATGACTATAAAATCATTTCCCAACTATGTTTAATTTTGTGTAGAGTGGAAAAGGGGAAACACGCGCCCACATTTATGTTTTTCCATGCATTCAGACAAAGTTTGACTCCCAAGTAAACAGTATTATCTTTTCAGATACACGTTTCAGAAATTATATGTCCCAGTGCATCAGAATGGTCACCTTGGAAAGCAATATAATTCTTCTAGTGATTCTGCAATTGCTGGAAGTTCTTTTGAAAAGCCTATTTCTTCATTCTGTCCATAGATAATTGCAAGCCAGGAAAAAAGGAAAGCATTTTCTTTAATCAAATATGTTTATTGAACACCTACCCTCAACTGGGCATTCAGCTTGGTATCTAGGATATGGTCTCAGACATAGATTAGGTTGAGGAAGGCAGATCTTATTTTATTGACTCAAAGCAACTTTACTACACACGTTCACCCGTCTTACTGGTTAGACTTCATGGTTTCCAGAACTCAGATCCACCCTCAAAAGAATCAGGTACGATCCCACTAAGGGTATTCAAAATGAATTATAATCTTTAGCAATGAGCAATTCCCAAACAGAAATTGTGTAAGACGTTTGGGCAACAATGGAATAATTGTTTAGCTTCTCCACTTTTGTGGGAGAGGACTCACTTGAATGGCAACATTTAGTATTTTTTTCATCATTCACTTTATATTTTCATATGTACGTTCAACAGAGTTTGTGTATAATATATCACATATTTTACACATATATTCTTTGCACATGCATACACACTGTGTTTTCTGCATACACTTTAAATCTCAAAACATCTTCTGTCAGGGCACTCTAGAGCTGATGAGGCTCCAAGAGCTGATGAGATGCTCATTAATTTTGTCTGTTGTCATTTTCTCCCATTTTCCAGAATCCTAGGGAATCGGGTGGCTGAACTGGAGAAAAAATTAAGAACTCTGGAAGTTTCTGGTTTGTGGAGTCTTCCAGGTAAGCAGAACTTCATGAGAGTTATTTTCCTTTTTTAAAAAAGGCAGCCTTTACCTAATTTGCAAAGAAGATTCTACTTTTTAAATATCCTTTTATTTGAGGATCATTGTTGAAAAATCTATAAGTGCTTTAAACACAGAAGCCATCAATTTTGAGGGAATCAGAGAAACTCATATAAATATTCAAGTTCCCATCTGTGGAACTCTGAAGTTTTGCTAGGTTAAATTCAGAAATTGTCATTGTGTGTCTGTGTATGCTTTATTTTTCACCTTTGTGAATATAGTAAATTATTTTATTTTTTTTTATCCCTAGGTATCTTATAAGGATTTGTTCATTTTAATTATCATCCCTAAAAATGAGTAGAAGAATATACAAAGATTTGTTCAATTTACTCCTCAATCCTAAAAATGAATATAAGAACTGACAAAAATTTGTTCTATTTAATTATCATTCCTAAAAAAATGAATGAATCATACCTAAAAATAAATATACTGAGAAAAATTTGTTCTATTTAATTATCATTCCTAAGAATGGATATAAAAATGAGTATAAGAACCTTCTTCTCCTCTCTTCCCCTATCCCATTTTATGCGATTTGAAAATCAAAATTTCCTTTGGAGATTTTTTTTTTCCCGCAATTGTACACGTTGCAAGGAAACTCTGATGTTTCACTTTAATTAGCTATATTTATCCTGTTTGTCTTGGTAAAATACCCCCTCTGTGAGACCCCTATCAGCTATTTCCCTTTTCTTTTTCTCCAGAAACTTGTATTTATCATTTTTCCACCCCCTCCTCTTTCCCTGGAAGCAACATTGTACATATATTTTTAGTTACTTAACCTTTCTGCACAAACCAGCCTTCTCTACCCTTGAATTGTATCAGTTGCTGCCCCGTAATGTTCGAGAAATGAAAATTGCCACAGGGACGTGGACGACAACACGTTCCCTTAATGTAATCTGAAGAGGCAACCTTCATTTAGCAGATTCCTTGAACTTGATGTCAAAAGACCTAACAGAACTAATTAGTGGCAAGTGCCATTCTGGGGATTTGAATGATCCATTTTACACAAGAACCTTTTGATGCGGTTAAAACCTTATCTTCTTTGAAGGCCTTTCTTTGGCTGCATTGAATTTCAACACAGTCAGGCAAATTTATCGTTTATTTGTGCAGTCAGATTGCTATTTCTGGGCACGGACTGGAGTTTTGATTTTTTTTTCCCTCCAAATGACTTAGTGAAATTTCACGATGTTTTATTTCTACAATTTATGTAAAAAAGATGGAAGTTGAGTAAGTCAAAGGATGCTGAGAATTTTCTGTCTCCAGTGTTATTTGTTCCGGGCTGGAATGGCTATTATGCATTAACAATTCTTTCTTTCCTCCTTTTTGCTGCCTGAAGGCCTGAGCTACAATGTTTCAGTAGGATTCGGGAGTATGTTCTATTTCAAATATCTGTGTTTGTGGCTAATATCAGCAGTGCATTAATATCATCCCTGCATGTAAATAAATAGAAATGCATTCTCTATGTATCATTGCACTTTTCTGATTAGAACAGTCCATTGAAATGGAGAATTCAATTAGTACCAAGTAAATATTCAATGGTAAAATGAGCTTTGAGGGACCTGGCTAAATGGATTTTATGCCATGGCCATGTTTGTTCTAATATCTGGCCTCCATGCAGGCACAGAGTGGGAGTACAGGACAAGGGTGGTACAGACCTGGTACAGTTGATGTAAGGGAAAGAGCATTGCTTTGCTGCTATTGTGAAGGATTCTCAACGAGGCACTGCCTTGTGATCATTTTTAAACCACGGTGAGAAATATTAAGGGAAGGGCCCCTTGCAGTATCGATCCAATCAGCCACTTCGTTGTTTTTGGACCCCATTTTACCTACCAAAGAGTGGGGCAAGGGACAGTGTGTTCTCTTCCTCCTCTCTCCCTCCCTCCGCTTCCTCCTCCTCCACCTCCACCTCCTCCTCATCCTTTCTTCTTCTCCATGTCTTCCTCTTTCTCTTCCACATTTTTCCTCTTCCTCTTCCTCTTCCTCTCCCCAGGTAGAAGCTATGTCAGCGTTTCAGCCACCTGGCAGGGACTGAGTCCCAGTAGTTTCAGAGAGTTGTTAGCTCACTCTTATGTACCAGCATCTGAAAGGATCGGTGTTTTCTTCAATAAATCAGTCCATCAATGTGTTGATACATTTTCGAGCATCGACTTTGTGAATTCATTTCTGTATCAGGCATTCTAGTCACGCCCTCTCCAAGAATCCATAGTCCCTTTAGGGAAGCAAGATGCATACACATCTAGCAGTGAGAAGAAAGTACAGAATGATATATAATCAAGTGCTGAGTGATGAAGGTGTTGGGGTGTAAATGAAGAAGGTGAAGAGTCATCAAACATCAGACCTGAAGGGAGAGTTGAGAGCAAAGAGTTCAAAGATGGTAAATACTTGGTGTATATTATAAAACACCCATTCCCACACCAGTGGCAGACATTACTAATCCATCCCATGGCTCTTGCATGCTGCCCTCACATGTGGCCCTCAGAACAGACGTCCACACTGGCTTCCCAGGAAGCCTCCGCCGGTTAGAGTTGACGTGTGAGAGAAAACATTTCCCCTTCCCTGATCTAGTCTAATCCCCTCATTTCAGATGGAAAAAACAAAGGTTTAGGAAATGGGAGGATACCAAAAGGATGCAGAGGCAGGTATTAGAACTCAGGTGTTTTTCCACCTGTGCTGGGGAACCATCGTTCAGAGAAGAGAGGAATTGGGCTGGGGTGGGGGAGGATAGATCAGCTGAGGACTGGAGAAGAAGGATTCAGAAGCCAGAACACTCTCCTCTGAGACTCCAAAGGGCAGTGGTGAATTCTACCTTACTCTGAGACAGAACTGCTATTGGACTTTGAGCATGCAATGAGTATTCTTTGAGTCTTTTCCCCCTCCCTCCTCACTCTCTCAGCCAACAAATATGTAGTTCTCAATGTTGTTCGATAGAGTTGGGGAAAATTTGTGATCTTGCTGGGAAGTAGGCAAGTCTGACAAATGCCACAGTCTGCGTGGAGAAATCATCTGGAGAGCAGAGCATATTCCACACTGTTTCATCGGTTCCCAAGAGGTGGGAAGGCATGGGGCTCCTTTGAGAAAGGTCGGGTGGGTGGGGGGCAACTGACATGGTCTTCCGGGAGGAAATGACACCCCCTCCACACATCAGTCTCAGTCCCCGAGCCCTTTGCCAGCCTTTGCAGGGAGAGTGGTGCCTGGGGGCTCCAAGGGGAGGTTTCCTGGATGTGCTCCTGCTCTAAAAAGAAACACTGAAAGCCAGGAAAAAAAAAAAAAAAAAACTGGCAAGTGCAGAGCGTGGCTCTTTGAGTTTTTCATTTTAATTCTCTCTTCTCTACTCGAAGCATCAGCCTGAAGAGGAAAATGTGCATTTTGAAAGTACTTGGTACATTTGGGAGAAGGGGAGGAGGGATGCTGTGTCCCAGGGAATCGGGAAGGTTTCCAGACACTCGTGTGCCCCTCAAGCGAGGGGCCTGCCTGTGTGGCTTCTGCCCAGCTGCCGGCTGCCTCTTGACTCTTTGTGGGTCACCTCGCCCCACGCCACCTCCTCCAGGGCGAGGCACCAGAATGAAACTGCAAGACAGCCGACTATCAGATTAGAGCTCACATTCATCAGCATAGATGGAATCCAGACTTAGAAACAATAGGACAGGCTTCCAAGGAGGCCTTCGAATCTTTCAACAAACACTTTGCAAGAATGACCAAATCTTGCCATTTTACCTTCAGATTCGGGTTAGATATCTCTAGGCAGGAATTTCAGGAAGTGTTCGGCCGCTCCCCAACCCCCACCTCTATTGGCCAAGGACAAGTCATGGTTCTGGCTTCCTTCACTAATGCCTGGAGGTTTCATGTTGCTCCAGCATTTTTTCAGAACTATTATGGAACAGATGGTGCTCTGTGGCTGGAGGAGACCAGGGACACCCTGCACCCTAGAGAATTGCTCATGACAGGAGGGACTGAGGGCCTCCCTCAGGCCACCTTAGTCCCTTGCCTGAGGCCAGCTCCCTGCTCTTCCTGTAATTCTGATTCTTCAGCCACGAGGCCACAAGGGACTCTGGTTGGGACACAGAGGGGCAGAGTGTGCCTCTTCATGCAAGAACAACCAGTCTACCTGCTAGAGAAAGACGGCTCAAAAAATGCAGTCTCTCCTGACTTGAGTACAGTAGCTGTTGCCTTGGTCAAGAAAAACAAAGGAAGTCTACGAAGAGCTGTCTGCTCTGGGTTCATAGGAACCATTAGTCCCTCAAAGCATTTCCAGATTGTGTCTTCACAGTACAGAGGAAGACCCAGTTGTGTTTCTTTCTTTCTGAGAGCCTCTTAACAATATCCCAACCTGTAGATGTACAGTTCTCTTTGGGACACTCCTCCAGACTATGACTCTGAAGACTTGAGGTTTTTTCCCACATGAGACAATAGTCATGCTGGTGGCAAGCTTTCAGATTGGCTCCTTTCAGATGCCTGTTCTGGGATGGCCCTCAGCAGAACTCAGAGTACTGTTGCTAACAACATAGTCCATCTGCCGGATGCAGCCCCAAGCACCTGTGCCCAACATGATCATCATCAGAAGCCCCAAGAATCCATCATCCATATATTCAGATCCTTACCAGCTATTTATTAAGCACCTACTCTATGCCAAACTCTCTCCCACAGTCTTGGAAATGAAGCTCCCTAATGGGAAGATGGTATTGTGAACAAACCAAGGGCTCAGAGGTATAGTCCAAGGTTCACCTCGTTCTCTAAAGGTGGGAACGTCTTTACAGAAATACCATTCTGTGTCCACTGAACCTGAAACCGAGTAAAATCACAGAGCTTTGGGGCCCCTGATCTGAGCCCTAGAGAGATTAGAGGCTTGGCTTTAGAAAAGGTCTTTCTCAAAGTTAGATGGCTAAGGCTAGAACATAGGCTGGGCCCACAGCCCGGGGGTTTTCATTTTGGGCACTGCGGTTCCTGCCAAGGGAATCCCAAAGTCTCGTAGACAGAAGTCTGGGGTCAAATCCTGCTTGTTGTGTTCTCCTGACCACTGGACAGACTCCCTTTATGTCCACATGTTTTGTGTCCATGTGTCTGTGTTCACGATGCTCACGTTTCAGAGTTACACTTCCTGCTCCTGATTTCTGGAACTTTCCATGGCCTCCACAATAGAGCTGTAATGGTCTTCTTTCCCTCAGCCTCTCCATCCACTGGGGGAGTTCATACAAATAGATACAAGGGTTTGGTTGGTATGGGACTATATGTTCTAAGTGCAAGTTTAGCTGTGACAATTTGGAGAACCTGGTACCACCCACCTTATGACTCAGTCCAAATGACCACATTGAATTAAATCAAAGGTAGCATATATGGCAGTGCTGTCTACACCATAAGATAATACTTTCAGTATAGGACATTTATTGAGCACTAGTGAAATGCTTAAGGGCTTTACATGAATCAGTTCATTTTACCATCACCTCCCAGTGAGGTGGGTGCCCTCTTACCAATGAGGGCTCTGAGGCTGAGTGACTTGCCTGAGGTCAGCCAGCTAACAAGGGATGGAGTCCAGGACACAGACCCCATAGTGTGGCTCCAAAGCCCACACTCCTCAGCCCTCTGTTGTGGTTATGACAGTTATAGTCTCACCCAGATCAAAGCCATTTGGTTTTTGCCCAGGACACCAGGCTGCTCCTTCATGGTGGCATTTGTGGGTGCCCATGTCCTGAACAGACTCACAGACTGGCCCTGGACCTCACTGCCTGGTCCTCACACTATAGAAGGGACCAGCTGGCCATTGCCCTTCCACAGTGTTACCTGTGATTAAAGAAAGTGCCTTTTTCACCCAACAGCCAGTCCGTTGTGTGGGGTGAACATAACCACAACTCCTCTAGTGACATAATATGTCTGT
Organism: Martes martes; assembly: GCF_963455335.1. Taxonomy (NCBI): domain Eukaryota; kingdom Metazoa; phylum Chordata; class Mammalia; order Carnivora; family Mustelidae; genus Martes; species Martes martes. The sequence continues at coordinate 158,615,748 of NC_137889.1, read as the reverse complement.
TTTCCCCTTTTCCATGACAGGGGGCAAGGACACCATACTGTTCAGTGACCCTGCTCTCCCCACCATACAGAGATCAAGATCCCCACTGCTGAAGTTCATCGAGCAGCCCACTGAGAACAAAGCAAATTCCGAGGATGGTAAGCACACTTTGATTACTCTGTCTGTCTCTGCCTGACCTGTGCCTGGCACAGAGCCGGGGCTCAGTGGATATTAGTTCTTCCCCTCCCAGTAGCTTCTGGGACACTGTGGGGTCATCCCTTGCATTTCGTCTTGTTGCTTATATGGGTTTGTATTGTTTGGAGCTTCCAGCTGAAGAACGCAGGCCTCTGTACTCATCACAGTGACACAGAGGTTAAGAGAAAGGGCTCAGGATTTGAGAAGCTCAGGCTCATAGTCCACCCCCATATTGTGTTCGCCCTGAGAATTTGGACTAGTAACTTCTGCCTTTCCCATGATCTATAAACTGGCAAGATGATGGTGCTAACCTCGGGGAGATCTCGGCACATTGCTGGATACAGGGGAAGTGGTCTGGGAGTCAGTTGAAAAGAGAATAAAAGCTTCTCCTCTGCCAGCACACTTTCTGGAGACAGTGTTTTGAAGGAGTTCAGAGGCCTGTTTAAGGTGCCAGAGGAACCCACAAGTGTGAGAGGCAGCTGTCTTCCCATGCAACAGTCCTGTTTCCCCAGCTAAACTATCCCTCCCATCTTTCTAACTTTTGTTTGTCTTCTTTTCTACCCTCAATGTGATTGCCAGCTTCCAGTATGACCCCAAATGATCCCCACTTCCTGGTATTCCTACCCTTATAGATTCCCCTCCACATCATATCAGGGTTCATCTATGTGACTAATAGAATATAGCACAGGTGATAGTATATGGCTTCCTAGGTTAGGTCAGAAAAGATACATGGGGTCTTTCTTGCTCTCTATGTCTTGGGTCATTCTCTCTGGAGGAAACTGGCCGGCCTCCACATCTTGAGGATACCCAAGAGATCCCACATGTTGTTCCTGCAGTCTGGAATTGAAGCCTTCTAGCCACCAGCCATTTGGGTGCACCATCTTGGAAGCAGATTCTCTAGCCCCAGTCAAGCCTACAGATGACAGCAGCCCTGGTTAACATCTGATGACAGTTCCGTGAGTGACCACTAGTGAGAACCGCCCAGATAAAGTGCTCCCAGGCTCCTGAGTCTCCAGCTGCTATGTTTTGGGACAATTTGTGACACAGCAGTACATAACTAATATACCCAGCATGCAGGTGCCAAGGTTCTTTCCTTGGTTTCCATATTTTCTCTCCATCTTCTCTTGCTCTGAGTCACACCTGCAACCATCACCTCTATGAAAATATTCTTGAAATATTTTCCCCCCACTGGGTACCATCTGCAGAGCTACACTCCCTGATTTCCCAAAGTGCAAACTTTACCACCTAAACATTCTGTGGACTTCTCAAGTATGACATCGCCAACTCTACATGCCTCCTCCCTTTTTGGTCACTCTCTCAGTTACCCAGCTACATCTGGACTCAACCTTGATCACTGTCAGCTTTCCTTCCCCATCCATATCTGGGCTGTAGCCACTCTTTCTTCAGAGTTTCTCACACTTCCAATCCTACCCCCTCTGGCTTTGGTTCAGCCCTCTTTACTTCCTCAGCACAGCTTCTGTCCCAGTTGCCCTGTCTTCTAGACTCTCCCTACTTCATTCCCGTCTTCCCCTTGCTGCTGTAGGATAAAGCTTCTGGAGCACTGTTGTCCAACATGTGTGTACCCTGCGCAGAAATTTCTAATGGCTCCCAACTGTCTTCCACTTAAAATCACAACACTGCTACCCTATCTTTCTAACCTGATGATGATCTGACCTAACAACTGTGCTTGTATCAGATTGTACTAACTAGTTGAATCAGTTGCTACCATCATGTAACAAACCACCCCAAAACTTAGAACTGAAACAACTACTATGTATTATTTGTCATGAGTCTTGGGATCCAGCAAGCAGTTCTGCAGATCTGAGGTGGGCTCAGCAAGGCTTGCTTGTGCATCTGTGCAGCTGTGCTTTGAAATTTGTCTCAATCCTTCACACTAGTACATAGAACGGTAAGAATGGGACAGGTCTGGGATTTCCGCAGAGAGGATCCCCAAGCATATGCAGGAAGAATTCTTAGAGAGAACACCTGACTCAGGTGGGTTTCACACTGGCCAGAAGGCAAGGCTGGGTCTTTCCAGCCAGCAGCATGGGGCTCTTTGCAAACCAGGCCTGTAACATGCCATGCCCTCCCACCACACGCAGTCTGGAACATGCCTTGGCTGATGGTCATCCCGTGCCAGCATCCAGTGTCTCCATGGAGACCCGAAGCCCTCTGCCTTCTCTGGGCATGTTTAGCCCCTGGGTGGACCCAGGGCCCCCTAAGCTGAAATGGAACATAAGCCGGGCTTGATTTTCACGAGGATAGCATAAGTAATGGCCTGATTCAAAATGATAGCTTCCAGAGTCCCATCATTAGCTCTCATTGTTCCAACCCCATCCTTCGCCAGTGCGGGTGGGAACAAGGAAGCATTTATGGAACGGCTGGCAGCGGCTGGGATGGTCTCATCACCGCCGGGTCTCTGATTAATTCCATCTGAAAGAAGCTCACACTTGGGAGGACAAAGCCCATCAGAGATCAGTTAACAAAAGAAGAAGAATGTCCCCTTTGGGCCAAAGTGGGAGGGTGACACATTTTTAGGAGACTAACAGTCTTTCTACAAAAAGCTACTTTTTCTTCATCTTTTCGAGAAAATATTTCTGCTTTCCGTACTATTTGTGTCATAATGCGTTTGTATCGGCTGATTGCCTCATCATTATTGATATGTGTTTTGTTATTATTACGTATTAATGATACTAATTCTGTTTGTAAAACAGCACAGAATAATCACTATTATCTTCTAATAATATTTTCCCATGCTGAGCTCAAAATCCTTCTTTTATGGGAATGGCAGTGCTCTGTGTCTGCTCTCAAAAGAGAACGAACACTCTCTTGGCTCAAGAGTGAACATTCCAGAATCACAGAGTTAAAGGAAGAGTATTCCCCCAGCAAGTAGCAGAGGCCCTAGCAGATCAACAGTGGTGACCTTTTCAGCCACTTGTCTTTGTCTCCTGATAATGACTTGAGTATACCTTTTAGATATCTTTTGGATAACCAAAGGGAGGAGAGGATTGGTAAATCTTGCTGTTGACCCATAATCTGATCCCAGATGGAGCCTGGCCCCTATATCTTCATGTTTCCCAGGCTCTGAAAATCCAGATTTTCTCAGAAAAAAATAAATGCCCGATAGGGCCAAACAATAGAACTACAGCCTTGCCCATCCCCCACTTGCTGCTGTGTTTTGACCTCTAAGGATAGCAGCAGTGTTGCTCCTCCCGCTTCCCCCAAAAAAGGTTGCAAAGTTCTCCCTGGTAATCTCAGAGGTTTGCCATTTTAAAAAAGATTCATGTGTTTGAACACGAGCAGAATGTCATCTAAAGAAATGGCACAAGGCAAAGTACCAGCGACCAAAAGGCCCCAGTGTAATTTAGACCACCCTCACTTAGATGTAAATTAAGGTAGAGAAGATTAACCTGACCCACGGTAAAAACACCGCAAATGGTTTAGGGGTTAGGTTGTTACAGGTAAGGTTAATTAATTTTTCAGGGGCACCAGAATATACTATTAAGTGTCCTGGAAGAAGTAATTTCATAAGAGTAATTTCCAGAAGGAGTTTATTCATCTCACGTTGGTGAAAAATTTAACTGCAGAAAGGACCATAATTTACTCCTTTTGAATAAAGCTTCTTGCCCTGTGCTGGAAACTGGCTTATTTTGACTCAGTGTTTCCCATATCCCCTGTACAACTACCATAAAAATTTTCTTTTGTTAGTATGAAACTGATGTTATTGCTTCCCTGAGCTACCTCTGATGTAGCTGTTTGTGTGAGTTAGAAATTTTTTTTTTCCCGGAAGTGCCCTTTTAAGACCTTTTAGGGTAGCCACCTGAGGAGAGCCTAGAACGAATTCAAGGACTGCTTTCATTTTTTGATGCATGGGATTTACATATATGTACTAATAGACTCATTTGTTCATGTATTCATATGTATGTCCATAGATCCAAGCATTTAATAATCTATTTATTGACTCCCCATTATAGAACATTGGCAAAGTTTATCAGATAAGATTTCATTCTTCAGGTGACTTTTATAAGCTAATTATACATAAGTAACAACTTAAGGGTAAAAAAGTTCAAAGAAAGTACAAAGTTCCCTTGGGAGTCTAGACCCAGCTTTGTGGAGATTAGGGCACTGTGGAGATTGCTTTTTGTCCAGATTTCATGGAACAGGCTTTGTAGTGGAGATGGAGGTCAAGCTGACTATTGAAGTTGGCCGTCTGGATATGGACAGGAACCATAGGAATGGCAGCATCGTCAACCTCATAAGCAAAGGCTCAGAGGACGGGGCTGGGATGCCACAAAGGGTTAGGTGTAGGGATACGAGGGCAAGGGTTGGGATGTCAGGTGGACAGGCAGATGGAGGTTGAGTCATTGAAGGCCTTGGATGTCAGGCCAAGCACTCGGGTTATATCCCAAGACCGTAGCAGTCTTTGAAGGGTTTATAGCTGGGGAAAGGCACAGTCAGATTTGTGTTAAAGCTCACAGTGCTTCTGGGACGCCTGGGTGGCTCAGTTGGTTAAGTGGCTGCCTTCAGCTCAGGTCATGATCCCAGCGTCCTGGGATCGAGTCCCGTATCGGGCTCCTTGCTCAGCAGGGAGCCTGCTTCTCCCTCTGCCTCTACCTGCCACTCTGCCTGCCTGTGCTCGTTCGCGCGCTCTCTCTCTCTCTCTCTCTCTCTGACAAATAAATAAATAAAATCTTTAAAAAAAAAAAAAAAAAAGCTCACAGTGCTTCTAACAACTCAGGTGCGCCCAGATCACCTGGAATCTTGTTAAAATGCAGGCTCTGAACCAGTAGGTAAGGGGCAGGGCCCGAGATCCAACACGTCTAACAGGCTCCCAGCCAATGGTACCACCAATCTCCATAGACCCCACCTTGAGTAGCAAAACTTGAGGCAAGGTCCCTCTCCAGGCCATCTGGATTAGAGACTAGAAGCAAAGAAACTTGTTTGGTATGAACGTACATTATCCTGGCCAGACCAATCCAAATAGTTGTTTTCTCAAAAATCCAGGCTGACTTCATCCACTCATTTATATATTCATGAATTTCATTGCAAGCACAAGTCATGGCCTCATTTCAGGTACAGTACTTCCAGAGGTCAGTGAGTTTTTAGGACAGTAATACATAGCTGTCCGTATTGACATACAGGTTTTAGAAAGTATGAGGTAGATTTGGTCAAACTTCAGTCCCTGGGACTTTGTTTGTGGACATCAGAAAGGCAAAAGAGAAAGAAAATGGCTTTTTTTTTTTTTTTTTTTAATGTGGGAGGCAGATTTGTATGGGAGAAACCGGAGGTGTGGGGCCTGGGGTGTGGGGACAGTAGTCAAGGTTGAGTTGGGCCCCCCAGTGATCACAGTGTGCCAAGACATCCACCGCTCGTCTACCACTATCTCTTCTTACATCCCTTCATCTCAGTCTCATTTCAGACTTTCGGTGCGTCTAAGCTCACTAACATTTCATTTTTTCATTTTATTCATTTTCATCTTTCATTTTATTTATTTATTTGAGAGGGAGAGAAGGAGCAGGGGGAGGGCCAAAAGGAGAGGGAGAGGGAGAATCAGACTTTCCACTGAGCAGGGAGCCAGATGTGGGGCTCGATCCCAGGACTCCAGGATCATGACCTGAGCTGAAGGCAGACGTTTACCTAACTGAGCCACCCAGGCACCCCCATATACTATTCTTACTAACAAATACCTTTATGCACCATCTCATAGTTAAAATGGAACACATATAGAGTAATATTGTTTCATATGGTAGAAATTCTGAGCTGCATTTTAATTCAAACTTTTTAGATCTTTCGACTTTTTAGGATACATGTAGTTAGATGTGTGCACTTTTGAATACCCAGTCTTTCTAAATGTTATAAATAATCCTTAAAAACCCATATAACTCTTATAAATAGTCACCACATAGCTACCACCTGCCAGGGTGTGGGTTTATGAACTATCAGGAGTGGTTCGCACTCGCTCTCCGAACACTTACGTGTTCATTGGCGGAGGCGATGTTAAGTCAAATCCAGCTGAAATTTTGGGGAAATGTACCTAGTGATTTATATAGGGAAGCCTTAGAAACCAAGCCATGACTACAGAGGGTCTGCCTTGGGAAAGGAGAGGAAGAGGCAGATACAAGGAACTACGAGTGTTTTAATCAGCTGAGGCTTCCATAACAAAATACTGTCAGGAAAGTGTTTTAAACAACAAATATTTATTTCTCACAGTTCTAGAAGCTGGGATGTCCAGGATCAAGGTGCTGGCATGTTCAGTGTCTGGTGAGGATCCTCTTTCTGACTTGCAGACAACTGCTTTCTTGTTGTGTCCTCAGTGGCAGAGACAGAGACAGAGACAGAGAGGGGGAAAGAGTGGGGGAGAGAACAAGAACTCTGGTGTCTCTTCCTCTTCTTAAGGGACACTAATCCCATCATGGGGCCTTCACCCTCATGACCACATTTAAACTGAATCGTCGCCCAAAGGCCCCACCACCTAATATCATCACATTGAGGATTAGGGCTTTCACACATGAATGGATCCACACATGGATGGGAAGAGGATACATTCCGTTCAATAGTATTGAGGGATATAAGTGGTACTTGGCAGTTGATGGGTAGAAAGTACACCAATGTGGGTGGCTTCAAGGTATGATGTGGCAGGCATGAGGACATCTACAGGTAGAGATTTGGGGGAGAGGGGAATTCTAGATCATTCAGGTAGAGGAATCCAGCTGGCAGCTAGAAACCTGGGTGTGTATATCCAATGGAAAGGGGTCAGAGCCATGGACATAGAATGGAGAGTGGTACTCATGGTCCGGAATCAAGGTCATGAGTTGGCCAGTGAGTGAAAGTGAATGAAGACAAGGGAAATGCATGGCACATAGTTGGGGGTGGCAATCAGAGGGGCTGGAAGGAGATTTGGGATGGATAAAGGCAACTAGAAGGCATGCAGAGTAGGCTGATAATGGCCCCAGAGATTTCAGATACTAATTCCTGGAACCTGTAAATGTTAGCTTCTGTGGGCAAAAGGATCTGCAGGTGCGATTGATTTACCCACTCTGAGATGGAGGGAGTGTTCTGGATTATCCAGGTGGAAGCACATGTTTCCTTGTAAAAGGGAGGCAGAAGGAGACTTGACACACACAGAAAAGGCAGTGTGACCACACAGGCAGACATGGGGGGATACTGTTGCAAGCCAAGGAGTGCCAGTAGCCACCAGAAGCTGCAAGAGGCAGGGAACAGATCTTCTCCTAGAGCCTCCAGGGGCATGTGACTTTGGTTCTGGCCCAGGGAAAGCCATTTTGACTTCTGACCTCCAGAGCTATAAGAGAATAAATGTGTGTTCTTTTAAGCTATGGAATTTGTGGTAATTTGTTACAGCAGCTATGAGAAACTAATACAGCATGCTCACTGAACTAGACTGGAGGCAAAACAGAAGAATACAATGTTTTGGAAACCAAAGGGAGAGACAGCTTGAGAGGAGGATGTGGCCATCTGAAACATGCTACAGAGGGGGCAGGAGAGGACTGAAGAAAGAGTGCTGGAGGTGGTGACAGCAGCTTGCTTGCTGGTAGGGAGGATACAAAGCAGACTGAAGGATCTGAGCTGTGAATCAGTGCTGGGAATGGGAAGCAGTGGATATAGGCTCCTAGGTCTACAGTTCAGTGCAGAAAAGGAAAGTCAAGATGGTAACTAGTGAAAAAATATTGGAGGTTGCATATCTTATCTTTTTAAACTGGTAATACAAACACATGTTTAAAATGTAATTGACGCAGAAGGGGCACCTGTGTGGCTCAGTCCTTTACACGTCCAACTCTTGATCTCAGCTCAGGTCCTGAAATCAGGGTCTTGAGTTCAAGCCCCGCGTTGGGCTCCATGCTGGGCATGGAGCCTACTTAAAAAAATAAGTAAATGAAAAGAAAAGAAAATGTAAATGACACAGAAAGGTATAAAATTAAATTTAAAGCCTTCCTCCATCCTTGTTTTCTGCTCTGACCCTCAGCTTGCTCCCTAGAGGAAAACTGTAAGGGTTAGTGTATGCTACCAAAAAATATTTACAGCTCAGCAAGTATATACAGAATCCCCTGTCAATGGACACTCAGATTCTCTCCAGGTTTCTGCTATTAAACAAAACAAAACAAAACAAAACAAAAAAACGATGTCATGGGACACCTGGCTGGCTCATTCAGTTAAGCATCCGACTCTTGGTTTTGGCTCAAGTCGTGATCTCATGGGTCTTGAGATCAAGCCCCATGTTGGGCTCGTGTTCAGAGATCCTTTTGAAGATCCTTTTCCTCTGCATCTCCCTCCACTCACACAGTCTCTCTCTCTCAAATAAATAAATAACCTTTTTAAAAGGCAATGTCATTGTGAGCCTCTAGGTGCATATATCTTGAAGCATTGGGGCTAATATCCATAGGTTGATTCCTAATCATGAAAATACTGAGTCAAAGGGTAAATGTATTTAGGATTGGGGTAGATATTTCCTAAATGCCCTGTCAAAGAGTTTTGCTTATTTTTATTTATTTATTATTTATTTTTATTTTTATTTTTATTCTCTTCAGTAATGTGTTAACCCCACATCTTCAGCAACACTGAGCTTTATCAAACCTTTTCATTTTGGCCAGTCTGGTAGATGAAAAATTGTATCTCTTTGCAGTAGATATCTTTAGTTAGAGTGATCTCATCTTTTCTCATGTTTGCCAACCATTTGTATGTCCTTGTGAATTACCTGTTTCCATTCCATACTTAAATATTTGTTGAATGCCGTGGCACGTTCAAATGAACCCACTCTCCAGACAGTAACATGGACCAATCTCATATACACAAAGCGATACAGACACAGACCAGCACTGCCAGTACGATTCTGGTATGCCAACGCCAAAGACCAGGCAAAACTCATTTCTGGTGTCTGAAGTAGGCTAGTGGTCACTCTTGGCAGAAAAGTGACTAGGAAGGGGTCCAGGGGAGTAGATAGCCTGGGAAGTGTCTGTAGTGGTTGGTTATTTTGCTGCTTGTCCTGGCTGCTGGTTCCATGGGTGTGTCCACGGTGTGAAATTCAGTGAGTTGTAGACGTAACAGTTAGCACACTTTTATGTACGTTAGACTCCCAACAAAAGAAAAAAAGGAAAGTGAGGAACTTTTTATAAACATTCTTGAATGCTTAGAATGTGCCAAGCACTGTGTACAAGTCAGGCAAGGCCCCGGCTTACATTCTAGAATAAGATCAACGTGTCAAATGCTGAGCACTGAGCCCAGCACAGAAAAGCACCTAAAAAGAATTGGCTGGTATGATTCACTTTAAGAGGGAGAAACCACAGGTGCCTGCAGAGACCGAAAGCTAGCATAGTATGGACAGAAGGACACACAGACATTGAGAGAACCATAGGACACAAGGCTGCAGGCTGAAGCAGGAGCAGATTGGGGAGGACCTTGTCAGAGACCCGAGTGAAAGGAATTAAAATTTATCCTAGAAGCAGCTAGGCTCTGGCGAAAGGTCCTAAGCAGAAAAATGCATGGTCAGGACAGGTCAACTTCTTCTAATCGTCCTGAGTTCTCCCTCAGCTTCCCCACATCCCAGCTGTCAGGCTGAAGCTGTCTACATGTATCTGAAGCCAGCCGGATCACGGTGAGACTCTACCCTGGTCCCAGTGTCCCTGGCCCCTGGCCTCTGAAACCAGCCCTGTGAGGCTCTTCCATGCATGTCACCACTCTCTGGCCTGAGAGCTAAGAACATCTTGACTTTAGGGAACCTCAGAGTCTGGGGTCGAATGCATACAACCGGGTGCTGAGAGGTGGCTCCCCAGGCGTGTCTCCATCCTACAGAGCCTCCGCGGCTTAGGTCTGGAAGGGACGTCAGAGACTCCTGCCCTTCAATTTGTGTCTGAGGAAAGAAGGCCAGACAGGTTCTCCTGATCACAATGAGTAGGTAGGAAAACAGGGCTAAGGTCCAGTTCTCAGGACCCTATTCTCTCCCATCCCCTGGCAGTTGAGCTCGAAAATATCTGCTGTTCAGAGAAGAGGTCTGGGTAGAACAGTTTAGTTAGGAGGGGTGGGGAGCTTAAGCTTCTTTTGCATATAACATTTTACTAACACTGAGGAAAGCATCGAAGAATGAGGTGCTGTTGGAGAATGAGTGGGAGGATGGGGATACTAAATGCCTCCCACGTTGTTCTTCTCTTTCCCACCAGGAAGGCCGCCAGCACCTCTTTCATGACTAAAGATCCCAGGTCTTTCCTGAGCTGCAGAATCTACAGAACCTTTGTCCTCAATTTAGATGCTTAATGGGCACGAAGAAGTACAGTTAGAGCGGGAAGCAGGAGATAACCAGGCTCCCAGAAGGGATGGGTGATGTGCATGACCATGGGCTCCCTTTCCCTCCGTGAATGACACGCAGTCGCCAGGGTGGCTGCTTTCTTTACTAATGTGGGTCCCTTCAGCAGCAGTTTCTGTCTCCGAGCCTCTGTGACGTGCGCCTGAGGTTGGGAAGAGAGAGGAAGCGAGGGCTGACTTCCCGCCAGAGGTCTGATGCTGTCCTGGGTCTGTTTCAGGGGAGGCCCAGAGGCCAGAACGAGATGAAAGCCGGGCCGCCACTGAGGCATCGATCACACCGGAGGATGCTGGAAGGCCGGCCGGCCGCTCCCCAGCAACTCAGAGCCATGGGAACCTGTGCAACCCCTTTCATCCTTCATCATCCCAGGTGGCGTCTGTGGAAGAAGGCATAAACAGGCTTGGAGGGGAAAGAATGAAACTGACAGAGGCAGAACCGGAAGGGGTCAGAAGAGCGAGTCCCGGGGAGGCTCAGAGGCACGAGCCGGGGACAGCCCCACCGGGCCTGGCCTCCAAGAGGGAGGTCCCCAAATCTTGCCTGGGCTCCTTTGAGTCCAGCCAGGCGGCAGCTGAAGCCTCCAGCCCAGAGGACAGCAAAGATACCCCAGAGGGTGGCCGCACGAGGAGCGCGGTGAAAACCTGAAGAGGAAAGAGACCCGTGTGGTGACACGTCTACAGTGCAGGGGACGGTAAAGAATTAAGCGTCTGAGCAGCTCTTTCTCCTCACACACTTCCAAGTCTGCGAGTGAGAAGAGACACAGGTCCTCTGGCAAACTGTGAATATCCTGATGATGCCAGCCCAGTTTGATTTATTAAATGCGCGTCCTCAAGCTTCTCGGTGTCATCTCTTTCTGCCGGAGACGCGCTGCTGTGAACACGGCCGGGCACAGAATCATGTCAGCCATATGGCTGATTTTCGGCATCCGTCTTTCTGTCAGCATTTGTTTTATTAGAGATAAGACATTTTTCTATTAGAGTTTAATGTTGTCGATCAAAATTATGGGGAGAGCGTGGAACGGATGGGGTTTTTAATCAGGTCCCCCGTCTTTGTAATGGTTAGGTGGCTGGAGAGAAAGGTGGCCCCGGAGGACCTCCCAGCGTGGGTGTTCTTGGCACCCTGCCCACGGCCCTGTCTGTCATGCCACCGACTGGCAGGTGGAGAAGGGCTTAAGCGGGCTCAGAAGGTTGGGTTTCCGGTTTGAAATCCACGGCCCCTGTGGAGACCCGTTTGTGGACTGCTTGAGCTGAGTTTTCCAGCCTGTAATTCCGAAGGATTAATCGACCTGGAGTGATGGGAGGGAGGAGAGGGGAGGAAGGGGACTCCAGTGGTATTTTGATTTTTTCGTTTCTGAGATAAGAGCCAGAGCCTGGGAGCGCTGGTTCTCTGCATTCAACCTGTGCTTCCTATGGGATTTTTGTGGCCATGGGGGGTTGGGACAAGATAAGCACTTGGGGCAGGAAAGTCTTCGGGCCCATCAGTTTCCTGTGCCACGTGAAACCTTCACTCCTCCTGCAGTGGGTTAAGGCTGCCTCCCTGCTCTGTCAGGTACCGGGATCTTGAGACACAGAGCACGCGGCCCAATAGTGGAAAGAGAGAGAGAAGCAAAATAGCTTCATTACAGCTTGTTTCGGGGACTGCGGAACCAAGGACCAAGGGTAGGAAGGGAGGGGATGTCGACCCTCCTTGGTTCTTTCCTGAGGGATAAAATTAGCTCTTCTGGATGTCATCTAGAGCTGCAGAAAATGGGAGACTCATCAAACAATAGGCCTTTCTTTGAGCAAAACTCAGTTCATTACCCCAGAAAGGCCTGATACCATATCCCAGAGCTCAAAACACCCCTGAGAACCAGAATCACTCCTATGAGAGGCTCTCCTGAGGGAAAGGAGAGGCTCCTGAGGTGGGAAAATGGCAAATTTATCCGAAATATCAGATGTGTAGAGCAGATGCACACTCCCAGGTGCGAACCCTGTGAACCCGCCCACCCGGAAACTTCCCTGCCACATTTCATCTTTGCCCTTACTCTGTTGGTGGAAATTTTGTGCTCTCTCACCCTGAAGGAGAGTGAAGTGTAGGCAAAAAGGTCCAGCTTGGGGCCAGGGTAGGCCTCCAGCTGCTTTCTTCCCACTCACCAGACGTCACCCCGATAGTGGAAGAGGGGCATGCCAGGGTCAGTGCTCTGTTGCTCCGGACCCAGGAGCTGGGATCTGGACACACCATCAGCCCCCAAAGCCCCATTCATCCCTCTGTGCTTCAGCCTCTCCCGGCTCCCCACCCCCGCCCCCTCGACTTCCTCTCCAGGGAGGCGGCTTCTGCAGCTGCAGAGTTCGCACAAGCCAGCAGGCACGGAAATAATTTTCCTGCGGCACCAGGCCTTAACTATCTGCAAATGTTCAGCGCTACTGCATAGCCTGCCAGAGCCACCAAAGGAAATCACAGCCAGATTTAATACAATAATAATAAAAAGAAAGAAATCTCTCCCCACGGAAGCGGTGGTTTTGACGCGCAGTCGGCCAGGTGCACATCTTTAGGGCCCATTCCATCACCTTTGGGAAAGGAGCACTTATAATAAACTCCACCACATTCCATCACGGGCCGGGAAACTACTGTGAGTCCCAGAGAGTGTGGGGTTCAGGGTAGGGAGGTCAGAGGGAATGAAAACCCAAACTGTGCATGCAGTCTGCCTCGGAAGGTTTTCTGTTAGTAGATGGAATTGGGGCCGATGAGTTGATCCTGTCACATGAGTAACCTTGACAATGCCCCATACGCACACGTGACACTGTCCCACCCCTGCTGTTCCAGCCCAGTGCGGTTCCCCTGTTCCACAGACATTAAAGGGAGTTTCAGCAATTACTTATGGCTGTCTTTTGTCTTTTTGAGAGTCATCGTGAAAGTGCACAGCATTCTCTCCCCTGTTCCACCAGCTAGCCTTGCATCAGTCTGAGCACGCTGAGCTACATTTCACACTTTAAGAGATTTAAACGATAGGAACATGAATTATATTACATAACAAGAACTTCAGAAGTAGGGTATTCTGGGGCTGGTTTATTCAAGAAGTCATCAGGGATCTGCGTTTCCATCTCTCTCCTCTGCCTACCTCAGGGTCAGCTACTCCCTCAAGCTGCCAAGATAGCCGCCACAGCTCCAACATCAGTCACCTATTCTCACATTTGTGACCAAAGGCAAGAAGGAAGTTTCTCCCCACATGTATCCATGCATGTGTGTGCATGTGCACGAGTAAGATAAGAAACCTAGTTCTTGTCGCATGTCAACGGTCAGAATTATCACATGCTTATGTCTAAACCAAACCCTGACGAGGGAGATGGAATTCCAGAAAAGGGTTTAGGCTCCTCACATGGGAACTGGGGAGGGCCCGTCCCTGGGCATGCAGACACTAAAAGGGTGAACAGCAAAACAAAATCGAGCAGTACAGGGAAGTTGAGAATAGATTTAAATAGGCCAACAGCAGCATTGTCTCTGAACCCCACCTCTGATTTTGTTTCATTTTCTTCCCTTGAAAAGGCAGACTATTGAGCTACTCATGAGTTTGGGGCTGGGGGGGCGGGGCCGTGGTTGTTTGTTAAGAAGAATGCCATCTCATCTCGGCTCTTCCCTGGCTGCTTGATCATCTGTTCTGTTTGTAGCTGGGACGTTCCCACCTTTGTTTGCCTCTTCGAGTGTGTCTGTCCTTCCATTATTTTTCCAGCTCGGTTGCCAGCAGAATGCAGAGCAGTCTGGATAAATGAAACAGAGCTGACAGTCTCTTAATGAAAGCTCGTTTGCACATACTGCATTTCTGGTGACCGCTCTGTACCTGAGAGCCTTTAGGTGTGGATTTTTACATATGAGCGTGTGTCGTTCTTTTAATTAAGGTCCCTGGAAATGGATTGGCTTTTTTAAACCAGGCATCTCTCATCCCTAACTCCTCTTTCCGTGCCGCCTCTGCCCACCTTCCTCTCCCCCTCCCTCGTCTTCCTCACGTCACACAGCTATTCCAGAAGCCTCTCTAGCTAGGAGGCTCCTGGGGGCATTCAGTTCAATTCCAGCTGAAGCTTCCAACCACTCTGGATCTTCAACTAAACACATTTTCCAATCATTGTGACTCTTGTGCCCTCAATCCCCAACACCCACCAAGACAGGGGATTCTAAAAAAGCTTTCCAGCATCAGTCATTCACGTGTTGGGGTGAATCTTCGGATGTGTTAGTCCCATGGGAGCATTTGCACTTACCATGTGACATAAGAGGTTCAATCTCTTCTTTAAGGAATTTCAAAGACCAGCTACCTGCTCATTGGTCTTACCTTCCTTGTTTCTTTAATATTACAACATACCTTCTCCCCTCTTGGTTTTGCTCCTCCAAAAAATGGGACCTCTCCTGACCCCATCGCTTTGCTGCAGCCTTTTGGATGGCTTGGTATTCCACTTCTCTTTGAAAAATTCCTCTCTCGGGGCGCCTGGGTGGCTCAGTTGGTTAAGCGTCTGCCTTTGGCTCAGGTCATGACAGTAGGGTCCTGGGGCCTAGGATTAAGCACCGTGTTGGTCTCCCTGCTCAGCAGGGGTCTGTGGCTCCCACTCCCTCTGCCTGTGCACGCGCACTCTCTCTCTCTCTCTCAAACAAATAAACACAATCTTAAAAAAAAAAAAAAAAAAGTCCTCTCTGAGTACCTTCTCTGTCTGCCCTTTGCTTTCATGGAAGCAATGGAATGGAAATGGAATGGAAAGGCTTCCAAATGGAAGCCTCCATTTGGAAAAACCTCCCTCCTTTATAAATACTTAGGGTACCATGACCCAGCTCAATCAGGATGTCAAGAAGCCAAAAGATTCCCCTTAACTCATTACTTTAATATATTCCTTTTTTTCCCACATGTCTTTCTGATCAGAGAAAAATATGAAAATCAGAGATGCAATAGAGAGCTGAGTAGTGAGTCTAATTAGAAATGAGAAGCAGAAAAAATAAGAAGGACCTGTCTCTCGACATTGTGACTGCTCACAAAAACAAAACAAAACAAGTTGATACAGCACGAAGGCAATTTAAAATGATAGATACAGATGCGCGACCTTACATTTCAGATCACCTCTTGACTGAGAGGGATTTTTATTTTTTAATAGGGAAAGTTTGTACAATACTGACAAGTTTGACTTTCTGGAATCTATGTGAGCCCTGGAATATATTTTGGATCTTGGCCAAGGCTAGTGATAGCCTATGAAATTTAAAACAATTGGCTTTTTAAAAAATGCAAACCAGCTGCTATCTTGTAGTTTAATTTAAAGAAAGAAGTAACTTCTATTCATTTGCAGACCCTGTGTTATTGGTTTCCACGATCATCATGTAATATAACTACATATTTTTTTTGTTACCTGAAATAAACATGTGGTGATTTTCCTGGTATAGATGATTATCTTTATTATTTGCACCATTTTTTCTCTCCACCCTCGCTGCAGGCCAATGATACGGGCTGAGCGTTCCTCCTAGCGCATTCTAACAACTTATCAGTTGCAATCTGTCACCTAAAATTATTAGATCATATGGCAGTCGTGAAAATTATGGAGAATGTAAAGATTTTATGCATTCAGTCAAAAATGCCAGATCTAAAATCAGTTGGTTTATTTCCTGCAGTCTTTCAAGTTGACCAAAGCACTCACTGATTTGCTCTATTTTCTTACGTTTTTAGTATTTCTGTATATGTACGCACTGAAAAGCCCCACTCGGAAAAAATTCACTGCAATTCTGAGAAAAAGCTTATCCTAAACATCTAAAGATAGCATTTCTAATTATTGTCTACATTGTGTTTAAACTGTGCAAACTTGAGCATTATTCTCACTTTACCAGCTGTGTCTAGGTAGAGTCATTACATCAAACGCTTCTAATTTTACAAAAAGAAATCAAAACAAGTGTGTGTTTAAGTCTCAGTGACAAATGCAAACCCTGTGAGTCAAACAGGCAAACTGATTAGCAAGCTGGCTGGGAAGTCAAAACAGCGAATATAAGGAGATTAACAAAACAGATCTGTAAGATGAGAGGAGTAAAAATAGCCTCCAGGGGCCAAGTGGGGTCCAGTGGGCGGGTTTGGTGGCACACATCAGGTTCCGTGCCCAAAACCAGATGCCTGCCTCCACTGCTCACCATCTTCCTTCCTCTCAGAACAACCCCGCCCCCCATGACCACCCCCTGAGGTCAAAGTTCATCGCAGCCAGTCTCTTCATGGATGCAAAAACTTTCTTACAAACCTAAGTAAAAGCAACCTTGAATCCTTCTAGTTGCAGGACCCTCATTACCTTACAAGGTAGTCTAATCCATTCATAGGTAAACTATTTTTCTGCCGTTAGCCATTGTTATTAAGTGGACATGTACTAGATACACAGGTCTTCATGCTATGCTATATGCCCATCACAAATAACACTTGATTTCATCCTCAAAACAATATGATGATCTTATTTTATAGATGAGAAAACCCAAGCCCAGAGAGGTGGAGTGACTTACTCAGGTCCCACAGCGTCTGTGGCAGAGGTGGGGTTGCAAACAGTCCTTTGTACCTGAGCCTGAGCTGTCAACCACCCTGCTGAATGCATTCCTTTGCCTTTACAATGACCTGTAATTGACCCTTCTGTTATTTCCTTTCTTTGTTTCTTGTCTCTGGAGTCCCACAGAATAGTTTATCAATCCAATTCCCCTTGATGGACAGAAAGGAAATTAAATGGGCCTGCTAGGGGCGCCTGGGTGGCTCAGTGGGTAAAGCCTCTGCCTTCATGTCTGATCTCAGGGTCCTGGGATCGAGCTCCGCATCAGACTCTCTGCTCATCAGGGAGCCTGCTTCCTCTCTCTCTCTCTGCCTGCCTCTCTGCCTACTTGTGATCTCTCTCTCTCTGTGTGTCAAATAAATAAATAAAATCTTAAAAAAATTTAAAAACCTTAAAAAAATAAATAGGGCGCCTGGGTGGCTCAGGGGGTTAAAGCCTCTGCCTTCAGCTCAGGTCATGATCCCAGGGTCCTGGGATCGAGTCCCACATCGGGCTCTCTGCTCAAGAGGGAGCCTGCTTCGCCCTCTCTCTGCCTGCCTCTCTGCCTACTTGTGATCTCTCCCTCTGTCAAATAAAGAAATAAAATCTTTAAAAAAATAAATAAATTATATAAATAAATAAATAAATAAATGGGTCTGCTAGGGTGTCTCTTTAGTCTTGGGGGGGGCAAAGATAGTGAAACGGGAAACTAAGAACAGAAGGTGCTATGATGTGAAAGTTTGTATCCCCTGCCCCCCGCCCCCCCCCCCAAGATTCATACATTGGAAACCTAATCCACAAAAATGATGGTAACAGGAGGTGACACCTTTTGGAGGTCCCAAAGTCGTGACAGGGGGAGCCTTATAGAAGAGGCTCCAGAGGGATCGCTAATCCCTTCCTCCAAGTCAGGACACAGTGAATGTCCATGGTTGTGAACCCCAAAGACAGCCCTCATCCGACTATGCTGATGCTGTGATCTTGGACTTCCAGTCTCTGGAGCTGTGAAAAACAAATCTCTGTTGTCTATAGGCTACTCCATCTGTGATATTTTGTGATAGCCCAAATGGACTACGACAGAAGGTTAGCACCAACCTCCTTCTAAAAATAAGTCCAAACCTCCCTTGATGATCCTGAATTAACCTATAATCGCGGAGCAGAGTCAAAGATGGGGTGCTGGGCATCCATCCATGGGGTGTTTATGGCTCCACTGAGTGTCCTATGTGATTCCTGCCCCATTTTCACAACTTTTAATTGTGGGGATAGGCACGTACATCTGGTGAGATCAGGATATTTAGAGACTCCGTTTGCTAGTTCCCTTTTAGGGCTGATCTGCACAGTTCTGGCTAATACTTCAAACCAGTGAGAACCAGTTGGTGGAGCAAAGCCACCAGGCAAAAACCTTGCTCTCCGGTTGTCACTTGGGCTCAAGGAAAGATTTTTAAATAACAAGTTAGTCCTAGTAAGAAGCAAAAATAACCACTGGTGATGGGTTTCTGGCTAAGATTCCATTTGACTCATGGCCTTGAGAGTCTGGGAGAAACGGAAGCTGCCTCTGAGTAACAGGGAGGAAAAGCTGCAGCTACAGAGTGAGTCTGCCCAAGGAGATGAGTGTTTTTATTTAATCAGTGAAGGTGTTTAGGGGCACCTGGTGGCTCGGTCACTTAAGCAACGGACTCTTGATTTCAGCTCAGGTCATGATCTCCGGGACCTGGGATTGAACCCCACATCAGGCTCCATGCTCAATGTGGAGTCTGCTTGGGATTCTCTGTTTCTCCCTCTGCCCCTCCCCCTACTCAAGTACACACTCTCTCCAAAAAAAAAATAAAATCTTTTTAAAAATAAAATAAACAAAGGTGGATAGCACTTTCTGTTCTGGTTTGTGTATAGATTATAATTTTCAAAAAGAGAGGCTGAACATCCAAGTCAAAGCCTATCATTGGGCTCCATGGTTCCAACTGCCTCTTGAAGTCAAGAAGAAGAACGTTGTCCTTGTCTGGGTCATGGAGAAGGCCAGCAACTTCTGACAGCAATGCCAACCTCCCTGTAAACTGTCCACTGGACTACTTCACTGGCCCTTTCCCTGCCATCTGGGAAATGGACCTCGGGCTGCCATTAGAGGCACGTGCCAGGAGACGCCAGGCCCAGTGAGGTAGCATGAGCTGTGTGCCAGGTCGGTGGCTCCAGCCTGGGAATCTCCAGGAAGCTTGTTGCAAATAGATGTCCATCTTTTCCTTTGGATTCCGGCCCAGGAAGCTGTCATTTCCTCCCCTCCCCCCCTCACGTTCCTGAGTGATCCTGGTGCCCTCCATCCTCGGAGCCCCACAGAAGGGCATGGCAACCGGAGACTGAATACAGGGCCAGCAGACTCGGAGAGAGGAGCATAAGGAGAAATCCTGCAGGGATTTGGGAAATATCTTTGCTATTTCCAAAGAGTAGCTGAGCCTGGGAGCAGAGCCTCAGACACACAAAATAAGTAACCAAGGCCCCAATGCAAGTCTGAATTGCTGAGTTTTAATGCGCAACACAAAGATTGCCAAACAGCCCCCAAAGGAGCAACTCTCTGCGGGGTGGCAGTGGGCGAGCGACAGACAGCTGAGGACACCGGGCAGGGGTGCCTAACCGCAGGCTCATTTTTGCTGGCATGGTGCAGGCGGCGAGGTGGGCATAGGGGGCTGCGTAACCCCAGGAGGGGTCTCAGAGCTCCTAGAAGGAATCTACGGGGTGGGAGGAGCCGAGCCCTCAGGGCAAAGAGGGATTTCAGGGCTCCTGGAATGAGAGTAAGGGTGTCAGGGTGGGAAGGAACCTCGGAGTGGGGGGGTCTGGGAGAGTAGATGGGGTATTTCAATACCTCCACGGGCCCTCAGAGCTCAAGATGAGTGGTCTCAGAGGGCAGCGGCTGCCTCCTGGAGGCAGAGGGGTGTCTCCGCATACGTGGTTGGAGGTGTCGGGGTGGAGGGGATTTTCCGGGAGACCTCAGCCATGGCAGCCCTGGGACCCGGCCTGTGGGTGTCTCTGGGAGCAGAGGGAGAGACTCGCGGCAGGCAGGGGACAGGTCTGGGGCGCGCGCGGAAGGGAAGGGCGTCGGGGGCCACGGGGGAGGGATCCCCGTGACCCCGGCAGGTGGAGGGGCGCGCTCAGGCGGTCTTGCACTCGCTCTCCCGCCGCCGCTTCTTGCGTTCCGCGTGCTCTTGCGCTAGGCGCGCCCAGGGCAGCGGCCCGCTCAAGCCCACTACGCAGCAGGCGAGCCGGCGGCCCGCGTTGCCGTTCTCCACGCTGGCCGGGTTGCCGCCGCGGCCCAGATCGTCCTCGCCCGCGTGCACCACCACGGCGCGGCCCACGATGGAGTGCGGGCCGGCGAGCGAGGCAGCGAGGTTGCCGCGGTACTTGAAGAGGCGGCCGTCGCGCACAGCGAAGTTGCCGAAGTCGCCCGGGTGCTGCGGATGCGGCACGGCCAGCGGGTTGTAGTGCGCGCCCGTGGACTCGCAGCCCTGGCTCAGGTCCCCGAACTGGTGCACGTGGATGGCCCGGCTGGAGCTGTTGGCCTCGGCCGGGAAGCCCTCCAGGTCGAAGTAGGCCTCGAGCCGGGCGCCGGGCGCCAGCTGCCGGAAGAGCACGAGGCCGCTCACCCGTGGCTGCGCGGCGTCCAGCGTGGCCGACGGCTCCACCCGGCAGGCGGCGTGGAGCACGGCGTCCGGGCCGTCGGCCGCCGCCTGTCGCTGCATCAGCTCCTGCCAGATGGCAGTCACTTTCTCGTGCATGTCGCGGATCTGCGCCGCCGTGCTGGAGCCGGGCTCCTCCGGGTCCACTCCAGGCCAGGCGCGCGAGGCGGGGGCCGCCAGCAGCAGGTAGGCACACAGCAGCAACGGGGCCAGCATGGCCAGAGTCGGGCACCTGTGGGCACCCCCAGGGGTGGGGCAGAGCGAGCCTTAGTTGCTGGCACCGGGGAGCCTCTGGACCCCAGGGGCTTCTTTGCCCAGTGGGCATTCCTGCCTTAGCTCCTGCGTCTCAGCCCTGCCGTGCTCCAGGACCTGGGTTAGGTGCTGGGGTTGTAAAAATGGGTTTGACACAGTCTCGGGCAACTCATGGCGATCTTTTTGAGCTACAAGTATGGTCATAGTCCTTTCCAGCCCTGGCTCCATCACATGGATGGAGTCTTGGGGCAATCGGGGGAACACCTCAGGTCGGGTGAGGGTGACCCTTCCAGACCTCCTGCCTCCCCTGATCACCCCACCACATCCCCTGCCACTCTGGCCAAGCATCCTTCCTTACACACCTACTGAGACTAGCTGCCCCTGCCTTCTTGGTCTTTGCACCAGCGATGCCCTGTCTCTGAAGTGCCCTATCCTCTCTTTGATGCGCACAGTAGACATGAAGACAGAAGCTTGAGTTTTACTCATCATCCCCAGCACCTGGGCCCGCACCTGGCTGTAGGCCACCTTTAATATGTGATTGTTGAATGAGGAATTCGTGGAGGGACAGACATGTCATCAGATCATTCTAACGCCCTCCCTGTGACTGAAGATGGAAGAGTCTTGTGCTGGGGAAGGACAGAGGAAGGAGTACCCACACTGCCGTGCGAACTCCCAGAAGGCTTCCCAGAGGAGATGCCATTTGAACTTGGTCTCATAAAGCAAGCAGTCTTTGAGCTGAGCCAGGTTGGAAGCCTGTTTCAGGCAGCAGGCACAATGTGACATGTTCACAGCCTGTGAAAGGGCATGGTTTGTTTAAGGGTTTGGGGGAAGTTTTGTGTGGCTACAACATGGGGTGTGCAGCCAGGGAGGAGGGAATTTAGAGCTGACCCTCAGGGGCTGAGGGTCTAGGTTTGCTGTGCTAAGTAAGGACTGTGGATATTGGGCTGGGCGGGGGCGGGGGGGGGTGTGGTCTAGAGCCAGTGGAAGTTTTAAAGCAGAGGGCAATGAGATCGTTTTCACTTCATTAACCTGGATGGGGAAAGGCTGTGGGCTGGTCTTTGGGGTTGGAGGGAACAGGGAAGATGGAGTGGGAATAGCCTGGCAAGAGATGGAGACACAGAGAAGGAAAAATGGAGACAGCCCGAGGGAGATGAGTTGCCTGGTTGCCTCAGTGCAAAGCGGACCTGATGAGGGCCTTCACCAAGGTGGAGGCAGCAAAGACGGAGGGGCATGGATTTGGGAGACATCTTGAATAGCTCTTACAGTGGGGATGGAGAGGGAGCGGGAACAGCTGTGATGATGGGGTTCCCAGTAGGGAAGACGGGGCAGGTGCCCGCTGGTAGGAGGCCCTGAGAAGTTGGGAGAGAGGCTGAGTTCAACCTGAGCCCACTGTGGGTGCCAGGCTGGTCAGTGCCCAGGTCGGGTATCTCTTTGGTAGCCGTTTGTAAACATGTGTCTGGCACTTGGGAGAGGCAGTGTCCCTGTGAGAGGTTTTCCATGTTGACTGCACATTGGATTCTGGCTCTAAAAGTCACATGCCCAGGCCTCGCCCAAGAGATTCTGATTCAGTGGGCATAGATTACTATTTTTTTAAAGCTCCATCAGAGACTCGGGGACTCAGCCCGGATTTTGGAGTCAGACACAGACTCAGATCCCAATCCCAATGTGTGCTTATCACCATATTGTGGGGAAGTGACTGACTCTGGTTCAGCTCCCCAGCAGATGAGGTAATGTCACCAAGGATCATGGTGAAGATTCAGTGAGATATTCTATGGCAGGTTGTCTTCATAGTTTTAAGTCTGTCCTCATGGACCAGTGCTCTCTCCACAGAACTGGTTTGCAGGTTGGCCGTGCTTTCAAAGGCACATGTCACTTGAAAAGCAAACTCCAGGGCGGGGTATTTATTCCTTCTGTAACCATTTCAGAAAGGCAATCTAGTCTGACGATGAAAAGAATGGGTTCTGGGCTCACTGTTAGTGTAGAGCAGCAGAGAAACTGCTGGACTGAAAGCTAATTGAGCTCCACCTCTCTTCTGAGCCTCAGTGTTTTTATCTGCGAATAGGGATAATAATACGGACCTTCGAGGCTTGCCGTGAGGTTTCAGAGAGACAGTGTGAAGGGCTAACATTTATCAAACACACCTACAGGCTCTGTTAAAAGCACTTGGTCTGTATCGAGTTACAGAAGCCTTCCCTGAGCCCTGTGGGGGAGGTGTTACTCTTATCCGCCTTCCAAAGAGCAGGAAACTGAGGCACGGAGAAGTAAGCCTCTTGCCCAAGGTTACAGCATCAAGAAGCAGCTGACGGCAAGATTTAGAAGTGTGTGGCCCAAGCACACTGAACGGCTGAAGGCACACAGCACAGAGCCTGGTTAGGTAGAAGGTTCCCGGTATCTGGCAGCCCTTAGCGACCAGAGGGAAATGTGGATAGAAGTTTCAGGATGATCCACTGAGAGTTGCTACTGGGGCCATGAGAGGAGAAGGTGCCCAGGAAAGGCTCCAAGAAGGAGGGGCAGGAAAGGTAGGAGAAGTCCAGAAGGGCATGTCAAGGGTACCACCGCCTTAGACAGGGCCTGGTGTGGGGTTCCCCACTGGAGCCCCAGGCAGCGGGTCTGGCAGTAGGGAACCAACCCAGGCCTCAGCCTCGAGCTCTCCAGCATCATCATCGCCTTGCCCACCCCTAGCAGCAGTCCTGCCCCTCGGAGGGCTCTGCCAGTTGGAAAATTCTTCCTTAAAAACAGAGCAAAACCAGATTGTTTGGGGTGTGTCAATGAAACTTTCTATTTCGAGAATGCTTGGGTAATACTTAACATTCGAAAGAGATTCTTTTCTCTTTAAAGAAAAAAATTCTTCTGCAACCCTAGGTGAGCCCGGACACTGTAGTTCTAAACCTTGACTTCTACCCGCCCCTCCAAAGCCAGTCCTCGGCAGGCTCACCCATCTCACACATGCACACCATCCCCCTGATATTGAGCTGTGAAAGACCATGTGGTTTAGGTGGGGGCAGGGGGGCTGTGTGCCTGGTCTAGAAGAGAAGATAGCTTATCAGAGACAGAGGATCAAGGAAGCCACAAAGGCTGTGCCTCCTTCCTGGGTCTGGATCTTGGAAGATGGTGGCCCTTCCGACATTCCAGTTCCTCATTCCTAGAAGGCGCCCTGGAGATGAGTCTGAGCCAGCCAGGCCCTCCCACCCGTGCCTCCCCCAGTAGGTGGCTGGGCCCTAGGTCCAGGTACCGGAGGCATGCAAGAGCCAGAGAGGCAGCCTTCCTCCCTCCAGGTTTCTCTTTTTTAACGCTAAAGTCTGCGGGGACAGGCCATCGCAGGTGCAAAGGACAACAGCTCCTTTCTCTCCCAAGGCTTCCTCCCTCACCCCTCCCTCTACCTCCCCACTCGTCCCTTTCAGAGCAGCCAGGTTCTGTCCTTCAATGTGTCCCTCTCAAAAAGATGATCAAGCACTTTTCCAAGCAGAGGCCAGACGCCCCGCCCCAGTTCCAAGCTCATAAAAAGCACCCTCGGAGAAAGAGGAAAGGAACTTCAACCAGGCACCCACCTTTCCACCTCTTCCAAGGGAGCTTGCCTTCTGAGAAGTAGGGAGCAGCACCCAGTGTTCGCAGGAATGCAGGCAGACTCCTGAGGCCCGGCTGTTTGTGGGTGTGCAGGGAAGCCAGCCCACGGGAGTGGTCACGGCCAGGAAGGCCGGCCATTGGGCTGACTGAGGGAGGGTCAGGAGGCCCTGTCCCCGGGGGTGGAATGGCCTGGCCCCCTCCTCCTCTGACTCCACCCTCCTCTGTCTCCACCTCCATCCTCCCCACCCCTGGGTTCCCCCGCCAAGTTTTCCTTCTTGTGACTTCACTGGTCTGTGCAGACGTAGCCAGTGACCTTCAGCACGCAGCTGGGAAATAAGAAGTCGGCAGAAAAGAGCCTTTTTGGAGAGGTATACAATGGCCTCTTTCTTGCTCTCCCCTGATTTCCTCTGCTGTTGACTTATGTTTGCCAGATGCTGCTAGGAAGGAAATGGGCCCCTTGCAACTATGGATGGTGTTTTGTCCCGGAGCCCTGGTGCCAGCCCTTTGAGAGGTGGGGGGGCAGGTGGGTGGTGGTCACGTGGGCCAGGCTGCCCAGGCCCAGCCGTGTCACGTCCTAACTGTGCTCCTGCACCCGCTCCCACGGGGGCCTCCCCTTCATCGTCTGTAAAACGATGATCTGTAAAACGGGGATCTGTAAAACGGGGATCTGATGCTGACCCGGCAGCTGGCACACAGTCATGCTCGTACACCATCACCATCACTCTTGTGGTCACTTTATCATTCAAGTTATGGAGGAGTCTTCTAAGAGTGTGGGACAAGGCCCAGGGGACCGTGAGCCTTGTCCGCCCCTGCTGGCCCGCTTGCCTTTGTTGCCATGGTCTTTCCTCCAACACGGCAGCCCCTTCCCAAAATAGAAGCTTTTCTCTCCCAGAAGAGTCCACCGGGGAGAAGGCTGCCTGTCTGCCTGCCTGTCTTCCTTCAGCAAGTGGGCTATGGGCGCTCACTCCAGGCTGGGTACCCAGGGCTGCATGAGCCCCTGCCGTCTTGGGCTTCAGACCCTGGAGGGAATGGTGATGTCAACAGATCCATCAGGCGCAGAGTGGGGAGTGCAGCTGAGGAGGGATGGCTGAGGGGGTGGAGGAGGGGGCCCCTAGAGACCCAAACACTAGTCTTGGCAGCAGGAAAGCTTGTTCAAAATCTAGACTTCTAGGCTCCAGCCCAGGCTGAGTGAATCCACTGCCAGTTTCCTAGAACTGTTTTGTTTTTTGTTTTTTTTTTTTTTTAAATTGGTCATTCTGGTGTGCAGTCAGCTTTGGGAACATCTATTCCTGCTTCCTTTGGCAACAGCACCTCAGTTTTCTGCTTGGAAGCCAGGGCTCATTCCGTGCAGGAGGTATTGACTCCATCCCTTGCTCCAGACGTGGGCGTGTGACTAATCAAAACATTGCCTTGGTTCCAGGATAATTCAAAGCCAAAGAGATGCATTGACACTTTTCCTGGGACTGCTAGAAAGACTAGAGTTATTGCCGCCCCCTTGACCCACTAAGGGAGGATTTGTCTGAGGAGAGAGCCAATGTGGAGGGAAGCAGAATAAAAGTTGAGTGAAATTTGGACCTAATGGCAGAGTATGAGGCCCTGGATCTAGCCACACCTGAAGCTCTGTTTTTATGATATCAGTCAGTGTATTCTCCTTTTGCTTAAGTCGCCTGGGTTGGGCTTTTGAACTTGTCACTGAACACTTTGCAAAACACCTTCTCATATAGCATTTCATTTAATGCGTCTATTAATGCTGTGGGTTGGGTATGAATTTGCCCATTCATAGATAAGGAAATGAGGTTCGGAAAGACTAAGTAATGGGCCCAAGGTGGCTGAGCTGGAAAATGGCAAAGTCAAGATCTACACTCAAGACTCCGATTTCTAAACCTGCCTCCTTAATCATTAGACTTTACAACCTCCCGGCCTGTGAGATGAAGGCAAGGAACAACAGGCAAGCCCACACCCCACAGCTCTCTCCCAACATCAGTGACTGCCGCACCGCGAGTCGCTGAACCACTGACCTCTCTTTCTTTTCGTGTCTGTTAATGTATAATACAACAAAAAACCCAAGTCAGGC
The DNA here is from genome assembly GCF_963455335.1 of Martes martes. Lineage (NCBI taxonomy): Eukaryota > Metazoa > Chordata > Mammalia > Carnivora > Mustelidae > Martes > Martes martes. Next base: position 158,589,222 of record NC_137889.1, on the reverse strand, counting down.
TTGTAAAGGCAGCAGTATTCGGAGATGCGCTCAGAAGTACTCCCATCTGTGAGAAGAGATCTCTGAACTTTGAACTTCTTTCGTGCAGGGATCGCAGTTGTAGTTTCCCTTTCATTGTGTTCAGAAAACCCATAGAATAAAATTCCACCTGGAAACAGAGTGGTTCCCATGAAGGGGAAATTCCTGAAAGCAATAATTAGGGTTTCAAGGTTGTCTCCTAAAAAGACCAAATTCTGTGTGATGACAGTTTACCCAACGCAAGTACTTTCGACACACCGGAGAAAATGTCCAAGTGTGTCTTTCTGCCTGAGGTTGGCCCAGAAACCCCAAGGGGAGCAGAAGTGGAGTCTGGGAACTATGTGGTTCAAGCTCGGGTCTTGGCATTTTGTCCAAATACCTCTGGGTGATACAGGGGAAAGGAGGTCCTTGCTAGTGAGGTGGGCAGGGAGAAAAAGAAGCATCGTTCTTATTAATAATGATAAAATCATAATATCTATTTATGAATCTGTTTATTATGTAAATTTATCTATTTATCTATTTATGAAATTGCCTCTTGTGTCAGGCACTTGTTAGCAATTTGTCTGCACCTTTTTTTCTTTTTTAAGATTTTATTTATTTGTTTGAGAGGGAGTGAGAGAGAGCACAAGAGCAGTGGGGAGGGAGAAACAGACCCCCTTCCCCTCGCTGAGCAGGGAGCCCAATGTGGGGCTCAATCCCAGGACGCTGGGATCACGACCTGAGCTGAAGGCAGATGCTTCACCGACTGAGCCATCCAGGAGCCCCATGCCTGCACTTTTCATCTTATTAAGAGCACGTTCCCCCAGTGAAGAGGAGAGATGACATTCTGTGTCCTAGCGCCACGTTCTGGCCGGCTTCCTCCTCTCTGTGAACGTGGCACCCTTCTGTTCAATTGTCAGGTCAGTGTGTGTGGATCAGAAGGTAATGAAGGCCAGCCAGAACCAGGAACTTCTCAACTCATTACACTTGGCTGGCCGTGTGAGGAGCACAACCAGTGAGAGGGCATGAAAGAGTGCCTTTCCCGACCAGAAGCTTAGCTTGTGCAAAGTTCTTCTCTCAGGCAAACACCAGAGTGGAAACCCTCTGGGCTAAGTTCTTCGTGGACTCTGACCCGGTCTCCAGTCCCTCCTCCTGCCTGTACCTGTGAGAGGAAACTCAAGTCATTCCTGCTTTGCCCTGTGAGAGTAAGATAGCAGTGTGAATAACTAAAAAGCCTATCCAATGTAGTGACGGCTTCCTCGAAATAATCGCACAGTGTATTTCTCTTGGGAAAAGAGAACCATTTCCAGCTGACTTTCGAGTCATATTTATTTGAAAATATTTGCCAAGCCCAGGGGCCCCCTGGGTGGCTCAGTCGGTTAAGCATCTGACTCTTGATTTCGGCTCAGGTCATGATCTCAGGGATCGAGCCCCACACTCTGCACGAGTCTGCTTGAGATTCACTCTTCCTCTGCCCCTCCCCCCCCACTCTCTCTCCTCCCTCCCTCCCTCTCACACACAATAGATAAATACATAACATCTTTAAGAAATAAATAAAAATATTTGTCGAGCCCAGCAGCCACAACTACCCCTCCCTCTCCTTGCTACCTCCCACTGTAGATGCTGGAAGGCCAGACACTTGCTTTCCCAGGATCCCTTTCAGCTAGCAATCGTCCTGCGACCCATTTATCACCAGTGAGATCTATAACTAGATGTGGCTTTAGGGAAAGTGTTTATGTTCATTTTTAAAAGGACAGAAGTGTTTGGTGCTACCTCTTTCCCCTTTCTCCTGCCTTGAATGTGGGTTTGACGTTTAACAATGTGACTGCTACCTTTGGACTATACGTTGGCTAGAATGAGAACAAAAGCCAACATGCCCAGGGTGGAGGAGGGGAAGAATCTAGGTCCTCAAAAGCCTCACCGAAAAAAAGTACTAAAGAAAAGAAAAGAAAAACAGAAAGGAAAACTGTGCCTCATTGAGCACCTGAACCCACCCCAGCAAAGCCCTGGTCTTCTTGTAGAGGAGAAAAGAAACCCCGGTATATGTCACTGTTAGTGGGTTTCTGTTACTTGCAACCGAATTCATGCCCAACAATAGAATCATGTGCCTGAGCCTTCAGTGGGCACCATGACTATGAGGTTGTAGAAATCCTAGATTTACTTCAAGCAGCCAATAAGTCTATTTGGGGAGACCAATATATGAGAGACCCTAGCATCCACCCTGTGTCACTCCCATATTTTATAGATAATGAAACAGACCCACAGGAGTTAATTGACTTGTCCCAGTGTCACACCCATTAGGTATAGAGGAAGGATTCATGCCCAGATGGCTGAGTTTTCTGACTGCCAACCTTCTACCTCATCAGTTCTGAGACTCCATCGACCATCTCTTCACTTTTCTCATCCTACCCTCTCACACACACATGCTGCAGCTCACCATGAAGAGGCAATAGTCTCCCCACTAAGGTGGCATTGGGCCCAGGCCCTTTCCTGCACACCCACAGAATGACCAAACTCACAGAAAAGATGGGCAGAAAAATTCCAAGGAGCTTGTGCAAAATGCTCAAATATCGCAACATGTAGAAAATAAAATCTAGAGGAAAGGTGTTAGAATATTCTCTACTCCTAAGATTATGGAAAATTGTTGCTGGAAGGATCTATAGAGAAAAGAGAGGTTCTCTGACTCAGCCTCATGTTTTAAAAAAGAAATTAGAAAGTCTAAATGCTAACAGGCTATTCAGAAAGCCTCAGGTTCAAGGCCTGGGAAAGAAAATCGGGAAGTAGCAGTGTGATTTACTCAGAAAATGAACCCAATATGGTTCTGGCCCTTCTTCAATGATGATCTCACGTGGAGTGGGTTGGAACTCCCATCACAGTTTCCACATTGGCATCACCCACCAGGGCCATTCATGGGGGCAGCAGCATCTGGAAGATCGGAGCAGTTAGAGCAGTTAATAAATTGAATTAATTTTGGAACAATCTAATAAAGCAATGAGCCTTCTCATAGTACTTCTGGGCCCTGGCCCAGCTGTGCAGGACACCATCTTGCCCTTTCTGGAGAGAACAGGAGAAATAAGATCGGGTTTTATGACATTCTCCTCACAGTGGAGAGTTAATAGGATCTGCTGGCAGCTCTGTCCAGGGACTAAGCATGGAACTTTCTGAGTGTATCCCTCAACTTTTGTCCATTTTGGTAAAAGAGGCTTTTCACACTGGTCTTTCTCCACAAAACTTACATCAAAAGCAGGAATTTCTCTCTCATTGGCCTATTTCCCTCAAAAGTCAAGGCAAAAGAGATGCGATCTAGCTGCTGGTTCAACTATTTTATTGTACTTATGGGGACATGTTTTAATAATTAGAGCATTGTTCCAGTTGGGTTTTATCAACCAGAATAAAGTTATCTTTTCATTTGTAGGCATATATTCACTATATAAACACTAGTACAGACCTGGAATTGCATTTACAGTTGAGAGCATTCATTTGTAAAAGAAAATGGCTGTGTGTAGCCTGAAACCAGCGTCCCCCCCCCCTTTTTTTTAATTCTAATCCTCAAAGTTAGATAATCTCAAACAGAACTTGAATATTTACAACAGGGATTGAAAACTCCAATGCCTTTGGGGGGCCAGACAGGTTATATAATTAATAAAATGGGCCAGGTATATGTCTTCTCATTTTTGTCTTCAAACACACGGCCTTCTTATCTCCATTGTGTCTTCATGTTGTAGTGGAGATATTTATCTGAAGAAATATTTGCATCTCATTGAAAAATGACAGTTCAGCCCCAGGGCCTGGACACAGCAAAGAGGAGTGAGGATCGCGACACCCGGGAGAGAACATGCCAAGTCTATAGAGGGCAGCAGCCGCTCCACCATGTGTTGCCATGTGTGAATGCAGCTCTGTTATCACCAGATCTTTCATTTCTCAAGAGAGGCCAGAGATTCAGTTTTCCATGTGATCGCTCTCATTTTTAAAAAAGCAGTTCGGTAGTGTTATTTGCTGCCTATAGGAGATACATAGCAACAATAAAGACACAGATAGACTGACAATAAAAGGATGCAAAAAAGATATACCATGTGAGCAGGAAGCATAAAGTGAGCATGAATATATTAATAGGAGAAAGAGTAGATGTCAAGACAAAGACTGTTGCCATAGACCATCACAAAAATCAGACAGTTCATGATGATAAAAGGCACATTTATCAGGAAGCCAGTAATCCTCATGTTTATATACCTATTAAAAACTTTAGAATACATTTAACAAAAACTTATAAAGCTAAAGAGAGAAATAAATCCTGTCATAGTTGAATATTTTTAATATACCCTCTTATTAAATGATAGAAGAAATAGTATATGCCTTATCTGAACATTATCAACCAACATGACTGAAATGATATTTTCTCAACAGTTGGAAATAAATGTTCAAGTTTACATGAAGTGTTCATATCCTAGTGTATCTTGTTTTCATTAAATTTTAAAAGGTTAAAGCTTTAGACCATGTTACCTGGTTGCAATGAAATAAAAATAGAAGTCAACAACAATGAGAGATCTAAAAAATCCCCAAATATATGGAAATTAACTGATGCACACTAAATAATCCATGAGTCAAAGATGAAGCCGTAAGAGAAATTAGAAAATATTCTGGGCAAGTCATAATGGAAACAACATATCAAAATTTGTGGGATGCAGCCAAAGCAGTGTTTAGAGGAAAATATATAACTTTAAATGCCTATTTATAAAGATACTAAGATTTAAATGTTATGAAGCTATAAAACTAACAGCAAATTAAACTTAATGTATGTAAAAGGAAAGAAATAATAAAGGACATATATTAATGAAATTGAGAACAGATAAACATTACAGAAAGTTTAAAAAGCCAAAAGTAGGTTCTTTAGAATTATTATAAAATTGACAAAGCTCTAGCAAGAATAATTAGAGAGCTCTGAATTACCAATAAGAGAAATGAAAAAGGTCATATCACTTCATATAGCTATCAAAAGGAAAAGTAAATATTTTGAACAAATTTATAGTTATAAATGCAATGACAGATAAAAGGGAAAATTCTTGCAAAACATAACAGCAAAATTGACACAAAGGAAATAGGTTAAATGGCTCTATATATTTAATGTCTATTTTGTAATTTAAAAAATTCTCCCCACGAAAAATGTGTAGCCCAGATGGGTTCACTGGTGAATTCTACCAAACAGCAACTATTTAAGAGAGAAGTTATACAAAACTTACACAAACTCATGCAGAAAATAGAGGATAAAATTCTTCTCAATTTATTTTATGAGGCTAGAATAACCCTGGAACCAAAATCTTGACAGATCAATATCCCTCACCAACACAGAGAAAAGTTTCTCAACAAAATAATAGCAAAAGAAAATATATATGGAGGGGCGTCTGTGTGGCTCAGCCAGTTAAGCGTCTGCCTTCAGCCCAGGTCATGATCCCAGGGTCCTGGGATCAAGCCTCACATCAGGCTTCCTGCTCAATGGGGAATCTGCTTCTCCCCTTCCTTCTGCCCCCTCCCCTGCTCATGCTCTCTGCCTTCTGCTCTCTCTCTCACATAAATAAATAAAATCTTTAAAAACAAATGTTTGCTCTTCAAATGACACCTTTATGAAACTGAAAAGATAAATTACAGACTGGGAAAAAATATTCCTAATACATATCTATCAAAAGATTTGTATCCAGAATATATAAAGAAATCTTACAACAGCATAAGAAGACAGATAGTCCAAATTTAAAAACAGATCAAAGATTTTTTTTTAAGGGACGCCTGGGTGGCTCAGTTGGTTAAGCGGCTGCCTTCGGCTCAGGTCATGATCCCAGCGTCCTGGGATCGAGTCCCACATCGGGCTCCTTGCTCGGCAGGGAGCCTGCTTCTCCCTCTGCCTCTGCCTACCACTCTGTCTGCCTGTGCTCGCTCTCTCTCTCTCTCTAACAAATAAATAAATTTAAAAAATTAAAAAAAAATAAAAATACTTTAAAAAAAAAAGATATTTTTTTAAGATTTTTATTTATTTATTTGACAGAGATCACAAGTAGGCGGGGTGGCGGGGGGGAAGCAGGCTCCCTGCTGAGCAGAGAGCCCGATGTGGGGCTCGATCCAAGGACCCTGAGATCATGACCTGTGCTGAAGGCAGAGGCCTAACCCACTGAGCCACCTAGGTGCCCTAAAAAATCGATCAAAGATTTTAACCACCGCTTCACAAAAGAAGTTACACAAATGGTCAATAAGCATCGTTATTGGTCATCAGGAGAATGCAACACAAAATCACTATTGAACATCACTCTATATCAGTCTACTTGCTAAAAATACAAAGACTGACAATGTAAATGTTGGTGGGATCGTGGATTAACTAGAACTCTCATACATTTTGGTGGGGCTATAAAATGGTACAACTGCTTTGGAAAACTGATTAGAAGTTTCATATATGGTCACATATGCATTTAACATGTGATCTGATCAATTTATTCCTAGATATTCATTCAAGGGAAATGAAAATGTATGTCCATACGAAGACTTTAGAGCTTTAATCATAACAGTTCCACTAGAAACATCGCAAATGTTCATCAGCAGGTGAATAGATCATTTGTGTTGTATTTCCACAAATGAACACTATTCAGAAATAAGAAATAAACTACTGGTACATACAACAAAATGAATGGATCTCAGAATATTTAACCCTGAGTGAAAGAAGCTAGACACGAAATAGTGAATACTGTATGATTCCATTTGCATGAAGTCCCAGACCAGATCAACTACTCTACTATCATAAAGTCAGAACTGTGACTTTCTAGAATGAGGTGAAGGGGCATTGGATGTGGGTGTGTGTTAGAATTACTGTAAAGGGACATGAGAAGTCTCTCTCGGGTGATGAAGTGTTCTACATATTAAATATAGGATTCTTACATGAGGGTTTACATTTGCCAAAGATACATTTTATTGCCTATAAATTATACTTTGATAAATTTGAGAGGCAGAGATATTTATAAATGTTAGCAGAATGACAAAGTTGGCAACTGTTGGGCTGATCTCATTGGTGTGATGCTAACCTCAAGTTCAGGATCTTTCCAGGCAGTCATCTAAACAGAACTTTGCATTGTATGTTGCTGACCTTAAAATGCAGTCCTGGTGAGTTTGAGATCTAATGAGCCAGCATTCTAGAATAAAAAAGAGAAGTCTTCATTACAGGGATGGTTGTCTTATTGAGGTATTAAAACAACTGAGACCATTGCTGCACACACTCTTCCTGAGACATCAGGAGAGATGAGAGCACTTCTCTTGACTTGGGGCTAAGTAAGTTGGCACCTCCTGCCAGCATTTACCACTCTGAACCTTGGGGTCCTCGTATGTAAGAACAGGGACAGGAATTGTGTGAGGATTAAATGAGATAGGTACGTGAAAGTAATCAGCAAAATACGTGGCACATGGTAATCATCCATTATGTAATTTTATTACTTGTTTTTAAGGATACTTCATTTTATACACTGAATTAGGAAATACACAAATGTATTAGGGTGGGGTTAGGGAGACAGTTGTGAATAAAAAATTAATTTTTTTATATAATCACGGGTGACTGTTTCTCTCCTCTTTAAGACTCAAGAGAGTCTGGCCCTTTTTGTTTCTGTATGTTAGCTAGATCTTCTTACATTGCAGAAATGCAACTCACATCAGCTTCAGCAAATGAAGTTTTATTTGTTCCTACAACTAAAAAATCCAGGGTCTTATATTCCGGTAGCTCTACAACTCCTAGAAATTCCAACAAAGTCTCAGGCTGAGTCTCACAGAACCTATCTGGGCCACATTTGGACATCTGAGCCAACTACTGAGGATGGAATACAAGACTGTGTCCTAGCCCCATCCCATTAGCCAGGAGTTGGGTCAGCACACTAGAACCTCCTGAGGAAGAAGGGAAAGACATAGTTCCCCAAGGAAAATGCAAGTGTCTCCCTGTTCCATCCCAGCTCCGTACCTCTGACAGGTGGTTCCTGGTCCTACAAATTGCTCTCCCCTGGGCATGCCACATCCCATATCATGGAGGTTTCTGCATAAGCAGATTAGTGTTCTGGGGAGAAAACAACCCTTGTGAAGCCTACATATTGTGGGATCCTGTCACTTGGTTTTTACATCCATTCCCAGGGTGGCACTGGTTCTTGAAATTCCTAAGAACATTAGCTCCACACTGACAAATAGACTATTTCAAGATGCAGCCATGATTTTGTTTTGCTATTAAACACACACTGGAATCTTCTTCTTTCCATTTAAACAAAGTTTGGGTTTTCTTCAGCACTGCCCTTCTGTATAGTGGTGGTGGCTCAGTTGGGAGGAAGAGATGGGAGGAACTGTTTTTTGTTTTGTTTTGTTTTCAAATATTCCATTTTTACAAGTGGACTCTTTGGTCCCTTAGGAAACATTAATTGCTTCCTGTTATGAGACCAGTGAAATAGGATGAATGAATTAGACCATTCAGTTGGAAGCCATAAATGTTAGCTGAATGGACAAGAAAACAAGCTCTCCTTTTTCAAGTGGCAGCCAGAAAGTGCTCACCCCAGTGTTGGCAGTAGGCTGGTAGAACCATCGGCATCATTTTGTACTTTGGAGTTTTCCGTATTTTGCAAAGCACATATACAACCTGTGCGTAATCCCGCTTTGGGTTCCCTGTGATTATCCATCCCTGCTTTTCCTTTCCTTTTGTTCAGGTATCCAGCTCTACCCAACAGGACCCAGGGAGTCAACAAGGAAATTTTCTGATTCATCTAGTTTCACGAGCACGTAGGGTTCCCCAAGGGTAGCCAAGTAGAAAGATGGAATAATCTGGTCCCTGAGACTGTGATGGTTCTGCACCTGTGTCTTTTTTACCTCTGGACTTGCACTCTGTGATTTGTTACCTAAGTCCGTGCAAGCCCAGGGTTTCTTTTTTTTTTTTTTAAATTTATTTTTTATTTTTATTTATTTGAGAGAGAGAGAGAGAGATCACAAGTAGGCAGAGAGGCAGACAGAGGGGGAAGCAGGCTCCCTGCTGAGCAGAGAGCCTGATGTGGGGCTCGATCCCAGGACCCTGGGATCACGACCTGAGCCGAAGGCAGAGGCTTAACCCACTGAGCCACCCAGGCGCCCCCAGGGTTTCTTTTATATGTAGCCCAAACTAGTACAGCGTCCCATGTGAGAAACTGGCCTTTATTCAGACAGTTTTCAGTAAAGAATGCTTTTTCCCCTCCCTGCTCTGGACACCAGAACTCAGACAGCAGTTTTCAACTAGATCAACCCAAGAGGAACTGACAGGAGTATCTTTGGCTGCAAATAACAGAAAATAGGATAAAAAGTTGTTTCAGCACTTAGATATTTGTTGGTCACTTAGAACCAAAGGTCCACAGCTGGCAGAGTGACTCTCTTAGACCACGTGGTCCAGAGCCTTCCCGTCTCTCTTTTCCAGCACCATCAGCATGTAGACTTCTGACCTCATGCTCTTGCCTCATTGGCTGCTCTTTGGCTTTTACCTATCTAGATGTGACATCTTAAGCAGGAAGAAGGAAGTAGGGGAGTAGCAGCACCTTATGTCCCAGATTTCAGTCTATGTCTCATGGTCACAGGGGTTCCCTTGATGCATAAGAATTTGGCAAAGCAAGTGTTCTTAGCTGAACCTATTGCTACTGTAACAAAATTGAATTTTCCTTACTAAGAAGGAAGGGAGAATGTTTACTAGGTAGGCAGCTAGCAGTGTCTGCCACATGAGTTCAGATTCATCCTTAGCCCTTTCAGGAACTAAGGAAGTTCTTTAATTTAGAATTTTATAAAGAAAGCAGGAACGTTGGATGAGAAGGACTAAGCTCATTCCATGGAATTACCTGCTTACAGTCAAACTTAAGCATGAATAAGGAGGCCCCCAGCTAGAAACTCAAGCTCCTTCTTGCAATTTCTAACCCTTGGCAGATGGGGCTGCCACTCAGCTGGATAGCTGAGCCTCAGGAGCTCAGGGCCTGGCAAAAGGTTCCCTGGGGTCAGAATGCTTGAAACCTCACTTCCCCGAAAATTCCCTTGGTCAAAGCAATCCAGGGCCAAACTCAAATTAGATGGAAGGGTGTGTATAAACATATGAGAGGAGTTTTAATGCTCAGAATTCCACACGGATGAGAGGAGAAGGCACCGAACATATCAATTGCCTAGCTCCCGACTTGACTGGCAGTCAGTACCCAGGCCCTCCCTACACCAGATTTATTTAGGAGATAATCCTCACGTAGGAGGCCCGGGTGGTGAAACAGGGTTGTGTGCAATTTGGGAGTCTGGCTCAGAGTCAGAGAGAGTCAATAATACCCTTATTTCCACTCCACAGTTCCACATATGTGTTTAATAATTCATTCCTTGGAATGAATGAGGTCTGCTTTCATGCACTGAAGAGAAGGTAGAGGCATGGTCTCGTTCTGCTTTGGCCAAGGCAGACTTCATGACCACCTGTAAGAGAACCTTATTTAAGCAAAACGTGTTGATTATTTTTAGCATAACTTAAGCCCCGGGAGACTAATGAGGTGTTAACAGTGTGTGTTAATTATGTGATTTTTGTTGTCTTCATTAAAGTTAAGATCCTCAATCCTATTTGCCACCTGAAGTCCCAGAGGAGCTCCATTAGTCTTCTGACCCTGGCATCTTTTCGTTCCCCGCAGCTCGCACAATCACGTAAACATATTTTGCTTCCCCTGTGGAGAATCAGATGAGCGCAGCTCGCTCGCTCACAAGACCTCGGATACCCCCGCTTCAATTCCTATCCATTCTTCATCTCTGTCATTAGTTGTTGGATCTTACAGGAAGCTCATGGTGTAGGAAGCTAGCGACATTAGCTCATTTTTGATCATCTAAAACGGACTGTCCTTCAACTCCCAGAAAACTGCCAGAGAAGCTGGAAACCCAGGAAAGGAGAAACACAAAAATCAGCTTTCATTGCTTTTCACGGCATTTTAATTAACCAAGGAATTGTGTTGCATACACACGACTCTGATTATTTTAAACTCCCGCAATATTTGTTATACCTCTGTCCTGAGTGACGGTACAGCCCACCCAGAATAACCCTTTCTCAGGAAGAGATAATCGCCTATCCCAGACTCATTTGAAGCAGTAATTAGCATCCTGATCATGCCTCTGTCTGCAATGCTGATGCTCTAGAGAAACTTTATTTGGCAATGGTGTTAGGGGCCTTATTGCAAGTCCAGGAGGTAATGGAGTTCAGGATTTCAGCTGAGGGCATCTTGATGATGGCCTCATCAGGGTGTATGAAGTTGTAATGAAAATAGCAGGTGAACCTGACTGGCAATAGCGCATTACGGGTCTTCCTAGTAATTAGAGTTGTCTAAAAATGGAAGGGGTTGTCATGTGAGGTGGTGAGCTCCCCATCAAAAAAGCAGGGATGTCAAAGCGAGAGTCCCTTGCTAAGGTGGAGGCGGGGGTTAAGACTCGATCCTCTTTTGGGCCCCTTCCAGCATGCATCTACATTCTCTGATTGTTCTACGCCCACACAGAGCAAGAGTCTTGACTTTGGGCATTTGCAAGTTGAGTTCCATGGTGGGGTGTGATCAAGTGGAAAGTCAGGCAGACCTGGGCTCCCATCTCTGCTCTGACTCTTGCTGGCGCTATGTGACTGTATGCACTTTGCTTAAGCCTCTATGCCCTGTAACATGAAAATGGAAATATATTTCTTCTTGTAACATGAAAATGGAAGTATATTTGTGTTACAAATAATACATTTAAAATACAAGGCCCCAGGTAAGCACTCAATAAATCTCAGCTCTTGTTACTCTTTGGAGTCTACTTCGTTTACTTTTTTATCCGCTCTCTACTTCAACAATACAGTCTTGATTTGTAAAAGCAGAAGAAATGGAAGGCTCATAAAGACAGCAGAGAAAGATCATGCTGGTAGCTGGACTAGTTGAACAAAGAAGGCTGAGCACATCTTCATGGCAAGTCACCAGGTAGAGTCTCCTGAGCAGAAAGAATTCTGAAGCACTGCCCTCTTCCTGGGAAAGAGTATGAACCATGCTGAGTGCCTGTCATGTACTATTTTATCTTATTTCTCTATACGACTGCCATATCAATTCTGAAAGGTAGGTCTGATCATCCCCATTTTATAGAGGAGAAAAGTGAGGCTCAAAGGGGTCATGTGACTAACCCAAAGACATATGCCCATTTCTCAGGTCCACCTCACCCACCCTATTACCATGTCTCCTGAGCATTCTGCTATGTCCTCCATTCACAAGGCAAAGTAAATCAAGATGCCCAATTGCCCTCTTGAAAAGGTACTCTCACCTGATAGAGTATAGTGGATTTCACACCAGTGGGTGCCCAGAAAGCTACTGGTTCAAGAACTGAGCTAGAGCCTTAGTTTGTAAATTCTAAGTTAATTGTGATCTGCCACTAACTCATCCTTTACCTATTTATCTTGCACTTTGTAGAAGGTATGCTCATATCTGTTACACCTTCATAGCCCCTCTTGGCCACACGGTTCAACATTTTAAAGTATAAAAAGGCATCCATGGTAGTCACCCTTGTGCCCTGTCTCCCAGGTATCCATTCTCTGCAGGAACAATTAGTTTACCAGTTTCTATGGGTAGTCTCCCAGAAGTCTTATTTTTTTTCCCAAAAATTGAAGTGAAATTCACATACAGTCATTTTAATGTGCACAGTTCAATGGTCTTCAGTGCACTCTCTCTAGTTTCTAAATTTTTCATCAACCCAGAAAAAAAGACCAAAACAATCACCCAGTAAATAACAATTATTCCCCCATTTCCTCCTACCCCATCCCTCGGTAACCACTAATCTGCTCTCCATCTCTATGGATTTGCCTATTCTGGATACACCATATAAAAGGAACCACACAATGTGTGACCTTTTCTGTTGGGCTTTTGTACATACCATGATGTTCCTACATTATTATCACGATTCCTACATGTGTTGGCATGTACCAGTTCTTTCTTCTTTTTTATGGCTGGATAACATTCTATTGTGCATATGGGCCACAATTTATTCATTCATCCACTGAGGGACATTTGGGTTGTTTTCACCCACTGACTACTACAGTTAATGCTGCTATAAACATTTGTGTACAAGTTTCTGTGTGGACCTATGTTTTCATTTTTCTTGGGTATATATCTAGGAGTAGGATTGCTGGGCCATACAGTAATTCTGTACTGAAATATTGAAGAATTAGAGGTTTTTAACATGTAACTTCCCTTGTTTTTACCCAGTAGCTAGCATACAAGGCACATTGTGCTACACCTTGCTTTATGCACTTGACAATACGTTTTGGAGATCCTTTCAGTGATACGGTAATAAATGTTCAAAACATTACTCCCTCAGGGGTAAGGAGTGCCTTGAGGGGTAGCATGTACAGATTTCCATGGCATAACTGCCACCATGGCCAATTTCAAGCTCTGTGAGGTCACTGACTGCAGAGTCAGGAACACATGCTAATAATCTGCCCTCAAGGACTGGTCCAAGCTACCTCCAGCACACAACTGGCTCATTCCCTTTTATGACTGCATAGCATGTCATTTTCGGATGCACTATAATTTTTTAACCAGTCCCTCGTGGTAGACACTTAGGTTGTTTCTAGTCTTTTACTTTCACAAACCAGGTTTTAATGGATAACCTGTGTGCGTGTCATTTTGCTCATGTGCAAATATAGCAGCAGACATGGTTCCATGAATTCATGAGAATCACTATGGAAGAAATTCTCAAAAGGCAATTTATTCCTTCATTGGACAGTTATGGTGTCAGGAAGAATTCTATGCAAAGAAACCATCTGGTTTTGCCCCAGTTTCCTTGTAAGTAAAATGGATGCAAATTAACTATCCATTTGCCAGCATCAAAGAATTAATATAAAATGCTGAAGTGAAATTGAAAAGCATGCTTTTCTTCTTAAAGACAGGAATTTGTGTAAACACGATGTAATGTGGTTCACACTTGGTGATCTCAGGAGCTCTCACAAGTAGGTTGATAAGGGGGAAAAAAAAACCCAAAAAATAAAAACCATTCCTGAGGCATTGTGATCCTGCTCTGGAGTCTTGCCCCAGAAATATCCAAAAAGACTGTTAAGAATAGTTTACAGGAAGAACTTTAGCCCAGTGCTTACTTGGATTTGTTGACCAAGGAACTAGAAGACCATGTTTCTCAAGCATGATTGCACTTTTGAATCATCTGGGAAGTTTTTAAAATCCTGATGCCCAGGCTACCGCCCAAATGAATCAAATCAGGCTGTGTACAATTAGGGACCCAGGCGTCTGTGTTTCTTAAAGCTCCCTTGGTGATTCCACTGTTCAGCCAAGACTGTGAAAAGAATATAGAGAGGGAATCAAATTAGGGAAACACAGTGGTGTTAGGATTCTCCAGAGAAGAACCAAGGTAATGCATAAACACATAGAAAGAGATTTATTTTAAGGAATTGGCTCATGTGATTATTGAGGTGACAAGTCGAAAATCTGTGCAATGGGCCCGCAGGCTGGAAACCAGGAAAGAGCAGATGCTGCAGTTCAAGTCCAAAGGCCACCTGCTGATGAATTCCCTCTTGTTTGGAAGTGAGTGTTTTGTCCTAGTCAGGCCTTCAGCTGACTGGAGGAGGCCCACCTAATCAGGGAAGGCAACTTGCTGTACTCAAGGTCTACTGGTTTAAATGTTAATCTCGTCTAGAAACACTCTCACAGAAATATCCAGAATAATGTTTGACCCCATGCCTGGCCACTGTGGCCCAGCCAAGCTGACATGTATAATGAGCCATCACAATGTAACAGTTGTTTGGGGTGACTCCAACACGACCCCTTGAGGATGCAGAGACAGTTCAGTGGTTGCTTGAAGGTGTGTTTCTCTGGTTTGATTACAGATTCTCACTGAAATTCCTTGGTTGCTCCTCCAAGAGGAACCGTTTCCTTGTCATTTGTAAGCCCTACCCCAAGAGCCCACAGACTTTATAAAAATTATTAAAATTAAAAATTATGAGAAGATAAAGTGTTTTCTGCCATCATCTTTGAATTGGATGTTTTTATTAGAAGACTATCGGCCCTTTTTGTCAGCAGGAATGAGTGTTGTTAATTGTGCAAGGAGACTCACTAGAGTAGATATAAAAAGGCTGATCTTAAGCCAGGAATATATTCCTTTAAGAAAATCTGAGTCCTTCTGCTCTCTCAGAAAAACCCCAGCATCAAAACCCAGAAATAAAAGAGATTAGTGTCGAGAGTTCTATCAGTCTCCACGGGAAAGAATCCATGGTTTATTGGGAAAATCATTGGCAACCTAATTATTCCTTCTCTCCTTTATAAAAAGCATGTTAATGCCTTTCCATGTCACCATCAGTAGAGTTTATATTCTTCCATAGTGACTGAGGGTTTAATCTAGAATCCAGTTTTTCTGAGTAGCTAACCATCAGGTAGTATGAAAATCCCAAGTTGTTAGTTTTCAAGTAACAGAGGAGCAGTTGGAGGCCTTTGGCTCAGCAGCAGTCTCAGCCCTGTGCTTCCAGCTAGCCTTGTACTTTGACTCTTGTTCAAGCTCCCATTTCAGAGTGCACAACGGAAATACTCAGCCTCCTGAAGAGGTCCAGACCGTGAGGACAATGCAGGGAGGTCTGAGGACTCCTTCTGCGTCTCTCACAGTGGCCCTATATGATGCTCTGATTCCCAAGGACTTGGGTTCTGTCCCGAGCCACTTTTAACCTGTGGAACCAGCTGACTGTTAAAGCCTGGGACTGCTGTGAGTCAACAGGAAACTGAGTCAGCCTCATTGATTAGGAGTAGGAGGGTGTGGGTTGAATGTGTCGGGACCTTGAGTGGGTTTCTGTGGTCATGGAAATAGTTTCATTTTGCCAGCTACGAATCAACTAGCATTCATGCAGGCCCAGAAGCAGAAAAGCTACGTTAAAAATAAGTCAACCTTTTATTTTTAGGGAAGGCAGAGCACAGCCCGAAAATGGGAATTGGGGCATGTGGACCTGCTTCACTTTGAAAACTCAAGGGGAAGGGGCAGTAGCACAGGGTCTCTCCCATGTAGCTTCCCTACCTATGGAGGACGGTATGTGGAAACAGCTGTCCGAGCATGGGAGGTGGCCTAAACTGAAACATGGTTGCTCTCCTTTTCTATTCCCAGCTAAAGTTCAGGGGGCCCAGACCCTCAGCTTTCTATCTAAACCCTGTCACGAAATGACTTCAGGGTGGGGACAGCTCTGTTGTGGATAGATTTGGTGTGCATAGGACTAGTGTTCATCAGCACCCAGCTGCTCTGGTTATCAAGGTTTTGGGATTTCATCCTATTTTCCTGCTACTTGGTAAATAAACATTGACCTAATGAATCCCCTATTTGCCTCCTTACTGTTGGCTACCCATCCCCTCCTCTGGGATTTCCTGGACTTTGTTGGTACCCAGCACCTAAAGAGTTCATTCCTGGCACAGCAGGGCATCCAGAAAATCTGATTCCCCCTATTCTCTAGAAAGAATGACAGTATCAAAATCCAGAATTCAAAAATGATTGGTGTTGAGAACTCCACTGGTCTCAGAAAGGAATGCATGGGATTCCTTTACTGGGAAGATCATGGACAATCCAGCTATCCCTTTTCTCCTTTATAAAAGTGTTTTATAGCTTTTCCAAGTCA
Organism: Martes martes; assembly: GCF_963455335.1. NCBI lineage: Eukaryota > Metazoa > Chordata > Mammalia > Carnivora > Mustelidae > Martes > Martes martes. The sequence continues at coordinate 158,572,598 of NC_137889.1, read as the reverse complement.
GCAGCTACTTTCTTCTATAAATAATTGGAAGCTTCAGCACCAGGGCCAGCTACATCCTTTGGAATTATCAACACAGTAGTGGTTAATATGGTGACCATCACCCGTGGTGTACGAATGTGTGTGTTCTATCAAAAGCAGGTGTTGGGCTGGTAATCCGAGGGACTATATCTGTGACCCTGCCTATTTAGTTGCAGAAAATACTCTATTTAATCACAACATTGTCCAGCTATGTCAGGCCTTGGGCTGCTTTCTCCCATGGGCTTGGGCACAGACTCTTGGGTTCATGCCTCCAGCCAGTGCCTTTGGCCCCAGTGCTTCTCTGCTGGTGACTCCACAGCTACTGCCAGTTGACCTCAAGAAAGCGAGGGCTCCCTTTCCTGTGTCCACTGACTCCCCAAAGTGGGCAGCCTCTCCTACTTGGTTCCCACAGGGGTTCAGAGACCAGGATGTCACTTTTAAGAAGAACTAATATAGAAAATAATGACTGGGAAAGGAAAGTACAAATAAAAGTTTATAGTCTTACCCTATGACCCAACAATCGTACTACTGGTATTTACCCTAAAGATACAAATGTAGTGATCCAAAGGGGCACGTGCACCCGAATGTTTATAGCAGCAATGTCCACAATAGCCAAACAATGGAAAGAACCTAGATCTCCATCAACAGATGAATGGATAAAGAAGGTGTGGTGTATATATACAATGGAATACTATGCAGCCATCAAAAGACATGAAATCTTGCCATTTACAATGACGTGGATTGAACTAGAAGGTATCATGCTGAGCAAAATAAGTCAGTCAGAGAAAGACAATTATCATATGATCTCTCTGATATGAGGAATTTGAGAGGCAGGGCAGGGGGTTGTGGGAGGGAGGGAAGGAAAAAATGAAACAAGATGGGATCAGGAGGGAGACAAACCATAAGAGACTCTTAATCTAACAAAACAAACTGAGGGTTGCTGGGGGGTAAGGAAGGTAGGGATAGGGTGGTTGGGTTATGGACATTGGGGAGGGTATGTGCTATGGTGAGTGCATATGGTGAAATGTGCTATGGTGTGTGCTATGGTGAAATGTGTATGTCTGATGATTCACAGACCTGTACCCCTGGGGCAAATAATACATTATATGTTAATTAAAATAATATGAAAAAAAAGTTTATAGCTCTGATGGGCCCAGGACTATCCTGGATTCTTAACAGGTCAGTTTCCCTAACAGGCACACTTTTGGATGCTCTGGGGCTTGGATAAGCTTCCCACAGCTGCCATTTAAAAGGTCTCAGATCCTACCACATCTTAGAGTTTAGGCCAGGCTGACCTAGCCAAGCTCTACAACCAGGAGGAAAGGATTTTCTCACCTAGATCTGGAGCCCACGCTGAGACCAATGGCTTAGCTTAGTCAAGGTGAAACAGCATTAGGTTCAGTCAGTCTCTGTCTCTAAAGGTCCAAGCATCCTGCAGACCCCACTTACCAAGAGTGTGTTTGTTATACTGTCATTCACATTTTATAGAAAGAAACTGAGGCCCAGAAAAGTTTAGTAACTCAGTGAAGCTCACACAGCCTGTAAAGCTTCTAAGGCCTTGTACCTGGACAATCACGCAAAAACCTGAGTTTTAGCCACTACACAAAGCACATTTCTTATGTGGATCTGAGAGTTCCTAAAAATCTTCAATTATCAATATGTTACCAAGATGCAAAAGGCACATGGTACCCACAAGTTAAGCATGAACTTAATTAAGCTTGAAGTCCTCTGGTAGGTTTCATATGGAACAGGAGCCAGCAAGAAGCTTAGGAAAGGATACATTAGCAAATGTTTTTGACATTTTCCAGGTGATTTCTTCACCATCTCAGGGGTACTGTCAAGAGAGGCAGCCTCAGCCACGGCGCTGGTGTTCTTGAGTTCTTCGGTTGCCTCGTTCCTGCTCATGTTATTCACATGTAGCTGTTTAAAGTCAGCAAACAACAGGTGTGATGATTGCAAAAGCTAAGTGTTTTCACAAGACCTTGATCTGCCATATTCTGTAGTTTCTTTTGTATCAGGCTTCTTTCAACTGTGATAAATAAAGCTTCATTTGGGGTGAGTATGATTTTTCTCTGCTGATCTTAGATGGGGTTTCTCATTGCTGTGTCTTTCTGTTTCTCATCTTTTAAATTTAGCCATCAGTTGGGTCACTAAATGAGTCCTCTGGTTTACTTGCTAGTACCAGGAGAATGTCCTTATAGATCCCAGGTGGTCTCTATGGTTGCCCCTATAGATGAGAATCTATCCCTAGATTACAAATTCCTTGAAGACAAGGACTCTGTCTTAAGTACCTTTGCCTTCCCCTCAGCTCCCAGTTCTGAGCTTTACTATAAGACACATTGGAATTTTTGGGAATTGGTTTATGTGTTCTATGTCTTCCCTCAAAGAATAGTTTCCAGTTCATGCCTAGCCCTTTCCCACTGTATAAGCCCTCCATGTCTCCTTACCACACACCCAAGTCCATCCCATGACAGCTCTGTACCATTTCCACTTACCTCTGCTGCGGAGGTGGGTAAAAAGAGTACCACCCTCATCCTGGAAATGGCTCCTTATTTTCTTGACTTTCAGTTAAGTTCATTTTCAATATTTCTCTCATGAGGAAAAGTTACAAATGTGTGTGTTTCAAAATTTTTTTCATGGAAAACAATTTTATATGGTGGTATACCTACTGGGTGGATCACCTTCAAGGTAAGATATTTGCGAGTTTGGAGAATAAAGATACAAATGTTTTTGGGGTGCAGGGCATTATTCTGCTTGCCACAGGCAGGAAGAACATTAGATGCCTAAAACACTATATTGTTCCAGAAAGTAAGGAAGTACTCAGCAAATGATGGGGACATATCACAAAGACTCTAGGAGCCAACTAGAAGGGCCTTGTATTAGTTTGCGCTGGCTGCCTTAAGCCTCTACAAACTGTGTGATTGAAACAACAAATATTTGAGGGCATCTGGGTGGCTCAGTTGGTTGAGCATCCAACTTTTGGTTTTGCTCAGGTCATGAACTCAAGATCATGATCTTAGTGTTGTGGGAACCAGCCCTGCTACAGGCTCCACACTCGGTGGGGAGTCTGCTTGAGATTCCCTCGCCCTTCTGCCCCCATGGGCACATTCTCTCTTCTTTCACTGTCTCTCACTGTCTCTCTCTCTCTCTCTAATAAATAAATCTTTTTAAAAATTGTGGGTTTTTTGTCTTAACTTTTTTTAAATTTTGTTTTCTTTTTCCAGTGTTCCAAGATTCATTGTTTATATACCACACCCAGTACTCCATGCAATACGTGGCCTCCTTAATACCCACCACCAGGCTCACCCATCCCCCCACCTCCCTACCCTCCAAAACCCTCAGTTTGTTTCTCAGAGTCCACAGTCTCTCATGGTTCATCTCCCCCTCCAATTGCCCCCAATTCACTTTTCCTTTCCTTCTCATTATAATGTCCTCCATGTTGTTCCTTATGCTCCACAGGTAAGTGAAACCATATGATAACTGACTCTCTCTGCTTGACTTATTTCACTCAACATAATCTCCAGTCCTGTCCATGTTGATACAAAAGTTGGGTATTCATCCTTTCTGATGGCTGAGTAATATTCCATTGTATAGATGGATCCCATCATCTTTATCCATTCTTCTGTTGAAGGGCATCTTGGCTCTTTCCACAGTTCGGCAATTGTGGACATTGCTGCTATGAACATTGGGATACATATGGCCCTTTTTTTCACTACATCTGTATCTTTGGGGTAAATACCCATTTGTGCAATCATAAGGTAGCTCTATTTTTAATTTTTTGAGGAATCTCCACACTGTTTTCCAAAGTGGCTGCACCAGCTTGAAGGAAAAAATATCCAGTGGAAAAAAGACAGTCTCTTCAATAAATGGTGTTGGGAAAACTGGACAGCTATGTATAGAGGAATGAAACTCGACCCTTCTCTTACACCGTACACAAAGATAAACTCAAAATGGATGAAAGACCTCAACGTGAGACAGGAATCCATCAGAATCCTAGAGGAGAACATAGGCAATAACCTCTTCGACATCAGCCACAGCAACGCCTTTCAAGATATGTCTCAAAAGGCAAAGGAAACAAAAGCAAAAATGAACTTTTGGGACTTCATCAAGATAAAAAGCTTCTGCACAGCAAAGGAAACAGTCAACAAAACAAAGAGGCAACCCACGAAATGGGAGAAGATATTCGCAAATGACACTACAGACAAAGGACTGATATCCAAGATGTATAAAAAACTCAAACTCAACACCCAAAAAACATGTCAAAAAATGGGCAGAAGACATGAAGAGACACTTCTCTTTTAAAAATCTTGTTTTAAACAACAGACACTTTATTTTCCCACAGTTCTGGAGGCTGGAAGTCCAAGATCAAGATGCACGTTGGATTACTCCCAAGGCCTTTCTTCCCATCTTGCAGATGGCCACCTTCCCTCTGTGTCTTCACATGGCCTTTCCTCTGTGTGTGCATTGAGAGGGAGCACTGTCTCATGTCTTCTCTTCTTACCAGCCCTGTGGGATTAGGGACCCACCCTGATGACCTCATTCAACCTTAATTATTTCATTATAGGCCTATCTCTGAATACTGTTACCCTGGGGGTTATGGCTTCAACATACGGATTTATTTAGAGTACACAATTCCGTTCATAACAGTTCTTCCACCTCGACTGTGATGTAGGTCCTGCTGTGTGAGCAAAAATGAATCAAGAAAGCTCTCTGGATATCACAATGTGGGGAGTAAAATGCAGTGTGGTATATAACACATGGATGACTTTTGACTCCCCATGTGGTGGGTGACTGAAAGCAAGCCCAGGTTTGTACCATTTTCTAATTTCATTGTTTGATTTATTTCTCTTGTTGATTGTTTCATGGGAGAGACAGAATTTGATTGTAATGGAATGTATAAACCTACTTTGGGAGCTCTTGAGCCTGTCTCTAAGAAGATAACAAACCTTTGGGCTCCTTTCTGGCCCAAAATTCGATAGTTCTAGAAGTGTCATATAAAAGCCGGTAGACCTCTGCTCAGTCAGTTCCCAGCACAGTTAGGGCTGCCTCCCTGTTCAACTGGTCACCTTCTCAGTGCCCCATCTCACCCCTTCATTGTTACCCTAAGTGTAAACTATAAGAAAATGGGAGAGGTCAGAATGCAAAGGTATAGAATCACTTAGAAATAGTTACATGTGTTGTTTTCTTGTCTTTCCTTCCTATTATAAAATAAATGGAGAAAATCATCCATAACAACAGTATAATTACAATAATTTTTGCATATCTTTCCAATGTTTTCCAGGTGTTATTCCTTGTGTATCATTTCAGTCACAGTATAATGCAATCCTAGATTCTGCCTTTTGTGCTTAATCTTAGAAAATTTAACATGTTGTGTGGCAGTTTTAAAACAAAACTGCAAATTCTTTGTCATTCCTCTGTTGAGAGGTGATGTCTGTGTCTCCTCCCCTTATATCTGATGCCTTAGTGACCTCCTTGTAGCCAATCAAGTGTAGCAGGAGTAATGCGGTAAAGCATTCAAAACTGGGTCAGAAAAGGCCAAGCAGCTTTTGCCTGGTTCTTTTGGGATGTTAGCTCTAGGGGAAACTAGCACCATGTAAGAAGTCCAAGTATCCTGAGACAGCCATGCTGGAGAGACCATTATGTACAAACAGACTGACAGCCCAGATGTGCTCGCAGCTGACACCAGCGTCAGCTCCTAACATATGAATGAGCCATCTTGGACATCCAGCCCAGTCAAGTCATCAGATATTTGTAGCCCCAGCTGACATCTTACAGCAACTGCATGGGTAACCCTGAGTGAGAACTCTTCAGCTGAGCCCTTTTCAAATTTCTGATGCACAAAATTTTGAGCAAAATAAAATGTTTGGTTTAAAGTAGCAAGTTGTGAGGCAGTTTCCCACACAGCCATACTAATCAAAATAAATATTGGTACTTAGAAATGAGGGGTTTTATAGCATAAACCTAAAGGCTTATAACATAAAACAGGTAGCATTGACTTTGACACTGGGCAAAAGGTAAGGGCTGGAAGGCCTTGAGAAGTACGTCAGTGAATGCTTAAAGGAAAGTAAGGAAATGTTATAAGAAGCTGAAGAACAGTGTTGTGTGGTGGTGGAAGATTTAGCAAAACCATCACCTGTGGTAATGTGAAAAGTAGAAAATGCATCCAATAAACTCTGTGATTGAGCTAAGAAAACTTTCAGAAGGAGTGCTTCAGATGCCACCTTCCTTTGCTGAGCTGCCTATAATAAAATGAAGGCAGAGAGATATAAACCGATAAGCTGAAAAACCAACCATTCAGCTTTCAGGGAGAATTTGGAAGTAATGCAAAGGGCCCAAGAGAATGTTTTTAGCCAGCGAAGGGCCTGAAAGTAAGAAAAAGCCTTGGGGAAAGATTTTTGGGAAAATGTGGTCATAGGGTAAAATAGAAGTCAGAAGCATGACCTTAAAGCATGTTTTTAAAGCCTTCAGAAAGATTCAAGGTGGCATCTCATAGACATTGTCAACCAGAAAAAAAAGTGTATTAAAGATCTTAAAATTATGCTTTGTAGATTATACCTCTTAAATAATAGAACTCCTGGGTTCTTCAGGATACTGTCCTTAGCAGACTTATAGGCAGTCTGAGTTAGAGAACAGACCATCTCAAAGAACTTTTGTGGTTTTGATCTAATGAAGAGAATTCTAACAAAGGTCATAAAAAATCAGAAATTTTTCAAAAGAATCATAATGGCCAAAGCAATGTCATCTTGACCAAAAGAGTCAGAAGCAGCACAAAATGAAAAGAGGCCTTTGGATCTATGAACTTCTGTAGGAAGGAAGCAGAATGAGAAAGCTACCCAGCTGCAAACAGGCTGTTTATTATGGAAAAGGATGGGCTACCCAAAGCCATCTACAGATTGAATGCAATCCCTATCAAAGTCCCAATGGCATTTTTCATGTAACACAAAAAGCCATCTTATAATTTGTATGGAACCACAAAGGGCTCCTAATAGCCACTGCGGTCCTGAGAAAGAAGAGCAAAGCTGGAGAAATCATATATCCTGATTTTTAATTATGCTACAAAGTTATATAATAATCAAAACAGTATGGCACTGGCATACAAATAGACACATAGACCAATGGAATAGAATCACAAGCCCAGAAATAACCCCCATCTATTGAGTCAACCAATATTTGACAAGGGAGCCATGAATACTCAATGGGGAAAGGATAATCTCTTCAGTAAACAGTTGTGGGGGAAACGGGATAACCACAGATAACCACATGCAAAAGAATGAAATTGGACCACTGTCTTATACTACTCACAAAAATTAACTCAAAATGGATTAAAGACTTAAATTTAAGACCTGAAAGCATAGAACTCCTAGTTTTATACAGAGATAAATACAGGGATAAAGCTCCTTGATATTGGTCTTGGCAACACTTTTGGGGGGTATGATATCAAAAGGACAAGCAACACAAGCAAAAATCAACAAGTGAGACTGCATCTAACTAAAAAGAAAAGGGAACCCTTGTGCACTGTTGGTGGGAATATAAATTGGTTCAGCCACTGTGGAAAAAGCATGGATGTTCCTCAAAAAATTAAAAATAGAATTATCATGTGATTCATCCATCCACTTCTGAGTATATATCCAAAGCATGTGAATATAGGATCTTGAAAAGATACCAGAATTCCCAAGTTCATTTCAGCCTTAGTCACAATTGCCAGGATGTGGATACAACCTAAGTGTTCATCAATGGATGAATGGACAAAGAATGGATAAAGCAGCATGTATCTACAGTGGAATATTATTCAGCTATGAGAAAGAAGGAAATCCCCCATCCCTGACTACATGGATAAAACTTGAAGGCATTACAGTAAGTGAGATAAGTCAGAGAGAAAGACAAATACTACATGATATCATTTATATGATCTAAAAATGTAAAAATGCTGAACGTGCAGAAACAGATTAAATGGCTGTTACCAGGGACTAGGGGGCTTGGGGAATTGTGAAGATGTTGGTCAAAGGGTAAAAATTTACAGTTAGAAGACGAATATGTCCTGGAGACCTAATGCACAGCAGTTTGATTATCGTTAACAATACTATATTATATAATTGAAAATTATTAAAAGAGTAGATGCTAAATGCTCTCATCACAAAAGAGGAAACAATTATGTGACATGTTGATAGTGTTAGCTAATGCCACTGTGGTAATCATATTGCAATATATAACTGTACCAGACCAACACATGGTATATCTTCAACTTATACAATATTATATGTCAATCATATCTCAATAAAAAATAAAAATTACTATAGCTGTTTCCAAATTATTTTCTTAAATATATATTATTATCACTTTCCTCATTTTCCTTCTTTTGGATAAACTTGTAGAATACATTTCCGAAAGGAAAATAACCAGGTGAAAGAATATGAGCATTTTTATAACTTCTAATTCACACTGCCAAATTACTTTCCTAAAAGATAATACCAATTTGCTATCAAAACTTGTGGGTATAGCAGCTTTATTGCAACTTCTCCAGCTTTGTTTGTTGTAATTTTAGGTATATTTAAAAGCATCACAAATTTAAAAGCTGTATGTACTGCACAGTTCAATTTCCCTGCTTCTAGAGAAGAATCTACACTAGTTATAGCCATTGAGTTCTCTCCCGCTGTCTCATTTCTTTATTATATGGTTGGTACTTCTTTTTAAATACCAACAAAATTATTCTATTGTATCTCCAGTTTCCTTCTCTAAAGTTGGCCAAGGAGAACCTTAGCAACATAGGCTATATCTAGACCTTGGCATTGCTTGCATGTCTATTAAAAATAGCTCTGAACTATATTGACTTTCTGGTCTATCTCTAGCTTGCTATTGTGGCCATTGATTGAGACTTTACTCTGAGGCATACTTATGTTATTTTATTCTTAAAACAACCTCATAAGGTAGACTTGATTCCTCCTTTTCAGATAAGAACTAAAGATCAGAGACATTAAGTAATTTACCCAGGGCATATAATGTATAAGTGATGGGGACAGGATTTGAACCCATGCTTCCGGCCACTACACTGCCTGCCCTAAACTGCCAGTCTTGTGGGTTTTTCCTTCCTATACAACCAGACTCCTTGGGAGGAAGGGATAAGGTAGTGGAAAATTCTCATTTGCTCCCTGCAAACGTTGTCCTGATCCATATTTTTGAACCATCCCAATTGTAAAGTCAATGTCCTGGTTTTAACTACACCCATATCTCCATATGACAGTAGCATTAAGATGCATCTTGATGTACATTTTGTTAGAAATTATTTAGAGAAAGTAAAAGTGAGTATGCATACATAAATATACGAACATCTTTTCTGAAAAGATTTATTCATGAGTCTGAGAAATTTTATACTTCTTAAATAAAGTGGGAAGAAAAAAAGTATTTTAAGTTATTCTACTTTTCTGCAGTCTTTTATATTTCTTCTCCTTTCTCAGGATAAGCTGTGATATGAAATATTGAAGCCAAAAGAAGAATCCTCTGAGGTTTGGGGAGTGAGCTGTAAATATGACTTTGCTTCTCTGGAATGTGAACTCCATGAAAGCAAGAGTTTTGGTTGTTCATCGTTATGTCCCCAGCACCTTTAACAGAACGTGGTGTTCATATCTGTGGAATGAATAAATGAATGGCATGGCTCCCAGCCCAACAGTCCTCCAGCCTATACCCCTGAGATAATTTATCACATGACTTTAAGCGCAACATCTGCTTTGGAACCAGTTTGAGTCCCTTAATACTCAAAGCCTGGTCCCTGGCCCAGCATCAGGAAGCTTGCCCAGGGAATACAGAGTCTGAGGCCTTAGTCCAGACCCACTGAATCAGAATCTGCATTTTAACAAGATCTCCAAGTGATTTTTTTCCCACATTAAAATTTGCAAATGACATTCTAGGCCAATCTCAGAATGTGGTCCCCAGACCAGCACCACCAGCATGACTTGGGAACTTGTTAGAACAACTATAGAATCTGAAACTCTGGGGGTGGGGTCCAGTAATATATGCTCTAGGAGGTTCTGATGGATCCACACATTTGAAAATCCCTGGCATAACCCCACCAATTTTGCTCCCAATTCCACTTAGACTTTAGATCTTGATTGTAGTAACCAGACTGTTCTCTTATTTCCTATGACCAAATGTTTGCTTGGACCCTTCTAATTATGGGGAATCCAGTTTCTTTTAAAGCTTTACCTTTCAAATTTGGATAGCTGTGAAAGTTCTTCCTTACCAGTTATATGTCATATGACATATTCCATTCCATTCCAAACACAGTAAATAACCTCATTCTTCTGATACAGCCCTTAAAGAGTCCAGATATAGAGCTCTATATATGGGTTCCAGAACATAGGAATAGACACATCAAGACTCTCCAGGTCTGTGGAATCAACTGTTCCCTGCACAGAGATGCTCAGCAGAAGGGATATGAGAAGGGTGAAGTCTAAGAGTGATTTATCTACAAAGCTACATCTGCCCAGCAGGGGGTCTTTTCTAATTCACCCCAAGGTGTTGCATGAGCTAGCTGTGCTCCTGAGTCTTAGTCCTGTGACTATGTATGATCGTTTCAGTGGTACCCCTGCCTGAGATCAGTGCAGTGCACACAGTTCTAACGTTTTCCATGCGGCGCCCATCCGCCTTGATTACAGCTGATGGATTATTCTCTGCTTCCCCTAACTGACAGTTGTCAGACTGTTTGCTCATCTAATTCCCACACTCTCCTTCAGGTTCACTGTTAGCCTTGCACTTGTCAGCTATTTGATCTCTTCTTTAAGGCTTTATTGGTGTATCTTCTTCCATTTCTTAGAGCTCTTATACACAGCTCTGTAATTCTTTTAAAACTCTTAAACACCCTTAAGCAAATAAATGCTCAAAATAGATATAGTTTTTTATAAATAGTGTTTGTACACTGTATTAATTTTAAACTAGGAAGCACACATTTGCTATTACAGGTTACAACCTCTAGTGCAGTTGCTGAGCTGCATTTTCAAAAGAGTAAGTGAACAAAACCTTCCAAATACACACACACACACACACACACACACACACACACACACACAATTCATAGACCTATCACCTACCTGCCATGGATTAGTGTCGGTTTTTATAAATTAATAGCTATAGTTTCCACAATGATACAGTCTTTGACTAGAATTATAAAGTGAAAACCCATTTTCAGATGACCTTTGGGAAAATGTATTTCAGTATTTCACATAGAGGGATATAGAATTAAAACGTGTCTATTTGTAGCTTCTGCCCATTGATCCTAGATCTGTCACTGGAGGCAGAGAGAACAAATTTTAGCCTTCTTCCACCTGTCAGACCTGCAGATTTTTTTAAAATAGCTATCATACCTTCCATTCTCTATTCCTACTCCCTTATTTTCTCCTCTACAAACTAAATGCTTTCTTGTTCCTTCCATTGTTCATCACATAGTAATTTAAGTCAATTTGCTATCTTGATTTTTTCCTTCTGGATGTGTTCATACATCATCATACAAAATGTATGATGCCAAAATGAAGACATAAGTTTGAATGCTCTGAGAAGCATGAAATAGAGGACTATCATCTCCTTTGTTTAAAGTAATATATCTCTATTAATGCTACTTATTATCACAGATTACTTACTTAGCACCTATATTCGGCTGCTGGCCCACATCAAACAAACCCCAACTTGTCATACATGATGTTGGTAAGTAAGTCATGGCTATCCAACGCTCCCATGCATGGTTTTTGGTAGGACTTCTTTCTACCATAGCCTTCCAGGTCTTTTCTTCCAACCTTGTACCCCTCCAGAAAAGACTACCAGCAGCCAAGTCTCTCTGTGCCGTGTTCCCAGGCCCAGTCCCAATCCAGTCTCCCTGCAGCCCAGGACAGCCTTTAAAACTATTGCTGGCTGTTTATTCACCAGCAGACTTGAAAACTTGATTTTTAACAAGAGCAACAAAAAAGAAGTGTTATCTATGAGGAAATCTGGTGACAATGATTTGTTATTATTACTGCTATTCCCAGCCCAGATGGTTCTCCAGATGAAATGGATAAAAATTGGATCCTCTTTGTGGCTGGTGACAGGTGCAGACTTGGCCCCTCCAGTGGGATCTCATCAGACACACAGCACACTGCCGGCTCAGGAGCTTCCCACAGGCACGTGTGTGTTGTAGCAGTCCTGAAAACTGTCAAGTGAATAATTGGCCTCTTATCTGGAGTCTTTAGAAGATTCCCTTTCACACATCCTTTGAAAACCTGTATCAGTCAGGTTCTTTGTTTGCAAGCAACAGAAATGGTCTCTGGCTAACTTGAGCAGGGAAGGTATTTTTTGGACAGACATGGGAGCTCTTCCACAGTTGATGAAAGGCCAGAGAACCAGGCCTGGGGAACTACATGATGGGAACCAAGGAGTTCTGGAAATGTAGGTAGCAGGAGATAATTGGGAATCTTGTCAGGGTATGGGTAAAATGAATGGAGTACAGCCTTTTTTTTCTGTTTTTGTATCCCTCCCACTAAAACTTAATATTTGGATCAAGAGAATTTGATGGCTCAGCTGTGTCTTAGGTGTATCTCCTGACTAGAAAAGGGCAGGAAGTCTGGTCAGCAGTCTCAGCAAAGCAGCACACCATAGAAAGATAATGACATAAATTTATATTGAGGAGGTGGAATTTCCAGAATGGCAGAAAGAGGAGCTCAGCAAATTCTTTCTTCCACCAAACAACTATAAAACTGGACAAAATTGTCAACAACAACTTTCAGACATTAGAAACTGACCAAAGACCTGCAAAAAATTGAGAAGTGTTTATTCAAGTAAACCTGTGAAAACTTGGCTAAGGGTGGCTGGACTCCAGGGTGTTTTAGCCATTACCTCTTCAGTTCCATCAGTACAGTAGGTCTACCAGGGCAGGGCAAGCTGTGAAAAACAACAGCTTTTTTGGCAGAGGACACTGACTTGATTTGAAATGGAGCATGGAAAAAAATTCCATGCCCTCAGAAATCATGGGAAAGAGTAGGAATTGCATTATCAAATGAGTGGGAGATGCTGGTGCCACAGTTATTCTGAGGTTGTGATATTGATTGGGACAAGCAATAGACTAGAAGCTTAGTCAGAAATTTGAAAGGGACATCCAGGAAACAAGACAGCCATAGTGGGCTTGGGAGTGCTCCAACACATCTCTAAAGGTCTGAAAGGCTATAATCATGTTCAAGGCTGAGTGCATGCTCAATGGAGACTGGAGAAGACTCCAGCTATCTACACATCTCTGAATGAATGTGAGACCTTGTGGACATGCAGAGAAGACACAAACAGGTTCAGTAGAAACTAAAAACAGGAGCAAATTTATAAAATGCCTGACCTTTACATTTCTTCCCCAAGCCATATAGCAATCCATTAGCAAAGGGTAGAAGGCTTAGTGGCTTGATGTGTTTGGGAACAACTTCTGATCAGTTAGTAAGCTATGCTGAATGAAGGGTGAGTGGTAGAGAGCCAAACTTAGAAAGAAAAACAAGAACAAAAATAAAACTTAGTAAAGTCATCAACTGTCAACAACGAAGTAGAGAGATACTCTACAGAATAAGTCCAGGCAAGTGAGTAAACAAACAATAACAACTACTCCCAGAGAGGGAGTGAGAATCCAGAGCTGCTACAATATATTATCTAAAATGTCTGTTTCCAATAAAAGATTACAATACATCCAAAGAAATAGGAAAGTGGAAAAAGCTCAGGGAAAAAGCAATCAATAGAAACTATCTGAGAGGTCCTCTAAGATGATGGACTTAGCAGAAAACAACTTCAAAGCATCTAGTCAAGATATGTTAAAAAATAAATTGCATTTTAAAAATTAAGGAAAACTTGACAGGGAATATCGACATACAGATAGAAATTATATTTTTAAAAGAATGAAAAGGAAAATCTAGTATTGAAAAGCAGAGTCGGGGCACCTGGGTGGATCAGTGGGTTAAAGCCTCTGCCTTCGGCTCAGGTCATGATCCCAGGGTCCTGGGATCAAGCCCGGCATCGGGCTCTCTGCTCCTCGGAGAGCCTGCTTCCTCCTCTCTGCCTGCCTCCCTGCCTACTTGTGATCTCTCTCTCTCTCTGTCAAATAAATAAATAAAATCTTTAAAAAAGAAAAAAAAAAAAAGAAAAGCAGAGTCAGTGAAAATGAAATTTTCACTAGAGGGACCCATTTTATTTGAGATAGCATACTGATCAATGACTTTGAATATAAATCAATAGAAATTACCCACTCTAAAGGACAGAAGAAGGAGAAGGAAGAGAAAGTAGAGAAGGGGAAAATTGAACAGAACTTTAAAGAGCTGTAAGACTCCATCAAACCTACCAACATATATGTAATGTAGGTGTAATCTCAGAAGGAGAGAAGTGAGAGAATGAGCATAAAAATATTTGAAAAATAATGGCCAAAACATCCCCAAAATTGATGAAAAAAATTAATCTACAGATTCTAGAAGGTCTATGAACTCTAAATAAAATATTTTAAATTGATTTGTGGATTAATAGATCAACATCTAAAAACAAATCTACATCTAAGTCAGATACAAACTGTTGAAAGCTAAAGACAAGTTTGAATGCACCAAAGAGAAAAATGACTCATCACATACAAAGAGACATAAATACAATTAACAACTAACTCTTTATTAAAACCGATGGAGGCCAGAAGGCAGTGGAAGAACATATTGAAGGTGTCCGGGGAAAAAAGTCCAATCACAAAGAAATAAATTAGAAGTCAGCAACAGAAATTAAATCAAGAAATCCACAAATAGGGGGCGCCTGGGTGGCTCAGTGGGTTAAAGCCGCTGCCTTCGGCTCAGGTCATGATCTCAGGGTCCTGGGATCGAGCCCCCGCATCGGGCTCTCTGCTCAGCAGGGAGCCTGCTTCCTCCCTTCTCTCTCTGCCTGCCTCTCTGCCTACTTGTGATCTGTCTGTCAAATAAATAAATAAAATCTTAAAAAAAAAAAAAAAAGAAATCCACAAATATTTGGAAATTAAATAACACACTACAAAATAGCCAGTGAGTCAAAGAAAAAATTTGCAAGCAAAGTTGGGAAGTGTTTTTAAATGAATGAAAATGAACACAACATATCAGTAATTTAGAGATGCAGCTAAAGCAATGCTAACAGGAAAATGTATAGCTTTAAAATACCTGTATTAAAAAAGAAGAAAGCGGGGCACCTGGGTGGCTCAGCAGGTTAAAGCCTCTGCCTTTGGCTCAGGTCATGATCCCAGGGTCCTGAGATCAAGCCCCACATCAGGCTCTGTGCTCAGTGGGGAGCCTTCTTCCTCCTCTCTCTCTCTGCCTGCCTCTCTGCCTACTTGTGATCTCTGTCAAATAAATAAATAAAATCTTAAAAAAAAAAAAAAAGAGAAAGCTCTCAAGTCAAAAATTTGAGTTTCCATCTTAAGAAACAAGAAAAAAGAGGCAAACTAAACCCAGAGCAAACAGAGACAGGAATAAAAATTATAGTGGACATCAACAAAATAGAAAACAAAATGGCTCTAAAAAATAAACGAGACCAAAAGTTGATTCTTTGGAAAAATAAACAAAATTGACAAACCTTTAGTTAGATCTACCAAGGAAAAAAAAGAAAAGAAGATATAAATGACAAAAATTGGGTGTGAAAGAGAATATCATTACCTACCCTACAGAAATTAAAGTAATTATAAGAGATTAGTGAGAACAACATTATGGCAACAAATTAGACAATCTAAATGAAACTAACAAATTCTTAGAACACAAATTATCAAAATGGACTCAAGAAGAAATTTTGAAATATGAATAGACCTATAATAAAAAAAAGAAATTGAAGTGCTAATTTGAAATTCTCTCCACCCCCCCCCACAAAACCCTCCAGATCCAGATGGCTTCATTAGTGAATTCTATCAAATATCTAAATAATAAATAATACCAATCATTCAGAAACCCTTACAGAAAATATGGGGAATGGAAACACTGCAAATCATTCTGTAAAGCCAGCATTACCCAAGTGCCAAAGTCAAAGATATGACAAGAAAATAAAACTACTAATATCCTCATGAATATCGATGCGAAAATCCTCAACAAAATATTAGCAAAATGAATCTAGAAACGTATAAAAAGAATTATACACCATGATCATGTAGGTTTTCTCTCAGTAATGCAAGATTGGTTTAACATCTAAACATTAATTAATGCAAAGCACCACATTAATAGAATAAAGCACAAAAGTCACACGATTATCTCAATAGATGCAGAAAAAGCATTTAACAAAATCCAATACCCACTCAAGTAAAAAAATTTCAACAAACTAGGAATAGAAAGGAACCTTCCTCAACCTGGTAGAGGGCATCTCTGAAAACCTTACAGCTAAAGCTCAGACTTACTCGTGAAAAACTTAATGAGCTTCCCTCAAGATCAGGAAAAAAGCAAAGATGTTCTCTCTTGCCACTTACTACTTAACATTGGGCTAGAGATTTTAGCTAGTGTATTAAGGCAAAAAGGTTTAATTAAAACCATTCAGATTAAAAGAAAGAAGAAAAGATCTTTATTTTCAGATTAGACAATTCTATGTGGAGAAAATCCTAAGGAATCCATACAATTTCTTTTTAAACCACTATAATTAATATATGAGTAGAACAGGGTCACAGGATATAAAGTCAACAACAAAAATGAACTGTATTTCTACATATAATTACCAACAATCCATAAAATGAAATTAAGAAAACAATGTCATTCACAATGGCATCAAAAAGGATACAATATTTAGGAATAGATTTACCAATAAAGAGTAAGACTTATGGACTTGTGTACTGACAGTTACAAATCATTATGGAGAAGAATTAAAGAAAATCTTAATATATGAAAAATAGCCCATGTTAGCTGGGTTGAAAGACAAAATTGTTAAATCAATTATTCCCATATTGATCTTTAATTTTTTCCAGTTTCATGGTCCCAATTTATCAATTAGATTTTTTTCTTTGGCAGAACTTGGCTCAAAATGTTGTGATTTTGACTTCATTTATGACACGTGATCTTTATTTGCCCATGCAGTATATTTAATTATTAACAATGTACTCATAGCCCACATTAATCTTTAGATGCAACATACTCTCTATTAAAATTCCAGAACATTTTTTCCCTAGAAATTGACAAGCTGATCTTAAAATGTGTATAAAAAGGCAAAAGTCCCAGAATAATAAAACCAATTTTGAAAAAGAAGAAAAATGTATGAGTTGTTTCACCTCAAAACTTACTATAATGCTATAGTAATCAAAACAATGGGGTGCCTGGGTAACTCAGTCAGTTGAGTGTTTGACTCTTGATTTTGGCTCACTACATGATATCAAGGTCATGAGATGGAGCCCACATCAGGCTCCATGCTCAACACAGAGTCTGGTTGACATTTTCTTTCTCCCTCTCCTGCCCATTCCCCAACTTGTGCACTCATTCTCTCTCACACTCTCTCCCAAATAAATAAATAAATAAATAAAACTTAAAAAAAAAAAAAAAAAAGGACAGTCTGACACTGGCATAAGGAGATATATGTATCTAAATTAAACAGAATTGAGACTGGAAATAAACACATATTTATGGTCAATAGATTTTTGACAAAGATTCCAAAACAGTTCAATGGGGAAAGAATAGTCTTTTGAACAAATGGTACTGGGACAATTGAATATCCCCATGTAAAAAGATGAACTTTGTACCCTACAAAAGAAAATGAATTCAAAATGGACCATACATATACATTTAAGAGGTAAAATTATAGAACTTCTAGAAACTGAAAAATAGGAAGAAATCCCTGTGAGCTTGGATTAGATCAGAGTTCTTTAGATGCAACACCAAAAACATGATCCATAAAAGAAAAAATTGATAAATCAGGTTTCATCAAAATTAACAACTTCATGCTTCAAAAGATACCATTAAGAAAATCAGGGGCGGGGGCGCCTGGGTGGCTCAGCGGGTTAAAGCCTCTGCCTTCGGCTCAGGTCATGATCCCAGGGTCCTGGGATCGAGCCCCGCATCGGGCTCTCTGCTCAGCGGGAAGCCTGCTTCCTCCTCCCTCTCTCTCTTCCTTCCTCTCTGCCTACTTGTGATCTCTGTCTGTCAAATAAATAAATAAAATCTTTAAAAAAAAAAAAAATCAGGGGCGCCTGGGTGGCTCAGTGGGTTAAAGCCTCTGCCTTCGGCTCAGGTCGTGGTCCCAGGGTCCTGGGATCGAGCCCCGCATGGGGCTCTCTGCTCAGCGGGGAGCCTGCTTCTCTCCCGGCCTCTCTGCCTGCTTGTGATCTCTGTCTGTCAAATAAATAAATAAAATCTTTAAAAAAAAAAAAAAAGAAAATGAAAGAAGTCATAGACTGGGAGAAAGTTTTCAAATTGTGTATCTGATAAAAGATTTGTATCCAGAATGAAGAACAGAATAAATAAAGAAGACAATAGCTCAATTAAAAATGGGCAAAAGAAGATGTATCACCAAAAAAGATATAGAAATCACTGATAAGCACATTAAAAAAATGCTCAACATCATTAGCGATCAGGGAAATGCAAATTAAAATCACAATGAGACACTACTTCACACCAACTAGAATGGCTATAATCAACAAGACAAGACAATAACCAATGTTAGGAAGAATGCAGAGAACTTAGACCTCTCATAACATTGCTGGCAGTAATGCAAAATGTTTACAGCTGCTTTAGAAAACAGTTTGTTTCTTTTAAAGGCAAATATAAAAGTATATAAAAGTCATGCCACTCCCAAGAATCTACCTGAAAGAAATGAAAACCTATCTCAAAAAAAGACTTGTTTGTAAATGGTCATAACAGCATTATTTATAAGAGCAAATACTGAAATATCCACAAGTCCATCAGCTGATGAATGGATACACAAAATGTCGTGGATCTATATAATGAAATATTATTCAGCAGAAAGAAAAAAAGGAAGGAAGGAACAGAGGAAAGAAAAAGAAAGAAGAAAGAAAAAGAAAGAGAGGAAGAGGAAGGAAGGAAGGAAGGGAGGGAGGAAGGCAGAGGAGGAAAGAAGGAAAAAAGGAAGGAGGGAAGGAAGGAAGGAAGGTAGGTAGGTAGGCAGAGGAGGAAAGAAGGAAAAAAGGAAGGAGGGAAGGAAGGAAGGAAGGTAGGTAGGTAGGAAGGACAAAGGAAGGGAGGGAGGGAGGGAGGAAGGAATTACTGATACATGCTTGTTATGTAAATGAGCCAAATATGGTCTCTTGTGTATTGGCCCCTAGGTTGGCTATTTCTGTAGGCTGAGACCCATTAGCCAAAAAGCCTGATGAAACCCAAATTCTTACATATTCAGTCATTCTAAAAACAGTCCGAACAAGCAGATTTTTAATGATGTAGAGCGTGTCTGCTTTGCACTGCCCACTAAATCTCATCCCATATCTGCTAGCAGTAGATATGACCCCAAGCTGCTCCCGCCCTCCTCTCAGACCCAGACAGCACTGCTGAGAGATGTCACTGAGACAAAAAAGCCCCATTTCTGATCAAGCTCTCTGTGGGGAGTCTCCTTACTCTCTCCCCTTTCTGGATGGTGGTCCCAGAACCATAACCCTCTGGATGGTCTCGTCCTGAAAGGTATTTACCCTCTTATGCTATACTGAGCATGTCACTGCCCCTCTGGGTTATATATATATTATTCTTGATCACTCCAAAATCCTTTGGACCCTCCACAATGCTACCAAGTCAATGAACCTCAAAAACATGAAATGAAAGAAGCCAAACACAAAGACTACATATTGTATGATTTCATTTGTGTGAAATGTTCAGAAAGGTCATATGTAGAGACAGATTAATATTTGTTTGAAGTTGTGTGGGTGGGTGGGGATTGATCTCAAACAGGCAAGAGGTGATGGATATGCTGATTTGGGGCTATGGTTGCACAACTCTATAAATGTAAAAATCATTGAAAATAGTTACTAGTAAAATTTGTAGGATGTAAATTAAATATCATTAAGTTGTTTCAAAATTATCCACCATGACCAGGTGGGATTCATCCCTGGGTTACAAGGATGGTTCAACATTCGCAAATCAATCAATGTGATAGAACAAATCAATAAGAGAAGAGAGAAGAACCACATGGTCCTCTCAATTGATGCAGAAAAAGCATTTGACAAAATCCAGCATCCGTTCCTGATTAAAACGCTTCAAAGTATAGGGATAGAGGGAACATTCCTGAACTTCATAAAATCTATCTATGAAAAACCCACAGCAAATATCATCCTCAATGGGAAAAAGCTTGCAGCCTTCCCATTGAGATCAGGAACACGACAAAGATGCCCACTCTCACCACTCTTGTTCAACATAGTATTAGAAGTCCTAGCAACAGCAATCAGACAACAAAGAGAAATAAAAGGTATCCAAATTGGCTGAAGAAGTCAAACTCTCTCTCTTCGCAGATGACATGATTCTTTATATGGAAAACCCAAAAGACTCCACCCCCAAACTACTAGAACTCATACAGCAATTCAGTAACGTGGCAGGATACAAAGTCAATGTACAGAAATCAGTGGCTTTCTTATACACTAACAATGAAAATACAGAAAAGGAAATTAGAGAATCGATTCCATTTACTATAGCACCAAGAACCATAAGATACCTGGGAATAAACCTAACCAAAGAGGTAAAGGATCTGTACTCGAGGAACTACAGAACACTCATGAAAGAAATTGAAGAAGACACAAAAAGATGGAAGACCATTCCATGCTCTTGGATCAGAAGAATAAACATTGTCAAAATGTCTATACTGCCTAGAGCAATCTATACTTTTCATGCCATTCCGATCAAAATTCCACCAGTATTTTTCAAAGAGCTGGAGCAAATAATCCTAAAATTTGTATGGAATCAGAAGAGACCCTGAATTGCTAAGGAAATGTTGAAAAACAAAAATAAAACTGGCAGCATCACATTACCTGATTTCAAGCTTTACTACAAAGCTGTGATCACCAAGACAGCATGGTACTGGCATAAAAACAGACACACAGACCAGTGGAACAGAGTAGAGAGCCCAGAAATGAACCCTCAACTCTATGGTCAAATAATCTTCGACAAAACAGAAAAAAATATACAGTGGAAAAAAGACAGTCTCTTCAATAAATGGTGTTGGGAAAACTGGACAGTTATATGTAGAAGAATGAAACTCGACCATTTTCTTACACCGTACACAAAGATAAACTCGAAATGGATAAAAGACCTCAACATGAGACAGGAATCCATCAGAACCCTAGAGGAGAACATAGGCAGTAACCTCTTTGATATCAGCCACAGCAACTTCTTTCAAGTTATGTCTCCAAAGGCAAAGGAAACAAAAGCGAAAATGAACTTTTGGGACTTCATCAAGATCAAAAGCTTCTGCACTGCAAAGGAAACAGTCAACAAAACAAAGAGGCAACCCAGGGAATGGGAGAAGATATTTGCAAATGACAGTATAGACAAAAGGTTGATATCCAGGATCTATAAAGACCTCCTCAAACTCGACACACACAAAACAGACAATCATATTAAAAAATGGGCAGAAGATATGAACAGACACTTCTCCAATGAAGACATACAAATGGCTATCAGACACATGAAAAAATGTTCATCATCACTAGCCATCAGGGAGATTTCAAATTAAAACCACATTGAGATATCACCTTACACCAGTTAGAATGGCTAAGATTAGCAAGACAGGAAACAACATGTGTTGGAGAGGATGTGGAGAAAGGGGAACCCTCTTACACTGTTGGTGGGAATGCAAGTTGGTGCAGCCACTTTGGAGAACAGTGTGGAGATTCCTCAGGAAATTAAAAATAGAGCTTCCCTATGACCCTGCAATTGCACTACTATTACAAAGATACAGATGTAGTGAAAAGAAGGGCCATCTGTACCCCAATGTTTATAGCAGCAATGGCCACGGTCACCAAACTGTGGAAAGAACCAAGATGCCTTTCAACGGATGAATGGATAAGGAAGATGTGGTCCATATACACTATGGAGTATTATGCCTCCATCAGAAAGGATGAATACCCAACTTTTGTAGCAACATGGACGGGACTGGAAGAGATTATGCTGAGTGAAATAAGTCAAGCAGAGAGAGTCAATTATGATATGGTTTCACTTATTTGTGGAGCATAACAAATAACACGGAGGACATGGGGAGATGGAGTGGAGAAGGGAGTTGAGGGAAATTGGAAGGGGAGGTGAACAAATGAGAGACTACAGACTCTGAAAAACAACCTGAGGGTTTTGAAGGGGCAGGGGGGTGGGAGGTTGGGGGAAACAGGTGGTGGGTATTAGGGAGGGCACGGATTGCATGGAGCACTGGGTGTGGTGCAAAAACAATGAATACTGTTACACTGAAAAGAAATAAAAAATTTTAAAAAAAATTATGTTTGAGTGCTGATTCCAAAAGGAGGAATCAATGTTGGGTATCAAAGCACGACAAATGCTCAGAGTTCCGCATTTCTCAAATTGTCATTGATGTACACTGTCTTTGTTTCGAGCTAGGTGTATATACTCAGGCAGGACCACTGAGAGCAACTGTGCTCTGCCTTGTGGGCACCTGGTGGGATTGCACTTTCTGGATCCCTGCAGTTGATAGCACCATGTGACTTGTTCTGGCCCATCAACTGTGAGTGGAACTTCCATGCATCATTTCTGGGCAGAGTGTTTTCCAGTGGAAGGAGCTCCAGAAGGTACTCCTCTTTAGCTTCCTAGGAAACAACAATTGCAATGTTGCATAGGAACTGAAACTCTGACAGCCCCCAGCCAACCTGTGATGACAAGTAATTGGACAAAAATAAACCTTTACAATGTTATGTCCCTGAGATCGAGGGATTATTTGTTACCACAGCATAAGCTAGCCCATCCTGACTGATACATTTGGGCAGCCAAATTGGAATGGAGTTAATTTTTGGTCTGAATCTGAGCAATATCAAGTACCACAAAGGATTGTAGTACCATTTTATTAATCAGTTACTATGAGCCATATGGTCTGCAAGGTACCTGACATATTACTAATTCTCAATGTATCATTTCCAAGTAGAAACCACTTTTCTCACTTTATATATGAGAGAACTGAACCTCAGCGAGTTGCAGTAACCTGAAGCAGGTGATATAAATCTGATCAGTTGCTAATATGAAACTCATTTACTCACCCAGTCACTCAATATTTGCTGTTTCCGATTGCCTGCTGATGTTATGCATTAGGCACCAGGAATATGATGGTGAACAAAGCAATCACAGGCCCTCCCAGGGTTTAGACCCTTCATAATGACTCAGCTGTCTCAACCCTACCCCTGGAGATGGTTCAGTTGTCTGAGGACGTCAGTTGCCCTGACGTCACTGTTTCTTAAAAGCTCCCAGGTGATTCTGTAGAACATACAGGCTCATAATCCAGATAACCCAGGCTTTCCAGACTCCAAACCCCTACTACCCAGTTGCTCAGCACATAGCCCCTTGCTGAACCAGGTTTGACTGGGCCAGAGCAATTGGCAGGTTGACAATTCTCCTCACTTCTTCTCATACACCTAGCCATGCTCATCTTCTATTCCCTCAACCTCTCCCTCTCTCCACCTGCCCGTGTTACAATAGGACCTTTGAGCTGAATGAGACATTAGAAAGAATCATGGTTTTCTAACATTAAAGCTCTTAATTACTTTTTTTGAAAAAAAATTTTATGAACATACAGTATGTTGATACAGATGTTAGTAAGACCTGAATGGAATTAGAAGATGGGATCGAGGACTTTTGCCCTTCTTTTTCCCCTTACCTGGGCCATCTCTCTGGAACTCTCAGGCTCTGAAAGGCATAGTTTGAAGGTTACTGGCATAGTCCTACTCCCTCATTTGATGCTACAAAAAGAGAATGGAGTTTCCCAAGTTCCCACAGCTTTCTCAGTGGCAGACTCAGAGGGAAGAACCTACATCTCCTTGCTCTCTGCCCAATGCTTTTGCCACTACAACCTGGAACCCCCCTGGCCATGTTAAGGGTAAAGGTGGTATCAGTGTTGTTCTAGAACTTGAAAATATTCAACCAAAGAATAGCAGAGTATCATAAAAGGCCTCCTGGAGGAGGGAGTGGCTGAATTGAGGTCTGAAGAATGAGTTGACACTGGACAGGCCAAGAGAGGTGGGTAGCATTTCATCTTGAGGGAGCTGCATATGCAAAGGTCCTGAGGCAAGAGAGAGAAAGTGAAAACTTCAGCAGCTTCAAGTCTGACCAGAGGACGGGCAATAAGAGATGCGGCTGAAATAGCAACCAGAGGCCATGATCATGAAAGACAATGAACACCATGCTAAGGAGATTGGACTTGAACTTTGTCCTAAAGACAATAAGGGTCACTTGGGAAAATTATGTATTATAGAGCATCGCTTTGGCTCAGTAAGAATGGTCTAAGTTGATCACAATTTGACACAGAGACTCCAGTTAAGCTACTGTGTTAACACATAGGAGGGAGGATAATATCAAGGGCATGATAACTAGGCATACTGAAAGCCAATAAGGAGGTCACTGTCTGGGCGTAATGAAGGATAAGTTAGGAGGATGAGAAAAAGCAAGCACCAAGGATGACACTTGGGTTTCTCCTTTGGGCATCTGGTGATGGGTGATGGTGGGTGGGAAGCCATTCACAAAGACAAGGAACATAGGGGAAAGGGGATCTGTCTGAGCAGGGAAGATGTGAGATCAGTCCATCAGTGAAACGTTCTTGTCTGCAAATCTCAAAAAATTCAATCCCAGTTGGCTGAAACAATAAGGATATGTACTATCTCATATTACAAAAAGTTTAGACATAAGGCAGTTTCTGAGCTGGTTAATTCAGAAACTCAACAAATTCACTAAAGATTCACATTTTTCTGTCTCTACATGATCATCCCCAGCATGTCTGTGAGCAGCCCTCATGGTAACAAGATGGCACAGCAGTCCTGAGCCTGACATCTTCACACATTTTTTGTTCCCTAGGGCTGTTGTAACGAAGTGTCACAAACTGGATGGCTTAGGACAACAAAGTCTACTCTTTCATAGTTCTGAAGATCAAAAGTCAGAAAACCAGATGTTGGCTTGGTTGTTTCCCTCCAAGAGCTTCAGTGAAGAATCTGTGAAGCCTTTCTCTTAGCTTTGGGTATTGCAAAATCCTTGGCATTTCTTGGCTGGCAGCTGCCATAACTCCAATCTCTGTCTCTGTCATCACACTGGACTCTCTCAGTTCTTTGTCCAAATTTTCCTCTTTTTAGGGAAACTAATCATATGGATTAGGGCTCACCCTATGCCAATTTGACCTTATCTTAACTAATTACACCTGCAATGACCCCATTTCCAAATAAGGTCACCTGCTAAAGTATCAAGGGTTAGATCTTCAACATATCTTTTTGGAAGACATAATCAACTAATGACCTATACCAAGTCAGAAAGGGAATGTGATGGCTAATTTTATGTGTCAGTGTGACTAAGCCACAGCATGCCCAGATATCTGGTTGAACATTATTCTGGGTATTTCTGTGAAGGTGTATTTGGATGAGATTAACATTGAAATGAATAGTTTGAGTAAAGCAGATTGTCTTCCTTAATGTGGGTGAGCCTCATCTAATCAGTTGAAGGCACACAAAGGCTCACCCTCCCTCCAGGTAAGAGAGAATTCTTCTTCCTGACCACCTTCAAAGTGAGACATCAGCCTTTCCTTCCCCTTCAGATTCAAACAGAAACAGCAGCTTTTATTAGATCTTGGTCCTGCTGACCTTCAGACTTGAACTCCACTATCAACTCCTGGCTCTCCAAACTTCAGATTCAGACTGGAACTAAACTATATGCTCTCTTGGATCTCCAACTTGCTCACCCACCACACAGATCTCAAAACTTGCCCTTCTCCATAATCATGTGAGCCAATTCCTTATAGTAAATAGATACACACACACACACACACACACACACACACACACACACATCCTATTGGTTCTCTGGAGAATCCTGATAACACAGGGAACCCGTTCTTCTTGGTATCTCTTCTATCCCTTTTTTTAGAGTTAGAAAATCTTACCCAGAAGCTCTATTCTCACTGACTGAATTTGGGGAATGGGACTACCAGAATTGGCTTAGACTAATCTGAATTCCTCTGAGTGACTTGGAAAAGATGTACAGACTGGAAAAATTAAGACTTCTCCAACATAGAAGAGGAGGAAGGACTCACCAGTGTCAGCTACAGCAGAAAGTAAAGGAACTCAGGAGCAACAAGCCTTAAGTCAGGCCCCAGTCAGGCACCAGCCCCCAGGAGGCCGTGAGACACCAGTGACAATGACTTGCAGCTCTAGTCCAGCAAGCCATTATTCTTTCAGGGCCAGAACCTATCCCATCTCTGAGCCCCTGGTGGAACCTATGAGTAAGAGTGGAAGAAGAATGTAGTTGTCTGGAAATGAGGAGGTGCTAAAAGCAAAGCCTTTGATACAATTTTAACAGGAATCTCTTTCCTCAGCCTTGGAAATGTAGAGACTTTCAGATTTTGCCCACTTGTGTCATTCCCAGAACTCATTCTTACCCTTGAAATGAACTGAAAGATGTTGCTGCTCTCAGAGAGTCCTCTGGGAGGAAGTCACATTATCTGTCTCTGAGAAGTAGGCTGTGAACATCTGTGGTCATGGAAAATACTACAGAAAAATCTCCAGGGGCTGGATGCTGTGTCTTCAGAAAACCAGCTGGTCCCTTCCCCCAGGGAGCTTACAATCTATTCTGGAACCCCAAAATATGAGGCTGGAATGAAAATTGCTCCCATTTGTAAGGAGTACTTTGTAAATGCCAGGCACGGAGCTGAGGACCTCACATGTGTCCAATTCTGTACTTCTCACAACATGACAAGATATAAGCCATTATTCCCATGTTACAGAAGAGGAAATGGGAACTCAAAACCTTGCCCTAACTTGTTCGAGTTGAGATGAATGGCAGAGTTACAACTCACACTTGGCTCAGTCACACACCAAAGCCTGTGTTCTTGCCCCTAAGACATGGGACAAATGATATGTCTTGGATTCTGAGAAAAAGAGAAATTTTGTGGGAGGGGTAGAGGTAAAGAACAAAGATCTCCTGAAAGGAGAGTAGTTTAAGGACGCTCACCTTGAACAATGAATAGAATTTATTATAAGCTTTTCTTTCTTTCTTTCTTTTTTTTTTTTTCCCCAAAGTGAAACAGCAAAACACAGCAGGGAAAAATGAATTTCCCAAGGTCATGCCACAAGTCACTAGCCAAGCCTGGCCTGTCACTCCAAGTTCTGAATTCCCAGCTCACTGAATTTAGCAATTGAAGCATGGGTGATGGGACTATGTCAAATAAAACTCATACCCTACAATGTTTCCCCTCTCCTCCTTTCCCCACAGTGTCCCTCTCTCCCTCCACAAACAGCCCTCTTACCGTCCCCCCACCGATCCATAAACCGTCCCAGGAAATGCCAGGATCTGAACACCATATTGGCCATGAGGGACTCGGTCAACTTCTTTGCCTTCTGGCTGTTCTAAACAAACAAAGGGCAGTGCACAAGTTATTAGTAAATACCAAGGCTTAGTTTATTGTATAAAACTTCAATCCAACAAATAAATGAGCCATCAAGTTTGAATTTATGTAGCATTCAGAACACATTAAAGCCATCTGACCATGACAAAGGCCTTTCCTGCTTTGAATGATGAAGCCAGCATTGCAAATACCCTTCGGATGAGACATTAAGCGAGGTCCTTTCAGTTTGTCTCTGGGGACTGTCAAGGTGGAAGGTAAAGGTTCTGGCACTTTTCTAAAGAATTCTTCTGGGAAAATCCCATCTTGGCTAACATCTCCTTTCTCTTAAAAAAAAAAAAAAAAGGGTTTGTGAACCCATAACGGTCAGAACAATTACAGTCACTCAGCTAGGGGTCATCTAGCCGACCGCCCCAAGGTCCTTACTTACCTTGAGCGACTCCCAGAGAGACATCAAGGAACACGTAACTTCTCATTAAAGGATCCTGGCAGCTGATCACAGGAGGTTCCAGATGCTATTGTGGCCTGTCTCAGAGCAGTTTCTCCATCTGCAAATTGGAGACAAGCAAATGAGGTGATATAAGAAAGAGCATTTTATCAATTCCAAAGCCCAGTTCAAATGAAGGTGTTATTGTTAACAATATATAAGAGAAACAGTTCGGCCCCACCTTCGCACTCCAGTGTAGTTTCTCTCCCTTTCGTTATAGGCTGTGGAAAGTTTCTCATTGCAACTGGCATTCCTGCTTTTGCAGGGAGGTCCTGGGGTCTGCAGCTGCTATTAATGGTTGGAGTTCAGTCTCTGGCATGGAGCTCCATCTGGTCAAGGACAGAGCCTCTCCGGCAGCAGGCGGTGTTCAGGCAGACGTTGCCTGGAGATGTATGTAGAGAGCCTGGGAGAAATGACATTTGGGTGATCTTGATCTTCTTCCCGTTGCACCCCCAGTTCCAACCCAAAGGAAGATCAAAGACAGTATTAAAAGTACCCCCTCCAAACAGTGCCCTAAAAAGGTAGAAGTCCAATAAATCTGGGTGAGAGTGTTTGGAAAGGGAATATTCATTCAGCAAGTTGATCGGACACCCACCACGTGCAGTCACCATGTTGGCTGCTGATGAGTAAGACACAGGACCTGCTCTCTGCAGGGAGTCAGACGTAAACAGACTTGCTCAGAAGTAGATAGGCTCGGGCTGCAAGTAGCAACCAACCAGCTGTGCATGCAGAGCCCAGATGCACTCCCTTGGTTTCGGGGCCTTTAGGGTTAGGACTGATTGGCGTATGTAAGAGTTCCAGGTCATTTTAGCACCTCTTTCTTTCACTTCCACAAGGATCTGGGTCATTAACTTCCTCAGTCTCATGTTGGGGTGGTTGATCTCAGCAGAGACACCATAAGGTGCATCCTGTGCAAATCCTCTACTAGAAAGCATACTGGGTGAGAGGAAAGAGCTGAAAGCAACCAAGGGCTCCAAGAGGACAAAAGAGACAAAGGGATCAAGCAGAATAAATGCAGTCCTTGGTCTCTAGATGTCTGAACTTTTGTATAAGAGCTGGAAATAATTACAAATACCCATGAAATTCTCATGCTAGACTCTCAATCCCACTCAATTGTCATCACAACCCCGGGAAAGAAATGTTCACCACCCCCCAGTAAATATGTTTTCCAAAATCCATAGCTAGTAAAGTCAGGATTTGGACTCAGACCTAGACAACTTCCAATCTAGACTCTGGGTTGGACCCTACACTGCCCCCGCCCAAGCCCTTGTTAAAGGCTTGATCTTTTGAAAATATGCTTTGAAGATTAACGTTCAGATGAGATGATGGGTATAAGGCACCCAGAGTAATACCTGGGACCTAGTACGTGGTGAATACATGACAGCTACTTTTCGTCCTACTGTTATCATCATGCCGTGGCGGGAGCTCAGAGACCAGAATCCAGCTCTGACAGAAGGTTCTGGAGCAGCGGGGGAAGTCAGACAAATTATCAGTGTATTCAGGGCAGGACCCAGATCCTAAAAGAAAAGACAGAACCAGGTGAGTTTTGGAAGGCGGATCTTTGTGCTAAGCAACAAGGCTACAGAGTGTGTGTGTCTGTCCGTCCAACAGTCCATCCATCCAACAGAATTTTTCCAAGCACATCTCATGGGCCTGGCACTGAGGATAAAGTGATGAACAAAACAGCCATCGCTCTGACCCCGTGAAGCTCATAGGTGGGGAGGATGGACAACAGTAAACACAGAAGGAAATAAATCTGTTATGACACACTGAGGAAAGCATCATGAATGTGATGTGCAGGGAGCTCTCCTAGAGAACCCTGGAGGAGAAAACCTACTGAGGATATCAAGGAAGTTCTGTCCGAAGAGGTGAGGTGACACTTAAAACTGACGAGAAACATAAGAAGCCAGCCCAGGGAAGGAGGTAAGCAGATCAAAGGGAGACCTGTCCTGCACAGAGCTGCCCAGTGGGTCAGCTGATAGCCAGTCTTGTTGGCACAAGAGCTCACTTTCAAGCCCTCAATTCATGAGAGAGTGTAAGGTGGTGAATGTCTCTCCCCGCATCACTGATTTGGAGACTGGGGCCCTGGGATCCTAAAGGAACCAGGAGAAGCTAGGATGTAAAAAACGAGGACACCAGTAGGGACCTAAGTGTTGACATCCAGATTCTCTCCAAATTCCTCCTGAGATGCCTTGAAGGAAGGTGTTGGTTTTGGGTCTGGGGAACCTGATGGGGACAGGCCACCAGATGAACTCTAGTCAGTCTGTTTTCCAAAGCCCCAAAAAGAGCACTACTGCTATTTACATTTCAATGTAAATCAAGCTGCCTTCAACCAGCAAGGCTGTGTAAACTTGCGTTTAATGTCAGGTTTATATTAATATTTGCATTAACAAGATTGATCGTTTACATAACAATGCATATGTACCGTCTGGGCTAGGTTTGGGTTTACACACATTTGCATAATGTTTACAGATTGATTGATTAGACAAACTGTGCATAAATCCAAGTAAACTACTCATTGTTTGTTTATTTTTTCTATTGGGGCTGGGTAGCCTATATCTTAATAAGTGGGCTAAACTGAACCTCAGTCCTCTACTATAACCTTCACAGAAGACTTAATAGTTTGTAAAAGTAATTTTCGCTGAACAAGAGAGAGATGAAATCATTGGGGCTATTCTCTCCTTTAATCTCCTGCACTGAGTGGCTAAGGAGGACCCTAACTGTAAACTATGCTCTAACAGAGATAAAACCTGGACTGTAGGTTTAAAAAAAAAAAAAAAAATGGGATTCAAGACCCCTTCTGCCTTTGCCAGGGCGGGAGGGTTTCTTAGAGACGGTCAAGTGTAGCAGGGACCTTGATGGGGCACCTACACCAAGGGTCTGGAGAAGCCAGGAGAGATTGCTGCTTCCTTGTATACCTTGACCATCTCCATCTGGCTGAAGAATGATCTGGATACTTAGTCCCCAAGCCCAAGCAGAGGAAAGCCTGGAAGCGGAGCGTAGAAGAGACTGTAGAAGAGAAAGGCACCATGCAGAAAGAAATTAAAAACACTAATTTTTTAAATGTCTTTTTTTATTTTTCATGGACCTTCTCATGGAAAGTTCTGTTAATCACTTCCTCCACATTTCTGACACAGAGTCTGGTGGGATCCATGCACAGCTCTGATCTGCATTCCAATTCACTCCCACTGCACAAGGGGCACCGTACCACTCAACTGCGCCCAACAGATCTTTGGAAATCATGGAAATAAACAAAGACCAACCAAGTGAGAATAAGCAAAGGCTATTTATTCCAAGTTTGCTGTTAACAAAGGAGACAGCCACTGTCGCTTGCATTTTGGCAGAGACACAAAGACAGGCAGAGGAGTGGGAATGTTTCATCATGGGAAGGGGAAAGGTTTCATGTATGCCCTGATTGGAGGCTGTTGGACAAAGCTGGAGGTGGGTTAACATCCCTATGTGATGGGTTTGGCTTTCTCTGACTGGTATCTTAAGTTGGAAGTGGGGACAAATATTAGAGAAACTATCAGTTATTAACAAAGCCCAGGCTGTTTTGGGTCAGAAGCTATTGTTTAGCTTCTGGATCAGTTAGAAGCCTGACTTCCTACAGGAATGACCCAGCAGGCCGGCTTCCAGGGCTGGTGATTAGAGATAAGGGTTTGGTTTCTTGGGCAGGCTGCTGCAAGTTGTGGGTCAAAGCTCTATTTTTATATAAGGTCCGGCCATTGTCTGTACATTTAATCCCCAGATATGGGTACCTTATAAAATAAGTAGTGTTGTTTTCTGTGTGTATGTGTTTTTAATTTACTAAAGAGAGTTGTGCATAAATCTCTTGGTGTTCTTACTTTTCACATGCAATACTACATGCAATACTATTAGTCAAGGGTATATCTGGGTTGCTGTATGTGTACAGTACATTTCACCTATGGCTGAATATGCTCCATTGCATACAGCCATTAGTATGCACCTTCCACTTTTCTATCAAGTTGCCTAGAATATCCACCACCACTGCCAACATTGAGATCAAGAGCCTCGTATGTGGGGACACATGGGTGGCTCAGTCGGTTAAGTATCTGCCTTCGGCTCAGATCATGATCTCGTGATCCTGGGATCAAGCCCCGCATCAAGCTCCCTGCTCAGCAGGGAACCTGCTTCTCCCTCTCCTTCCCTCCCCCCATCCCCACTTACACTCTATCTCTATCTCTCTCTGTCAAATAAATAAGTAAAACCTTTAAAAAAAAAAATAGATCTTCATAGGTGTTCACTTAGGAAACAATATGCCAGACTCCCCTGTTCCTACACTCAGTGTAGGAGAACTGAGTCATAAGACACATGCTCCTTTGTTTCAGTATCACTGGACTCTTCTCAGATGGTTATAAAAGTTTATATCTTGTCAATGATGCGTGAGGGTTCTCATTTTCCCACATCCTTGCCAACACTTGGTGGTAATAGGCTTTTTATTTATGGAAAATGGGAGGGTGCAGAGTAGTCTCTATTCCACTGATGTTTTAACCTTCGGATTATTTATTTCAGAGAGGTTGAGCCTCTCGTTATATGCTTATAACACATTCAAGATTTTCCCTTCTGGGAGCTGTCTGTATTTTTTACCCATCTTCTACTGGTTTCCCTGTCTTTTTCTTGTTGACTTACAGAAGCTCCTTGTATGTTCTAGATGTTAAACGCTTGCTGGTTTTGGAAGTTGCAGAAGTTCTCTCCCAGCCTGTCCCCTTCTTAAAGTCTAGTGAGCTTTACTGAATAAAGCTTCTGAATTTTAATGCAGACAAATTCATCAATTCTTTGTGTGTTAGGGGACCACTATAAGAAGTTCTTCCCTAGGCTAAAAGAACACAAAAATAATCTTCCCCAATTCTATCAGCTCTGTGAAAGAGGTTTTTGACCTGGAGGGCATTAACCTAAAATTCAAAGTGTCAGTGAACTTGGAATAAACTAAGTATATCTTCACCTTACGTGACAGTTGTTTTGGATATCTCAAAATTTTGCTTATGCTCATCACTATTTCAAAATTGCCAAAGTTATTAGATTTACTACTGGAGCTTATAAGTTAATGCTTTCATAAAGAAGCATATATTTTACTTCACAATTTTTTAAATGTCTGCATTTCTACAAAATTGGTTTTCTTGGTAATTCTGTCTAGTTCCCTATATGTATTTAAAAACATTCTGAGGAGTCCGTTGGTTTCCTCAGATTAACAAAAGGGTCAGTGTTAAGAACCCTACTTCCTCAGTTTACGTTTCATATTCAGGTCTTAATCTTCATATATAATGTGAATCTGATTCCTACCTCACACCATATGCCAATACTGTAGGCAGAGCAATCCTTCTCTTCCAAGTTGATTTTTGGTGCCATCTTTATTATGATAAATTTTCCATATATACCTAAGTCTGTCCCTGAGCTTCTGCTATCAAGCTTTGCCCAATCCAGGCTAAGATTCTGAAATATACAATGGAAGAGTGGATGGAGTAGGAGTAGGAGTCAGCTTTTGGAGATGTATTTGATTTCAGCTATTTTATTATTTTATGTTCATTTTCATTATGTTCATTTTTATTATTTATGTTAATTTTCCTCTGTTTTTTAATATAATGAATTAAAGAAAAACATTTTTAAAATATTATTATTTAAAAATGCATGGTTTAGGATTGTTGGGGTTTGAATGAGAAAGCCTGAGCTCCCTTCCATTCTAATACCAGCAGTTGGCCAAATTTTTCTGTAAAGAATCAGGTAGTAAATATTTTGGGTTTGGCAAGGCTAAAGTATTCAACTCTGTCCTTGCAGCATGAAAGCAGCCATAAACGATATGGAAGCAAATAAGCATGGCTGCGTTCTAATAAAACTTTATTTATAAAAACAAGCTGGCTGGAGTTGGCCGACTAGTCACGGTTTACCGAACCCTATTCTATAATACCTGTAGTAGTTCCCTCCCCACATAAGGCAGCAATGGTCTTTATTGTGAAACTCATCAAATAAATTATTATTTTTTTATAAAGGACCCAGATCTGTGGAGCTGGGCATCAGAGGCGTTTATTTGCTATCCTAGTATTATTTATACTACATGATATAATAAAAGGTTGTAATGGTAAATCCAGATAATAGAATATTATGTAACCATTTCAAAATGTTTATGGAAATCTTTCACAATGTATACAAACATGCACGATATCATCTGAACTACAAAATAGGACAAAAATAATACATATAAAATATAAATTATGTTCAAAGATGCCTAGAGAAAAAGCTAGAAGAAAAAATATCAGTGACAGGATTAGGAGCATGAAATTACAGGTGATTTTGATTTTCTTCTGAATACTGTCAGTATATTCCCTGAATTCTGTAGTGAAGCTGTATTATATCTAACATTAAAAAAAAAATTCTCTAAGAAACTTTAATGGTTGCTATCCAAAATACAATCTGGATAAATACCCTTACTGCGAAAGAGCACTGAGCAGACGACCAATGGAAAAACCTTTTTAGTAATAACCTGATAATTCAGAATGTACCAACTCAAACCAAGTCAATTGTAACTTCTCCTTTATGTTGAGAAAGCAAGTAATGGACCAATATTTTAGAAAATATTGAATGTATTCATCTTGTAGACTCTCATCAGAGCAACACAGGGTATGCTAAGAGTTTTCCAAGGATTCTCTCAATTAACCTTTCCAGCAGCCCTCAAAGACGGGTTTTGCTATCATCGTCAGCCTCATCATCGTCTTTATTTCCATTTCAAACCTGAAGAACCTGACGTTTATCCCACCGAAATATTTTATCCAAGCTCTGTGTATCTAGCAAGTAATGGAGGTGGGATACAAATCCCGGGAGATCTGAGACCACCCTCGAGCACTGGAGAAAGCCAACTTTTCCCCAGCACTTCGGAAATAACTACTCAAAGAAGCTTGGTGTTTCCATCCGTTGAGGTGCTGGTTTCAAGTGGTTATTAATCATTCACTAAAGCAGTTTCCAGCAGGACCTCTATTTATCCAAACTTGGTCTAGTTGTTCTCTTTATTTTCTGATCTCTGGAAGGGCTTCGTTTCTTTAAAAATACCCACCAGTCAGACCTTTCAGTGGCTTGGGCAGGAACGCCTCCCCACTTCTTTCTGGCTCCCTCCTTTGTGACCCTGGTGGTGCCGAATCACAGAGCCTCTGTTTTCCTAAGATGTATCCAGTGGAGGCCATGGCCAGACTTTGACTTTGGATGGCTTCCTGGGGAAGGCACCTGCTGTCCCTTAAGTACTGTGCCCCTCCCCCCACTTATATTTGCCCCACACTGATTTTGCTGGTGTTGCTCCAACAGCCCAGCTCACTCTCACTTCAGCGTATTTGCATTTGATGTCCCCTTAGCCTCAAACAACTGTCCCCCAAATCTTCTAGTGGCTGACTTCTCATCCTCAGGTCTCGGCACTAATGTTTCCACTCCAGGGGAGCCTCCATGTACCCATATCTAATATCCCTCCCCCTTCCCTGGTTCAGCATTTGCCATCTCTGTCCCATGGCTTGATGAATTATTTTCTTCATGGCACTTTACACTGTATATACCCATCTCAATAATTTTTAAATGCTTGTTGTTTGTGTCCTCCATTAGAGTATTAGATCTATGTGGACAGAAACTCTGTTTGGTTTCTTCATTGCTACATTCCCTGTTCCTGGCACCTAGTAGGTCCTCAGTAAAGAGGGGTTGAATAAATTATCCCACTTAATCTTTCCAGCAACCCATAAGGCACACCCTGTATTATGCTTGAGGGCACTTGAGCTCAGAAAAGTTAGAATAATTTGCCCAAGCCGCACACCTAAAGACCAGAGTAGCAGGCCCA
The DNA here is from genome assembly GCF_963455335.1 of Martes martes. Classification (NCBI taxonomy): domain Eukaryota; kingdom Metazoa; phylum Chordata; class Mammalia; order Carnivora; family Mustelidae; genus Martes; species Martes martes. The sequence continues at coordinate 158,536,797 of NC_137889.1, read as the reverse complement.
CAAAAGGGTTGCACTGGGGGACAGAGTGGACCACATGGCCAGGCTCTGTACTATCAAAAGAATGGTGTGCCCCCTGGTTGCTCTGGGGAGGTATGATTGGCTTATTTTAATAATTTTGCATGCTAGCCAAGAATTGAAACCCGGTGCTCAGGGATACACCTGGTCCTTTTAATAAGGAAGGTTGTTTTTCTAGGGAGCCTTATCTGCAGGAGCAGAAGGGGAAGGGGAATTGGGGGTGAGAGCATTGGAGGCCCTCCCAATTTCACTGGATGTCAAGGCAGCACAGAAGACTGGACCTTAACGTTAGGCTTTTTACTGCATCCATGTTGCAAACTGTGTTGATGGTAAGAGAGAAAAGAAGAGGATTGGCAGCAAGGAGGTGAAGCAGAAGTCATCGCTGATTAAGGCAGCCCCACGTTAAAGAGGCTCAGCAGGCTCCCCTGAGTGCTGTGCACGGTCCTTCCCAAAATGCTCTGCAATCTTCAGAAGATTCTTTCTTATCTCAGGACACACTGAAAAATTGACAACGCTGGTCTTTCTGGAAAGAACCTCAAGGGCAATATTTTAGGGCATTGGAGCTCATGAAGATGATGGCCATTGGCAGACTCGTGTCCTGGAGCCCATTCAACACTTACCCATAATATCCATGGCTCTTGATAGTGTGATTTTAAACACCCATAAAAATCAAGCTTTATTGATGGGGAAAACATAATATCTCCTTGGAAGTGGGCCCTGTTTTGATGCAAAGACAGTCTACGCAATGTTCCAACTATAGATAACTGACCCGGGAGTCCTCTGGGGCTATCACGGCCTCAAACACAAACTCGTTCAGAACTGCATGATTGGCATCTACATCGTGTCACTCCTGTCTGCATTTTCAGATGCTTGGATGGGACAAACATCAGATTCTCTTCAGGATGTGGGATGCAGAGATACGAGCAATTCTTCTCCTTTTTGCCTGTGGTGCTGTTTGTTGCTGCTTCTTATCTTCATTTTTTTGAGAGTGAATTCTTTCTGGACCTGAACATCCCCACACAGAAAAGAGGAGGTGAGTGACGAGGCTGATAGTTCCCTGACCCGCTGGGCAAAACATGCAACCTTCTCATATGTGTCCCTTCCAGGGTTGTCTCCCACAAGCCTTTCCCTCCTACCTAACATGCATGTAAGCGCATGCGCGCACACACACAGAGTTGTATGCTAACACCGCAGACTGCCAAGTGGTAGGTGTGTCCAGCCTACCTTTTGCCACTTGCCACCTCTCCCTTTCACTCCTGCGGGAGAGAACACGGGCAGGCATTACAACGCCTTCACCTCCGGACAGCACTTCTAGAACATTGTTCCTACCTGTGCTCTTCTGCCTCCCATTCCTACCCTCTTCCACTGGCTGATCCATAGCCTGCCTCACAGAGGTACGTACTTTAATTAGAACCTTGTCTTTCCCACTCTATAATCCTCCATGTCCAGGGTCTGCCCCGGGGTGGGTGGTACAGCCTCTCCAGCTGCCCCGTGTGACCTGACCGGAGTCAGCGGGGTCAAGACCACAGCAGCAGCTAGGACGATCCCACCTATCGCTTCCTCCTCCTGAGCTGTTCTCCCTCTTCAGCCCTGTCTCCTCCATCTCGGTTCAGACCAGCATGGATGCCCCACGAACTATAATAGCAGCCCTTTAACTGACCTTGTCTCCAGGCTTGCCGCCGCCCGACCTGGTCTGGTGACATGGCCTCGTCCTTGCCCTTGGGCTTCTTTCCTGGGCTCTGCTCTAAACAGGGTCTGTCTCTGCCCTCCTTTCGCTGAAGCCCTCCTCAGAGACAGAGTCTGCAGGCCAAGGGGATGTTCCCACTAAAGCCCATGTCCCCCATTCCTTCCCTTACCCTCCTCCCCAAAACACAAATTCCAGATTGCCATCTGGATGCCCAGGACCCTGCCTTCCTTCTTCATTCACATTCCAGACCTGCTAAATGTTTTGCATTAGCAGATAAGGCAATGGGTTTTATCATGATCTCTTTACTCTCTCTTCCTCTTCTTCCCCGCTGCATCTTGCGGGCCAAGACTTGTCATCCACTGGTGTCTCCCTAGCTTCCCGGATGGGGCTTCACACAGAGCGAGCTCTTGGGGAACATGCAGGGGAGGGAAGGAAGCAGGAAGAGGCCACCAAAGCTGGATTCTCTGCTTACAGGATCGATAGCACCGAGTGTCTGAGCCGCCCCAGTCCACAGACCCCAGTGATCCAAGGAGATTCTGCTCTGATTGTGTAGGGTAGGGGTGGCTGCGGGGAGAAGAGGAATGAGTAGGATAAAGAGTATATAATAAGTACCAAGAAATGTTTATATGGAGAGAATAGTGAGAAGAAGCCCCCACTAGAAGTTCCTGTAGAATCAGAAGCTTCAGACCCCACACAGGCTCTGCCTTGAGCTTGTAGGGTGGCCTAAACTAAGCCTAAACTTCTCAGCTCTGCCTTTGCAGCACAAGAGTGGCCACAGACAATGCATGACTGAGTGGATGCAATTGTGTTCCAATGAAACTTTATGTACGAAATCGGACAGTGGGCAGGCCAAATTTGGTCCACTGGCCATAGTTTGCCAACCCCTGATCTCAGTGATTTCAAGCATTAGCAAAACTTATCTGAAAAAAAGTTGGGGATATAATATCCACTTTTAAACAGCTGAAGAGGGGTTATATGAAACTATCTTGAAAATTATAATGAACTTAAACACTAGGGAAGTGTACATTAGTATTGGCAGCAGTAATGTTAATATGATAGTTAGTCCCATTAATGAAGCACATTTACGGGGCACCTGAGTGACTCAGTCATAAAGGTTCTGCCTTCGACTCTGGTCAGAATCCCAGGGTCCTGGGATCTAGCCCTGCATTGGGCTCCTTGCTTGGCTGGAAGCCTGCTTCTCCCTCTCCCACTCCCCCTACTTGTGTTCCCTCTCTTGCTGTGTCTCTCTCTGTCAAATGAATAAATAAAATCTTAAAAAAAATGAAGCACATTTTTTAAGTACCCACTGTCTACTAGGTGCATCGCATTCATTATTTTACTCAGTCCTCACAAAGATTTTGCAAAGAAAGAAGCGGTTACTCACCAATTAACTGACGCAGGGAAACTGAGGCTCAGAAATTTGCTCACACATTACAGAGTGTTAGAGGCGGGGCTGAATTCTAGTGAATAGCAGTTTCCAGGTCCAAAACAGTAGCCTCAAAAAAAGAAACGGTAAGTGTGTGAGGGGTGTAAATTTTAGATAAATAGATGAATAAATGTCTGCATACAGACTGTCCCCTGTTGTGTTTAGAGAAGAGGGCAGGACCAGGTAAGTGCCCCCTGGCTTTACACAATTACTCTGTGCTTGCCCTGGCATCTGGGGCTGGATGCTCTTCCCTGGAAGAGAGAAGCTTTTCCTGGGCAGGGTCCCAGATTTAAATCCTAAACAAGGCACACTACCTACGGCAGACTCTGCCAGCGGCGGAGGGCCGGCCTTCTCTGCGAGGGATTTCCTGAGTCACAAGGCAGGCCTCCAGAACTTTCTGGGCCTGCCCCAAGCCAGGCCTGCCACAGCCCCAAGGGGAGGTGCGAGCAGCCGGCGCCACTTGAACACCGAGTCCCCTGCATGGAGGAGGCCAGATTTAGCAATCTGTCACACACAGCCCGCCTCATCGTGACACCAGGCTCGGAGAGGCAGGCAACGCAGGCAGGCAGAAAAGCATCTGTCGGCATGCCACGCAGACAGGGATTAGAGAGAATGGGGGAGGATAATTATGGCATTTGCTTTCCTATAAAGTGCTCGTCAGGAGGAAAGGATTAAGCTAATTGAAGAAATCTCCAGCACTTACGTCAAAGGTGGCTGCAAAGCGATTGCTTTAGCTCGCATCTCACCTGCTTCTGAGAGCCAGCTCGAGGAGCCTACCCACATCTCCACTTTGTCCCCAGCAACTCTTTGCAGAAATAGTTTGAGTTGGCGTTAGCCATTCTGCAAAAGAGAGAAGAGCTAAAAATAAGCACATATGAAGGAGGATCCCTGCCTTTTTTTTTCTTCCAAAGCTCACATCAAGTTTCCCAGAGAAAGATGGAGAGCCGATTTTCCTGAGGTTTTTACATATTTGTGGACGTGAGAGAGGGGACAGAAATGGCACTGAGTGTGTGTACCACGCAGGGACAGGTGGCGGCCTCTCTCAAACTCCATCTCCTTTCCATCTCTCTGGAACATTGGCTTGTGCTCCTAAGGGCCATGTTGCAGGCAAAGAGAAAGCCCAAACTCTGGGATCATTTATCATCATTCTCTGCCACGCTCCACCTCAGGTCCCAAACCTCCAAACCCAGAACCAACTGGAAAGGGACAGGCTTTTGTTTTCTGTCACACAAATGCAACTTGGTCTTTGAGTTACCAGGTGACAGATTCTGGAATTTGGAAAAGGAGGAAACAGAAGTTTCCTCTTTCTGTTAGTTCAATGTATTTGACTTTGACTACCCCAAATAATAGTTGACAAGTGAACTGCTCTTTCCCAATGAGTAAAATATCACATCTGAAAAATGCAGCCAGTTGCCTAATTTTGCCCTGATGCATTCTTGGACTACCTTAAAAAATCGATGACTAGATGAATCCAGAAATGTTTGAGTGCCGAGCACTGGAAACCTGGCTCCATTCCCTATCACTGCCTAGCTTTCTGACCTTGGGTCACTTATTTCAACTCGCTTTGGTTTCTTCATTTGTGAAATGGGGGAATAACACTCAACGCCTTGAGTCCTTGCGAAGGTTATAGGAACTGCCTCGAGAAGATAGGAAACACTCAAGAATGGCATCGTCATACCTGCCGAAAAGGCATAACTATGGTTTTGTGTTCAGGTTCTCCAGAGAAAGAGGACCAATAAGATGTAAATATGTATATACATAGTAAATGTAAATATCAATATGCAAATAAGCATGTGTACATGTGGCTGTGTATAGAGAGAGGGTGGGGAGCGGCTTTTTAATAAATTGGCTCGTGCAGGGGTATCTGGGTGGCTCAATCAGTTAAGCATCTGCCTTTGTCTTAGGTCCTGATCCTGGGGTCCTGGGACCTAACCCTGCGTCGGGTTCCCTGCTCCACAAGGAGCCTGCTGCTCCCTCTTCCTCTGCTGCTCCCCATCCCTGCTTGTGCACGCTCACTTTCTCTCAAATAAATAAATAAAATCCTTTAAAAAAAAGAAAGAAAGAATTTGGCTCGTACAATTGTGGGGGCTGACAAGTCCAAAATTTGCAGGGCTGGCTGTCAGGTTGGAAATTCTGGCAGGAATTAAAATTGCAGTCTTGAGTCTGAAGGAGTCTTGAGTCCAAAGGGAGGCGGGAGGCAGAATTCCTTCATCTCCGGGGACCTTGGCTTTTTCTCTTAAGGCCTTGAACTGATGGGCAGAGGCCCTCCCAAATCTGCTTTACTCAAAGTCTACTGATCTGAATATCACATTTTTAACAAATGCCTTCACAGCAGCACAGAGACTGGAATCTGACCAAACAACGAGGCACCATGGCCAAGCCAAGTCAACACATGAGACTCTCCCAGGCATGATCTTTCTTATTCCAGGGGAAACTGTACCTGACCAGGAGGTGAGAATGGAACAAACGAAATTTAGAGTAACAACACACCAATAAAAAGCACACTAGCAACACAAAAGCAGATGGTGAAGTTTTCCAAAGAACGATTGCAACACAACTGATGCCTACTTCGTCCCCTCGGGCCCATTCACGTCACAAGGGAAGACGCCATGATATGATGGAAAGCACTGGACAGTTAGAGCTAGCATCCCAGGTTCTAGATCCTTCTGCCCCTTGGCGAGTATGTGGTTTGCAGGCGGCTCACTGAATGTCTAAGCCTCCTCAGCTCCCAGTCATAACAAACACATCTGTCCTGCCTGCTGCAGGGGGAGAGTTGTGGGAATAAAGTGAGGCAACCACTGGCAAGGCTTTGCAAGGAAATTGCTAAGTGTCCTCATAGAAGGCATTATCCTACAAGGAACATCATGCTCTGATTCATACTAAAGCAAATAAAAAGCAACTCAACTGGGTCATAGGTGTGACCTGGCTTGGGTATTTTGGCGACAGAATCATGAATGTTTTCAATTAAAATTGTCTCACCTTCCTGGGATCTTGAATGGCTTTTTGGATGTGAATTCAATGACCGAGTTGTCTGAACACTAATTCTTTTTCTCCTCTGTCAGTACATTTTCACTGCATTTGATCAGGGCTCAAAGCGGCAGGTCCAACACATGTTTGTTATGGATAATTCACTCATTGCAGAGATATTTCTAGAGCCCTCACCATGTGCTGCCCTGGGCCCTGGATGGACAGGGGGTGACTTTAAGTCATGAGCCCAGTCATGGCACAGGGTCAGCGCTGGAAAAATGCCAGCCATTTACTATTCGTTCACATGCTATTATGCCACCATATGTGAAAAAGAAAGACAGGATTCATGCTTTAAACTAAGGACAAGGCTGAGCCAATATGCCTTCCAACCTCTGCAGCTTTTTCAAAGTTGCCAGACCTATAGCTCTGCATCCATTCAATATCACTCCGAAGTCAGGGCACTGAAAGCCCAGAAGAGTGAAGCAATCGTTCTTTGGAAAACTTCACCATCAGAGGAAATTGTCCTGCGTTATCTCTTAGAACACTTCACACTTCATTGGGAAGCTATAAAAACAATTACCAGGTCATTAGTAAAGGTTATTATTTTTTTTTAAGATCTAAAAGCATCTCTTGCAGAATGACCTTAGCCAGCATTTCAGCGAGAGACAGTTGCTGTAGTGCAAAGAGGGAGAGGTGTGGAGTGGAAACTGGGGTACCCTGCACTGGGTGCTGAAGCTTCTCCGAACCTCAGTTTACCCAACTCTGTGCTAAAGCTAGGAGTCCCTGACCCAGGGGCTGTTTGCGAGGCTGAAATAGAATCACTTCGGGAATAACACTTACACCACCCCAGGGCACTGGAAGGTACTCCGTGAATGCAATTCCTTCCACTCCCGGCTCCATGCTGCCTGTATTTGGGGGTCAGAGGCATGAATGGATAAAACAGGAAGGACAGAAAGGAACACAGGATCCATCAGGATATGCTAGGTTATGCTGCAGGAGCAATCCAAAAACCTTGCTGAAGACAACTGAGTTCATTTCTCACTCACACCCCATGCCCATCATGGGTTGACAAGGGAGCTCTACTCATCGTGACCACTCAGAAACCTGACAGAAGCTCCATCTTCTACATGATTCCAAGTTCATGGGGTGGGAGGAACAGAAACGTGATGAATCATAGGCTCAATCTTAAAGTTTCTGTCTCGGAGGGATATACATTCATTCCACTTACATTTCATTGACTAAAGCAAATCACGTGGCCACACCTGAGATCAATAGGGTGGGGGTGTATTATGCTGGAGGTGTAAGCATCGTTCAACATATAGGATCTTGGACCAAGCCACTGTCCCTCTGTTATAGAGTGAGTAGAAATCTAGCACAAGTTGAGGCTTTGAATATAATCTATCTTGTCATAACACAAATTTTTAACCATAATTCCATAAAACATTCAACCTTTTGTTTAGTCAATTATACGGTTACACACCTTCAGTGTGCCAGGCACTGTCCTAGGCTCAGTGAACATGATCTGGTCCCTGCCCTTATGCAGCTTATTTTTTAGAAGCAAGTCAAACAACAAACAAGTAGGAAATGCGTACTGCCCTTTCAAAGTGGGATGAATGCTATAGAGGAAAAGCCCTCGGGGTGAGGCAATCGAGTTGATGAGGATGAAAGGAGGGATTCAAGGTGTGTACTTGAGGTGTTGAATGAGTTGAATGGTTTTCCCCCCATTTCTATTCGATCCCCTTCTGCCATCCCCTTAAAGCTTTCTGGAAGTCAACAGAAATGCCTCAAAGTAATGCCAATGATAGTAGAAATGATTTCACAAACATAAGAGTTAACACCAACTCCCACCACCTCAGCTGGCTCTCCTCCTCCCATGGTGGACCTTCCCAGATACTGGGAAATGCCTCAGAATCCTGCTGTCTCAGAGCCCCATGGGGACACAGAGTGGGACAGGTTAGATGAAAACAAGGCAAGAAGAGCCTCCGCCAGGTCATGATGTAAACACTGGCTAGACCTCAGGATTCCTCAGCATCAGCCTTATCTGGAATATTCCATGTATTCGGCTACACCTCTGTGTGGACATCTAGGTCACTGGCCAGGAGCAAAGACAGAACTAGGGTAGAGGGAGGTGGGCTGAGGGAGGGGTAGATAGCTTTCATTCACTGAACACCTCCACTGGGCCAGGTGCTCTACAGACATCTACATCTCCTCTATTTATAACCCTCACAACATTCTCCTGAGGTAGACACCTTTATCCCCAATTGGCAGGTAAAGAAACTAAACCTCAGAGAAGGGAAGTAATTTGTTCTAAGTCACAAGGTGAGTGCCAAAGGCAGGATTAGAGAAACCCAGGCATGTTCTGCTCATCTTTGCTGACTCCAACTCTTAGACCTATCTTGTGTTCTCCTTCTTTCTTCACCTTAGGGGCATCCATTGACATCCATGCTTCCTCCTGCCGGAGGTTCTCAAAATGCACAAGGTGATTGATTATTATTTATTGAGCTCCTCTTATATTCCGGAAACAATGCTAATCACTTAGCATCCATTATATACTATAATATCATTTCACATTCAATGGATGATATATATTTCACATCAAACCTATGAGGTGGGTCATTTTGATTCCACTTATTTTGTATTAGAAAACAGAGGTTCTGGGGGCACCTGGGTGGTTCAGTGGGTTAAAGCCTCTGCCTTCAGCTCAGGTCATGATCCCAGGGTCCTGGGATGGAGCCCCACATCGGGCTCTCTGCTTAGCGGGAAGCCTGCTTCCCCCTCTCTCTGCCTGCCTCTCTGCCTACTTGTGATCTCTGTCTGTCAAACAAATAAATAAACTCTTAAAGAAAAAAGAAAACAGAGGTCTGGGAGGTGTAAAACTCTAAAAGCCTTTCACTGTGCCACACTGTATCCATAAATCCAAATTTCTTTTCCGATAACCCTACAACCTGCTGTCACTCTCTCCTATAACATCCCATCAGGCAGACTTTCCACAGCTGAGCTTTTGTTCTCTTTCAGACTCATCTGAGCATCTAACAAAAGGTATAGAATCCCTCCTCCAGGAAAAAATGCTCTTAAAACATAAGTGGGAAAATTTACATGCAATGATCTTATTATATTAGAAATGTATTTACAATTGACCCTTGAACTACATGGATTTGAACTGCATGGGTCCACTTATTTGCAGATTTTTCCAATAAATATAGTACAATGCTGTGAATATATTTACTTTTCCTTATGATTTTCATAACATTTTCTTTTCTGTAGCTTACTTTATTATAAGAACACAGTACATAATACATAATACATGTCACATACAACATATGTGTTGATTGCCTGTTTATGTTATTGGTAAGGCTTCTGGTCAACAGTAGTTTATACTAAAGTTTTGAGAGGAGTCACAAGTGATACATGATTTTTGACTATGTGTGGGGTCAGTGCCCCACAGTCTGTGTTGTTCAAAGTTCACCTGTACTTCACCTGTGTTCAATGTGGTTTTTTAAATCATGTTTCTAACTTTAAATTGATTATTTAAAAGCTAATTATTAATTCCAAGAAGAAAAAAAAAGTAGTAACACAAAAGTCAATCCTAAACCTGCTCAAAAGTAAATTTCAATTTTGAAAATGTAATGGTGCTTACCTTGAAACAGAAATTACAAGTGCAGTATACAGTTTGACATGGTCTATGAGTGTTATCTTCAATATCCGATCAGTTTGACTTTCCTTTGGAATATATTCACTGCTAAATCACAAAAGAATCAGTACCCCCAATGCTTTTTGCCAATGAGAAAGGACATGTGCCAAGGATCAACTTTATTCTCCAAAACAAGGTTTGAATCGTGGATCCTGTTGTGGAAGGCAAGTAACAAAATATCTAATGAAGGAAGTTTAAATCCTAAGAATGTGTTTTTGCCCAAGTAATCTAAAGAAAGGGAGATCCAGTGTTAACTTAGTAATTCAACAATGTCACAGTTCTAGGTCAGCTTCTCTACAACACTCTGGGCCTTCCCTTCGTGGTCACAAAATGGCTGCAGTAGCTCCAAACAATAAATCCTCATAGGACATCATATTAAAAGAAATGTCAACGATTCAGAAGGGCATTGCCATTTGACAGAAGTATTACTTCAGTTTTCTTTATCTGCTCCAAGTCCCAAATAAGCAAGGTCAAATCCATGGAACAAGGACTACCCCAGATCTCTCTAACTATCTATGGCTTCCTTTACTTGAAGGGTGAATAAACAATTGTGTAAGATATTTAACAAAAGATGGGACGCCTGGGTGGCTCAATCAGTTAGTGTCCAACTCTTGATGTCAGCTCAGGTCTCAATCTCGTGGTCATGAGTTCAAACCCTATAGTGGGCTATGCACTGGGCAGGGAGCCTACTTCAAAAAAAAGTTATTTAACAAAAGGATTTTGTGTCAGAACAACACAAATTTAAATACAGTTCCAGCCTTTAAAATCAAGTCTTTTGGGGGCACCTGGGGGCTCAGTTGGTTGAGCATCTAACTTGATTTCAGCTCAGGTCGTGTGGCTCTGCAGTCAACAGGGAGTCTGCTTGGGATTTCCTCTCTCCCCTCTCTTTGCTCCCTCCACCATTCTCTCACAAATAAATAAACAATTAAAAAAAAATCAGGTCTTCTCATGTAAAACATTTGCATCATCTGGTGTATTTTTAGGATAGGCAGATATAATTTTGCCACATTAAAAACATGGGGACTTTTCAGGGGATGTGAAAGGTGGAGGTCCTTATCATGTTCATTGATTAAAAATCAAAACAAAAAATATACATAAATTTGGACATCATTTCTTTTCATTGCATTTTCCACCTTAAGCTGGGCTTAATGTGAAAAAGGCAGGTGTGCACATTCACAATACGGGAAGCTCCTCTTATCGACAGGAAGTCAGGAGAATCACTAACCATGACAGTAAGATCCTTTCCATCCTACATTTGTTTGCAGTGAAACCACACATCAGAAACAGTTTTACATTTACAAAGAACATGTTATTTTCACAAAGATAATTTACAAAGTAACACTAAAAAACTATCTAAAAGAAAATATTCATCTTCCCACCAAGAGATCATTCATGGGCCACAGGTGAAGAAGCCCTTCTTTTCCTAGTGGGACAGAATGGTCAATCTTACTTCTCCAGTGTGATCTCAGAGTCCTGTCTCTAATTACACCACCTATGTGGGACATGCTTAGAGATTGGGATGCAACTGGTTTTCAGACCTTTACTCATCACCTGCTCAAGGGGTAGATAAAACAGGTTAGAGAGAAAGGAGAGAGGGAGAGGATCTTTCTGGAGGCAACTTGTGGTAAGGGGAAGTGTGTTCTGCAGGGTGACTTGGACATGGGTCATGGGTTTAAATCCCGGCTTCCCTACTTTCTACCTCTGAGACTTTTATTAGCCCAATGATTCTCTCTAAACTTCAATATTCTTACTTTACCTGAAAACAGGAGAGTGATCATTCTCTTCAGTGAGACTGAGCATTTTCAAATAACTAAAATTGACACTGTGCTTATGACTTAAAGTGATCAAAGGATGTTTTATTGTCTAAGGGTGGCTAGTGAGCGAAGAAGAACAGCTTGAGTTTCTACCCACGGGCAGGGGAAGGACTCTCCTCTTCCCCAGTGAGCATATTTAATGGTAGGGTGGGAGAATGACAAAGCCAGTGTACAATTCTATCCCCATGCTTGTTCACAGTATCTGTCTCATGTACATGGAAATCCACACAAGACGTAAACTGAGTCAATGCTACCCTCATCGGTATTCCAGCCCTCTTTAGAAGCAGCAGGATGAGGGAGAGCAATCATAGCCCCTACTCAACCTCTTGTCTTCTTCCATCATTTTCATGTGCTTTATTTGCATGTGGTTTTGCTCATTATAATGTCATTAGCATGAAAGGAGGGGTACTATTACCAGGATAATCAGGGGAGAAACTGGTCCTACTCAGGCTTAGCTAAGACCACTAACCTACACAACCCGGCTCCGGCTGCATCCTTAACTCACTTCCTTTTGGGGATTGCCAGATTGTAGAGTCTTATGTATTTTCACTCTATCTCTTGTAAGTCTTATTGGATATACTGAATATATTCATTTCTACATACATACACATATAGTTCTTTGGCGCAAATGACTATATATGTGTGTACCATCTTGTGTATACCAAATATATTTTGTATACTTATTATTTAACCTAATAATTGTTCTTCCTCCCACGAACTGGATTAAGTCCTTGAACACCAGCTATCCATGTCCCTCTTGATACAAGGATTCTGATACATGTCTACCTTCATTACAAAGAAACCTATTTCGGCATTTTTCCATATTCTGAATAGTACTTCACACGTTTCCTACCCCTCAAGATGTTAAAGAGATTGAATCACACTTCCTACGTTTCCAGAGCCCGTGGAAGTCAGAAATTGCTGGAGATTCTGTGGATTTGTAGATGACCTTAGGTTCTCGAGCTCTCCTCCAGATTCCACATCTTCTTATGCTGTCTCCAATCTGTGCCTGGTGTGAAACTCAGTGCGCCCTCCTTGGATTCTCTCCCCATGGTCACACATCAGTTACAATTGAAAAGCATTCTCCAAAGATGCACATCATGGCTCTTCTCCCACCCCCACATCCTGGGTGAACAGGGAGAGGTCTCCTGAGGTCTGTTCTGCATTTTCCTGTCTTCTCCTCTCCAGCCCCACCCTTGGCCCTTAGTTTGGAGATCTGGGTCCTCCCTGGGTGTGTGGTGAATCAAAGGTTGGGGACTGCATTGGAAAGTGCAGAGATTTTTCTTGAATAGAGAGTCAAAGAAAAGAGTGGGCAAGTGAAAAGAAGGTGGTAGAGAAAAGAAAGCTAGAAACACCCTTCAGTTGAGTGCTAGAGAATATGGATCCTAAGATGGACCTATTTACTTAACACAGATGGAGTTCTTCCTATGCATCGGGGACTGTTACAGGGACTTGTCAGATATGAACTGAGTTCATTTCCCTCACCCCCCTGATAAGGAGGTCCTATTATCATCCTCTTTTTACAGAGGAGGGAATGAAGGCACAGAAAGATTTAGTGATTATGAGAGCAGCAGGGTCAACACTCGAACTCGGAGCATGTCTGAGTTCATGTTTTCAGCTCTGCTTTGTACTCCTCGTGGGGCTTATTAACTGTGCTTCCTTTCATGATGACATAGACATTCAAGCACAGTTTGGAATTAGCTATTCATTTTGGCATTACTTTGTCCATGACATCAACTCAAGACTGGGTCCTGTGGGTCCCGGAATATATTTGTTTTGTTTTGTTTTGTTTTTAATAATTATTTTTATTTGAGAAAGAGAGACAGAGCTAGTGAGAGAGAGAGCAGGAACTGGGAGGAGAGGGAGATGAGGGCTCCCTGCAGGGAGCCCAAGATGGGGCTCGATGCTAGGATCCTGGGATCATGACCTGAGCGGAAGGCAGAAGCTTAACTGACTAAACCGCCCAGGTGCCCCTGTATTTGGCTTTTTAAAAAAAGGACCTCAGTGGATGGCATCTTCTGATGGAGGGGAATGGACCCAGCTTCACGGCCCCCTGCCTCCTTGATGGCTTCCTCCCACTTCCTGCCCCTCTCTGGCCTCCTTACATCTTTCCTCCAGATTCGTCTTGTTATACAGCTTGTATCAAGCTTCTCTCACATATGCACACCCAGACCCATGATGATGGCATTGCATGCCCTCCAACAGACAAACCTCACAGAAGCCCCTCTCCTTTAAACAATCTTAAAAGTTTGCCTTTGGGAGTGCCTGGGTGACTCGATCAGTTAAACGTCCAACTCTTTTTTTTTTTTTTTTTTTTTTAAGATTTTACTTATTTACTCGAGGGAGAGCACAAGCGGGAGCAGAGGGAGAAGCAGAGGGAGAAGCAGACTCCCCACTGGGTAGGGAGCCCAACGTGGGGCGCCATCCCAGGACCCTGAGATCATGACCTGAGCTGAAGGCAGACACTTCACCAACTGAGCCACCCATGAACCCCAAGCACCCGACTCTTGGTTTCGGCTCAGGTCATGATCTCAGGGTTGTGAAATGGAGCCCCACATTGGACTCCGTGCTCAATGGGGAGTCAGCTCAAGATTTGGTCTCTCACTCTCCCTCTGTCCTTACCCTGCCCCCGCCCCGCTCTCTCTCTTTCTCTTTAAAATAAATAAATAAATCTTTAAAAAGATAAAAATAAAAGTTTGCCTTTGGTTAAATTCTCTCTTTTCTCAGGTTTCTGAAAAGATGTCTGACAACTCAGTTTTACTAGCATGTCATTGGCAGGGCGCTGACAAAGGTGAAGGGAGACTCCCCAGAATTATAAGGAGGAAGCATTTAGAGTTGCCCTTAAGAGTTGCCAAGGAACAATGCTCCCGCCTGATTTTCCTCTGTTATCCAGGTTCCCTTCACTTCACTCTTCTGAAAAGCGGAGCCTAGAAGTTGGTGCTTCCCTGATATAATTGCTTATGGCTGAATCCCTGAGCAGCCAAGGCAGAGATAGTTTTCAAAAATCCAGCCACTTTGATGTTGGTGGTGACTTGGACCCAGTGGAGAACATTCGTTCTTATTGCCAAATTGCAAAAACGCCCTCTTGAGTTTCCAAAAATACCTCCTCGTTCAAGAGTTCTCTGCCCCAGAGAGGCAGGGTGATGGGTCGAAACAGCTAGTGAGTAGAAGGCAGCTGGCCTGAGTCACACGGGGGAGAAGTTGCGGATAAATTTTAAGAGCCACTGTAAACTCAGGACCATATGGTGTCCGGGGGCATTTGTGTTTTAACAGATATATCTTGGGATCTTTGAAGGAATGGTTGCACTGCCAACTCGTCAATTAATCAACCCTCCCAAGGTCGCCAGGGACGCTGTGGATTGGGCCCGGGCAAGAGGGGCCTGGAGGAACTGGCTTTAATTAAAGGATTTGTGCAGTAATGGAATCCTCAAATCCTTTGAGCAATGTTGCATGAAGTGGGCCTTTCAATCCCTGTGTGCATTTTCCATGGCTGCAAAGAGGCGACGAATATCCTGACCAAGCATTTCCAGGGAGGGTGTTGTTAACCCATTTAGAAACCCCTCTGAAGGACACACGGCCCAAGCAAATGAAAAAAAAAGAAAAAGAAAAGGAAAGAAAAACATGGCGCTCCGCAGCAGCAGGAAGGCTATCCATTCTCCAAACTCTTGTGATAAAGTCCTGACGGGGTCGTTACTACTTGAAAGAATTGCTTTGCAGATGTTAAGTGTTCTGACATGACCTGCACTTAGAAACTCACCCAGCTACTTCCCTTTGAATTGTTGGCTATGATTTGAATGGGATCCTTGATCAATGAGAGTAATGGTCTTGCCGTGTGTGGGGCCCACAGACTGGGGGTCCTCTGGATGAACTCTGCCCTTCGATGGTTTTTGACAAGCAGGATATTCTTGTGGGGAATCAATCAACTTCTGAAAAAATCGGTACTGCGTGTGAACCCACTGAGCCCCTTCAACATCCAGCCCACCTGCCTGACTCTTGAAGGTATTTTTTTCTTCCATGACCTTGATGAGACATTTCTCTGAATCTGTGCTCATCCTTTCTGTGTCATTTGGTGCATGTGAAATTCTTACACACACATATGCACACACACACACACTCTCTCTCATGGGTGTTTCAGCTTGCCGGCTGCCGCACAGAAAACACAGTCCAATTTCTACGCTGACAGGAAGCTCCACCTCACCGCTAATCACTACACACCTCCTACCAAATCCCACTGCCGAGTTCCACCATACAACTGGGTCCCAAAATCTCTTCAGAGAACCAAAATTTAACATCCAAGCATCGCCTTTTTATCAGGAACCATTATAAGATCATCTTTATGTGTTTTGATATACTGCTATCAACTGTTAATACATTGTTCAACGTCCCTCATCTACATAACCCGCAGGCTTGTGACTCTGAGCTCGGACTCAGAGAGCACTTTGCTTGCTTTCTTGATAAGCAGATACGTACGGCACATGTGTCTCAGCTCAGGCTGCCATAACAAGACACCACAGACTGGATGACATAAGCAACAGAAACTTCTCTTCTCACAGCCCTGGAGCCTGGCAGTCTGAGGTCAGGGTGCCTGCATGGCCGGATTCTGGTGAGACCTCTCTTCCTGCCACCCGACTCTGCCTTCTCACTCTGTGCTCATAACAGCAGAGACACTGAGCTCTCCGGTGTCCTTTTTTTTTTTCTTTAAAAGATTACATTTATTTATCTGAGAGAGAGAGAGAGGGCATGAGCAGGAGGGAGTGGGAGAGGGAGAGGGAGAAGTAGACTCCCCACTGAGCAGGGAGCCAGATGTGGGGCTCGATCCTGGTACCTTAGAATCATGGCCTGAGCCAAAGGCAGACGCTGAACCAACTGAGTCACCCAGGCATCCCTCTGATGTCTTTTTTTATAAGGACACTAACCCAGTCGGATCAGGACCTTACCCCGTGGCCTCATTTAACCTGACTTACTTCTGGGAAGCTCCCATCTTCCAAATACGGTCACATTGGGAGTTAGGGCTTCAACATACGACTCTGGGGAGGGGGATGCAATTTAGTTCATAGCAAACATGTACATCGTTCATTCAATTTTCTTTCTCTCTGGATGCTAGAACTACTGTTTCAGAGTTTTAGACTCAATTCCATTGGCATTTTTAATTTATATTTCCATGTACAATTTTTCCATATCCCCTTGCCCTCCTGACTCAGCATTTATTCTTTTATCCTTGTGATGATGTGAAGCTCTGTCTTGTTGTGCGTTCACTCCACGTATGTAGGTGTGTTTTAATGACAAATCTTCCAAATAAAATTTGGAAACTGATGGGAAGTAAGAATGATAAAGATGAGAAAAGATTTGTGTTACGACGTCAGGAAGAAAGATATCCTTTAGTTTTGTGTGATTGTTCACTTGTTTGTCTTGGCGATCTGATTAACTTGTTTCTGAAGGTCTTAGCTTGCAGCACCCGTGGAACTAAAGTTGGCTTGTGGAAAGGTCCAGCTACAATGGTGGGTAATGCTAAAGAACAGATGAACTCTGTTTTCTATACTTTTCTTCAGGAAAGTTACTCCTAACCACAGAGTATTACAGATGAGTAATTGGATTCTTTATCAGCTGCTGACAAAATAACTACTCATCTTTTCTTTGAAAGCATAGATATGTGATCAGGGACTAGATTCTTCCCTCTTATTCATGCTTCACACCCAATCTGCTATGAGCTTCTATTGATTCTATGTCCTTACTGTCTCTCAAATACATTTTCTCCTCACCATCTCTTCTACCCGCTCCTTAGTTTGGGTCCTCACCTGCTTTTTTCATATATATTGTTAAAATAAACTCTGTAGTGGACAGTCATGTTTTGGGCCAGCCAGAACCCGCTCTATATATGAAAGATGTCCTCCCCTCCGTAGAACAGAAGCCAAAAACTGGTTTTCCCAGAAACCTTTGCAGCCAAGACACAGGCATTGCCTCGGCCTCTAACTAAACATCCCCACAAGAGGCTTTACACCAGAAGTGATGCAATGAGACAGGTGCCACATGGAATTCACCTTGGCAAAGGTGATGGCAGAATCCTTCAGTTTCCAGGACAATGGCTCTGGACACTTTGAAGAGGACAAACCAAAATTTCCTACAGAAGCTGCTCTCTCTACCAAAATGACCAGGACAGGGGTTTCCAAACAAGACAGAAAATTTTAGACAATAAGTACCTTACTCCAGCCAACACTATAGGAAAATGCTACAGCCCCATCCCAGCCCCTATCAGCAAAAGCCAAGAGTCCACCATTCTGGGCAGGCTGGAGCTAGGTAGGTGCCCTGACCTCCCTTCTGAGCAGTGTTAGCAAAGACCACATAGGGAGCCAGGAGTTCATCTCCAGCAAATAATGTGAGGGAGAGGGGGAGGAAGCCCCTTCGTTGTTTCCCAGTTCATCCCCTGTAAGATCTAGCCATGCGTTCTCCCCTTAGGTTCTTTCAAATTCCCCCTTTTAACAAATCTCCCTTTTAATTTAATTTGTTCAAAAGATGGTATTGGTCGGGACTCTACCTCTTAGAGTACGTCCCAACCACCTGCTCCCCCAGCCTTCCTTTCTCAAGTTACAGGTCCCTTGCTCGGAGATGGCTTCATTAACCCACTGCCCCAAGTTGTACTTCTCCAGGCGCTCAGAGTCCCCTGGGCAGTCCTAATCACGTGTGTAATTGTGCATTCACTCGTGACTGTCTTCCACACCAGCCAAGGCTTGCTGCAAAGAGGAAGCGTGTTATTGTTCAACTTTGCACATCCAGCGAGACACAAAGGATAAGGCACAGGGTAGGTGCTCATTAAAGAAGCAAGCCTCTGACACAGCACTCACAGTCATTCCCCTGCATACCTGTCAGTTTTCTCATGATGACCGGCCAGCTGATGCAGGGTAAAGTGTGCAAATGTGGGAGGTCAGTCTCCTCATAATAACATGTGCCCAACTTCCGGTTCCCTAAGCCTGCTCTCCCCACCAGGCTAACTCCCAAGAAGGAAGCGCTGACTCTGATCTCCCCTCCTCACTTAATCCATCTTGGGCAGAGAGCAGGGCAGGGAGGCAGCAGCACAGACTCGTTTTCCCCGGAGGAGGGACGGGGCTGGCCTCTGGGGCTGCGCCAGGGACGAGCTGGCAGCCCGTCCAATCCTGCTGGGATGCTAGACAATGAACTCTCGATGACCTGCAGCCATGAACTTCATGCCAATGTCGAAACAACCCCCTCCGTCTTCCGGAATTCAAAATATCAGTGTTTTTTGTCGACCTTCATCATCTTAAATTGGTCACATAAGGAGCGCGTTGCAGTGGCTGTTGTTTTTAAGTGGGTGGAAGATGCTTTTGTGCTGAGACCTCTCCTTGGCCTGTTGCTCCCCGGAACAAATGTGGCGATCAAATTACCATCCCCTGGAAATAGCAGCCTAATGGGAAATGCTGACAGCTTCTAACCTGAACCAAGCAAATGGCATTGATAGAATATCTAAAATAAATGACTACCAAAAAAAAAAAAAAAAAAAAAAGGAAGGAAGGAAGGAAAAAGAAACAAAAGCTCGAGGTATGCGTTTCCTTAACCCGGCAGAACCATGTGGCTGTGAGCCTTCTGTGGATAGGACAGCCAGAGACACCCGGCATGGAAGGACAAGAGTTTGCTGACCTGTGTATGGTACTGTGTTCTGCCAGCATTGGTCTAAGTAGCAGAAATGTCTCTCTGATAAGGACTGGGGATCAGAGAGGTGCCAGGAAGCAATCCAGCTCCCAGGTCTCCCCAGCCACAGCCACAGGACTGTGCCTCCTGGATCACAAGGAAATGCATGTCATCTTGTATGCAGGAGGTCTGGCGTTTATAGAACTTTTAATCTTGTCCAAAGTTCTTTTTGAAAGAGACGTAACAGGTATTTGACATTCCATTTAATAGGTAAGGAAGCCAGCAACAAGGACACAGCTCATCTAAGTCTAGAGCTCAAATTTTATGATTCCTAATCCAGTGTGCACTCCACCAAAATAAGTATTTGGCAATGTGAAGAATAATAATGATCCTAACAGTAATGATGCCCGGCATTTATGGATCACTCAGCACGGGATAGATACTGTAGTGGGTACTTCAGTGAACATGAACCCATTTCAGCAAGGTAGGACTGTCATAATCTCCATGTTACACGAGTGAAGACACTAAAGCCCAGAGAGGTTAAGTAACTTGTCAGAGGTCACACAGCTAGCAAGTGGCAGAACCCAGAGCCAGAGTGCTCAACCCCTATCCGTGAGGCTTGCCAAGTTCAACCTTAAGAGAAAGAGTAACATTTATATATTCTATTCATTCATTTTCTTACTTTAAAAGTGATTTGGTTCCACGGTTTAAAAATCAAGGGAGGTTCAGTCGAGAGACTTTTCCAGCAAAATTTGGAAGACTACTTAATAGCAAAGAAAAGTATATCTGATAAACATTTACATATAAAAGCAGGATACAAAACTATAGGCACACAAGAATTAAAACTACATAAAATAAGCATGAGAGAATAGAAAACTGTAAGAAAAGGCACAAGATACTATCAGTAGTTGTGTTGAAGTGGTATGATAATGGGAGGTTTTTATTAATGTTCCCTATTTCCATATATTCTGTGGGTTTTTTTTAATTTAAGGAAATGTGAAAAGCCTCCTCAAAACATGGTTTGACTTATTGCTTCGAATCTGTGGCATTTGGGGAACCACAGAGAAAAAACTGTGTTATAAATAGCAAAAAAGGTGGGAGCAGCTTGTGTTTTTCATTTTTATTGTAGCTAAACTTCAAGGAATGTGTCTTGATTATACTAGTAAACATTTGTCCCCACTGGCTCCCCAAAGAACGAGGGAGAGAGGGAGAAGAGAAAGAAAAAGAAAAAGGAGGGAAGGAAGGAGGAGAAGAAAAGGGGGACGCATTTTGTTGCACAGCAGAAACATGCCATTTCATTGCTTTGTTTGGGAACTACTTAACAAGACTACAAACACTAATCTCACTGGGTAATTAAAACAGTGTAAATGTCACTATTCCAATCTTTGACATTTGGTTTGGGTCCTGACAGGGCACAATGAATTATAGAGAAGGAATCTCCCTGTTGTGAGCACATGTGTTAATAATCCTGGCACAAGGCTTTAATATTCCTCTAGATGTTTGAAAAACTCTATGTAGCTAGATATATGAGGTTCCTTCAGCCCTTTATCACATGGTGCCTCGGGGCACCTCTCCTATTGCTGTTTTGCATTGTTGTGTGGCTGTCTTGAATCACTTAAACTTCCATGCGTGTCGAGTCTGGGTTTGCCCTAGACATGGCATCTTTCCCAAGGGCCCCGATTGCGGGCTCTTTCTTAGTAACCCAATGCCATGTACTCCAGAGAAGGTCAACCACGTTTGAACACTGAGAGCAACTCCCATTTATTTATTTATTTTTTTAAGATTTTATTTATTTATTTCACAGACAGAGATCACAGGTAGGCAGAGAGGCAGACAGAGAGAGAGGGGAAGCAGGCTCCCTGCTGAGCAGAGAGCCTGATGCGGGCTCGATCCCAGGACCCTGAGATCATAACCTGAGCTGAAGGCAGAGGCTTTAACCACTGAGCCACCCAAGCGTCCCGCAACTCCCATTTATTGATCACTTGCTATGCACTGGGCACTGTACTTCCTGCTTCTCACTTTCTCTTTTCATGAGATGCCGTGGGTAAAGCAGCCAGCCCGCCGGCCCCAATCTCAGGTCCTGTAACCTTGGACAATTTTCTCAGCCTCGCCGTTTCTCATCTTCAGCCTCTGTAAAATGAGGAAAGGATGGTATCTTCCTTCTTAGGATTGTTGCAAAATTAAGTGAGTTGGAATATGTGGAATGCTTGCACATAGTAGGAAATCAATAACTCTTAGCCTTTATTATGCTCATTTTGTCGCCATAATTGTTCATTCTTACAGCGAGGCAACTCTTGCTTCTCCCACCCTGACCCGCCCCCCCACCCCAAGACTTCCCCATCTCGGTAGACCGCACCACCTCCCTCCTAATTGTCCAAAACCGAGGCATCATCTTTGATCCTCGTCTCTCCTCCTCCAGATCCTGTCATCCAATAAGTCCTGTCAGCTTTGAGTCTAGAATATCCTGTACCCTTCCGCCTGATGCCATCTGGGAGAACAGCGTTCTGCAAGTGGCCCCGCCTGGGTTAGGAGCCTGCTTCCCCCACTTTGTGGTGCAGATGGGCAAAGTACTTGAGCTCTCATTGGGATAACAATAGAACCTACATCATAGGATTGTTGGGAGGACAAAATCAAACAATCCCAGTAAAGCACTGGAAACAATGCCTGAGCAGAGAAACCTGTCAGGCAGAGTTAGTTCTGGCTGTGGACCTTAACAGCCAAGTCCTTGAATTCCAGGCTGGTGCAGGTTGCTGTTAGCCCTCACCGGGACTGAGGCCGCAGCCTCCCAGAACTGCTTCCATTCTCAGCCTTCCATCTTTTCACCACACAGCAGCCAACAGCATCTTGCGAGTGTGTACGTAAAACCATCGCTAAGAATCTTTCAATGCCTTCCCGTTACTCTTGGATAAAAATCCAAACCCTTACCTCTGGCCTAGAAGTCTCTTTAGGTGACCCTCTCCACTCTGATCTCAGTTTGGACTGTTATCCTCCCTCCGCTATAATCCAGGCCACCTGCCATTTTTTTTAGTTCCTTGAATGTGCCATGGTTCAGCCTGCCCCAGGACCTTTGCATTTACTTCTGTCCACAGAACATTCGTTCTGGCCCCTTTTTATATTTGCAGATGTCCAGGGGTTATTTCCTCTATAACTCCAGATTTCCTTATCCTGTCTGGGGTCACCACTCCCCAATCTCCAGTGACATCATCCAGCTTCCAGTTCTTTGTAGCCATGTTTGATCATATCTTGTTTATTTGTTCCCTGACTTATATTCTGCCTGCCCATCTCGCATATAGCATATTCCAGTTACTAGGGTGGCATAGCAAATCACTACAAAACTTGTAGCATAAAAGAATCATTTATTATGTTCACAGGTTGTGCAGCTGGGAAAGTCAGAGAAGGTGCTGATCTCTTAGGGCCTCAGATGGAAGACTCAAAGGCTGGAGGCTGGGAGGACTGGTCTTCCTTTGGCCTATTTTTCTGTCTCTGTGTGGTTTCTCTGTGTGATCCCTCTAGCATATCCGCAACAATGTGGCTGAACTTCTTCTGTGTCAACTCAGGGATCATAAGGCAACTGTTTGGAAAGAAGGCCAGGAGACTGCTATCTCATCTTTTATGACTCAGCTTTGAAGGTATGTCACTTCTACTGGTCACAGGCCTGTCCCATTCAAGAGGAGGAAACATAGACCCTACCTTTCCATGGAGGATTGCCTTTGTCCTAATATGAGAAGAGAATATAGAATATACATATAATGAATATTATTCACCCTTAAAAAAGAAAAAAAAATCCTGCCTCTGGTGACAACAGCCAGACCCAGAAAAACAAATATTGTATGATCTCACTTACATGTGGAATCTTAAAAAGTCAAACTCACAGAAGCTGAGAGTAGAATCGTGGTTGCCATGGGCTAAGGGGAGGAGGACATGGGGAGTTATTGGTCAAAAGGTACAACACTGCAGTTATACAAAATGATTAAGTTCTGAAGATCTACTATCCAATACTATCTGTAATAACACTGTATTATATACTTAAAATGTGATGAGCTCTTATGTTAAGTATTCTTACCACAAAAAAATAATAAAAATAGTAGTAACAGGGGCAGGAGGTGATGGACATGTTGATGGCCTTGATGATGGTTTCGGGGATGTATACTTATTCTCAAACTCATGGAACTGCAGGCATATTAAATATGTATAGCTTTTTACATCTCAACCGTACTTCAATAAAGTAGGTTTTTTTAATAGATGTGTATTCATGATTTGGATTGCTTTTGTCATTTGTAAGTGTAAGTGTGTTTACCAAAAAATAAAGTTAAAGTTAAGTGAAAAGAAGAAGGAGGAGGAGGAGGAGAGGAGGGGGAAGGGGAAGGAGAAGGAGAGATGTGGGGTGGACTATACCAGTATAGCCGTCTTTGAAAAGATAGCCTGCCACAGAGGATATGAATAGACATCTTTCTGAAGAAGACATACAGATGGCCAACAGACACATGAAAAGATGCTCAACATCACTCATCATCAGGAAATGCAAATCAAAGCCATAATGAGATGGCACCTCACACCTGTCAAGAGTGGCTAAAATCAACAACACACAAAATAACGAGTGTTGGTGAGGATGTGGAGAAGAAAGAACCCTCTGCACTGTTGGTGGGAATGCAAACTGGTGCAGCCACTATGGAAAACAGTATGGAGATTCCTTAACAAACTAAAAATAGAGGGGCACCTGGGTGGCTCAGTGGGTTAAGCCTCTGCCTTCAGCTCAGGTCATGGTCCCAGGGCCCTGGGATCGAGCCCCACATCGGACTCTCTGCTCAGCCTGGAGCCTGCTTCCTCCTCTCTCTCTGCCTGCCTCTCTGCCTACTTGTGATCTCTGTCTGTCAAATAGATAAATAAAATCTAAAAAAAAAAAAAAAAACTAACTAAAAATAGAATTCCATATGGTCCAGTAATCTCACTATGGGGTATTTACCCAGGGACTAAAAGATAAGGCAGTATATAGACCCAATGGAATATTATTCAGCCTTAAAAAAGTGCAATCTTGCCATTTGCAACAACATGAATGGATCTGGAGGGTATAATGCTAAATAAAATAAGTCAGAGTAAGACAAATATCATATGATTTCACTCATACGTGGAATTTAAGAAACAAAACAAACCAAGAAGAAAAGACACAAACAAAACAACAGACTCAACTACAGAGAACAAACTGGTGGTTCCCAGAGGGGAGGTGGGTGGGGGGATGGGCGAAATAGGAGGAGGGGATTAAGAGCACACTTACTGTGATGAGCACTGAGTAGTAATAAAACTGTTGAATCATTATTCACTGGATGTGAATTACACTTGAATAAAAAAATAAATCAATAAAATGGAGCACCAAGTTTAAGTAAATAAATAAACTAAAAAACAAACAAACAAAAAAAAAACAAAGACAAACAAAACAGAAAACCCCAAAAAACAAAAGAGAAAATACAGCCTGCTGAAAAGCTCCAGGAGGGCAGTAACCTTGCCTTGCCCACACTGTACTCACAGCTCTAGAACGGTGCCTGGAACATAGTAGGTGCTCAGTAAACCTTTATTGACTCAAGGAATGAAATGCTCTATGATGTAAATATATCATCTTCATTTTACAGATAAAAAATATTAAGACTCCGTGAAGGGCTCAGATAGACACCCAGGTTTGCCTGCCTCCAGCAGCTGTTTCTTAATAAATGATATCCTCCCTTCCCTCCCCATTGTGGAACATTGAATAAATGAATAAAAGAATAAAGGATTGAATTATTCTATTTTTTCCCTAGTGAAATTATTCTGATATCACTGGTTAATACTCAGACTCTATCAAGTCTTCTGATTCCCTTACCAGATTTTTCTTTCCCAGATGTTTAGTACTGATTATTATTTTTTTTTTTTTACTTTTCTTTTCTTTTCTTTTTTTTTAAATAGGCTCTGCACCCAGGACAGAGTCCAACACAGGGCTTGATCTCCCAACACTGAGATTGACATCTCAGCTGAGATCAAGAGTTGGCCATTGCACTGACTGAGCCACCCAGATGCCCCAGTGCTGATTCTTAACACTGATAGGTACGAAGCATCTTTATTTTCAGTAGGCCCATGTAACACCTGTTCTTAGGATACTTAAGAGTATGGCTTCCAGGGAAAAGCCCCGGAAATAGTTAAATAGGACTTTCAATGAACTGCAGCCAAGGGATGTCTAAGCAACCTTCAAACTGAAGGCATCTGAAGACTCCTTTTATTGTCACTTTCAGAAGGCAGGGCCTTTCTGTAGGCTACTTTCTGGTCTTAGCCGGCAGTGGGCTGGCAAGTCTGGGTCATGGTTCAGAGGAAGAGCGCCACCTACTGATGACCTGCTCCACCTTCAACACCACTGAAGTTGAGCTAAGACCACCCTGTTACTGTTCAAAGGCTGTGGAGGAGCCTTCTCAGCAGAACAATGAAATCTTGGTCTTGACTTCCAGCTCTGGTATTTGCACTAACAGTGAGACCAACAAAATCGTAGTACATTGAATATAAGGCAGGTCAATGTGGTTCTGTGAGAAAGGATAATGACTCCAGCAGGAAAGGTTCTTCCCAAAATACAGACTGCATGCTTCTGGCAAGCCTCTGCACTGAATGTTACCTTATTAAGGAGAATAGTCCTATAGCATATTTCATACCATTTTGGCAAAGCATTTGCAAGATTATTCTTTTCAGTAATGAGGTGGTACCTTCACTTCCATCTCATGTGTTCCTGAGAAATTCCAATGCATAACATAAGGCAAGAAAAATCAACTTCAAATAGTTCTGGGTTCTGCTAGGAAGCTTGTAGCTGCAAGTAACAAGCCATGGCAACTTCACTAAGTAAATCATTCGTATGATATGATTCCATCTATGTGAAGTTCCAGAACAGGCAAAACAAATACATGGTGATAGAAATTAGAACAGTGTCTGGGACAAGGGATGGGAGGAATTAATTGCAAAAAAAGACAGGAAAGAAGTTCTATGAGAATGAAAATGCCTGTATCTTGTGGGACTGGGGTTACTCAGAAGTACATGTTAGTCAAAAGTCACTAGAGGGTGCAATTTAAGATTTATGCATTTCACTTACTTACATTTCTCCTAGAAGGGAAAAAAAAGAGATGTAAATAAATATTGAACTCTAGGAGCACCTGGGTGGTTCAGTCGGTTGGGCATCTGCCTTCTGCTTGGGTCATGGTCCTGGGATTCTGGGGCTGAGCCCCCAGCCAGGCTCCCTGCTCCGCGAGGAACCGGCTTCTCCCTCTGCCTGCCACTCCCCCTGCTTGTGCACTCACTCTCTCTCTCTCTGTCAAATAAATAAATAACATCTTTAAAAAAAGATCTTGAACTCTAGTTAATGACTTATGGGCTGAAGTGTTTAGGAACAAAGTGAACTGATGCCTGCAACTTACTTTGAAGTCCCCTAAAAAAACAGATGAATTGACAGATACACTGAGAGATGGATTGATATGTGAAAAAAACAAAGAGGGCAAAATGGTAATCACTGTAGGATTATGGTATTATTGTATATGGGTGTTCAGTATACAATTCTTTCAACTTTTTCTGAATGTTTGAAAATTTCCATACAAAAGTCAAAAGGGAAATGAAAAAATAAAGAACAAGCCTAATGGAAAAAACACACATACCTACCTTTGGGTTGAAATGACCTAAGAAAATATTAAGTTTGGGTTTCTTAGAGCTGGAATTATCTCAGTTATCTTAGTAAGATGGACAGATTAGGTAGTTCGGATGTCACTAATTAACTTTTCTGAATGAGAAATTGTTTTAATTTGAGATAACTCTGAGCTTTCTGGCACCCCCCTGGAGTAAAGGTGGGCTCCCAAATTAAGTTAATGAGGCAAAGGAAGAGGATACTGCTTTACCAATTATGTGTACCTTTCTATAACCTCTTGGCTAGCAGAAATGTTTCCAAGAATGGCAGGGAGGCTGCCCTTACCGTATCTATCATGGTCCTAGCTTTGTACTTATTTTTTTTTCAATGAGAATTCTACCATCACCACTACCCCTTACCTCCAGCATGGAAAGAAGCTGCACAAAAAAATTCTTATTTAAGAGAGCCAACAAAGTTTTTTAAGCCATCAAATGAGTTAAGCGAAGATGAACCAGAAGTAGGTGAATTAAATTTCCCCTCAAGTCCTATAGAAATCCAATAAATAAATTAAATGCATGTGGATTTAAAAATTAAAGGCCGAGAAGGCTTGAGGCAAAGTGCATTTGACATTTGAAATAATAGAAACTTGAGCGGCGGCTTGTAGCAAGCTGTGGGCTTACCTGGTGTAATAGGGGCCCTTGGTCACCGGTCTGCCTGACTCTGTGTTTACGGAGCATAATGGCCTTGCGGGGACATTCAATACAACTCCTCATCGCAAGGTGTGGCTTGAGGGTCATCATTTAGAAGACAATGGGAGCAGCCTCCTGCTCAGCCGTCCACCCAGAGGGGCCATGATTATTGAAGTTCTGAGTTTGTTCAGTTATCTCTCCTTTTGGAAGGATTGGCCTGTAGCTCCAAAGCACGCCTGCAAAAGGGTCTGGCAATGTGTTGCAAGAAACTGAAAGATGCTCTCTCATGATGACCCAGTAATTTAGCCTCAGCCAGGAATTCTTTTTTTTTTTTTTTGTTAAGATTTTATTTATTTATTTGAGGGAGAGACAGAGGGAATGGGTGCAGAGGGAGAGACGGAGAGGGGCAGAGGGAGAGAGACAAGCAGTCTCCAGGAAGGGCTTGAAGAGGGGCTCTCTGCAGGGCTCGCCCTGGGCCTCTATCCCAGGATCCTGAGAAATCAGATGCCCCACCGACTAAGCCACCCAGGTGCCCCGCCTAAGCAAGGAATTCTAAGATGTGACCAAAGCCGTGTATAAGGGTATTTGTCACTGTTATTCAACATAGTAAAAATTTTGAAGCCATCAGATGCCCAACAATAGGGGATTGGGTAAATAACTATTTCACGTGCTGTTTAAAACAGTAGTTAATGGAACTGGAGAGTGTTATGTTAAGTGAAATAAGTCAATCAGAGAAAGACGATTATCATATGATCTCACCCATATGTGGAATTTAAGAAATAGAAGAGGATCATAGGGGAAGGGAGGAGAAAATGAAACAAGACGGAATCAGAAAGGGAAGTAAACCATAAGAGACTTTTTTTTTTTTTTTAAGATTTATTTGTTTGAGAGAGAGGGGGCATGTGCACATGTGTGCAAGTCAGGGGAGGGACAGAGGGAGAAAATCTTTTTTTTTTTTTTTAATTTATTTGGCAGACAGAGAGATCACAAGTAGGCAGAGAGGCAGGCAGAGAGAGAGGGAGAAGCAGGCTCCCTTCTGAACAGAGAGCCTGATGTGGGGCTCGAGCCCAGGACCCTGAGATCATGACCTGAGCCGAAGGCAGAGGCTTAACCCACTGAGCCACCCAGGTGCCCCAAGAGACTCTCAATCATAGGAAAGGAACTGAGGGTTCCTGGAGGGGAGGAGGGTGGGAGTATGGGGTAACTGGGTGATGGGCATTAAAGAGGGCACGTGATGTGATGAGCTGGGTGTTATACAAGACTGATGAATCACTGAAAATTTCAATTAAAAAATATATATAAAAGTACACGAAATACTGTTAAAAATAAAAGTCTATTTTATCATAAAACATAGATAAATAAATCTTTAAAAAAATAAAACGGTAGTTAAGACAATAGGTTGGGGCAACTGGTGGCTCAGAGGGCATCTGGGAGGCTCAGTTGTTTAAGTGTCTGCCTTTGGCTCAGGTAACGATCTCTGGGTTCTGGGATCAAGCCCTGTATCGGGCTCCTGGCTCAGGGGGAGGCTGCTTCTCCCTCTCCCTCTGCTCCTCCGCCCTGCTTGTGGTCTCTCTCACTGTATCTAAAAAAGGAAAAAAAAAAAAAAAAGACATAGGCATGAGTTTGAGTGTGGCTTACCCACTCACTTGCTTTGGCACTTTGGACCAGTTTTATATGAAACCTTGCTGACCTCTGTCTCCTCATCTATAAAATGGGGATGATAGCATTACCTTAGGGGCCTATTAGAAGGATGAAATAAGACAATACGAATAAAGCCCTATGTATTATTTGATAGCTCTAAATGCTTAACTACTGACATTATAATTTTGTTATATATATATTATAGTATGTGCATATATGTATAGTATAGTTTTATATAACCATTACAAGTTAATTATATTATTTAAAGAATATTTAATAGTATTAAAATGCTTATAGTATGTAATTAAATAAAAGAAATAGTATAAAACTGAACATAAAATGTAACTCCCTTTTATTAAAATAGACATAAGAAAAAAAAACTAGAGGATATCATCAAAAATATTATTAATGACCATCGTGCCTGATAGGGAGAATACAGATAATTTAAATTCTGTTCTTTTTCCTTTCCTCTATTTTCAAAATGATTAACCTGGATCACATATTACTTTGGGTAAATGCCTTTCAAATAACATCTATTAGATTACTTTAATAGAGATGAAAACAAAGAAAAAAAATGAAAAAAAGACCCATTATCTTACACCCATTTTTTTAAAATAACAGAAACATGGCTAGAAAATTGAAAGCATGGAGGACAAAACTAATGGTGGAACTTCCAAACTGCTTACACCCTCTGTCTGTCCGCTCCTCCCTCACTAAGGTAAGTATAGTTAATAGCTTCCTTCAAGCAGGAAAAAAAAGAAACCAGTGATCTATCAGTGTGAACAGAGCTGTCTCGTGCTTTCAGTTTTTCAGATTGTGTTTGCATTCTGTTCCAGGCAAACTGGTGCGTTTAAAGCTCCTTACCCCTCACTCCAATCTGCACCTCCCTCCCCCACCTTCAGGCACAGCCCGAGTTAGCAGGTCCTTTGGTGAGTGCTTGCACGTCACTTCCTATGCAACTACTTACACAACAACCCCTTCACATGCAACATATGACACAGCTCGGGAGCTTTTCCTCTGGATGGAAATGGTATCACACCGTACACATGAGCTGGACCGCGGCATAGTTTTCTACAGTATGGATATACCATAGCGTCCTTTGTGTTTCCCCTATGGGTGGATATTTAACCTCTCAACTTCCATGTATTATTTTTATAATCAGAATAAAATAGTCATTATTTTTAAGTTTCCTTTCCAGTAAATGTAAAACACATACACATGTTGGGGTTTTTTAAAAGATATTTATTTAAGAGAGAGAGAGCATGCACAGGGTGTGAGGAAGGGGTGGAGGGAGAGAGAGAGAATCTCAAGCAGATTCCCTGCTGAGCACAGAGCTCGGTGTGGGGGCTCCATTTCACAAACCTGAGATCATGACCTCAGCCAAAGCCAAAAGTCTGATGCTTAACCGACTGGGGTCCCTGTAGACAAACATTTTAAATGAAATGTTTGAAGCACAGAATTCAAATTTCATATGGCTTACTTGAGTGGTTTCACAGCGTTCATCCTAGTCTGGACCCTTTGGGTGAACCTAACCTGTGCAATCTCACTCATGCTGGACCTTAGAAATCAGCTCTGCAACCCCAGGAGCTACTCCGGATTCCCTCCAGTCGCACCCTCACCACCTTGAGGTTTCTCTTCCCTGCACACCTGCCTGCTCCTCTGTAACCCTATAACGTATAACCCCATTCCCGGTTCTCCCGCTAGCTAACAGGGAGCCAACGCAACTTGGGACATGCTATCTCAGCTAGTCACTGATAGACAAGAAGGAAAGGTGGTCAGGAAAAACACCTTTTTTGCCTGTTTTTATGCCTTAACAATAGAAAAATTGATACCTTGGTGTGGGGTGTTGTCATGACACACACCCAAAGACTGTGGCCCCAGTTTCATGGCTTCTTAAGCCATCACAGGTTTTCTGTCACTACATAAGTCTTTCCAATCTCTAGTATCACCTACCTTACTGTCTGCTGTCCAATTAATTACTGCTGAGTCCCAAGTGCCAAGAAAATAATTTTGGAAGCTACGAAGGTAAAAACCATGTTATGTAGTAGGAAAACAACTGGAAGCAAACAGATGAATCCGGGGAAGACATTTTTATTTAGGAAGGAACTTTAGCCATGATTACTGATCATGGAACTGACTGGAAGCCTGTAGATCAGAAGCCTACTTCGTTTTTGAGAGACCAATATTGCCAAAGAAACCATAAACTGGGACTTTGTTCAAGCTTTAAAGCTCTAGTTTTCAATTGGACTGATTTTGCCCCCCACGGAACATTTGGCCTGTCTGAGACATTTTTTGGTTGGCACAACTGGGGCAGAGATCCCTCTACCTATGGGCAACTAAGGGTAGAGGCCATGAACATTCTATACTATAGAGGCTAGACTGCCCACAACAAAGGATTATCTAGCCCAAAATCTCAATAGATTAACAGACCACAGAAAACCATAGAAGAGGGAGTTTTTCCCAAGGAATTTTATTTTGGTCTAATCAAGAAAGTTCTCCTGCTGCTTGACAGAGACTCTTGTTTGGCTGGATTGTACAACTGTACAGTCTATGGACTATGGACCAGTGACCATGCTATGACTCCCATTCTGTACTTTTCTGAATGAGCACGCTCATTACCTTGTCCTGTCTCTATTCCAACATGGCATATGCCATATGTGGAGGATGCTAGCAGATAACTCATCTTTTTAGTTCACAGGTCAATGAACATGAAATATTGCATCTGGATTTTGAGATTTAATATATCACCTCAATACTGAGGACATTGAGCTAGACCCAGTAACTTGATTGGGCTTTGGGTAGTCTTCCTTAAGGGGTGGGGGTGATGTCAGTGTAATCTATGCATGGGAAGAAGGGTGTGAAGGTTGTTTGGTGATTAGAAGGTCATATTGCAGAGAGATCCCTGAGCCCCAGGCTAGATGATATTTCTCAGTCTCCCTTGTGGTTTGGTGTGGCTGTGGACTAACTGCTAACTACAGGTTATACTCACCACTTCCTGGCCTGACCCATTAAAAACCTCCTGCCAAACCCTTTTCCATTCCCACCACCCTCCTCCAGGTTAATGCAAAGGAACATGGGGAGCTTGGAAACCAAATGTTGAAGATAGCAGAGTCACAACGCAGAAGGAACCTGGGTCCCAGACACATTGGTTGATAAGGAGCTGCCCATTACTCTGAAATATCTGCCTATGGCTTTATATGAACAAGAAATAAACTTCTCTTATTTTAATCACTGATAATTCAGGTTTATCTGTTGCAGTGGCTAGCATTACCTTAACTAGTACACCTAAAAAAGGGAATCTAGTCCAACCAAAGCCTGATATATGCTCAATTTTCCTAGTATAGCCGATCTCATTTTATGCTACAAGTATTGGAGAATCAACACTCAGATTAACCCTCAGGATACTTATAATTACATGTTCAATGTCTCCCTCCCTCAGTAGATCATAAACTCCACCAGCAAATGTTGTCTCTATTTATTGTTGTTTCCCTCAAACCTAAAAGAGCCTCTGGCACACTCTAGCTACTCAATAAATATAGTTTCACTCAGTGAATTAAGTATCTTCATATTCTTTTAAATGCTAAGGAAGATTCTAAACCACTGGTAACAATAGATAGCACTAATTATGTGCCTATGAAATTATGGATTCTTTCACTTTATTCAATATCCAATAAATGTTTGCTGAGTGCCCTTTAGTGTTGCAGGCTCTGGAATTCACAGGTATATAAACAGATGAAAATTCCTGTCCTCAAGGAGCTTATAATCTGGAGGACTTAAATATTCATGGTTCTTCCTTATTATACACAAAAAGCTGTATCTTGTCTGAGGACTCATAGTGAAGAAAGGGGCGAGGCGTGTGACTCCAAAGCCAAAGTATTAAGAGGAACAAGGGCTAAGAGGCAACAGTGATGCCTTTTCCAGGGTGATTTGTGACAAGAAAACCCAGGTACTGTCTGGCTGTTTTTGTGACAGTGAATCCCATATCCTCACTTGAGCTCCTTCTGAAGGACTATCAATCACCACACCCTGAGTTGCAGAAGGTCGTCCTAAAGAGGAGGGAGGTAAGGAGGTCTTGGCAGAAACTATGAAGACACGGGGTGCTTTGCTGAAACTGGTTCTCCCAACCCATACACTGACCTCTGTCCAGAAATGAATTTTGAAGGCTCTCTAGCCAACTCACCTCACCTCAAGGGAGTGTATTATGTGCTGAATGCTTGTGTCCCCCCCCCCAAAAAAAAACTGA
This sequence comes from Martes martes, assembly GCF_963455335.1. Taxonomy (NCBI): domain Eukaryota; kingdom Metazoa; phylum Chordata; class Mammalia; order Carnivora; family Mustelidae; genus Martes; species Martes martes. Next base: position 158,503,365 of record NC_137889.1, on the reverse strand, counting down.
TATGTTGAAATCCTAACCCCCAAAGTGATAGTATTGGGAGGCAGGGCCTTTGGGAGCTGCTTAGGTCATGGGGGAGAGTCCTCATGAGTGGGATTAGTCCTCTTATAGAAGAGACCGTATAGAGATCTCTTTCCCTTCTGCCATGTGAGGAGACAGTAAGAAGAACCAGAAGAGAGCCCTTACCAGGCACCAGATCTGCCAGCACCTTGATCTTGGACTTCCAGCCTCCAGAACTGTGAGAAATAAATGTCTTTTGTTTATAAGCCATTCCATCTGCGGTACTTTGTTATAGCAGCTGGAGCTGACTGATACAGAGGGCAACTCTGGTTTAGTTGCACATGTTCCAGTGGGCAATCAACGCGGCCTCAGTCATTGGAGGGCAACTCCAAAGTATGGGCTCTAAGAAAAATATGAGGCTGCCTCAAAAAACAGAGGAGCCTGAAGTTCAAAAGCAGCCGCAAGAGTCCCTGCCGGCCATCTGAGGGTCCTGGCCTGCTTTGGGCACTCAGTTTTTACTCCTCCAGCCCAGTTACTCCTCCAACTCCTTGGCTTCCCAGCCTCTGCACTCTTTGACCAGTTACTTCATATTCGTTAAATCATCCCCTTATTGTTTAAGCTGGCTTGAGTTGCTTTTCTGGTATTTGTGAACAAAAGCCTACTCATATACCTTTCCTTCTTTTTTTCCTCCATTTTGCTTGTTGGGTTTTTAAGGGTTGAAAAGTGCTGATCAGGGAACCTGATTACATGACTTTGGCACTCTTTCTACTGTTGGAACTGTGCGGGAAGCAGAGAAAAAGGCAAGAGGGCCTCTGGTGTCCACCTTAGGTTCGCACCAGACGTTATCCCAGACTTCCCTTCCAGCTACTCCGGGTGGTGTCCAGAGAGAGCAAACGTCACTCGCACACCTAGATGGAAGGGCAAGAGGTTGCCGTCCATTGTCTGAAGCAGAAACAATGTGAAAAGAGAAAACAAGAGCGATCACCCTAACCTGCTTCATGGGGTGAATTCTGATTATTATTAGTGCTGGAAGGGACCTCAGACAACAATCAATTGAGATACCTGGTCCCAGACTGTTGAGCATTTCCCACATTGCTTCTGAATGCATAAAGATGGATAAGGTTCAAATGAAGAAGGAGGAAACGAAATCAGAGGTGGGGGAGGGTCAAGGAGAGCCAGAGCCAGAGCGCATGCATGTGGGGCGCAGCGAGGAAGAGGTGAGAGTTCCGGAGAGTTGCTGCCACCTGACTTGCCTCTTGTGCTCCTACCACTGAGCTTACTGGTCACACCAGCTGCACTTCCCAAAGCTCATCCATTCCCGGCCTGCCATCGACAAATTGCATTGATTTACAAAACAGACAACTCTGCAATTGCCTGAGTACATTTAATCTTTTCAAATTAAGCCAACTTCACATTCGGCATACCATATGGAATTCTTCAGGGTGTTTATAAACACAGTTACACTTAAGCCCTCGTCCACTCTGCTCAAACTGTAGCAGAAAGAGCACAGAGAGCCAAACACATACAGACTGAAGGGACAATCTGCCACAAGGCCAAATCCTTTTAGAGATGGGAAAGACTTTAGACATCTTCTGGTCCAGAGGCTGTACCCTGGAGGCCCACGGGCTGGATTCAGCACACAGATGTGTTGAGTTTGGCTCACTTTGTGTTTCTGAAAATGTTTGTGCCAACATTTAAGAATTGGAAGATTTCACATAAAAATCCAGACTTCCTACATCTTTTGAGAAAACTGGAAATGTGGCCATACTGAGTCCTCCTTCCCACACAACAATCAGCGGGAGACGAGTAGAAGCTGCTTCTTCTGCCAGGGGTACCCTTTCCCGTCGGCCGTAATTGTCACCACTCCGCATTGTCTGACATGAATTATCTGCATCCCTCCTTCTTGATACTTGCTTGACCCTTGTAGGCATTTTCCAACTTTCTCTAAGTTGAGGCGCTGATTTAGAGAGGAGGGAGCAGAGTCTCCAAATGCAAACACGACCTGCCTAAAGTCACATAAAAGACAAGGGATCCAGCTGGGATCTGGTTCATGGCACACAGTGAAACAGCTGGGCCAGGATGATGAGAGGGCAAAGCAGTCCCTGAAATCAAGAATTTCCAGACGTGCGAGAGAGAGAGCTGCAGACTTCCTCAGCCCGTGGAGCCAGGTGTGGGGAGGATGGAAGAAGACAAGCCAGTGTCTCGAGTATGCTGAGTGCCCGGGAGACCACAGGTGACTTCAGGTTAGATGAGATGAGCTATTTGACGGCCTTAGTGCCTTCCAGATATTCATTCACACACATGTGCGATGAATGTTTATTGCCTTCCACGAACTATCTTTAAGCTCTGGGGAGACAAAAATATTAAATCTTGATTTTCATCCAGCAGAGAGAAACAGACATGGAAACACATGAATTCCAACAGCCCACACTTCCCTCTTCTAGCCAGATCTGTAGGTGGAGGGCACTACAGTGCAGTTGTTAAGTGTAAGGTAATAGAAAATACACACTGGTCTCTGTCCCTGGTTCCTGACGCAGAGTTCCTGAAACTCTTGTAATTTCCTAAATTATGAGAACAGCGGGAACTTCTTTTGTTGTTATGTTTGATCTTTGACCTCAGTTCTTGACACAGAGCTCCTGAAACCCTTATCATTTCTTGGGTGATAGGAGTATCTTTGTTCTAATGAGGCAACTCTGGGTGGGCTCCTGGATCAGGACCAGTCACAGGAACACCAGACCATGATTACAAGCCTGGAATTTTTAGCCCACCCTCCATTCTCTTAAGGAGAAATAAAAAAATGAAAATAAAGTTAATGATCAATCTTGCCTATATGATGCAGCCTCTATACAATCCCAACACCGTGGGGGTCAGAAAGTGTCCAGGTTGGTGAATAGGTGAAAGAAGTATGTCTGGAGAAGATAGGAGACTCCATACCCCTTCCTGATACTTTCCCCTTCTCATCTCTTCAGTCTGAATGTTCATCTCTATCCTTTGTCATATTTTTTTATAATAAACTAGTAAGCTACTCTAACAAATTAATTGACTCCAAGGGGGAGGAGGTCAAGGGAACCTTCAATTATAGCCAAGTTGGACACAAGTGATGGGTCACCTGGTGACCTACTACTTATGATTGGCATCTAAAGTAGGAGGCAGTCTCCTGGAACGGAGCCCTTACCCTGTGGGATCTGACACCATCTCCAGGTAGATCACGCCAAAGTTGAGTTAAATTGGAGGAGGCCCAGCTAGTGTCCAAGAATTGCTTCAATGAAAGAAAGCCCACACCTGTGGTGATGAGCAGTGTCAGAAGTGAACTGTTCTATGTGAGTAGTAAAGAAGAGAGACATGTATGAGGAGGTGGAACTAGGTTTTGTGGGTTGTTTTTGTTTGTTTGTGTGTTTGTTTGTTTGTTTGTTTTAAACACATGAAGGTAATAGTCTAACTTGCAAACTTGGATTCAAATGTTCATTGTGTCCCTTTTTAGCTCAGACAGAATGGTTTCCAGCTAAGCCTTGGTGTTTACATCTGTATGAAATAATTCAGTGCCTACATGTAGAGTTCTCATGAGGAAACATTTGAAAAGTTCCTTGCACATGGGGCGCCTGGGTGGCTCAGTCCATTGGGCATCTGACTCTTGGTTTTGGCTGAGATCATGATCTCAGGGTCCTGGGATTGAGCCTGGCATCGGGCTCCACACTCAGCAGGGTGTTTGCCTGATGAGTGTCTCCCTCTCCTTCTGCCCCTCCTCTCTCTCTCTCTCTCTCTCTCAAATAAACAAATAAATCTTTTTTAAAAAATATTTTATTTATTTACTTGAGAGAGAGAGACACACACAGCAAGAAAGGGAACACAAGCAGATAGAGAGGGAGAAGCAGGCTTCCCGCCAAGCAGAGAATCTGATGCGGGGCTCGATCCCAGGACGCTGGGATCATGACCTGAGCTGAAGGCAGACGCTTAACGACTGAGCCACCCAGGTGCCCCAAACAAATAAATCTTAAAAACACACACACACACACACACACTCAAAAAACCATTCCTTCAATAACTGGTGGATTCTGTCATTCTTCTTCTGGAATGCTTCCATCCCACCTCTGCTACTCATTCTTTTCTTTTCTCTTCCCTTTCATTATTCTATTTCTCTCTTTGTTCCAGACATCCTTTTACATTTTGAGATGTCCAAATATTTTCTGGCATCACAAATCACTGGGCAATGGGCAGGCCTAGCAATGAAAAGTGCCAGCACGCATTAAAATAAACCCATGTGGCCTTGACTCTCACCAGCAGTGCATCGTTTGTGTTACTTCCTTGAAGGACAGAAAATTACTAAGGAGTGAATCCTTAATTATTTGGTCTGTTATTTGCATGGAGTGTCCTGGGTGACGGTCCTGCTCAGGGGTTCTCACGCAAAAACATCCTTCCGGGCCTTGAGCATGCCAGATTCCAAAGTGAAACAAAGGATCAAGAGCCAGAAAATCTTAGATTTTAATCCCAGGACAGATTCTGGTTCCCTCGTTGGCTATGGGCAAATTACTTCCCCCCATCGCTTTCCCCACCAGCAATGAAGAAATCAATTATTTCCTGGCCTCACTTGAGAGCTGAGAGACTTAATTAAGCCTTTGGAAGATGGTCGTTAGTTAACCTAATTCTCTCTGTAAGCTAACAATCCTTTGCTTTCCTAATCACACCACCTAAACTTTTCATAAATTAGTCCCCTTTTCCTAAAGTCAGAATGTAGGATGACTCTTCTTTTTACTAATTTGCTTCTATAAATGGCTTTTAATGATATTATTATCACCTTCTCATAAACAGGAGCAGGGTAGGAAAATTGTGATGAAGAGCGAGTACCTCAGGGATGAACCAAGACCGAGGGGTGCTGGGGAGAGACCTATTGTCTCCGGAAGAGAAGAATTATCTTTGTCCTTGAAAACAAAGAAAGGTCTTGGTTCCTCTGGTGCTTCTGAGCTCTCTAATGAGAACCGTGGATTGAATTCAACTTGCTTATTTTGCAGTGACATGGACAGAGTCCCCCCTGGCACGAGCACGGGTCCCACACACATAGGTTCCAATCCTGGCTCCACCACTTACTTGCTGAGCGACCTTGAGCATTTGCGTAACTTGTCAATTTCTTTTTCTGTAAAATAGCGATACTAAAGTCTGCTTCACAGGCTTGTCTTGAGGATGAAGTGAAACCATATGAGTTACCCCCTTTACATCCCTTTTAGAGCTTCATACACCTGTCCAATTTCCACAACTGGATGATGATAAACCCATTGGCAACCAGGATTGCTCAAGTGTATCCAGCCTTTCTCAACAGGGGTTCCACAAGAGAATTAAACTCCACGGAAAATTATGTGTGACTATTTACTCAATTCTCTCAGGGATGATCTATAACTAGTACCATTTTCAATGCAAAAGAGAGAAGTTAATTCATTACCTACAATGGATGCCTTAGGGTACTAGGGCTTAATTCCTTCCTGAAACCTGGTTAAGAGCTGGTAACACTAATCATTATAAAAGATAAACTCCAAACTCTCAGTGGTTTAATATAATAGAAATTTAAGTCTAAAGGGTGTTTCAAATTGGCAAGAATAAAATAATTCAGAGATTCCAAGCTCTCCAAGCTCATCTGCATTAAAGGGAAAAAGCAGGGAGAAGAGAGGTTTCCCATTCACATTCCCATCAACTAGAAAGCAGGCACATGGCCATTTCCAACCACAAGGTCGTCTGGGAAATGTAGTTTCTCTGTAGAGCCAGGGAAAAAAATGCTAGCTGATCTCTGCCATATACAGGTATAGTCTCCCTGGCATTTAGACTATCAAATAGTATCATACAGTAGGTGACAGGGTTCAATAAATGTTTGTTAAATTTATGAATGAATGAGTGAATTAATGAATCATGCATTCAGTCATGTGATCAACCCACACAACCTGACCCTCCATTTACCTATGTCCTACGTTCCCTGAAGACTTTCTTCCAGCCAGCCGCCCCAGTAAGGCCCTGATAAATTGCTCTGTGCTGTTAAACAGAGCGTTTAGAAGGAACACTTGGCCTCAACTTGCAAAGCCTTGAATCTGAGTCTCTGATGAATCAATTACCAGCTGGACTAACTGGAGCCAGCTGCTTTTTACCTAACATTACAGACACGTATTACATGTTCCTTGGTCTGTAGTGGAAGCAATGTTTTCTGGCCCCTCTCGTGGTTTTGGGGAAGACCACAGGGTTAATATAAGTTAGGGTGCTTTAGGAAGTGCCATACAAATGTACATGCTATTGATATTTATTCATGGTATTAGCTGGAAATGATAGTCAAGGCATTTCTCCTCGAAGGGAGAAATTTATTGTAAGAGAAAACTCTGAACAGACTTCTAGTGGCGATAGATCAGGTGCTTTCTTGCAAAGCCATGCTTCCTGCTCAGTGCTCCTGTGTCCTAGTGACTGCTAGCATGGTAATAATTTCCATAAGTGCCCTCACAGGGGAATCAGAATTCAGGGATATTGTTTGAATGTATAGGGATGGTGGGCTCTGGGATAGGCAGGAATGGAAAACCTGAGCTGGCTATATGGAGGAGATTCAAATCAATCTGGGGACAGGGAAGGAAGGAAAAGAAAGAGGGAAGGAAGGGGCCAGGATAGCGTTACATCCCATGCCTGGGTTGTGTATATCTGGCAATGAAAGGGAACATCAGCTGATCCAACTGGATTATTTTCTCCAAAGGGGAAGTACAATAGAGAAAGGAGTAGTAGTTCAAGGTGTATAGACTCTTCCGATGGAGCAAAAGAAGAAAAGGACTTGTCATTTGCACAGGAAATAATCTAGGTGAATTCTGAGTTAACCTATTCACCTTCTGTGAAACAAGTTTGAAAGGCAACCTGGTGCCCTAACCTCAGCCCAGAGGAAGGGAGAGGAGATGATATGATAGAAAAGATGCAGGTTGTGGAACCAAATAGAGTTGAGTATGGATCTTTGCTCTGCCAGTTCTTTCTAGCATGATTGTGGGGAAAGCTCTCTGAGTTTGTAAAGACAATAATTCCTGTGTCAAAGGATTGTCACAAAGACTAGATCCAGCAATATGCCTGTTAGCTACCTAGCACATAGTAGGCACTCAACCAGCGCGAGTTGTTCTTACTAAAATAGATCAGACATCCCTCTGCCCTAATGATGTAGTGATTAACATAACCATTTCTGGACAACGAGCTTTGCCAAGTTCAGTCCGGGTTTAAAAATCACTGCCTCTGGTAGTAAGGTTTGGGTGGTCACGGAGAGGTCTTTCCTGATCATCCAAGAAAAGCAAACTCTCCTGGGGTTTCCTTCCTGACTGGGCATGTATTTGTATACTCGTGTACTTGAGTTTTGTCTGCCTTTTCAACCGAAACATAAGCTTCAAAAGGGCAGAGAGCTTGCCTCTCTTGTTCTCGGTGGCTCAGCGTGTGACACAGCCCGGGACACCACGTGTTCAATAAATGGCTGTTGGAGGCAAGAATAAGGAAGGAAGCAGGGCTGGCTGAATGATCGGTAAACATTGTAACACTGACAACCTCGAATCCCACTGAGAGAGCCGCATCCTGAAACGCAGGTGCCCCTGGGAAAGGCAGCAGTTGACTGAAATGCGTTCTGACGCGTAAAAGACTCCCAGGAGATTCCTGCCCGGGGATGGAGTCTCCAGAGAAAGTGGGCTGGGACATGGGGGCAGGGAAGGAGCGAGCCTGCCTGTCACCTGGGCACGGGAATCCAGGTGTGCGTGGAGGTTGGAAAAAAGCCCTCCTCAACCCAACCTGCCCGGCGCAATTCAATTTGCATGCATCACCCACGCCCGCCCTCCGTGTGGCATCCATCTTCCTTCTCGGCAGTGGTTGTGGGGCAAGGGAGGAAAATACCTTTCAAGACCAGACATGAATCTTGCAGTAAACAAGCTTTACTCTGCCCTGGTGTGTGGGCTTTAACCTTTCATAATACCCAAAGGGGCAGATTGAAATGCTGAAGGAACGCACGGGAAAGCTTCCATGCTAGGCCAGGCAAACTCTAGCCCCAAAAGACAAACTAATAAAAAAAAAGCATGAAAAGCTGTCAGGAGCCTTTTCTCCTAAAAAGAGTCATGTAGACACATGTTCTTTGTTTGCCAAACCTCCTTCCCTTACCCGCCCCCTGTCTCTCGTCGTCTGTCTCCTTCTCCACCTGTGGAGGAGACT